>NC_139404.1:84396632-85649132 GCF_905368555.1 Meleagris gallopavo | reverse complement strand
TCCAGAGGTACATTGTGAACCCATTCATTTCTTTCATGAAAATATTTCTCTATTCTATCCTTACAGATAATATCCAAATACATTCCATTTAGTCTGTGAACACTTCTGTCTCTAATACACTGTGTTCATAGACATACTTGTACAATTCTACAATTATTACTAACTGCATTTCCATTAGTGTTTTTATGCTTCATTTTATTTCATTCTTCAATAAATTAATGCATTCTAAAACAATTTATCTCCAACTATTTATAATGGATTGCATACACATCATGAGGTCCTGAATATTTGAATTTTCTTGGGGAGCCTAAAGCAAGATAGCTTAGGACATACTATGAGGAATGAAAAAAAAATATTAAATAGACAGGAAAAGATAAAGTCATTAATCTTTTCCACTCCAGTTTATTTATGCCATCTTCTGATTATGTGATGCCCTGTGGTTTTGCCCTTCTGCCCTGCAGCAGATGACATTTTGTTTTATGTTGTGTATATTTGTGCATCTTAAGTATTGCTTGAAATTTCTGGGATTGGATAAATCTCAGGTTTCAAAAGAAGTATTAAACAAGGCCACTCTATTCCGTGGCAATGCACAACGCCTTGTCCCTCGTAGCTTCAAGAATCACAGATAAAGAATCTCAGAATTGTAGAGTTTGGAAGGGACCTCTGGAGATCATCTATTCCCATCTGCTGCTAAGGCAGGTCCTCTGCAGTAGGCTACACAGGAAAGTATGCCAAACAGACCTTGAATGACTTATATACATGTATTTATCCATCAAGAAACTGTATTCATTGAAAATTCTACCCAGTTTATCCTGTTTATTTGAGTTTTGAACTAGATTTTCCAAAAGATTTGTAAGCCTGCTTTTCAGTGAAACCTCATTTGAAAATGGGTTTTCATATTTATTTGGCTCTTCACAGCAGTAATGATTGTACATGGTTATAGAAAATGTTTGTCAAACCTCTAGTATCGCCGAAACACAATTTAAATGTTCCTTTCAGAAGTACAGCAGCTTAATTCCAGAGAGTGACTGAATTTCTTCCCTTGTATCAATCAGTAGCAGTCTTGGGTAACCAATCTGATGAATGGCACCTACACAGAAGGGTAGAATTGAAGCCAATGTCTGTTGATTAGTCAGAAGGATTATAAGTTCGTGGGATACAGCCCATCCTTGTATAATATCTGCAGTTCTAGAACTTAAAAAAATTGATGTCCAAAAAAATCCAACCAAAAATAAAACCCAAACAGATGACATTTTGCAGAACCAGTCTGTCATTGAAATGGGCCCTCTTCTTCCCTGGCTGTGAAAGTCGGATGGAACCAGTTTATAAGCAGGTAGGGTTTGAAGGAGCTGTAGGTTTCCTTATATCCTCACACATGAAAAATACAAATGATCATGTTGAAAAAAATATTAATTACTGTTTTAGGAAAGGATCAGAAAGCCAGTGATTTTTCAGTTTTTTTTTTTTTATTTTCTTGCTTTTTACTATCAGCAGAATAAAGCTACAAATTTTAGAATCTTCCAAATATGGGTTTTACTATTCAGTTGTACTTCCATAAGGTCAGTCAAAGACAAAATTGGAGAGTTTTTCTTCTTTTCTAAAGAAAACACTATGGCTTCTATGAGAGATTCTGTATTTTCTCTGTATTCCTGTATTTCTTAGAGTACAATCCAAGAATCTAGAAAGTTTCCAGTATACAATCCAAGTTGTGCTTTCTTAGTAGCAACAGAAAAAGAATAATTCCATTCAAGTGAATGAATAACACAGTCTGAGAACCACAAAAATGTATCTAGATGAGCAGTGATAAAAATCAGACATGTATATTAATATTTTGACAACAGAAAAAGAACAGAGGATGAGATAAGACTTCTTAAAAAAGAAGTGCTTAAAACCAGAAGTTATCTAATTGCTTATTTTACCTAGAGGTAGAACAATCTATTTCTAGCTATCACATAGTAATGAGAAGTCATTATCTTGAACTCTTCTTTAATTAACATCAATCCTGATTAGTCAGAATATATTAGGCTTTTTGTCTGTTACCATAGTAGTAGATTCCCCAGTAAAGGAGGTATTCAATCAGACATTATCATTTGCACACCACTTTCATGTAATTATTATTTTACTATCTTTCATGGACTTTTTTTTTCCATTTTGAAAGATGAATTCCATTACTGGTCAACTCTTTCTTCCTCACAATAGATCCTGACATGCCATATCTTAACATGTTTTAGGTGAATATAATAACCTCGAAAATGTTAATGGATTTTAATCAAAATGAGTGCCAAAAATCCACTGTTCAGAATGCATACTGTTGGCTTGAACTATATTGAGCTTTGAGGTTCTCTAACTTTCTAAACTGAAATTTCAGATTACAGAATGTACATAAAATGCAAGCTCTTTAAGCAGTATAATACCTCGACTCTTTGGAAAAATCAACAGTTTGCTTCCATACTGACTCTATACAACTGGATGTATGTGGATGCAATTCTATTAGAGGTAGATTGAATGGTAAGGTCTAGATGGTCTTAGCAGTAGCAATCATAGAATTGTTTGAGTTGGAAGGAACCCTTAAAGGCCATCTGGTCCAAAACCCTGCAATGAACAGAGACACCTACATCCAGATCAAGTTGCTCAGAGCCCAGTCCAGCCTGACCTTCAATGTCTCCAAGGCCAGGGCAGCCACCATCTCCCTGGTGGGCAACCTGTTCCAGTGCCTCACCACCCTTATTGAAAAAAACGAAATCTTCTTCCTTATAGCCAATAGAAATGTCCCTTCTTTTAGTTTGAAAACATTTATCCTTTTCCTATCATAACAGACCCTGCTAAAGAGTCTGTCTTCTTCTTATAGCTCCCCCTTTAGATACTGAAAGGCTGCTATCAGGTCTCCCCGGAGCTTTCTCTTCTCCAGGCTGGACATCGCCAGCTCTCTCTAAGGGTTCCATCCCTTAGATCATTTTTCTGGGTCCTTTGACTCAATTTCTCTCCTGTACTGAGGACTCCTCATCTGGATGCAGTACTCCAGGTGAAGTGTCAGCAGCACAGAGTAGAGGGGCAGGATCACCTCCCTTGATCTGATGGCCATGCTGCTTTTGATGCTGCCCAGGATACAGTTGGTTTTCTGGGCTGTGAGGGCACATTGCTGGCTCGTGTTCAGCTTCCCATCCACCAGTACCACCAGGTCCTTTCTGGCTCAAACCCTTCACCCCATCTTGTATTGTATTGGAAGTTGCCTCAACCCAGGTGTAAGACCTTGCACTTGGCTCTGTTGAAACTCATGAGGTTCACCTGGGTCCACCACTCTGAATGGCAAATCATCCCTCGGGCATGTTGACCGCACAGCTTGGTGTCATCTGGAACCTTGCTGAGGGTGTACTCAACCCTACTGTTGATGTCACTGATGAAGATACTGATCCTTGTAGGGCACCACTTGTTACTGATCTCCATCTGGTCACTGAGCCATTGACCATCAGTGTCTGGGTACAATCTCCTAACTAGTTCCTCATCCACTGCACAGTCCATCCATCAAATCCATATTTTTCCGATTTGGAGACGATGTTATGGGGGACCGTTTCAAAAGTCTTACTGAAGTCTAGATAGATGACTTCAGTAACTCTTCTCTTGTACACTGACATAGTTATGCCATCACAAGAAGCTACAAGGTTGGTCAGGCAGGACCAGCCCTTGGTGAAGTCATGCTGGTTATCCTATATCACCTCCCTCTCTTCCGTGTGCCTTAGCATAGCATCCAGGAGGATCTGCTTTAGGATCTTCCCTAGCACAGAAAGAAGGCTGACCTGGGTGCACCATTCTTCTTCCAGTCACCAGAGTCTTCACCTGACTGCCATGTGTTTTCAAATATAATCAAGAATGTCTTGGCAACTGCATCAGCCAGTTCCTTCAGGACTATAAGGATGCATCTCACCAGAATCCATAGACTTAGGGATGGTCAGATTCTTCAGGCAGTTTTGTGTGCTCTATTTTTGTTTACAGCAGGAGGGGCATTGCTCATCCAGTTCCCATCTTCTGAACCACTCAATCAAGGGCTCTGTTAAGAGCAGCCACTAGTGAAGACTGAGGCAAAAACTGGGTCACTAGCGAGGACATGCACTCCTGGACTTTCCTTTTCCAGTTGACTTAATGTAAGAATGAAAAGCATACATTTAATACTCATTTTGCTTGACTTTTTTCTCATGGTATATCTATGCACGTTCTTCTGTCTGTTGATTCTTATTTATTTGTTGTTATTAAGAAGTGCAGTAGATTTTTGTAAAAAACAGCAACTTTAGAACAGGTTCTTGAAAGTACCTAATGAAATTTTACACAGAGTAATATTTTTGCAGGAGAATTCAACAAGTTGGTGGTCAACAATCATAACTAAGAATATTTTTTTCACTACTCTTAAATTTCACAGGCATTTAGTGTGATGTCTATTGAACCATATAGCATTTCTCTGCAATGCAATTGAATTCATCCAGACCGGATTAAAAAAAAATGCTGTTAGTTCACCAATCTACACTGTCCTAAGTGGCAGGACAACGGCTGAATGGAGTAGAGGGAAATTCAGGAACATAATTTGAGAAAAGTGTTGTTAGGGAGCCAAACCATATCTAGTGGCTGCTGTAGGTATTGGATGCCTTCCAGTTTGGGCAGGCTTTCCCTGATGATAAAGCTGCCATTCATACAGGCCTTAAGGCTGCTGCACAATGTATAGGTCAGCTTTGTTGCTAAATGAGCTGATGTGGAAGAGATTTACACTTTGGTAAAATAACCACCTACCCCAAATAAATAAATAAATTTCAGCTTCTCTTCAAGTTACAGATTCAGATTAAGAGCATTTCAAAGCTACTCTCATTAACTACATGCACATTAGTTTTGTAAGAAAAAGAAAATCATAAAAACTAAGAGTATTCCCAGCTATCATAGGAATGACATTTCAGCTTTACATTTTCAAAGCAGAGAATAAGGGATTCAGTCAAAGAGTATTTAGGAAACTAAACCCTCTTGCAGTGCTTTGAAAATTGAGATGGACACAAATCTCTAGTGTGCTTAATGAAGTATCAGAGTAAAAAGTGACTTAACTTTCTAAAAACAGTGCTTTTGTTTTCTATTTAGAGTAGGAAATCAAAAGCATTACTTTAAATATTTTATTCTCTGAGGCAACTAAAGGAGGGTTCCTTTTCAAGCCTGAATAGTGAACGTGGAGATAAAGTAACACTTTTGAAAGCCTTTCATATGACTTTCTCCTTGGTTGAAATGCTTGAAATATGAAGTATAGTGCTGCCACACTCTTTGAGAGGGAAAAGGAAAGCTATAAAATGACTTCAGTGTTTTGTGATGTGATTCGGGAACACAGTGCTAGACAAATTTTCAGTTTAACTGGAGGATTAAAGAAGGGAACACAAGCAGAATGAATATTTTACTTCCTTCATTTTCTATGTGTAAACACATGAGCAGTCCTGCTTTAGCAATTAAGAAATACCCATCTGGTTTTTTGAACTTGGAGTGATAGCTCTGAGTAAATCAATTACAAATGTTCCAACCAATGGAACTGTAAAAAAGTTTGAAGTAAGGAAAACTGGAATTGAACTCATCTATATTCTGCATTAGAGTCCAGAGCTTAGATGATTCTGCTTTCCAACAAATCCAACAAGCACCTTTTCTAAGCTCTCTGCTTACTTTCTCTGGGCTCCGAATTAACACCTCGTTAAAACGCACACATGCTGAGCTGTTACTTGTTGACCATTGCTTTTAGCACCAGCATACTTGTGTTATTTCTTACAGTTTTATTTGAACTGCAGACACAGCCATGGAAAGCTTTTCTTGAGAAATCATCAGAAAGTGGAAATATTGACACAAGTGCGTTTGCCATTTACGTCTCCATTATTTGTGCTCAGGTTTCCAGTGAGATATGGATATTAAATCAGACGTAGAGCAAAACAACAAAAGTCTGTCAGCCTCCATGACTGCTTCAAGACTAACTCTTTCCACACATTAATGCCCACATTAGCTGAGACTGATATTTTTTTCCCCCGAGGAATAATAACAATAAAACCAAACCCCAAAACAAACAGCCAATGATGAAAAGAAGTACGTTCAGACTGAGTGCATGATGAAACTAAAAGCTCTGAATCCTCCACTGATTTCTGGTTCTCTCCAGCACAGCTGAATACATACACCACTGCGTCACTGTGAATTTTAGATAAAACTTGCAGAGAACAGTGCCAGCAGTAACTGGAATTAAACAACCCTAATGACTTCATTTGCTGCAGTCAGCCCTTCTCACCTGACAGCTGTCTTATGCAGAGCACCATGTAGCAAATCACTGTTCCCATATGGACATACAACTAGTGAAGACTGGCCTTTTGGTAGCACAAGCAATTAAATTCCTCATATGCTCAGCACATCATTTTTAGATAGACTTGCCCATTCTTTGTGTTTAACTTCTAAAAAAAAGTATAGCCAATCAAAGCTTATTCCCCCAGAACTCTTGCTGTGTATTCGCTGCAATTTTGTGTTTTGTCTCAAAGACTGCTCTGTACTACTCATAAACTATTCCAGTTGACAGTAGTGTGTATCATCAGCTGTACTTTGCAATTTGATCTTCTTCTTTTAACTAGTCATATTCACAATAGCAACAGTAGGAGTCATTTGTCCGAAGTCACATAAATTACTCTGATATAAAGCCAGCATGGTACTAATCCCTTTAGGTCATGTATGTTCATTTAATACTTCAGTTCTTAACATAACTCTCTTCTTCAGCTACTTGGGATGGGAACAGCTTTGTGCAAGTCAGTAAAGTTCTGGTGACTTCATTCCATCCTGAATACTTAGACTTCAGTATGCATGAAAATGCACATTGACATTATAGGTACACCATTTAGATGACAGACTTCAAATATCAAGAAATACATTGGGTGTTTTGGACAATGGATTTGGGTGCTTAATGCACTGAAACACCTTGACCTTGTCACCCACCAGCTTCACCAGGTCTGGCAAAGGAGACAATACTGTGATGGTCCGGATCCAAGAAGCATATATCATGAGATTTCAACTTTTAATTTTTAATATCTTTTTAATAGGTGCATTCTTTGATTGACATCTGTACAATTTCACTACCAAATCATGTTTTTTGCATCTTGACCTGCTGTTCTTGTTTTCATAGATGTCTTTCTACTGGATAGGAAAGATTTTTTTTTTAACGATTTCTGGATTTGTTCACTGTTTCTCTGCTGGGTTTTGGGATATCTGCTATAAATCATTTCATACATTTTTCACTTGCCTGCTCTTATTTTTTCCTCCGTGCTTTACTTAGCTATTTAAATGTTATAGGAAATCATGAAGTTTCTGCTTGATTTTTCAGAGGTGAAATCCATTTGTTCAACCAAAAGCCATTCTCTTTTCTAGATATTTCCTTTGTTCTTCTTGTATTTATTCAGTTTTACAAAATTAAGCTGCAGCTTAAGTTTCCTACAATGCATTTCCGGAAAAAGCAGACAAACCTGCCACAAATAAAATGGGATGCTTATCTGTAAGGGGCTGACCTGCAGAAAGCTCAGAATATCCCTGTAACTGAGCCAAAAGCAGGTGATGAGGGACGCTTTGTACACTGTTTGTCACAGTCGCTTGTCACATCCCTGCTCAGGTGTTAGAACACTATCTTACTCTGTAAACAGACACGTTAAAAATCAATCAATGTCATCCCTGAGGGAGCAAGTCCCTTCTCAGCATGAACCATGGCTCCACGATTCCTAAGAATTTTGACTTTGATGACTGATTTGTTTTTCTCAATTAGAAAAAAAAAAGAAGCCTGACAGCCTGTGTGCTTGCTGACAGAGAACGCAGATCAAAGCATTTTAAAAAGAAGCATCCTTGGCAATTACACCTACTAAAAATAAGTAGTGCTTTACAATGCCATTAATTACTATAATCACTGTGCCTTGATTGAGGCTTGCAACAAGCGGGAATTGTTTCAGCACTGTGCATTGCAGAGAAGCACAGCTATGAGATGTTCACTTTTTCATAGTGCATATTTTCTCCCAGATCCCCAAGCATAAATTTCATCAGCATTAATATGAATTCCAAAACCCATACCAAGTGTAAAGAATCTTGCTATGCTTTTATACTCTCTGGATCTAAACTATAATTTCAATCATTAACAAGCACCATTTAGCATTATATTTGCTAATGTTATATTATAGTTCTTGCAATTTTATACAAGATGCATTGCAGGCTCAGTGAAGACTAAATTGTAGTTCTGAATAAACACTTAAATAATGAAGCAGAAATAAGCAATAAGTGTTAATTTGAAGATTTGACTTCAATTTTTCTTTTAAATAACACCAACAAGCATGAGTTGCACAATTCAAATGATATCATTCCTATAAGAATCAAATATATTGCTCAGAACCCTAGGAACAAACTCTGACTGCAATATAATTCCTATATTCTAAGTTCTCCTTGGCTCACATTTTGCCCAGCACGATTCAAACTGCCAGCTCCCATCTCTGGCATTGCATGGGCCACTCTGATATAAGAGATCATGCTGGGTAGTCACTGCATCAACACCGATGATGTGTTTCAAAAGACTGCTGTCAGGAAAAGCCTGTGGTACAGCAAGCAAGCACACTTCAGTGAGAATTCCACAAGTCTTTGCACACATACATTTTTCTTACAGTTACCTCTTCGATATGGGAAAAAAAACCATGTGGTATTATGGGATGTGGTGTTATGGGATGTTCCCTGTATCACCTTCATCCAGATGAGCACCACACCAGCAACCAACCCCAGCCACTCTGTGACTTGTACAGAACAGATGTCAGCAAAAAAAAAACCCACCAAAACCAAACAAACAAGTGACAGCATTTGCTCATCCAGCAACACACTTTCTATTGAAAGAGTTGAGACAACAGTTACTAAATCATGTACATTAGGTTTGCAAGACCAGTCTATACTTTGCCATGAAAACAGGTGCATCTGCAAGTATTTTTCATTAGAAATGTAATTAATATGCATAAACTTGTTTGCCAAGCAATTTGCAAATGAATCAAGAATTTAATTAAATACAGAAGCCTCTCTGCTCTCCACTTCCTTTCCCTGTCTGGGTAAATTTTGAAAATAATCTCCTTGACTCCAGCCTCACATTGTCCCAGACTTTTCTTCATTAACACAGTAATTCTGATATAGTAGAAAGATTTACTTCTGGAAACAGTTTTAGCCTGCAACTAGAGCCTCCTGATAATATGGCAGATACACTGCCATGAAGAATGAAGTCTACTGTTTTCAATATATGAGAGGGGAAATACACAACTGATCTTCACAAAGTTCAATACCGTTTCAAAGAGGCTGCCCCTATGGAGAGTGCTTAGAATGACTAGACTGTCTATTGCAAAGAATAGTAATTATAGATTGGATTCTTTTTCAAGCAAATGATTTGTTAATAAGAACCTCGCGTTGGAAGACATTCTTTATTTACAAGTATATGCCACATAATTTTGATTAAATAATGTGTCTCTGACTGTTTGCTGTCATGTATTTTGTCACCCAAATCACACGGTACAGCTCCTGGCCCTTGACCTAGGACTGAATCCTTTTAAAAACAGAATGATAAGAGAGCAACGAATGAATACCCAAGGCTGACTCAAGGCTTCATGATTCACTTGCCAAGATGGGATTTTGCAGCCCTATGGATGACTGTCAGAACTACATTGCTTTCACAAAGAGGGGACTGAGGAGAGACATAAATGAGACAGAAAGTGAAGAGCAAGGTCCTGAAAAGACATGCTTGCTAGGATAGCTAAGGAAGCATGAGTGGATTAGGACCAGCAACTGATACTTCTGGAAGAAACATCTACCTCAGCAGCAGCTGCCATTCACCAACACTGACTTTCTTTTTCCAGGGCTGTGTTAGGCAAAGTGAGCACTTTTACTCTGGCTCATTTACTGTCCCAAGCAGCAGTTGCTCTTCTTGCCACCCTCTGAAAAGCATTCTTTTGGCAGTAGCATTTGAATAAATAATAATTTGTTAAAAAAAAAAATATATATATATCCCTGTTTTTGCAATTCAGACACTGACAAAAGTTGTCAGCAATCATGAGTAATAGAAAACCTCACATTAATTCAAACCAAATGTGGTTTTGGGTTAGAGTTGGTTTTTATATTTTAAGTCTCAATAAGAGGTTTCTTCCCACTATTATTTTTACTCCACCAGACTGATTCATCTTTTTGCCTTTCAAACTTTGGCTATTCCCAAAAGAATTCTCTCTGGCCTCAGAACTAGATCTCACCACTAAGTAGTCATTTGTATGGTGTCAGTCTGGATTGACCAGCACAGACATGAAATAACTTTGGGAGACAAAAAGTGGAACATTCCGGTGCTGTTTTCTCAAGTCGTTCAGTTTTTCCTGCATATAAATACATTAATGACAAGAAATACATCTGGATAATCTCTTTTCATTCTTCTTGCTACTACAACAAGAATCAGGGAATCAGTATTTTGAAAGTGAAATTTAGAGACCATGTGATAGCAGCAACAGATTTTTGGTTGTTTTGCTTTGACTATCTGTCTCTAACTTTGGTTATAAATTGGCAGTTTCTCTTGCTCTTCAGCAGAAAATGATGGCAGGTGGTCAATGAAAGCAAAGATGAAGAAAAAAGAAAGAGTATTGTTATTAACCAACATGCTTGCACAAAGCACTACAGTTCTATATCCAAATGGATTTTTTTGTACAACACGAGACTGTACAATAGTAGCTTCCAAAATTGCATAAAATTATTTCTTCACTTGAAATGTCAAATCAATAGATTTTGATGATTTGGAAATAATTGAGTGGATGTTGCTGTCTCAGTTTCTGTGAAAGTCAGTACGATGTGTTCCTGGCATTCCATTCAATGGAACTAATTTTAAATGAATTCAATTTAAGTGAATTTAAATGAATTCTACTGAAAAAAGGTGCTTCATTTAGGAAAAACATAATCTGATTTTTTTTCTTCTGTCATCATCAATGACTGTCAAATTGGCTAGCTCTTTAAATTATAATCCACCTCTGAACTGCACTGGTAGTGAATAAATCATATTATCTGTCTATATCAGTTCAGCACTAGATTGAAAAAATCATTATTTGATGCTCTGCCTTCTCTATTAATTAGTTAATGTTTGCAAAATGCTTTGAAAATGAAACAAGCTACATAAGCAATATTATTATCATTACACACTTCAGGGAAGATAAAGAATAAGCTAATGAAAATCTGCAGTGAGATGAAAATGGGTGAAATTTAAATCAGGTATATTCTACAGACACTGGGATGTTCAGATAGGATTTAAATGCTACACTGTGATTTTGAGATTTGTTGAATGTCCAGCACAGGAACAAATTGATGAACCTAATCCATATTCTGAAGGACAAGGCTACCTTTCATATTTTAAATCATCAACTTTTAATAGCATTTCTCTACATATGAGAAAACAGCACCTCTGCAAAGAGTGCTGTGCACAGCACAGGTCAACTAAATTTTCTCCTCCCCCTCCTCAAACATATAGAAGCAAAAAAAGTCTTCTATTTCAAGACCTATGTGAGCAGCTCTTTCTGAGAGCACAAACAATTCATAAACAAATCAAAATGCTTCTTTTTCTCCTTTTCCAAATACAAAGTTAATGTAATTGTGTAAGTGATGAACATTATTCAACTCTGTAGTACTCTATGATGACAGAAAACTCAGTGAGGTCATAATATAAACAAAAAAAAGATGCAGAAACTCGGAATGTCCTTTGCAGCATGCACAGCTTTCATTATTGTCCACAGCAACCTCTGGTACTAGATCTTTTAAGACAGCTACAACAGCTAAGGCTATATTGAGTGCATACTCCTCTATCACCAGGTATTATCAGTACTAAAACGCAACACGGAGGAAGGAAGCTGGGCTTTATTAGGAATGGGCTGGAGTCTGAAGTTAAACAAAATGAAAGTGGGGAATAAAATGAGAGTGGGAATGAGAGATGGGATGAGGGGACTAGTCTTCAGAACCACAACAACAACAAAAAAAACAAACAGAAAGAGTGCACAACATTCACATTTCTTTTCTATCCCCACTACACTTACTATCCTGGTTTCTTTTCTTACCACTCAATACTTGTCAGTGCCTGTAAGAAAAATGATGGCAAATTTTAAGAAGCAGTGCAGAGTAATTTTTGAAATTTTTATTTAATGCTCTGTGATTTTTGGTCCAGGGAAACTGCTATGGGGAGCACAGACATTCTCTACTGCAATTAAGACCTTATAAAAAGCCAGGACGGAATATTCAGCAAAACAGTTTAAGACACGAGACTCCAAGTTGAACCTTGACTATTTAAATCTGCTCTCTTATATCAGTGAAGGGAAATGCATGCATGCAGAGCCTGTTTCCTGGTCATAGTGCTCTTGACTCTCAGATCAGGATTTGTCTCACCTAGGCACCTAATATAAAGGATTTAATTCAGGGTCCAACTCATCATAGTCTTCCCTTTAGTCAGTGGAGAGGTAAAAGTGCCTTCAGAGACTCCACTGACTATTCAATTCTCTCCATGTAAGGAGATCCTTAATACAGGAGGGAAGGTGGAATAAATTCAAGACCTGGGACAAGCACGAAGCAAGGTTATCTCATAAGGAGAACCACAGCTTCACCTCTTCTCTCTGATTCTGAGAAAAAGACCCCACTGTATTTCTAGGGGATAGGCCCACAGCAGCCCACATTCACATAGGCTCCTTACATGGGAGATGTCCACCAGCAGTGACAGTTGCTTGGTCCTGAGCAGTTTGAGAAATGACTGCAAAGTGACTGAAAAGCCATAGATTTCACTTCAGAAGAGCAGGTCTCCTAATACTGTGGGCATGCCATAGGCCTAGGACCGTCCTTCGGGCTCAGCTGTTCTGCCAGAATCAGTTCCTCCTCTCATCAACAGCACTCACTGCCATCAGGCACACTTTTGGCTGGATTTTTTCCAGGTCATGATCTAAAACTCATCACGACTGCTTGAGAGAAGCTTAAACTAAAGGATATAAGGTAACAATGAAGTTTAAGAGGATGATGCATATTGTTTAGATTGTTATTTTCCTTTAAAAATAAGGCATTCTCAAGATTCCCTGGTCTAGGAAGCTAGGGGAGGTTCGGCTATTTCACTGTAGCTTCTGATAACTTCTTGCCATGAGGTAGGGGTTAAAGATAGGGTGTCAATACAGTGTTTTGGGAAGCAGAGATACTGCCTGTCCTTTATAGTTAGTGGTTTGAGGCTGAATGCAGCTTTATTATTCTTCCTTTCAGACCACATGAGATTGAGCTCATCACTTTGAGATTTATTTGTTAGAAGCCTTTAATTGTCATTTAATATCTAAAACTCAATTCACACAAAACTGCTGATCTGCTGCTAACTGCCACTTCCTTTTGATTAAGACCTTTCAGTTTTCAGGGTTGGTAATTACACATTTAATAAGATGGACAGCAATAAAGAAATACTCAAATCTAGAACTAAAACCTCTTCATTTTACTAGCTTTTTCTCTGTCCTGCTTTTGCCATTTTGCCTCTAGATTGGTGTTTCCTTCTGTGGTCCTTTTGGGGGGTTGGAGTTTCATGATCCTTGAGGTCCCTTCCAATTTGGGCCATTCTGTGATTCTGTGTAGTTACTTTAGTGTCTTATTGCTACAGTTCTTGCTGACAGAAAATCTGGAATGCTAAAGATTTTAATGCAGATATCTTGGATATCTTAAGAGATAAGTCCAGGTTCACTAGAAGTAAAGTAGAGGAACTACAGATATAAAACCCAAACTCCCCTTAAAAGCCCTGTACCATTTTATTTTGCTGCAAATTCATGTTCAGTACATTGAGATCAAATCTATGTTTTTGCAGGAACTCACTGTGAAATTACACAGTGTTGCCAACAAGAAGTACCAGACAACAATGTCAAGGTTGAAAGTCAGGTGCTCAGCAGCCAGAAAAAGCAAAAATAAGGACTACGAGGGCAGCCTCAGATGGATTCTTTTACTTGTATACACTTGTTTTGAGAAGCTCTCATAAGATTTTAAAATGGTACTAGACACATTTCCCTTTCCTCTGATGTTACTCTCGGAAGTGGCTAAAATGTCATTGCTGAAAATTTCAACACAATAACTCTGGCTGAGTATATGTTTCACACGACAAGTGCCAATCAAAAGGATTACATTTGAGCAAAGCTACACACAATTTGGGAAATAAAAGCTGTTATTGTAATAAAAGGAAATGCTGAGCAAGCTTAGCTACATTCTTAGCTACTAGTCCTTATTATGATACACTCCATTTATTTAATGTATACTTCTCAGGGCTGTTGCAAGGATTAAGAGCACTTTTTGAGAACCAAAGTGTAATCAGCTGTCACCAGCTGGTTTTCTTAATTCCCTGCCTTCAGCGTTAACTGAGTTCAATAGTTGCACATTGTAAAGGAAAAAAATATATAAATCACAGAGGTTAAAAGAAGAGTCAGATGTAATTATTGTCATAGGCTGCTCTTGTTTATGTTCTTAAGAAATTATTTGACTATTGTCAACTGATAGTGTTTAGTACAACATGCTCAGTTTACCTGGAGCATGCTGATACACGATAAGGTGTGACAAGAAAGGGGACAGAAGTGGCAATTCTGGTTCACCATCCTACCTACCTCCTTCTCTCTGCTGTCCCTGCCACCACAGTAACTTGCTTTGACTGCTGTGTGGGTGGCAAAAGTACTGCTCAATCTCCACCTCTGCTTAAGTCTTGGCTTGCTTGAGACAAATACCTTTGCTTAACAAAAGCACTTAACTATTAAAAAAAAAAAAGCAATAATCTGATAGTAACTTCAGTTTTCCCTACAGGACTCCTAGACAAATGCATTTCTTTTATAATCAGGAGACCAGGAAAATTAAAGAGTTTTATCTTCAGTAGATAAATCTATTCTTGCTATATAAGTAAATTTTATTTAATCTCCCTTTTTTCCCTTCTCATGTTGCTTCGTAGACATAGGCCATAATAGGTATCAGTTATTGCCTTATGCCTTATTTCTAATGCATTCTTCACTTAAGTTAGTTTTAAAGACAAAGTGTATGAGAGGGGTAAGGGTGGGAAGAGGATAGAGAAAAATGACCTTTCAAGGTCATTTTATTCAAAATCCTCATCTTCTGTCTTTCTACTCTTCTTAATTTCTTCCTCCTATTCCAGTCTGAATAATCCTATTTTCCTGGTAACAATAAAAACAATTTTCATGAGTTTTATCCACATCACATGGCAAGCCCATGTATCAGGGGAAGAAAGACAGGCAGACTAAATGTCCTCCCTAAAACATGTCCCTTCCTCACTACTATGCAGCTGTCTATTAAAATATAACTTGGTGCCCTTTCTCCTATAAACAATGAGGCTTTGCATGGAAACGTAAAGTCTTCCTTCACACATCATATTCCTGAAAACATGTGTCAAAATAATTTACAAACCTACAAAAAGACCAAGGATTCACACAGCCTCTCCTGATTATAGAAACTCTAGAGATAGGACAAGTCCATCATTACTGCTTGCAAAACTCTAGGCTCCTCAAAATTACTACCTTCTAATACCTGTAGCACCTTATCAGTCAATGGGCCAAACAGGTCTCATCACAAAAAGTTACTAGGTCTTACTGCTGATCCACACGTAAAAGGCAAGACCTGAACTCACTTTTTATCAGCTCACATTTTCTGTAGCAGTCCTCCAGTGGTAGAAAAAATTACTATTATACACATAGAAAGAACTGATATTTTTTCCTAATGCCTCATTTCAAAATTTTCTGATTTCTTTGCTATTTAAATATAGTTTTGATATAACAGCAGAGTGTGTTAGTTAAGGGGAAAATGTTACATTATAATTACAGGTAGATTAGCTGAAGAGTAGTGTGCAATTCATAGCGTGGCTTTAGAATCCATTATCTGATTATTTCTTTGCCAGCACATACACACAAGAACAACTGTGCAGCTTAACAAAAAAATTGCAATCTTTTAAAAATGCAATAACTTAATAATACCATTCACATAAAGTTTTAGACTGCAAGTGTATTACCTCTGGAAGATTCTGCAGAAAAAAATAAATTGTAATCAAGTAATTATCTAATGAGCTGTTGCACAATACATTTTTCAAGTAGTAAAGAGAAAATCAAGTAGAACAGACAAAATGTTTTTTTCTGAAGAGATAAAGAGTTGCAGCTTGTATGATAAAATTAGAATTGTGGCAGACTAATAGCTGTTTCAGACTCAAACATTTTATATGAAACTCATAAGATAGCTGTTCCACAATTTGTGTGTGTATGAAATTTCACCTACGCTTCTCTGAGTGTGATATGAACATTAAGTCAGCCTCAAACTGCGTCTAAAAATGCCATCAATATATTAGGACACGTAAGAGTAAACTGAGGCATAGAGAATTTCCCTGAATTCCTCAGTTTCTGAAGATCCTCTTATTGCATTCAGCAATACATGGAGACCATGACAACATTTCACAGAAATTCTAGCACTCCAGATCCAGATTTTCAGAAGAAGTGGAATTTACTTACTGTTTTGAAATGAAAAAAAGGCCAACATGTCTTGCATAAGATCATTCAGTTAAGGCTAGAGGGTTAAGAATTTTTGAGAACCTGATGTGATCTATGCAACTTTTACATGTATTTGCAGCTTCATGTTCCTTTTATAAGTATTTGGCTGTTGGATCCAAAGAAAAGATTTGTACATATGCTTACCTAAGGGCATAGATATCATTTCACAGTGCATATAACCGTAATGGCAGGATTGGATTTTCAGTGAAAGCAGTGAGAGCGGCAGATATGGGCCACACAATAAAACCAGTGCATACCAATACTGGTACCCTGTTCCTGAACAGTACATACATGTGCCTCCAAATGTAATGTAATGCACTACATATAATGACACTTTTACTGGCACTTTTGATGAGTCCTGGCTGAGAATTCTGTCTGCTTCACTCTTTTTTTTTTTTTTTTGCTGGCAAAATTACCATTCTCAAACAGCTATTTAAAATCCTTTTTGAAATTCTTTAACTAAATCACACAGTGCAGACCGTTCAGTTAGGTGAAATGTCTTCAGTTGCTTTGACACCAACTTTCTCTCCCTAACTACTAGCAAAATTCTTTTCTTCTGGAAAAGAGAAGATCTGCTGCAAAGGATGTCTACCCATAAACACTAGATACAGTAGTAGCTCTGACCAGACACAGTACCACTGGCTAGCTCCCATACATAATATGTTGGTGTGTCACATCCAACTTGAGCCTCATGAAAATTGGAATAAAACCTTAAAGTCAGGATCATGCAAAATAGTGAGAAAAACTCTCAGATTCTATCAGTGGTTTGGAGATTCCTTGCTCTCATGTCTCTAAAGAAATTAAACCCAGAACAAAACTTTTGTTCAGACCATTTCAAGAGAGAGACCAATAGAGAATAAATCCCAAGTCCATACAGAATATTTCACCCATGAAGGGTGAGTATTATATTTCTCTCATGAGTGTAAAAGCCCTGTAAGTCATGACTGCATAGGCATGAATGAATTATGAATGTCTTTTGCTTCAGTAAAAGAAGCAGGATCAGCATTCGTAGGCAAGACATTCTATTTATTCTACATAATTCGTGTTTCATTTTAATTTAAAAGTGTTCAAACCTGTCACTTCTGCTAGTAAAGAAATGAGAGAGGAAAAATAGATGGGATTCATTAGAAACACATAATATGGGTTACAGGTGATCATAAATAAAGTCAGTTTCTGCAAAAGGTACTCAATTCCTTTTTTCAGTGACTGGCAGGCATTCATAAGACTATCTGGTTTCATTCACTACTGCTCTTCTGCATCAAATGAAAGAGGAAACCTCAGATAATATATAAACATGCAGCCACGTGCCACTTAAAACCATCAGAATTAGAGATTACAGAAAAGCAGAGCGTTTGCCTTCAGAAAGTGAATTTCATCATTTGTTCTTATCCTGAATCAGATAGAAAGCCAAAACAACAATGGAAGAATAAAATATTATGAACTGTTTCAACTGGAAGTACTGTAAAGCTACACAGTGCTGGGACCCAATGCATTCCATGCAGGTTCCCTTTGGAACTGGTGAAACTGGGGTTTAAAGATTTCACATACTTTCCCTCGCTAGTCTCTTTTCTAGACTGTCCTTGTGGTTCAGCTAGAATCTAGGCAGCCTCAGCCCACCTTGGTTTCCCTGTATTTCATTGCTATGCCATCTGGAGTGATGGGATTTTGTGAAACTCCTTGTTTCCATTCTTCTAACCGAAAATCTTTAAATTGATCTTCTTTTTTTTCTTTTTCTTTTTTTTTCCTTCACCCACAGAAAGCTTTCTGACTGGCATATTTTTCATTTCCAAACTTTCTACCAGAGGGAGAATGACTTAAGAGGAGAGACACATCAATGTTATGAGTCATGAGAAGGAAAGAATAGAAGGGGAAGCGAAGACCATGCATTACAATGCTAATAAGGATTTTTTTGAAAAGTTTAAAAAATAGAAAAATGGCTTTTTTGTATCTATATTTCAGTGTTTCATCTAACATCGTAAAATAAACTTGAGTGAAATGCTAGAAAGCGCTCTCTTATCTCCAACATTTTTGAGATATTCATACCAGCTCTGACTGAAATAGTCCTTTCAGAATTATTTTAAAGATATTGGACTTTGATGTTGCCCTGAAAATGAATCACGGCAGGCTGATGTCTTCTCTTCCCATTCTCCAGATGAACTGAGCTCAGGCCCACTCAGTGCTTTGTATGAATCTGTTCTTGCCTTATTGATGCTTGCAGCAGCCCATCTAACCTTACAGTTAGTGAACAAACATATGTATCTGATCAGCAAGTGGATGAAATTTCACTACAACTTCTGAAGACAATGTCTGTCACTATCTACTTCTAATTAAGCCTATGCAGCATGAGAAAAAAGTATTGTTCTGCCTTTCCCACTGCTCAGAGAACAGAGCAGTCCCTGAAGTATGATGACCAAAAAAAAAAAAAAAAAAAAAAAAGCCATTGATCTTTTACAGAGAACTTCCACAGATGATGCTCCAGAGACACTGTGTTGTTAAGATGAAACCAGAGCACAGACATTAAGTACCTTCTTATTTGATTTTCTTCATCCTCAGAGTCTTGCTGTCCAAATTTAAACACTAGTCAGTAGCTCATGGAGTCCAAACATGGCATTAAGTGGCTTTATTAGCTTTCTATTAGCTCTCACTAGGTGTTAATCCCTGTTTGTATGAGACAAGCCTGAATCTGAACTCACCTGAATTGCCATAGACTTACAGCGATCTAATGCTGCTATCTTGCAGTCATCAAAAAAACCAGTATTTCTATTGCCTGGTATTTCTTTAGTCACATGCAGTCAAAGCATCCAAAGTACTGTATGCTTCAGTGTGAAATGAATAAGAAAAAAAAATGGACAAAAAAACCCTGCTCCACGGAGAAGACCAGTACGATGAAAAGTAATGGCAATATGCACTTGTGCGAACGTAAGCTTTTCAGCTGCCAGCTGACTGTGGGATCAATGAAGTGCTTAAAGGAGAAGAATGTATTTGAAGAGCCACATTTGATGCCTGTATCTCTTGGGCAGAATTGACACTACTCAATTCTTCATATAGAGACCGATCACTGAAAAAAGCTATTATATACCAAGTTGGATGGTCCTGTCTCTTTCTTACTTCTCAGAAGCAGTTCCAGATCACAGTGCTTTTGATTAAAAGGAGGTATTTTACTTTGGTTAATTGGTTTATTGTTCTCCCAGAACTTCAAGGAAGAACCAATGAAAACATTTTTCGAAAGCTCAGTTTTGATTCCATGTGCGTCATGGGTAGCTTCAACAAAAAATCTTCTGCAGTGAATCTTCCAGCATGCAAACATACTAAGAAATGAAAAAAATAAAAAAAATAAAAAATAAAATAATAAGTCAATCTAGATTTCAGAAGACTGCTTTGTATATTGTTAGGAGTGCAAGAACATACAGAATTTTTAAAATTAGCTTTTAAGCTCAACAAAATGCAACCAAGCCCCAGGAAAATGGGTCCAATCCATCCACAATTCATTTAGTAGGCATACTAAAGCAGAGGAAAATATCACCATCAAAGAGCAGGCAGAGAATGTCTAAAAAGGGCCTCAAAATACATGAAGAGTCTCTAGGTAGCCAAAGGAAAGATTAGAGACATACAGGAGAAGGATCAACTTTAAAAGTTCTGATCACAGTTGCTGCAGGCTCTGGGAAGCTGGAAATCACTGAAGCAGAATGGGTTCTGGTCACGTCTCTCCTTTTTCAAAAGTGGTCTTCATTGAAAGGAATGAGAAAAGGGCTAAGTCTGGCAGTATGATGCCACTTGGCAGTTTACAATGGGTTCTTGATAGCAAATAGGCTTCAGTTATCAATAATAACAGCAAATTCAGTCCTTCACACGTGGTATTTTCAGATAGCTCTAGTATCTGTTTTAAGGATTTAATCCATATGAGGGAAAATGTTAAAGGTAAGATGGACTGAAATTTTGAGATTCTTCTGTTTTGACTGCATAAGAAACTTGTAAAAGTGAATTTCTTAGTAGTTTCTCAACATCAACAGACACAATGAAAGTATCTTTGCATTTTGATGGAAGCAGAGTTCAAACATTTTTTAGCACTCTGGTCCTCCAAAAGTTTCTGGAACTCAAAAGAACTGTGTGAACTTCACATACAATTTTGATAGCCTGTTTTTTTTTTTTTTTTTTTTTTTTTTTTTTTTTTTTTTTGGTGCCAGTATGATCTGTGTCATCTGAGAGTTTTAAAACCAATAAAGTGGGTTAGAAGGGGCTGCACTATTAATGCCTATGGCTTGAAGATTCAGCTGCTTTAGCATTTTTTTCTGGTGAATCAGTCTCACCACTGTGCTTAAGAAAATGCTGGCTTATGGTGACCTGAGAAAACACAGGATCATTTACAGCAATTAGTCTTCTTCCCTAAATGCATGGAAAGCCAAAGGATTTGCTTTTCTTTCAAATAAAGCAACTTCTGTCAGGAGAAGGGAATGAAAGGAGAAAGAGTGTGAAATGGAGTAAGTGAAAGGAACAGAGAGAAACCCAGTTCCGCAGTCACACCATTTCCATTTCAACTTTTGTTTGTGGTGGTGAATGACACTCATTTTGATGGATCTGTGAGGCTCCGGTACATCTTAATATCTCACTGTCATCATTCTCAGGATGGCAGCTAGGGCATTTCTAAGTATCTGGTTTTCAATACCAGATCATTCCCATGACTCCCCAGTGCTTTTGTTCCTTGACATTTCAGTCTGAGAAGCTGGATGCCTGGCAGAAAAGACTAAGAGATCAGGGAGAGCTCCTGCTCTCTGATTCAGTTTGCTGCAGTTGACTAATGAAGGTCTTGGATTTGTGTGTTTTCAAGACCACTATGCTCTTCGCAAGTTGGTTAGATGCTATTAGTCTGGAAACTTACACTGAACACAACTGGGCATGTTGTATTGTATGCAGAAAATTAATTAATTAATATTATTTATGTACATTTAGGAACTGTTTAGAAGGCTTCATTCTCAGTGCAATATTAAATATTAGCTTTATCTTGTCAGAAATTAATTATATCCCCAGATAGGAAATTATACTCACCAGCAGCAAAATGGTTCTTACCATTAATTCTGTCAGAAGTGGGGAAAAATTAACTATATTATATTTTGCATGGATTATTTTGCTGTGCACAGGCAATTAGAATGAACATACATGCATCTACGTCCACGTGGAGTGTAACAAGTGGTGTTCCCCAGGGGTCTGATTAGGTACCAGTGCTCTACAACATCTTTATTAATTACATATACAGAGGGATGAAGTGCACCCTCAGGAAGTTTGCTGATGACACCAACCTGAGTGGTGCAGCTGACACAATAGAAGGAAGAAATACCATTCACAGGGACCTGAACAGACTTTAAAAGTGGGCATGATGATCTAATGAAGTTCAGCAAGGCCAAGAGCAAGGTGTTTGCACTTGGGCTGGAGCAATACCAGATATATAAATATAATGGAAGAAGATTAGGAGCAGCTCTGCAGAAAAAGACTTGGAGATCCTGGTGGACAACAAACTGGATAGGAGCCAGCAGTGTGCTTCTGTAGCCTGGAAGGTCAAATGTATCCCAGGCTGCATCAAAAGAGGAGTGGCCAGCAGGACAAGTGAGATGACTGTCCTCCTCTACTCTGCCCTTGTGAGGTCCCAGCTGGAGTAACATGTTCAGGTCCAGGGCCCTCAGCACAAGAAGGGTGCTGAGCTGTTGGAGTGGGTTCTAGGGAGGGGTCATGAGAATGATCAGAGGGCAGGAGCAGCTCTCCTATGAATAAACGATGTGGGTTGTTCAGCCTGGAGAAGAGAACGCTCAGGGCAGATCTCAGTGCTTGAAAGGAGAGAGACTGACTTTTTACATACTCTGATAGTAGTAGAACAAGGGGGAGTGGCTATAAACTAAAAGAAAGGAGACTTAGGTTTGATATTAGAAAGAAATTCTTTAGCTGGATGCCGGTGAGATGCTGCCACAGATTGCCCAGAGAAGTTGTAGATGTCCCATCCCAGAAAGTTTTCAAGGCCAGACTGGATGGGGATTGAGGCAAACTGATCTACAACCCTGCCCACAGCATGGAGCTAGAACCATGAGGGCTGTTCTGAAAGTAATGCCTCCTATTTTATTATGTTGGTCCACAGCATCAGCAGTTGATGTTGGTAGTTGAAGTTGAACCTTCACACAAACATTCCCATACAGTTTATTGCTATGTGACAGATGGCAATAGAAGGGCAGTCTGACAAAATGGCATCTGACATGGAAGTACATCTGAAGCAAAAGTGTGTAATTGATTTCCTCCATGCGAAAAACTTGCTCCCATTGACATCCATCAATGGTTGCTGAACATTTATGAAGACGAAACTGTTGATGTGAGTACAGGGAGGGGGTGGGTGGTGCATTTCAGCAGTGGTGACAGCAGCAGTGGCTCACCTGTGCTGGTGCAGATTTCTAGATGCATGGCATATAGCATATTGTTCATCGCTGGCTAAAATATTAAGGATTATGTGGGAAAAAGTAGTCTTTTATAGCTGAGAATTTGCTCTATGAAACAGTGTTATTTTGCTCTTTGTATCTGCTGTTGTTTACATGGAAACAAAGAGGAAGAATAACTTGAGGAGTGACCAATGTAGCCATTCTATGATTCTACGATCGTTTGAAAAATGTATAAATATATGAAGTAAAAAGGGTTCTAATTCCATTAATTCTAACAATGATGAACGCAGTTAAAGGGAGGAATAAAAGAAAACAGAGGCCTTTCACTAGGGACAAATACAATTTAAATCCATAAATAGAAAGTGAATGAGGAAACTAGTATTTGACCAGTATTCAGATTCTATAAAATACCTTTGATCTAGTCTATAACCATTTCAGTTCCCTCTTTCTACACATCAACATCTTTGTAATAATAATTAGTGCAAAATCAGAAGCATATTCCATGTCAGGAATAACCCACAGTTATATCTGGTTTACTATCATCAGTTTGAAATTCAGTTAACATTTTGCATTCAGAGTCACATCGTTCATAATCTCTTGGAGTCAAAATTCACTTCAGCTCTTCATTTGATTCATGGTTCCTATGGTGTTCTCTGTTGTGGAAATGCCAAAGTACTCCCTGCCATACACTTGTTGCCCAATTAACATAAACCTTTACAGAAGCAGAAATGAGAAAAGCACATACAAAAATAAATCGTCTATTTTGTTTTTTATGGATACAAAACAATCAAAGGAAATCATTTGAAAGCTGCTATTTAAGAGGACAATGCGCCAGATTAAAACATCAGCTTCCCTCTATCTTTGTTTTGTTTTATGAATGCATATAAAAAGTAGTATAGTTGATCAGTTTAGGCTTTTTTTGCAGCTGCACAGCTCACATGCAGTCAAACTTATCTCATCACCTCTTCCCACCTTGCTTGGATGAGAGTTAACTCCACTATAAAATTCTCCTAGGTATCATGAAAACTGTACAGCTGGGCTCTAAACTGGCATTGCAGTTCAAGTTTACAACTGCCAAAAATGAACTGTGGATTTAGTCCAGGGACTAAAACGGAATAAGCACAGACCAGGGAACTTTGATGTCCTGATGCTCCTATTAAAATTTTTATTATGTCTACTATAGGTGTTTTATTCACTCATGCCAATAATAATTAGAAACACATATTGCATATATCTTATTTGAGCGTTCACAGCTCTTTTGTGTCGTTTCTCTGAAACATCAAGCAAATGCATCTTATCCTTGCCTGTGTAATCCATCCTTTTGTTTTGACTCATTAATCTCTGCCTTTTTCTTGGAAAGACAATGTCCTTTTAATCACACTGTCATGGAAAATGCCATCCAATAAGTAAGAAAATTCTAAAACTTCAAAAGAGTCATTAATTATTGCTCCCTGCATAGGTATCTCTCAGCATCAATGGTCTGATTTTGTTCCCATAAATTCCATGTCAAGACTTAACAGCTTTTTGCTGAAGAAAGACTTTTCTGTGCTTTTAGGGTGTATGCAATGGCACAACAGATCAGGTACAAATACAACTATCTCCAGAAGAATGAATACATCTAAGAAGATTAACTTGGTATTGTGGTAAAAGAAATGCCAGGAGTGCTGCAGGCATCTTAGCCTAGCTTTGCTGCCTCTCAGGAGAGGGAGGCAGTTTAGGTGCAGCATCAAGTGGGGACATGCACCTATTATTTGAGGTTTGCTCACAGTTTTGGAGCCAGATCTTAGTGTGCTAGCTCAGGGGTCTCTGCACTATGTCCCAATAACTGTGTTTACATACAACTTAATGTACAAGGCAACAAAAAACAAGCTGATTTCCAACAACTTTTGGCAGTTATCCTGATTATGGGGAGAGATAAAGGAGACTAGGTGAATGGTTTTCTTCACCACTTAGTTTTTCAAAGAGCATGCACTTTCTCCTGAAGTAATTAGCATCAACATCGAAATACAAAATGTTTGAGAAAAAGTTACTTTAAAATTATTGTTATACTGTAAAACTATCCTCCCTTGAATATCACCTTGATCAGATAGTGGGCAGGACTAGGTAGACTGAGAATGAATGAATCATGTCTTGTTGAGCTCTGCAACAGCAATTTGATGCCTCTGAATAGCACCTGCCCTGCATATTAAAGATATAAGGTCTTTTCAGTTTCTGCAGATTCCTTCAGGAGAGGGAAATGCAGCAGAGGCAGTATCTGAAGAAAAGAAGAGTAAAAGAAGGAGTTTGTCATCTCTAAGTGGAACCAACTTTTGGATTTGCGTGCTAATCTAAAATCAAACAGGAAAGGAACACTGGTAGTCACTGCTTCAATCCATAAAGGTCCTTAATGTGCTAATTCCTTCTCATTTCTTCTTCCACTCCCCTCCCCTCTCCTTTCTTTTTTTTTGTCTGGGAGAGATTCTCTCCATTGCAATGCTGCACAGAGCATCTAATTTCTACATGACTAGCATAGGAGCATACTTCACACAAATATTCTTGCTGATTTTTGATTCAACACAAGATCTTAAACACAACAATGACAGTTCCTTTGGTATTCATTACCAATGCACATCCCTAGAATGATTAGGTATGTAGGAAATATAAAAAGTACCAACACAAAATCTATTCCTGTTCACTGCAATTTCTCTCACAAAACAAAAGTATGACATTATCCTGATGGGAAGTCCAAAAGAGTTTTGCCGAATTCAGCAAACATGAGGCACATGATTACAAAGCCAAATAGGTTCAAGGAGAGGGATAACACATAGAGCAGAGGCATAGAGGTTAGAGTGTTTGAAGCCAAAATGCAGTCTGCTTGTACGGGTTGTCCTATGGATGAAGAGCTCCATAAAGGTTTTCCAATGGGTGGGATAAGTTGAAAGTGGAACTGCTATCAGAAAATGCAGAACTGATAGATCTAGGAGAAAAGAGGTAAAGATCTCTCAAAAGTGACTGTTAGCTTGTGTAAATAAAGCACTTCTTATTCTTTCCTGCCATAGTACCTTTGTGGTGAGGTATTCATTTCTTTTCTAAACACACTGAAGAATTTTGCACAGATTAAAATGTTCAGAATTTTTCAAGTGCAAAATTAAATTTGAATTCTGGTTTTCAAGCACTGTTACTGAAAGAAAAAAATAGTTCTTACTTCCATTTTAATGAGCCACTGACAATTTTTCCACTCCATTTAGGCTTTAGCACTTCTTTTTTTACAAGAAGTTATTCTAGCTGATGGGAGCAAGGAAGGCTCTTGCTCATCCATATATTCCTAGCGGAACTGCCTCTCTCAAGCTTTAGATCAGTGCAAAAATCTTACAGAGAAGCCTCATAAAAGCAAATTAAATACCTAATTCCTTCTCCATCTACATATGCGAGTGGGAAACAGACGCATAAAAAGACTCACTGTGAGGTGACATTTAACACAATAAGAGTTTACAGCAGACTTGTTTTAGGGTTCCTTGTATGAGGACAAAGAGGTCTGTAAAATAATGTGTGCTTTTGTGCAGTAAGACAGAAACACTACTACTGCCACTCACAACATTGCTCAATAACCACTTACAGAGCAGGAGGACTGACAAGTTTCTGAGAGACATCTCACCTTTTCAGGATGGTATCCCTCTTGATGGAGTGTTTAATCTTTCTATAGGATTGTAGGTGAAAAAATGAGCTAGTATTATTCTGGTGGGATTATATTATGGTTTACTAAATTTAAAGGAAAAAAAATCATAAAGACAGAATAATTCACTTGGATAGCCTCAGCTGCATGGGTTTATGCTATGCAATATTCTAATATATTACTGAACAATTACAGGAATAGCTTCATTGAATTTAGTGGGATTATTCTTTTGAATAAGGATTCAGCTCACACAGTAGGGGGTTACAAATCTGGTTCATAATTTATAAGGCTGTAGATTGGAACATGACACAGTTAATATACTGTAGCCTGAAGTTCTGGTGATTAAAAAGACACACACTTAAGCAGAAATAATCAGAAAAAGAATTCTTAATTAGAAATTTATGTGGCTATCAGCAAATCGCTTTGAGATTCTTTGTCAATGAGGAGTATTATATAAATGCAAATTTCTTTCATGGAATTAATTTAATTTCTCCATTTCTATTTGAAAAAAAAAAAAACAACAGGATTTTTATTGTATTTTGGTACTAAATACAAAGGGGCAAAAACATCTTTGTTGTAAGCTTTTGAAAGTAACAGAGTTAGAGCACAAATGAATCTGACCCTGAATAGCTATTATGCATTACTGAAAACAGAAAACAATACAATTCCACCATAGGAAATACATTTTTCTTACCTAACCTAAGCTTTGTGCCTTCATCACACTTCCATACACTTAGTTCCCCTCTACTACTGATTTATTTACAAATGTGGCTCTGATAATTGAAAAAGTTTTTTGTTGCTTTTGTTTGTTTCTTTTGTTTTCTAAAAAAATGGTTAGCTCATTAATTGACTCAAATCTATAAAATAATTTCACCAGGTTGTTTTTTATATGAATACGTTTTCTCTTAAGGCTTTTCTGGGTTAGAAGAATCAGATGCTTTGCTGAAATGTAGAGAATACATAAGAATTTAAATCAACAAAGAGTAGAAAGGAGAGTTTGGATGGTTTTGTTTTGTTTTCCCTGCACTTCAAGACCAGGCATTTGAAATACAAAGTGTTAGAAGCATAGAGATGAATAAATGATCTTTGCAACTGCAGCAAGACAAGGAAGTGTATCCAAACTGATGGCAACAAGTTCTATTTTGTACTAATACTCAAGAGAAGGACCAAAACACGTGATTATTACTAATGCTGCTTTTCTGCATTTATTCTACCTAAGTTGATAACTTGTGTGATGGGTCGTTAGCCTCAGATGTAAGCAGATTCCGACAAATGAAGCAAAATCAGCCACCAGCACACAAAGACAAGCAAATGTTCAAGGAGGACGCTAAGAGCTAGAAGGGACTTAAGGATGCTGGCCATATACTGCAATGCCTGTTACCACAACAAGCTCCTAATTCTGGCTGAGCATGAGGAAATGAAAAAAAAACCTGTTTTTCTGGAAAGTTTTGCATTGACTCTTTTGATGGTATCTCTCTTACCCTCAAAGCTAAAAGTAGAAACGACTATCCCAACGCAGTCCAAAGTGTAAGCACTGCTGCAAGACGTCACATGCCTACAACACTGGATAATGCTGGCACTCTCTGCAGAGTGCATGCACTTACATTTTTCACACATTTTCCCTACCTTTAACAAAGCATTATTAAGATCTCTTCAAAATAAAAGCATTCGGAGAAGAGATCTGAATAAGCAGAGCAGAGGGCAATGCTTTGGCTCAGAGGACAGAGGAGCAGATTTCACTCGAGAATACAGTAAAGAAAGCATGAAGAGGAGTTTATGAAGTACCTGAAGTACATCTGAATGAAGTGGGGAGCAATTCTGGAACAAATCTTGTGCATTCGGTAGCACAGTATACTAGAAAGCACTTTCACATCAGATATCACCTTGATATTTTCTTTCACATCCCTTGGCATTCTGTAGCTGCTCCAAATCAGAGTAGCAGAACTGACACCAGTCTCCTACACAAACAGTTTTAGCAGTATTGGCTAGAATATCCCAAATAAGAAACAAGGATTTCTGTTCAGAAGGCAGCAAACACACATCCATACACACCCTTACTTTTTTTACACCTGACTTTTGAAACCCAAATCAGAAAATATATATTCTCTGAATATGTTCCATAAATGTAACAGTTACAATTTTAAACAAACAAACAAAAAAAACAAGTGGCAATAGATGCACAAGTAGAGATGATACAAGGCTTTTATGGTTACATTCATGCATTGACGAACAAAGGCAGTAATGAATGTTCCTGTGGAAGCTGCTTATTACTGTTTACCTCAAAGAGAATTACCATTCAAATGATAATAATTAAATTCTCTACCACTGGAGATTGTCTTGAAGGAATGGAAAAATAATCCCAATAGACATTCAGTGATGTATATTAGATCTGGAATGACAATGAATTACCACTGAGTCTTTGAAAAGAATGACCAAAGCATTTAAGGATGACTCTCCTGACTTCAAGAAACAATTTCCAGGTGATTTCATTAGATAATTCTTATGTATTAAATTATCAGAAGATCCTAGTAAAAGAATAAATAATGGCAGGTAATAACAGTACAACACGTGGGAACCATTTACTTTCAATCCTAAAAACAGATCCAGGACCCTGACTGTGTAGGAGCACCTGCACTGCATCAAATTATAGTGTGAAATCTCAGTTTTATGGACTAGATATCACTGACAAATATTTTCTTTTTTCTAGCTCTGTGGATGATTTTCTTTGTGTTGCGTTTCTAATTTATTAATCGTTTGAAATGTATACTCTTAAATTCCCAATAATGTCTTGAATTATGCTTTTATACCTGCTTTATTAAATCATCTGGTTTAAAGTAGGTAGGTAAAAGATGTAAATCAAGGATGTGGCTCTGAAGAGGCTCTCTACCATCAACCACTGTGAGAATCCTTCTTTGTTTTTTGGCTCAAAGCTTGCTGCCTAAGGTATTTCTTGTGATAAGACTGACTTGTCTAGAAGATAAGTGATGGGTGTTGCCATGTGGCAATCAACATCACTGTGTGGCTGTTTGCCTTCGGAAGATAGTGCTCAAGGACAGTTTACTGGCAGAAGATCTAGCCTGTGACCAAATAACTCCTGTTTGTATGGGAGACTGGGGGGTAATACCATTGTATCCTATGAAGGCAAGATACAAGTTGGCGCCTCCCTGCTCCCTCTTATCTGCTGGCCAGGGAGATAGGAACAAAGGAGTTCCCTGCTGAGATCCCAGAGCCAGAAGCTGACACTCCAAAGGCAGCTGACTCAACCACTTTGAAAGCATTGAAAAGGGGCTATCATCACCATGGTCGCTCTCGTCGTTGCTGTCGTTGTCAACAGGACTACGCTGCCCGACGACCCACCACTACTGAAGATCAAAGACTGAACTATGAACCACGCTGGATCCATGGTGGTGACTATCTCCCTCTTGCTTCCTATAGAGACTCCTTGCTTCTTCTTTTCTATCTTTTCTATCGCCTTCCTTCCCTTCCCCATTACCCTAATTCATAATAATCTCCGTCCTCCCTTTCCCCATCTTCCTAATTAAGATTTATAACAAACTGGTTGGACCAACATTTGAACCGTTGTTTCTTAATCTCACACCGGGTATATAATATTAAAAGAACCTCATCTCCCTCCTATAAATCGGAGCGAGACAACCACTAAAAAGGTGGTCCATCTGAGGTGGATCCTTATTAGAGTCCCTTTAAAAGTACCAATGCTGCATCAGGGAGGACACAAATCCAGGCAGCTGCTAACACTTATTTCATTTGGGAACATAAAAACAGTGGAAACAAGTCAAACCAAAAATCCATCTGGCTCAGTACTATTCCTCCAACACCAAACAACTGTAGATAGTTAAGGACACAGATACATTAGGAAGAGCCTAAGTGTACCATGACAATTTCGTATCATTTCTTCATTTCTGGAAAAATTTAAGCTCAAGAATTTCCTGTTCTACAGATAACTGACTTTGTGTTTAATATGCCCGATAAATTTTTATTCCATGAATGGGTCTGATTTCAATTTGAACATGTGCATGTCTTCAGCATTCCTGACATCCCATGAGTATGAGCTCAATAGCTTAACTGCATGTTGCAATGACTTTCTTTGTTTGTTCCAGCCTGCCCCAGGCTGGTTCTATCTGCTGTCCTTGAGTGAACAGTTGCTCCCTCTTCCCCCTTCTCTAGCCATCCACGATATTGTAAACATTGCTTGTTTATTTTTCAGGCAGCATCTCCATTTATTTAATGTGTCAAACCATTTCATACTCTATCACCATCCATCCTCTTTTAGAAACACGTTGGCAAGCAACATAGTTCACCAAAGTCACTAACTGTTGATTATATAGGTAGTAGGTGCATAACCTAGCACAAGTGTCAACAGAATTATGCTCCACTACACTATACTTTAGTAACTCTTCAATAGATTATTTCCTCATCTACTTCTGCAGTCAACTCAACAGCACTGGTTGAATGTATGGCAATGACTCTTTGAAATGTTCATTTTGGGAAAAAATCTTCTTAGGTATTCATAAGATATTTTTTTGTGGGGTAAGAGGAAACACATTTCTATATCTATCAACAACTACTACAAAAAGACTCGGGAGAAATGTGACACTGTCACAGATCTGACACTGTACTGAAATGGATACCTGTTATAAGTATCCTGTGAGAGGGGAAAATTCTTGGGACTTCTTTCCCTAGAGAATTCTTCTATCTTACATGCGGTCTGAAGCCCTCTGCAAAAACTAGGTCCTCGTTTGAGAAAAAGTAAGTTCAATAAATGATTATACAAGGCACATGCTCTTTTCAATACACAGAGAATGAGATTTTACAAACCAAAAAGTAACAGAAAAACAAAAGAAGAAAGAAATTAGAAACAATTATCTGCACACCCAATAGGTGAAGAAACTGAAAAAATTTAGAAAGCTTTAAGTTACCTCTTGGTTTACAATTTCTGATTTATCTAAGCAGCGTTAACTCTGAGACTAAGGCAATTACAAGTTTTTAAAAGCTCTTCTGAAAATTGATAGTACTGAGCAATCTGTGCTGGAAAGGTAAGAGAATTCCTGTGCATAAATCTAGAAATAAGGATATATGGGCAGCAACATCTGCCCATTATCTGGAATAGGATAAGATTCAAAACAAAAAAAAAAGCAAAAGCAGCAGGAAATGTTAGCTATAAAAGCAATACAATCTATTTTTTTCCTGACTAAGGGAAAGACATCATTTAACTTCATTTGGTCTTGGTTCTGGCACTAAGTTGCATTATGTGGGCCAGATGTAAGGAATTGATTCCCCTCAGGGTGAAACTGGAGAAGCAGATGGCTGTTTCCAGCAAACTCATTGCAAGCCCTAGGAAAAGTCTGTCTGTATTTCCCAAGAAAAGTAAAATTTCACTGGAAGTGAGAACATCTCTAAAACCAAAGCATTCTTTTAATGGCTCAGAAAACAATAACTTACTTACTATCCCATCATGCCCAAAGGTATTAAACATCTTATGCTGGATTTGCTCCTTTGCTCAGTTCCTTCTGTAGTTCAAATGGTAGATGGTCTCAACTTTTCTACTGACACACCCTAATCTATTCCTAATATCTCAGCGTTATGGTGTTCAGCCTGCAGGGCGTGTTTAGTTCTACATGTGTAAATCCCATTTAATTCAATGGCCAATTGTTTGCTCAAATAACTCGCTGAATCTAAGTCATTTACATCTACCAATAAAAAGTAACAAGAAGTTTTCTTTCTCTCATTTGGGTCCTGAATGTTAATTTGTAACTTGGCAAAAGGATTGATACTAGGAAATATGGTGCTTGTACTATCGTGTTACCCTTTGCTAAACACAAGTTGGAAAGTCTCAAGTAACAGAATGGCGTATTTTGAATTTTGGCTGCATTTTTCTTCTCATGTTCTCACTGATGGTTTACAAACACTGTCTGTATTAAGGCAGCATCTTAAAGTGTCCTTCTGTATCAAAACCATATTGGAAAAATCTTTATGTTCAGCTGTTCTGTGCTTGCTGTATAGAGATCACCTTAAAAACAATCAACAGAATGTATGTTGAAAAAGATCATGGTAGAGAGTAACAGCTTGTGGTGCTGTGTTTCCTAGCATAATCTACAGGCCTGCTTTTGCAAGTCCAGGTTGTGACCAGGCTATGAGAAGAATATGAGGCACCCTCAGGGAAGAAATATTTTATTCAAAGATGTACTGCTGCTAAAATAATAGCAGAGGGGATACTGGGAATTGCCAGCCAAGGAAATTGCCATTTATTATAAAAAAGTCCACAGAATGTATTGCTTTTTGAAATTGTGCTACTATAAAATATCCTCTTGAAGCTTGCTAAAGTGAGATCTAATTTAAGGCATGTCACTGCATCCCTACTTTACACTGTTCTCTGTAGGTGTTATAGCATGAGTTACAAAAGATCATAGGTTGCCATCATATTTCTCTTATGACTAACAATACAGCTTAAAGAAAAAGAAAGGAAAACTTAACTTTTCACCTACTAAGTCCTTTGGGGAATGTGTTTACCCTTGTCCTCCTTCCTTAGGGTTCGCCTGTTGCTGTGAGAGTCCCCGTCTCCTTCAGACTTCAGAAGAACCAGGGAAAGTTGGAGGTGGGCAGGCGGTAGCAACTCCTCGGTATGACAGGCCTTCCCTCAGGCACAGGGAGCAGCAAGAGACAGGCAGCTCACCAGTACTGCTGACCTGAAAACTGAATCTACTGAACTTAAGAAGCGCAGGGCCAGCATAAGTTGAAATAAAACTTGGACTGAAATGCCCCAAATAATAAAAAACCGCATCAGATCAGTATCTTCTCTCCAATGATGGTGGTAACTAAATAGTCAAAGCTGTATATGAACAAAGCAATAATTTGTAGTGCTTTTCCTGAGTGTCCTTCCAGCCTTCAGCTACAGTCAGTCCAAGGATTTTCTGATCCTGATGTTGTTGGTCTATCTAGCAACCACCATTGGATTTCTCTGACAAATACTTACCACTCTCCCTTTGAAATAATGCATTTGCTGTCTTACTACAACTTCCTCCTTTTGGAAGGAATTGCACACTGGAAATTAGGCTTCACTCTTTTAGATACGTGCTGTCATGTTGAATGTGTCTTCTGCAGCTTTGAAGCCCAACAACCTTGAGGAAAAGCCTTGTCATCCCACTGCATGCCTATCAAGAACTCTGATCCAAGCTTAGTAGTCAAATGCCAATCTGAAAACATTGCTGTCATTAATGCAATCAGCGTTAATGCAAAAGAATATCATTTTGACTCATTATTCCTGAGCTGTTGAGGTTCCCATGGTATCTAGTATGCTTGCAGTTAACAGAACCGCAATTTACAGCCCTTCCTTGACTACCTCCAAACTCCTATACATTGCCAGAAAGTGCTTAATGAAAGCTATTTCTACAGCAGATAAGAAGCACTTTTTCTTTACAGGGGTTTTAAATTGTAATGGTGTATTAAACCACAACTATGGATTGGAAAGAAAAAAAAAAATCCAACAACAGGACTAGGCATTGAAACACTCAGTAAAACTGTTACTTATAATGAGTAGGAAGATGAAGATGTACAAATAAAAACACAGCATGTTTTCTTTGAGCATCCTTATTAACGAAAGGGACTGTGGGGCTTCAAGATTAAAAAGCCGATGAACAGCAGCCATTTACATCTGAACAAATTGATCCTAGCAAGATTAGCAGAGCTAGGGAGACTTCAATCTTCTGTTAGGCAGAACTACTTCCTCATCTTCAATAGGCCTTCTCAGGATAGTGCCTTCCAGAGGCAATTTCTTATGCATGCTGGGATTTTCAAAGAGGTAAAGGAATTTAGGTGCTCAGGGTTCCCAGCAATCTTCAATGAAGCATTCATTCAATTTTTAAACTAAGGCTAGATTTTTTCTTTACATGGAAGGAATTAGGATAAATGCATTTGCTGGTTGTCACACCATTGGGAACTGGACTGAGTTTCTAGAAATTTTTTGAAATAATTGACCAACTCATTTAAATTATATTGTGAGGTTTTTGTTTCACGAAACTACGATGCAGCAGGATCAAATTTTTGAAGCAGAAGAAGTGGGAACAGTTTTCTTGTAGAAAACTGACCATCTCCTTACTTGTCTATAGAAAATGATGAGTGGGGCAAAAAAAAAAAGAAAACAAGTGTTTGGATTTTTTTTCCGAGTATGAATTGAATTAAATTTGCAGAAATGACAGAGTGAAATAAAAGATGAGGTAAGTTTTTAACCTTAAAGTTTTTATAGTCACCCGGCATGCCCTCTTTTGAGGAATCATAATACTCATCTATACTGGGGATTCACATAGATGGTTTGTGGGAAGCTGAATGGGCTTTCATTTCAAGAAAGTACTCTTTTCTGGTCTGTGTAGGAGGACCTAGTTATTCTTTCCTATTTAATCATCATATTCCATTAGAATATGCTGACTGTTTCTGGATTCATAAGTAATAGGTAATATACCAGTTTCATCAAATCCAAAATGAAATATGCAATTTAGAAAGCTACATAAAGCAGTGAAATATGTGATTATTTGTTAGAAAATAGTGATTTAAATCCTCTATCCTGTTCAGCTATCATCAAATTTTGTTAGTAATATACAGGCTGAAGTCATCACTTATTATATACATTGTGTGTGTAGTTAACACTTTAGTATGCACAGTTTTGCCAATATTGATTCTTCAAGAATAGTGAATAATAATATATGCAGGACCAGGTAAGAGGAAACCTGGAACAGTTTATATCTGGGAAGGTTTGCTCAAAACCACTACATTACCACTTGGACTGTGGAAATGTATCCAACATGCTGAAGAAAAGAGTAGGCAAGAGAATCTCATAACATAGTTTTCTACAATGTGCAGAGATAGACTGTCTTATACTATGTTTTAGCTATAATTGTAATGCACAAAAGAAGTACAAAGTGTGAATTCTAACCTTTGTAGCACATATCCATGAAGGTTTCCATCTTCAAGACAGCTGCCAACTAGAAATTTTAAAGTTCTATATTCACTCTCTTCCCTCCTGTTCTCTTTTATATCATCGCTTTGAGTTACTTATACTAGCTATGTCCTGTAACTCTAGTGAGGATAATGAAATTGATAGAGACCACACTTCAGAAGCATCTTTCTAGGCTTACCATCTTTTCTGAAGACCACTTTACAGCTTGTATTTGCAGAGGAGACAGGATCACTTTTGTATTATTTGCTCTTACATATGAGCCAAAAACCAGACAGACTCTTGGGATGTTGTGATCTAAAGCCTATTTCTACAGAGAGGATTTCAGTGAGCCAAAGGTATCCTGCTACACAGACCTCTCAGTGAGACAAGCTCGTAGGGAATCAGTCATGCAAGGAGAGAGAGCAAAAGCGAGTAGAAGACAAAGAGATGAAACTTGTAAGTCAAAATGACTAAGTTTAAAGTACTATAAATGCAGGAGGAAAACAAACAAACAAACAACAACAACAACAAAAAACAAACTAGAGACACAGCAATATATAAAAGAAGGGTTAAAAAGGAGGAAGTGGGAGCTCTGCAAGGTTAAGGGTCAGATTACCATAAGAATTTCTGAAAACTGACAGTTCCTCCCACAATGCCTGATCAGCAAAGACTGTGTGTGTGAATGTCCTGGGTGCTGGAAAGACAAGGATTGCTCCAAAAGTAATGCCTCCAATTTTATTATGTATGCCCATAATGTTAAAGGTAGATGGTGATGGTATGATGGTAGAGGTTGAACCTTCCCACCAATATTCAGTCACTTTTTGTTGCTGTGTGACAGATGGCAGCAGAGTGGCAGTCTGACAAAATGGCATCTAACATGGAAGTGCATATGAGGCAAAGGTGTGTCACTGAATTCCTCCATGTAGAAAAAATGACCTATCTTGACATTCATTGATATTTGCTGAAAGTTTCTGGAGACCAAACAGTGGACATAAGCTCAGTGAGGAGATCAGCACTGCGTTTTTAGCACTGGTGAAAGTGACAGTAGGTCACCTCCACTGGTGCAGATTTTTGTGAGGGCAGCATGCAGTCTTTTGGTAATTGCTGGTAAAAGTGTATAGCTAATGGTGGTGACTATATTGGAAAATAGTGTTTTGTAGCTGAGAGTTTGCTCTATCAAATAGCATTATTGTGTTGCTTGTATCTTTTGTAGTCTCCATTGAAATAAATAGGAGATTTTACCTTCAAAGTAGGTATGTAAACTGAAGCTCAAGACAAAGCTCAGCATATTCATGTTAGCTCATTGCTGTGCATTAGAGTTATATCATTACTAGATTGCCATTATTGCTTTGTACTCATAAGTGTATCACCTTGCTTTCAAACCTCCAAGACTTACAAAAAGATGCCCAAATAAAGGTCACCCACAGACATGTGGATTACAATATGACAGAAAAGAAGTAGTCCCCTCCTATTAAATATTTAGCCAAGTGCACTTTCTCTTTCTCCCCCCTCTGTACTCTAACATGGAAACAGAGGTGAAAGGTTGATTTGGCAATACTTTAATGATAAGGTAAGTACCTAGTTTGAGAGATTTGTTACTCAATTTCTTCTCCCAAAGAGAGATTTGGGAATCTTCTTAAAAAGAGATGGAGAAATTGGCTCATTAAAAAGGAAAGTTATCAGCATGTGTTCACTAAAAAGGAATATCATCAGAAGAATAGGACAGAGCATACTGATTAGTATAATCAGGACTGTGATGCAATCTAGAATCCAAAAAGTCTTTTGACAGCATTTTTAATGGGAAGTTCATCAGAATAGGGCTATTTTCTGGACAAAAAGTCAGAGCAATAAACTTCATAGAAAGCTGAATGCTGAACTGAGGACACATGAGCATTTGTGAACAGCAGTAAATGTCATTTTTAAGGGAAAAAATGATCTCCAGCAAAAAGGGGTTGTAGGCTTTTGTTTTGTTTTGTTTAATTTAACTGTTTTAATGTATTCAGTATCTGAAAAGAGGAATACATTGATATTCTATGCAAAAAGAGCATGTGTACATCTTATATAATTAGATAAATACTAATCCTTTCCTGTAATCCTACCACAAGACATAAAGGCATTGGGTAGATTGGCAAGATTCTATTTTCCTTTAAGAATAGTGGAGTGATTTTACACTTTCAAAGACACTTACATCTGCTTATGTCATCTGCTATCTAGCAACTTTAAGGTTTATATTTCTGAACTACTGAACATTGTGACCACTAAAGGACTATCTGAGAAAACAGGGCCTAATTTAAATCTTTTTAAACAAATGCAAATAATAGTAGGCACGTTTGTCTTGTAGATTCCCATAAATATGTACATACTTACGTCTATGCACACATAATGCATATATATGTTACACTAAGTCATAAAACAGACTTGAAAAAATGTTCTTGCTAGTTGTTGTGATAGTTGTTAGTTTGCAGATAAATATTCCAGGTTTACAAAGAGTGGTACTTTGAGAAATGCCATGGCAGGAGTGAGATTTTTATTACTTATTTTTCAGAGATTCTTCTAAATGGGCTGGAGGTGGACCACTTTTTCCATGTGCTCAAGATGCTGCATCTGAACAATTTTGCTGATTTCCATGTGTTTCACACTAGGGAGGTAATGCAACAGGGAATAGCCTTAAAAGAGGGAAAGGCAGACAGTAGCTGTCCGTATTTCTCCCTTCTAGTAGCAGATGCTACTACATTGCTACTACAGTAGATCCGAATACTTTTTCAGCTCTGATGGGGAAAGGTAAGGAGAAGAGATCGAAGAGGAACCATTCATGTAGGCAGCAGGGCCATGGCAACAACAAAAGAAAATCAAAACAAACAATATGTTATGCTCAAGCAGCTTCTGGATAGACATGGGTTTGCAGCAAAATTAGAGTATTATTCTTTTAAATAAATTACTTCTTCTGAAGTTACTACTTTCAAAGGGCATAAGATAATTAGAATTTATTTTAGAAGACTGCTTCAACTACTGGTAGTGCTAGAATAACTACAAGCACAAAACTAGCCAGCAGAATAATGGTAACATTGTGAATGCATATAGTGGATGTTTCATGATACCACTACATAGCTGACAGCCTAGCAGATCTGTGGTCACCAAAGCTGACTGAAATAGAGTGCAAGGGAAGAGCAGCCAAAACTGTGATGATTCACTCCGACAGGAACTCAGTGGCCTCAAACAAGTTTCAAGTGAAGACACGTCCATATCTCAGAAAATTCTCCAGGGAGATACCGGTCACAGAATAAGGGCACCTAGGCCCTACCTGGAGGTGAAGACCCCATTTCTCTCTGATAATGGATGTAAATCCTTCAGGTTTTTAAAGCAGGGACAATAAGGTGCTCTGTGAGAATGAAAAAATGTAACTGAGGAGGAATGATGTAGGGTAGTTGTTATCTAGCTGATCAGAGACATCGCTTTGCCAGCGGAGCTACTGAAAGTGAAGTGACAACACAATCTTTGACTAATTTAAAGTCTGATTCCATTGTGGAGCAATTAATTTCTTAGTTCACAAACAAAAGGTTGACACTTGGATCCCAGAAGAGAAGGGAGCATGTTTCAATCTTGCCTTGCAAAATTCCTCTCACCCATTCAACCAAGGGAGTTTATTTCTTGGCAGACAAGTAACTACCTTTAGTTTTTAATTATCAGTATAAATGGCAAATAAGCATTGATGGTGCTTGGGCTAGCCCATTTGCCTGTCAAATTTCCAAGGCTGTTTTAATCTGATATCCTATGGCATATTTATGCACATTGGTGAGGGCACAGAGGGAACCCCCAGTGCATGGATTCTGAGGATGTAGGTTACAAGGACACTTGGGCAGTACTGAGCACTGATGTTACTGAACACAGAACACCATCCTGCAGAATTTAACAGATGGGAAGATACAACATAATGCAGAAAGCTATCACCCTTGTAGGTGGCTATCTAATGCAGATAGGACAAGGCAAACTGGGGAGAACTGCAAGGTGGCCTGTTGAGACAGATGTCAGGAATATGGTTGGAAGAAAAAAAACAACAACAAAAAGAAACAAACAAACCAGAAAGAATTTGAAATCGTAGTATATAGATGAAACTGTCAGCACTGCAAGAATTATGGAGAAGTCTGTAGGACTGGTATCATTTATGGCTAGGATCAACAGGAAAGGTAGAAAGGGAGAAAGGGCTGAAAAGTATAAGAGAAAATGGCATGCGTATACTCTAAATTCAGATGAGACAGAAAGGATAGACTTGCAAAACATTCTGAAGGAGATAAAAAGGGGATTTTCTTGCAGCAGTCATTGAAGGATATATACCTAGAAGCAAAGAATGAATGCAATTATAGTTGGGTAAAGAATTAAAACATACAAATCACAGAATCAGTAAGAAAAGGAAACTGGAATTAACCAAATAATATTTTCTGGGGTGATACTTCAATACAAGGACATTCTATAATGCATTGAGGTGTTTATACCTGTATACATACATTTCCAATTAGTTGTTTTCTTTTCCAGCCAAATAAAGAAACACTGCCAACCAACTCTACAAAGGCGAGTGCGATTCATAACAGAGCATGTGTATTTGATGATTCCCTAGTTTCTTAACTTCCTAACATAAGAATGCATAGAATAGAAAAAGAGCACCAACTTTGTCAATATTGACATACACTAAAGGGATAGAAGATTTTCTGAAACTATGTTCCTCTTGCAAGATTCAACACACTAGCAATTTTGAAAAAGACATTTTGTGGAAAATTAGCTTAATCATAAGAGCAAGTTGGTATTTGGAATGGTCTGGAAGACCTAAGGTGGAAACAACACTTCCCTTCAGATGGTGGGGAAACAAACAAACTTGGAGAGGAAAAGATATATATTATTTTTCAATCAAACAAGGAATAATGAACTGCAGAGTCTGAATATAACTTGTGAAATATCAAAAAGAATATTAAGAAGCAGAAAGGCAAAGGAGAATACAAACTCATATCTGAAGGCAAATGAGAACAATCAACAGTTGCTGTGAAGAAGGTTGGTTTGATATGGCTTCTTGTTGTTTTTTTAGGCAAAAGTTGAATTACTTTAAGATCAATAAGACATACTACAGGTGGTATTTGAAAAAAATCTATGAAAATTTAAAAAACAGTTTGAAGCAATCGGTGTAAAAGTGATGAAGGGTGGGGTGAACTCAAGGGCCTGAAGGAGGAAAAGTAGTAGAGAGAAGGGTAAAAAAGACACTTTCTAGAAGAATTCTGGAAAAAATGCCAAAATAACTGTTTAAGAAAAATATACAACTATTCCCTCCAAAAAAAACACCAAAATCAATGTGAATCTTGTGAAACTTACTTTTATTTACTTTTTTTCTTCTCTTTTTCTTTCTTCCTATTATTATTATTATTATTTTTAACAGGACTCATTAAGACAGATGAGTCTTACATCAGGAGAATTTGTGACACTGTCCTCTCTGCCAAAACAGGAAATCATATTCATTGTGGGCAATTTTCAGAAGAGTTGTTCTCAGAACTTCACTGTCTAAGTGGGGACAGAGTATGGAGACATTTCTAGGGTAGTTCTTGTGAATAATATGCTCAATCTGGTCCTATACCTTACAGTCATTCAAACTTACAGAACCGTGAAAAGCACAAGTTTAGAGATGACAGGACTGGAATGCAATGTAATCTTGGTACAATAAACAAATGTCTAAAATCAACAAGGCAAGCACTGCAGAGACAAAAAGTGAGTACTGCACTTGCGAAAGAAAAATTATAAGCTTCAATAAAACTAGACCAGGTAGCTAGGACACTAAAAAGGATCTGAAATTTAATAGACCTCCAAGTACATGTGTAATACTGTAGCAAAAATTTCACATTTCATACTAATGAACTCATGATATGCAAAGCACAGAAGGCCATTTGTGATGCTGATGTGTATTTCAATGCATGGCTGTCATATCAAAGGAAGGAACAAAGTGGTTTGGTTTCCAACAAACAAGAACTAAGTGAGATACCAAGTGAAGAGTCTATGTACGCAATCAATGCATCTGAACAACAGGTGAGAGAAATTCCTCTCGGGAGAAGGACATGGCACACTAGGATTTTGTCTGTCTGCAAGAGGTGGACATGGTTGCTTCTCAGAGGCTTTCCAGCCTTCCAAATCTGTAATTCTTGCTTCCTAAGAGAAGAGTTTTCACTAGAGTTCCCTTTAAACATAAAATGTCTAAAGTCAAGCTCCTTTAAAAATATATTTTCTAAGTAGTCTAAGAATGTAGTTTAAGTAGCCATCTAGGTAACTGTTTGGGAGATTCCACCTGCAGCAAATCAGAATTATAGCTAAAGGCATTATTGTTGTTCTCACTCATGTTAACTTAGCAGTGGGAAAAGTAGATAAGTGTCTCTGCTTTCAGAAAAGTAATAATATTTTCTCTGAGCAGGGGATGTTCCAGGTGAGCAGAAGAAAAATAAAGGATTTTATATGCTGTTGAGAACCACTGCAACCTTGAACAACTCTTAGGAAGTGTTTTATCAGAAGCATAGTATGTGTCATGTCACCAGCACCCAACTACAGAGCTAGTTTGCTGCCTAGAAACGTTCTTAATCTAGATAAGAAAAAATTGATTCTGATCCCAGATTTAAAATAAGTCTATTTTGAGGTGCTGGTTTTCAACATCTTCATTCTTATAGACATTTTGGGTTTTAGTTCCCAACAGAAATGCCAAAGTGTGATGAGAGGATGTATTATTATTCAACTTTTATCTTCCCAAAGGATGTTTTCCATTGTTGTTACTATCATATAAATTACAATTTCAACTAAAAATGGCAATGCCAGGCAGGACTAATAGTGCCATAAAAAAAATTTATTCCAGTACTCCTTCAAAATATTGATTTAGAAGAACAATAAAATCTGATTTTTCCCTGCTGCTTCAAAGTAGCATTTGGTTCATTCTAAATAGCAAGTAGAAAGTTAAAAGCTCTCAAACAATGAATGAAAGAAAATATACAAAGAAGCCATCATCCTTGATAACACCATAACTTGATTAGCTATCATTAGGGCATTGGAAACACTGAAGCCCCTTGGGTACAACTCTGATCTGGCATGAACTCATTCTGCCCATTCAAATTTCTTAACCACTTGGGTTAATTTTGCTGCAACAAGTTCTATGACAGACCAAACATCACCTGCTGTCCTAAACGCCTTAACTTTATTCACAGTAGGTATCACCTGTCCTTCCTCAACCAGTATAAAGCTGGCATTAAGCTTAAAGTCCACATAAGCTGACACTAATTTGACAGAAATGTGACAGAAATTCAACACTGCATCTGTATTGAAAATTGAACTGGTGAGTGATCTATTCATGTGCACAGCTGGTATTAATGAACTCGAAAACATATGGTTTAAGAAGAATGGGAACTAGGTCAAGTCAAAAAGAAAAGCTGTAAGAATTTAATGTTTAAAAGAGGGTAGTATTGAAACAGGAGCTGATGTGACAATTATAGGATCATTCAGGAGATGACAAGAAATATATGTGCTGTCAATCAGCAACCTTGTATAGAGATGTATCCATGCATAGAGCACTCAAGAAACAAACTGCAGTTTAGACACAGGAAGTGGCAGCTATTACTGTCCAGTAAACCACATGAGAACTTCTGTAGAGGGCTGAATATTGTTTAGAAGACTATTTCCCCAAATTCTTACTTCTGCAGAGCCATGAGTGGAGATCCAAGGCAAGGGTAAGTATTTATAGACCAACTTTTCCTGTCAAGCAGGAACATGCTTTCCTTGAGCAGGACCATCAGCAAAGTGGTGGATACTGCAGCAATTCACTTTCTGCTTTCAGTGGTGCTGAGCCCTGTGTGTGGCAAAATGCTCTTAGCGTGCTCAATTCTGAAAACCCTAAGAGCTTGACTAACCTGCTTACTCTACACATTGTTGTCCTTAGCTATAAGGGACTCATCAAAACCCTGATAAAATGAGTACATTAAGGTAGATAAAGATGGTGTTCCTTACTGTAGGATTTTAGCACTGATATCTAACATTTATCCTCACAACACTCCTGAGACACAGCATCTGAGACACAGATGCAGGGAAGCTGTATGTTCAAAGATACTTCAAAAGCTATTTAGCTCTTCAGGCAACTAGAGCTTCAATTTAGATGCCACAGACAATTTCAAAACTTCCCTCCAGCTACTAACCTAAGAACTGTTATACTTTTAAAAGGGGTTCATGTTTCTCCAAGTAGACACGTATAAAACTGCCAGAATATCAATGCTACAACAGAACTAATCATGAGCTGCTTGAGCTTTTCAGAGCTCTGGTTCAGAATGTGGAAGCTTTGAAGGAAGAATTGCAGATGAGGCTTCTCTCCATCTCAAAGATTTATAGGCTAAGTGCAATCATTTTTGTGAACTGGGACTTTTGAGATGCATGAAACTGAGTCTGAAGGGATTCAAGGTCAAATCCTTTACATCTCAGCTACAAATCTGTATTACTAGACTGAGAAGTCAGCTTAGAACTGATATTTCCAGGTATTTTCTTGAAGAGCCTTGAACGGAAAAATTAAAAGGCAGCAAAATGGAGACATAGCAATGCTCAGCTTGAGCATGGATTTGAAATGCAAAATCCAGGACAATAGAATTTTGCACACACATCACTTCAATTCCAGGTAAGTGTTGAGAAGCAAGTAAATTAGACTGAATGGAAACCTTATGCTGTAGTGACCAGATAGATTTATTTTATCAAAACAGCTCACTACACTGTTCTGAAGACTCTTATCATGCATTAGGATCAGATGCATTGGCCTATCTATGAGATAAAAGTATTGGGCTGAACTGAAATGTAAGTTCAAGTTCCCAAAGCCTCACCAATACGGTCTCGCACCCAGGACACCAAGCCCTGCTTCAACACAGGGTAATGGAGTCACACATTAGATCCAAGGGCACTAGGAATAATTCCTCTTTGTGTTCAGTAGCATACACACACTGTTTGCAGTGTAAATGTGCCACCATGGGAAGGATAAATTGCACAGGGCACTCGGTGTCAGAAAAAGGACATAAAGATTTCTTAGACCCAAGCTTCACCACCTCTCATCACACTACTCCAGTATGGGCATAGGGAGTGGTAGGACTTGAAATACAAATCTTTATACACCTTCTGGCAGCCATCTGGGGAAAAATGAGTGCAGAACGAACACTGAGGCCACAGTTGCAAGGGTAAGAGAGGAGCCATAGCAGGACAGGTTTTTTGTACTGATCTTTTTTTTTTTTTCTCCTCACTACTATATATAGATCACAGCAGTAACTAAAGCCAGAACACAGCAGTGCCAAGGAAACGTGTCTCCACAGAGGAGACACTGAAGAGAAGCAATATTCTCATTGTTCTTTAACTCAATGTTCATACATTTCACTGAATTTAAATAATTCTTATAGGCATGGACTATTATTCTTTGACATTAGTTCTTATGTAAAGCTCTCAACAAGAAAATACTTACTCTTTTTCTGATTTACTCTTTATGCAAGACTTTCTCTCTAAACCTGACAGTAAATATTCTGCTTATTTTCTCAAATAAAAGGAAAGGACCAAGTTCAAGGCTGCAAACTAGGTGTGAGAGTCACATTTGTTTAGGCAGAAAACATATACAAGGCTGTAGTGGGAAAACAGAAAAAAGAGGAAATATTTTTAGTTACCATTTCACAGACAGTCAGTTTTCCTTCCATAACCTAGCTATCCATGCAGTCACTTCCTCAGTCGTGCTAGGATGATGTTCACATACACAATCACTGTTAATCCCAACCCTAAATGTCTCACTGAAAACAGACTTGCTTGAACTTCTGCCAACCTGCTAACCTACTGGCAAAAATCGACACAAAATTGTGTATTAAAATGTCTTATGGATTGTCAAGAGCTGTTCCCTGCATTTCTTAAGACTTCAGCAAGCTGGACGATAGAGGAGCAAGACTGTCTCTTTTGGGGCGGCGAAACAAGGTCGGGCTGTGCCTGTCTGAGAGGCAGCAGAGCTTGCAGGGGAACGCTGCCCCTCTCCACGACCCGAGGAACGCTAGGTGGCACTGGTGGTATTCACACACATTTTCATCTACCTTTCTGAAAAGGAATCTGCTGATACCTTTCGACTTTCAGCAAGCAATAATGTGGTAGAAAACAATTCAAGTATTTCTCTCGGTGGTATGTGAGCCAAAGATTAAAAAGTACTTTTTGCCACATGAGTGGGGGCTGAAGGACTGACAACTGTCTGACCCTCCTCTTCTTTCTCAGAGCTGTCTGAATGGGTCTTTAGCTTGTTAAACTCACTTCCACAGTACTCCACATTAATTATACTCTTATAATATCTATGAAAGTTGTCAAAGGGTTGGATTCTGTGATAGTGAGCTACTAGTGCTGATTGACGGCATTAGTATCCATATTTTAAGTGCAATTAGACATATCTGAAAGCAGCAACACTATACAGGGGTTAGCTGCAGCACAAACTATCCTCCTCTAAACTGACTTTAAGAACTCCCCAAAGGTTGCTTGTCAGTATGTTTACTTGCTCACAGTTCCAAGAAAACAAAATGTAACAAAACAGCAATACAAGGGAAAGGAAATGACATTCCCTGGAACTCATGCATTAAAACAAGTAGAGATACAGATTAAAAAGGGTACAAGAGAAACCATTTGGGTGTGACCAAAAGATCAAAGCACCAACAATGAGCAGGAACTGCCACCAAGCTGGCAAGCTCTGTAATGAAGGTTGCCATTCAACCACACTGGTTTTAGATTAACTTCTTACTAAAAACCAACAAAGCAGGGTAATTCAGGGATAGAGGAAGGTTTTTTAACCTGAAGAATGTTAACTGAACCTTCTTCATTATAAATGTGTGAAAAATTCTCTTTCCTTCCCATTTGAAGCACTTGCACAGCAGTAGAGGAATCAGCCTGTGAAAGCTTTCTTAGCCATGGTAAATCGAGCATAGGTCTCGTCTCTGTGCGCTACATGGCATCTGTTCCTGTGGTGCTCTGCTGTGCTTCTACCTCATGGAGACTACACAGCTCCAGCACAGTATCTGCTCCAGTTGCTGAGAGCCTGATGTTAGCAATTCCTGGCCTCGTTCTTTTAGAGATGAGATGTACAGATGGAGAGGTAGGAAAACAACTTCAGGCACTTCTTGCAAGCCCCTACTGGAATTTTTCATTTCCTTTAATGTGAAAGGTGAATGAAGGTAACTGTTCAGTGACATGTCTAAAGGTCCAGTTCTGCCTCCTCCCCATCTAATCAAGCTAGAGGTTTCCCTGAGATATTTGGCTCTGTGGAATTTGTATTTGATATCCAAACTTTCAGTTGTCCTTTCTACTCTTGCATATTTCTCAGTCTTGTAGAAACTTCTGCAAAATCCCAGCACATCCAGTTCAATCAGTATACGCTTCATTTTGAGATGAGATTAAAAAAAACCGCACAAATCTGAAACTCTCTAGTTTTCCAAAATATGTTTTGAGTAAAAAGAAGTACAGAAATAAGTGATTTATAGTCCTCTACCATGTCCACAAATCAACATCCTTCATAGAAAAGGTAATCTTACCCCCAAAACATTCCAAGTTCTGTTTATCTGTCAACACTCAGTAACTATGAAAATGCAGATACCTAGTTTAACAACTTTCTGTGATTTCACTAGTACTGTTCAGGTCCCCTCTGTTACCTATCTTCATGTTTGATATTTTAAAATATCTACTTACCAGGAAAGTGTACAGGAGAACCAGGTTTTGTTGAAGGTATGTAGTGGAAAGAACACATTTTGGAACAAGTGAAATTCTAATTTTTCACTGTGAAGGTCAAACAGTGGGGCAGGTGCCCAGAGAAACTGGAGAATCACCAAATTCAGAGATATTTAAAATTGAACTTATCAAGGTCATGAGCAACCTGTTCAAGCCAAACTCAGTTTGAGCTGGAGACCAGACTAGATGACCTCCAGATGTCCTTTCTAGTCTGAAGTTTTCTATGATTCTAAGTTTCTGTGCCACATTTATTAACATAAACTATATTATGTGTTGTAGACACGATTGTCTTCTTTTGAACTTGTGATGCTCATGTATCTGTGCAAAGCTGCTGTTTGTCTATAACACTCTTCTATACTTAAATAAGGAATATTTACAGGATTGATAAAAATTTGTCTGACTTGACCTATTCTCATTCTACTTCTTTTACTAATGGTTAGAAATATTATGTCTATGCTACCTAAAGGTGTGTTCAGTTATAACACTAGAGTCAATCAATACCTGTACTGAAAAGCGTTTGGAAACTGTTCTAGGATTAGCTGCAGCATTTACGCTTTTTCTTCTGCAACAGACTGTGTGGTGCAAAAGGTGCGTTCTTGATATTGGAGAAAGAGGCACAGGAAGTATTACAAATACTGTTCTTGTTATCAGAGAGAACCTCAAAACTTCTCTAAGTACTAAATACGGTTGTTGCCATCTGTCCTTCCCACTCTACTCTTTCTTCTTAGATTTCAGTTAGAAAGAACATTCTTCCCTATTGTGGAAACCATTTTGATTTTTTTTTCTCCAGACACTAGGGTGGAAATATGGCAAGTCTCTATATGTTTTACAGCCTCTTTTACAGGCTGTACTCCTAGGCAAGTTCCCAACAGAGCTGAAGGAGAGCTATCTCCTGTCTAGGCCACCCTTGTGACACACTCCCACCTCACCTACTCCTGTCCTTGGTTTCTTTGACTGTTGTGAATGCTCCATGTGCACTGCAGCCAACATGTTGTAGCTGGATGCAATGTATCAAAGACCAGTCAACTCTTTGAAAGGGTAGATAACAGCAGAACAAGGGGAAATGGTCTTAAGTTGAGGGAGGAAAGATTTAAGTTGGATGTCAGGGGGAAGTTCTTCACTGAGAGAATGGTGAAGTGCTGGAACAGGCTGCCCAGAGAGGCTGTGGATGCCCCATCCCTGGAGGTGTTCAAGGCCAGGTTGGATGGGGCCCTGGGCAGCCTGGTCTAGTACTAAATGGGGCGATTGGTGGCCCTGCATGTGGCAGGGGGGTCAGAGATTCATGATCCTTGAGGTCCCTTCCAACCATGGCCATTCTGTGATTCTGTGATTCAGATTCACTGGTCCTAAAGCTGTTTTACAGCAACAAAGAGGGAATGAGCATGACAATGCTTCGGCCTGTAAAGTATTATAAAGAGCAAATGCACCGCAATGCAGCTGAGCAGCTCTGGTTTGTTAGAAATGTGCTTTGAAAGACTCTTCTCCCTTTAGGCCTGCTCTTTCAAACAGTTCCCAGTCCAGCATCATGATTCATTTTGCTTCATCTTATATAATGTGACGGAAGTGAAGATGACAGCCCAGCCCTAGAAACTGAAATTACTTTTCTAAAAACCTGCATAAACTGACTTATTATTAGGATTATAGATCATGGAAATTCACTGATTACTGCAAATGAGGAAGATACAGTAAGCTTCCACCATAGGGATACAGTAGCTATAAACAGGCTGGCAAAAGCAAATAAATGCACCCTGAGATTAGCATTTTGAAAGCAGCAGAGCAAAGAAGAGATGAGAGGGACTAATCATTCACAGAAAACAAACTACTTTATTTGGTCTGTAATGAGGCATTTGAGGGTGTTTTAAAGTTTCAGATTGTCGCAGAGTGAACTATTCTTCTATTAATCTGTTAGAGAATTGGTAAACAGCCACAAAATGAGAAGCACATGCCTACGGCATTAGAGGGAAAATTGCCTACAGATTACAGTAACAACTATTTTCCAAAGGCTGGAAGAACACCTGAGAATACTACCTCTGCTGATAACTCTATCTCTGCAAAGGAGCAAATGCTTAACAATTATCTACACCGCCAAGAACAGTCACAATTTCCTGAGTGCCTCTACAAAAGCAGCCAGGGACCAGGTGAATGTGATAACATAAAGAGCCAGGTAGAAAATTACTGAAAGAAAAAAAAAAAATTTTGCCTGAGAAATTGTAGGGAAAGAGAAAGAAATGGAAGCTTTCCTCTTTTAATGAAGGACTTAAAAAAAAAATAAATTAAAAAATCTCAGCCCTCTTGCATTGCTTTCTCCACGCCGAACCACCTGTAGATTTGTGCTGCTTCAGAGAGGAGCCCATGTCTCAGTTGTTAAGCAGACCACTACTCTATGCTGCACTTGCTAGACTAGACTATCTACTTCTTTTTTTTTTTATTTTTTTATGAGTCTTTATTTCCTCCTCTTTTCCTTGCACCATGCTAAGACAGACTCTGCCAGAGAAAGCACTGAGGGAGAGGGCAAAGGGTTTTTCTAAAAAGCATTTAAAAACATCTCTCTCTCTTTCAAAGCCTTCAGTGAGCTATGAAGGCTAGTGGAGAGTCAGAAAAAGACCCTATGTATTACCTTTGCAAGAAACAGAAAAGATTTTCTGAAACTAGGATTTCAGACAAACTGGCTCAAACCATGCATAACCTCAGTAGCCTTTCAACTTCAGTCATAAACACAGCATTGGCAACACTTCCCTTAGAAATAAGGTGTTTTTAGCCTCAGTTCTCCCTGATCTGGTGAGGAGAAACACCACAGCAGGTGCTAGCATAAAGAGAGCAGGCAGCTCTATATTACAAACTCCAAAGTAACTGAACCTTTCTAAGAGCATTTAGACCAGCATCATTGCCTGATGGTGGAACGAGAGATATGCCTACTGGTCATCTCCAGTCTACCTCTCCTCACTGAGCACATTTGATATTAGCATCCCTTTCCATCATAGAGATACAGGACATGAGAGGAAGTAAAAAAGCCTTCCCTACAAACTACATAGAAATCATTCATACTACATAGAAATTGTATACGATTTATTCTTTTTAAGCATCTTAACAGCTTTATTAGCATGGTGGGAACTGTGTTTGGTACGTCAGATGGAAGTTCAGTTTCCTCAGCTGTGCTTTTCTGTTACAACAGTTAAGAACATCCACCCCAAGGGAACCCTAAACATAAAGCATTAAAATGAGCTGAGACCAAGAGCATCATGTCTGTATTCTTCACACTAATGGTTGCACAAGTATTTCAGGCACGCCGATAGGGACTGCTATAGGCCCAACTAGTGAAGATAGATGTTATAAGCAAACACATTCTAGATAAGGAAGATGGAAAATGACGGGTATATTTCCACAATAAATAATAATAAAAAAAAAAATTGTGAACTTCTAACAGCTGTTACAAAGGTTCTGATTACCCAACATTACTTCAGGTCCACACTTTGTACCTGAAGTACTTCAAAACAAGTGAGAATAAATTTTTAATGTCAGCAAAGAGATCAGAATTCACACAGATTATATTCTAAGATTGGAACAAACATTAGAAAACCACAGGCAGATTACAAAAACTCGATGTGCAGTTTAAAGCTCCCTAGATAGAAACATAAATTTTAAGAAATAACCCACCTTGAGGAAAAGTGACTGAGGAAAGAATGCAGATAGATCCCCCTGAATTATGGGTCAGTATATCTCCATCTGCAGAGGAAGGAAGTAAAGAAAGATTTATATGAATTGTAAACTGGGGAGTGGGAGAGTTTATATTCAGACTGGCTGTTGAAGCTGCTAACACAGAAAAAGAGTGGTACTGTGAGGGAGCAGGAAACTATGAAGCACTGGATATAGCGATAGAAATAGATAGAAACTTTCAAGTGATGCTTTTAAGAGAGCAATAAGGTTCTAAGTTTACTTTAAGATCTGTAGTTTATCTAGAACTGATAATCATAAATAGAAAAGTAGCTTCCAACTTCATCTAGAGGCATGCAAGTTACTAAAATATACAGAAAAAAATATAGAAATATGTACAATACTGAAAGTTCTAGTGACGTTTACAAGAAAGAATGGTAGTAGAAACATTTTGAATTTATGTAAACTGTTTCATTCAGGTTCTGCTTAATGCATACTAGAAAATGCACTAGAAAGCACATAATGATAGAAAAATCTTTGTCTAGAGCTTCCAATAGAGCCCAAGCTCAACAAGAACAAAAATAGTATGATGCTTTACCAGCAAACATCCAAGGAGAAATCCAATTTTTGTATAGATTAATTTGCTTTCATATACCTGTAGAGATATATACATAATTCTTAATGATAATATGTTCTGGTGGACTACTTGATACGAAGAAAGATATAAAGGGAATGAAGGAGCTACTTTATGAGAGAAGACAAAAAGGGATGAAGGACTTCAGTCTGAAGAAAAAAAGATCTGAAAGAATAAGTCTGAGGTTGATTAAACCATGCAGGCAGTGGATAGGCTGAATGCAGAGCACTTGCTTGTAAAATCCTGCAATAGTATAGAGAGCACTTAAGCAAGATCTACAGATTGGTTTAAAACAGATTAAAAAAAAAAATCCTTACATGCTTGCTGTCGTAGCAGGCTGCAGTTGCAGGCAGTGTCTACAGGTTCAGAGACAAATCATGGACAAGAGGTCCATAAACAGATACTAAAAGCCCTAGATGGCAGTATTGGCAGAAGACTGAGGCAATACCAAAATAAGGGACTGATTGCAGAGAGAGGCCAGTCTCCAAGTCTCTTGACAAAACTACCACTCTAGTATCACTGTCAGGAAAAAGTTCTAGGCATGACGAACCACAGATCTTGCTGAGCGGAGCCTCTCTTACAGTATTAAATGTTACAGTCCTGCCATATCCTACTAGAACTCAGTCTTCAAATAATAAATAAATGCAATTAGAAAATCAACAAACCAAACACTTTGTGCTTCTAGCTCTTTCTTTTTTTCTACATCTCTCTCTTTTTGTTGCTGTTTGTTAAGGCACCAGTTTTCATATTAAAGACTGTTGTACCTTTAAGTGCTAATACTGGCTTGTCATTATGATTACCAAAACTGTAATATCTCCCACTTCCACCTCTTCCATTCGTCCCCATTCTCCTTCCCAGTGTGCACTCCATCATTCAAAAATACACATTCTCACATGACAAAATGGTAAGAAGGGCCACTATAACACGAAAGGTTTCCATTGAATCTTTTTTCTCTTTAAGCACTTCCAGAGAGGCATTAAAGTGCAACTTCTCACAGCCCTGAAATGCAGCCAGCTCAGAGGCAGACTGCTGCAGGTGTTTAATAGTTCCCAGCAGCACTAATCAGTAGGTAAGGACAGGAGGTTAAGAAGGGTACTATGTCTGAAGAAAATGAACAATCTCATTTCAAAGGTCTTATATTTCTTTAAAGCAGTCAAGAAGAAGACAAAAAGAGAGCAAGAGACAGACATAAAACACAAACACTAGAGAAGGCAATCTAAAAGGATACTGAACGTATGATGGACTTTATGGAATAAGAGAGGTGAAAGATGATGAGTGCTTGGAAAGTAACTTCTGCTGAAAGCAGGGAATTTTCATGATCTGGAGACCTTTAACCTATGCTACATATGTCAACAGTTTTGTGTAAGGAAGATTTTCCTCACTATTTAACAATGAGATATTAGCAAGGCAGACAGCATTTTGAGCTGCGGTATAGAAAAAGTTGTCCTGTAGTAAGATAAACAATCCATGAAACTATTGCACATTTTCCAACCCACCTTATGTTATTTTTTAGCAAGACTGCTCTTCTGTAAATCTTTTATTTTTCTGATTCTTTCCTTCATTTTCAACAGCAAAACAGTTTTTTCAGTAAGACAAAATGAGTCAGGATCAGAGACTCAAAGCATTTAAATTATTCTCAAAGCAAGCAACTACAGAATGTGTGGTCCTAGGAAACTCAGAAAAGAAGCTAACTGTAGATACTGTAGGGGGAAAAAAAAAAAAAGCATTTAATAGATATGGACCCTTATTTCCTTAACAGAGTCATATGGCATAAATCTACATTGCAAAAATGGATAACTCTGGTCTGGCCCAAGCAAAATTCCCAGATACGCCTGCATTCTTGCAGGAGGTTTCTTATACCTTACCTTTCAGTTTTTGTTATCCTGGCCATGTACACATCTTAGTACATACAGCACACAACTTCTTTCCTTAATGATATCCGTAAAAAAAATCCAGGGAGACTTCAATAGAAATTAAATTGAATATATTAATTGTATTTGAATACCCAAGTTCATTGATGCAAGTTTTTTATTTCATTTGAATGACTGCTATCTATTACATGCAATATTTACTGCTAGTTCAGCCCTATGTGACAAACTCCACGAATCTGGACCTGTGTAAAAGAACAGAAATCCATGGGCCTCTGATGGGATGCACCCATGAGTTCTGGAGTGACTGCCAGACTGCCATCTAATATTTCTGATAGGTGATGACAAATGTGCAAGATGACTGAAGACTGAAGGAAAGGTGATGTCACATCAGTCTTCAAAAAGAGCAAGAAGGAGAACCTGGGAGATTACAGGCTAGTCAACCTTATCTCTGTCCCTGAAAAAGGTGTTGGAACAGCTTATTCTGGATGTCTTCTCCAAGCAATTGGAGGAGAAGAAAGTTATCATAAGTAGTCAGCATGTATTCACTGAGAGGAAATCATGCCTGACCAACCTGGCTGCCTTCTCTGATATCATATCTGCCTGGGTAGACGGAGGGAGAGCAGTGGATGTTGTACACCTTGACTTCAGCAAGGCTTTTGACACTGATTCCTGTAACATCCTTGTTGGTAAGCATAGGAATTGTAAGATAGATGAGCAGACAGTGACTCTAGTCACTGCTTGTTTTCTGAATAGCTATTACACAGGACAGTGTTTGGATGTCTAGATTAATCTTCCTTGTGGAACAGGTGCCTTCTGCATGCAACATATCTCACTGATGGTGAGGATACATGAAATGTCAGCAGTTGAAGACTTTTAAAAACAATGTACATAGCAATATTTCTCCTGCTATGCAGAGACAAAAAAGTTTTGGGATTATGTAGGTAAAAATAGTATTGACTCTGATAACTTTTCCCATGCCAGGAAGTCTGGATCAGTCATGTTGATGCAGGCAAGCTGATCGTTCTGAGGTAAAAGACTTTCTGAGGAGCGTCATAGTGCTCCTACCTGCTTCTTACTAGCTGGGAACAGTGACGCAAGTAATGGGATAGCTGTGAAATACTGTTGCAGTCTCTATCTTACTATCTCCTAATTTCAGTCACTGCAGAGACCCAGCACTTGCTTTCAGGAAGTGTCAGCTGTTTGTAAACCCCATCATTAGTTGTTATCCCACTGGAGGATCCACAGTTCTTTAGGATGAAGTGTTACCTACACTTTCTTTGACATTGTTGGGACCCAATCCTCATGTAGGGAAGGTCCTATCTACAAAGTAGCAGAGATGGTCTACTCACTTTTGCACAGTTACTTTGGGAAAACAGGACTGGTTTCCTTTTGGCTGTTCCACCCTGGATCATTTTGATGATAAAATTTATAGGGTAGTCTTATAAACACTTGTATCAGCAATAATAGAAGATGGAGAAAGGAGTAACCAGTAAGGGAAGAACATGCTTGTCTAGATGCATCCCTACCAAAACAAATATTTAATGATCACAGAAAAAAATATAAAGTATTACAAATACTGAAGTTAACACTCGGAAAACTATCAGTCTTTTAAAATGAGCGTCATTTTAAAATTGAGTAGTCATTACTTCTTTATATGAACTTTCCAGGCTTGCTAGAAGATATTCAAACATAATACATCCATATTAAGAATTTTGGAATAAATAAAAATATACTGTAATCTGATCATTGATCAAGGGCAGTTTCTAATGAGTGCAGTGGGTATAATGAGATGAGCCTGAATGCTTAACAAGCCAATTAACTATCCAAACTGGAAAAAGCAACTGAGGAGTTGGGCTAATACATCTGGCATATTGCTGTGGTGACCTCGCTGTGCTGTTTCTGCATTCTATGACCAGTCCCACTCTGCTTTGCCCTGCACACAAGTATCAGCTTGCTCAGAGCTCAGGATCACCTCATCATGCACAGCCAGAGAAGTGCCTCCCACCTCCCCCAGTTTGTGCAACTGGGCTTATCAGAAGCTGAGAAGAAAGGTAACTTCTTCCTCATCCTCCAGGCTAACCAATCTACTGGGGCTCTCAGCAAATAAGCAGCCTATGGATCAGTGTGGATTAGTTGCTACCGAATGGATATTTTCTCCCTACTTCTGAAATACTATGGAGCAATGTATAAAGACTTGCTCCCTGCATCTCTCTAAAGACTACAGAGAAATCAGACGAGTACATACAAATGCATGTCAGTCAGGTGTGATTGATACTCTTTGTTTGAGAGACAGTATTAGATAAGTGGCACAGGCTCCAGCACTGTCAGCTGGTCACCTCCCAGCTTTCCTCTTCAGCCTACAGACACATTCTGGCAATTAGGCATGCATGAAGAACTTCCTCTCTTAATACAAAATATTCTCACTTGTTTCCAAATAGGCACAATGTCTAGGACCCAGCCTATGGTTAACCCACCTCAATTTCCTTGAGACCTTCATTTATACCTTTACTCTCTCTTCTTTCCTTTACACATTCCAGTTTCTGCCTGGCCCTATTATTAATGCAGAAGCATGGGGAACGTGCAGGATTATGCAGCCAAAGAATAGACTAGGAGAGGGACAAGCACAGAGCTACACTTCCCATCACAGCATGGTATGAGATCTGAAAAGAGATCTGTCAGACTCTGAAGGGATGGGTATTACTGCAATTTTAACAGAAATGGTTTGTTTCCAAGAACACAGCATAGAAAAAAAATACTTTTGACATTCAGTTTCTGAAAAATAACAAATTTTAACAGATTTAGTGTTGGGTGTTGCTTAGTATGTGTGTTTTCCTGGGCTTCTTGAGCTCTGATTTCTAGCTTACCTTGCTGAATCTTCCGATCTGCCACTGAGATTACAGAACTGCAGAAGTAAGACTGCATTTTAAATAGAAGATTTGGAGTATTTATGGCATTATTACCTGGTTCAGTCAGAGAAGTTTGGAAGCTTGACTTCAAGTTTCTCATGTTGTTGCTGTGGGACAGAAAGTGGCATAAGAAAAAAAAAAGTTAATTGTTCCTCTATTTGTTCCTCTTCTTTTAATTCCAAGCAAAGATCAAACTTCAGAAATGTGAGCTTCTGTACTGTTTCTTCAGCACAGTTAGAAAACATGATTGATTCCTATAGGATGTGACTATATATATATCACCCATAAATATTCCTGGCAATTTGTCATCCTTATTACTCAGTTTCTGGCTCAGTTTAACTTTGATGAAATCTTTGGTCTGGGTCATCCAGGAATAGCTTTCACTATTGGGATACAGACATTTTCATAGCTTCTTTTTGAGGCAATAGGGATTTGGGGATTGTGTACGCCCTGTGGCTTTGAACATTTCGTATTGTTGATGTGAGTGACTGCTGAAATTTGTTTGAGAAATTTTCCTGTGGAGTACAGTTTTATAATCTCTTTAAAAAGCTCCTCGTATCTGATGCTTTTATATTAGTTTGGGCTGGCAGACTATTAAAGAAGAGGAGTCACCGATCTCAGAAGATATTTTTTCCTGTTAACTGTGCTCTTTGTACCTTTGCTTCTCCAGTGGTGAATATACCCCAAAAAGGTAGTTTATCACCTTTATGTAGTTTGTACGTGAACTGTTCTTTGGGGAGAGAAAGAGAAGGAAGAAGAAATATAAAGAAGAGGCAATCTCAGATCAATCATACCCATTTCCAAGGGATATCACCTATAAGCACTTCTGAATGGAGGGCTCCGTGCTGATTTGATTCCTCGTGTCAGAGCAAGCTGCAGGCCTGCTGTGCTGGTTGCAATCAGTGCTTCCAGGACAGGCATGGGAAGGCTATATGGATTTGTCTCAGATTCTTTTCCTGTGCCAGCAATGGGAAAAGTAGGCACACAAGATTTCTGGGTGCAGTATAATGTATCTGCAGAGGATCTAAGAACAGCATATCAAAAGAAAGGAACAGAGAATTTCTCTGACACACCTTCTTCCTCTCAGTGAAATATTTCTGAAAGGACTGCTGTTTTCATCCCTGTCTGTCCTCTGCACACTGCATATCTGTTTTTCCCCATACAAGGCACTTGTTTTGGTTTTCTGAAAAGACTTCTGCTTAGAGATTTCTGCAATTCTTTTTAGTTTAGCTGAGACAGTGTGTGCTACTCTAAAAGATCAATTGAAATACAATTTTAAAAAAAGTCAGCATCTTAGAGCAAGGTCTGTTAGACTGTGGAATAGTCTCCCAGGGATGCAATGGAAATGACTTTGCTTGCAACAAATAAAACTGCTGAAACAAAATACTAGAAATTATAGAGTAGAGAGCAAATGAGATTCTTGCAGAGACTGAGCTGGGATTTAGCAGACATGATGGGTCAGTACAGGCAGTTCTGACTTTTTTTTTTTTTTATCCTCTCCAACTCTACCTGTGTAAACAAAAAAGGAATGCATTTTGTTTAAACAAAAGAAAAAAGTCACATAAAATCACTCATTTTTTACATACCTAAATAGTTCTCCCATCGTTTAATCGAAACTGTAATTCCCTATGTTTCTGCACTGTGTTCAAAGTCATCATATATTACATATAACAGATAAAGCTTTATTTGCTTTAAGTAATTATCTCTTTTGAAGTGCATTGCCTAGATTTAAGACTTTCTAACATTTATAAGTTGCTTCACTATCCTGAAATTTCCAAAAGCTTTGTGCATGCACATTTTCTTTTTCTGAGATGGTAAGGGTTAGAGCCTTGTCTGATTTAGCTATTAATTCTCACTGTTCCCCATCCACAAACTGTGCTGCATTTCAGTTTCCACAAGCAAAACTCATAGAGCAAGCTGAGGCAATTCAGCAGAACGTGCCACAGCATCTGTTCATTGTATTCAGTTTTCAGGACACTATTTCCTTCTACTTCTTCATATAAATTGTGATGAAACACAAGAACCATGACATATTCTTGTCCTGTATACCAGAAAGAAGCCATTTTATTTTAAATGCAGAAGTAGTTCGATGTTCATGGAATACCAGGAAAGGTCAGGCTTAAAGCATTTCTCTCATTTGTCTGGATAAAATGTAATAAATCATATATTCCCGATGGAAGGTAAAGAGTCTGAGTAAAATTCTAGTAAAATGGAATTGGATGCTTATGAAAGCTATGGTACTCCTCTGCCTCTAATCTATAATGTCTGTTACATAAAAAAGAAATCTCATAAAGTGTCCTGGAAGGAAGTAGGGCCAAATTCTTTCTTGTCATTTCTGGCTACTTCGCAAGCTCCTTGTGGCCCACTGGGCACTATGGGAAAGACGTGGTTGGACCATCTAGGATAAATACCTGTAAAGATGGAAGTGTGAAGTGAACAAGGCCCACAGATTCAAAGCCACAAGCTTTGTATAGGCTTATCATAAGAAAACAAAAGCTATATGTTTAAGTGCAGGTGACAACAGCTAGTTGCATTAAAAGATCCGTGTATGAGTTTTATTGCTGATTTTAGATTACGCTTGTCTTTATCTTGGATAGAGGAGATCAGAGCCTCTGGGGGAGAGAAACGGAAAAAAAAAAAAAAAAAAAAAAGCAGAAATTTCAGCTCTTAGCTCCAGGGATGTAAGGATGACCGAAATGGAACAGCTGGGATACCCAGATTTATTCTTTTAATAGATGCTGAAAAGAAGATCTCGTTGCCTTTCTCTGTTGTTCCAGTTTTAAGAGCATAGTGTTGCACAAATCTATTTCTAGGATAATCAGTGAATGTCATGGATATCCATAATGAACTTACAGATCCCTCGGATGAATTCAAGGAGCCCTGGATCAGACCCAAAAGTGCAATACATATTTCAACAATTGATCCCTTTTATATCTGAAACTGAAAAATCTGTACAAGAGGTAGGTCACAGATTTCTCATCCCCTATCTATGGATAATTTTAAGGATTTGGATCATTTTTAAGCCTGAACTCTACAGTTAGTTTGCTTTAAAGCTCCATATTGTATCTGGTTTTCCCGTGGGCTTTTATTTTCATTTGATTTCAACAGATGTTATTTACAGCTATTTCTCTCTGCTTTGGAGAAGGATTTATCATTGAGAAGTATTTTCTTTTTAGCACGCAAATACATAAAATCCAGGCATGAAGCCTGACCAAAACAGCTGGAAAGTGACACCGAAATTAACGCTATAGAGCTGCTTCTCTAATCTGCTGAGCAGTTTATATAAATGCAGTTTAAATAAAATAAGTCTGCAAGCAGCAAAGATTAAAGGATATTAAATCCTGGCTTTATAAATGATGGCCATGATAGCAGGAACTACCCCATCGTGTGCAATTTTTTCTTTCATATAACGAGGTTATCTGGCCTCACAAGCTTCTTAGGGTAAACTTAATTAAAGTAATTTAAGAGAAAAAATGCAAAAGAAGAAAAAGGTAGCTGTTTTGATTTTGGAAATGAAGTATCTTAAAATATGTATATTTCTGTGTGCCAGAGGTATGTCTCCCTGTACATAGTGGGGGACTTAGAGGGAGAAAGCTGTCGCATATTTCTCTTTCCTATGACTTTGCATACACAGAAACACAAAGATGAATGGAAAATTCATTTACCTTGTTCTTAGCATGGAGGCAGAGGGAGGCAGGAGGAGGGGCATTTCCCTTTTCCTGGGAGACAAGAGCTCAGTGAATAATAAAGGTTTCCTCTAAGAACAGAATATGCTACACATGCTGGCAATGTATTTTGCAGTGTTTCTAATTTCTATACAGCTGTGATTCGTGGATATAATAAAATATTGATACCTGTTTCCACCATTCTATCATGCAGCAAAAAAGTCTTTATGTGATCTAAATTTAGCATTTCTGCAATAAACTGGAGACTGCAAGTTGTTTCTTGCCCTGGTTGAAAAGCTCTGTGCCACCCCATCTGCTGCTCCAAATGCCAGACCTCAGAAATATCACTGGATGGCAGGCCTATTTGTAAAGGAGTATTTGCTATTGTATTCAAGTTTCTGATTAGCTTAGTAAAAACATTTCCCTATCAGTTTGTATTACTGAGCTGTTGCTGAGCTACAGGCCCAAGTCTAATCTCAGATTGATGAAGTGTATCCAACATGACATTTGACTCAATCTGCTCATAAATAATAATAATACTTTACATTTATAGAACCTTTTCAACAGGAGCTCTCTCAAAAGGTCTTTTTGACCTCCAATTTATCTGTTGTGACTCTCCCTGAATTAGAGGCAAGTGTAATGTCCTCTACTCCACTACCACATTTGGTATGGCAATGGCCATGAGACAAATTACATTCACAACGAGATTTCAGCTGTCTTATCTACACGATGCTCAACAATCCATCTCAGTGGGTATCACTTGTAATATTATTAGGGACTCAATCACTCAGAAATCTGCCAACCATATACAAATCTGAATGCTTGATAAGTACAACTTCATTTTTTTCCAAATCTGGAATCTACAAACCACAAATAATTACATAGACTTAAGAAGGTAGTTTGGCAATGTTGATTCCAGAGTAGTTCTAATTTTAAGTACAATTCTCTGAGGAATGAAAATATTACTTTCATCAAGTGAAAAAAAGAGGCTCCAGGGCTTATTCTGGGTGTTTGTTCCTCTGCCTTAACTAGAGAACCTAAAGAAGTAATGTCACACAGTGGTCTATTTCAATACCAAATCTAAATGTTTGCTCAGGTCATATCAAAATAAGACTTCGGTCTGTTTATTGTTAGGATTTTTTTTTTCCACCTTAGCTTGTGAGGCTAGATTTTTAAAGGCATGAAGGCATCAATCAATGCAGATAGGTGTCTTCAGATTCATGTGCTGTGCCTATTGCAGCTGTTGAAGTCTAAATCCCATGAATAATATCACCTTTGATAAATTGTGGAGGCTGGCTTCAACAGTCTGCCAATGCACAGTATCCATCTACATTCCTATCTGCCTAGAACTCATCATAACACGTTTTCTCCTGGTTCCTGGTGAAAGCAGAGGTACAACTTTTATTGTCTGCAAGAACAGAACTCAGCCAAGTGGAATTCTAGCCTTTTTATTTTTAAGGTAATTTATTTAATAGAGATAGTTTTATTGTTGATGTTTTGTGTGCTCTTGGTTTGTGTTTATGTGTGTAATATTCTTCTGATTTGAAAAAATCCTCATTTACTTAGGTTACTTTACAGTAGCTTTATGGCTCACGGGCTATTCTAAAGACAGCCATGAAAAACTTTACAAAAATACGTGGAATGTGCAGAGATAGAAAAAGAATGCATCAACTCCTGCATGCGAAATTCTCAGCTTGTAAATGAGAGATTCAACCATAAATTCCTTCTCTTAATCAGGCAGAACAAGGACAAACTTTGCACTCAGTGCTTAGAGATTTTAGCTATGCCGGCACAAACTCTTAGATCTCTGGTTTTACATCAAAAATGTAGAAAATCCTCTGTTTAATCCAGTATGGCTCTGTTCCCAAATTATGCCAATAAGGCCATTATACAGCATCTTGTCCTTGATAAGATGCCCATAGAATCAGCAAATACCAAAAGTAAGCAGAACTATGGTCTTATAATAGGCATGTTCCTTTACACATCCTGGCCAGGTCTGTCTTTTTTCGCTTTGTTGTTTTGTTTCTGCTTCTTGTTTTTTGTTTTTAAATCTTCTTTCACCTGTTGATACTCCCGGACTCACATCCAGACCTGCAGCACTTCCCATTTCTAGAGACTAGTTGTCTGCAAATCCATTATATCACTTCTTGGAAATTCCAATACATATTTTCTAGCAGTTTAGGCAAAGGTTCCAGACAGAACCTTAGAATTAAAAAATTTCATACCTCCCTTGCAGTGTTTCAGCACTAATGGTAGACATCCCGTCTCACCTCAGAACAGATGTGGAGCTTTTGGAGAGAGTACAGAGGAGGGCCACAGAGATGATCCAAGGGCTGGAGCACCTCTCCTATGAAGACAGATTGAACAAACTGGGCTTCTTCATCCTGGAAAAGAGAAGGGTACAGGGACACCTCATTGCAGCTTTCCAATATTAAAGGGAGTTTATAAACAGGAGAAAAATCAAATTTTTACATGGGTAGATAGTGATAGGACAAGGTGGAATGATCTTAAAGTGAAGGAGGGAGATTTAGATTGGATGTTGGGGGAACTTTTTCTCTGAGAATGATGAGGTACTGGAACAGGTTGCCCAGAGAGGCTGTGAATGCCCCACCCCTGAAGGCTGAGTTGGATGGAGCTCTGGGCAACCTGATCTAGTACTTGCTCTAGCAGCTGACAGCCCTGCCTGTGGCAGGGGGGTTGGAACCTGATGATCCTTGAGGTCCCTTCCAATCCATGCCATTCTATGATTATATGATTCTATCTATGATTAGGTGATTCTGTGATTCTATAAACTCTCATAGAGATAGATAAACTAAAAATATACTATATATCATCTTTGCAGTTTGGCATCTGATAGCAAACTGAAATCAAAAGGTTAAGTCAATTGTTCTGACCTCGTACCTTAAGTCTGCACTACTCATTCCTACCTTCCTTCAGATGAAGCAATCACATAAAAATGAAGCACTTTCTAATAAAAACAGTAAGTGTTCAGACCTCTATTCAAGACAGAAGGAATTTTGATAGTTCTGATTTTATGGACTGTAGACTAGGGAGGCAAAGTATGTTGATTTTCTTATAGAGGATAGAAATAAAGTGAAATGAAAGCAGATGGATCTGCCCTAGCAGTGAACCATTGGATACAATACTTTGCTTCAGTGAGTATCCAAATTATTTTCAGGTAGTTTGGCACATAGGTAATTTATGTGCTTCGTTCTCTGCCTGCTATTTAGAAGCCGTTTCTCAAGCAGGGATTGTTCTCTGAACTGTTCACCTTTGCATGCACTATTTCACTCTTAACTCTTCTAATATTCCTCTTAAGGTTAACTTAGTGAAGTGAATTCAATACACTTTTTTGTTGCACTCAGAGACTGTGCTTGTGGCTAGAGTCAAACTGAAAAAGGCAAGGGTGCTCCTAGGTGACTGCCTGCTTGATGACTGAGTGCATGATGCAAGAGAGGCTGTCCCAGCCGTGATATGTTTGCTGTCACTGAGCAGAAGGAGCTATGACTGCAGTGTCTCTGCAAAGAGCAACGCCATCGAGTACATTTTTTGGACAAAAACTGAAAATTTTTACTTTGAGATCTGAAATACAAAAGCTGACTTCTAGATGTAGTGATTTGTTTCATACTTTGGGATATAAAGCAGAAAACTGAAGCACAAATTATTGCCTCAGACAAGGTACAACTCAAGAGTTAAAACCACTCAATATCCTGAGTTCCCTGATCCCACAAACACAAACCAATTGTCCCCTTCACTTGTGAAGCCTAGGGTAGAGAGGCGATACTCTCCATAAGGGCAGTTACAGAAGACTTTCAGAGGAAGCAGCTGAAAAACGAACAGCTGTCCACAATGGGACTTTAATACCTGGAAATCACAGTACTGAAGTATCCAGAGTGTCTATACAGAAAGACTCAAACACTTCAGAAGAGCAGGATACACATTTGCGTCATTACATCATGCCTCAGTACATCCTTCCTCCAACAAATTAAAACAAAAAAAAGTCAAAGACCTCGAATGAGTATGGTAGCAGCATTATTATAAGACATTTCTAGGTAACACCACCATATATATGTGATTTAAATAACAAATACACAAATGTATCTTTGGAAGTTCTCAGACTTTTCAAAACCACCTGAAAGAGCTGACGCAAGTAGATTTACAGAAGAGGATAAATCTTGGCAAAATACTGCAGAGCAGCTTAATTAACCTGCTTCGGGGAAACCTAGTTTAATTGCTGGACTGCAATCACTTCCGATAAGGTCTGATACTAACATTATTACCTGTCTGTAAATGTATGTTCATCAGATATTCTTCCTAAGGCAGCTAAATAAAGCTGACAGCCTCTCATTTAAAATGATATATGTATATGTATTTGCTAGCATTAAAACTTGTAAAGCAACCAGTTAGAGGTCAGTAGCTAATTTTATTAAGAAAAATAGAGATGGTAGCTTCTCCCAACATTTTCCCCCTGATGTTACTGCAATGTTCATTTTCTATACTGTTCTTCTGGCACAGAATTTCATTACTGTGTGGACCACTTCCCACAAGCCTTTCTGGCATACCATTTCCTGAAGAGCAAAATGAAGCATCTTATCTCATAGGTGTTAGAACGAGCTGTTCCAAAATTTGATGTTTAAAGATGTTGGGAATTTGTTTTCCCACATTTCCCTGACATTCATTCAATTTCAATAATGAGCTGAAGAATTTTTTGCTGTTCTAGTTGTGTGAAGGCACCTTTGAGTGGAGACAAACAATGTGTAACTCCTAGGGTCCCTAGATTAAAAATACCTGTTATGGAGCTGCAAGCATGCTTCTGGGAAGTATCCTTAGAATAAGGAAAAACAGGCCTACTTGACTCTCTGGTCTCCTTCCAAATCTTTCTGTGAATAAGAATGCTAGTGAAACAAAGATATTACTATAGCAGTATTCTTCCAGCTTTTAACCTGTAGCTAAAAAGCTTTACTTTGCAGTGAGTACTCCACTCCAACTTACCGGCTGCAGCCTCAGACCCTGAGGTACTTGCTGTCATGTTTTAAGCAGAACACGACGTAGGCGGAGGTTTCCTGCTTTTAACTCTCACTTACAGGAGAGTTAAACATGATTCATCTCAGTAACTTGTTATTGTCAAAACAGACATCAGAAGCAGCATTTTCCAACGCCTTGGATGAAGACAAGGCATTGGTCTACATGGCTATTCAATTAGAACCAGGAAAGTCAGTCCTACATTCATATGTTTTAATGTTGTCAGATATGTTAGGAAAAAAGTGCCTAGAGGTTCCAAGCTGCAGTATTCTGGGACACTGTACGATAGCAGGGAGTGCAATGCACTCTTGATACCAATACTGAAGCTATTTCTAAAGTGTAATTCATCTATGAATTCTACCACATGCAATTTGTACGTATTTATGAAACTGCATAAAAGATTTTTTTTCCCCAGATGTTAAGCCTATCACTCTGTAGTGAACCTATCTATTGTTACATAAGCATTGAGAATTCACAGCTTGAATAAATTTTTGTTACCTAGGGAAATTTACATATGTAAATTTAAGCAGCAAAAATCCCCAACCTATTGGTATTGAAGTTTTCTTGCTTTGTTTCATAAAAAAAAAATAATCTTAAAATAATTAATCTTCTATAGAGGCACATTTTAGCAACATGTGCTATTTTGGAAATAGACAGCTAAGCTTTGTTAGCCTGCAAAATTTGCAAATAGATGAGAACCAACTTTCAGTAAATGAGATAAGGTGATAAAGCATGTACTCTTTAACTAATTGTAGACATAATACATAAAGATCCCATGAAATGACTTCTGTTAAGCTAAGCATGAGTATAAATTAGCTCAGCTGTGAGAATGGTCTCTCTCTTCTTAAGAGCTGAATAGATTTGCTGTGACACTATTATAGAAATCTCTAGAGATGCTCTGTGGATAATGATGAATATTGAATTAATTTCCAAAACTACCCCAAAACTTTTGACTCTTAGGTGTATTACCAGGCTGACAAACTTTATATGCAATCCTGTATCTTCTGTTTCAATATCAAAGCACACAACATAGTCATTATTCTCCCAAAGAACAACTAGATTAATCAAAAGGATGATTGGATTCTGCAAGTGAAGCTTTTTAAAATGTAAAATTTTATTTAGCAAACCTCAAATGACTCTTTATGAATGTGACACCCAGTGTTTGTCCAAGGAGTCAGGAAAACTGTTAGCTCAAAGAGAAAAGTCTGGGCTGGTGGAGTTCCACATCTCCAATTACAACACACAGGAGTGGCTACTAAACAGTCAACATCTGCCAACAGTTTTTACAGAATTATTCTTTTTATAGCTTAAGAAAAAGCCTGTGCTGTCTTTGTTTCTCTTGTACAGGAGCACTTGACATTTGTGACCACAACAGAGTCTTCTGGTGCTGAAGAGAAAATTTTATTTGTCTCTCAGAGAGCATCCAGATCAGAGCTAGCAACACTGTTTGAGCTGACAGCACACAAGAACCTTCCTCAGAACAAGACAGCTTACCCATGGACAGCTGTAACTGAGCAATAATTACATATGTACATTTATATTCTAGAGAAAAGGAAAGTTGCATGTAAAGACACGTGGTCAGCAAGGTAGCAGTACACAAATACAGTAGGGAATTCAAGTAGGATTCCCATTTTGCGGTGCTGTGGCTCACAGTAATTTTAGTCCAATTCCTACTTGTCCTTACGGGAAGGATTTGTGAAGAATTCAAATGTAATTAAAGAGGTTTGGGAATGCAGGGCAGATACTGAGGAAAGGCTCCAAATCCCGCTTATGGAGAGTCCCACATAGCAAGTCTGGTTTTGATAGTAACAAATTCACCAAACAGGGTGCCAGCTGTTGTTACCTGTAATCCTCCAAGACAGTGAGACCTACTACCTGCACAAGGATACTCATCTCCAGTTGCAGTTTAATACAAGTTTAATACAAGACTACTTCTACCAGAAGTTCTGCTTTTCTTTATCAAGTCTGAATATGTGGCAGCAAAAGTAAAAAAATCTGACAAGGAGCAGATCTGGAAAAGTGTCTGTCAGCCAAAACAATGAAACTAAGACCGGTTACCCACGGAAGGGAACACCAACTGTTCTTTCAGCTACTTAGTTTACTTGCTGTTAACAGCAATAGTTAGATTAGTAGGTATTTCCTCTACGGAGCATTAATCAATAAATTAATCCCCGCGTACCCTACTTCCCAAAAGGCAGAACATTCACTGTAGATAAGATTTTGCAAACACAAGCAGAGTAGAGCACAGTAAAAGAGACAGGTACAAGAAGGTATAGGAAGATGTTGTTTACCTATAAGAATGAGCTTATAAAATGAGCACTTTAACAAGGTCATGGTTTTGTAGCTTTTAACATGGGTTTAGAGATAATTGTCTACTTCATAGTAACGATCCTCTTATCAGCCTTTTTTTTTCTTTTTTTTTTTTCTTTTTTCTCGCTAATAATCAAAATTTCCAGAGCTCAGCCCACAGGAGCCCATTAGTAATTCACAAATAAACAGAGATTCAAAGAACCTTTTTCTTCTCTTCTTCTTCTTTCAGCTTCTCAAATTATGTAGTCAGGATTGTACCTGACTGTCCACAAGACTGATTAAATTGTTTTAGGTCAGTCATTTATTAGAAGACATTCAGAAAAAGTTGCACATATTTTCCTCAGAATTGATTTATATTCTGAAAGTAATATTTGTTTTCAATTTCTGATGCTTATTATCAGCTAAAATAGTAATAATTTTAAAAAAATACACAACACAAACACACACACACACACACACAAAAAAGCAGAGGAATATAAGTAAGATGTCATTTTTTAATTTCTTTTTAAACATGAAGATTAAATAGATTCATGAAACTACCAAGATTGGAAAAGACCTCTAATATTATCCAGTCCAACTGCCCACCTACCACCAATATTTCCCACCAAACCATGTCCCTCAGAACAACATCAAAAGGTTTCTTGAACAACTCCAGGGATAGTGACTCCATCACCTCCCTGGGCAGCTCATTCCTGCCTAACCACACTCTTGGAGAATAATTTCCTAACATCCAACCTATATCTCCTCTGGAGCAACTTGAGGCCATTCCCTCACATCCTATCACTGTTACATGGGAGAAAAAGCCAACCCCTACCTCACCATAACCTCCCTTCAGGAAGTTGTAGAGAGCAGTGAGGTTTCCCCTGAGCTTCCTGTTCTCCAGACTGAACAATCCCAGCTCCCTCAGTTGCTCCCCATCAGACTTGTGCTCCAGACACCTCATCAGCTTTGTTGCCCTTCTCTGAACATGCTCCAGGGCCTCAAGGTCTTTCTTGTACTAAGGGGCCCAGAACTGAACACAGTACTCAAGGCGTGGCCACATCAGGGCTGAGTACAAGGAGATGATCACTTCCCCGATCCTGCTGGCTGCACTATTTCTGATAGATGCCAGGATGCCATTGTCCTTCTTGACCACCTGGGCATACTTGGCTCATGTTCAGCCAAGAGTCAACCAAGGTGAACCAATGTGAAATAGCCTCGTGCAAAATATACAGTCAACTTCTTTTCTTTTTCTTAAAACATTCTTACTTAGATTTTAATCTAAAAGTATCTAGACACGTGACGATACTTGAAAATAGCTTTCTTATTGCAATATCTTTATAGCAGGTATTTGATATATCTGCTCCTTTAAGATTACTATTTAAGATATTGATTTATTTTTTAATTGAAAAAAGCACAGCTACAGAAATGATGGTTTATTTCATGTTTGTATTTATAGCCCCATTATGAATGTCCTTAACACATATATGGTGAAGAGTTAAACACATTCTCTATTTTTCCCTCAGATTTTCAATTCTGCTCTGAATATACCAGGCAGCAAGCACTGATTCTACTAGGTACTGGAACCCACCTTTGACACACCAGTCTTTCACTGTTATTTTAGTCAATAGTAAAGAATGAATATAGCCTGGAGATATTAGACTGGCCTCTAAACCAGAGTATCCCAGCCTATGGTCTGCAAAGTGCCTGCAGTTTGTAAAACATTAGAAAAAATTTAAAATGACTGCGACTGGATGAGAAGAAAAATCCTATTCATTATAGCAAATAAATAAATGAAAATGAAGGAAAACAGAAGTACTGGACAACTAGTTAGAGTTTAGTCTAATTTTTGACTGTGAATGTAACTGTGCTAACCACACAACAGCATCAACAATAATCATTTTTTTCTGCTATCTACTCAGCTGTAATTTTGACATTCTGAGTTTTTTCTGCAGGTTTTATTTGCTCAGGCTGCAAAACTGCTGTTACTGCTGAAGGTTTTAGCATTAGCACATCAGTTTGTTAATCAGTGTAGCATAAATACAAGTATTCCATGGAGCTGTTTGTAAGATCACTTTTCAAAGCAGACTATAATATACGTTTAAAAATTATTTTATGTAATCTAAACTGATCACAAAATTCTAATTATACACAAAGAAATATTTAACACTGCAGTTGGCTTTTAGACTAACTCGGTCAAGATCAGTTTCTACATGAGTGTGTGGCTTTCACTTACATTTCTGATCCACTTAAATAATTTTTAAGTCAATTTCAAAAAATTAGAAAGAATCTCAGTGTTGTAGACATCAAATTTTCTAAAACATTGCTGAAAACAGGTAGCAAGGTACAGCAAAAGATAAGATGTCATCCATTGCCCATACCGAACGTGCCATATTGTGACCTCAACCCACATTAACTCCAAGGAATTTACAGAGGATAGAGAAGTACAAAGTGTCCCAAGGAGAGAATTGTTTGAATCTGCACTCAAATCTTTATTGAAAGTGACAAAAAGAATGCTACCATGAGACACCAAGCCATAGGAACTCAAACTTTATAATCTCCACTGTCCACCAAACCACCTTCTCTCTTCTGCTCAGTTATATTAGCAATCTGCATGAAAAATGAAGACATGAGAGAAGATCCCTTTCTCTGATATATAAAAGCACAAGTCCCCGTTCTGCTATCTCAAAAGACTGTGAAAACCTTGTAAAAGTTGTTTGATTTCATCGCATTATCACTTATCATGGTACAAGCACTGTTTTGTTCCTGATATCAAACTCTGGAGCTGAATGTGTATGGGATATAATGTCTCAAGCACGTGGCCTGAAAACTAGGAAGATATTGGTCTTCATGCTCATGAACAACACTTTGAGCTGACTGAGTCATCCTGCTTTGCGCTTAGTATGGATCTACAGAGAGGAGCTAAGGAAAAAATAAAATATGAAATAAAATGCTATAAGCTTCTCTTTGTCTTCCTCTTCAGTTTCTTTATAATAAAGACAGCTAAGGAAGATTTAAATCCTAGCAGAAATTAGTGTTGCTCCAACCCATACTGTACTGCCAATAGCACCACTAGGCTGTTTCAGCAGCTACAGAATGCACACATGACTTTCTTTCTCCCAGGAATGCCCTCCATGCCAAGAGATAAAAGAAGATATGAATAATATATTGCATCTAAGCCACCTAGGTATTTAAAGTCGTTAGGCTTTCTCTTGTTCTTTCAGAAACAGAAGACAAAAGAGAAAAAAAGGGCTTTTTTTTTCTTCAGTAAGTACAAGTTCTGATTTTTTTCCTTTTTCTGTATTTCCATCTCCTGGCTAGTTAACTAAAGAGTAGCACAGAATTCAGCTTGTAAGAAATCATGAGACGTAGTGTTCACAGACAGAGGAGTGGCTGCAGTGAAACCTGCAGAATATTGCTGTGAGAGGGAAAAGAGAAGGATTTCAGGAGAGCACTTTATTAACCATTGCCTTTTTTACTTATCTCTGATTATACTTTCATTTTTTAAGAACTTTCTCAGCCTCCTCTTATTTTATAGCACAGCTGGTGAAAGGAGTAGGGATAACATCCATCTCTAAATCAGCCATTTGTTGACTAGCATTTCCTTGGGATATTACAGATGAATTGGTTACCTCAAACCCCTTCCCTGAGCTGGTAAATCTGTCAGAGTAAAACGTACTGCAGCAATGTTTCTGAATATTTCATATATTCTTTACAATCGTTTTTGAGCCCTCTGGAATATGTTACCAAAGAGTCAATCCCAAGATGCATTAGCATACACGTTGGTAGCATAAGAGCAACATGGATTTTTCTCAAAGTATAGGCTTGTAAAATTAATTCTGTATCTCACTACCATCCTTTTAACTGCACTCTAACCCCAAATCATCCTCCATAGTTTCAGCAACAGAAGTCTACAAGGCAGCAATTTGTCTTCTTTTTTTTTTTTTAACTTTGGCTGTGCCTCCTGTAACAAGAGTACAGACACCTGCATTACGAACCTGCAATCACTTACAGCAATGAGTATTTCCAAGACAGCAAAGGAGATAAAAAAACTGAAGACTGCTCATGTAACTTAAAAACCACAATGTCTGTCTCTTTCTTCTTACTTTACTTTCTTCTTCCCCAGGGATGTCAAGCAACAACAGAATTTAAACCACTGCAGAGCAAGTGGGCATCTTACCTGTGCCGATTGCTAAAAAAAACCTTTTTCTGTTCATAGTTTCTCACTTGACTTGATCACATCCAGTGAAATCCAGAAGTACTCAACAGCACTGAGCATAACGTTAACTTGGGAAACTGATCTTTTGGCCATAGAGGTCACGTAAGTAAGAGCTTAGGTAGTTTGTTTATGTAAAGATGGTCATTTATCAGAATGAATCTACAGTGTTAACCTTCCCTCAGCAGCAAAGAACCTCTGTCCACAAGAAACACCAGTGATGTAGTTAAAGGGGGAAAAAGTAATAGATTCCACTTTATCAAAATTAGACTTTTGGGATGTTACCAAAATAAAATTAGAAAGTCAAAACAATCAATGCCACTAACAACATATTTTTGACAACTCTTTTTTTATTCCCAAGAAAGATGGCCTCAACCCCTTCTTACCAAGAATCATTCTTCTATAGTTTAATTACTTGTAAACAATTGTGTAATGTTTGCAAAGAGTTTCTCCCCTCTGACTTCAACAAGAATTTCTGGGAGTACCCTTTACTTGGTGTGCTTTGTCAAATAAGTTTTCATAAATTACAGGCCTCTCCTCAACCTTTTCCCTTTCCCTCCTTGCAAACATTTTCCTTCAACACCAACAAACACCTCTTGAGTTTCTATGTCTTACTCTAGCTCTGTAGGCAAAACAACAGTAACAAGCACAGACTCAGTTTCCTAAAGGTGCAATATCTCACTCCTCCACTCCCACCCCAAATTCCATGTGCTTCAGGGTGAGAATAAAACAGCCATAGAAAGCAACGTTTGGAAACTGCCAATGAGCAAGGAATCATGCAGTATAAAACAATGTGTCATAATGGTATTTATAGAATTTAAAAGTTTGCTTGTACTAAAAGTACACTAGTAAAAAGCATGATTAGTACTGAACATATTCTGCACACTAGGAAAGGTAAGTTGTATCACGCTAAATAAAGCTACTGGATTCAGCAATTAGATTTCTTAATTCTGGAGTAATAAAGTTAAAAATTTTAGAACTAAAAAAATCCACTAGATAATCAATGTTCCATTACCTATTTAACAAGTAACCAACATCCCACGCTTTACCTTACGCGTATATTTAGAACACAGTTTTTCCATAATACTCAGCATGTTTCAGGAAAGGATCAACTGTGGAGATCACTACATACCCCCAGCAAGAAGCAAGGACAACCCAACCCAGCAAGGCCTGCATGGCTCTGGGGCCACGGAGGCTCTTTTCTGGTTGATGTCAGAATCAGCCAAGTTAAACCTAGCTCAGGAGCCCACCCATCAGCCTCCCCATACAGTCAGTATTGTCAAGTACATATCCATCCTAAAACAAACCAGGAGAACAAGAACATTATGAATTCTTCATGTCTTTTTCTATGCATACTAATTAAAGTTTCCCTAAGAATATAAAAGACTGTATTATGGTGTTTTGAATCCCCTCTCTTTTAGAAAGCTTTGTGTAAAACACAAAAGTGGAATAAACAGAAATTTCTTATGTATGAAATCGACCATGTTCTCCCCTATCATCTGTTAGGGAAAGATACTGGAATTGTACCCCTATAAAGCAGGGACGTAAAAACCACCACCACATTCAGGTTCCCTTGTTAGACACCATCAGAGCCAGTCTACATCTGTTACAGAAATAGAAGAGCATGTGACCACAGAACTAGATGAAGATAAGGTAGAAAGGAACAACGGAGCTTCAGGACGATCACTAGCTAAAGGGACATTGCCAAAGACCCAAATCCATGAGGGTGTAACAGAATTTCTAATTTGTAACTGATGGCTATAATTTTTTTGTTAAGGCCAGGGAACCCATGAGTTCAGGATGCAAAGGAGCTGTATGAAAAAATAGATTCTCTACATCTGTGCCCTGCTTCTAGATTGGGAAACTGATTAATGGGCTTGAAAGACAGCGAAGGATATCACAGCTGCAGAATAAAAATAAAGCCAGCTAGTTAGCAGCTTTTATCTCCTAAAAAGGCAGGACAAATAATAGAGCTCCACCACACACCAGAAGGTTTTTCATACTCAAATACTGCTGGCTCACTTCTACAGCAGAGCGAGCACAAACGGTGCGGCGTGGAACAAGTTACAATGAGCGGGTGGAGAAGGCAATTAGCAGGAGTGCAAAACTGCAGGCTATTTCCCTTCTTCCCACACATTATTTTAAAAAAGCATCACTGCGTGACACATAACTCCCCCTGCTACCTACTTTAATCTATATTCAAAGTACATTAAGCAGGTAAGGTGTGGTAAAATCGTTCACCCAGCAGAAACTAAGTAAAGATGAACAAGGAAGACCCATTCATCCTTTCTTCCAAAAAAAAAAAAAAAGTGCTAGAAGATGTCAAGGAGGCGGCAACTTCAAAACAAGTATTATGTTTGTCACATAGTGCGTACAGAAGCTCCTTGAGACAGAATGCTGTTGATTTCAAAAATTTACCTGGGTTCAGAAAGAGAAAAAGAAAGGAAGAAAAAAGGACTTCTCATTTCTATCATATTAATGCCACTTGGAAAACTCAGTTTCCTTGAACTGAACTAAATGACCCTAAGTGGCTGTCTCAGCCAGAACACACAGAAAAACATTGCAGTGATGATGGCAAGCCTGCAGAAAAGTAACAAATGTCTGTTCAATGGAAATGTGGGGGTTTTGTTCACAAGGATATGAAATGCAGTATTCAATACTGACTTTTCTTTTGTGTTATTTAGGCTTTGTGGTTAAACTGTGTACAGCTTACACCAAGTCATATATTTAGCAAATATAGAAAATTAGGTGAAGAGGACAGGTAGCAGACAGCAGGAAGGGTCTGATATCTGCATTATAAATAAAACAGCTTACAGGGAGATCTTTTCATCTGCGTGGACAGATGAGAGGCAATGTGAAGGAAAATATTCTTGCTGTCCACAAAGACAGCAGAATATCTTTCTATAATTCAATTAAAAAAACCCAAAAGATTTAACCAAAAGATATGACCAATAACCTTCCTTCACCCTATTGCTTAGAGAAATGCTTGTTTTTCCCTACAGGAAGACTCTTGCTGTTCGTCCTGCTCCTTGCTCTCTGTTTTCCCAAGCAATAGGCATAGCCAGCCTCTTCCTTCATGTCTCTGCTTCACGGTGGAATAGCTGGGCTCTGGGGGATATGTATTTTCTGAGTGCTTTCTTTTGCGCACGGGAAGAATCCTAAAGCTCTTCAAATGTTGTCACCCTTTCTTCCAGGGTGTGGCACCACTACATAAGTTGAAGCACTTGACCAGTTTGAAAATCAGTAAATGATATTTTTGTCCCTGGTATGATTATATATCGAACCTATGCAGTATGTTATTTACTCATACATTTACTTCACTCGCTCTCTTAGTAGCAGTAAGATTACAACTGCAAACCTCAGTTCGGTGCATTTGTCTTATCTGGACTCTTCTCTCCTGTCTTTGTCTCTGACACAACACTGGTTTGTACACCTGTGTAGAGCTTAAAATTAATAAATGTTCCATTTGCTCTCAGGCTAACAGCTCATTTATCTTCTGCTGAAATCTTGTCTCTTGCTCCTGTGAAGGATTACTTTGCACAAATGGGGCTGATGATGTCCTCTCGCCCAAGCTGTTCGTGGTCAGCTGGCGTTTGCACATTTGTGGAAGCTGATGTAGCTCTGTGTAATACTTGCATGCTTTCAGAATATAAGGCTATGCACTACTTTGTCCTAATCCAGGCAGCTCTGCATGTTGCTCTTCTGTACTCGTACTCTGAGCTTTGCTTCCCTTTCTCTTAATTCTCTTTTCTGGACTTTCTGCAGTGACCCCAGGGTCAGAACATTGCTTGCCTTTCTGTTCTGCCCTTGTGATTTCCCTTCTTTGTCAAATCACCACGCTTTCTTGTAGGTTAATTCTGATTTTCCCCAAGACTCTCTCTCAACCTCTTCCTTTGCAGCCCTGTCATAAGCTGTGATCAGAAACTCAGGCAGCCCCCTGCAAATTGACAAATTGGTTCTTTAGCTTCAGATCAGACACTCACTTTTCTGTGTTCTTTTTCTTTTTCTACTCTGTTTAAAGGCTGTATCTCATATGTACCATTTTTACCTGGAGTGCAGGACTCAGTCCTCAAATTTCTGTAATGTGAAATACCATAGTTAGTCATCTCTGCCTGATCTTACAGAGAGCTATCAAACATATCAGTCATCTATTGTCACAAAAATGAGGCTATATTATGTCTGCCTTCCTTGCGGCTGGCTCCCACTGCAGTCAGTGTTATTTGAGCACATTCTCATTGTCATCCACGTTTCCAGGGTGTTTCAGAGAGGTAAATTGCTGCCGGTGGTTCCTTAGCTCTGTAATTCCAGTGCTCAGCAATCACCGAGAGCCAAGCAATTTAGCAGAGATCCATTTATTTCAGGGTGCGAGCTCTGACTACTTAATTACACAAATCTCCAGGTCACACAACTGCCTCTTTGCCACCAACATCTCTTAAAGACATGACTGCTAGAGAAGTGGGGAAAAAGGAGTCTGTGGAAGATTTATGAGGAGAAAAAGGATTCATAAGGGACTATTTGAAAGAGAAAAGATGAAAGCAAAGTCAGGTTGCAGAAGGGAGCAATGACCCGACAAAGGAGAGGAAGAAGTGCAAACATGAGGCTCGCTTAGTTTTGTTTCATAGCACCCAGCACACCATGGACTCTTCGAGAAAAATATCACAGAGAAATTGATGTAAAGCATTGCCCCTACAAACAAGAGTCAGTCTCACAGGAAAAGATGGTATTATACATTCTTTTCTTTTATAACCCCAGCAGTTCTCTAACCCCCAACCCTGGGCACCACCATAGTTTGGCAGCTGGAATTTCTCTCCAGGATACACTGAAGAAGGTCCCTAATGACAGCTCTATCAATTGTGGGAGTTTTTTTAATGGAAAAAGTTTATTCTGGAGAGGAGAATGCTGTAAGTCTGGAAATCTCTAGAAATGCAAAGCACGTGGATAAGAAAGAAACTCTGTCCAAAAAATGCCGATCTGCAGCACATGATAGGAAACCCCTGCATGCTGGAAGCATGTCCATGCCCTCTGCAGTTCCGGGGCTCCAAGCAATTCTTCTTCAATTGTAATTGCACATCCAGAGCCAAGGAGCACGAGGAGGTTCTTCACAGGGCCTGGTCACCAACATGAGTTCTGGCTGATAGAATTAATTTGACCTACTGGTGTGAAATAAAAGTAATACTTTCTATTACGGTCCTTATAACCACCAAAATTAGGTCACTTGAGTTATGTTCCCTTTGACAGGTATTACCAGAGCCAGAAATGAAAGAAAATGAATGAGACCAGAAAAAAAACAGGAGGATTTTAAACTAATAGATAAAGAATCCACATTATATTAGGTCAGAGACTGTACTGAACCTTTGGTCTGGCTTTTGGATGTTATTTCTTGCCTTACCTCCCCTTTGTGTCTGCTAGCTCTCCCAGGTTTGTCAGTGAAGTGATTTGAGCTATTCAATTTAACTGATGATGTTAAGCTTTCTGCTTTTCTCTGGTAGCCCCTACATGATAATTTAACTTATGTTCCCAGATATTTGTCCACAGCCGTTAATTACATTACAGTCCTATGACCAAGTTTACTCTCTGTCTTGCCACTAGCCTGTGATAATTCCCCTAGTTGTTTTGACACTTGTATGTAACAAAGAATAAACACACACAGAAGGATGGGATATTCTTAAGACATCGCTGAATTTGGTACTTGGCCAATAAGAAATGTGGGTGCTTGTGTGTACTGAAGGACTTCAAAAGCCTCAAAGTATTTCACTCAGATGTTGGCAACATAAAGTCCTTGTTCTGGAAACACTTTCTTTCATTAATTCCAAAAGGCTCCTTATCTTTTCACTTTTTCAGTTAGAATTTTATTCCTCTTAGCATTAATTTGATTTAAAGTTGACATAAAGTGAAAGGAAAAGCTTGAACAAAAGCTTTGTCTATGCAACAAAACTAAGTAGGATGCAGCTGAATGAAATGTTTCTCATTGGCCCAAAATGACTGTTCTTCTTTTCTCCAGCTGCCTTCTTCCCAGCTTCACATGTTATCCACAGAGGTTTTTGGCAGTGCAGCATCAAGCCAATTCTTTTGTTATTCTGCTGGCACCACCTGAGCCCTAGGTCTTCAGTAGCAGCAGCTGCAGTCCCCTTGGGATAGATGTGTTGTGACGAGGATGAACTGGAGGAGAGAGGAGAACAACAGAACACATTTTTTTCCACAGCAAAAAGGAAGAACATCAGTAGAGCGCAGTAGAGCTGCTGTTAGCTGCTAATTCAAGCCTCTGCTTTCCTGTCCACTTAAATCTTTCAGCAACAAATGAGAATAAGGATGAGCATTTTGCTTGCCTCATGTTGGAGTCCTTCATTGTTTTTGTCTTCTCCAGGACAAAGAGAGTTGAGCTGGGTGCTGCCAGTAGCTCATGGCTTGTCCTGTTGGCCATGGAGCAGTCGGCTCAGAGATAGAAACTTTCAATATTACACTACGGAAGATGAATAAAGATTTTACTTTCCAGTGCTACTTCTCCTAACTCATGGGTGTCCAACCTTTTGGCTTGTCTGGGCCAAACTGAGTGAAGAGTTGTCTTGGGCCACATGTATATAGTTTGCTCTGAAAGTAATGCTTCCAATGAGGCATTCCACGGAAACTATGAAAGATACAAAAACCAGTAACAATACTTGATAGACCAAATTCTCAGCTTAAGAATACTCTTTTTCAACATAGTCTCCACCATTTGCTATGCATTTTCACCAGCAGTGAACAAAATTCTGCATGCCATGATTGCAAGATTGCAGAGGGAGCTCTGGGGATATTACGCTGTGGCAAGACTTCCTGAACACTGCCATAAAGAACTCACTGTATATGCTAAATGCCACATTTTCAACGTGTCTTTTATCCAGAAAGGGAGTTCCTATAGTATGAGCTTAGAGATCACCTGAAATCAAAGAATTAGGCAGCAAAACCATTTACATTCTTCTATAGATGCAGCATATCCAGTTCCATTTTCTTCACCATTTCCTTGAAATGACAGTTAATTCTTTTGGATTGCCAAATTGTAGTTATCCTCAGTTAGAGTTATTTATACCAATGTCACATTTTCCATTTTTTATAATGAACATGTGGAAGAGCATATCAATAAAACAACTCATTCTAAATCCACCATTATTGGTTTTGCTTAGGAGACTTAATCAGGCTCTGTTCACAACATACAGAAACAAATTCACTCTTTCTGCGGTGTTGACATGAGAACTCTTTTGTGCGTGAAATACAGAGGAGGAAGAAGTGCGTATCAAATTGCAACTAGAGAACGAACTTTATGTGATGAGAAGAGTGAAGGAATTTGGTGGATCATTGGATTTTAACGTTGCTATTGCTATTTTTATGGAAAATGGCACAGGGGCCTTTCATAACCATGAACATTCAACACTCATTTGAGCAATCACACCTCTCACAGCTTGCTTGCTCCCTGACATTTATGCTGCTGGCGTTCTCTCAGCAGCCCCCTCATTACAGATCTCTAATGCCACTTCTCGTGTCATTTAATTTCCCTGTGAGGTCTTCTGTTCACTGCCTTACTACACTGTTTTGCTCATGGTTTCTGATGAAATTGCAGCCAAGATAATATCAAACATTATGAATCGGGGGAGAAAAAAGGACTTAGTCATTGGCAGCTCCATGAATTTTTCTGCCCCACAGACAACATTTTAATAAAATATGTCCTCAGAAGAAAACCCTTTGGCCCAAAAGAGTCGAGGTGCTGCATTTTGACCAATAAAAAAAGAAAAGCTAGGTTGCATCTTGGAACACAAAATGCTGGCATCCATGTTTCAGAATGTGACGGTTGAAAAAGCTCTCTATGCAAATTCTGCTCCCTCTTAGTACCTGCCCCTTGGAAAGTGACAGAATGGAGGTCCCTGAATGCAGCCAGGAGGCTGTGAGCAGCTTCCAGGGCTGAACTGATCCAAAGGACAACTTTCAGCTGTCGGCCACATCGCTTTTTCCTTCCCCCTAGTTGATACAGCAACCGCAAAGAATCTTTTTCGGGGAAAACAGGACTAACGAAAAGAGTGAAACCACGAGGAGGACGAAAACGGAGAACAGTGTAGCAGCAGAAGTGTCTCTAAGTAAATGAGAAGGGAACAGAGCACCGAACAGAGAAGTTCCCCACTCCTCCGTCCCGCCGTGTGCTGCGGCTGCCGGGCCGGCCGGCGGGGGGAGCTCCGAGCACAGAGCCGGGCCGGCAGCGGGGGCGGCCGGGAGAAGAGGGATTTCAGCTTGGCTAACTGCTCGATTTCCTAGCAAGTTAGCTGGTCAGTCCTGAACCGAGCAAAACTGAGGACGAAAAAATTGGCACGTCTATCTAAATACTGCAAGGTATTTTTGTAAGCAGCAAAATAATAGCACAGAGCATTTTCATTAGCATCGGAAGCATCTCGGCTTGTTTCCAGACTGGAGAGGTGAAATCTTTACCTAATTGATGAGCCTGCTACTAAGCGTTCAGTTCTACAGGAGCCTCCTCCTCCTCTCCCAGCCCTCCAAGGAAGCATGTGCACGTACGAGACCCAAGAAAGAAGCCCCTCTATTTTCAGTACGCTTAATATTTTATTCAATGTGATTGGTCAAAAATGCCACTTCTGCAATTGCCAGGTATTGTGGAACAATTTCCTGTTGTGTCTCTACGAAAACCACCCAGATTCTGGTGAAGTGACTGTGTGCCTTACTGTTTGACACCTTATTTTCCTTTAGTAACCAGCATTTCCTGTTTCACAGCAATTTGGGTTCTCTCGCTGACCTCATCTTCTTGATCGCTTCACACCAAGTGAGCATACTATCACCTTTCCCCCATCTTCAGCCTCTGAAGAGGCTGTTGCCTGTCGTGCTTCTTGCAGGGCTCTCACAGCTCAGAGCAGGCTCAGAGCAGGCTCCTTCCTCGCATCCCGGCCTGCACTGGCATTGCTGTCCCCCAGCCTCATCCTGCTTCCTGGCAGGCATAGCTACTTGCCTTGATCTATTATTCCCTCACTGGCTGCACTCAGCATACAGGGTCCCACCACAATGGGGAGGCTGCGGTGCTCAGAAGGAAGAAGACATTAAGCAGAGGCCAAAGCTTGGTGCTCACAGGCACATCCTTCTGCCATCACCAGATGCTGCACCCCTTCTTTCAGCTCCTACCAGTGACACCCTTCATGCAGCCAGGCATGGCACTCGCCCGTTACATCTCACTGGGACGCCAAAAGACACTTTCCTGTTTAACAGAAAAACTAATACGTGGGTGGCTGAGGAACTATAAACTCTTCCTAATTACTTCAGCAATCTTCTCTGCTTCCTTAGACATGCACTTAAAAAGATTCTCTGATTGTAAGATCAGATTGCAATATTTTAGAGGCTACTGAACGTCCTCTTGAAGGTCTCATTATAAAGGAGATGTGAATGCAATCCAAATCATGTTGAGTAGGTGTACCCATCACAGCTGTGCTAGCAGACACTGTTAGCAAACATGGAAAAATGCTGAGGCTGACCTGACCTGGTTATGTATTAGAAGTGTGGCTGCAGCATTTTGTGTAGGTGAGAGAAGATGTTTGGTCAGCATCCATTTAGGGCTCAAAAGACCAGGCTCACTTATTAGACAATCACTGGATCTGTTCAGGATCTTTTCCCATCTGGAGAAGAGCAAAATAATTAAAAAACATTGAAAAGACAAGATCTACAAAGAAAAGTTGGATGAAGTGGTCTGCTTTTAGATAGATAGATAGAACGATAGAAAAGAGAAAGCTAGGAGAAACTTCCAAAAGAGGGCTTCGCTCAAGAGGCCACACCTTTCTATCTGCAAAAACCAGAACCAGGACTTAGCCCACTCTGCCCTGCTTTGCCAATTCGGATGTAATGTCAAGCAGGCAGCAGGACTCCCAGACCGAATCTCTTACTCCCAAACTCCTTTCATCTCTCACACTGATTAATATGTACTCGTTCAGCTGTTCAGAAGACAGTCCACTATTTTTCTTCTTGTCCACCACATGATTCTACTGTGCTACCTGTTCTCCCACTCAGTGTTAACCCCTTGTCCAAATTGCTGCAAAGAGAAGGAAAATTATCTATTTTCCATTTCCCTGGTGAACTGAAGAAGAAAGAATCAACTTAACTGCAACACATCAGATACAGATTAGACATTAAGAAAAGCTTGCTGGCACTTAAGAAAAATAGTAGACTAGATCACTTGAGGAGACCTTGAGGTCTCCATCCTCTGAGGTATTTCAAAGTAGGCTACACGGGAATCTGCCAGGACTGGGAGTTCCTGCCTTTTGCTTAGGCTCAAGGTCATGCCAAGAAAAACTGCAAGTTCCCTATATGTCAAGGTAAGGGAAAAATCATTTGCATTTGCAGAAAAGAAGGAATAGAAACACTGTGTAAATGGTTCTATTGTCCAGAGAAGAATTTAATTTCCAGTACTGTCCTTCTAGTATTTCTCAGGAACACTGGGTTTGCTTAAATACACAAAATCTAGCACAGAAATTGCCTCAATTTAGAAATTAACTTGTTGAAATGTTATTCCTTGTACATCTGTGTCTGAAATAGACTTTAACCTTGACATTTGGAGTGTAGCTACATAGTAACATTTCTTTCAGCTTTGTTTGATTTTGTTACAATATATTTTTAAAGCAAAAGCATCTTATAAACAATAATGAATTTAATTAAAAAGAGAAAAAAGGCTGCTCCTAAATCAGGAAATCCCAGGCCTTCATTCTTAGAGATGAAATAAGTGAGAGTTTTGAATTTTAACAAACGTCAAAAAAAATTTAAAAAGATCACTGAGTTGAAATTTCATTGTATAAATCTGTATAGCACTGGTTCCAATTTCAGTACTGAGATTTGCCATTTTGTAGCCATCTAATAAGAATAAAATGTATTTCCGGGTTAACGCGTGGTAGAATTATATGGGATGAAAAAGAGAAGCAGTGATACGTTTTGTACTGAATAGTGGTGAAGGAATATTTACTGAGAAGCAAAGAAGTGCTGGACCCATTTTGCTGCACCGTGTGGAATTCAGTCCAAGCAGATGATCCCATTCGAACTTAGAACTAGTTTCCTCTAGATTGCTATCTGTACGAGTATCCGAATACGTCTGCAAAGTGCTTAAAGACGAAACACAAATAAAGGGAGGTGGTTCTATATTGCTTGGACTATGAGTGAGCCAACTATTTCCTTCGAAACTTACTTCCTGGGTAGATTCCAAACTTATTATCACTTAAAACAAGGACAAAACAACCCGTGCTGTATTTGCTCTTCGTAGACCTCCTCGTTTGCCTCAAACAGCTTTTCTCCCGCATGTGACTTCATTTAAAGAAATGAAACACTTTTGGGCCATCTGCGTTTTTCAGCATAGCTAGCAGCCTTACGTAATGGTGTTCTGCTGACCCCTCTCTGGCTGCACGGCCGCTCTTCATAGCCCTGCGTTAGGAGGAAATGGCAGGAGGCCTTTTGGAATACTCTCTCCCTTAGTATGATCATAAATCAGCCTTGCAACTCCTACGCTTCTGGGCACCGCATCCGTTGTTGTGTCTGACATCAGGCCATTCTCTGGGCTTTTAAGTATACGTCCTGATCTTGCCTTCTCAGCTGAGGATTTGTGGGAGGGGATGAGAAATTCTGAAATCTGAATTCCTTCTGAAATTAGCGTCAGCCAGCTTCAGTGATGTGTCCGTAGCTTATCGGATGAACAGCTTATTGCACGTCATCCTGAACCATACCAAAATTAGTCATCAAGTTCATCCGTAAGAACTGGTACAAGGGCAGTGGCTGCATTGTTTGAAGGCCAGCTAAATGAGAACATATGTGCTACCGAGGAACAGCTATTTCAGTCAGTCCAAATTATATTTGGACAAACAAAGCTGACACAGGCTCAAAACTATTAATTTCCTGTCTTGTTGACAGGCTTCAGAACCCCGCTTGAGAACTCCGAAACTAGAATTTCCCCACACCTTTTAGGCCTTCTTTCACCATTTTTCCAAAGTAATCCTTCCTAGATTTATCAGGACAAAATTGAGAATAAACAAAAATAAAGGTGCTATTACATTATAATACTACATTGCAGTGTAAGTCACTTTGCCCTTGTTATGGCATTTTCTCTACCTCTTCAACAACTCCTGCAGTCTACTCATGTAGCAACACTGTGGCAACAAATCCAGAAACGATGCAGGACAATTATTTCTGTTCCTCCATTTACTTGTCTCTGAAGCTGGCATACTAAGGGCCTTTCACCAGAAATCCATTCTGGTGATGACTGATGACTGACCAGGTTTTGGTTTCACGTGGGAAGGATTTCAACTCTCCACAGAGATGGAAACCCTACACTTTTGCCATCTGACTGAAGAATGGTTTAGGATTGCATTTAGGGCTACTTCAGTGGTTCAGCTGGCCACAAAGGCAGACAGCTCCTTGTTTCTGTCTCTGACTTCTTCCAGTGAACAGCTTTTCATCACCCACACTAACACACAGAAAGACTGAGAAGCAGTATTTTATTATGTAATATACCAAGGTGTTTGGAGATTTGAACTAAGACTATAGTCATCGAGTTCCACAAATGGATGGAAAGCAACATTAACTTGAAACATCAGCAGTGATGTATTATCCCATCTTGTTTGTGATGTTATTTCTATTGCTATTGTATGGATTAAAAAAAAAACATGTATCATGTTTCTTACGTGGGAATCAGCTGTTTTTAAGTAACAGCCACTAGGACAGAAAGCAGAGAAAGCCAGTGCTCATGGTGTAGAGCGATGGCCATGTTCTCCAGTAGTAATGGCTTCATTTCACAACTACTGGAATGACTGTTAAGAGTGCTCCATCCAGGGCTTGGTGCCAACTAGCAGGGTGGTGGACTAAAACCAAGGTGTATGCTAGATGGCTTTGTGCCAGAGCACAGGTTCTGCGTAGTATGAATTTGCTTTCTGTTGTAATGGAAGCCTTGCCCCTTGTGATCACACAATTATTTTTACATGGCCTCCTCTCCCCCTTACCCCTTCACTTGAACAAGTTTCACAGGACTTTGTCTGAAGCTGCACTTGATGGGCTGACACTCATCTCAGCTGCCTCATTAATCCAGTGTACCCAACAGGACACTTCAAAGCACAGTGCGAGCTATTTCACTGATTAATTTGCTGATTACTCAGGAGGTAAAATGTTCTGTGGGAGAGGAATGGAAACAAAATGTTCCTCCTTCATGCGGGAAATGTTAGAAGAAATGAGAGACAGAAAGGAGCATAAGAGGTCCTAGAGAAAGAGCACAGGAATAAACAACAACCATGCTTGCTGCACAGACGCCATTCTTCACTCCTACACTACCTTCAGGCTTACCAGAGAGTGACATTTGGGGAGTTCTGCTTCATAACAAGGGGAAGATAGAAAACCAAATGCCCACAGGCCAAAACTGATAGCAATCTCGGTATTTCCATTGTACTATTTCTCACTGTCTGTAAACTCAAAGAGTAGTAGCACTATAGCCAGCCTCTGTTTCTGTTTTCAGAGCCTCTTTTGCAAGTATGAGAGTGAATAACAATTTTGAAATAGAAGTTTTGACATAGCCATGAATTACTAGAATCAGGAGTCTATAAAACATAGGCTTTATATTGTCTCTTAGAATGTATGACAAATTGCAAAGTAGAGACTGCTGATCCACCCTGCATACCTGGAACAGTTCAGCTTTTACCTGCTTCTCAGCCCGTTCCAAATGAAATTTATTATTTTTCCATGGCAAATCCCATGTCTCTGCAGACATATCTTCAGGTAACTTAACAGAGAAGATATTTAAGAACTGCAATAATTTACTTAGGAGTATGGCCAATTCTCCATCACTTGCACTCTTTAAATCAAATTGTCTTTCTTTCTGAAGATTTGCTGCATCTCCAGTCAAAAAAGAAAAAAAAAAAGAAAAAAAAAAAGAAAAAAAATCTTCCAATGGGAATTTCTGGAGGATAGTTTGTATTTTGTAAGAAATTAAGTTAGAGAGTAATAACAATCTTTTCTGATCATGGAATCTATTCCTCTTTCTCAATTGAATGATTCCAGATTGACAACCATACAATTAAGGTGGAATTTGATTTTGATTTGGCAACTAAAATACTGTAATAACAGTATCAATTATACAAAAGGAAGGAGCAGCACTGAATTTTTAAGTTCACCCTGTCCTTTTTTTTTAAGGGCCTTATACCAAAAATATCATCAAACTAAAATATTAATATCATTTGCAATACTATATGGTAAATTTATATTTTTTGCTAGCATGTATGTTTTTCACCAAAACAGATTTTTCTATTCACTTTCTAATATCTACAATCTTTTAGGTTATCATAGCTGTAAGCACCTATCTGAGAGACGAGGTAACTTTCTTTGCAGTATTAAGCAATTGAAATGAATAATACGTTAGTCCCTTGGCTGCTTCACTTACAACTGCTTGGTAATTGTGAAATGGGACATTACTGCTAGAGGATTAATTCAGTTCTTGCATGTGAATTCTCAGCACATACCACATCTGCAGCAGCCCTTCTCCTCGAAAGAAGGTGACTCAGTTTCATCTAATGCATTAGGAGTCTGCACCTTCTCTGCTTCTGAATAATTTCTGAGAACTTAAAGTACAAACAAATGGCATTTCCACAGCCCTTGCTGGTTCAAATAATCTCTTTCCTGAAACTGTAAGTGAAGGAATGTTCATTTTCAGACAATTGAATACAATACTGGAGATGAATAAAATTATAGGTTTGCAAAAAACACTTTAGACAAATAAAAGTATGGGTTTTCATAAAAAGAGGCCAACATTGCAAGTTTCCCACCATCACCCCTCTGTGATGAAAAATAGCTATTACGAGCATGAAGATGTTTTTTAGTTTTCTTTTCCTAACCACTCAAAATCCCTGAAAATAAATACAAAAGAATATAAGACTATATGTACTGCTGACCCTTTTCTTATTAGTCTGAAGGGAAAGAGGTATAGATAAACATCAGAAGAGCATGTAAGAATAACTTAAGATGCCTAGGATAACTGTATGACACTCTGAAAACATGCAATGTCATGTCAACGGATAGAGTATTGAGCCAGTTAGAATATGGCTACTGCATCAAAATGTAACAGAAGAATCACCCACATCTTCAAGAAAATAAAAATATATATTGGAAAAAGTATGTATTGCCTTTTGTTGCACAATTTTGGGCATTAGCAGAATGCTCCAGGACTGAAATATCTGACTTAGAAATACTTGAAACTCTAGAATGAACAAAGGGACTGAAGATACAGACAAATCTATCAGATTTCTGCTCAAAGTTGAATTACATAATAATGTTTTTTTTGCAATTCCGTCAGCAGCTTACATTCAAGGCTTTATAGAAATGAAATCCTTTAATTTTCCTTGCTACAAAGGCAAAATAAAGAATCTCTAGCATCAGCAGAACTCCTGTGCATGTAGTTACCTAGTCTGGGGGTAAAGCAGGACATGGAAAATACCCTCTGCAATTCCTCTCACCAAGGTAAATATTCACTTCCCTTTTCTTCCCTCCTCCCACTGAGATCTAACAGTCAGATTGAAAGCAAAGTAGGTGAGAGATTTGCAATAACAAAAGAAAATAAGAAATGTTTAGGACTTCTAGAAAGAGGAAAAGAAAATAATCAGCAAAGAAATGAACATAGGGCAGGTAAAGGAGAAAGAATTCAAAAGCAGACATCTCTAATAAAAGAGGTTCTTCAAAATTCAGAGTGGTCACTGTTAGGACACCTCCCTGTGCCTTCTCAGGCCCTGTCTCCATGTGGCACCATGAAGACTCACCTGTGGAAGTTACCAGTCCACAGGAAGAGAGCTTGATGCAGAAGGGCTTAATGTAACATCTTCAACAGCCATCCTTTGGCCACTACGAGACCACAGCTAAAAGACAGCAGGCTAGATGAACTCATTCTGTAGACCAACTTCTCATCCAAGTTTTACATGGCAAAACTCTACATTTTATTTGTGCATCTACCACTCTCAGTGGGCTCCTTAGAACTTTGAGGCAAAATACGTATTTATAAATGATAATATTTTGTTGCATATTTCATCTCAGCACCTCCTTCATAGAACATTCAGTTTAAATTGATAGTACAATAATTGAAGCTTTTACGATGTCAGGTAGTTCTACAACTTGCAGAAGTTGTTGATTTCCCAAACCAAGCTAACATACTAATCCAATGCCCAAAATAAATTTGCTTCTCTTAAAACTGTGATGGTTGGATACTTCAATGTGATGTTGAAACATCATATTTTATGTGCATATGTTGCACCAAAGGCTAATAATATTTTTTCATTTGAGTAGAGGTACTCAGGATGGGCAAAGACTGCCAATAATTCAGACATAATTAATGTGTCTGCTTGCAAATTCACAGATTTCATATACATCTTGTCTGTTATAATGTGATTCATTCTTCTGCATACAGTCATTTGTATAGGATGACATTTGTGATTTAATATTATAAATTAAACTTAACGCAGCCATTTAGCTTAGTTTCTTTGGCACAATAATTGGATAGTATATTATAGAACATTAAGGCCAATTTCAACTCTCTTTCAGCCCAGTTCTCAGCAATGCAATCTATATTTATACGATGCTAAAAAGTTATTGATATCAACTGCCTCCATCTGTTGTTCAGTGAGGTACTGAAGAGGCAAACAGACTCATGGGTAACACAGGGACTGCAGCTTAGGAGAAACGGATGTCTCAGCCCTTTCCTATGCTGTCTCAATGACTTAAACTCTTCAGAGTGTTTCAGATCACTGCCCGTAGAACAATATTAACTCTGTTTCTCTTATTTATACAGGTTGGGTTATGAAATATTTATCTTACTGGATATACAGGTTGGCTAACACAGCTGGTCTCAGTCTTGTTTGGATTCTCCAAGCATAAATGTAATGCCAATGTATAATGAAAGGTAATAGCATATTCTGTACTAAGTCCATCATTAAAATCTTTCAAATATTTGTAACAAGATGCCTGCTAACAGAGACTAGGAGCATTATCCCAGACTCCGAAGTTCTCCCATATATTATTTTTGCTATGGTATTTGCATCCTGCTTCCTGTATGATGACAGTGATGTCTCAAATATTTCCTCCCCACAGCCCTATTAGGTTCTTTTTCAAAGCAGAAGACTCCCCCATACACTTTCTGTTCGTTGCATGACATGACACTGAAGTCAGAATCAGGCCAGAGACAGGAGAAATAAATTTCTCCTTAAGCAGATTTTTCTTTTAAACTGAGTTTTGTTGGTTTTTTTTTTTTTTTGCTTTCCTTTTTTTTTTTACTTTCAGTACCTTTGAAACTCACAGGAGTTTCGTCACTGAATTGAGAGAGAGAAAATTCATAAATGTACATTCTGGGCCAAACTTACAGATGAAATGGATAAAAGTAGCACCAAGAAAGGAAATTCAATGCGAGGCCACAAAGGAGTTTTTGAGTATGTTAATGTATCTCAGATGATGCGTACGAACTTTACACCTTTCTGGATATTTCCTCACCTCTAAGTTTTGAACAGCATGTTTGGCTAGGGGCAGCTATGCTTCCCATGAGGAATATGGCTTCTTTTGATTTCTCTCAGTCTGCATTCCACATGGCTATACTGAATGCTGCGTCCCATCCCCAGCAACTGCAAAGTTAATGTGTGTTGAAGGGACTTGCGGCCTTCAGCCACCCATCCTCACTGTGCCAACAAAAGCCTCACACCTATTAGTCTTCCAGACAGCAAAGGTGGTGTAAGCTGAACTATCTGGTAACAGGTCTGGCCATTCTGAGTGTCAAGACTTCTGTTAAGAAGATGCTGAATAGTATCTCCAGGGAAAAAGGAAAAAAAAAACCAGTGTGTTTCCAGGAACTTCACAGAAATGCTGGCATCCTGAATGTGTCAGTGTGCTTCTTTAGAGATCCAGCTCAAAAATAGAGTCAAAAGTTTAATTTCCTTACTGGGAGATTTAGGACTCTTTGCGTTTGGTGCATGTATCTTGAAGCACTAAACTTCCTCAGCCTGTAAATAATTAGCTCAAGTAGCTTTGACGATGTTTATAGGAAGAGAAGCAGAGGTTGCCTGCAAGGCTCAACAGTCTTAGTAAAATTGGCCCCTTCTGGTATGCAGGGATTTTAATAGTACGACTCACTGTAAAACAACTCATCCAAGACTGAATTTTGATTATTGTTAGGTTGCTGTAGAAGGTGGAATTTCTCTGAATGTGTCTGAACATCTGATTAGCTGTTGTAAATGTGGGGATAAGGCAGTGGGAGATCTGACAAAGAGAAATTGCATCTTGGCACATTAGGTTTCAGTCAGAACTCCCCTTTTGGAAGCTCAGTTCACAGGGATATTTGCTGTTTAGTATAGAAATGTTTCAGGTATTGCAGATTACGAATTGTAGCTGCAACAATATGAAAGAAAACCTACCAATGGAAGAGAGTGAGAGAAGATGGAAGGCTTGTTTTCTGAACTTTAAGAACTATAAGAGAAAAACAGAGTGGGAAAAGAAAGAAAAAAAGTGAAAAAAAAAAAAGGTAGAGCAATATATGGAAAGCATCCATAGAAAAAAAAATTCTATATTCCCAAGCTAACGATGTCTGACTGCACATCACACCAGTTATGCTTTTTGGTTTGTGCTTCACATGCATTCAATTACAGTTATCTGCTTTCCACAGGGGTTATCCGTATAGGTTATCCAATTCTTTGGGTTAATTTTTCACTTTTTCGTCTACTGATACAGCATAAATGCCAAATACTTTAAAGGAAATTGCAGTAGTGGGGATCAGCTTGTACCTTCTGTATTATGGTGGGGTTTTTTTGTTGTTGTTGCTATTGTTTTTTACAGTTGCTGCTGCAGATATGTTTTTAAATTGGCACGTGGCCCAGAGGAAAAGAAAAAATTCTCCAATATCTTTATCATGCCTTTTTTTTTTTTCTCTTGCTTAAAGGAGGATATTCTTTTTTGCCCTAAGGTTACATTGTAGCAGGTGTTTTTCAAGCTCTCCAAGATCATAAAATAAGCGCATATGTTTTGTATGAGAGATGATTATAAAAGCAAACCATTTCTAGGCTTCATACAAAAAAAAAAAATCATATCTAACTTGGATCACGTGTATAAGATACAACTCAGAGCTTAAAAAGAAAAACCATGAAAATATGTGTCAGGTTAATGTGACTATCAAGTAAATTTGAGAAAACTGACATGATTATTGGTATTGTATAAAAAGGAAGGAAATGTTAAATTAGTTCATCCAGTAAATAACTTAGTGATGATAATTACTCTTTTATCTCTTGTTATGGTAGTCAATTTATGTTCAATTCAAGTCCCAGTCCTAGATGTATTTATCTTGACTACACCATTTAGTTACATCTCTAGATGCTCAATGACTGGATGCTTTCCCAATGGTTATAACTACTTCAGATGCTAACAACTAGGAGAATATCTTCTCTACAATGCTTGCTGCCCTAGGTCTTGATCTCTTATCATTGAGATCAGGGGGAATTTTGCTACAGATTCCAAGTGAAGCAGAAGGACATCTACTGTGAAAATCTTCAAAAATGTTCCACCTCTAATCCCAATGTTCAGTTACTTCATACAGCTTTCATGCAGAGCTTATTTATTAAACAAAGCTGAAAGCAAAAACATTTGGCACGGAGGCAGGACAGGTAGAAGAATGAATAAACTACAGCAGTGTTTTTTTGCTGTGTTGCATTACGTATATAATTTTACAGACATAAATACACCACCAAATCAGTCATCTCCTGTCAAAAATGTTAGGGTATCTTAAATGACACTGTCGCATGGGGCTGTGTTCAGGCAATTCCTTTTCACTCTATTATAACTTTTCATCTTGAGCCAATATTAAATTCCATTTATCACAATAGGTGTCAGTAGCTATATCATTTTCAGTAGCTTCTTCTAGATAAAAACACACCAATGTCTTTCTGCAGAACCATTAGCAGTATTGACTGCTCTATTTTCTTTCAATAGAAGAACCCTCACAGATGCCTTACTGGGGAAAAGGCATCCTTAGCAGCACTAAACGTCTTTTGAGCAACATTTGAAGGAGATTAGATTAAATACTCAGCAAGAGTTATGGACAAGGCTCTATGCCATTTTCATTTAGGGACTTGGGTCATTAAGGGGATGTGCTTTTCCTTGTCGGTGATGTTTTATTGTCATTTAAGTGGGTTCCTGCCATACAATGGAGGGGAAAGTTATTAATACTTTGGCTAAAAAAACCCTCCAACTATTCTTCATTCAACTCTTAGCAACAGAGCAACTGACAGAAGCAGTGAAGTGATCATAAGATGTATAGAGAGGACAGCTGATTTTTCATCAGTCATTTATCTTGTCCCCTTTTGAAACTGCATGCTGGGACACAAGGTGTTCAGTTGGTGCCCAAAGGATTATCTCAGATCATCATTTAGAAGTAATGATGGTATGCTATTATTCTTGTACTGCAACGATAAGAAATGTTGGGAAGTGCCAAGTACTATAATCTAGCTGCTACAGCAAAGGACAAGGGGCAGCTGTTCTTTGCTTTATAGCTTGGATGATTATCTGAGCTGAGTCATCTTAAAGGGGACAGGAGTGGAATGGTGGGTGGGGGTGGAAATCAGAACATCTAATTGTTCTTCAAATTGATCTCATATTCTTCCTATGAGTCTGCCAGTAATGTTAAAGGAAAATACTGTCATTTGATATAGAAGTTATTTGAAACTTTTTGCTCTTGGAACACACTGTATACTGCTATTAGTGTGTCATCTTGGATAAATTACTCTGCTCCTGTATAGAGTACTTAATGGAATATGCCTTTCTAGTCCCTTCCACTATAGTCTTTTTAGTCATGAAAAGGCCCTGTCACACTGAACGACATCTGTATTGCCGCAGTGAGAAAGAGAAAATGTATATGACATACCCTGACTTCAGTGCCCAGGCAGTCAACTAAAAGAGCTTACTTTATGGCCTCTGGGAGTGTATCTCCATTAGCAGAAACAAAACAAAACCAATCTGAAAACAGATAGGAACAAAATCTCAGGAGGCAGTGGGAAAATGAAGAACTGTTTTCAGCTATTATGGAGTCCCTATTCCTGTCTTGCACTGCTAAAACGTCTGTTTTTAGACCAAACATCTTCAAGCTTCTGATGGATTTGTGGCTAAATAGCTCACTCATGTTGTTATGGCATTTTCGCAGTCAGGAAAAAAAAAAACAACAACAAAAAACCATGGGCAAATAGAGTATTCAATTTAACTGCTACAAATGCTTATCTTTAAAACTATGTAGGACCACTTAAAAGAAAAAAAAAAAGATTAATGAATCTCTACTGAATGATTAAGCTATTATAATTTCTGATAAGTCTGTTCTCTAAGTCAAACACTTTTTTCATTTCAAACAGGTGTATCATTATAGAATGTAGGAAGTAACATGAAAGTTATAGGAAAGTAACAGGGAACAGTTCTATCCATATCAGAGAGTCCTAGGAAGAAGCATATTGGATGAAGAATCTATTGATTTTTTTGTTGCTAGTGATTCCAAGCATCAAGTTGCTCTATTGAGCAAATGGTTACATCTTGCAAGCAGGTACAATTCAACAACCATGTGACTCTTTGCAAATGTTATGTTTATATTCATGTACCAGGCATAATAAAGTATGTAAATTTACATATGAACATGAAGTAGTCTCACTGGTTCCTGGCAGAAGAAAAGCAGAGCTTGGCCAGAATTTTAACATCTTTCCTTGTCACTGTTTCTAATTTTCAGGTTATACCTCTCTCAACTTCACTAAAAATTGACTGTATGAGGTACAAAGAAAATTGTGAAAGAATGCCTTAAAAATATTACTGCATTTTTACCTTATCCAAACAATAAGCCATGTACTTTTGGAAGCCTGGAGTTTCATAACCATTGTGTGGTTCCGACAGTTATTGCTAACAGCTAGAGATGTCATTTTTTGAATGATGCACGTTTGACAGTTGTTTTATGGACACATTTGCTCTCAGCAAGACAAATTTTCATATCAGATACAATTGCATCAACTCATAGACTGCAGACGAGAGCAATTCTACCTTGCTGTGCTTCCCAGCTGCCTGTTAAACTGCAGCCTCTGTGTGACACACAATGCAGATGCTTGGGAAACTTTTGCTATACTTAGCTTCGAGTACCAGGCTCTAAGCACTTGCCCACCTTCCCTGCCAGTGTGAGTCTGCATACAAAATGACCTCACAGGCATCTGAAAAGCTTGTTGTCTCAGCAGCCTGTGTGTAAGCCTTAGCTGAGCCTGAAAATTCTTCCTTAGTCCCAGCTTCACCTTATTTCTGACAAAAATAAATAGTAAGTAATGAAATGAAAGAAGGACACATACAGTACACGCTCCTCCGGTGTTTGTTCTAGGCTTTCCTCCAGGTCCTCTCCTTCCTGTCCTGTCTCATCTTCTCCTTGTACTCTCCGAATGTACATGATTGGAAAGGCAAACGTTAGTCTGCTTGCTCATACTGTTGGAGGCTCTTTAAAAGAGTTCCTTTCAAAGCTCTGTAAAAAAAATCCAGATTAAAAAATCTTTTTTGTTGTTATAGTTACTTCCGAAACTTCGTTGGCACACTGGAAAGCTTCCAAACAAATAACTGTAATTAATAGTTGAAATAATCACATCCTATTCAAGTGCAGCATGAAACCCCTTGCAAGCATGAATATATTTTCCTTCTGGCACCCACTGGGAAAGAAATATCACCTCAGTGTACAGGATGCTGAGAGAGGCTCAGTCTCCTGATCAGAGCCACCAAAGATGGTCGTGGCAGTACTGCATATCTGCTCCAGTCCTGAGGGCCAGCCATGCCACAGCACATCATGGCGGCCTGGCAGCACAGGGCCTTCTTTCTGTGGGAGGGCAGCAGACTCCTGATGCGCCACAACACGGCAGGTGCGGGCTGTGGGGAGGGCAGGACTCCAGCCTGGCTCCCCTCAAGGCTTTCCCCACACACAGGGCAGGCTCTTCCCTCTGCATTCCTATTCACCTGCCCCTGGCAGCCGCATCCTTCTTTCTCTTTGTGCACCTGACTGAGAGGTGCAGGCCTCTTCTTTTTGTGAGAGCAAAAGGCCTTTTTACCTGAAGTGCAAGTAATCCCTGCTTTTTCTAGGGAAGCAATGTAAAAATCACACCTAGAAGTATCTGCGCTTCTTATATTTTCCTTTGATAATCTAAAAACACGCTACTAACATAAAAACTTTTAAATATAGCTCTTGTCAATTAACACCAAGACAGCCTCTTCAATAGGGTAATGTTTCTACTTGTCAGGAGGCTGAAATGCAAAACAAAGTCTTTTTGGTAGCACTGCTTGGAATCAGTAAGAAAACAAACCTTGCAACCATAGCCCAAAGGAATTCTTTGTTGGAGCTGGGCTTCCCAGGGGCAGAAGCCAGGCAAGGTTCCTCTGCAGTGGCGGATCCAGTCCCTCCATTTGGCATGACTGGAAAGTATAGAGACATGGACTTGTTGGAGTGCATTCAGAGGAAGGCCACAAAAATGATCCAGGGGATGAAACACCCCTCCTATGAGGACAGGCTGAGAGAGCCAGAACAGTTCAGCCTAGAGAAGAGAAGGTTCTGGGTGGAACCTGATTGTGGCCTTTCAGTATTTAAAAGGGGGCTGTAAGAAAGAAGAGAGGCTCTTTATCAGGGTCTGTTGTGATAGCACAAGGGGAGATGGTTTCAAACTAAAAGAGGGAAAATTTAGATGGGATATAAGGAAAAAGTATTTTTTACTAAAAGGGTAGTAAAGCACTGGAACAGATTGCCCAGGGAGGTAGTGGATGACCCATCCCTGGAAACATCCAAGATTAGGCTGGATGGGGCTCTAAGCACCTGACCAAATGGTTGGTATCCCTGTTCATTGCAGGGGGGTTGACCAGATGGCCTTTAAGGGTCCCTTCCAATTCAAACAATTCTATGATTCTATGATTATTTCCCTTCAAACGGCAGGTTCTTTGTGGTTTGTGCTATGATTGAGTAGCAGGAATGGACCAGAGAGTGCGTTTTACACAGAAGTGTCACAGGGAGAGGGTAGCTGTGGTAAACAGCCCTAAATATGGTACCTGAAGGGTAGGAGAAATTCAGCAAACTACTCATTTAAAACAGTTACAAAATCTGTGAATTTATGCCTGATTCTTCTAACACATTTAATTGGACTGATAAATCAGGCAGCCTGGAGAAAATTCACCTTGATAAACAAGCATACACAGACTCAGTTGTGTGAGTATAAGCAGGCTAAGTTTGATGCTACTGCCAGTTAAAGTCACTGGGAGTGACTGGAGAGGGTGAAGAGTCCAAAGTGCACAGAGGAATCACTGAACAAGTAAGGCAATAGCTCGTACCTGCTTCTGTGCTCTGAGTTCTCACTGTGCAAAGACAAAATGCAGTTAGATGAAATATAACTAAACATAGCACTGGTTTGACCTACTTTTTCTAAATTAGTACTTAAAAAAAATTGTACTTAAAAAAAAAAAAAAAAAGAAAATTTGGATCATTTACCTTGAAGACATTTATACATAATCTGCATATGACACTTCTGTATGTTTTTATCCTGCTTTCACTTTCGCCCCACTATCAGTGTTTTATGGCTTTGTTCATGGCTTTATTTACTTTTACCTATTTTGATTTTTTTTATTTCTTCCAGAAACAAGCACACTGAATAAAAAGCCAATAAAAGCATATCTGCAATGGAAAATGTTGAATTCTATAAGTGTCAGCCTCCCTGCAGATATATAATTTTGTCTGGAGGTCACTTTCTCACATATCCATACCAATAAACAATACTGCCTGATTTCTAATTTCTAAAATAATAATAGTAATTAATAATAATAATGATAATAACAATGTCTCAGACAAACTCTAATGATTAAAAGGAGTGGAGATAGATCTGCACTGCTGATGTATCTGTTGATACACATCATGATAAATCAATTTGTAGGTGTTGATTTACATGCATATTATCTGGACTGTAACGAGAGTCTACACTCTTGAAGTGAAATTTGTGTCAAACTTGCTGCTAGCCTTGCAGCTTTCATTCCACAGGATGGGAAGTGAGCAGGTAGAAGCTTTTTCTGATGTTTTATGTATTTGCCTGTAAGGAGTATCCTATTTCTGTGCATGGGTTGAATGTGATCAATAATCCATAGACACAGCAATGGAGTAAAGAATCAACAAAAATGTCCTTGCCTCTCTTAAATTCAGTTCTTCCTAGGTGCAGGAAACACAGGATTAACTGGTGACACTCTTAATGAACTTTGTGGAAAAAAAAAACAAAAACATCTCTATGCTGTTTTAGACAATATACTGTGAAAAGCTACTGCAGTGCCACTGAGAAGCTGCAGTAAAACTGGTCAGCCTGATCTAGAGAGTGGCAACCCTGCCCAGGACAGGGATGGGGGTTGGAGCTCAATGATCTTTAAGTTCCCTTCAAACCATTCTATGATTCTATGATTCACCTTTGCAATATCCTGAAAAAAAAAGCTCATCAGAGGCATGAAAGACCCAGAGAAACTTGTCTGTTTTCTGTCTGTAATTGATTCTGATTCGTAGTAATTTTTCCCCAGTTCTTCTTTACTGTCTCCACACAAAACTAAACTGCTGAGGCATTTCTGAGGTATGGTAGTTTCCTCTAAGAAAAATAGTATATCAATTTATGGTACATTCAGATTTGTAGTCTGTATACCCCTTTAGATTAGTGGAGCTACAGCTGTGGAATCTGCTTCTCTTCTTTTGTGTTGAAGGGAAAGGGCTCATGAGCCATCTCAAAGCATTAGAAACTGTGCTTGCAATCTGTCCTGACTGGCAAACTTTAATAAATAAAAATATACAAAATGAGAGGTTTGAGAAATCTATAACCACAGGGACATCTCTAATAATCAATTTTGTCTCCTGAGATGCCTCTGGAGAGTTGGTTTAGACCAATACTTTTGGAAATACAGTGCAACAATTTCTCATATGACAAATTGCTGCACAGAAACACAGCTCGTCCATCCTTTAGCCTGTGGAAGTGAAGATTTCAGATTAGTAGATTTTTTCATATCTATAAGGACATAAGAAGTCAAAGATGCATGATGAGGTTTGTGCTTAAGTTGTAGGTGCAAAAAGTATATTTTGTTAACCTTTTGAGCAACAGGCTTATGTAGTCATATGCAGAAACATATTATCACGTAGAAAGCATTCTGGGAAATACAAGCCTGGTTCCTTTGTTGACATACATTCATGTGTACAAGACTACCATGCACAGTCTTCATAAGATACATGCCCTGATTTCTCAGAGTTTAACCAGGAACATGTATCAAGCCTAGCTTCAGAATGACAAATGGTGGCAAAAGGTGAATATAATTTTACTCCTAAGAAATGAAACCCAATGATTTACAGTGTTATGCTTTAGATGCAGAGCTGAAACATCTGCCATCAATCATCCAGAATAAAACTCTCATTTTGGAATGCTTGGAGACAGGCAGATACAGTGGAAACTTTGGCAAAACTTTTCAAGAGCACAGGTGCCGGAGATTAGGCATCTAATAACAGACTTAGGTCTACACTAGAAGCTAGAATTCAGGAGTGCTGAAAACCTCATGCCCTACAAAAAAATAATTGCAAATAATGAAATTACCAGACAAATATTTGGCAATGAGAGATCAGTGTTCTTGCTCTTACGGATCCTACACTGATCAGGTCCTCAGTTACTTGTAGATGTCCACTGTATATGCACAAAAACTGTATCTTGTCTATGCGTTAGTCATTTACTCCCCAATAGGATTGTACACAATTGTAAACAGTTTGCAAAGAACACAAGCAGAGGAGATGTAGTATACTAGCTCCAAGTTTATAAATTCATAAATATGTTCCAGAAATGAGACTAAATGAACCCAAATCACATTTAAAATCCTGAATTTTAATATAATTTTAAAAATATGCTGACTTCTTTACTTTACTTTCACTCCCTTAATTGGATTGTTTGTTAACATTACCTGACACAAATGGAGGAGTAGAGGCTGTAAAACGTGACACTTTCCTAACCAGCTGCATAGACAATATTCTAGATCAGAGTATATGAGAAAGTTAGAGAGAGACAAGCTAATCTGATGAGGTGAGCTGGGGAAGCAAGTTGCATTTACACTGAGGGAGAACTAGGACTTAGCAGGCATTTGAACCATTGCCATGATGGTTACTCACAGTTACATTAGCTTCTACACTAGTGTAGGGTGAGTATTGGACTTACAAGAGTGCACAGCGAGAAAAATTAATCACACTGCTCCTTCTACTCATAAAATGCAATAGTATAGCCACAAATAGATAGCATTTATCTAAATCTGTTGTACATCTTTGAAGTGTATAACTACATTTCATTTTGGGGGCTGGGGTAAGAGAAGCATCAAATATGTTAACTCAGTAACTGTAAATTAAAAAAAATATATATATATTAAAAAAAAAACACCAGTATCTCCCCCTCCCTTTTCTCCCCACGCATCTTTCCCAGAACTGTGAGATTTAGTATACCAAGAAATAACATCTGATTTAGAAACAGGAGCTCAAAAAGATACGGCAGAACATATGGCATGAAGAAGGTGCTAAACGGCATAATTTAAAAATTATGTGCAAGATGCTCCATAAATATTCCAACCCAAAACACAAGCTGTTTTTCAGCAGTCTCCTTGAAGTACATGCACACATTAAAAAGATACATTTCTACCCTCACAAATATCCTGTTCTAGTGTTATCCAGAACGATGTGACATGGAATTAACCTGTGAGTAGGAGGAGCTCAAAATCAGGCTGTTGCTAGCTTGGCCAGATGATGCCATTGTTCTGTTGTCAGTGAAGACAACAGCTCTCAGGGTGCATTGCATCTATCAGCCTAAATGATGAGCCCTGGAGAAGAACAAGTCAGTGCATTTCACAATCTATATTACTCCAGTATATTGACCTTGTGGACACATTTCAGATGAAGCCCGGTTGCACATTTCCAAATGAAAACAACAGGAGACACTGATGAAGATCATGCTGTTAGACTTTCACTCATTGTAGGAAATTACTTGTGCATATCTGCCCTTTAGTTGACATCAGTTTACTGGAGTTCCTTTCTAGGCATTTTAATAATATAATTGCAGACACTTAACAACAGAAAAGACAGGAATCCATTGAAAATCTTAAACAATTCAAGCTCTTATATACTTGTTCAATGCAGAATGCTAATGAGAAAGAACACCTAAATTCCCTTGGGGCACACTATTAATTCTCATGTAGGATGCCACAAATTTATCTACTGTTCCCCAAAATGAGACAGAACCTTAATTTTCCATCTACCCATCAAAAAACGATTTAATTTCTTCGAGTGGAGTGAAAACAGAAGGATGTGGCTGAAAGCTTCACACATTGAAATCTCATCACAGAAGCAGACTCTTAAGTTAGTTCAGCCAGGTTTGTGATTCAAGAGAACGTTTCCCCCCACAGATTTCCCTCATTTGGTTCTCCTCTTGGGTGATACTTAACACACAGCTCATAAAATTCAGCACAGTAGGATACATACTATTTTATTGTGAATATTTAGTTTAAACTTCAAGACATCTCTTAAATGCTACTGTTTAGGGGACTCTTGCTTTCATCTGCACAAGCCTCCAGCTGGTAGCCCTGCAGTAAAGCCACAACCTTTCTTTTCCATGACTTACTTCAAATCCTTTTGTGCTATGAAGAGATGCTAACAGAAGAAGAAGAAAAAAAAGAGCTGCACAAAGGTGCCTTGACAATGAGTCAGACAACCAAGGCCAGGATTTCTCTCTGAACTACCTCTCCTTAATCTATCATCGAACACGGATGCTTTTCCTTTGGAGAAAATAATACAACAGACTGGTATAATCTTTATAAATTGCGGCTGAAATACATAACTTAGACCTCAACTTGTTTTAGAAAGAAATAATGCCTCAGGAGACTGAACATCTTTGTATATGACTACTCTGTTTAGAAGCAAAGAGCCAGATTTAGCATTATTTGCATGCAATATTGCAAATACTGTTGGAAGACTTAGAGAAAAGAAAGCATCCTTAGTGACCAGGAGTAATACAAATCAACAGAGGTGGTAAAAGAGCAAAACGAAGGACGAGGGATGTCAGAGGGTAAAAGTAGGCAAAGATTCAGTCAAAATATAACCTCTAAGAAACTGCGCGCTGTTGCATAAATACTCATTCCGCAATGATTGCTCTGTCATACAGAAATGGCTGTTGGACAAAAAGTGCTGCAGGACAAACCCAGAGCCCTTCTGGCCCTCTCTCCATAATGAAAAACACTTGCATTGGCACAGAAGGTCTGCATGGTAGGTTGTATCAGGGCCACAGGCTTAACAGGAGACACTTAGTCTGGGATCATTAAACCTGGTCTCTCTCCGTACATGCATCACACCATAAAATCCTTCCAAAAAACAATTGAGACCTATCTTTGGATCAGGTGCATAGTTTACATCTGGCACTGCTATTGAAAGGCTGTTTATGGACTCACATCTCTGATTGTTAGATAACTCCACTTTTAAGTTCAGTGTAATCACACCTAATTTATACACACTTCTTCCCCTTTGCATTGTAGCACTGTATTTACTGAGGGTGATCAATCTCCTTTCATCCTTCATTAGATTAGCCAGGTCAATACTCATAGATTTCCATTCCCCACATTATTCAAATAGCTCCCACTTGTTTCAGGCTTATTTAATCTTACCCAGCTATTGTAGAACACAGCTCTCTACACAGTATTCTAGATAAGGCTTCAGTTGAGTCTCAATGGAATTAATATTTCTACTGACTGTATCTTACCTGAAACTGCCCATTTTCACACTTTGTCCAGATCACTCAAAGTTATGCAAAATAGTCATTCTATGACCAAAGAACGGGTCTGTTTCTCTTTCCTCCATATTTATTTATTTATTTATTTATTTATTTATTTATTTATTTATTTATTTATTTTCTCCAGCTAGTGGCAACCAACTGAAAGCAGAAGGTTTTGTTCTGAATCTGAATCTTGAATGCTACCCTGGACTAAGTACTAATCTTCATCCTACTTCTTTTTTCACAGAATCCCAGAATGGTTTGGGTTGAAAGGGACATTTTCCATCGTCTAGTTCCATCCTCCCAAGTATAGGCAGGGACATCTTATATTAGATCAGGTTGCTCTAAGCCCCATCCAGCCTGGTGTTGAATCATTCCAGGGAGGGGGCATTCAAAATTTCACTGGGAAACCTGCTCCAGTGTCTCACCACCCAGTCCTGGGGGTGTATCATTCCATTCCCACAATGCATCATAGGGCTATGTCATCTCTACAGTGCATCTGGTCGTTTCCTTATTTTCTATTGGGTTCATTTATGAAAATACTTCACAAGATTGCTATTGAAATGACCTTAAAGAACACTGGTAATAACATTCTTCCAGTTTTAATGCTTCCCTCAACAATCTCTACCACCTCTCCACTAACCCAGATACTTTCTTACTATACATTTCTTACACAACTCCACAACTTCCACTTGATAAATTTCTTTAGACTAAAAAAGCATGTACCTTATGGGGAAAAACAAACAAACAAACAAAAAAACAAACAAAAAAACCCTGAAAGAATGTAAGAATATATGTCATTGAGTTATGTTCTTCTACTGATAAGCATAGGTTGCATCTCATCTTATTTTCATTTCCGTGTACATATTTCATTATTCTTCTCTTCAAAACACGTAAGAGCATGTCCGTACAAATACACTTATATAGGCCTGCAGATTCAATTCCTAGATATAGGCAATACATGTTTTTGCTTTTCGTTCATAGAAACTTATGACTACTTGAATGTACTGTATAAAATATTTTTGCTGGACACCCAGTTTTATATGCCACTTCCTTTCAGCTAAGATTGAGAGTAAAATGAGATGACAAAAAGTTTTTTTTCATAGTTTAGCTGTAGAAATTTTCATCCCCTACTTCCCATTAGCCATTTATTTTATCCTTTCTTCCTTCTTCCCTCCTCCAACTTCATCTTCTAAGAAAATAAAGATTAGATTTATGATAGAAAATGAGATTATCTATCTCCATCCTCACCGCACAGTGTTTTCATTTTTTTTTCTTGTTCTTTTTATTTGCATGATTGAAAAATCTTTCACAATTTGCTTAAATTTCCTTTACAAGATCTGTTTCAGTTTGACTTTTGGCAGTTATCATTTTACCCCTGCACTTCCTAACCCCTCAAGCTGCAGCTTTAACACCAGTTCTGACATATGTTCTCACTATGTTATTACATATGGGTAATTCATCTAAATTCCTTCCTAAATAGAAGCTAAAACTGTTTGAATTCTAAAACTCCGAAGAAAGAGTTATGAATATTTTCATAAATAAAACCATCACATGCAGATCATTACTATTTATGAAATCATGTTCTTTGATACTGAGAAACATATGCTGATCAATAATTAAGAATGCAAGTACTTGCTCAAATGTCTGTGATTCTTAAAATATCAAGAAACACCAATGTTTTGTATGAAAATTTATGTTAATTTTTCTCCACGAAAACCTAAAATTATCCTATTTTAAGAAGTAATAATTACTGCACGGTAACTTGAAATAAAAATAATAATAACAACAACAACAACTCATAGAAGAAAAGGCATTGCATCCACTAAAGATTTTCAATCATGCATTGCATTAGTTAAAATACAACCTTGAGCTACTCTCAATATAGATACCAAACTTGAATTAAGCCAATAAATGATAAAATGTCTGAGGGAAGAATACAAACAAAAAACAAGAGTTCAAAAAATATTGGCTAGTATATATATACTAGCATATACTCAATAGAGTAGATTAGACTAGGTGATAATATGACAAACTGTGAGATTTTCTATTACAGGAAAACGTAATAGAAGAAACTCAGAAAGTAGTAGAGCCTCCTGTCTGAGATGATCTACTTATTGTGATTATTACTTATGCTTCAAAAATAACCTGCAGAATGAACCTTCATTAGCATGTTTTTTTCTCCCCTTTCTCTAGGAAGGTGGATCTTTACACAGCATTCCATTAAGCCAGTGGCACTGGTTCCTGTGTTAGAGGTTGGTGTTACGCAGTAGACAATAGAAGCAAGTCTATAGTCACACAGGCTCTGCCTTGTACCTATATCTCTTACTTCACTGACCAACACGGCCAGGGAGGAGCAGGAAAATAGATGCTGGAGAGACTCTGTCCTTATCAAGAGACAAGGTAAAGGGAAAAAGTGATCAGTAGAATAAGAGCCTTGGAAGTAGATTTGAAACAGAAGCTGCCTTCAATGAGAGAGTGATTTAGCATTAAACAAACAGCTGCCTTAGTAGCTAATGTATTAACCTTTCCCTCCTATCATTCTGAACATAACCATCTCAGAACTCAGCTTTTCAGCACCTGTTCTGTTTGCTTAAGTGGTCTTCTTCAACTGTCAGGCAGACAAATATCTTGCAGTGAAATTTAAGTCTATTTTCTTTTTGCAAAACTACCCTAAAACACAAAATGGATTCCAGGACCTGATCCTCAGCTTCTGTCAGTGGCAGCTTACTTCAGGCGAGACTCTTCTTTTCCAGGCTCTGAGTAGATAAGAAAGGCATTATATCCAAGCAGATGAGATGTCTGATAAAAATAAAAGCATCAAATGTCACATATTTATCAGGCCTACATATGCACAGCAGAATTTCTGAACACTACTTCCCTAAAAAAACACCATCCACGTGAATAAACAGTGTAATTCTTCCTTTGAGGTCTACTTGGTCCTGAGAAATCAAACAACTTTTAAAAGTAAGGAATTCTTGATACACATTTAAAGAAAAACTCTGACAGATGGCATTATGTACCAGCAACTATATCCATAATGTGAGACAGGTGTGCTCCACAGCATGCTCTGTAGTTCTGGTGCCTCAAACATCCATATGGGCTACGTAGTCAGACAGTCTGTATCTATTTCCTAACCTCCACAATTCAGTCATGGAGAATTGCTACAAATCTATTGTAGATACAGACAATAAGAATAAACCTGCAAATATCTGATGAGTTAGTCCAGTCTCCTTTGGGGATGACATTACAAAGCAAAAAGCTATAAAGCCACTACTACCTAAATAATCTACCTATTCTATCCTATATTCCATGAGAAATCATGAAAATATTGATTCTTTTCTCATAACGTTCCATCTGTAGGATGGATAGAATTCAAGTATACTCTATGCATCTTCTTGGGCCTTAGAAAAATATAAAATGTGGATATAATTGCCTTGAGCAGCCATAAACCCCAACATGCTTTCTTATCTTTCATAAAGCAAGCTAAGACCAATTAAGTATTAAGTCCTCTTCTATATGGAGGGCCCTAGCTGCTTGTCATGGGGCTCCAGCCTCAGGGTCAGCCAACCAAAAAAGACAGAATCATCAAAACAACACCTAATATACAGCCTGTGCTAAAGATTTCTTCTGCTCCTGTCTCCAATGACAGTGACTACTTTTTTTTTTTTTTTTTGTATCAGATCTAAGTCTGAAAATGGCATGGATATATCCCAGGAAATCTGTATACTCTATCCCAATTACAAGCCTGCAAATTTATACAAACACCAGGCACATTTTTTTGTGAATTGTCTGCTTTTCTGAAGCTTTGACACATAGCTGTACTGTCCCCAAGAGAAAGAGATCCAGTAGGAAATCTCAGTGCAAACCCTTTTATTTGTATGACTATGACTACTATTACCAAATTCAGTAAAGTATGTTCAGTGACATGGAATAAAAAGAGAATGCTAAAAGGAGAGAGCTCATTATTTGAGAAAAGAAACTCCTTCCCTGACCAAATACAGAATAGGCCGGGTGACTTAAGAGGGAGGGCCAGAGACAGATGTAAGACTCTAAAGTTACACATCAGTGATCTGATCCCATGCGGAAAACTCATTGTTCTTAAATTGATGTTTCAGGGACAGCACAATGATTCATTAAGTTTTTTTGATGTTTCAGTAAGACAGTACCCATCAATCTTTAACACTGTCCATAGCCCTAGAGATATGCGTTTGGATATAACATACATTCTGGCATATGAGACACCTTTGTGTAGGCTGCAGCCTTCATCAGAAGGAGAAATAACCACTATGAATTCCTCCAAAACTGCCAGTATTCTTACTATGAGCAGTGATATTAGGAGAAGCAGTTCAGGCTATGGTGGCAGACATAGCAGAAGGAAAATCAAAGATTAGAAAACTGCCTGCATCTTCTTATCTTTTCTTTATTATTTTATTTTTCCTTTTGGTAGCTTCAATGTATTTGACATAGGTGCTTTTTTGAGGGAGAGAAAAAAGAAGAAAAGACCATCAGGATATAATGTACACACTCTGAGAAGCAACTGGAACGACATTGAACACTGTAGACTGGTTCTGGAGAAGTTAAGAAATAATTATTTAAGCAGAGAGCTTGTAGAAAAACTCCAGCACTGAAAAATGCCTTTTTACCTCTTATGTGAATTAAGATTAATTATAATGCCTAGACCAAAGCATATTAGTCAGAGTTGGGAAAAAAAAATAAAAAAATCATTTCTTTTGTGCTAAAGCCATTAGCTTAAAATAGTTCATAATTGATTTTCATGTGATGATGAAAGTGTGGGTGCATTTTTTTTTCATTCTTCATTTTCTTTTTTCAGATGGACAGCTTAAAGAAGTAGGAATAATTCTAGACAGAGGTAAGGCTCCAAAAGAGTCCATCAAGACGAGTTTTTCAGATAGACAGTTCAGCCATTTTGGACAGCTTCATGCAAGGTATTCTATTATTCAATTATCCTACATTCATTAGAGTTAAAATAGGCAGTCACCAAAACCAAAATCAGAAGAGCTGTGGTCTGACATAAGATCAGTGTTCAAAAAAAAAAAAAAAAGAAAAAAACACCACTGAATGGGCTCAACTGCTTCCAACTAAAGTGACTTGCAGAGAAGACATGACAGTTCCACACACTGTGAAAATTAATTTTCCTAGATGGCTGGTGGGGAAAGTTTCATGTTACAAATCAGTGGTGTTTCACCCATCTGTTTGCACTTCAGGAGAATTTGATATCTTAGATCTCATGTGAGCTCACTGAAATAAAGGGAGTATAGCTTGAACTGAGCATGCACGATCAAGATTTATTAACACGAAGAGGTTATAAAATTTGTTTCATGAAGAATTTCCATATTTTGCTACCTCACTGGTTTCAGAACAGGAATGAAGTTTGTGCGTTTCCAAATTCTCAAAGGAAAATGTTCAAAGGCTGACATGTTCAACTCATTTTTATATTATTACATTGTAGTATGACCCCCAAATAAAATACTAATTCAAAAGTCATTTCTGAGAAAAGTCTGAACAGAACCGTCTTTAGGAGAACACAGCATGATGGTGATATGTACCCAACTTGGCAACTTAACCCATTTTCAAGCTGTATTTTGGATGGAATTTTGTCCAGGTTTTCTAATCCAGATTCTGCTATTACATATTTACAGAAAGACAACAAACGTAGACAGCAGCTTTTGGATAATAGAATGGAGGTGATTTTTTTTAGCTATACAGGCAATGGAGGAGATGTTTGGAACCATTATTAATAAATGATTAACAAATAACTAGAAATAACCATTCAGCTAATGTGAATGTGCACTTGTGGATTTATGAGCGTGAAATTGTAGAAAGTATTTTTGAAAAAGACAGAAGAGCAAGTTAAGGGCTAATTATGTACGCACATTAGTCTACACATGAACTGAGGCACAGACCCTCACATTGCAGAGTAACCCTCCCCATTGCAAGGAGAGGGTTAAGAAGAAGCAACTTTTATTTCCTGTCACTCAAGATGATTAAAGCACTTTTCCCTACAGCAGGCAATGCTGGCTGCCCTCACACAGACTCCTGGAATGAGAACAGCTGCTGTGAATAAGACAGGGTGAAATTTTCAGACCCTCAGGGAGGCATGTGCAAGGGAGACTCAGCAGTAACAGGGCAAATAATACAAATGAAAAAGATCTGGAAGGGTGGAGTTCTGCCAACAAGCAGCAGCAAGAAAGAGCTTACTGAAAGTAGGGTGGGACAGGAACAAAGGCTATCAGTAGAAGTGGGAATGAGATATTAGGATCTGGGAAAATTGGCAGGAGTTTCACCAGACCTGACCTGGCCCACCCCACTCCCCTGACATCTTCTGTAAGTGCTCTGGCCACCAACATACCAGCTGGAGAGGCAGAAGGGATCCCAATCAAGCCTATGGATATTGACATAAAAGGTTTTATAGCCATTTTCTTGGATAGCTGCTCTTCAGCTACCTTCTTGCATGATTCAAGGTTTGCCAAACCAGAGGCAGTGACACAGCAAGCTCTGCTTCTCTTCTTGTTTGTGTAAAAGGAAATTAACACTGTTCTCTGCTTACAGTATTTTGAATACCAACATCTTTAAGCTCCCTCAGCTGTTCAGAAGAAGCAGTCTTTCCAGTATGTCGTTATCATTTCTTTGAATTCATCAATTCATTTAATTCATTCATGTACTGGTCCCAGGAACTTCGTATAAGGCTCGCATATAAAATAATGCAAAGTGCAGTCTATTAATAGAAACCCTATTAATAACACTTCAACTCTTTCTCAAGGAGTTTCTGTTCTGAATAGACTAAGGGTAAGATAAAGAAAAGCAAAGTTTTACAAGACTCATCATTTAACCAGTTCTCAATCTATTCATTTCTTTTTATCTCTTTCTAGTAAAAAATAAAAAAAAATAAAAACCTACTAATAAAAAGAAAAAAGCTCTGATGTTCTGTTTAGACATTGTAAAAAGCAAGCAATAAAATGGCTACCACCCGTTAGGCTAGAATTCCTAATTATCAGGAGTGATACTCAATCTAAAATAAGACCCATAGCTCTGATATTCATTGCAAGGTGGGTGAAGATAACAGAAGCCATAAAATGAAAGGAAGGATATCTGTGGCTTTTGGGAAAAAGACTATAGTGTCAGGATAACTTTATATTCAGCTACATATCAGGATCACAGAAGAAGCAATTATTTTCTCAACAGTCAAAATCCTAGTGTTGGAGATTACTTCAGTACAAGCTACAGAGTATTTAAAAAGCAAGATTTGAAAGTCCACAGGGTATAAAGCATTTGTATGATTTGAAGAGACATGACAAACATGCTTATCAGGATGATTTTCATAAAACCCTAATTTTTAAAGCATTAACCATGTGCTAAATAAAAGCCTCTAATACTTTCCCTTTTCTAAGAAAACCCAGCTGATCTTCATATCGTTTGCATATACATTCACCTTACATTTTAGTACAGGAGGCAAAGCATATTTTAGCTGTATTTAAAGCTACAAGTCATAATAAACATCCAAAATAATGAACGTTAAAAAAAAATTGTGTCTCTACTAACTGAAGTGTCTAAGTATATAAAGATTATTTTTATCATTTAGTAAAGGTAATTAGGCTTCTTAAACACACAACGCTGGGCAAAAATAAATTGTATTACCAGTAAGTTTAGGCATTACATGATGTGTACTTTTAGCATCATGTAAACACAAGTCCTCTGATCTTTAGGATGAGTCTTCCTGCAACTCGAATGAAGTCACAGATTGTAATTTGCCCAACTCAGGTAGTCACAAGAGAGGAATTTGAAAGAATCATAGAATCATTAACGTTGGAAAAGACCACAAAGATCATGTAGTCCAATCATCACCACCATGCCCACCAAATGATGTCCTACAAGGTATATACAAGATACAGCAGAGCCATGTTGTGGGACAGCAATCACGAATTCTACCTCTTGGTATCAAAAATGATGCAAAAGCTAACTGCAAGGAGAAGCAGGCAAGGCTGGATCACTTTTACAGGAACGCTGTGCCATTTGGTACAGCTGGACTTCTCTGTGCTATTTAGGACTCATCAGACATGACTTTTTATTGCTTTGTTGGGAACATGGGCTTTCTCAGGAAATTAAAGAAAGAGCTTCAGCTGCTGAGGACCTAGCAAACATGGGGGTCATAAAGCTGTCAAAATAAACACCTTAAGAGGCAAACTAGGCTGCCTAACACCACTCTGCTCCAACACAAACATATGCAGGCCATTCCTGGTAGTTACAGTTCCAACATTTGAACCTGTACTGCACTGCACTGGGAGTTGAACTAGATGACCTTCAAAGGTCTCTTCCAACTCTAAGAATTCTATGATTCTATGAAATACAGACACCTGGATGTGACTGAGGTCCCCCTGGCCATGTTGACAAGCTTTAAGTTTTCTGTAAAATGTGCTACAATAGCAGTTAATACTATTTCAGGATAAAATTCATTTGCAGCTGGCTTGCCTGGATGAAGACGACTGAGAAACTCTTTGCTATGAACAACTTGAGTACCACCTTTGCATCGTTAATATCACTAATTCCAGATGCTCTCAAATCTGTCCACAACCAATTCTTAAAACATTAATCATTTTCAAGGCAGAGATTTTAAGAAATTGATAAATAGTAGAGATGCATTCTACCTTTATTTTCAGCCTTTTTATGCTGCTGTGAGGCTTAGAATTGACCTGCTTTAACAAGGTGAAAAATGCAAACTTCATGTGCTCACCTGCTTCCAGGAGCTGTGGTTTAAATGAAACAGAAAGCAGCATGAAATTTGATACTTTTGCAAGAGGGGGCAACAGTGCCTACACAATTCCCTCTCCTGCATTTTGCCTTTTACAAGTAGCAGATTACTTCAGCGGAAATCAAGATGAAAGCAAAAGAGATATCTTAACCTTAAACTACATGAAAACAGCATGTTAAACTAAAACAGAATATGAATATTCCTGCCATCCCAACAAGAAATGAATTAAGACCTTCAGATTTCCCTTTTAAATGAAAGCTGGGCAATCATCAGAATCCTTTTCCTTCTCTAAAACAAAGTAAATCTACTTTTCTTTTTTTCCCTAATTAAATTACTTCCAGCTTCTTGGACAGAGGAAAAGTATCTGTCCCACAGAAGCAATCTTTCACATTCTGGGACAAATAGAAGGACTGTGATGTACTGAATGTAAACCAGCCTTCATCTGTAATCATCACTGGTTTCCTACTAGTCTGTCTACTCATTCTTGGGTGATGAGCCAGCTGTTCAGTCATATTCAGGTGACACTTCTTGCTGCACGATTGCAGCCAGGCAGCAATGAGATAGAAACAGTCCCATGGATTCTGACTGGTATGAAGAACTGAGCCTGATGCAACAGGGAGAGCAAAGTCCTCAAACTGGGGCAGCTATTCCTAGCACGTTCCAGGCAAGAACCTGTGGATGGCACAGAAAGGTTAAACTGCCAGGAGCAGGAAACATGATGAATGAATAAGTAAAACAAGAAGCAGGCAAGTTTATAGGGCTAGAAAAAAAACTCCAAATGCCTTTTCAAGTGGTTCCAGCCTCTCATTCATATTAAAGATTATTCTGAACTGAGTTTCAACAGCATTGCTAAAACAAATTGCTTTAGGGAGCAGACATCCACTTTCCCAACCTCTGCTTGATGACTTGCAGAGAACAAATAGTACAGTGCTATTGTCAGTTTAGAAGAAGCAATGTCATGAAGGAAATAATGCACATTTTTATTCTCCTAAACATCCTGTTTTCCTGCAGTTATTTATAATTTTAATATAAGCTGCAAAAAAAAAAAAAAAAAAAAAGCACCAAAAAAACAAAAACCACACCCTGTATGTGAGGCTTGCTTTCTTGTGATCTCAGTAGGTCCTTCTCACTATAATCACAGAAAAGTGGTTTAACTACATTCACTGAATACCAGCTCCTCAGCCCCCACAGAGAAATTCATATTAAAATGCAGCAGCAAAATGGCAAAGCATAGATTTTTATTTATCTTGGAATGTTTGGCTGAAAGAAGAACCTAGACTTGATAATGAAATAATGAACCTGATTTTTACAGGCTGCATGCTTCTACATGCCAGCCTTAACATATAACTGTTTGGACTGGAAAAATCACTCCATTTGCCCTCTACACGCAAGCAGTGATGACTAATGATATTGCTGAATGTTGAATAAGAAATACTGTGCTGGTGCAGTCACACCTGGACTGTTGTGCCCTGTGCTGAGCCCTGTTGCCAAAGAGCTATTAGTACATGAGAGGGTACTCAGAAGAAAGGGAAAAAGTCGATTAAAGAGATGTAGCAGCTGTCTTAGAAGGAAAGACTTTGAGGGGTGAGTGGCAGTTGGCTAGGCTAACGTGAAAGAGGTACAAATTATTTAGTGAAAGCCCTCACCTGAACTTACCACATTACTTATAGGATTTTTGCTGATAAGAAGTCCCAGGATAGTGATTGTCCAAGGGTAGCTGTCCTCCAGAGACAGTGTGTAGCCTCATCGCACAGAGAGATCAGGACGCCAACAGAATTTACCTGCAACAGCATAAGCCATTTCTTCAATTGTAAAATGAGAGGGAAAACACATCCAAGCAAAATACTGAAGGCCTGCACCTAAGTCACATTCTTAGATCATCTGGGTCCAATTGCTGATGAAATCTGTGGAAGCTCATCACCCAAACAATTCAGAGATTGTTTGCTGATATGACTGAGGCACTGGAAAGAACAAATCCCATTGACTTTATCAGAATCTAGATTCCATAGTGTCTAAATTCAAATGGAAATTGAGTTATTTAATCCATGCTTTTGAAGCTACTACTATCCACAACTATATAGAGAAGGAATGAAAAGTGGAAGTCATATACTGTAAGATCTTCAGACAAGTGTTCAAATACAAAGAGTACAGAGGAAAAAAAAAAAAAGGAACAATTAGAAACAACTAAATTAAGTTCAGTACAAATTACCTTATGGTAACAAGTGTGGAGCAGTAGAAGAGACCATCTCAGCATCAGGGAACTAATGAGGCTGATGAATGACAATAATTAGAACTGAGATCAAGTACGATTGATCCAAGCTCTTATTAAGAGTCAGCATTACCAAAAGTACCTCCAGATAAAATGTTATACAATGCTCATGAGCACAGCCAGTGAAAAGCAGTAAGGGTTAGGCCCAATGTGGTCTATGTATGGGACACTCAGTCTGGCCAGGTCATTCTGAGTAAAATCACATCATTCAGACACTCTGGACAAGCTCTCCGAGCATTGCTTTGTTTCCAAGGTTCAGTAATGCAATAACATTAGCTGATAGTGGAACTTAATAGTTTTATATATCATATATATGTATATATGATTTTTCTTTGGGAGCTAGTGACAAGCAAAATGTCTAGATCAACTTATAAATAAACCATTTAACAAGAATAATTTATCCCTTTAAGAATCAAGTACATAGCACCTCGAGCATGAATTTAGCACAAAGAGTCCCAAAAATGTGATAGCTACAACACAATACCTAAAAATCAGCGCAGGGCAGGGAGAAGTTTTTGCTTAGGCTTTACGCACTCCCTCTGGGTCAGGCCATATGATCTGATGCTAGTGTTACATACGATAATTCATACACTGTCCTGGAAAACATAGCAGGAGTGTCAGCTGCCATCATGGCTTATGCCTGCTATGACAGCAGGTTGTATAACAGGGTTTGAGGCAAGGTTTCTGTCTTCTGATCTTTTACTGTGCAAGAGCCTGGCTACTACATTTCCTTCAAAATCAGGGGCAAAACATCAGTTCAAAGACTTCATGATGACATGATGACATCATTGCACTTAATGACTGTTTCAGCCAACTTGTGATCTCAGATTCCCTACACATTTATTTCTCTCTCCAAGTTCCCCCACCTGACATTTTTGCTAGGTGGAATAAACCAGGCCTGCTTGTATCCACTCTTCATGATCCACTCAGCTCTGACCAACTTTCCCCTTCTCTCCTTCCTTGCACAAAGCAGTCCTGCTTCTCAATAGCAGCATCTTTATACACGATATTTCCTTGTAAGATTTCACCTCTAATGACATTGGCAGCCAAGGAATTTTCTCACTTAATTTCTCTTTTGATAGTTTTTTCTCATCATCCTCTACAAGATCCTCACCTCTACCACTGTTTTGATTCTTGTTTGCTTGCCATTGAACAGATTCCTACTTTCAGTCAAGTTAATACCAGATGGATATCTGCAGCATAGGTAATCTTTATTTTAAAAGTGTGTATACATTATACATAACTCATTCCCTATAATTATTCAGTGCTCTCATTTCTGGAAATGACTGTTCTTCTTATTCTGTCAGGAAGTAATAGGATATTTTACAGTAGGTTCCTCTGACTGCAAAAGCTGCACTGTATACGATGTACTGATAAACTTACAAGAAAGCCTCCTCAAATGGTTTCTCATTTAAGTTATTGGGAAACTAGATGTATGGAAAAGAGTTTCCTTCAGCACAGTGCCCACCAATCTTGTTCTGTTATGAACGAAGGGCTTTGCACTCTCTCCCTTTCTCACCTCATTTTTCCCCACACACCTTAACTTGCACCCTCCAATTGCCTGCTCACACCAACCTTGACCTCCCAATCTTGTTCCATATACCTTTTTCCCCATTTAAACAATGAAGAAACCATCCTCTGCAATGTGATCCACAAGAACATTCCCTTGTCTTCCTCCAGTCAAAAAGTGGATTCTTCCAAGAAGAATTATCTTCAAACTCTGCCAGCTGGTGGCTATCATTTCACATTTTTCCTTTTTGTTTTTTGATAAATAGCAGAATTAATAAATAGCAGAATGAATACCATCTGACTGTACCTGTAACTTCTGTCCTCAACAAGCAAACTGCCTGCCATTGAAAGGTCAAGAAGTAAGGTGTTGAAGTATCTATACCTCAAGATGTCAAAGATGAAGTAGGAGGCAATGCATCTGAACACACGGCTGGGTACAGACACAGCAAGGAACATTTGGCTGCTGTCTTCACATGCCATGCTGACACGCCTCAAGGCCGACTTGTGTCAGCACAGCTGCTTGCAGCTCTAATTCTCTGTCTGTTTATGGGCCTGGCTCTCAGGCATGATGCTCTCTTTTCTAACAGCCCTGTCTGTCTCTTCTAAAGGAGAGTACTGGGATACCTCAATTCCCTAAACAACAGTTCCACTGCCCGGAGGTGATGGTGCTGATAATTTGTAATTGTGACAGTTCCCTCCAGTCTCTCTCTCTCTCACTGGTAAAAGATTTGATGCTGCATATATTTGGCAGTGTTACTGACAGAATGCTCATATCACAACAGCTCTGATGGATGCTTTACCAATGTCAAACTAGAAATCAAGGAGCATTAGTAATCAAACACACACACACACACACATACACACACACACAAGCTTCCCACAAATTTCTTTCTTTGACTGAGGGACTGAAGTCCTCAAATTCATCATGGCATACATGTACCAAGTAACACAAAGTTTAGTTCACAAGACCATCACGGAGCTTTTTGTCATCAATCTTTAGGCTGAATTAAGACTACAATTGATGTAAATCTCCAATTCTAATTCAGTGCTAAGAGCATATGACCGACCAGAACTCTTGCACCCTTAACCTGTTTGATAAAGAATGTGATGATGTGATCCCCAGAGTGCTCATTATTCCTCATTCCTTATGCATGCTATCCAGGTATATTTACAAACCAATCAAATACAAAGGCACTTCGTTATGAAAGCTGAGTTTGTCCTGCAAGCTGCATTTTTTCAAGGAAACATAATGTATTGATCAGCCTCTGCCAGAATAAAGCCCCATCGATGCCTCAGCCCAAAATGTGATACAACATCATGATTGTTGCAGCTTGTGGAGATGCTTAATTCCTCCAAGCAGTCACATAGGGCGTACTAACAAACGCCCTGCTGAAGAAAACTGGGTGGAAAACCATGGCTTAATGAAACACATGAAATTGCAATCATATTCCAGTCTGTTTCTGCTCACTTCAATATTCTATCAATTCACACTACCCTGCCCTTAACCTGGAACTCTGGGAGCAGACAATATTAAATGTGATATGGGAAAAAATCCATAAGGTGACATAAACATCACATTCCTTGTTCATTTTTACTTCAGCATGACTTGCCCTCTCCTCTACCTAATGGTTCCTACATTTGACCAGCTTAAAATAAAAAGACTGCATAGTGGAAAACGCTCATGCAGCACATTCCAGAGGAAGCAGAAAAATGCCTAAAGAACATTCAAGATATTTGCCTTGAACATTACATGGAGAATGAAAAAGTGATATAGCGGGACAGCAGCTAATACCATATTTCATATAACTGCATATTTACTATTGCAAAGAAATAAAATGAGTTTCTGCAATGTTTGTGGTGTCATATAAGCCATTTTTCCTGTAGTACTCATAGGTATTACCATGAGTGACAAGGAAAAGATTTTTTTCTTTGAAATGAAAGATGAATTATACCTAAAACTGTCAGGTAAAGCTGCAAGTGCTACTGAATAACATTTTGGTGAAACAAGACCTCCCTGTTTTCTAAAAATTTTCTAAGTATTTTCCGTAAGTTGTGTTCTTTGTTCTCAATATGCATGGATATCACAGATCCCTCAAGAGTGGCAGAAACCAATTAGAAGCCTGTCAGATTTTTTTCCTTTGAGAAGCCTTAGACTAGCCAGCTGTGTCCTCATCCACAGAACAGCCCCTTTGTTTCCATTGCTCTACTGGGATCCACATGGACACAATGCAAAACACAGACCCTCCTGTGACCTCTTCTTCCCCTCCATACAGAAAGCTAATCAACCCTCTCAGTCTAGTTCCCCCTTCTTCCTTATTGATGAACCAGTATGCATTGGTTAATAGCCCATTTCCCCTTAACCAGCTATCAACCTTTTAATCTAAGATCCTGGTATATCACTCCTGTCCAAATTCCAACTTCTACATGCTGCCTGCAAGGCAGCAGAAGGTAAGGGAAGTAACTGTAACTCTGAACTAGCAGCATCATGCAGTATGATGCTAAGCTGTGGCCCTACAGCTTCTGGTACCTAGGTGAAGTTTTCCAAGCTACGCTGCATAGATTATGCCATTTTGCACATCCCCTCTGGAAGTCCTGCATCTCCAATGCAATAAGAGACTACAACTCTACATTTTAAAACAAGGAGAATTGGAAATCCACCACTTAAATTAAGTGGCAAGCTCCACTCACTTGGAGAGAGGAAAACTGATTGGTCCATAGGGTGCTAGCTGCTACCATGGCAATAAGCACCTTAAGAAACCACTTTTAAATCAGTAGTCTGAAATCCCTGTCTCTGAGATGGGATGCCTGTCTGAGAGCTTTGTGGGACATTAATTTGATCTGGGTTCATCCTCCTCAATTCACTTATCAACTGGTACAAGAAAGAGCAGCTCAGCTGCGATCCATAAATATCCTGACCTTTATGTTGCCTGCTTGGTAAAAACAGGATTTCCATATTAAATAATTGACACGTATCCAATACCAGAGGGAAGGAATTAATTCCTGTTCTGTCTCTGTACAATGCTTAAGACAACAGCCAACAAGCAAAAATAAATTGAAGGAAAAGTAATACTCTGGAGAAGCACATGAAACTTAAAAGACATATAGTTACAGATCACAGGTGACTGTAGAGGTTTTTTCTTCTAGCTAAGAGATGAGCACACTGCTAAATATATAATAAATAAATAACATGGGCAAAGAGAGACAGAGACAGAGATGGATAAAGGACTGTATCTATACACAGCAGAATTCATTGTTAGTCACACAGGGTATGTATCTATTTCCCTGGCCAAGAAGTGTTCTAAGTTTCTCTTTAAATGGGTCAGGAATAAGCTGGCAGCACCTAAAAGCTTTAGGGACTGTGAAAGTTTTTAAATTTGTTGTAGGTCCATTAAGAGAAATTATGCAAAGTTAATTCGTACTCCTGAATCTCCAGAATTGAGGATACTTATCTTCAATAGAATTTAATATTTGACATTGCAGGTTTCCAAAGATTGCTGCAACTTTGGAACAAGTATTGTTAAGCTGAATGCATTTAAAACCTAGCTGAGCATATATATAGTATCTTATCTGATTATAAAAAGAGTATTATTTATAGTAATTTTGTATTTTGCTGTTATCTCCAGTTACGTGCACACAAAGACACACAGTTTAAGAGAAACAACATTGAAACATAGGAAAAAAAGCTAACACAACTGATGTCTGACATCTCCAAATGCAATAGCAAAGAAGTATATTAGAAATACAAAATGGATATATCTTTTAAAACCTGAGTAGGTGTAATTTTGTGGAATTTAAAGGAAGATAAGAAAATTATATTTACTAACAATTTGTATAAAACCTGGTATTTTAGATAACCAGTATATTCATTTTATGCCACATCAATAATTTATTTTATTATCAAAAGCTGAACATACAAAGGGGAAGTCTTTCTGTCATCAAATCAATGAATAAATATACTTCTTGGATCTATTATATTAAATGTAGGAGAATGTGCTAAAAAAAATTCCAGCAGAAATCCATACTTCTAAATTCTCAATTTACTTAAAAATTCATTATCTCAAAAAGAAAATCTCTGGAGATTTTTATACTTGTTATACACACAGTTCTTCATTATCATGGAAGAAAATATTTGCTGTAGAAACAATTTTGTAGGTGCCAAATATGTATCCAAAACAGAGGTGGCAGACAAGAACAAACAAGATCTGGGCATTCACATAGAATTTAACTTTTGAAAACAACTGGTTTGTCTTATTGCTGTATTGATAAAATATTTACATTAACTCTTTTTCAAAGATAGGACAATACACTAGCATTAGAGCTGATGCTTAGCTCTAGAGAGGAAGCAGTAAAGAAACATCATCAAATCTATCTCTTGACAGCAGGAGGGCACAGAAATTGTAGAATTTCTTGAAATGTGCTTTACACAGAGTGAAATTAAACATCAAAAAATTCTATGCTATCATACGCTGTTACGCAACATCTTAGTAAGACATTATTGTTCTGATAAACTTGAATTTCAGAACTGATTTAAATCATTCCTTGGAATAAAAGGTGTTGGTACAAGTATAAAGATGCAATTATTGAAAAGTTAGAAATGTAGAGTTTTATGTACATAATGCTTCTCCTTAAAGGAGATATGTTTTCCATAGTACTTTTCCTCTGCAGCTCCATGGCACTAAAATGTACATTTTTTTTCCAAATCAAACCCTCCCTAATTCAGGTTTTACAGAAAAGTGTGCAAGTGGAAACAGAAAGCTAAAAACTGTAAAGTCATTTCCCAAGGCTCTTCATCATAGATAGCAGCATGGCAGTCATTCCTCTTCAACTATTTCTGATCAAACAAATAGACCATCCTGCCTGAATGCATGAAACTTTTAATAAAGGACCCTTCAAAGCATCTAGAAACCAGCTGAAGAGAATTTGCTTAGAGAGACCCCTAAAGGATGAATTCTAGAAGCAGTAGTGTCAGCTTTCCCTTACCTGTTTCACTCAGGCCAAGGAAGGAGCACAACACCTTCCTTCAGTGATTCAAAAAACATTGCCAGCAGGGTGCAAAAACAGATGGATTTACTCTCTGACCTAGAGACTGAAGAAAGAAAAAGAAAGTGAAGGTATGCTTTCAAATCCACGGCTTGGTGTATGTACCCACTCTGGATCAGGTCATTTCCACTCAGGTGGCACATCAGAACTCATTCTAGCTACCCCGACAAAATATATGGGCAGCTACAGGAAATGTTGTTTGCTGTCAGGGCAAATTACTATGCAGATCACCTCAACAGTTCCACCAGGATTTCCTAGAAAGCAATGGTATTACTGGAGGTGTCTCAGGTTCTGCCATTTAGTTCCCAAATACAGACTTTACATTGATGAGCATTGAGCTGTATAAAATGATATTCAGTTACATGGCAAAAGATATGTGCCAGTTCATTTTCCTTTGACATTCCTTGCCTTATCATCAGACAAAGGCTCCTGCTTCTTTGATCCCAGACTTGTATATTGGTCCTTAAGCTAATATATTGATCACCATTGTTAAGCCAACCTATATAAATTCATTAAATCATGCTAGACCTCGTTGCACCCATCTGTCCTCTTCTCTCACCCTAGAACAGGCTGCAAGGTGCACTTGGACCATTCCATGGGCAGCCCTTATCCTATGATCTGCTAAGTAATTGGTAGGATATAGAGATACAGAGAGCTGGCACTGCTTTGCTGCATGGTAACTGAATTTCACTTGGGCATTCCCTTGCTTATAGTCTGCTTAAGGACTGACTTTAAGAAAATGTTTTCACTCTGCACACCCAGAGGTTACAATAGCTATGCTTTTAATTATTATGGAAAATTAACTTTCTGTTGGAAAACTGTGCTCTTTACTAAGGTCAAAATTCATTTGGACAGCAAAAACATCCAAAAGAAAAAAGATATAAGCATTCTAGAGATAACAGTAATAGCAAGGCAGAAGTTGCTCTTTTCTCTTTGTTGCAAATGTATTATTTCAGAAGACGTTATCACTTGATAATAATGCTACTTCCATTGTATATAATGATAAATGGTAATTGCTTTTGTACTTCAGCATTTTTCACAGAACAATTTGGCTTCCAATGAATATATTAGTGACTCATTGCTGTAAACACTCTCTTTACATCTAGGCCTACAATGCAGAACTAGACAAAAAAGTCAGAGATAAGTATTTTATTCCTTGTTTTGATTTTTCTGAGAGATAAGATTTTTTTCTTTGAAATGAAATAAGGAATTATTCAAGAACTCTCACTTTAATCTAGCCATGAGCAGTACTCTAAGCCTTCATACCGCATCTATAATTTCAGTTCCTCATTAGATTTGTTTAGTGTTAGGCCTGTGATCAAAGGATATCATTTCTTTTGCATTCCCAAGCCTTCCCAATAATGTAGAATGCCAGACTTTGTGGGATGAAGTAAAAAAGAAAGAAACCTCCTCTGTTTTCCACAGGAACAACTTTATTCTCAAAGCCTAAGTCATCCCACTACCCTCAGATGTCCCTTATGTAATAATCCACATAAAAGAATCCTATTTTTAAACACCTCCCCCCAGTTGGCTTATGCCTTTAACAATTGCTCTCCTTTGTTACCTCTGTTCTCTTGTAATTTTAAATACATTCTTCACACTGCTGAAGTCTCAGTGCAAGGACATTGAAGTACAACAATGCGTTGCCCAGGGTGGTGCTGGAGTCTACCACATCAGAGGTCTTTAACCAGGTTAGAGAGTATCTGCCAGAAATGGTTTATGTATTGCTCATCCTGCCTTAAGGTAGAAGGACAGACTAAAAATTTTTCTATGATATGACTGTCAATAGCATCTTTATTCTTGCATTGACTAAAGATTTATGAAAACAGTAATCTGCTGTTTCTTTGGATTAAAGAATTGAGGTTGTGGACTCTGATATTGTCACAGTTCCTGTTGCTGGGCTTCAGGTAACACTAACCTCTTTGATATATTAGTGCAGCACTGTTTAGCCTTAAGAATTGAATTTGACCACCACATAAGGCTGAACTGCTTTTCTGTACAAAGGACATGTGGAGTGAATGAATGAATGAGCGTCTTTACCTATCTAAGATTCTTCTAAAGGACTAAAATAGTATTATAATGGTTCCTAGACCTTCCACTGATTATGTGATTTCTGTGCTGGGAGTCCACCAAACCATATGCTTTCTTCAATAAAAGGCTTATGATTGCTTATAGCATATGTGATCATCCTCTGAAAGATAAGAATTTCATATGAAGCATGCTTGGGAATAACTTCTGTAAAAGCTTCTTGATGTTACACGATACCATATAATTCATTTAAATTACTACAAATTAATAATAGTTTTTCCATAGCAATCCTGTTTTTCCATATCATGACCTGTTGCTGCTATTACAAAATATTGGCCAAGTGACCACTGAGAAACAAAAATGGTGTTAAATTCAACAGTAAAAAGCTGAGATATCATCTTCAATTTCCTACTCAATTCAAATCAAAATGGCAACAGAAGGATGCGATTCAGCTGTTGAGTTGTTGTATGTGCAGTTATGAATGTAGTCATGCATTTGTGTGACAAAAAAACAAAAACCAACAAGGAAAAATAGGTACAATGTTACTTATGCCATACATGCTATGCCATTTTCTTCTGGTTCTTTATCAAGAAAAAAAAACATGCCACAATTCGATACAAAGCAAGTAAAAATACCTTGTTTTACATAGCAAAATTCCTTACACACACACACCTTTAGAGATTTCCAGTTTCTTTTTTTCCTTCTCTAACAACAATGAAAAAGGTTAGAGTTTTCCACAACCCTGTAAAAATCTTCAGTATAATTCTTTCTGCAGATACAATAATATCCCTTACAGACCAAACAAACAGGACCAAATGATATTTTCAGGGTGTCTAAGGTTATTCAGAGGCTGAGACCTTGAAACACTCAAAGTTCCATGAGTATGGTATTAATGACCTATGCATTTGTTTATTATTTGCAGACAATACTAATTTGCAGAAACAGAGGCTCTCCGAATTAGGTACACATTATTCTCAATGAGGATGTCTGTGCCTGTGTCTGGTCCTTCAGTGGAAGAGCTCATTTGGTTGTCTCACCCACTTCTTGCAGAATGAATCTGCATCGCTCTCTCTATGGGTCTTGGGTAGCCTTGCACTGGATGGGGCCTCTGAAGTTAATAAAAAGAACAAAAAATGAGATATATCCATAACAAGATAGTTAATAAAGAAAACCAGGGATCACTTTTTCTCTTACCCAATTATGTTTAAGCCAGAAAGAACTACAGATATTGAATCTACAGCTTGATGATTAGGACATTTGAGAGACTGTAATTCAGGACAAGTTAGAGAAATCTGTGTCTGTTTGTACTACACGTGCTTAACTGCTATCCAGTTAGTCTAGATTAATTCTCTTTTCCTAATCCTCATACTTCACATATCTCTTCTCTCTTGTCATTACTCTTCATGTTAATAGTTTCAGACAGTCTCTCTTTGGCTTTGCCTCAGGAGACAAAGAACAACATATTGACAATTTTTCTATTAAAGACAATTCTAGTTTTCACGAACTCAAGGCTATTTCTGAAAGAAATTTAGGCTCATGCTCATGAATATTCACCAAGACTTACAGATATCTATTTAGTTTTAGGAATACCTTTCAAATATCTGCTTTAACTTTGCTTTGTCAGATCCAAAGGAGATAGTCTGCACAGAATCCAGTGTATCATCTTTGAAGGGTTGAAGGGCAGCTGGGGTTTACCCACTGGCAGCTAATTGGGATCACTGCTTTTAGAATTCATCTGCATCCTTCTGCCAATATAATTCATTGTGTCATCCCAATAAAGCCATCAGAATGTCAGGAGAGATTAATTTGCTTCCCCAAGATTAAAGCAGTGAACACATCAATTTAATCGAGAGTTTTGTGACATAGTCTCTTAATCACCATCAGGGTAGAAGGGTTATGTTCTAATCAGAATTTTATAATCGTTAAGCAAAAGGTGAAAAACAAATTGACTGTTTTCCAGTTTGGCAAGTTTGTAAATAGCTGCTGATAAGAGCAAACAAAGTATTACTGCTTTTATCAGTTCTCCACTTCAACACATCAGCTCTGTTTTGTCAACAGGAATAATTCAGCTGAGCTATAGAAATGTGACTCTGAATGCATACATCTCCACCAGGAAACCCTCTCCCAGTGCTTTATGACAGCAACCATATTGCTCTGGTGTTCTGTTGAGTAAATAGATAAAGTATGAGAGCCCTGAACTTTGAATCAAATAGATATCTACTGTTGTCTACCCTGGAGCTGGTGACATCTTGCATTAGCATGGCAGACTGGGAAATGCCAGCTGCCAGGTAGCTGCAGGAACTCCACTGACCCTGTTCCATACTGCTGCTAGAAGGAAGGACAGACAGCCTCCCTTCTGTCATGAAGATCAGAGAACGCTATGTCATAACATAGTAGAGGAATTAATCTCAAAAAGTTTGAAAGTTTAGATAAACCTCTCATTTTCCCATCATACACTGCAGAGATTACTCTTCTCCCATCCATATTGTTTCTGCTCATAGAAGCCCTTCCCTTTCAGAACTTTATCCAATTCACTTCACTCTTCTCACTGACCCACTGACGTCGGCTGAGAAAGAAACACCCTCTGTGCAACACAGCATGCCAATCTCTGATTGTTCTTCTTCCTCTCACAGAATAGTCAGTTTGAGTGGACTCTGAACAGGAAAAAACACAAGCAGACCATCCTTGGCTTGTTTTCCAGATAGTTCACCCATATCAAATTAATACAGACAATATTTCTATACCTGGGGATCTTGCATTGTTTGGCCTTCAAGTATTTTTTTTCCCCTTGTACAACTCTCCTAATGTATCAGAGATGGAGCTGCTAAAACCAGGAGCCAGTCTAGAGCTCATGGAAGTTACAGATCAGCAGTGCTAGCATGAGACTCCTTGGCACTGTACAGAAGCCATGCTCTGCTTTGTTGCTGCATCTCAATTATGGGACACACCTGCTGTCCTAGTCCAGCTTCTCCCTCAAGGGGAGCCTGCTAATGGGCTAATTTATATGGTGCATAACAGGGGATTTAGAAGGGAGGCCTTAGAGACTCATTTTCACCTGGTGTCTTATTAGGGCTTTGAGCCCAATTCACTGGGGATGAAAAGCCAATGACTATAACTCATTTACATCATTTAGTTCTCAATAGGTAGCCAGTTAGTGAACAACAGACTTGCAATGATTTTGTGCAGGTCATTTCCTTTAACAGATGTTCCTTTGTGAAGTTGCTATCCTATAACAGTTTTGTGGGTTCCCTTTGTGAACAGACCTTTCAGTCAGGAGCAATTTACTCCTTTGTCGTCAAATAAATAAATAATAAAAAAAAATCAAATTAATTTCAAGTTAATAGTAAAAACACAACAACAACATATTTTCCATTTCTACAGTATTTCAGCGAATTTCACACTCTTGTACTTTAAACATAGGCTGGCAGCACAGAATAGAGCTTTTATTGTTTTCTTAATGACCTGAGAGACAAAGAAAAGCTTGGCCACAGTTCTGAGAATTCCTAAGCCTCTCTATGATCACAGAATCCCAGAACAGCTGAAGCTGGGAGGTAGTTCAGGAGATCACCTGCTCCATTTCCCCTTCTCAAAGTAGTGCCAGCTACAGCAGGCTGTTCGGGACCATGTCCAATTGATTTTTGAACATCTCCAATGATGAAGGCTCCACAACCTCCCTGGGCCATCAAATCTGTGGAAAACCACCCTTCCACGGATTTTTTTGTTGTTGTTGTTGTTCTTATTTTTAAATAGAATTTCTTTTATTTCATTTTGTTACTGTTTCTTCTTTTTATTTTACTGAGTAACCCTGGCTTCATCTTCTTTATACCCTCCCAAGAGACATTTATGCACAGTGACAAGATCCTCCCAAGGTTAAGTAAGTCCAGCTTCTGTAGCTTCTCCTCATGTGACTCTGTCTCCAGTCCTTTTATCATCTTAGTGCACCATCACTAGATTTGCTCTGGTATGTACACCTTTTTCTTGTATTTGGGCATCCAGAAGTGGACACCATTACAGATGTGGTCTCACCAGTGCTGGGTCCAGTAAGAGGTCTACCTCCCTTCATCTGCTGATGGAGCGTTTCCTACTGTAACCTTCAGTGCTGTATATATCTGCCTTCTTTGCTTCAAGGGCATATTGCTGGCTTACCTTCATCTTGGTGTCCACTAGGACACCCATGTCCTTTCCTGCAGAGCTGCTTTTCCGTAAACTGGCTCCCAGCATGTCCTGGTGCATAGGATAAATCCTCCTGGAATAAAGGAGTTTGTACATCTGCTTGTTGAACTGCATGAGGCTCCTCTCTTGTCCAAATCCCTAAGAATGGGAGCACAGTTATCTATCAACCACTCCTCCCACTTTTGCATCATCTGCATACTTGTGGAGGGTACACTCTGTCCCATCTTCCATGATAATGAAGACATTAAACAGTATTGGCTGGCCCCAGTGCTGACACCTGGGATATACCACTACTGACTGGTCTCCAGCCAGGCTTTGTATCACCAGTCACACTACTTGGAGCCCTAAAAGCCAACACTTTCAGTCCACCTCACTGCTTACTTATCAAGTCTGTACTTCATCACTTTGTCTACAAAGACACAAGAAGTGGAGATGATCAACATATTTCTCACTGAGAAAGTCAACACATCATAGAAGACTGTCAGTTTGGCCAGGTGACGTTTCCTCTTCATAAATCCATGCTGACCACTCCCAGACAGCTTCTTATTTTTCATACTTAGAAATCATTTCCAGAATTATTATCTCCATCACATTTCTGTCCCCAGTCCCACTCACAAATGGTTTCTGTAGTTTTCCTTTTGATGCTGATGTACTGGTAGCAGCCTTTCTTGTTGTCCTTCATGCCCATTACTAGACTCAACTCCAGGTGGACTTTGACATCCCTTACTTCATCTGTGCGTATTTGGACAGCATCTCTGTATTGTTCCCAAAGTCATCTGACCCACTTTCACAATTCTTTTATAACTAAAATACTCTGAAATACTGCATATCTTCATATCTTAAAGAATCGTAATAAGAATTAAAGGTATTCAGAAAACTTTTCAGGGTAGTAGTGTTAGCCGCTTGGGATGGGATTTACTCCATCCAGTTTTAATGACCAGAAAAACACGTATCCAATCCAAGTGAATTATCCCTTGAAATTAATCCTAAAGTGATGAACTGCCTCCTGGAGTTGACTGCCTCTCCCAGCTGAGTACAGAAACTCTGAACAGATAAACACAGTTTAGAATATATGTCTAATTTTCAGCTGACTAAAACAAATTTCATGCTTCAAACCACACAGCCCCACTCTGAGCATTCAATAAAGAAAATAAAATGGATACATAAAGATTTGTGTTTGTGTGTGCATTCACTAACACGCATGTTCAGATGCTGGGGAGCTCACCTCCAGAGGAAGAAGCCTCTTACTTCTAAGAACTTCGACAGTATAAGCTCCAAATAGCAAAGTGCACTGCATCAGAAATGCAGACATATGCAGAATTATTTTCTCTTCATTTTAAAACAAATTACAACAAGTTGGGACCAAATTTAAAATTCTTGCAATATTAAAAAACTTTATTTAACATCTATAGCTTCCTTTTTGTTTGCCTGTCATTAGTAAATCATATTTCTATGTTAAAAAAAAAAAAAAGAATATACAGATGTACAGCTATACAGGTACAAAATGATGTTGCAAGTAAGGCTATTTTTACTCAGGCAACAGATGTGACAGCATTACTGATACATGTAGAACTTGCTGACACCTTCATACCTCCAAAAATCTGACTCAAAGTGACTTCAGAGATCACATGGAGTCAGATGCAGAGCTTGGACTACAATGACGGGGACTCAGTGTAAACTCCTCTGCTTCACCTCTTGTACAAACAAATGCACTGGTTGCTTGTATCAGCAGGCCGAGGAACAAGAATTGCTCCTTATGGGGCTCCAGAAGCAGCATTTAAACCTGTCAGGATTTAGCTAATTAATAGACAGTGGGAGGCTGGTAGGAAGCCCCATTCCAAAGCACTGTGTGGGACAGATGAAGAGATGCACATCATTTTGAGTCCAGCCTTCAACTGGTGAAAATTCAGGTAAATGCTGCCCAAGGAATAAGGTATTTCTTATTGTTACAAAAACATGGTCACACTTCTTTCATATAACAAGTACTAGTTATAAAAAATCTATCAGCAATGACTCAGCTGTACTGAAATCACAGTGATCAAACATTTCGGTTATTCAGAACTCCTGAATGTGAGGAGTCAGATGTTTTTAAAATCCCAGAGTTTAGCATGAATATAAGTGATCTACACAGAAAATAAAATATTTACATTAACTTCTGATTTTTGTTCTCTAAGGACCATTATTTCTGTGTATAATCTCAAATTATCCAATCTGTTTCCCCTTGGTTTGAACCCCAGGGGTAAGAACAGCCTTAAGCACCCGCTGTTAAAAGCTAGCACAAAATGTTGAAGCTTGAGATTGTCTGCTCCAAATCTTTCAGACGTGCAAGACTGACAAAGATCTTAATGGAGCAGTGACTTTGTATTTGCCACATTCTGCTGTCTGGAGAGGCAGATAATGCAGAAGTACAGCCTGGGCACCAGGCAGGGCCACAGCCTATTTCAGAGGAGATTTAATATCCGAAAGCTTTAGCTTATCATTCCCCACGGGCTGTTGTGCTCAGCTGCTGCCATTCACAGAGTCTGTGAAAACACAACACTGCCATGATGGCAGCCCATCACTGTTACACTTGTGTTCAGCAGCACAGCCTCATATCTGCTGCAGTGTTCCTGAACCAAGTTCGGGGTGCAGCCAGGTGCTTGTGCAGTGCCAGGGGCTGGGCTAAACACAGGCTGCTATCTGCCCTGGGCAGAGCTATGAGCTCGGCTCTGCAGACTTGGCCTAACCAAGAGCTCTAGCAAGAGTCACGGTGGGCAGCAGAAAATAGCAACATATACTGGGACCAAAATTAGGCTCTGAAATAATGTGGATTGTTCTCATAGCTGTCTCTGTCACGAGAGGAAAGAGTGAGGCTTGACGGGCATTGCAGTATGGGAGCCTTACTAAGGGCCCACAAGAAGCCTTTCTCCCTCCACTGGCACTAGCAAGAGCTGTGAGAGACTGGACTCTAAACGCAGCACCTTGGCTTGGTAAGCCACACTAAGATAGCACCTACTTGAAGACCTTGAGCAGGTCTGAAGAACAACCTGTTTCCTCAGTCAAGATCCAGAAAGTATTCAGAAGCTTGTTAGGAAAGTTTTGTCTTCTTGTATTCAAGTAAGGTTAAATTTTCAGGGACTGTGTGAAAAAGAACACAAGACTGAGATACTGAGAGGGAGCTTTAATAATCATGTTTTCACATGGGAGTGTAGAGTGATGCCTCACTCACAGTGGAGCCTTTCAGCACCCTGCATTCCTACATATTGTGAACCTCCACTTAGTTTCCTAGTTCACATGCTTATAGTGTGGGAACCAGCCTGGAAAGCTGCTGCTGCCAGGGAACATTTTGGACAGCAGTAGGGCTCAACATAGAGTTTGGGATCCATGCTCATCATTTGGGCCCTCACAATTAAAGACTGCAAAGCTGAGCTCCTCTCCTTTCCTTCTTTGAAATCTCTCTGGATTCTACCCTTCAAGACCAGCACTTTCTGGAAACATAGCTGTGTTAAACATCATCTAGCATGCAAAACTTGATTAATTGATTATTGCTTTTCAATAATTTCACAATGGCCATCTAGACACTTGGATGTAAGTCCAATACATGCTATTGATTAAAAGACATTAATTCTAAAATTAGGGAATGTCTTGAGTGATTCTAGGGTATTTACCCATCACTATATGTCTGTGCTGGCAGCAGTTCAGGGAGGCAGCTTAATAGGTCAGACAGATGACGTGCAGTGATGTATGTTCCATAGAATAAACCAGTCAGAAAATAGACACAAGCTTTTATGCAAAAAAGGGAAGGAATAAGAGGGAAGACAGCTAAAAGAAATAAGATAAAACTGCATGCTATTTTACAGTGCTCTGCCCACTGCTTTTCATTTCTCCCTGCATTTGCATTTCACACTGTGCAAATTGCAGTTACTTACATCACATTTCTAATGAATTGCTCCTGGGATCCAAACTCAAAACAACACCCAATAGATAGAGTTGCTGAAGTTCACCTCCACAGTCCTGGCTCTCATTTAATACTAGCATAGCCCATAGTATAACTTCAATCTGCTCTAAATTAAGCTGGCTGGAGGGGTTTGGGAAAAAAACAATTCCCTGCAGTAGACAAAACTGAAATAATGCTGCTGGCCAAGCCACCCACATACCCTTTTTCCAAAGAAATGTTTTCACTGATGTCTTTTCTGAAGAGACCAAGCAGCTATTTATTTAAATTTCCTAACTATGTTTCCCTTGGGTGCTGCACAGAATCCTCTATTGTACCCAGGCACCTTTTGTACCAGGACATCATTCTCCCCATGCAGTGATAGTGGTTTTCATTTCCTTATGTGTGATTGCAAAGCTCCGTGGCAAATGTCCACTTTTCCACTGCCATAAGCAGTCAGAAAAAAATTTAAAGTCAGCAGCTCCAACAGCAGCACAGAGATGCTGGCAGTGAGCTCACATTGCTGCAGGCCAGCGGTTGTGCTGGGGCACAGGTGACACTGTGTTGCTGACTGTGCAATCTGGGGTCATTGCCTTGCAAGCAGCAGCAGCTGCATGTCCTGCTGTCCTCATGCATACGTCTGCAACTAAAGAATGAGAAAGCTTTTCTTTCTTGAGGTTTCTATTTCAATAAATCTTCCTTAAGGAAGTCTTAAAGAGGAAGGGTCACATCTTCAGTCTTTGCCTGACATTTTTTAACTTCTGAAAACAAAAGGAGATAGTACATCTCCTCCTTATGCTTGGATAGCAGTCTCTTTTCCTTATGTTCTGCAGTTTCCCTTAGATTGGCAGCTCTTTCATCCTTGCATTACAGGACATGGTAGCAAACATTTTTCTCTCTCAGATATTTCTTCCTATAGAGGTTAATTAAAAAGAATGAAGGCCAGAGTCCCTACTGTCTTCAGCTTTGCATAGACATTTGCTGACCCAGATCTACTCACAGCCTGCCCAGGACTCACAGCTCATCAGCCACCATCTCAGCATGGCCTGCCAGGCAGTGCCTATAGGGAACAGGGTGGAGAAGACGACTACTGAAGCAGTGCTTGAATATTTCAAGATGGCAGCAATAACCTGAGTGATGCCACAGGGCTGGCAGGAGGCCTAGTCACTGAAATTACTCAGGAGAGGGCACAGGTGCTCAGCAGTGAATTTCAGCTGTTGAGATTCATAACTGTCGTAAATACATTTAACCGAGGAAGAGGCTGATGCTTTAAACTGTTTCTCCACAATGATGAAATCCATCTCGCACAAATCTGCTGTTAAATTTACTGGGTGGAGCAAGATAACATTGCCCTGTCAGAACTCCTCTCTCATTTTATGTCAGTGCCACGCAAGTGTAAATGTCCACACAATTGAGCGGCAAGAAAGAATCAAAATAAAACCCATTTCACCTCTCAAATTAGTTTGACTTTGCCTGCATGATTTCTCTGTCATTCTTCCAGTTCTCCAGTCATGCACAGACTTTCAGGTTAAACAAACCATTAATTTTAAATATAAGAAGCTCAGAAAAAAAAAACAAAGACTGCTAGAAATTTTTTTAGATACATATTTAAGACCTGGGTTTGATAACGTTGTTCCACAGACTGTTTTGCTGGGAAACTGGATTTCCAACTAAATCAAATATTTCCCTAATCAAAAACCGGAAAGTCAAAATATTTGGAAGTATGCTTCCTGTTATCTCAAGCATACTGCAGTTCAGTTACCCTCATTTTTCTGAGTTAACTGTGGTGTAGTTCTAGCTTCAGCACTCTAATGGGAAATTCACCCTGGAAGCTACAGGCTGCCAGAGAACCTGGCATTTTTAGAGAAGGCAAAGGAAGAGGAGGTGCCTGGCATACAACACCCAATTTGTTCTGACACCACTTTTAAGCACAGATGAAAAAGTAAGTTAAAACATACAAAGGTCCAACACAAATTTTCCCTTTATCTTGTGGGTTGTTCTTGACCCCACTATCCTAGAAGCGCTGATCCAGGCTGGATGCAACTTTGAGCAACCTGGTCTAGTGGGAGATGTTCCTACTTATTGGAGGGGGTTGGAACTAGATGATCTTAAAGGTCCCTTCCAACCCGAAGCATTCTATGATTCCATGATTTGCCAAGTAGTGCTCTTTAGGAAGGAGGAGCTGCAATCAGCAATGGTACATTTTCCCATCCCAATGAGCAAGGGATGGACAGTACTGGAAGAGGGATGCAGTTCTGCTCCCAGCATTGTAACTCTGGTCACTTTAGATACACTATAAAACTCAGAGAATTTCTCAGAGGGGTTCTATGAGGCTTAGTTAATTTTATAAACTGCTTTATGGCCACTATTGCCTGCGCGCAACAGGAATTGAACACAAAATAACTTGTTCTTGACTGAAAGGTAAGGTAGAAACATAAAATATGGCTCCTACAAGAGGAAAAGGCATCACTGAAAGGAATCTTATAATCACACCTCTGCCACCACATAGTTATTCTTCATTTCTCTGGTCCCACTCTGTATCTCTTAGTCCTGCTGAACAGCAAATACCAACACAGTGGGAGTCATGAGTTACTGAGAAAGCAAAAGCCCTCTGTGGTAGTGGTAAAAGCTAGTCCTCTGAAAAGAGAATGATATGGACAGACTGCTTTGCCATAATGAATTTGCTCTTTCAATCCTCTGAGAGCAAAACTGTCCTAGGGTGGAGTAGAGGCCTAATCCTCATTGAATATAATCAGAGTTCAGCAGAATATGGTACCCAGAACACTTTCTAAAGCAAGATCAAAGAACAAATTAAAAACAAAATAGAATCACTAATATCACTTCATCTTTTATTATTTAAAAAAATTCTGGTACCTGAAAGAAAATAGACAAGATGTCAGAGTTGCCGCACTTACTCTTTCAGGGAGAATATCGAAATACAGTTTCTGGATAAAATTACTGTTCTTGAAGTCTGATATATTTTAAAGCTCTTTGTAACAATTCCTTGCATAATTCAAATGGCCTCTACATGACAAACATCTAACGTATTTATGCTGGCAGCAATGCCAATGCATTTTTGTCATAAGAAGCTTGGAGGTCTGCTACAAATAATCTCCAAAGAGTAACTCTAATTAGAGGCTAAAGTTGGCATATTTCCTGCTATCTGAAATTAGATCAGAGAGTTAGGCTGAGATGAAAAAGCCCTATTAACTCCCTAGGCTTCCAGATCCTGTTTATTGGTGGAAATTAATGTTTTGAACTTTATCAGCTACTATCTAAAGAAGTCTGGAGTCAGTGGTAATAGAGCGATTTGTGGAAGACATTACTGCCGATTGCTTCTGCTGAAGTACCATAGGCACTCAAACTAAATATTCACAGAAAAAAAAACCACCTTTATTTAATGGTTACCTGAAGCTCAACAGTGTTCAAGAAAGCTGGTCGAGTGGCCAGCACAGTAGCCTGGCAATTTTAAGTGGGAGACATTCCTTGCTCAAAGAGAATACTTCATTAGTTCTGCATGACCTAGAAAACATCACTTTTGGGGGAAGGGTAGAAATGGGAGAGATTCAAGAAAGGCTGGCTATAGTTAATAACTATAGCTCATGGAAACAGAGAAGATCCTGAGCACTTTTTTTTTTGTGTTCAGTGACTACCATTAGCATTTTAAAAAATCTCCACTTGTCTTCAAGATTGCCATCTGTAAAACAGAAATAGCTCTGCTCTGCCTTGTGGGAACATTACATAGATGAACACTTTCCTCTACTTCCAATGCAGGCATATCACCAAATTCCATCAGAGGCTAACATCACCACAGCCTTGTCCCCACACAGCTCTCCAACTTCCCTAGCGCCTTTGGTGGTGAGACTTGAGTTTTATATCTCAGATTGACTTCCATGCAACTTCAGTGGCTCTGAGGTTTGTACGCTGTCAGTTCCTCCTCTTTTTTAGCTCTGCAGAACTTGCAAAATATTGAAATACATACGCTGCTTTAAAAAAACCAGGACTGGGAAAAAACAGGTAGAAAGACAAGGGGAACAACAGTATAAAGAGTAGCACAAGAAATCCTCTTCTTAAAAAATATATTTAAACTTCAGTTCTTACAATTTCTAAGCAAGCAAGACTTTTTCCAAGTTATATTTTTTTCATGTAAACACATGGGAAAGGAGGAAATTCTTACATCCTGGGGCTAAGCACAGAAAAACAATGTAATCCTAGAGTAGGCAGGTAGACAATAGACAGAGAGGGAAACACATTATTAGATCAGACTACTCCTGTTTGGACAGAGCCATAGACAGTTCAGTCTATCGTTCAGTTCTGGTAATCTGCCTGAGCAGACAAATCAGCGTCTTCAGCTTCTGAAAGCTATAGAAAAAAAAAGTAAAGCCAGGCCTTGTGTTTCCAAAGAAAGCTATGGCTTTAAAGCAATCCATCTTCTCATCAGGCGATGCGGAAACCTTCTGCAGAATTCATCTATCACAGCAGGAAGATTTATAATTTAATCAAATCTGCAGTAGAAACTTAATCTTTGTTGATAGAATACTAGCGTATCTTCCCATCTCCTCCACACCACTAATGCTACAACACAATCCTTTGCACTCAGGATTTGAGAACACTCTTCTCTACATTTGCCGCTGGAATGAGTGCTTATTAAGTTTATCTAATTTTTCTCCTTAAGAGGACAGACAGCATCTGTATACAAAGACTAAGAGAAGCAGAAAGAGTTTACCTCCTTGACCTTGCTATTGAAAGAGGCCTGTAGAAGTAGATTTTTGTGCTTCTAAAGCCTGGCAATATTTCAGCCCAGGTTGGTGGCATGGAAGCAGTCAGGGGCTAATATTCAAGTAAATGTAATTAATTCTACAAGCTATCCGAACACCCCACAGGAGGCAAGCAAAACACCTTTGCATACTACCGTATTTTCTGTATCGTTCTAGAGTTTTTTCATGCCCAGGAAGTTTACAAATTAAAAAAAAAAGAAAAATAGGAAAAAAAAGAAAGAAAAGAAAATTTTGGAAATTGGATCATGTAGGAAGATCTGGATGCAGTCAGAGATGATCAGAAAAATGAGATCAAACAACCAAGAAGCCCTCACCTGGAATGCTGAAGGAAATAATGAGCCCTCAGAACAAAATCAGTCTGACTTTGGATAATCTCTGCAGAAACATGCCAAAGGTGAGAAATTAAATATTCAGGCTGCAATAATATCGGTTAAAATAGCATTGTTCTCTATCTGACCAAAATAGTGACAGAGATTGTTTAACAAAGGGGAATTCTTCAGCAAAGATGAGTCCACTTACTGCTGGGAGCCAACGTGGAGAGATTTGATCTGCCCAGGGGATTTGAACCAAACACGGGGACAAGACCAGACTGAGTCAGATTGCATTCAGAAAGCTGATGTTTAGTATAGATCTGTCATATCTTACATGTTGTATGTGGGTGTTTCTTTTGCTAAGCCTGTTTCCACAGTGTACCAGTGTGCCCCCAAAGAACTCGATGAAACCTGCCAGCAAGCTGTGAGCAATTTGTGAGGCCCATGAAGCAACCTCTGGAGTTGAACAGGAGGTCTGTGCAGTTCAGTGCCACGGGGATATGTAACAAAGACACTTGAACACATAAAAGAAGATGTGTGTCTACTCAGGGAAATTAAAGCATGTGGGATAACGCAATTCAAACTAATCTCAAGAGTCTGGAGAGCATTAAAAAAGAAGGATAAGACCAGGTTTTAACAGAGATATCATATGCTTTTGCTAAAGGACACATTACTATTGTAACTGCAGTTTTCCAGCTGCAGTTAATAACCTCTGGTTTTAGCTCAAGTGAGGAGAGCACAAAGCAGCTCTTTATGACTCACCCACACTAGGAATGGCTCCACTTCAGTCTGCTTGCCACCATGGGCAATATCCCTCAGGGAACCTCCAGTTTACTGGACGTTCTTGCTATTTGATCTCTTAGGTTTGGCATGGTGGCAGAAAAAACATGTGGCATCTTGAAGAATATAGCTCAGTATTTGTAGAATTAGGACATGGGCAAACGAAATATCCCAACCCTTAGCTCTCTGAACCAGAATGGCTGTTCCATTCTACTCCATTTCCTTTGTTGACCCTCTCCTGGTGTCATCACGCAGAGATAAGAGCAGAGGCAGCATGCTGACATCCACAGCACAGTGAAAGACGAAGTTCAGAACAGGTTTTTGTGCATTGCATGCTCCATGTTCTGCCCGTATGTGCACTGTCTGTGTAAGCACTCCTGCAGAAGCTAATGCACACTCAAGCACATGCTCTCTTAGGTGTGTTCCAGTCGTTCCTGTACTGAATTGTATCTGTAAAGGTAGTCTCAAGACCTTCAACCTGCTCTTAGAACACAGTATGAATTCAGAGAGTGTGTCAGCAATTCCTAAACATCCTAAGACAAACCTGCTGACTTTTCTAACTTAAAAAACTAATAGCAGCCAGCCACAAAGTGAGTGAATACCAAAAAGCCCCTCTAACACTTTTGCTTCCACAATAGTAAGGAGAGACTTCTGCTACTGCACTACTTAACACAAAATGTTAACTCTGCTTTACAAACATTTCTCCATCTTCTCTATAAATGATATTTGTGTATAGAGATATTAGGTTTTGTGTCTGGCTTGCTTTTTTGTCTGTGTTTTTTTTTATTTTTTTTTGTTTGTTTGTTTTGTTTTTTATTTTCCTTCCTTTTTTAATATATATTCTCTTATTTGTTGGAGAAAGCAACAGAAGGAATTGTACATGGAGCAGGAATGGATAAATCTCATGGTGTTCTTGAATCATAGAATGGCCTGGGTTGAAAAGGACCACAAAGATCATCTAGTTTCAACCCCCCTGCTGTGTGCAGGGCCACCAACCACCAGACCAGGCTGCCCAGAGCCACATCCAGCCTGGCCTTGAATGCCTCCAGGGATGGGGCATCCACAGCCTCCTTGGGCAACCTGTTCCAGTGTGTCACCATCCTCTGAGTGAAAAACTTCCTCCTAATATCTAACCTAAACCTCCTTTGTCTTAGTTTAAAACCCATCACTATCCACCATCATAAACAGACGTGCATGAATTTTAATTGCTTTCTGCCCCTGATAGTTGCATCAAGTAATCCTGAACCTGAGTTTACCTGAGAAAAGATGGTACAGATCAGGACGTTAAATTATATGTTCCATGAAAGTATGAGTTGAGAATTTTTTCTGAAAATGCAACAAAAGCACGGGACAGATTTTAAGTCCAGTAGATACCACAAAAAGTCACCATCTTAAGCCATTCCAGTAAATTTCAACTCAGTGTGAAGGTTGCTTTAAGCATACAGGCTGTTATCTACACTGTTCTGTTTCTTTTAGTGCTGAAGAGAAACCACTGTATATATTAACACATTTGGTCATCCTTCACCGATCCCTAAAGTAATTACAGAGCTCTCTTGTAGTGCTGTGCTGGCACATTATTCTATACAACATAAGAAAAAATGCTTAGCCTAAGTTACTATAGCCTGTGTCAAGTGAGAAATTGGAATAATGGAGACAAATTGAAGGAATAGTATGCTAGGATTACAGAATAAATTTGAAAGTATTCCCTAAAATACTCAAGATTTAGGTAACAGGATGCAAAGGGAAAAAGAAATAGTTGAGCCCCAAGCGATGCGATTTTAAGGAATTTGTGAAATTACACATTCTGTAATGTGAAGCTGTCTATTTTTCTCTGCATTGGCAAACATTATGTGGTCAGGTTCCACAGGGTGCTGAGGAGCTACTGGAGACCAAGATAAACTGTGTTGGAGTCAGAAACCTGATATCACCAAAATCAGTGTTGGTACAAAAAGCTGTCCTGCACCCATTGCCTCTGCATTCATCTTGGCCCTTCCTGGCAGCACCTAGTCTGTGGGGCTTTGCATAGCTGCAGCTGATGCAAGGAAAACAACTGGATTATCTCTAATTGATCATCAAAAATAAAAATAGTACTGTATCTTCATAAAAGCATTTCCCCCTTGTTTCACTGAGTTGATGAGCAGAATGAACAGATGAACAGAAATAAGATAAATCATCTCCTTTTGGTCTCAGTTTCTAGCAAAAGATGTATGAGTATTATTTATCTGCCTCTAAGACAGGTAGACTTGAAGTTCTGAGTTTGTTCTTTTTTGTAGTAATATTTATATCCACGAAAAGGCATTGCAGAGAGATTTCCATTCCTGTGCACTAAATATTTTGACTGTTCTCAAGCTTAATTGCAAATCCAAGGTCAAGATCAACACGCATAAATTCCACAGAGTAACACAAGCAGAAATTATGAACCGTACTGTACCTCATTGTAACTGCTGGAGGTCAGGTCTGAATGAGGCATTTGCATTTGACAGGAGGTGTTTTCTCTAGCTTTTACTTCAGAAAAGTTTGTTGAAGCAGAATTTTCCATGTTGCATTCATGAGGGAGTAGTCATATTAACCTCACCATTCAGTACCATCATATATCACACATTCCTGACCAGTCTTTGCTCCTGAATGATCCAAAACTTACTTCTCTGTAGTCATTTGCAGTAACTGCTACATTTCATGGATTTTCAGTACAAAACAGGTGCCGCATACCAACATCACCCAGCATGAGTCAAGCAAGGAAAAATCCTGATGCATTCTCTACGGAATGACATCCCTGAGCCTAGAGTAAAACATGCATTTATGACCACTCTCCCTGCTCATTCCTCTACTTCCATTTGCATATCTCCTAAGAAAGCCCAACAGAAAACTTTTCACTGTTAATGCAAAGCTTGTGGAACGCAGTGAACTGACTAGTTTGGCTCGGCGTTGGAGCAACTCCATCAATTTCCTTACCTCTCTGCTAAAGCAGTTCTGATGAAATGGCCCTCCAGCTCTCTACATACAACTCTTGATGCCCAGTTAAAAAAACAACGACTATAATAACAATAAAATAATAATTTAAGAAGCTGAGGAATCATCACCAATTGATTTATTTTATTGAAAAACAAATTCTATACATTAATCTCACATTATAATATCAATATGGGATTCGACTGCTGTAATGGCTCTCAGGAAAATTGGAAGTGGGAAAAGAGGAGCTGATAAATCTTTGCTGACCCGTAAGAGCCCTAATCTCAGCCAGAATAGCTGTTTTTGCATTCAGGAATCTACAGCAACAGCTGAAGACCCTTTCTCTCTGGCAGAACAAATGCTAGAAGAGCAAACAGTAAGAGCGGCTCTAATCAACATGGATGCTTCTATTAGTGGGAGAATCCCTGCTTTTGCTGGATTGTTTGCTTCTGTTTCTGTCCTGTGCCATAACTGTCACACAAGACAGACAGGAAAGGGCCCAGGGGATGGACTGAGTCCTTCAAACTGCCAAACTTTGCAGCATAATGCAACATCTGTACTTTTCCTGGCTCACACCTCACCAATGTTACAGAATCTACTGCTGGAATTAGCTTAAACAGCACAGCTGATGTAGCCAGACCAGAACTCCAGATCACACTCCCAGATCGGCATGTTGGCTCAGCATTTTGACAGCAGTGGAGAAAAATGTGATTTCTTTAGTCACTAAAAGAAATGCAGATGGCTCTGCATATACCTGTAGGACAACTATCAAGTACTATCCCACAATAATTCATTGAACGGTTGCCTTCTAACATGACCCCAATAATACTCAACAATAAATTATTCTTGATTCTATCACAAGTCACAGTCTGTCCTCTAGTAACTTCTATTCACTCAGGCAAATGCTAATTTCAAGGTAGCAAATAGTGGGCTCGTTCAGTAGTCCTCAAAACTGGAAGCAGAACAGGATTTTATAAGTACAAAGATTAAGGAATAGGACAAGCGTAGGGCTGCCCTGCAATGTGAAAAGTAGGGTAAGGAATAGGTTTTACCAGAGAGCCAGACTGAATGCTGGGGAGCAATGCTGGATGTTTCTTGTATGGAGAAGGATTATGGATGCCCTTGAGCACAGTCATTAGCTCCTGCTTGGTTTTCCAAGGTCATTACATGTAAGAAATGGTTATCTACAAGACCTGAGCAGCCTGGCAGTCAGAGCCAGCACTGGAGATATGCATATCACAAGAGGCTTAGCTTATGAAAGCCTGAAACTGTACCCTCAAAAATTGTGTCTTGCTGGGACACAATTGAGGCTCACTGTGGTATTCTTGACTAATGTCATTTCTATAAGGGGCTGCATAAGAAACATCCAGAATGCATTCGGTCTGGTTTGGCATCCAGACTTCTGCATTACATCTTAAAAAAATATATATATATATATTTTTTTTTTTAAAGTTTTTTTTTTTATTATTTCTTTTTATACTAACTGGCTGTTGTTTATTTGCAAGTTAGCACAGACACTTCATAGTTGCTCCTGTGACAAGTTGCACTGGTACTGTCCTATAGAAATGTCCTATCTTCAGTGCTTTATACCAACTGTTTACTAGCCAAATGTTCTGAAACACTAGCTTTTATTTTGTATATAGCAAAATAAGTGCTAAAATAATGTAGTTGCGGTTGTAGGACTGCAGATCTTCAGAACAGGAATCCAGGACTTCTAAAGGGAAAGAACGGTGCCTCATAAAATACTGGCAACTGTAGCTAACCAATTGGAGAAAGTCCTTAAATAATGAAATCCTCAGTGAGGGTAATTACAAAGTGCAGACAAGAAACTCCTGTTCGGTAGAATGCCAACTGGTACAAGATCACAGCCATAGGTGGAAGGTGAAGAAATACTTTTCCACAAAGAGAGATGTCATTCCTTTGTGATGCATATCTTAAAGTCATGAGAGACTGAGAAGCTGGGAACAGATACCATAACACTGAACTTGACAGGGAAACGACTGCTGGATGATAAACCAATCACTTCTTGATAGGAAGGATCTGACAATGAAAATGACCTTTCTGTTCTAGTGCAGACAGCTCAGGGCAACACAAAGGCATAATTACAAATGCCCAGAAGGAAAATACTGAGATCCCTTTCTATTTAGCTTTGTGAGAACTCAGGTATTTATTCAGTTTTATAGTATAAATATAATATATATTATAATATATAATCTCAGTTCTGTCATAGTTTTACTGAGTAATCCTAACCAAATCATCTCAGAGCAAAATGCAAGTGACAAAGCCCTCCCACATTATCATGGGGGATTCTGCAATCTGCACAAAGCTCCCGAGTGCTTTCTGGCATGCTTCCCCAGCCTCCTCACAGTAGCTACCGATTTGTGCTGCTCTTTTGAGCTGGGGAGTAGAAGAGGATGTCATTGTGGTTGCTCTTGAGACAGCATTTTATAATGCAGTTCACTGTTGTGCTTGACTCTGGGTAAGCTTCACTGCAGAACTTTAGGACTGAGGTATGGTATATTCAATATCATTTAGACAGTATAGTAATATTTTCTGTGTATGACACAGAATAGATATCCTCAGGGAAGAGCTACTGCCATAAATCCTGGTTGGGTCCACTGAACACATCCTCTTACACTTTGAAAAATTACAAGAAGAGTTGTTTTTCTAGAAGTGATGATGACATTGATAGAAGGGGGAGGCTGCTTCGCTGCAGCTTGCAAATATGTTCTTCTCATCTACCCCCACCTGCAATACAGATATTTCCATCAGGCTCCAAGACTGCTAAAAGGTAACAGAAAAATTTCACTTGCCATGTATACAATATTGCAAAGAGGGTAACAGTTCCCTCAATCTAAAACTTAACGGTATTATAAAGGTTAAGAAAAACATTTTAGGTTGAAAGAAAGTATAGAAGTATTCTCTAGTGCCTTATTCACAGACAAAGGAAAAACCTTGGGAAGGAAAGCAGGGCATCCCACTAGCTCTACTGAATAAAAGATCAAAAGGGAAAAAGACCTGTGAAATAATTCTCCACTTCCAACTCTATCTGCATTCAAACTCAATTTGAAGATGCATGAATGATGGAGATCAGCTTGAGGGAAGTGAGCTGCAATCACCGTCATTATTATTATATGAGAAAATACAATCACGGCAATCAAAATACCTACTATAAATACAGCCTTCAGCCCAATTCTTCCTTTGCAGTAATTTGAAGTCTATGCAGCTTCAATTTGTGAAAAATGCACTAGTTTCAAGAACACCATGCAAAGAGAGCAATCTTTTCTTTGAAGCCAAGTTTACATGTTAAGATTTGAGAAGTCCAGTAACGACCCTGCAAAAGATAGAACTGATTTGTTCCCAGGAATGTGAAAAGGACCTCTTTCTTTGTCTGCTCTCTATTCTGATATTAGACTTTAAAAAGGCTACACTAAATCTCTAGAAAAAGAATAATCACATACAATTATTATTTTATTGATAATGAATTCATTTACTCTTATGGATCTATAAGAGTTCCATGAAGATGTATCAGGCCATCTGATCCCACAGAAGGTCAAGTATAACACACAGATCAGGTGAATGATGCAAGATATTTAGTGTAAATGAAGTGTTGATAACAGCGAAAGTCAGGTTTGCCATAAGCAGCAAGAAAGATAGGCCGAAATAGAATCAGTTCTCCATGTGAGGGAGAATTGCTCAGTGAAAATTAAACTTCTGGTCCTCTAGAGCAGAAAGGATGACAAGCCAAGTAGCGAAATGGCCCAGAATAATCTAACAATCTTTGTCAACGGATATGAGCCAAAGTCATTTCTTGATTTTCATACCATTCTGAAGCATGTGCTATCTGGTTCTCAACAAGAACAAAAAAAGTTACAAAGTTGGAGTAGGCTACTTTGCTTCATCAGACCTAACTATGATGTGTGGATGTATATTCAAAGGTCATGTCCTTTCAATTTGCATATCATCCGTGCAACTCACAGTGTAACTTACAAACCAAAGATACTGCATAACTCTTCTGTAGAAATATGCTTGTCCTTCACTTCTTCAGAATTTATCACAACTTGCTCAGAACGTATTCGTGACTGGTCCCAGTAACTTGCATCACATGCTCATGGCAGCCGTGAGTTCTCCCATCTGTTTCCTGACCAAATGACTCCCAGACCACAGGCAGCTTGCCCCAAATTCTGATTTAAGCATATAAATATTCACACCAGCATTCACAGATGGATATATGTTGGCAGGAGTGCCTGTAACACTTTCCTTCCTGGGAAGTAGAGCTTTTTAGAAAATAAAAGTACAGTAATAAGGGAAAAGGGTAAATGTAAAGTAAATGTGTTTGAATAGATATTTGGAAACCTTTCTTATGTGATATTTGTCCACCTGCAATCACGACAAAATACACACAGCAAAATCATCTCCTCTCCATCACGTCTGTCACTCACTGGGTTTTCCCACGTAATAGTTCTCAAACCATACCAACAAGAACAAGCCTCAAACAAATCATAAAACCTAAGCAAACAGAGCAAAAACTTGTTCTGAAACTACTGAAATTCATAAAGGCTGTTATGTCAAAGAGGCCTGTGATGATCTTGGACCATACTGATATCAACATGGAAGATCACCTTCTGAGGCCCCCCCCTCCCATACCTGAAACCTATTTAGATGTAAAAGTTGCTAATTGTATTTCACCACTTTGGGTCCTTCTTTATTTGCATGTCAAACAGCCTTTGATGAAAGAGGTAATTAAACATTTCCAATGATATTTGCAGTTAGTATTATGGTTTAATGAAAATAAATAATGCAATAATAAAGCTCAACTATCTGATCTCCCCCACTCTCACTTTTTTCCTTTTTTATTTTTTCTTCTCTTAAGCAAAAAGCAAAACTGGGAGAGGATCTGACTTCAGATTTGACCTTGAAAATCAGGTAAAGTTTTACAGCATGTTTTAAATTCAGATTGCACTCACAGTACACATGCACACAGCTGTCATCTCACTTTGACAGAGAAAGCAGACTAGGATTAGAAGAGAAAATGTCCCTGACCTTGAGAATTATCACTCCTGACACAACAAGTAGCTTATAGGTATGTAGGTACAGAAAGGAAGTTAAACCATTAGAGTCTGATCCTCACAGCTATTATTACACCTCCTGGAAGACTTGAGTAAAACTAGTTACAAAACTGCTTGGCTTCAGGGTCAAAATAGTCTTTCTTAAATATATTTCTCAAGTACAGGTTCTTATCTTGCAAGTATTATTAAGTATTATTAAGTATTATTATTTAAGTATGGCAAGGTTTTCTTTTACACAGAAAAGACAAGGATATCTGAAGAAATTGTAATCAAATAGTGCAATGCTCAGCATGAGAGTATACACTCTAAAACAAAGTGAAGCCTTACTTCCCAGGCAGGTTTGTACTGGGTGAGCTCTTGAAAGACCTCAAGTATCTACTACAGCAGAAATTCATGGAATCCCTTTTCAAAGCTTTGCACTACCCTTTCAGATCCATCATTATGTATTCATAAAAAGTCAAGTCTTTTACCAAGTCAAAGAACTTTTCTACTCCAAGAGGAAGACAGAGAAGGAAGAACAAGATGCATATCCACAGGGAACACAGGAGTGCAGACAGTGGTCACAAAAGGTCTTAGTTTTCTCCATACCCCAGCTTCTCCTATTTTTGTTGGTTTGTTTGTTGTTTTTTGTTTGCCTGCTTAATAATGGCCTTATGTGCTAAAGAGGCAGAAAATGTCTTTAAAATATTGAATGAATTACATAACTGTAGCTTTGCCAGTTTTCTCATAGCATTGCATATTTAATGTTTCTCTTTAGACTGAAGATCTTGAGAGGATGGGGGAATGACAAAGCATGATTTTTCATTCCCATTAGTTTCTTATCATTGATAGATGTAGAGAAAACATACTTACAAGAGTGTGTCAAAAGCCCTCTAAAGGCTGAGAAACTGGAAGGAAGGAGAATCTAAAGTTTATTACTTTATTTAATCCCAAGATATGGGGCTAGGAGGAATGTAGCATACAGTGTTAGAAGTGGTGGAGCAAACAGCATGACTTGACTTACCTGACCCTGAAGACCACCTGCAAACAACACCCTCACTTCATGTATTGCTATTTCAGATGCTAAGGAAGATACCCACTTTGTGCCATCACACTCATACAGATTGATCACAGATGGAAGATTTATGTCACTCATGGCTTGTACCATTCAAATTACTTGTATATCATTCAGAGTGGTTCAAACTACCAAAGGTGAGCTCAGAAAGCTAAAATTTAAGACCTGCAGATCTTTGACACTATACAGCAGGATCATACTAAGATGTAATTCATTCTCTTTGGAGAGCAGACTCAACTTTCCTAAGCCTGGGGAGACAATAAAGCAAAAGTTTCAAATAGATGTTACAGAAAAGCACAGATAATGTGGGAGAAAGACAAAGAAAGGGCAGATGGTTGTAAAGGGCAGTGTGAGTCTCTCTCCATACAGAGGTGTTATTCGCTAGCAATAGCCTTATTAATGGCACTATCAATCTCTCTTTGAACATAATAGAGTATTTTTGCTACATTTTCCCAGTCTCTCTGCCTGAGCTGTGTCAAGGGAAGCAATAGTGACTGGCATGCTAAATCTGAGTGTCACACTGACACGCTTGGCACAGGATGAAATGTCCGTGCTGGAAGCCACAAGCAGAGTCGTGCTAACATCACCAATTCCCAGCTAATGGAACACACCAGGACTGTGGGTGAGGCATCACATTTAGCTGAATGAACTTGGCTGAGCTGGTTCATTTCAACCCAGCAGTAGCACTGGCAAAAGCCAGTAGCAGAGAGGGAGAAAAAGCATGAGGGACAGCAGGAGCCATTGAACAGGGCAGGCAGGAGGGGACCTGGGGAGATAAAAAGGCCAGAGTGGCCACTCCAGATATAGAAGGGGGATGTTGGCTGGTAGATGGCAGGCACAAAAAGAGCAGAAGGCTGTGACAGCCACAACTGAGCATCGCTCCAAAAGCTTTGGGAACCAGCAGCATATTCATTTATCCTCTAGCCGCTATCACTGGTGGAGCTGAGCCATGGGCAGCAACAGGAGGAAGTTTGGGCAGAAGTTTCCCAGCCCAGACACAGCCTATGGTTCCATTATGCCTCTTCATAATGAAGTGTTTCACTTGATGCCAAGACAGTTCAAAGAGCAGATACTCTGAAAACGGTATTCTCAGCTGCATTTTTTCACCAAACTGCCTCACAAGAAAGACTCGCTCACAATTAGTTATGTTGGCAGCCAGCACTACATTGCACCTAGCGAGACAAATACAGTAACTGAATGTGACATGCCACCATAATGACAGATCAAACTGGGACATTTCAGAAGACAAAGTGCTCCAATATGAGGGGCTTAAAGAGGCACTAAAGAATTTATGGTGAATGAAATGCAACTTTAGGGAGGATGATGAAATTATCAGCCTCACCAAAAGAAAACAGCAAGCCAAATGGTGGCATCGTGCAATCCCGTGCTACCGACAGACAGCCTTGCTGGGACTCTCAATGCATTCATCTTCTTAATTAAAGCTGAGCTGAACTGATTTGATCACATTAAGACTATCAGATAAAAAAAATCTTCATAGAAGAAACTTTAAAACTTTTAAAAGGGTTTGAACTATGACTTTTTTTTTTTTTTTAATTAAGAAGGAACATTAAACAGAATCAGTGGTTAGGACCTGGTAGAAGGCTTCTAGGAATTTAGAGAGAAAAAATGCTTTCTAAGCAATCATACAAAAGCCTCCATTCAATGAACATTAAAAAAAATACGTCATGGATTGAATACCATTCTTCACTTTCCACCATCACATGCTGTCTTACTTCAAGTTGCTCTGATACTAAAAGGACTGAGAGTCTGAGCAAGTGATGACAGACTCAATTTTAATAAGAGCTGAAAGCACTCAGTTCTCTGTGGAAATGAGTCAGTGCCTCACAGCACAAGTCCTTTTGACCTAGAGTGGAGCAATGCTTTTATTCCAGCTCAGTACCTACAGACTGGGAGAGGCATCACTAGCAGAGCTGGGTATACATCATTGCTTTCTACACGGGGAGCAATGCCTTTAAAGAGGATTTGGCAAAAGTGGGCAGTGGGGTGGTTTTTATTATGCAAGTCTGATCAGCTTGGGCTCAGCCACCAAACTCCTGCCAGCCTCCTGGGCTCTCTGCTGTCCAAGACAGTCTGTGCTTTTGGCATGTCTAAATGCTCCTCTCCTTTCAACAGAACTAGCTCCTCCCCACTCCCCACCCTCCCCCTGCAAAAGGCTTCCTAGGAGACCCTTAGAAAGTCAAATAAGGACAGGGTTTTAAAAGTATTTAAATTGACTAATTTTGATATTTTCAAAAAATACAGACAGGGCTTGTGGGTACTGGTCTCCTTGATAGATAAAATACCAGCAAAACAAGGAATGGCAAAATGTGGGACCAAAACAAATGCATCCAAGTTTCAAGCTACCCAAGAAATACACAGTAAGGGCCAAGAGAATCACATATAGATTCTATTGTGTAATTCACACCCTTATTATAGAGTCATTATTTCATTCTCACTGAAAATAATTCTTTTTAATATGTAAACATTCTTATCTAATTCCTTCAGGTTTCTACTTTCTGTTAGAGATTTCTTTACCCTCACTGCAAGAACTTGAGTCCAACCTGTCCCCACTGTCATACCTGGTAAGCAAGAAATGCCATATGCTAAGGCTCATATCATATCATATCACATCATATCATATCATGGAATGGTCTGGGTTGAAAGGGACCACAGTGATCATCTAGTTTCAACCCCTCAGCTATATACACACACACATATTGATGGGGCAGTGTATATATGCTAACTAGCTCCTGTAGTTGACAAGTTTTCCTTTCCTTTCTCACTATATAGGAAGCAACTGGATTGCTTTGCTCTTCCCCAGTGCCAATTAAAAGTACTTACTTAGATTTAATATACCATTGAAATGGGGAGAGAAAGGACTAAATTTATAAGAGACAGAAAACAACTGCACAAAAATCATTTATTTTACGTAAGCAGACTACAAACATTCCAGGTCTAGACTATTTAATAGAGAATTCTAGATGATTGGTATATTTCATTTGGTATATTTCATACACCAATGTGCTGCACTGCATTTTAAAAGCTATGCAGACCAGGAAAGAGGAAAGTGGACACCCACCAGCATGTCATAGTGTCTGTGAACAGGAGTCCATGGGGTGCTTTCAGCTTCCAAAATACCTCAATAAAATCTGACTCTCCAACAAGCACAGTGTCACAGCACAGCCAGCATATCTACTGAAATGAAAATATATATTTGCATAGAGGTAAAATACATTATAAGAAATGCTCAGTAATGGAGATAACTTAAGTCTTCATTTCCAGTCTCAGTGTTAGTCTTGAAGCACCCTAAATCTTAATTTAGCAAGAAGGTGTGTATACATTGAGACTGCATAGACTCTCCTCTCTCAAGTGGCATGGAGTACCTTGCAATAACATCAGGAAGGCTCTAGAGAAGATAAAGCAAAACCATCTCCTCAGTCCTTCTTGCATGGTCCATTCCATGTCTTCCTTACAGGTACTGAGAGCCTGACCCGAGTCAGTGTAGAAAAGGGAAGTGCCACTACACACGAAAACGGAGAAGTATCAGATGGGCACCAGTAGCATACTCAGAACAAACATCTCTAAGGACAAAAAATGCACAAGGCCTTGTGTTCTTCCTCCATTAGATATGAAAATAGCCATGAGGAGAACACTCCGAACTTTGAGCTGGCAATTGTTTTGAGCAGTCTCACAGGGTATATTGCTCCAGCCCCCACAGAAGCATGGAGCTAGGCATTACACAGAAGCATGGAGCTAGGCCAGCATCCTCACCCAAGCCTCTCTTCAAGACCACAGCACGAGTCCAATGGCTCGGACACAGCTACAGGGCCCCCTTTGCTGAACTTGCCTCTGACATGTCAAGCCCCGCTGAGCCTGTGGAAATTGGGTTTACAATAGCAGCTACAGCCATCAGTTCCCTCTTTTGTGATCTCTAGCATTACTATGCTGTTTGCGAACTTCATTTTAAATGGACGGACTATAGGCTGGGAGAAATGAGGCTTGGGGGAAAAGCACATGTACATGCTGACACACAAAGTGTGACAAACCCCAGTGGCAAGGTTGTGCTAATAGCTTGTTATTTAGCAACATAAAATCAGTCTAAGTTAATATAGGCAGCCTAAAAACCCTAGCAGCTCTTTGACTGAGACAACGGACAGAAGCAGAAAAAGGCCCTTTCACTGCATTCCCTGTGGCAGTTAAAAGTACACAGGGCACAAAAACCCCAAAGGAAACAATCAACTTTCTGCCAGAAGAAAATACGCCCATTTTGCTCTCATATGATGAACAGAAGTTAAGGCATTCTTCTCACAGAGAAAGAAGGCTGAAGTGTGCTTTGGGAAAGTTTTGCTTTTGGAATTGGAATTGTGAGAGCAGCTCTTGAAAGTATCTCTTTGATCCCTTCCCTCTCTTACACTGAGCAGCCACCTCCTTTCAGCCTTAAGTCTTGACCAGGGTATCAGGGAGCACAGCGGCCTAAATAAAATGTATGTCTCTAAAGACCTGTTCTAACCTGAAAGTTGTACAGACTGTGGTTATGCAGTTGTATGTCAGCTGAGATGATTGCACATCATCTGAGATGGACTCAGATTCAGTACTCCAAAGGCATTGAACAGACCCCTGTGCACATGCATAGACTGTGCCGAGGATGCAGAGACAATTCATGTCCAATATGGCTTATTGCCTCGGGCACCAAATTGTGTTGCTATCAGAGGAGCTCTGTTAATTTGCATCATCTAAGGATCACTATGCAAGGGAAAACGCTAGAGCACGAGTGGCAAGGATGACTGCAATCACAACCAATTTATCCCTACTGAGCCAAAAGTGCAATTTCTGATTTGGCAGGGCCAGTATGCAATTGGCCCACTTACATCCCTTGTTTACAAGAGTTTTGCTCTGTAGCTTAGGGAGTGAGACAGGCCAGCATACATCATGCTTTGCTCTATGGCTGTTAATTGTCCTGGATGACTCTTTATTTATATAAATAATTAACTTAGTGGTTCCTGCCAAGAAGACACCTGAGCCCTACATAATCCCCTAATGCTGACTTTAGTGATTCACGTCCGGCACATGGGTACCACCATTCCCATCATGCAGCCCTTGCTCCCAGTAAGTCCCCTGCCCATCTGTGTACAAGGACAGATTAAATGACTGAGGATTAGCAATGGGAAAGCCCAGGATGGAGCAATTTATGAATATGGACATGGCTCATGTAGGATCTGATGGGCCCCCTCAGGGAAAATGCTCTGCAGATGAGGCCTCAGACAGAAACCTACTTCCCTTGGCCTAACGGGACCACATGTCTCTTATTACAAGCAGCTGAATTTTTTCTAGCAAAACAGTTGATCTGTTCAACTGTGACTCTTCTTCTGGTCCTTGAAATGTAAAATGTATAGCACTGCACTTGTTAATAGACCATCATTCAGACTGCTTCAGCAGGCAACGAATCTACTACAAATTATGAAGCTGTCGGGATCTCCTTCTGATATTTTAGTGCTCAACCATGAAAACTTAACCTGTATTATGTGCCTTTTGTAAGGGATGAGCCTAAGTCTTGGCAAAATCTTCATCTTTCAAAGTTTTAAAAACATGAGGCTGAAATCTAACCTTGTAGAATGTGTTTACTTAGACCAAGTGTTTTTAATCTACTATAAGTAACAGATGTTTTTGATTGATGTGTTTGTGTCTCCTCATAGTACCAGGACAGGCACTGTAAGCTTTGAATACAGATAGAGACATCTTAGTCCTGTTAGGAATATGACAGCTGCTTCACACTCATAGCCTGACACACAATTTCAAAGAAGAAGCATGACAGTTGGAATTCTAAAAGTTTGTCAAAACATAGGTTGGCTCTCCCTGAAAAGCTGGCAGTGCATGTTCCAGCAGCTCTGTATCACACAGCCTGGTACTCCAAGAAGGGTGCTTTAGATTTCATAACACATTACCAGCTATTAGCAAGACAATTATGCTGTCTTTGTTACCTTGGGTTCTAAATACTCCAGTCTTGCTAAGGGCCAGTTCTTCAGCTGTATCTGTCAGGTAACTTGCCTCACGTATGTGGTTCCATTAAGTACTGTTGGTTTAATTTTATGATAAGTTTGGAAAATGAAGCTAAATTACTAATGTGATGACAACTGGCACATGGAGAGCTCTGGATATTTTAAAAATAGTCCAAGCTGAACACAACGACAGTCAAATATTTATCACTGCTGGAACAGAAGCATGCACTGCTATTGCTAATTCTTTCTGTTCTGCAGTTAAACAATTTTAGTCTCCGGGACAACCAGTGAAGAAATATTTACCAACATAACATGTATGCACTACACAGCAGGGCTGCAAAGACACCACACACTAAGGTATTCAATGTCAACATTTCGGCCTCAAGCAGATTCTTACATCCAAAGCCAAACAGACCGGTAACCTTTCCACCAGATGTAGTTGGCAGAAAGCACTCTGTTCAAACATAGGCTCCTCAATAGCCTCAAGAAAGGCTCCTCTAAATATTAACATCAAGAACGTAGGAAAATGTAAACAGCTTCAGTATCTAGTCTAAGCAAGTATTGCTTTCCCTGTTGTAAACACTAAGCACGGATAGAAAAGAACTTTTTAATGTTAAAACTATGGGAAGGAAGTGGAAAGGGGAGTGACCTGATGGTGGAAAATTCAAAAAACAGTATCTTCATTTTTACATGTCAGTATAAATGATCACCAAAAACCTGTTTTTCACAGATTCCCAGCAGGATTCTCTAGCTCCAGTTTCCTCATGATTTTTTGATCTCTTCACTAAGGCAAGTGCCTTGTTCATTTGTTATGGTTCCCTCTTTACTGCATCCTGTATTTGGCAACTTCTGCACAGTTTATTGGCAAACACAGGCACTATGCAAAGCAAGTTAGACTGGTCCATCTCTAGCCTCTCAGAGACAGTCCTGTCCTAAGTTTCTGGAATATTTTACTGCTCCATGACATTTGTACTATGTGCCATGTCAGCCAGAAGGCAGGACTCAGTTCTCTGTGTAGTAGGTAACTAAAAGTTTCCTCCTATAAATTCTTACCCCTTGTCCTACCTCACTCTCCTCATAATTGTTGCCTTCAGTAAACTTTTCTAGACAGTTTCTGACCCCTCCTTAGCTTTAATAGCTTTAGAGTCAGGTCTTTACGTTCCTGACCAAAACTTCCAGTAGCGGTGGTAGAGACTGGATGCAGACTCCTAACACACATCAGGCCTACCATGATTAACAAGGAAGCTCATTAGCATTCATCATCCTGGCATACAGGTTATACCACATTAATTATCAGTGCTACATGTGGTTCACACTTGACACTTTAGAGCACATAACAGTGGATAACATTATGAGGCACATATCTTGGCTCAGAATACAATTACATGACCTCTGATATCATGTAACATTAGTAATATTAGTCACAGTTTATTCATCCATATATCTGTATGGGAGGTGTCACTTGAGCAAACAGATCACGTGTAACCTTTTTCCTTCTATTTCACCATTAGGTGGTGGAAGGCAGCTCTGTTTCAGTGGGGCCCAGACCACAGGCATACATCTACATGTGGGCATGACCCTGGAAAACACTCTGGCAGAAATCCCAGAACTGCTGTAGCAGACAAAAGTATGCAAGAACAGTTCAGTTTTCTCCATAGAGTGTGCATCAGTAAACACTGCTTCAGACTCCTCATGTGGGTATGTGACTTCAGAGTGTGTGTGAGGCAAGGCATTAATACCTAATTTACTGCAAGAAGAAAAGAAATTTATCAAACTTCCTGGCGGAGCAAGAAGTCATCTATTGGACCAGTGTGTGAAATGCTAGTGCTACTGAAAGCTGCAAAAGAAAAATCAGGAAATATCTATTCCAATAAGCAGATCCTAGATACACAGCCATAGAATGAAGAATTCAGGGTTCAGGGCTTAAAATGAACGTTTCAAAGATGCTGCACACAAAGGTCCCTTCAGACAAACAAAATGGAACTTTTCAGCTAACTTAAATCCAGGATAGCATGGTTGTATGTTTTGGATATGTTTCTGTGCTCAGCCTTCCATCCTGTTTCGGACAAGACTCTTTGTGATAATGGTAATTCTGAGGGCTGTTCCAAAAGTAATGCTTCATATTTTATTATGTTGGTCCGTGATATCAGAGGTGAATGCTGTTGGTATGGCATAAAGGTGGAACCTTACCATCAACAATCCATTGCAGTTTTTTTGCCACGTGACAGATGGCAGCAAAGGGGAAGTATAACAGAATGGTGTCTGACATGGAAGTGAGCACGAAGTGAATGTGTGTCATGAAATCCCCCCATGCAGAAAACATAGAAATCATTGACATTTATCGATACTTGCTGAATGTTGATGGAGACCAAACAGTGGACATGAGCACAGTGAGGGGGTGGGTGGTACGCTTCAGCAGTGGTGATAGTGACAGTGGGTCACCTCTGCTGATGCAGATTTTTTATGAGCACAGCATGCAGGCTCTTGTTCATTGCTGGTGCAAATGCATAGCTAGTGGTGGGGCTTTGCTGAAAAAAGAGTGTTTTGTAACTGAGGATTTGCTCTATCAAATGATGTTCTTGTGCTATTTGTATCTGTTGTAGTTCTCATGGAAATAAATAGGAGGCATTACTTTTGACATGACATGAGTAAATCAAATAATTCTACAAAGTAAAAGAGTCAACGAGGCCTGACAACCCTGGGCAGTTGAGCTAATACATTATATTATACATTATATTAACATTAATATCTCAAGAATATAAAAAGGTTAAGACGTGTCTTGCTTCCTATTTCTAATCTTCAGTGAAGAAAAACAGGCTCTTTCTCACTTGGCAATCAAGAGTTACAGCTGCCTAGTCATAAAGAAAAACCAAGTCCATTACTTTTTTTTTTTTTTTTTTTTTTTTTTTTTTTATGAGGCAGGCATACCCCTGTATATCATTCTCCTCTTGAACATTTTGATTGCTGATCCTTTCAATTTGTAGCTTCTTCTTTCCCTTCCAACAAAGCTCTAAAACTAGTGATAAGGTTAAAAAGCATGACAAATCACATCTGCTTCTTAATTGGTAAATGGCTCCTACCTGCTTGCTTTACTACAGTCATCACCTTTCACTGCCTTAGTAGTAGCGTGCACCTGCCGTCCCCCCAGCTGTACATCTATTGCTGTCCAGACTACAGCCTCTAACAGGTTTTCATCTATCCAATATGCAATGCACTTGTCTACATTTCTTCCTACTAGTGTCTAATGACCCAGCATATGTTTCATTGCTACCTTAAATAAAAACAACATTTTCCTTGTTGTTCAAGGCTCAAACATCTTCCATGAGCTTCCACTGTTTCCAGAGGTTCTCACAAGTTTACCATGATCAATGTTGATAGCCCATGTGAAATACTACATGTATCAGAAGAATCCCTGTGTTGTGCTCTTTGGTGTGTTCAGAGAGTAAACATATTCCTAATTTAAGGATAAAATATTCAATCATCTGTTCCATTAATTACTCCCTCCCGAATTCACTTTGTATCAACCATTTCCCACCGCCAGAATTTACTTTCTTCACCTTTAACTATTCTGTTCTCAAGCACAACTTCTCGTAGGAGCAATATTCCTGGCAAGCAGGAAATGCAATCCAAGTTTTTCCCCATGCTGGCACTAATGAGGCTGGCCATAGTGATTAACTTCTCATCCTCCTGCTGTATTTGCTCATGTCAACTCCAGGAAGGATTCTGTCATTCAGGCTAACACTAACACCAGAGTATCAACACTTCAAAGCTTTAACTAGATCAGAGATGATACAGACGTGTCACAGGTTTTCATCTCTCTGACTTGAGGAAAGTGAAAAACAGGTGTGGGAGGTTTACTTTCTTCCTCTTTATTTCTCTCTGCTCTCCAGATAACCAGAAGTTGGGATTGCATGTGTTTATCAGATCCTCTTAAAATTGGCAGTGTGTACAATTTTTGTTCCAGCACACCTCTTGATCTCAGAGTGAAATAAAATTAGGATGGCTAAAGTATGAGGAGTGACATAAATGCTTTACAGTGCTTCACATACATACCCAATGGGACATATACTATTCTCTTTAAAAATGAACATACTTTTTGCTTTAAAGAAGCAGGAGTTATATGAGTAAGAGAAAAAGACATATCCATGCTTTCCTTGGGCATAAACACCCTTCTGTCTTATTATCTATATCCTAAACATCTGGATTTAGATCATTAGACTCCCAGTGCAGATATAGTTGAGGGTGATGTATAGTAGAGGGGGAAAAACATCAGAAACAGAATTCTCATAAAGATCTTTTGGGCCTGATTTAGAGAAGGAAGTATTCATGTGGGGAACATCAACAGAAAAAGCTGCTTCTTCAGCTACTTAGAGATACTAGGCTCAGTAATATAATGAAACAAAGATGTATGCTTCAAGACAGCAGCACATGGAAAATGGCATAACTATATGGGAGAACGACAGGGATCATGGAGAAAAAAAAAAAAAAAGAATCCTCACAAATAAATACTAAAATATTGCCTTTCTGCACGTGTCCCTTTGCTGTTTCCTTCTAGCACTTTGTTCTCTCTTCACCCACAAATGCAGCTGGCCAACGGACCGCAACCATGTGGTCACCCCATGAGTAGCAACTCTGACTGAAAAGTATACCTCTTCTACTCTGCTTTTTCCTGTTTGTTATGACTGTGCTGGAAATGACTCGCCCAGCTTTACAAAGTACATGTCTCACAAGCACACGTTATTCTGCTTGGGGAGCTGCTTCACACAAACTCTCCCTAATCAACAACAACAAAAACAACAGCAGGACAGCTTAAAATGTTAAGTGAGTGGTTTGAGTAACCTTGGATATTTTTTTTCTGTAATTCACGGTTTAGGGAGCACTCATAGTAATTGCTGGGCTAAAGGCAGTAATTCCTCATTTTGTGGGTCATGGTGAGAAGCCTGAGGCAAAAACCATCTTCAGCTGGGCTCAAAGTGAGAGAGATATATGTTTATTTTTACAGCTTTTGTCTTTAAGCAGAGATAAGGCTTACCACCTTTGAGATGTGTTTAACAGACCACAGTCAGCTACCTAACACATTCTAATGTGAAAACTCCAAACCACATCCTAGACAAACAGAAAACGCTATTTAAAAAGACATTGATTAAAATGTGTAAGCTAAGACCCTGCTTGCTTTCTTTATCCTGACAGAGGTCGAAGCTGCTTTCTCTGCCAAATTTCATATCCCCACAAGCCCTGACCAAATGAGGTGTGCACTGCTATCTTCCCCCATTCCATGCACTATTTTGGCTGAGCATGCAACACGTTGATCACAGTAAATGTGCAAAGTGATTCCTACTGTGGCATTCCTACCCTCACAGGGCTTATCTCTTTCTGAGTGGCACCACCAGAAACACAATTTTGGAATGGCTTTGTTATGCTGATTGAGAAAGAAAATGTAGATATCTCCAGTTCAGAAAGACACTAAGAATCATTACCAACGACTCTGAAACACTGCTTCCTGCATAGCCACATGCTCTCCACCATGAAGAAATCTCTTTGCCATGAGACAAGAAAAGAGAACTAGAAAGGTCCAGTCTTGGATCACCTAGACAATCTTAGCACTTCCCCAGGTGGTGAAAAGCACAGATGGACCTGCAACTACTGAAACATTTAATGAGAAAGATTAAAGATTAAACTTACTGAAGTCAGAATTTTAACCACAGTAACGCATTTTGAAACTGCCTTCCCCACCACTATACCTGACACAAATTGCCTAAAAACTGTTGTCTGCCTGAGTAGAAGTCAGAAACACATCAGTTGCCTCTGGATCACTAGGCAGTGCCTAGCAATCGGTAAGGTCCACATCCTATCTACGTTAGGAATAGAACAAGAGCCAGTTTAGCAGCCGATAAAGATTGCTGAGACAAGACCCATTGCTGTGCAGCCACACAGTGCTTTGGTTTCCTACAGAGGGAGGCAACACAGTAGCACTGCCACCACACACTGTGTGGTTCCAGCTCTAAATGAGACCTCTAGTTGTGTTTCATTCTTCTCTAGTTAATTTCAGCTTCTACAGGCATTTTCAAGTGGAAAAAAGTCTAATTTAAAATCATTTTTTTTATTTTAGAAGTTGTGAAGTCAAAACATTTCTTCAAATTTGCAAAAGAGGGAGGAAGCTTTCTCCAGTTTGAAACTGTGGCTACTGACACACGCACCATTAAAAGCAAACTACAGTACTGAGTACAGTACTGAGAACTAGAACAGGATTTTCAGGCTCACATTTCAACAAGGTGTTCAACTGAAAACAGGAAGAATGTTTGTTGATAAACAGAGTAGAAAGCTGACACTTTGAGGAACGCTGCTATTTATATATACACACACACATATATTTGTGTGCGTGTGTATGAGTGTGTGGTTGCTCCATAATACAATCAACACAACAAATAGAGCCCAAACCCACTCACTCTCCAGGGTTTGGGGGAAGGTTGAGATTTTGAAAGTATGTCTAACTGAAACTGCAGCCAAAGCATCTGCCTTGGAGATACTCATTTCCTGGTAGCTGCTTCCAGATCCAAGATCTCCCAGATGTCAAGCCAGAGCTGTTGATTCTGATTAGGAGATTATTTACAAAGGACTGTATGGCAAGAACAGGAGATGGAATCAGCACAGGTCACTATTTCACATGACTCAGAGGACACTTGACTTTGTCACTAGTTGCCTATCAGGATCACGTGAATCCTTAATTTTCTAATTACAAGATGAGTCTCTGTTTTGTTCCTAGTATTTAGTAAAATTGCTCTTATGTTTGCATAGTCATACAAGAGATAGCTTTCAGCTAACTGGCTCATACCTTCAGATGACAAATAGAAGGAGCTCTCTATTACTTCTTGGTAGGCAGCTCCCATACCTCTGCTGCTTTCCTTACCTTAAAGCAGAAACAGCAGTGTGGACATACCTTTAACATGTCTCAGTGTAAAAAACCCTGGGCTGCACCCTGAGGCTTGTACAGATGAATACTGATCAACTGAAGAGCCATAGGTTTTTGCATAGCAGAAACTCGAAGGGAGGCTGGATGAGCTGTTTTAATTACTTTATTATTTCCTTAAGTCAGCACCCTGAAATCTCAAAATGAAACACCGTGAATTGGAAGGCAAAAAAAAAAAAAAAAAAGACAAAGTTCTTTGTAAGTACAGTTATTTAAGAAACAACCATTCTGCATATCCTAGCTCTAATGAGCACAGGTAGGTGCACATCTGTGTTTCCTATCCACATATGTATTGGTTAATATATTCTCTTCTACAAATGTAGGTTGTGTGCAAATACTAAATACAATGAAGAATTGATGCTGTGAAGTTATGAAAGTCTAGAATAACACACATGCAGACTTGATATGCAGCCCAAGTAAAGCAGGCCCTGACCCAGCAAAGCACTCCAACACATGCTTTATGTTAAGTCTGTGAATATTGTCACTGAAAGCAAATGAGACCACTTGAGTGCTGAAAGTGTTTTGCTGGATTAAAGTCTAAAGAAAGGGGAACTGTACAAAGGACTTCTTATGACAGGCAGGAGGCAGAATTCCCACCAGTACTGTCAGAAACAAAAAACGACCTGTCACCTTCCCCACTGGTTACTAAGACTCCCATTCATCCATGCCACATAAGCCTGAAATTCCCCAGAGTACAAAAAATAAAAGTAGTAATAGTAATTTTAAGAAGTCTTAAATCTCCCAAAAATTAAGAGAAAAAAAGGAAGTTATTTCCCTTTAAACTATGGTGAGCTCTCTGTGACTTCAAGAAGAAAATTTATTTTTGCAATATATCAATACACCTTTAGGTACTTGGAAAATTATGACTATAAAAGCATCAGCTCTAACCAGCTGTAGGCCAATCGAAAGGTTCACACAAATTACACAATAAAGGATAAAAGCCTGTTTTTTCTAAAGCAAATGATCTTACATATTACTTTGGTAACGTACAGAAATCCTGGGGGAAAAAATAAAAATAGCCCAAAGTCACACAAAGGTACATATATGTGAAGACCATAAACTGGGTTCAGTTAACATCGCATCAGATTATTGACCAACCATGCCAGGGACAGAGAAAACTGAGTATAGTTTTATTGTGCCCCAGATTCATGAAATGATTCTGACCTCCTAAAAGATAATCCCTATCTCTTTCCTTACAGATGTGCAGACCTGCACTGCTCCTCCCACTCCCATTCCAAGACACAGCTAGATGTCAGCATCCATGCAGAAACCTCAATATATAAAAAACGAAGAGCAAAGGGGTGAGCAAGATCAATCTTTGTACACTTCAGCTTTCCTGTTACTCCACCATCTCGGTCACTATGTGCAAATGGAGAATCAGCATAACTACCACTGATTATACCTATGAAATTATTCTGCGAGCAGTGGCCTTATGGCAATAGCTTTTAAATTTTCTATGCTGAATCAAAAATCCTTGCTGTAGAAACATAGTGAAGAAAGCAGCAGGGACATCTCAGCCAAATTAAGGATTAACCTTGGTGAAAAGTTACAAACCCTAGGTAGAAATACACCAAAACCACTCTCCCTTGTCCTATCAAAAAGAGTAAAGGAAAGCTGATAAAACTTTGCAGGTTTGGGGCAATTTCACATAGATGCATTCAGTATTTTATTTCTCTACTTTGATTCCCCAGAATGGAGTCTTAATCTGTCATTTCAGCCTCATGTAAAATCCCTAACCTGCTGCTAACATGCCTTACAGACATAATACTTTGGAGAAGCAAGCTCCCCTAACAGCACACTTTCTGGGAACAGAATTCAACTTTATCAAGGGTAAAGAAAAATTTTATTTGAATTTAGGGGAAAAAAAAAAAAAAAAAAAAAGCAGCTAATTTGAGTGTTTTTCCTTCTTTTCTCATTTTCACAGCCTATCAATAAGATTACTTTGACTGAGAGGTCCTATTCAGTGTAATTCTGCATCTGTGTGAATTATTTTTTCCAGTCAGTCATTTTCAGATGATTAAGGAAATGTCACAATGAGTGATTTCCAATAGTTTGAGATGCACATTTTGTATAACCTTTGCACCTCTGAAGTACATTTCACCCAGCTGAGGTCACTACCTTGCACATGGAGATGCATCTCTCATGGGAAACCAAGCACTGGCACATCCTGGGCTCTTCAGAATTTCTAAGCCAGATACCAGTCTCAGAATAATCATAGTGAGAGCGAAAGCCTTCTTGGTATCAAAGATTACTTCCCTTGAGGCTTCTCAGTTCCTTCTCACTCTGTCATGCTCATGTCTTCTATCTCACCTATCCTCTCCTCTTCTACTTAATTTCAACTCACTACTCAGTTTCTCTCTGTCCTTCTCTCCCCTTGTACTTAGCTCTTTAGTAGAGGCAAGAGAACCAGAGAACCCACCTCCATTATTTCTGACTATGTCTCCAAATGGGCACTTTTGTGAATAGAGCTCTTAAAATCCATACTGACAAGTAGAAAGAGCGATTACTATAGCAACAAAGTGGTTACAAATTTGCAAGGAAAAATCAAACGTTCTCCTAAGGTCTTTGCCAGAGAATCACCATACGCTCACATCTTTGCCAGCAGTTAGGGCACCAAGAAATTGAAAACATTTTAATCCCTGTCATTATGGGAAAAAAAAAAAAAAAACCCACAAAACAAGCAAACAAACAAAAACAAAACAAACAAACAACAACAACAGAAAACCAAAAACCTAAAAAACATAATGCTATTATTTCCTGGAGTACACATTAGTCAACGTGACTAAGAGCAGATAAACAAGATAGCCTGGGGTTTGTTTCTTACATATATAAAATCAGTTCTCTTATCTCAGGGTTGTTCTCTTTAATTTTCTTCATGTGTTGTACAAATAGTAATTTGGGGAACATTCTCACATCAGTTTTGTGCAAAGAAAGAAATCAGACATACTTCACTGCTTAGCTATCCTGTTGAGTCCAAACAAATAGTCCCAGTAGGTGACATCACCCTTACTAACCTTTAAGTAATTCCACCTACACAGTGCTCCTTGGGTAGCACTTACAAACAATGAAATGGAACATTAAAAAAATAATAATAATAATCAGAAAATCTTTCCAGTTGGATTGAGTCATCTGTCCTAGTGAACATCTCATGAATTATTATTCCATATTAGACACATTAGCTTTCAAAATGTAAAACTGTACAGAAGCACCTAAATCATAAATGTGCATCATTTCCTACACCTATGATAGGTGCATATGCTCCCCAAAACTGAGATAGAAAGATTTTATCCTTCTTTTGTCATTGCCTTAATGGAAGGCATTTGTTGGAAACTTAAGAATAATCCTCTACTGTTGCAATCACTGCCTCTTTGGCAATTTCTTTGTAGCACTTAATGAAAATACTGTTAGTTAAAAGAAGTCTAGATGAGAATTCTGTATTCTTTCACTTCTAAAATATAATAAAAATATAAACAGACATGTTTCAACAGAAAAATATGCACACTTCTGTTCCTGTTCTGACACTGGCTTCTTACGCAAGAAATAAACCTAATGCAAAATCCTAAAATACAGTAATTTTCCTTACTTAAAAAAAAATCAGTGCAGATTCTTAAGAATTCTTCAGTCATCCGTTTTGTTTGTGGTTTTGTTTTACACAAGATGATGTAAGTCCCTCCAGCTGGAATGCCCTAAAGCACTACAATTGGGTCAAATAATACTTAGATAAGAAATCAGTAGTTTCTTCATGCAAGAAATACTGAAGAGTTGAAAAAGCAACTTTCAAAATGAAGAAAAAAAGTATTTTCAGGACGGCTTATTTGTTTGTCTCTTTTTCACTTTGTCTTTTGCCCAGATTTGAATATTTCTAACACAGCTCTCACAACACAGTATTTTTGCCATTGACAACCAGCTGGGACATTATATTGATATGTATGCTACATCACTGGTTTGGCAAGGAGAACACAGCTGGGACTGATGTACATGACTATACTTCCACAACTGGGCTTCATCTAGTTCATCCCAGTTCTCCAGTCTTCCATTACCAAGCTAGCTGTCAGTCTGTAGGATATTTATACATCTCTCACTTCAGGGATATGTAAGCAAGCAAATTTACACAGCTTGTTATCCCAAAGATGGAGATAGAGTGGTGGATTACCTGGGGGTTTGTAGTGCTTTTTGTTGTTGTGTTCTTTTCTTCAGTGTCCAAATTATCTAAGTCAATAGGTACTTGCACCTTTAATCACTTGAGTCTATTCCTATTCCAGCCCTAAATATTTTATGAAACAACAACTTGCATACATAGCCATAGCTCTTAAATTATTCTTAACCAATGTAACCTCAACTGAAACACAACCCGCACATACTACACTGTTCCTGTCAATGACTTTGAAAGTATTTGGTCATAAAGGTTGCATCTGGGGTTGGCACGTGTTGCCCTAGTTTCTCAAAGCATCCTAAGTACACGTTGCTGTTCCTTCAAATGCCTCCAGAGGTATGCTTACACTGTGAGTTAAGCCCAAGTTTGAAGTTGTTCTTCAGATCAAACCTGCCCATTCACTCGCTATTGTTTAAATACAAAAAATAGTCCTAGGTGCAAGCTATGGACAAGCAGTCTCAGGAAGTCTCTGAGATGGAGTTTGAATATGGACAGAAAATGAATGCAGGTTCACCTCTCTATTCCCCGTGATGCAGATAAATCATACACATCCAGGACCAAGCAGGTTCATCTTTTCCTGTCAGCTCTCTGGTTGGCTTAGCTTTTCCTGTGCACAGCTGAGCATTTCAAGTCCCAGCTGAAGGCAATCTATATAGCTGGATTAAGAGTTGACAACGTGGAATCACATATGCCACAAAAGTCACCATAATTAACCCCCACAAAGCATGCTCTTAACCTCTTACTACAGTGAAAACTAAACAGCTTAAAGGGAACAATAAATCAGGGCAAACATACTTAAGCATTCTTCCCACAGTTTCATAATTACACAGGACAAAGTTCAGACAAAAGAAACTGTGCTTAGGCAGACAAGAGGACTTCCACACAGAGAATTACCTTCCTGAAACTAAAGCCATGCCATTTTTCCTTTGAAGCAAACTGGCTGAAATCCATGTACTAAAGAGAGAGCAGAGACTTGAAGAGGCTGAGAGGTGCAGGAGGCCTTGTCTCAGCCCCCCTTGTTAACTAGCCAAATACAAGAAGGTTGCAGACTTTTCTCCAGGCGTACCAGCTCTCACCTACCTGGCCAAGCATGCGAAGGAACGCCCACAGCATTGGGTGCTCCTTCCACTGCCAGCTGTGGCAAACGCACTGAATAGTTAGCTGCAGGGAAGAGCACATATATAAAGAGAAAAGCACCAAGCACAGGTTCATTAGCATGCTCTCACTTGTTCTAGTATGAAATTCAATAAACGGTGCTTGAGGCACAGTGCTGTAAGTGTAACACCTTTAAAGGAAGGAGAGAAGCCCAAGAGCATTTCTATAGAATAAGCAAAATCAGACGTTCTATAGAATAAGCAAAATCAGATGTATCCACTCTGACTAAGCAGCTTCATAGTGATGACTGCAAGCTCATTTATTTAAATAGATCACAGAAAAGGAAAAGGTAAGAAAAGATTAAAACAATTGTGTCCTCATTCCTTTGTTTCAAAACATATGTGTAAGTGGCATGGGATGAGGAGAAAAACATTAGTGACACTAATAATAAAGTCTCCACTCAGGCTGCTTGTGTTGATAGGAGTACAAAACAAATAAATACAAAACCAAAAATGCAAGACATACAAACAAACAAAAAACCTACAGACTTTTCATCTGTCCCTTTGATGAATGTCTTTGGCTCTATTCTCTAGGCAAAGATCAATACCCATTTCCTAAGACATTTATTTAGGGCTTTAAAAGTCTTTAAACTGAGCCCTGCCTAGGGAGTCCCTACCCCCACCCCCACTGCTGGAGAAAGAAAAGAGGTATGGGATGGGGAAGAGAAGAGAAACCAACTGCTTTATTTTCATTTTAGCATTCACTCTCTCATATTAAAAACAAACAAACAAACTAGAAACTCACAAGTTTCCTCTTACAAATTCGCTCCTTATTACAATGTTTCTGTTCAGAGCTTTCTACCAGTTGGATTTTGAACACCATCACCCCAGCAAAATTCAGCATATTTTAGGAAGATATCCGCTTAAGACAAGATGGGTTAATTGTGAGGCTGTGTTCACAGCACTACTCATTTACTTCTAAAACATTCAGTACATGCTGTTTTCTCCTACAAGAAGAAAGTCTGTAAAAGAATATCCAGATAACGCAGCACTTTTTGGCCTTACTGAAGTCTTGAGGATAAATACTTCTCAATTACACCTACACAGCCACCGTTTTCAATAGGAACAAACAGACTAACTAGAAACAGGACTTAACCCTTCATCCTTCTGTTGGCAGTCTCTTTCCAGATTTCTGTGATTGATGCTAGCCAGTCAGAGTCCTAGAGGTAATGTTCCTGCTGCTATATTTATTTAACTTTTCAGTAACTCTGTTAATACAGTTCACATAATTCCAGGAATACATGTAAATGCTTTCTGAAACTTCTCAAAAATTGCTCATCTGTTAGTCAGCATGAATCATTGCCACAGTAGGCTTTCCCAAAAAGCATTACAAGAGAAAAAGAAAAGAAAAAGAAAGAAAGCACACCTCTCCATTGTTTTTTGAGTAGGAAAATGAGCACGAAGAAAATTTGTGAGGAAAAAGATTTTAACAGGACCAGGCTTTATATGAGACAAAAGCATGCACAGATCCCTTTCTCATGGGCATATAATCAACTTACCACAATTGACAAGTAAAGCAATAATTTCGTACTGCATTCCTGTCCTGCTTTTCAAGTGCTATGTAAATTATCTGTACCTCTTTACAAAGCTAAATGACTTCAGATAGGCGTAAAAGAGCGAGGACGTTGCTCCATTGGTAGTACTCCTCCGTGACAGACTGAAGGTAACAGATTCTTAAAAATTCAGTAATTGGAAACAGAACATATTTTTACAATATTGTGTGACCTGCATATATTATTTCAGAGACTGCTGAAAACAGCAGCTGGGCTTTACTGAAAAAGAGAGAGGGTATCCACAGTGTTTTTCAGGTTATTATTACTCTTTATTCTTTTCCTAAGACTTAAATACAATGACAGTTTGATTCTCTTGGAAAGATGCACTAGTTGTCCATATCCAAAAGAAATTTAAAAATAAGAAAGAAAAGTTAGCATAGTTGCAAACTGCCAAAGGAACTGCTCTAGCTTCAGAAAGAAATCTGTGTGGCACAAATGGAGCCCTGGAATTTGAGAACAGTGCAATCAGTGACCCACAGATTAAGAGGGATAAAAGCTGCCAGCTTTGCTGTCTGATCATTGGAACGAGACAGGAAGTAAACACAACTGGAAATCATTATGCCTTGGTATTTTATTTTTAGCTTCTCTTTGTTTGCTGAGTGCATTTGGCAGAAATCTTACAGCTTAGAGATGGAACATGTCTTAATAGGCCTCTAATACATCCTTTTCAATCTCCTAATTTACCCCTGTGGAGCACTCACTGCTACCCTGGCCTGTCTGTGTTTATGTTTTGTGGAGTTTCCACCATTTTCTTTGAAAACTATCCCACATCTAACACATAGATTATTCCACCTGGTAAAGTCTGGGTTGCAAACTGTCTGCCCTTCTTATTTGATTGGCTCTCTTCCTCCAGCCTGCTCCTCCCAGGAGAGGAGGCATGTTGAAAGTTCCCAGAACAAAAAAGGTAACAATTTGTCGATCACCTACATTCTTCTCTTCATAGCACTGGCTACTAGCCTAAATGTGTGTTTGTCCCACTTCACCTGCTCACGCTGCTTGCTTCCATTTGTCTTCATCTGACACTTGAACCATCTAGAGGATGATCTTGTGCAACATTGGCTGCTGCTTAGTCAAGTGAAGCACGTTACACATTTTCATTTCTTCTTTGCAAGAATTGTGCCAGCCCCCAGCCATAATCATCAGCGTGGCTGGGTTCTGAATTTCTCCAATTTTCCTGTATTCAAGTGTCATGAGCTCCCAGAAACAATATATAAAACTACATTACATTCTTATGCAAGCTTCTGAACTGTACTTGGAGTAGCGGAAGAAACAATTTAAATTCAAATCACCACAACAGCAACAGCTACATGCAAGGCACCCCCCAGTTCCACCCTATAGCACCCATCTGAATGCAAACCATCCTTTCATGAAGCAGCTAGGGACAGAAATGAGCAATGCAACAGAGCACCACCAGGTCAAAGTGTTTTGTACTAGGGAAAAGAAGGGGCAAGAGCTCCTGCTGTTAAGGATCCTGCCTCTATGCCAAGATTTGTACATCAGCACATCAACAGATCTCAGCGGTTCGTAGTACCACGAGCAGTGAGCACTGCAAAAAGAACAAAAAATCACATCAAGTTCTACAAAACAGATTCTAAATGGAATGGAAGATAATTCAAATGTGGAGAACACCTATTAAGGGAGAGAACTGCAAACTTGCTACCTTATCTGTGTGAGATGATGCTTCCAATAAGCCTTAGATAGAGAGGGAAAGTAGTCTCCAATTGCCTTTCAGCAAAGACAACAAAACCGTGGCTTATTCTGTGAAGGTCACAACCCAGAAAAAAATAACTGAATTTGTCCTTCCATGAGCAGATCCCATCTCTTTTTTAGATCTCATCTGAAGACAATCACTTTGGTTAACTATAGTGAATTATGTCATTGAATTACTAAAAAAGAAGGAGCTCCTTACCCCATGTACAACAAAAGCACACTAAGAATTATAAACATTAATTATATACATAAAAGTTATATTATTATATAAATATTTAGATAAATATGAAAGATATATAAGTAAAATTTATATAAAAGTATAGCTATATAAAAGTACACTAAGAATTCTTCCCCCATCTCACGACAAAATAATTTTTAAAAAGCTACTACAAATGAATACAAAATGAAAGGAACCTTGTACTTGCAAGCGTTTACATGCTGTCTCCAGGAAATGCTCAGCTCAGGTAATGTTACTGCAGTGCAGAGATGCTTATTAAAAAGAACTGGCAAATAAATCATGTTGCTTTATGGTAATAGCAGCTTTCTTGCCAAAAGGTGGCTCTTAATTTTCTGTTCTAGTACACTTGTGAATGCACTCACATTTCCCAACAAAGCACTAAACCTGTGAGGAACCACACCCCAAACCCCTGGTTGTTTCCAGCTGACTTATGCTAGTGTAAATATGCTAGAGTAGAGTCCCAAACAAGGTCTCAAATCCAGATCTTTGCTGAATATAAACTAACACTCCAATCAGCTGTGACTTAGAACTGGCCTCTTTGTCTCTGACAATAAATTATTTTCCATGCTGCCTCGCAGGGATCTGCTGTAGAGCTCCACTAAAATCTTGGTTAATGTTTTCCTTACCTGTGGAAAAAGCTTATCAGCATGAAGCACGGTGAGCATACAAAAAGTGCTAGCTGGTTAGTGCTCGTTATCCAATGCAACAATCGGGAACTCTGGGTATATATGGCTCTGGTTGGAGCAGCTTTGCCACCAGAGGAGAAATCGAAAGATAAGCTACAACGAAACTTCTCTGTAAGTACTATAAACAGTGTAATGTTTTCTTCAGGGGTTGCATGAGAAATTTATAGTTAACATTAATTCCAGTCTATTTTGAGTTAGTTTTATCCCAGATCTACTTTCTTCCAAACTTTTTCAATAGTAAAACATACATATTTTTTTCGCACACACACTGCTATTTATTGCAACTGCAAAGAGAAAAGGGAAGTGAACTTTATGCAGGGCCTTCTAGACTGTTCCAGTGATTCTGGGACACTGTTCGACCAACGGAAACATCTCCACTGTATCAACTCAAGATAATAACAGGTGCAAAGGAAAGCTGACGCACCTCGCCATTTCTTTCAGAGAAATATGATGACTACAGCATACATATACAAAGGACCTTTAAGAAAGTCTTCTTAACATGATCGTTGTCAGCCTCTTACCTTCTACCTTCTTCTTTGCTGCTCCGCTTTGCAGTGTGTGGCCTCACCTCAAGCACTGGGTACAGTTTTGGGTGCCACAACATAAGAAAGCCATAAAACTGTGAGAGAGCATCCAAAGGAGGACTATGACGATGGTGGGAGATCTGGAGGGCAAGGTGAGTGAGGAGGGGCTGAGATCCCATGTTTTGTTCAGCCCATAGCAGAGAAGGCTGAGCGGACACCTCATGGCGGCCTGCAGCCCCCCTCATGAGGGAGCAGAGGGGCAGCGCTGAGCTCTGCCTTCTGGTGACAGCCAGGGAAGGAGCTGTGGATATTGCTGATAGCTGAGAAGCACCTCTTGCAGCCTTCCTACATCCTTGTGGTGACAAGGGGAAGATAACTAGTGAGGACTTCTAACATCTTTTCCATGGAGAGCTTCTTGCTGCGTGTCTTCCCTTTTGGAAAGCCCTCTCTCTCTACCACTGATAAGTTTCTATAGGATTTGCAGCAGTTGTCTGAAGGCACCTGGCTTACACAAATCAGTGAAAGCCCCCAGGGACCCACGTGTCTGGAAGGTGGAAGGGGAAGACTGTTTGAGCCCTTCTGTGAAAGAGCAGGTGCAAACCATACTGGATATGGTTCACACAGAGATACTGCCATGGGGGAAGCCCCAGGCTGCCTTACTACCTAGATGCTTCCTGTGTCCTCTCTTCTCACTCTGTATCAGATGGCAACAAGATTTATTCAAAGATTCTGGCGCCTGATAATACAGTAGCTTTCTCATTTACTGCTTTCCATTCCTCTCTATTTCTCCAGTGCTTTTTTTTTTCTCTTTTTTTTTTTATGTAATTTTCTCAGAACTTTAATCTTTTCCCTATCTACAAAACAGCCTGATTACAGCAGATTACCCGTTTTTCATAGGTCAGAACATACGCTTTGGATCACATGTATGATGGCAAAACCATTTTAAGAGTGGAGAAAATATTTTATGTTGTCTTTTCTGTGATTTTTCTCAAGTTGTTACTACTTTAGCAGAGGGATAAGAACAAGCAGTTTTTGATTTGGAGACCCTTACACTTAGTATCTTTGATGCGTTATACAGTGGGGCTTGTTTGACTTCTAATGAAGAAAAGGCTTGCAGCAGAATTGAAAGACAGACTGAGACACAATTGTTTCATTTGAGGGCATATCAGACCCAGAGACGTGATGCCTGATGCAAATGCTCAGCATACATGGATCAAGCATATGGACTCTTCCTTTAGCACCATGTCAGACACAGATTTTTATTTACAAATTTTCACATATACACATACATCCAGGCTTTCCTCCTGTTTTTCTTCACTTCATACAACTGTTGCAGGATTTCTAAGTTCTTCTGTCTTTAGTCAGAGGTGCATGTGAGCACAACTAACAGTCTTCACAACTTAGCAGTGCTCTGAAGCCTCCTTACCCTTCAGAAAAGGCTAAATGTCTTTGTTTGCCAAAGGCTCTGTGAGTCATAGAGAATATGACTCCTGTGGTATAAACAAAGTTCAAGACTGGGGTTACATAGTCTATAAGAGGAAAGCTCTCAGGCAGTGGAAACAATAGTACATCCAGATGCCAGACCTCCTTCAGCAGACACTGTCCCAAAACCCCTGGGTGCAAAAAAAGGTCATATTTCATCCTTCTGATCTGAAGACAACACTGGTTAAGTTATAGCCGATATTTTTGGCTATAATACTTTTCTCTTGGAGGTTAATGTAAACTACTGCTAATCAAAAGAGTGGTTTTTAACTTCGTTGCATATTGCTACAGGTTCAAGGCACATCGTGGCTGCAGAACTTGATCTTGGGAAGCAGTGGAAGTTAGCGGGAATATCAGTGTGAACACTGAGGGAGGTACTGCCCTTTCATTACACAAATATTGTGTGATAAGATCACTCTTGCTGCTTACTTTCAGAATCACTGGCATTGAGTTGCACTTACTGAAGAGATTATGAGATGTGACTGTTCTTAAGAGAAATGTCAAAATAAAAAAAATGCAGTGTATTTTGCCACTATAAACATCAAAACAGACCTCTCCTTCCTATTTTCCCAGTGAGTTTCCTCAACGTACACAGTAAAATATAAGCTCAGGTACTGGAGATGGCAATGGGTTGGTCATGATGTCTGGTATGTATTTCAATGAAGACAGTTATCTAGGAACATATCTTAGTCTTGCAACAAAAATGAAACAGATTATACTCACTTAGGCATATACCAAAATTAAAAAAGAGATGAGAAGAGTTGTAAAATCCTTTTCTAGAAAGCTTTAAGCTGTTTTTTTTTTCTAGTTATATGTCTTCCTCAGTGATATAATTTAAAGATATTTTTGAGATAAATGCCAGAAGAAGACTTGCAAAGAAAATTGTAGAGGTACATGAACATAATGACACTGCTGAATATTCCACATTTAAAAGTGCATATTTCAGGAAAGGGAATAAAAAAAGCATAGCAATGGGAATTTTTTCAGAAGGAGGAGATTCCACTCTGCCTTCCTTCATGACATAGAGCTCAAAGAGAGCCCAACCCTACCGCAGAAAATTGCCTATTACACCAGTTATCCGTTATCCTGGATAAGTGGCTTTCTTCTGAACACTCCCTTGTATGCTGCATGGATGTTGCTGAAGCAGTGACATGGCAATTATGGCTCCATAAAGCCCTGGAGCCCATCCTGTAAATTATAAAAGTTATGATAATTTTGCCCCTCAGGCCTGCCTGTGGGTGGCTCATCTACCAGGGCAGAGAAGATGTGAAGGGTGGCACCTAAACCTTTCTCATCACACAAATGCTTTGCAGTGAGTCATGTTGACTCCCTCCAGCCAGTTTACTGCAGGGTATAGTTCTGCCATTCACTTTTGCTCTGCTTTTAATGTGGAGCAGGACTATTTTTGTAAACTGGATTTTGTGTTTGTTGCTTTGGTTTTTCTCCCTATAACTTAAAAGGAAAGCCAGATGCAAATTTTCTCTAAATTGGGAACATGGACTAACCACATTACGGACTCCATTCCCTTTTTCTCCTACATGCCTCTCTATTCCTCTTCTTGCTTCCATTTGCTTACTTGTGTCTGGTTTAACTATGTATTTTTTTATAAGATTAATTAAGATAGTATCTCTTACAGTAATTTTATCTTGAAAAATTTCTGTTATGGCCCTTCAACAGAACAAATAATTTTTTTCTGCTTTGTTTCCACAACATGCAACAAGCTGTTCCACAGTAATTTACAAGAACCACTGAAAAAGGGCTGAAAGTGAACTTAAAGACAATTATCAGCCCCACATCACAGCTTAACCTGATTTTTCCATATGTACTCCTGACCTGTTCTTAAAAACCACTGACAGATTACACAATCTTTGCAGATGATATATTCTGGCTAGATTTTTTGGAAGGATGAGATCCCACTCTGTCCTCCTTCATGTCACAGGGCTCAAAGAGAGCCTATCCCTACTGCAGAAAATGGTCTCTTCATAGCAGCCTTTCAATATCTGAAGAGGGCCTTTAAAAAAGAAGGGGACAACTCTTCAGCAGGGTATGTTCTGGTAGGACAAGAAAGAATGGTTTCAAATTAAAGGAGGGAAGATTTAGATCGGATATAAGGAAGAAGTTTTTTACAATAAGGGTGGTGAGGTACTGGAACAGATTGCTTAGAGGTATGGTGAATCCCCATCCTTGGAGACATTCAAGGTCAGGTTGGACCAGGCTCTGAGCAACCTGATCTAGCTGTAGGTGTCCATGCTCATTGCAGGGGATTTGGACTAGATGACTTCTTTTAAAGGTCCCTTCTAACTCAAATGATTCTATGATTCTAAGATTTACCTGCTCTTAGAAGTTTTTCATGACAGCTAGCCTGAATTCCTCATATTACAACTGAAGCTCATTATTTCCTGCTCTATCTGAATTGGACTACAGTGAAAAAAAAATATTTTTCATTTTACATATGAAAAGTTATTTTGCCCCCTTTTCTCTTGACACAGTGGTTTTTCCTCTAGATGAAATTACTCCATTCTTTCAAATCCTCCACATAGGTCAATTCTCCAAGAGGAAAATATGTTGGAAAGTATCAATTGTTGGATACTTGACAGTTGGAAGTGATTTATCTAAACACCTGTCTAGCTAGCAAATATAATTATTTTCAACATTTTTAGCCAATGACTGGAACTATCAACAAGACTCTCTCTTTTACATGGGAATATGAAGTCTCTGTTGGCAAGGACATGGTTGAATTAGTTAATCTTTTGTCAGTAAAGACAGCTTCAGAATGCACTCATCCACAAATTTCTTGCATTTATCATTAATTCATTTTCCAAAATTAAATAAAGACACGGTTGTTAGAGCTGCTCAGCCTGTTAGATTTGGCATCTTTGTATATCAGTGACTAGGCATAGCTATGTTATTGCTTGACTTTGAATACATATCAAATAGCACTAAGTCTCTAATACGAAAAATGCAAGTTTTTAGAGCTCCACAGCACAAACACACCAACATTAGATCAATCTGTAGCTTAGAAGTAGTACTGGATTCTTCAGAAAAAATAATTTCTGCCTTGGAAGCAACAATGAACAATGCCTTCTGTAGTCTCTTGTTGGCTAGAAGTTCCACCCAATCATGGAAATGCTGACCTGGCTTCTTTTCTTGTCTAAACTTCAGTACAGTGATCTGGCAAGGAGCTACAGCCCTTGAGTTACTCCAGCAAGATGAGGATGTCCCATGCCTCCCAGCAACACAGGCTGCCAGGAGTGCATCAAACCTCCAAAACTCTGTCCTGAGGAGTTGAGCCAGGTTCCAAGACTCCATCATTATCTTCAAAGTGGTTTGCAGCATGAACTGTAGACTTGGAAGTTTTAGTTGAAAGATGGAGGAAAGCAGAAGGCTCCTCAACAAGAAGCATGATAATTGGATAACTTGTATTTTTGTGCATATATGCACATTGTGCCTACAACAGGCTGCAGTTATTCTGAAAATAAAAGAAACTTCTCCCTTCCTGCGTAGGAAATGTTTAAAAATTTAAAAGTAAAGGTCTCACAGTTTCCTATCTAAACATGTCACCGTAGACCCTTGAATCTCATTGTAACTGAAGGCAGGAAAGCAAAATCTTTTCATCCCGATATATCAGTTACATTTTTTTAAGGCTGAAAAAAAAGGAAGTTTGCTTCTGAAGAGTTCCCATAAGGCTTAAGATAAATTATTTCAGGGAAATTGTACCCAAAAATATTTAGATAATATTGTACAACGACATTAAACAAACCACAAAGAATTACTTGCCTTTGGCATTAAACAGTGTTTACCTGCAGTAGCTAATGAACACAGGGGGAGCTCTGACACATACTAAAGTGAGTAAACAAAGTGAAATTCTTCTTCCAAAGAACTTCTAACACTGACTTCACCGAAGCCACTTCATCTCTCTCATTTACTTCATGACTGTAGTGATTTTCCTGGCTTATGTCAGAACATCTTGTTCCTCTGATTTATGTCCTGCACTTTATTGATTGGAGAAAAACAGAAGTACACAGGTAGTCCCAGTCGCAGCTTTCCAGCTAAGTGAATCAGAATTTCCCTCTTTCTCAGTCAGTTAAGTCAGTGACTTTTGGAGATAATCACTTTTTCATCAACCTCCTAACAAATACATTTCTATCTCCCTTGCTCCAGTTTGCTGCCATATCCATCCATATGTAATCTCCATCCATTAGAGCTCAGTGATGGTAATTGTGCACTCTCACCTTCACATGGCAATTACCATACATATCTTTTCATTTCATCTCTCCATTAGAGCCATATTTGGTGGTTACTGCACACATTCTCCTTAAATAAACTCATGTGCCATAATATTCTACTGTACAAATTACATGACTAACAGCCTAGCTGTAAAGCTTTAAAATAATATGCCTTTTATGAAGGAGCAATCACTGGTTGCTTAACTTATTCTCTCTGTTATGGAAAAAAGAGGAAGGTAAAGTAAGAGAAAATATCTACTTTCTTCCCATAGAAAGCCTCCACTTTGCTGGTAGAATCCTTCAGGAGCAAGGGCTCTCAGTGAGAGAGAGTGAAGAATAATGGTAACTCAAAGAACAAATATTTCTGGTTTATCTTAATTTTTGACAAGGATTCCAGTAAAAATACGATCTCAAATGAACCACAATCTGAAGGGCTCTGCTAAACTTGGTCATGCCTTAAGGAGACAGAGATGTCTCGGGAAAGGATTCTGGTTTAGAACAATTATGGTTCCACTATATTTTTCTGACATTTCTTTTCTTAGCTGTCATAAAAAAAATCCCATGGTTTTATTTGAATGAAACCATCTACTCCTGCGGCTTAAACGCTACCTGAAGTTACAGTGATTATGACAGAACTATCATCCCTGTAGTTGGTAGTCATAATTAAAAACACAATTTGAGTTTGTTAACAGCCAGTGGAAGACTTTCAGGGCCCATGAAGCCACACTCAGACAACAAATTCTTGTTATCTATTTAACATCTATTAAATAGTTGCTTTTGTATCTCATTATTTTCATGGAGGGAAAGTGGATAGCAATCTATTACTGTTGTCTGTCAGCATGCAAAGTAGTTTATAGCAGAGCAAGACTCCTATTCTTAGGACTACCAGCATGCCTACACTTATGGAAAAACATAATTGCAGAGTCAAGATCATCACAAGCAAATATCTACTTCATAACATTTTTAATGATACATTTTATTAAGTCATTTCTATTAATAAGGCTTAGTGAAATGCTTAAAAATCGCACTATATATAATTAAAAATGTTTCTTTTCTTTATGAGCTTGAGAGATAAGTATGGAGCAAAATAGGGCACAAAAGATGTTCCTGCCTCCATGGGAACACGTCTTGGATCAGTAAGACCACATATCTTTCACTTCTCTGTATTCTAAATGAAATCAGTTTGCCATGAATCTTTTTTTTCCATGTCACAGCTATTAGAGTTTGCAACCCGTGGAATGAAAGTTTGTTTGATAATTACTTTATTACTTGTCCTCAGGCCAAATTTTTCTCAAGGTAAGTCTGCACTTTGGTGACTTCAGTAACAGGAGGTTGCTAACTTCACAGTAATTAGCTCAGGACCTTAACGTTGCAGCTGTGGTAGTGTAAGCCACAGGCCTAAACTCCAGTCCAATTAGTCTACGCAGCGTTCCATGCTGCTGCACCAAACGCATAGTGAGGTAACATAAAACTACTTTGAGTACATCTACACAACCCTCAAGCTTACTAGAGCAGCTCAGAGAAATCCTGGACCAGCTTTAATTGTTCTCTAGTACATAGTGCTTAAAGAATTCTGGCGAGCATTCAATTCATAACTTAATTACATATCCAGGGAAGTCATGCAGAACCCAGGCACTCTTTTTACACAGTTGCAAAGGGAAATCTCAGTTAATAATTTTATGGGAAAAAGTCTGGAAAAAAAAAATAAAAAAAATTCGATCTTTCTTGATCCAGTGTAGCAGAATGCAATTACAAGATGTGAGCTGTTTATCTCCCCATGTCTCCTTTAACAGCTTTTAATGCTGGCAAGTAGACATAAGCTATTCTCCCTACTCCCTCAGACAATGTGATGCTGTCACAGCAGGAAGAAGATGGGAGCTCCAGTGAATATTTTAGGGGTCAGAGCGTGGAAACTGCGGCTCTTGAGCAAACCTTTAACATAACAACATGTGGTATGCATGCCTGAGTCTGCTGTTAGCAAGGCTGGGATCAAACTGGAGAGTTAAGCTATGCTTTGACTGCGTCTGTAGATGCTTAAAATGACATACTTTGCCAGCGAGCACCCAATTCAACCTGAGACTCCACTCATTTGCTCTCGTGCTCTCTGGGCAAGTTCTCATAAAATCATGGTTTTAAATGGAAGCAATTCGGAAGGCTCCAGAACATTCAGACTCATTTGAAACAATTCAGAATAAAAAACCAACTTAGACAAACTTTAATTGAAGTGTTCACAAACAGGATTACAACAGGGAGAACCAATTGGCTGAGTCCCAAGGTCTTGCAGCCACCAGTAAACGGTCCAATTCAAAAGACCTTGGAAAAAGATGCTTTAAACAGAGCCAAAGGACAATGCCAGCCATCAAGCAAGCTTCATTTCAGCCATTACCTGGTTATATCATCACTCCTTTCATTAAAAAAAAAAAAAAGAAATCTATATCTTTAAACAATCAAATGAAGCAATACTAAATTTTAGGAAGAGAAATGGAGGTAGAAGGCTTTAGTTACATGAAACTGCCATTGATTTCAATGGACTGTATAAAGGTCGAGCCACCTACTCAGAGAAGTAAAATTATTACTCTACATGAAGAGTAAGACCTTAACTCTATATCCTTTTTATTTTTTTTTCCCTGTGCTTTTTCTGCATTCTAATGCAAAGGTGGAGGTTTATTGACACAAAGAGATCCACAGGAGCCCTCACAGGCTGTAGTAGGAGTAGAGAGTAGTCAGAGCATGGAGTATTTCAGAGCTGAGCATAGTGACTGTTCCAGCCCATGTAACTTGCGTTTTGGATGCTCTACAATATGCCAAGAATTGATGAGCTCTCTATTGTGTCCCAGGAAGAGAAGAGCAGAGAGATACCCCTCTCTCTACCACTCGGGCTCCTGCACTGAGCTTCATAATCCATGCAATTTGACTTCAAGATTATATGGAAAATTTCAGAAACACAGATGTGTTCCAGTGTATCTGACTCTGCTAAAACTGGGAAACTTTCCATGTAGCAGGTAGTTTCACTTACAGTGGACAAGTGACTTTCAGAGACAGGGAATCCAGGTTTTTTTGCAATGTAAGTATCCTCAAAGAGTGCTTCCTGTGAGGATAGCTGTGCTAACCTGTTGCTTTCCTCAACAGGGGTCAAAATCTCAAAAGCTCAACTGATCCTTGTAAAAGAAATTAGAATTGCTCTTATTAAATGGAGAGCCTTTTGTCATAACTTAGCCAATTTATATGAAATGACAGCATCTTAAAAGACTTCTACATTTTTAATGTTTTGTATCATCATAGCATAAAACAACTCCTCCGTGTGAGTAAAGGAGACTTGTGCTTTTGTCTATGTTGCCTTTGGTGGTGGCATTCAAAGCGATGTTCTAAAGATCAATAGCAAGGATCACTAAGGAGGTCACAGTCTATGTTTGATTATTTTATTTTATTTCATTTCATTTTATTTCATTTCATTTCATTTCATTTCATTTGTGAAGGAAGGGAAATCTTCTAGACTTGAATGGCTATTTCTGCCACTATTTAACAAAGTAACTTTGCCAGCTTCGGCTTATGTACCGCAGAAACAGATGGCAATCCCAACTTAAGTCTGAGAATGGAATACAATCACTTAGAAGAAGAAACCACTCCCCAGATGTTTCTCCTCCTAGTGCACTCACAGCATAATTTTCCAAGTTTTTTTGGTTTTTGTTGTTTTTTTGTTTTGCTTTTTTTTTTTTTTTTTAATAGAGCTCTTAAAACCAGCACTGCCTTGTTTCCAGGTTTATCCTGAGTGAAGATTCTTGCCCACAGTGAGCAATAGTGCTTTCCAGTACAGGGGCAACAACAAGATAGTGTCCTTTCCTGCTGTCCAAACAGACATAAAAACATAAAACATTTGAGAAGCAAGGCAAACTCTGCTGTGGAAACTACTTGCTCAATAGGAGGTTCTGCTAAACAGAACTCCTCAGGAAGGGGGTTTAATCCAGATTTCACTAAAAAAACTTGAATCAGATAATGGTGCACTGAAACCATTTGCTTCTGTAACTTTGCTGTGAGGAAGAAGCCCGAATAGAAATTGTGTAGCAAAACATCAACAGGCTGACTGCACAGTGTAACACTTCTAAAAGGGCTGAAATCCGTGTTGAGCACACCTGCAATCAGAAAATGGAGGTAATGCCAACATCTGATGCAAATGCATGTCTTTGAAACAAAAGGTCCTGTGTGCAATAAGCATACTTTGCCCTTGCAAAGCTGAGCACTGGAAGGCAAAGGACAGCAGAATACAACTTCCCAGACTCCTGAAAACCTAGCTGCCTTTTTTTTATCAGCTTGCAGACAGGAGTGGTTCTTCAAAATCAGGCCCCCTGTACAGAGATAAACAAATACACTGTTAACCTGTGAAAAGCAGTCATGTGTTCTATTTAAAAAGACCATCTATCAAGATAGGTTTTCAATATCCTTATTTCCTTTCTTCCATTTTCACTTACTCTTCTTTGGAGAGGAACCAATCATGTCGAGACCATTGTCCTGAGTAACCAAGTACCTTCTTTTGGAGGGCTGTAATAAAACTAACCAAGAGCCTCACTTCCCATGTGAGATTCTTCTTGCTGTGCTCATGCAGCTAGTACATCAAGCAGAGAGCCTGCCTCTGCCTGAGACAGAGCTGTACACGTGTCACACAAGTGGACAGAAAGTGAAAATTTGAAAGAGAGCAGAGAATAAAGCTGCAGAAAATCATAGAGCATTACATTATTTACATGAGGAAGCAAGAATGATGTAGTTCCAGTCCCCATTTTTCACCCCCACCATTTGTTCTAAGTCAGGGTCTCCCAGTAGCAGTGTGGCCTGATCTGGGTTGTAGTCCTCAGGAAGACAGCCAGCACAAGTTATCTGAGAAAGTCCTACAGGGAGAGACAGCAACATGCCTGATAAGAGCTGGCTAGAGAAGAGATTGAATTATGAACAAAGCCACCACAAGTATTCTTTGTAAGTAAGCAGGATTACATGCAAGGAAATGCCTGTCTTCTAACGTAAGTTTTTCTTCCTACCCCAGACAGCCATGGATTTTGACTAACTGGCTAACTCAAAATAGGCTAGATCATTTCTCCTTTTATTGCAGGAATTCTCTTTGTTTCTTCAGCCATACATCTCTGAAATCTTCATTTTTACAAACTCGAACTTTCCAAAAAACAACCCACTTCAATTAATACATACATAACTTCTGCCATACTGCCATCCTGCATTCTTGCCCCCTTCCATAGCACAGTCTTGGTAGTACCAATCATTTCCCAAAAACAGTGGCAGCTTTTCCTGGCATGTGAACACTTACGTAGACTGATCCATACTCTGCTCATCAATTGGATGGGAGAAAAAGGTAAACAATGGATACAAATGAAATAGCTGGCAAAACTAGAAGCAATAGTTTGAGAAAGAACTTCCACATTTGCATGCATCTGACCTCATTGGCATTCACATCCAATTAGTATCAACTGCCACAGTTCACAAAGAAAGCTGCTGCTAGTTTCACTTCATTAATACTGACGTCTGAACTCAGCTGCTATAGTGGATTACTATTAATAATTATTTACAGTCAGCTATTTGCACAGAGCATGCTTGTCTAACGCTGAGGGTCAGGAGATGAACTTTGCCATAGCAATTCACAAGTTGTCCACCTCTTCAGTTTTGCAGCGAGACACTTTGTCTCACCTAGGTCATGTACTACCGCCAGCTCTCACACTTGTCCTATTACAGGCGCGATATGCTCTCACATGCAAACTCAAGCTCATTTCACACTTTTGGCTAGGGTAGGAAGTTGCAACAGAGAACGTTTCTTCTTTGAAGAAAAATGTGAGAAAGGAGAAAAGCTAGACAGTAGCAGCAAAGGTCACGACTGTAAAATATCTAGGTACAATGAATTTTAATCTCAGCTACTGGCTCAGAAACACACCTAGAAGTCCAACTTTTCTCAGACCCCAAAGGGAACAAAAATCCATTTTGCTTGTGCATTTTCAGGTGCAGCTAGTGAAGTTTTACATCCTGTGCAAGCACCACCACTTTCCTCACCACACTCTCGAGAGCCATCTAGCCTCGGGTGACTAATAAAGCAAAGAGCCAGCAGCGAAGACAAGAACAGGTTTTGTACCAAAAATCAGATCACACGGTTTCCTGTCATCATTGCTCAATTCGGGCCAACCTTGCTGTGTCCCACGCAGTGCTCAGCAGGATGGAAAAAGTGAAGCTGCATTCCTCGCAGCCACACCATGAGGTGTACCTGCTGGACTGTGCTGCTCCTGGCTGCACTGCCTGAGCCTGGCAAACTGGGACCGATTCTCATACAGCTGACCTTGTGGTGTCTGTAAATAACCAGAATTCAGCATCTGGTTGTTTCGTTTTAGCTGGCTTTCTAGCTCCCAAAACCAGGCAGCCTAGAGACACTGAAGAATGGCCTGGTGAAGCCAAGAGTAGAAAGCTGCAGCCTCTGTCATCAGTGGGTGGGTGTCTGGTAGAAGGAAACTGAGGAAACTTCACAAATCAAAAGGTTTTTCTTATCTCTTGCCCTCCTCATGCAATATCCCAGATGCAGGAAATCCTAAATATTATTTACACAGTACATTAAATCTATTTAAAACATTTAAAATGTATTAAGCCTATTTTCTCACGTTAGATTTAGCCAAAATTAAGATCATTTTCCTTTTGCAGCAGTTTCTTCCATGAATGATGAATATATTTTCAAGTGAAAAAGTATCCCCTCTTCTAGCAGAGACATAATTTCAGTTTTTTCAGTTTCCAAGAGACGCTATAGAAATCAAGCAAGTCTGTATCATTTCACCTGATTTCTAAGCTTCAAGAAAGAAATGTCCCTGGATTTGGAAGTGCTTGACTTTTTATAAGATTATCACTGTATCCATCAGTTTGTAGTGCCACCATCCCCATTTTGTGATCACATGCATTTAGTGACTGTTGTTTCTACTATGAAAACTGTGAAGATGCACCAGTTATTGAATTTTTTGAAAAATCCAGCCTTTCTGATATTTGTTTTCTAATTTCTTTATGTGAAATCGCACTAAAAGTGGCAAATCCCCATGAAAAATTTGCATTTTCCAGATGAAAAAAGCATTTTCCAGATGAAAAAAATGTCTTCCAAATGAATTTTTCTAGAGTGTCATTTTTTTTTTCAAGATATCACCTAGAATCAGCACGGAAGTAATTTACTGCAAGTTAGAAAAAGTGGAAGGTGAAGTCCAACATCTTCCTGCCCTCCTAGTCTCTGCTTGTTTGAAGGAGGTAAGCTGTAACAGGATTGTTCTTTCTGCAAGAAGCCATATTAAACCCTTCCCCCACCATATCATAAGCAATGAAATCTGGTCTCCTACCACCCTCTGTCTTATGAGTTGGATTCTCTTGTGTTTAATGAGGTGAAAACTGACTGAAGAGTTTCCCGCTGTTTCCCTGTCTGCATTATCTAAACTCTCCAGTGTCCCATAGAAACAGGGAAACCTTACAGCCTTCTCTCAATGAATACAGTAATTGAGTCTCTTTCCTGGATTGCATCTTCTATTTCCCTAAGCAGCTCAGGAAATTTGAATTTTGGGACCTTTAGCACTGTCCTAGTTGGCTGAAAGTGCTCCAAATTTATTAGGCAGACACACAGACATACAGTGTGGTCACATAAGCATCACCTCATGTGGACATAGGATAAAAACAACATTGGAATAGCTGTCTGTATGTGTGATTGTTGGAAAGATCCTTGCAAACTTCCAACTGCATTCAGGCAAGGAACTATCGATATCATCAGCAATCTGATTAATGATTCACATGTGAGAAGTGTTAAGATAAATCCCAACATCATTATAGCTAAGAACAGAATAATTACATCTAAGGCTCTTGGGGTTATCTTTTTTCCAGACATTCATAACTTTATTTACTAGTCCAATGCTACTCTCTTTGCTCAAGTGAAGTCAACTTCAGTGAAACCACTGATGCAATGTCAGGAATATTTCCCTCTGTGTCTTCTGGAAGAATGCTAAAAGGAATTAAGCTGCAGTTAGGAGGAGTTTGTTGTGGATGCTGCAGAGAGATGTACATTTGGATTTAGGAAGAGCTTTCACTTTTACTAAGGAAAAAGGAGAGCAGGGAAAATGGCAAGAGTAAAATCTGAGTCCTACTTTCCAGAACTATTTTCCAGATTGTCATTCAGAAGGCAGTGTGCTCCCCAATATAAGAAGGTTAGTTTGTATTAGAGCCAGAATGGAAATGAAATAACCATAAAATACATGCAAATCATATTGAATATATAAATCAACATCTTTATTAGCTGCAATAAGGAGCAGGAAAATTAGAACTATTCCAAATTACCTTTTAGTTTTTCTGTATTTCCTAAGGATCAAGACAAAACAGGTGTCACAGACAGTATCTTGGTGAGTACCTATGTAATATATAAAAACAACATGAAGATGCTACATATACCCTTCACACCAAAGAAGCTGCCTGATTCTGTTCTTAGTCTTGTGTAAAGTAGGAATCAATCTAACCACAAAGACGCAATTGGTCACACCATGGTGAAAGGCTGGTGGAAATTACATCCTCACCACAGCCACATTACTTGTTTATTCAGCTCACATTGTTCACACTAATGAAGTAAAAACAACACAGAAACCTGACCAAACTGGACAAAGTGGTCATAAACTGTCTTTTTTGTCTTTCATCAAGCATTTGAGCCTTTTGCCTTGCCCCATACAAAATCTAGGCCGGACTTCCTGCACGTGCACTTAGGTAGCGTATACCAGTGCTTGGTTAGCAAATGACCATAAAGTCATAGAATCACAGGATGTCCTGAGTTGGAAGAAACCTTCAGGGATCATTGTGTCCAACTCCTGACTCCACACAGGGCAACTCAAAATCCAGACCCTATGTCTGAGAGTGTTATAGAAATGCATGGACACAGATGATTCCTGCGGTGCAAATGATGCACGACAAGGTCTTATTCTATGCTAATTAGGCTGCATGCCAGATCACTTCATTACAGTCAATTCCAGCTTTTGATATGAAAGGTGTTCCTGCTGCACTGTTATTGGGAAAACAGGCAAAGCTCATGCATTGCTGTTCGCTATTATGCAAAGCTTTACACAGAAACTGAGCCCTGTAGACAAAGCTGCTGAGAGTTAGCTTACCCTCCAAATTCACAGTTTAGAGCCACTTTCTTCAACCAGACTTGCTCCCCATAAACAACTTGGAGCTCATTTTTCAGAGACAGTGCCTGCATTCTTCAGTTCACCACTTTTCAAGGAATGCTGCCTTAGTGTACATATAAACTGTATTTAACTGTCACTCAGACTGTCCCTTACTGATGTTGTCTATCATTATGAAACCAACTCAAAGCTCTGGCAATACTTAGTGAGAAGACAGGCTTGAAGTTAAAATCATACCAAAGGCACAGTGACACATTTTTGATTTCTTCAGCATAACATGCCTTGTAAGAAGGGCAGAGGATCTCCCTCAGGCAGTCTGTCAGACCAGTTCTGAGCGCTTGTAACATCTCTGGCTGGTTGCTGAGGTTCACCAGCACAATCACGTTGGAGCATTAAGGCAAGCCAGCTAATGAGTTCATCAGCACAGAAAGAAAATGATGCTTGGTAAAATCTCTTCTACAAAGCTTAGTGCAGCATAAGAGATCAACAAAAAATAGTATGCTTATATTTTCAAATTGAGTAAATTACACCCAAAGAGCTGCTGAGGGGATGTTTTCTCACTTGATTTTAAAGCCAGTTTTAGAGTCCTCAAGGAAATCAGGTATTTGACTAACTCATTATTACAATCTTAACATAAGTAGCTGGAGAATGACTGAAAATAGTTTTTCAGCCTTCATGAAAAGATGAAACTCGAACAGAGCTGGCACACCCAACATTCACCTACTGTAATTATGGTAAAACATACACACGCAAAAGAAAAAAACAAAGAGGAAAGCTTACTCAGCCCCGATTCTGCAAACATCAGACCATAAGCAGAATGCATCAGCTGTATTCCAGAAAGCAAAGCATAACACTCATGTAATTACTGACACAAATGCAAGGGTTCTTGCATGCTCTGCCACTTGTAAAATACCGACATAAATAATTGCTCAAATGAACTACTTTTAAGAATAAGGTATAGAAAATATTTCAATAGCAATATGAAGTGTGTGATGTCTGGATGTACTGTTGATATTTCAGATCTGTACTATCCTATCTAACCAAAAGCTTAAGAAGTCAAGGTAGTTATCTGCATGTCTGTTAAAAAAATGCATTTCCTCTATAATGGTAGATGAAAAGGAGGAGGTTATTTTCAGAAAATGGCAAACTTTCATGATGACTTTCCAACGTTATAGTTATTATTATTCTGCTGCACAGTTTTAATTATTTTGAGTAAACACATTTATTTTTATCAAAGCAGAACATAACTTTTTAATCCATATTATACTGTAAAGTAATATGTCAACCCGAAGCTTAGTTTTCAACACCACGGACAGGTAAATTAATACTGACACTGTTCAGTTTAGGTGTGATAAGTAGTTCACAAGGTTTAATACAGAGAAGATAGTGAGAATACTAGGGCTAAGTACCCAAAGGACACTGGGAAAGAACCAAGACCTGCGTGACATTTTTCGATGTCTGGCTTTTCAGACAATTGTTTCAGTGGTTTTCTTTTTCACTGGTTTGCTTTTTTTTTTTTTTTTTTAGTAGTCTGCTGTTGTCTGAAGTTCTAATTAAGACATGCTTCCGAAATGCTACTGCTCAGAGCTCATAGTATAACCTTCTGAGCACTACTTCACAGCAATAGCTGTATCATTAGAGCGAAAGCAGGCTTATACAATATTCTGAAGCTAAATGCAGCTACTGAAGACTCTGTGTAGTCATGATGGCAAATGATAACTTTATATTCTATCCCTTGGTATAAATGCTCTCTTCTCAGAGCTGACAGGAAGCATTGTTGAACAATTCTGGGCAAGTGTGTTTTACTTCTCTGTTTTAATGTTTTAGTATGAGCTTCGATTATCTGTCTCAGCTCAACATCTGAGTCTAAATGTCTACCTCCTCCTTGAGCAGATTTTTACTGCCTTGTTCCACAGCTCACTTGCTAAACAGTTTAAAAATTCTCGTTATTTTACCTCCACATCTAGAAAATACATCTGAAAGCAGTACAGTCAGCACAGAAAAGCTAAAGAAAATGAAGTGATGTTGTTGATTAAACACATAAATACGTTACTTGCATGTGCCATTTCCCTGGGTATCTTTAACTTCCTTTTGCTAAAATAAGAATGTTCTTTCTGAGTAGCACCTTGATTGAAAATGTCATGTACAGCATGACATTTGGACATGACAGCCATGTACAGCAGTCACCAAGCAAGTAAAACTTCTCAGTTCGCCTTCTCACAGTTATCACACTAACTCCATCCAGATGTTTTCCTATTTAGGCCAAATGTTTGGAAGTCAGTATACCTCCAGAGGTCACATCACCAATGGACGAAACCTGAAATTTTCCTGCAAAAACAGGAATGAAGTTCCCAACCAGTTTGAGTGATAAAAATACATAAACACACAGCATTTGGTGCTAATCTCACAGGTATCATCTCAGAAACTTGACTCTTGCAAGCCTGCAGAGGAAATTAAAATCCCAACAAGGATATGAGAGCGCTCAGGATAAAAGACACCACATCTCAACTTATTTATTTCTTGCTGACTACAGTGATAAGGAAGATCTAATTGCCATTTTGACACATTTTTTGGAAGAGTGGTTTCCACAGGACATTAAGTAACTTTGCCTTTTACATATGGTTAAAACTTCCTTCTAGCTAAACTTCACTGAATTAAACTGGGCTTGAGTACTTGCTGAAGTGTAGTACCGCCCAGGAGAGGAATGCAGCAATTTTCTGTCATCCTCTCTTTTAAAGATGCAGATTTGAACCTCTCTGTTACTTATGGCTCATCTATTCCATCTAGCAATGACCAACATGTAATTGATAAAGGGAGGAAAAATAATATGCCATAGGTTTAGCGTAAATACTTTGCAAAGCTACCATTTCAGTTTCGTCTATGGAGGTAAAATAGTTTGTGATAGAGGATAACTGGAAACAGAATCCCTCAAAGACCAAGACCACTGGAAGATACCACAAGTGAGGATGTATTTTTTAAAATCTCCCTCACACATTTTCAGACATTTCTGTTCGCGCCAGCTTAACAGCAGCTTGCTACAGAGCCATGAGATAGATACATCTGTGTAAGTAATACAATGACCACACTAGCTAAAATACCAGTTCTGTCTTATCCCTAAATATAAACCAAAACCAGTAATTTGCACATTTCCCTAAGCCAAGTCCTTCTGCAAATGTGTTTCTGAACTATGAACATATATGAGGTCTTAATTTAAATCACATAAACTCACACTTAAATCCTCAAGAAAAAGAGCAAAATTTCTAGCACAGTTTGTTACAATGCAAAAACAAATGCCTTTTTCAAAACATGGCTATGCACAACAACAGCTGTGTTTGGATTCACGAGGCAAGAATTATCTTGACAGCTCTTGATATAGCTAAAGATTTACTCCAAAAGACAGGTTGCTCAAGAGAAAAAAAAAAAAGGTAAATGACAAATCCTGGATATTAAGAAAAGTCAGACCATCCTTTGGAAGAGCCTTGATTTCTGCTTTATTTTGCATTTTGTTAAGTGCCATATCCTTTTTGCTGAACTCCTGTAGGTGGTAGTGTTGGTATAATACGTTATGTGTGACTGGGACACTGCCTGCTCCCCTAGAAGACTTGGTTCTTTAAGGCACGTTGATTTAATGACAGGTTACACTTTCTCCAAGGATGGTACTCCTTATTCTCAGGATCTATAAACAAATCATTAAACTAAATTAATGTCTATAATCACTCAAGAAACAGGATAATCTGTGGAGAGGAATACAAGCAAAGACTATAACAAATACATCCCCTATTGAACCTGTTATTCTTGAAATTTAGCTTTATTTTCTCCAAAAAGTGCGCAAGTAGTGTTGCTTCTTTTATTAACTCTGTCCTCCACCTTTTACAGAAAAAAAGCATTGTCATCTAGACTTCCTACAGCTTCTTATTGAATAGGGGGGGAAAAAAAAAAGAAAAAAAAAGAAAAAAAAAATTTAAGAAAACTTCTTGGTGTTGTCTATAAGCAAAAAAAAACTCGATGTTGATGGAAAGGGTAATTGTTTTTGATGGAAGAAGTAATTATCAAATCAATAGTTTTGTCCTTTGCTCAGGTAACTCCAGTAACAGATGTGGAATAAACAGAAAAAATGCCTTTCTCCAGAAATGTAAAATCTCCATGCCTATTTAAACACAGCATATAAGTACTTAGAAATAATTGCAAGTATGACAAATACAACTAAAGCTCCAAGTCCAGCTCAAGGAAGGAATGTTATTCCAGGCAGTAGGTAACCAGTGGTGATGCAAACAGTTGCAGTGCAGCTGGAGAAGGGCTTTAAGAATTCCTTACCTCCTTGCATGTGGAGCTCAAAGATGAAAACCTCTCTGTTAATAAAGCAGTTTTGAAAAGCCCTCACAAGACTTCAACAGTCACAATGCAACCCATTCACCGTTTTTATATGGATGGTAAAAGACTAAAAAGACAACAAATATAAGATGATTGAAAACGTGTTTGAATGATGTGAAGGTGCTGTGTGTAAGAACTGGTACTGCAATTAGCCAGCATTTATTTTAACTGCTTAGGAGTACTATTTGAATGTACTGCAAGCACACTATAACGTATGCACTCCTCAGTTACAGCTGTGAAAGTATTAAAGATGTAAAGTCAGACATAGTGGATAATGAGATATAATGGATAAGAAAGCCAATTTTAAAAATGAGAAAATATTTGAACAAAACAGTTCTTAGAGGCAAGGGCCACAGTTTTTCCTCCCTTTTGGACCTGTGGCAGAGAACGTTCCTGCTTTGTAGCAGGTGTAGTCAGAAGCACTTGTGGAGTGAAAAAACAAAAACATGCCTGGAGAGGTGTTTAGAAAGGTCTCATCTGAGTGCAGCACACCAGCACACCTGGCCAAGAGGCAGCTTTTCTGTGAGGATCTCAGGTGGCTGCTCTTTTCATGCCTGATGTCCCTCCAGTGTAGCAGGCACTGAAATTAATGCCATTCAGTTACCAGTAAAATTTGATTGGCTTCCACAAAAACAGCAAGGCAATGGGTGGCTGCACCTCTCTTTCTTCACATGAACAGTATCCACGGTCTTCACTGCTTGCTCTCCTTAGCAATGCAAGTAGTAGCAGATGCTGGATCTTGGCAATTGTTCCAGCTAACGTGGTGCTTAAATTTAGCAGGAAAATCCATTTTAGTGGCCTTCCTCTCCCCTCCCCTTTTGGGAAATTCAACTGAACTGTTAAATGTCAAACACTGGTGATGATGAGGCAGTTCCACTGAGTGGCAGAATGAATCAAAAGCCTTAGTTGCACAAGAGTAGGCTGGCAAGTCCGTTAAAAAAAAGCCCACGCAGTAAATTTAGAGCTGCTCTTTCCCCCTATAAATCAAATCAGCTGTTTGACAGCATAATATCTGTGCCAGAACAGTCCAAGAAAAAAGAATTGCGCTCAGATATATTTCCATGAGATCTGGAGATTTACAGGACAGAAATGAAGACAGATCTGAAGAACTAAAAAAGTAGATCATTATTTTAGGCAGTATTAATCAATAGCCAGCTATCCAAAACCCTGCTTCACACAGAAAAAAGACTGCAGAGCCTGTCCCTTGTAGCTCACCTCTGGTTATGAAAAGTCCTTCTGCCTTATCAGAGAGCATAGAGAACAAAGAACGCAAAACTGAAAGGAAAGAGAATAAATGCCAGAATTAGGCACATATCCCTCTGATGCTCCCAACCAGAGTTCAGTATTGAGTGCATTTTGCAACTTTTGAATGAGTATCAGGAGTAGGTCTAGCACTCCCCCTGCTTAGAAGTACCACATTCTTCATTTCAAATTTAATATCATGGCATAAAAAATCTTAACATCTTTAATCAATGGATCAGCTGTGATTGGTGGTAATTCAAAATCTTTTTTTTTGTGACAGAGGGTTTTCATAGTGAACATATAACAATTTGGAGAACCGACAAAACATAGTGAGTGGTATTTTGGTATTTCTTAGTTGAGCCATCTGAGGCATGGGGTGTACACTACTCTTTTGCATTACTGGTAAAGCTCCCACACAAGAAACACAGAAAAATGGAGGAGAAACATTATTTTGTACTTACTCAGATTATCAATAAAGCAGGCTGCAAAAGACTTAAGTTCAAATCTACAAAATGGAGTCTCCTGAGGTGAATTGCTATTAAGGAAATACTACAGAGCTTCTGCTCGAAAAGCATGACTTAGATTCCATTTCTTGAGACACACTGTAATGAATTCTTCTCATCCTAGATTGAAATACTGTCTAGGAAAGATTAAAAAACTTGTGGCTGTCACTATTAGTACTGAATAGCTGGATTACCAAGACTTTCTGGGGAGCTTTAAACCTATCCATTACAAGTAAAGCATTCATCAATTCTTCTTTCATAATCTCAGAAACAAACTAAATAGTAGTTCAAATATTTGCCCAACAGATAACTTTTGAACTCTGAACTAAAGAAGATCCTGCTTCTATCACCAAACTGTTAGGTGTTTACCTTTGTCCTTCTGTCTCATTAAGTCTGTTCAGTTTTAAAAAGCATACAACTGAAATTCTAAGAATAGCAGAACAACAGGAAAATAATAGCTACAGATACACTCATGCATTCCCACTTGTAATTTGTTCTGGCCTCCTTCATTCCCCTCTGGCTATTTTTCCAGGAACATGAAGATGAGTGGTTACTACTCACGGAAACACTGAGCTTCTGTTATTTGCAGAAATACTCACGGACTGTGTGTGGAAATAAGCTGTGCCTAAGGAAGTCAATATGCTAATAATTAAAAAAAAAATATTAAATATACATCCAGGTAAGGAAGAGACTTAGTCTAGTGCTTGTTAGGTAACTGAATTACAGACTGGATGACCACAAGACTTATTGAACAAGCAATCAATTCTTATCGATTCAGAAGTACAATAAACAAATTGCTTCTTACAAATCGAGTGGATACCTATTAGCAGGATTGCTAACCAAGAATTAAATGGGGAAAAGAAAGGCAACATCATAAGCAGATCTGCCTAAGTGGAAAACGTTTCCAGCTTGCAATTTTCTTAACCAGTCGCTCAGTTGCTAAAACAAATAGTGCACACTTCATACATATTCGTGTAGCCACAGATATGTTGCATGACAAATCTAATCTAGTCCAGGAAACAGAGAATGGGTTAGTTGAAAGAATTAGTAAACGAAAATAAATCACTTAATCTCTGGTCTGCTGGCTTGAATTCAGTCCATATTAGTAGACATGAAGTTGCTACCCTCCAAGTACTATCATACTGTGAAGAGGTCCACGTGAAATGAGCTGGCAGACTTTGTCCTGCCCTACCAAATTCAAGACTTACACTTCTCTCTCGTGTGTGTGTACCCTTCTCAGAACAGCAGATTATATTAGCAAACACAGCAAGGACAAAGCAAAGCTTGTGCCTGAAAACAGCTTACACCTGACCTCTTAGTTGTAATGATTGCAGGAAACAGAGGGAGATCAGCAAAATATAAGCATTCAAAACCTCTGTGTGTTTTCTTCAAGGATGCAATATTTCTTACTACAGGTTTTCCTTTCCTGGTCATTTTCCCGTTAGTACATAATTACTGTCATTCTTTTAATGCTAATGTCTCACTAATTTCTGATTAAAGATCCAAAATAATAATCATCTCACAATTTCAGAAACCTCATGGCTAGAAAGCTGCATTATAGAAAGATGTCACATTCCCCAACACATAAAAGTGAAAAAAAGCTATAATGTCATAGATTTATAACTTGCCCAACAAAAATACTGTTACAAATTTTGCACTAAAGAGCACTTTTTTCCCTCAAGCAAGCAAGGTGTTAACTGTTTTTACTTTTCATAAGCTTTGTGATCATATTTGTGGGGCTCAAGGCTAGTTTTGAAATGGCTATAAATTACTATAATTTGGCAGCAATGTTTTGTAAACATAGAGGATACACATAAATTTTAGTTTATTTCCTGCAATAATCATTCAGAATTATTTCATATAAATGGCCCCTATAATCTAAAGCTTGCAGGTTTGATATTAAGCACACCTGGCAAGTAGAACTTGAATTTGCTTTCATGCACTGTAAACCAGGAAAACTCTACATGAACCCCATTTATGATCCAGTTTTGATGACCTTTGAGAACTAAAGAGCAGGCCAAGCTTAGTTCTGTTAACTGTTGTCATTTCATCCTAGACTAATATTTTGTCCCAAGCAGTAAAATACTGTTTCAGTACAACTCAGTATTTTGTGACACTTTGGATTAAGTTTCCAGGATCTGCTTACAAAGAGAAAAGATCTAGAATTAGCAAGGACAGTAGAGCAATAGAAATTATAAATTGCACTTACTCTCTGTCTAGTCCCACATATTTGTGAAGCAGGCCTTTTTGACATACCAGAAGGATGAACAGGAAAAAAACAAAACAACTCACTCTTCCTGAACTCAATATGAAGCTACTGTTCCTTGCTTCATCTTCTGTCAGCATTGTTGTTTCTGTGGAGGAATAAAAAACAAATTAATCGCCTTCCTAAAGAGCATAAGCATGCATGAGCAAGTGTGAAAGAACAACCATACAAATACATTGGTAATTTGGAAAGCAATTCAGCCCTGAAGCATTTAGATTAGGTGCCACCAAATTGTATTTGATAGTGAGACTCACCTGGCTGAAGAGCAGTGGTTCCTGCAGCAGAAGCACAAGTGCTTCAGCATTGATTTTGTACTGTAGTTTTTTTGTTGTTGTTGTTTTGTTTTGTTTTTCTGGGAAATCATTAGAGTCTATTCTGAAATTTACACTGTTTTTCACATTTGTAATTCCAGTGAAGTTCAGAGCTTCCAGCAAGGTAACAGCTGTGAGTCTCACCTCTCAGTCCTGCTGATGAACCTGAGTGCAGACCTCACCGTCTGTGAGCTCCCATCTCATTCAACTTGTTTTCATGGGGAGGAACGCAGCCACAGGGTGCAAACTAAAGAACTGACTGCAAATTTAGTCTACAACAACAATATTGGACAAGCTCATGGAAACTATGCCAGGATATGTCCTCCTCTGGAGCTTTTGTAATCAATTTTTTAAGTGTCATATGACTGAGAGTGGCTGAAGGCAGTATGCTAACAGAACTTGCATCAACCAAAGAAAATATTACACCTTCTGTCTTGTACTAGTAATTTTAAATGTACTTAGATATGTCAGCAGAACTTTCACATCATAATGGCTATCCTTGTTTATTTAGATCTATCACTTTTAAGGCAATATCTGAATTCTCGGTTTTGTGGACTTCCTTCTCACTCATAGTTGTCTCACCGTGTAGGTGTGGAGGACTCAGAGGCGCAGCAGGAAGGAACGGCTGATAGCAGTAAGTGACGGCTATTGGAGCATTAAAACATTACACACAGATTACACACTACGGTCTCTCACCGCTCCCTTACTCATACCATCACACCCCTGCCCATAAATGGCTTTGAGTGTAACATAGCATCGAGATATAAAGATGTTAAGATGGATGTTCCATCACCCAACATCACAGAAAATGTTCATCACATGAAACTAACTGTGTTGATTCAAGTGCTTTGAAATGGGCTACTATGGGTTATGAGACTAAAAAGAATCCACATGTCAAAGCTTTTGAGTTATTTTTCTTCTTAAATCTCCATTACTGTACACATATATAAGCTGCTTGAGCCTGTATCTTGTAGAAAATGGCTGAAACAGAGTGCAGCCTAACCAACTTACTAAGAGAATGTGTGTGGAAACATGAGCTGAGCTTCAGAGGTACAAAATTTGCGCCTGGAGCTGGAACATGTTAGTCTGAATGTGGCAGATGCAGTGGGGAAGGATGAAAAGCCTGACTGTCATGTTGCCACCTCAACAAATGAGGAGACATTTTTCAATTAACTGAGGCCTTGGAGCTCTTGAAAATAGTCTCAGCATTTGAAATGCATGGAACAACGTTGACATACCTTGGGTTTCATACTGAGCTAAAAATGATTTTATCTGTTCTTCCAAAAGTGCAGTGAGTGCAGTTGGAGGATCCAAAGGCTGATGCCAGTGTAGCTGTGCTGGAATAGCTGAAGAACTTCCTGAATATTTTTGTCTAAAGCAAACAAAAGAGGCTTTCCAGGAAGTTCTGAGTAATCATTCGTTCTTTTGCGTAGCTGAGCAGCTACAGCAGGAAGAAACTGTCCTAAGACGGACAGACCACAATTTACATAAACAAGGAACCCCACCAGCCTGCTTGAGGAAATGAAGAAAGAACAGACTGAAACATTTCCCAGGAATTTCAGTAAAGAGTAACCAATCCAAGGAGTCTCATTAGAGAAATCCAAAAAAGGATTAGATCAGAGAGGTAGTAGAGAGCCTACTGATACCCCACAGAGAATTTCCTCTGGTGCGTAACAGGAGATGGGTTTTCCATTCCCTCCAAACTTTAAAGTTCTGTGTGTGGGCCTCTTAATGCTTTCTTGAACTAAAACAGCTTGTGTTTATGGAGATGATAGGGGTATCTCTTCCTCCGACAAGAGACTACATGTGATAACATCATATCATAAAGAAATTGAGACACCCAACCTACGTGGTTAGGACAGGGATCGCATCTCCGCCCACAGACATCATGTCAATTCTTGATAGCAATTCTATGTGAGCAGATTTTCTACTCAAAGCAAACTATCTAGAGAAAACAATGCTATAAGCTTTCCAGTTAAGCAGTCCTGCTTTTTATGCTTTGAATTTTCTTGCACGAGAAGTCTGTAAAGGGACTGGAGAAAAGATTGAAAGAAAAGAAGAGAAGAGAAGAGAAGAGAAGAGAAGAGAAGAGAAGAGAAGAGAAGAGAAGAGAAGAGAAGAGAAGAGAAGAGAAAAGAAAAGAAAAGAAAAGAAAAGAAAAGAAAAGAAAAGAAAAGAAAAGAAAAGAAAAGAAAAGAAAAGAAAAGAAAAGAAAAGAAAAGAAAAGAAAAGAAAAGAAAAGAAAAATAAGAGAGGAGAAGATCCAGACAGTATGATATTGCATGTCTCAGAATGGACACACTGATAATCTTAACACTGACTATCTTGTAATTAACAATATGATGTGTATTTTTATGCTTATTGTATGCACATGCATATAAATACACACAAACAAGTGACTATTCATACATCGCAGCTGCCTCCTCAGCTCTTAACATTGACCTCTATATTGTGCAAGTAGCAAAACATGCAAGAGGAAAGGGAAGGAAGTCTCAGGAAATCCAAAGGACGGCAAGGAGGGCACAGATATACAGCCTACTCCACCCACAGTTAGAGGTGCCTGCAGATGTTCTATCATTCCATAAGTCAGAATGGGAACAATACGCTCCTAGGCTTCCATTGGGGTGTGTTGACTCTACAACAATTGTAGGGCTACAGGTAGCATCACATCTAGTCTGTCCTGAAGCTATCTCTACTGTTCCCCCTTAGCTATTCATGTTTCCATGTAGACTCTATGCTAGAAACCTTAACTGACACAGTAGACGGATCAGAGCTCAGCAGGTTGCCCTGCAGGCATTTTGTCATGCTGTAACTAATTTTGCCTTGAGTACACACCTCGTCTCTGAGATAACCTTCTTTAACCTTTCATATCAGCACGCAAGAAATTGAGTGGTTTCTCACATCCATCTCAATCTTCTGAAGCATCAGAACAAGAGATGAAAGAAAATGTGGATTACAAAGAAAAAAATAAATTGTCATGTTCTGGTCTTGTTAAAAATAAGTATTTGTGCTCAGTGCAGATCACTAAAAATACTGTTTTTTTGGTTTTTTTTAAAGTGGTAACTGTACCACTCCAGGTTTTTTTTTAGCCTATACAATTTGCTTGTTTCTTAAGGTAAAGATGCTAAAGCATACATTGCCTCTTCTTCAAGAGGGCCAAACACTGTTTTTGGGTGAGGTTTGTTTATTTTTAGACTTAAAGCTACTACTGCAAACAGATGTATAGATGGGTAACCCTGCCCCTTCTTCCTGCAGAAGAAAAAATAAATAATTAGCCAATGTTGATGATTGCTTTTGAGCAAACACCAAAACACTAGAGACAATAGAAGTTTTATTTACAAATCCTAATCAGGGCCTATCTTACAATCTGCAAAACATGCACAAGTTGTGCTCAGGAGGAGGAAAGGACAGCTGTGTGTCAGCAACAATCTCCTCTTTGAAAACACAAACCTAATTCTTTGCCTTTTGATCTGATGTAGTGATAAACAGTAGAATGACCTAAGACACCACTTTTTCCACTACACCTTCAAGAAAATAAAACAAAACAGGGCATGAATACTAACACCTCAGCAGACATAAGCACTTACTAAATATAATACTGGTCTTTCTGTCCCTTCCATTTCCACTGTTGTATTTATGTTTACATTCATACAATCAACCTCCTTTAGTACAAGTCAGGTTCCAGTCACAGGAGTTATCGCCGGAAAAATAAGATTGTTAGGAAAAGCCTGGTTTTTAGCTTACAAATGTAAGCATAATGTAGGCGGTCAAACACAATGACATTGTTCTAATGCTAAACCAAAATTTTACTGGGCATCTTTCTCTGGATTTTTATGATTTGAGGCTGTTCAGCCTGAAGAAGAGAAAGCTCTGGGGAGACCTGATAGCAGCCTTTCAGCATCTGAACAGGAGCTATAGGAAGGAAGGGGCAGACTCTTTAGCAGGGTCTGTTCTGACAGGACAAGAGGAGATGGTTCCAAACTAAAAGAGGGAAGATTTAGATTGGATATAACAAAAAAATTTTTTACAGTGAGGGTGGTGAGGCACTGGAAACAGATTGCTCAGATAGGTGGTGGATGACCTGTCCTTAGAGACATTCAAGGTACAGTTGGACCAAGCAGTTGGACCAGCAACCTGATCTAGTTGTAGATGTCCCTGTTCATTGCAGGGGAGTTGGATTAGATGGCCTTTAATAGTCCCTCTCAACTCATACAATTCTATAATTCTATGATTTATGCCCTCCTTCTTATAGCATGATTGGACAAACTGGCAGGGATGTAGGTACTCAAAGACCATGCTTAAAATAACAAGTAAATATCAGGATTATTTTTCCTTAACATGAGTAAAATCTGAAGAGGTGTAACATGGTTTTTTATTAGCAGTATATTTCTGTATTATACATTCAGTATTGATACTGCAGATCAGAGTAATTCCATTGAAACTCTCTGAAACACAATGCTAAGATGATTAATTTCCATCTCCCCATCTCTAGGATACTAACACCTCTGAACCTGCAATCAAAACAGTTTGTGATCCACCAAGAGCAAATAGCTTCCATAAAGCAGCAGGGAACAAAAACTCATGAATTTGGCTCAGTGTTGGACTATATTCAGCTACTACATCCAGACAGAGCAAGAAAATTGTGTTCCTCTCTGCAGCCTCTGTGACTGCCTAACTCATAGTGCATTTTCGTATGATGATGAGAATAAGCTAGGGGCACTATCCACACCTATGCATGGTTATAACACATGCAAATGCTCTGAAAAAAAGTACATACATGATTACTTTTGGGAATGGAGTACAAAGCAGTCTCTGAAGAATCAATTAATCAAAGCTTTTGACTGTGCAAATAACACCTCGAATTTTATCTAGAAAATCCATTATTCAGGTATAACAAAGTATTTCTAATTACACCTTACAGTAACTATGTAAACTAAAGGCATGACTTTATCCACTACACAGGAAGAGAACCAGACCCAGATTAAGGCATCACTATTAATGCCAGGAGATCTTGGGGCTGTGGGGTGTTCTAGCTGCAGACTTCTCCAAAAGTGAACCACCATAAGCTTTAGTAGCTTTACTGCAGCAGCAGGCTTGAAAGTTTACAGCACTTCTAAGACCGAGGCTTTTCAGATGTTGAGACCTTCAAAATGAATGGGAATTCACTGAAGCTTTAACCTTGTGACTCCACTAAGAATGTATGCTGAGTCAGTGACAGAGTTGGAAATGAAATTTCTGAATCCTTGCTGCTTAGGAAATTATGCAGTTGTGATTTTCCAACTTCCCCAATGCCTTATTTTGGTAGGTGAATGGATTTTATCCATCATCTAAGCTGAGCAACCCTGTAAGCCAGCAGCTTGACCTCCAGCCAGCAGTCAAACTTCAAGGCCATGTTAGAAATTGGCTCTATAATTTTGTCTGATTTAGCGTGTATTCACACAGAACACGGATAACGTCCACAACGTTGTTTTTTTCTTCCCCTCTCAAATGAATTTTTTCCCTCTAGAATATATTTTAAGAAAGCATGTGCACATGTAAATGCATTCTGCAACAGATGGTATTTCCATCGCCTGGCTTGGCCTTTTCACTTCTACTGTTTCATACATCTACTTCTATCAGAATTTTGCATAAGGTTATAAAAAAGGTAAAAATTCATGGGTTGGTAGAGAGTCCCACGCAGTCCAGGGGAACACCTACCATTAAGTAAAACTGCTGATAGAGACTGCACAGGACATGGTTTGCATTTAATGGACTTTGATCAGAACAGGCTTTGAAAACAGAGCCTGCAGCAATAATGAATATGCCCACGTTACTTTAGGAAGGGATGACCAAGGCTTCTTTCAGCTTACGTTCAGATCCTTGTCATCTGTAGAAACTAAGTTAAAAAAAATATTCTAAAAGTGTGAGAATTTTGTACAAGAGTCCCACGGATTATTTCTTCACAAGTCCAACTCTAATGTAAAAGAAACATGACATCTGTGCTGTGTGCTCTGAAAAGAGGACCTGGGACAAAGCTGCGTTAAGAAAAATAGCACACCAGGTGACACAAGCACAAGCGACAGCTTTACCCTGATAGAAATCTAAGCACATATTGGAAGAGTGGGAGTATGCAAACGACTGCTACCTAAGAGACTTCACCACATGGGTCAGCTCCTAAAACATGATTTGGATTGATATTTACCCTAAAAATCAGAGCTGTACACAGCAGGACATAAAGTATGTCAATGGCAAACAGTTAGTAAAGGGCTCCCCTGTCAACTCTGCTTATTTTAAAAAAGAAAATTTTGCTTCCATCCTTGCTTCTTCCCATTGATTTTCACCAGAGCCTCGGGCCTCAATGCTTCAAAAACAGAGTGTTTTCCCAAAGAAGGGCATTCTGTACCACTGTTTTAGGGTGACACTTTTAACCAGTGTTGAGTGGGATTTATCTAATGGGAAATCCTGTGTGCAAAACTTTTTTTATCACCTGTGATTCTGCTGGAGGGAAATTAGCTGGAATGCGTCTGGATTCCAGCTGTAAGCAGCAGGTGGTGAATTCCTTCAGTCAGAGATTGGAGTCAAGCCAACAGATGGAGATCCTTCTTACCCTTAAATGGGTTGAAAAACTGTCCCTAACATAATAGTTCTAGGAGGAGTAGAAATAACCTCACAAGCAGGGATGTGGCTGCCTGCTAGCACCTCTCTGCTATCTGCTGGCCTTTGGGAACAATGGTGACAGAGCTGCAAGAAGTCCCGATGCCTTCCTGAGCCTGAGCAGTAGGAGCACTGCAGGTCACACACAGCTCATCTGCCAAGCTATATCCAGCAGCCTGTGTCAAACAACATTTTGCCACTAGTGTCACCAGGCCAGGTCAGCTCCGGAAGAGGAGAACGTTCCTGCTGGGGGGCTCATCACTGTTTTTGCTCTGAGATTCCCAGGGTGACCCTTCATCCAAAACAGACAAAGTTAAATTCAGTTTAACAGCTGACAAAAATCACAGCCTGTAACAGCAAAGCTGTGATGGCACTAAGCAAGCAAACAGCAGAATAACACGGTCTGATCATATCCTTGATTTCCTGTTTCTTGTGCTTTAAACATGCTGCAAAATGAAATCTCACCCCTATATTTTAAACTTGAAACATTGCTCCTTCGCTGCCCCACATATTCCCACATTGTTTGTGCAGAAGTCTCCTTCTAAAAAAAATTTCCAATTTCTTGTAATCTGATGACATTTTGTATGTGCTCTGTGCAGATTCTAGCACAGTTATTTAGATTACAAGTACTTTTAGAAATAGCACAGCTTTTCTGCAAAGGGCAGTGCCCAGCACAACAGGGTTCAGATACAGAGGTAGGGCTCCTGCCAACTGTATGGTATGTCATGTAGAATTAAAGAAAATTTCAAAGAGGAAGAGGAGAGGAACTGAGGCAATATTTCACCTTCAAAATGTACCACGAGTCATACCCTAGAAGTGTCACAGTGTTACGGAATACATCCCACTCCACTAAGCCAGGCAAATTTAAAAGGCAGAGAATTACAATCATTTTCAGAGCCAAGAAGCTGTTTAAGACATCTGGGCTCCCACAGTCCAGAGCTTCATTGTAAACATTCCTCCTCCATACTCCTGCCCATTTTGCTACTAGCTTCCAGAATCCACCATCTGCTTCCAAAATGGTAAGCAGAATTCGAAAGGTGAAACAAAGCAAGAGATATTTGAAGATACTGTACTGTATCAACGACCGAGTCTTTGTGCCCTTTCTATAGGGCAATCCAGCTTTGTGATATGGTTCACATGACTAAAAGCATAAGGACAACTCTGTCAATTTAACCAAAGCATTCTTGAGGGCGGTGGGTGAGGGGCAAGAAAGATTTAATCATCCTCGGTCCAGTCATTTTGAGCCTCACATTATGCTGAAATAGAAGCAGAGATTCATCTTACATGTATTTTCCTCTCTCAGTGGCGTGAATAAACTCGTAACTCATACACAGTAACTCATAACTGCAGAAGAATTTGTTTGTTTGAAGTATGCAGTTAAAAATAAAGTTAAATCAGTTCGTAAAAGCAGAAGATTTAAACGATCTATCAATCTTGAAAGAAATTTCTTACTTTGCATCAGAATAGGGTACCACTTTACTAAGCACACTTTAAGACTCCCTTATCTCAACTAGATCTGTGGTGTAAACCTAAAAGACCACCTCGGAAAGTCAGCAACATTTAGAGTTATCATCAACATTTAGATAATGGATCACATCTAGAAACCTGAACAGCAGTTTTAGAGATATGTGTGACAATCTTCATTTCAAGTTACGGGAAACAGAGACACAAAGACTTTAAGTCACTCACTGAAGGTCACACAGCACATTAGCTTCATCCTCTCCCACTCATCTTTCAGATAGTGCTGAAGCACAGCTAAACAACAGCCCACGGCATGGTCCCTGACCCACTTTAAAATCCAACTGCAGGATCTGATTTTATTATAATAAATACTTATTCTGTTGAGGCATTTGGGCTCAGGTCTCTGGTAACAAGCAGTGCTCTGATGGGAAGTAGGGAGAGACAGGGAGAGATCCGTAGCTCTGGGTCCAACTCCTTGCCCTGTGGCTCATAATACTTTCAAACCACAAACTGCAAACTACTACTATCTTGGAGAAAGCAAATGAAATTATTTTAGCTGAGTAGAGAAGGAAACCAACCTGAGGCTATTTCCATGCTACAAGTCCCACTAAAAACCTTTAGCAATGGTTGTTAACCTTCTTCCACACCCATACATTAATCACTGTGAATTTTAATGACAACAATATTATTAATTCAAAATCAGGTAGAATACAGAGCTTTAACTTGCAGTTTATCTCTACTACTATGACCTACATAAAACAATATCAGTAATATGACCATTCACTTCTTCCTTGGATCCCACTCTAAGCACCACTGAAGCAGTTATTTATATATAATTTTTTAACTTTTATTTTTTTGTATCTGTTTAGTTTAGTCTGAGCCACTCTTAACTCTCTAGTTAAGTCTCTAGTCAAGCACAATTGGAAAGTGTCAAACAAATATCAGTTTGGCTGAAGGGACAGAGTTAAAATAGAAGGGAATGCAACTCAATAATTTATATGAAGGAATACATACAGCTGCATCCAGCTAGCTCTAATTTTCTTTTCTAGCTTAAAATTATAACAAGGGTAGATGATCTGCCAAGGCTGCTATCATTCTCACCATCCAAGGATCTGACTAAGGAGAAGAAATTTAATAAGGCATATTTTAAGCCAATACATCATAGACACCATTACTCCAGAGAAACACGGCCGCCCAGTGACCCTGTTATTGTCTGTACACTGACAACTTTTATCATGAAATTCTGCCAAAGAAAGAAAAAAAAAAACATAATAGGAATACTGTACCTATCTGCTGTGTTTAGCCAATGTTAAATTATTTTCTGGCTACTTTCTTTTCCTCCCTACATGAAAAAACTTCAAAATAAAAATGTGGGTCTTGCATGTTTTGTGTGTGCACATCAAAAATGCACATCAAAACCTCAAAAAAAACAAAACAAACCAAAAACAAAAACAAAACCTTAGCGCATCATGGCTCTAGATCCCTGCAGAGCTGGTATCTCTTTCACAGATCTACTGTCAGAGTGATGCTGAGAAAATGCAGATGCTAACATTAAACGCTTATTACTTAAAGTCTGCTAGATATCCTTCCTGTCATAACTGGTAAACTGTATGAGTTTTGCTACAGGTGAGGGAGATCAAACTCTTAAAATACCACTCAGGAGAGCCTACTTCAGCATATTTTCTAATGGCCTTAAATGTGACTGGAGTCATGCACAAGCCACTTCCTCCTCATGTTCTCCTTTCCTAGGAAAGCCATCAGGAAGTCCTTGTATTCATTAAGGATCTCCTATCAGACCACAGCAGTTATCTGTTAACTCTTCGGAATGTTACAGGAAGATACTGTCAATATCTAGTTGCCTGTTTATCTTCTTTTAACCGATTTTCAGTATTTAGATACAAGTTCTCTGTTGTTCCTAGCTCATTCAAACCTTTCTTTCTCACTGCAGTACCGTCTTCGAGTGCAGTCCTACTGTGCGGCCAGTGAAGCTTTCACCACAGTATTTTTCAGGATCAGGAATTGAAAATTCATGACTTTCAACATACTTTTGTTTATTCTCCACACCCACAAGACATTTTTAAGGACTTTTCCTTGCATTTTAACAGGCTTGTTTTTAGGGGGTTTTGCTTTCTGTCAAAGCTTAAAGCTGAAATAGATGAAGAAAGGGCTCTCCAGGACAGTACTTGTCAGCAACACTCAGTACTTTGGGGTCACAGTGTACCCTACAAGTGAGACATGAGCTGTATGAATGAGTCACTGTTTCCAGGCTCTTGTATTTGATGGCGATGCTTCCAAAGTTCCATCACATTGTGCTACCCTCCACTTGTCCCACCTTGTAGATTTTGCTCTACATAAGTTCTGTACCAAGATATTGCCTGTGTCAACTTTCTAAGGCCTCCAGGCTTCTGGAGAACTGCCAGCACTCCTGTCATTAAGGCAAGATTTAGTGCTTGCTATTTCAGGAGATAGCTTTGAAGAGAAAACCTCTACAAAATTTGTACTGAGAATCCTCAGTCCTCCAGTGTCCTTGTCATTCATCATTCAGGACAGGAAGGCTGAGGGACATGTTGCCTTACAAGGGGATTGCCTCTGTCTCATCGTTGATCACAGCATCTCAATGTGTCTGCAGCACCTTTGTGTGTGCAAGTTGCACAGGCATGACATAAATCACCTCAGATCTCCTAGCAATAACGTGACCCTGAAGCAACAGATTCAGTCAATTAAAAATAAGTTATGTGATGGCCTGATGTGACTTCAGCAGGCCCCATGTAAGACCTAGCCTGAGGGAAGAATGGGATTTCTAGCTTTTCCACAACAACTGTCTTTTTACAGCGAGTTAATTATCTACAGATACCGTGTGTTCAGAAGGCATAAAACAAGACCAGTCGTTTTAAAAACAACTTTAACACAGGCTTAAAGACAAGGCTTACAGCAGCCAAGAGAATATAAAAGACAGTACTGTAAAATTTCTCAGGAATTTGGGAATGGTCATATTACCTAGGTGAGATCTCATGAATGAATAACGGTGCTTGAACATTCTCAATCGATCACACTTGCAGACCACATACACCTCATTTGCCTTTGTTCTCAACAGCACAGCAGGACTTTCCAAGGATTTGTGCTCCAACAGACAGAGCAAGGCAGTGTGTAGAATTCTGCATCTTTATGCTAAAGAGATGGATAGTGAAATTCATGAGCTGGTCATTAAAGGTAATCTTTTGATAAGCCTGCTACTTAATTATTATCCCATTAGAAATGACGAATCTGGACAGATGATCTAGAAGCATAGCCTGTCTCACTCTCTTCTAAACAATCAAAATCAGACTCTGATAACATCAGCTAACTTCAGTCAGGACCATACATTTTAAACCTGAACATTAAGAAAGATGTTCTGCCTTTTATTAATGCATATTCAGCAACTCTTCAAGACCAAAAAATTCTATAGAATAAAACAGGGGGTAAACTGTGGACCTTTGTGCTTTCAGCTGTGGGTGTTCAGTTTATTTCCGTATTCGGTTTCTCAGATCAGTCCACAGCTTCCTAAAAAGTAGAGGTCAGCTGTAACAGACACAGACTGAGTTGTGGAACTGAGATTTGCATGCAAAGTCTGCCCATAGCATTGTTCCTCTTCTCATGCTCACAGCTGGGCAGAAAAAATACAGTTGAAAAAGTCTGCATAAGACACCTATTCATATTTACTATGCATATATAAAAATACAGCTCTATTTTGATTTCACAGAAGATCCAGAAAACAAAAGATCATAAAAAATCATATGTTTACTTTTCCCCCCCTAAGATAGCTGACAGATCCCCAAGAGAATACTACTGTATCTTCCAATGATTTTTGTGTGGTGTGGTAGTTTATACAAAGGTGAAAGTTGCAGAGAAAACAAAATAAGATTCAGTTTCCTCAGAAATATGTTAGCTCCAGTTCTTGTTTATTTCTCAGAACTCTCTTAAAATGATTGTGGATAACTTCCCTCCTCAAATGTTCCTCTTCTCTCCATGACTAAGCTTTTACAGCAGTATTAAAGTTTAAAAGGATTCAATTGAAAGTGCATTTTTTATTTTCCAAAAGCACCCAACTGATGTATCTAAGAAATTGTGTTTTCATTATACCCAGGCCAGGTGTTATAAAACTTCACACATACACCAAAAAGCATATCTTACCCTGAAACGACTACCAGTTCTTCCTGTTGTTTCTATAATGAAATTGAAAACATGCATGCCAATTAGTAACATACATGGTTTTCCTCCTTCTAAGTCCTTCCTGAGTCATATTCTTGAAACTTATCCTTGTAGCTGATGTTCTTTTAGTCTGAGTTACATGTCTTTTGAAATTTCTTTTCAGAAAATGGAGAACAAAAGTGCATGCACAAAATTTTATACAGCCTTCTCTATACAGTGAAAAGTGGCAAAAATAACCTCTTTGCCCTGGGAGAAATTGCTTTGTATCTGTACCCTATAATGCAATCAGACACCTTTTGCAATACCACTGAACTGAGAAATCATTCAGTTTAAATCCTACATGACCCTTTTTCTTCAGAACTGTTTCCTTGCATTTTGTATTTGTACCCTTCAGCTCAGCACCTGGTTTAATTCTATTCTTTGAACTCTATATATCTGCTCCTCAGGTAGTCCTGGTGGTTCTACAGAGCTTCTCTACATAGGCACATAACTTTCACTAAATTAACTGGCACAGCCATATTGAATATTGCAGTTCTACTTTATGACTTGTATTTGTGTTCTCAAGGCAAGAGAAAAATTCAGCCTAATAAACATTTACTCACTCAAACACTATAACGCAGAAGAGGAAGAGAAATGCCACGATGAAATGAGATGGAATCAGTTCAGTCAGCAAAGCGGATGCATAGACTAGGTAAGTTATTGGGCTTGACAAGGACATTGTGATTTATTTTGTAAAAACTGTAACAGGTGGATAAGGACAATAGATTTAAATCCTCTGAAAACAACTGAGAAAACTGGCAGATCGTTTCAACTTAGATTTGGAGAAGAGTCCTTCTTGCTTCTGCCCAGGGTTTAAAACACAGTGGTATGCCTCCTACCAAAAAATAAGACCTATACAGGTCATGTTCAGGAAGAGCACAATAGATAGTCACTGCACATATGATCAGAGGACATGGGAAGTGCCCATCCATAGGATACATGTACAGAATTTATCAATTGAGTTTAAGTCAATTCAATTCAAGTGCTCTTGAGTGGGAAAATTTGTCAAGCTGACAATTATAATGCTTTGAAGTAAAATTGGGAAAAAAAACTTACAGTTGCAAAAGAGCTTTGTAAACCATCCAATTAACACGTACTCCATCTTTTTTTCTTTTTTTTTCTTACTACTGGTATTGTTCTAGGAGCAAAAAGTAATTTTCCACCAGTTGGTCAGTGCAGGAGAAGAATCGAAAACAATAAACTTTTCTGCACCAGTGGGCTCAAACCAATTCTTACCTTCCCCATCAGCAGTTTTATAAGTGTTCAAAAGAGGAGCAGTAATGAAGGCCATGAGGCCAGAAAAGAGAGAAAATAGTTATTAAAACTTGCAGACTAAGTAGAACTTTCCTAGTAGATTATTTTCAGGTTGATAAATTTAGCTTCTAGTTAATTAATCGTCAAATAATAATATTTTAAAAAGCTCCTCTTGCTGTCATGGAAAAGAGAGGTGGATTTTTGCTGCCTTAGCTCAAGTGAGCAAGGAGGCATTAAATCCATCAGAACAGTACTCAGCCCTGTCTCTTGTGGACAGGCTAAGAAGCACCAACATGTCATAGAATCTTCAGCTTTCTGCTGAACGCAACAGTGTCTGACACTAACATTTTAGCAGAAGGCAGTTCTGACTGATTTTGATTTTGGTTTGTTGTTGTTGTTGTTTATTTTATTTTTTAGTTTTTAATCCCTTACTCAATCCATAACATTTTCTCAGCTTCATATCCGCCTGGCTACCTGTCTCAGAATCTGCCTGTCTTAAACCTAGCCACAGGAAGGAAATGTTCCCTCTATTTTCCCACAACAGAGTCTTGATACCAGAATTAGAATCCTTCGCTTTAAGTGATTTGCAAAGAAGTATTTTCCCAGAGTCTCGCACAAAAACTAGTCCACAAAATGTTGACATAGCCAGAAAATTGTGCCAGCCACAGGACTTCAGGCCATAGCCACGTCTGACCCACTGTGTTATTATGCTCCGCCCACATAAGCAAAAAGAATTTAGAAGTCCCATTTGAAATCGTCCTTCCACCAAGCACCCGGAAAGCATGGACTGAAGTCAGGCGGAATAAAGAGCAATATGAGAGCGAAATGTCTGGAGGAGTGGGAAGTGCTCAGCCACACCAAAGTCCCTCTGAACTGGGCATGTGGAGAAGACATGAGGAGTTACTTAGGCTGCCTGTTCTTTCAGCAATTTGGTGAACTCAAAGGGCAGGGCTAATTTAGACCATTAGAGCACGAGTCCTTACGAGGTCTGATGCCCTGGGAAACTGCCTTCCTGGAGTCCTTGCAAAACAGGCAAGTAGGAAAGGCTGGGAGTGGCCTAAAAATCAGTGACCTGGCGCAGTGTCCCTTCCATGAGCTGCACACATGAGATGCAGAAGTTTCCATCTGGATAAGGCCCAGTTTGCTGCCCCAAGCTTTTCTGTGACAAAGACATCAGCCCGTGGCATCTGCGAGAGGAGGAAGGGAGAAACAAAAGAAAGTGGAGGAGAACAGGGAGTGTGGGGTAGCAGCAAGCACTGTTCCCCTTCCTGTACGTACAGCTGACATAGCCGCTGACTCGTCTGCACCCTGCCACAGCTGGGCCAGAGCCATGCCTGCAGCAGCTTTCATGCTGACCGCTGCCTCTCAGCCTCCCATGCCCATCAAGATCACTGTGATATGGGTTTATGCAAAGATGAGCCCATCTTTCCCGTACTTGTAACTCCATTCCCACACCTGTTGGCTCCTGTCATCTCTACGAACGGGGGATCTGCAGGGCATGGATTAACTTAACAGTGTCTTGCACACTGCAGCCCTTATCCTTGGCCATTATCACCACTAAAAATCAGAAAAGTAGATTATACCAGCTTTTCCACATAGACTTACTATCTTCTGCCTGGGGCAGAAGAGAGGCTGGTCTCCCTGCTCAGCCAGTGCAGAAGACCTCAGTAATTCTCAGTTCAACAGCCTGCAATTCAAAACAAATCTTACAGGCAGCCTTGATCACACCGAACTCAGAGGGCTGTCGAAGGATCACCATCTCATTCTGAGGGCACAGAGAGCTTGGTCAGTTGTATGTCATATAAAGGAGGTAGTGGGTAAATTCTTTACCCTCTCATACTGCTGCCTTTTCTCAGGGCAGTCAGCCTCTGGAAATGCCTTATTTTCTTACAACTGATATAGTGCTGCACTCATCAGAAAGCAGATGTTTTCTCCAGGAAAAAGAACAATACAAGGTAGCAGCTTTTCTGCACAAACTGCACAAGACTGCCAGCTCCTTCCATTCCCTGAGATTTCTCTCAAGAATCTTCCATTTAATAGAGATGGAAATTGACTTGATCATAACGTAAGTCAAACAGGACACGCGACCTCTCTGCCCAGCTACACCTTAGTCCAGCCTTCAGTTCATCTGGCCCCTCCGGACAGGGAATAGCCAATCCTTGTGACATACAGAACATAGAGGAGCCCTTCACACAATCCTCAACAAAAGGTCTTTTACAGAGGGCAGGGGAATTTCCTGTGTTCAGATACAGTCTGCTTTGGTTGCATTGCTGCAGAGATGTTCCAGTACTGCCAAACCCCAAGCACTCAAGTAAGGCTGCAGGAGTTTTAAGTAACCACATTAGCATTTTGCTTTTCCTTCCAGCTTTTGAAATCTAGGGAACAGGGAAATGATTCTCCCTGTTCCCTTGCAGAAAGAAATATCAGTTTCTGAAAGAAGATGTAATATTCCTGTATTATAACAGCCGTTTGGGGGCAGGAAGCGGTATTAAACCACCACAAATACTTAAGACCTGACAGCATTGCTCTTTCACATGGCTTACAGATTCTTAACAATACCTATGTGACTGCTCATCCGAGGCACTGGTAACTTCCACAAGGACATGGGAAAGGTGCAAAGGCCTTACTCTTCTCAGCCCAAGAGAGAATTCTTCTCTCTTGTTTGCTTATTTAAGTCATAGCCCTGTATTTCTGAAACAGGAGAGAGCAATAAATGGAAAGTGGGAAATGTCTCAAGTTTTGTTGCTGTAACAAGTTAGTAGATCCTTTTTAGATATTTTCTTCTCTATTATACCATCTGTACTAAGATGCTTCATTTCTTAAGACAACTCTGAGCACCTTTTTTTTTTATTCAGGGGAGAGGAAAAAAAGAAGAAAAGCCGAGAAATGTATTGAAATGTTGTTTGTTTCTCATCACTATGATGCAAGAAGTTTTTATCATATGATTCCACCAAGTTGTGTTTGCTCTCCTGGCTAGGTAAAGTAAGGCTGAACACTAAACTTGGCAATTTTCTATCTACCACATGGTAGCACATGAACTGTGCATTCACTGAATTGTATAATTTCATTGGAAATAATGTTTGATGCATCCATGGTCTGGACCATTTTCATTTTACTGACATAACTCAGATAGAAAACAAATATGGACAGGGAGTTAAATATGAGCAAGAAGGGAGGGGAAAGTACAAATCAGTTTCTCATGAGGAAAAAGGTGATGGGCACCACAATATGAAAAAATATATTTACACAGTCTTTGTCAGAATTCAGGAAACAAGGAATGTGGCATGTGGGCTTCAGATGCACTGGTGTAATACAATGCCAAGGACCATGCTATGGAAAAAACAGGGACATAGAGCCCTTTGTATGCTAAAGAGGACGGGGAGAATTGTCTCCAAATTAAAGAGGGATAAGCAAGAGGCATTAGTAAGACCTCTAGAGATGTACTCTTGACAAGGGCATCATTCCTATACTTTTGTGCTATTACCACAACAGCTACACAAGTCAAATATTGCTAGAGCTGCTTATACCTGGAATCATAGAATCACAGTATGGCTTGGGTTGGAAGGGACCCAAAGATCATCAAGTTCCACTCCCCCTGTCACAGACAGGGCCAATAACCTTCAAATCTAATATTATACCAGGCTGCCCAGGGTCCCTTCCAACCCAGCTTGAACTCCTCCAGGGATGGGCATCCACAGCCTCTGTAGGCAGCCTCTTTCAGTAAAGAATTCCCTTCTGATATCCAACCTAAATCTTCTCTCTTTCAACTTAAAATCTTTTCACCCTGTCTTGCGATTATCTACACTTGTAAAGAGTTGACTCCTTTCCTGTTTGTATGCATCCCTTTATGTACTGGAAGGCTGCGATGAGGTCACCATCTTTTCTCCAGGCTGAACAAGCCCAGCTCCCTCAGCCTGTCTTTGTAGGGGAGGTGCTCCAGCCCCCTGATCATCTTCATGGCTCTCCTCTGGACCCTCTCCAACAGCTCTCTGTCTTTCTTGTACTGGGGGCTCCAGATCTGGACACAGTATTCCAGATGGGGCCTCACGAGGGCAGAGAAGAGGGGGACAATCACCACCCTGTCCCTGCTGACCACCCCTTTCCTGATGGAGACCAGGATACCACTTGCTTTCTGAGCTGCAAGAGCACACTGCTCGCTCACGTTAAGTTTTTCATCCATCAGGACCCCCAGGTCCATCTCTGCAGGGATACTCTCAAGGATTGCTCCTCCCTCTGCCTGGGACTCCTCCGGCCCAACTTCAAAACCTTGCACTTTGTTGTGTTGAACCTCGTTAGATTCATCCGGGCTGACCTTTTGAGTCTGTTGAGGTCCCTCTGAATGGCATCCCTTCCTTCCATTGTGTCAATCACACCACTCAGCTTGGTGTCATGAGCAAACTTGCTGAAGGTGCACTCAAATCTGCCTGCTGAGTTGGAACTGCTGAGGAAAGTGCATTGAGATTCTGTGGAGACAAATGGAGAGCAAAATCAGCTCCCTAGCACAAGGGGGAACTTGGTCTGGAAAGCAGCAGTGAGACACTGCTGTATTTGATGTTATTTAGGGCCCACAGTTAATGCCTGCTGAGGCTGTGTTGAGAAAAAAAAAAACACTGAAGGAAAACAGGAGTTCCACACACTGAGTAACCTGACTGTTGTTTCATATCAAACTCTGTGGTACTGATCACATCCTTAACTGCAAATTAAAGTAATGCCTACTAAGCAGCTATTTCAGAGTCTCAGATGGCAGATAAAAGGAAAGAGTAAAGGTCTGTTTCTGTTAGCCTTGATGTAGCACGTGTGTGACATTCCAATGCTCCATGTGGTATGCAGTAATAAAACAATGTGCAATTGTGACTCCATGAAACAGCTCTGGAAAGCAGTGTCCCAAGATGAAGACAAATTTCTGAGGAAGGCGCACTTTGTGGCACCGATCTGAGTCCTTTTCTGAAATTCCGAATAGGCAAGAGTGCTCAATTTTGAAGAAAAGTTGTAGGACATGTGACTGATGTAATTTTGTCTTCTGGTTGAAGAGACAGTAGAGCTTCCAGGTTTTCCAAATTCTGTCCCTTCTTTCTAAGAGCTTCTATGAACAATCCAGAGAAAGATCTTACTCCGTTAACAACAGGTAGATTTCTCTCATTTTTTACCTATTTTTCCATAAAATTTCTGTTTTTCCTATCTCTATTTACTCAGCACATCAGTGACATATGTGCTGGTCCCAGCTGAACCAGAGAGTGCGAGCTTGGAGAGCTTTGTCTGGTAAAAGTCACAATGCACACTGACATGAGTGGAAAGTCTCCCATTACAACCTGGTTTCCCAAAACGCAGCCAGCTGGCTGCTTGGGTGTACAAACATTCCTATTTACATGGTCCTGATGATGACATGTTTTTTCAGCCATGGCTTGCCTAGAGCCTGATGTATGGCACTGGATAGCCTCTCTTTCCAAGAGCAATCTCTTCAGAAATGTACTAGGCTCAAGACAACTGTGCACAATCATTGTCAGATGAAGCAGTCAAAGCTATGGTTTTGGGGTTGACTATGTAATCTGTAGGATCCAGCAAAACTTGATGTTAAGCAATTAAGTTTATTGATGGGATCATAAAATTCTACATACATACTCTTACAATAAAAGTACATAAAAATATTTACATAATTGTAACTGCCAAAAAATAGACTTAGCTTCTCAGGATCTCCGATCTGCAGACAGATTAAAAAGAGGGAATCCATTTCACCTTGGAAGAAGTCTAGGGGCTCCTTATAGCTGTTCATAATTCTCAGCTTCAAATCAGAGGTCTCCATATTCCTTCTATGTAGCCCATAAGTCCTGATGCAAAAGGAAGTACACTGCAGTCACAATTCCTGTAAAAACGCTTCTCATTTCCAAGTTCTAGAAAGAAGCTACATCCATTCCTTGACTGTCTTCCTATGATTTTTTCCATCTTTAAATTGTTTATGGCAAGAGTTCCCTCTTGCTTAGTTCATAGAATCACAGAATCGTAGAATCATAGAATGGCCTGGGTTGAAAAGGACCACAACGATCATCCGTTTCAACCCCCCTGCTATGTGCAGGGTCGCCAACCATCAGACCAGGCTGTCCAGAGCCACATCCAGCCTGGCCTTGAATGCCTCCAGGGATGGGGCATCCACAACCTCCTTGGGCAACCTGTTCCAGTGTGTCACCACCCTCTGTGTGAAAAACTTCCTCCTAATATCTAACCTAAATCTCCTCTGTCTCAGTTTAAAACCCTTCCTCCTTGTCATATCGCTATCCACCCTTGTACACAGCCATTCCCCCTCCTGCTTATATGCTCCTTTCAAGTATTGGAAAGCCACAATGAGGTCTCCCTGGAGCCTTCTCTACGCTAAACAATAGAAGGGCAGTCACTAGGGGAAGCAGCTGTGTATTCTTTTGACGTAGACACAGACCAGGTGAATAGTCACATGGTGGACAGAGTGGGGCAATATAAAGCAACCAGGATGCCTGGGTTCAGTTTTCTGCTCTGTTATTGTTTTGAAAAAATCTCGGGGCAAGAAATTCCTTATCAATGTATGTGTCCCTGCTTTGCACTCCCATCTCTATGTCTTCTCTATTTGTTCTTCTATTCACCTTCGTAGTGTGCTTTCAGACCTGTACAGGTACAAAACACTACTATTCTAGAAATTGTAGGAAAAATTCAGGCCCCTCCTTCATTTTAGTTAAAGTCAAAGGTGAAGCTCCTTTGAATCCCAAGAAAAAATCCTATCCTTTCAATTTGGGTTTACTTCTGCAGTCATTATTAAAATAAAGCCAAGTTTTTAACATGTGCCTCAGCTTTTTGTCAGAGCTCTGGCCAGTGTAAATGTACAGTTATGTGCATATAATTAGGCTACTGTTTTTCTGTGCTAGAAGAGCATCTTCACCTGAAGAGGTGTTTTTTTCGCCCTAAATAGATATTTCAATTTTTTAATCCTCAATCAAATTACATCATAGCATACCACTTTCAGACCAACTTCTTGATTGTTTTGAAAGTGTATGCAGTGTATAATAAAGTCTACAATCACAGCCTGAGCAACTGCAACAGAAAGGAAAGAAAACTAAAAGAAAGCAACAACTTGACTTCCAGTAATGATTAACCCTCTCCACTGGTCTTTCCTAGGAATCACAGTGAAACTTTCTGCTTCACTCAATATTTTAAAGTACAGGATCCACAATTACTGGACAGATTTCAGTATATTTATCCATATAAGAAGTCTTTGTTTTCTCAGGATTTTTTTTTTTTTTTTTTTTACTTACTTTAAGCAGGAAAAAAGGACAACAAGATTAATCACTTAGATTGCTTACAAATCCTCCGAGCTGTTGTGATCTGTATTCACTAAGTCTTGGAACTCAGTTCAGTTATTTTGCAGCTTCATGAATTATTTAGCAATTGCTTCTCAGTTGCCGCTTTCAGATACAATATGGAGAATATCAGGAGAGAGAAGAGGGCACCCAGTAGGAACAGCACACTTTCTGCTAGAGGGGATCACGCAGCATATTGCACAGCCACACTCATTCACACCTGCAGCACAAAGGGAGCAGCTGGCAAATAAGACCCCCATATGTTACTGACAGATCTGGTACATGCCTACAGTCCCACTTACAAACACATCACAAGTGATGGAGGTCTGAACCTATGAAAGTCAGTGAGGATGTATCAGTTGAATTTGGCCTAGAAGGTGACAGAATCTTTTGGAATACTTAAATTTACAAAACAGACTGTCTCTAGAATGGCTCTAGAATTGGTGGGAACAGATTACAGCCCAGGTCAATAAAATGCCATGGAAAAAGACACACTCGTGTTTCCATGGGCATTGCTCATCTAGAACACCGAACGTGCCTCTGTATCCCAGAAAGAACAGTCTGTGCACAAAGCATTGGAAATTGCTCAGGGAAAGAGCTGCTCTCCCTCTCCCACACCATTTACTAGCTTCACACATACCATCCCCAAGGCGAGATCAGCAAGCCTTCCTCTCTGTTCCAGCCCTTTTGTATCTTGCTTGCCATTCCCTTCATCTTTGTGGCAGTAAAATTAAATGTTGGCTTAAAGCTCTCAGCTGTACAGGCATCTGCTAATACCTTTGAGAATTATAGAAAGCTTAGGTATTCTGCTTTGAATATTATTGAAAAAAGAGCATGCCAAAGAGGTGGAACAAGGTCATTTAAATGTTATGAACCAGGAAAAAACTCTAACCCTTTGGAGACCAAAACAGATAACATTATAAAAAGAATCAAGAGAATAAAGAATATACTGATGTGATTTTTTCACATCCAAAACTGTACAAAGCCTCTGCATTACAGTTCTATATTTCATCTCTATAGTGAAAAGATCATGGAAAAATAATAAATCTGACATAATGAAACTAACTAAGGAATTTCTGGAGAATAAGATCAAGAACATTCTATCCAACCAGAGTTCATTGCACAGCAACAAGAAACAATCTTCCTTAAAAGTAGGGAGTTGAGACTTTCTCAGCCAAAAAACAAAGCAATAACAGATTCACTGATGCATATTTTAAAGCATGCAAAGGGTCAATGTCCATAGCAGCTATAAGATGTGCTGGTCAGATAACAGACATCAGGATACCAACCATGGGCACAAATGAAATGCAGAAAGTTCCAACTGAACATAAGGAAAAACTTCAATTTGCAAGTGATAGAGTATTGGAACAAGGTGCCCAGAGAGGTTGTAGAGTCTCCTCTGAAGATCTTCTAAAGCTTGCAGGATGTGGATCTGGTTAATGTGCTCTGGTGGCCCTACTTGAGCTGGAAGGTTGGACTTAATACCTCCAAAGGCCCCTGCCAGCCTCAGCCGTTCTGCAATTCTGTGAATATGCACAGGTGTCACAGGTCTGTGTTATCCTTCACTCTAGACAACTGCATCACTAAGATGATCTGGTACTTACATAATGAAAAAAAAATATGTGAGAGAAGAACTTAAGATGATATAGGATGTGCTTTTATTTTCTACTACCTTTGACCATTAAAATGAATTCTTTGATCTCATATTTTACTTCTTTCTTCTGACAATCTGAACATAATGAAGAAAACTGAGCAGAAATCTGAGCATTAATGATAGAAGAAATGTTGGTGACATTGGATGAAATTTAGAAATTTGTCTAATCAAATAAAGAGCAAGAGAAGCATTTTAAAAACCATTAAAATGTGATATTTTGTCACCAGGAATGAGTCAGAGTGGTAAACTATCTCATAAGTACTTAGTGCATGCATCTTTCATTAGAAACGTAGCAGCAAAACCTGTCACATTCATGAAGCAAAAAAATAAAATAAAATAGTGCATTTGAGAATCCTTCTTAAAAAGCAAGAATCCAGTCCATTAGTATCATTTTCAGCAATTCAGTACAGACACTATGAGAGCTAAGTGTCACGAATGCAGATCATCTTTTTCCCCAGATATCTTCAATGGAAATAAGCCAGTGTACCAAAGAAATTCCTCTTGCCACCTTCCAAAATGAGTGAATAGTAACTCCATTGAAACTGAATTTATGTATTCACATAAAAACATAAATCTAATCAATTAATATTATTATGATTATTATTTTTTGCTTTGCAAAAGATAATTGACACTAATTCTAGGCTCATTCCAAATTCAAAGCCTTTCTTGAAACAGAACATCCACCACTCACACATTTCTAATAGCGAGCACAACAGGACAATACCTCCACATCACTGTTAAGATCTTCCTATGGCTGCCGTCCTTATGCTTCTCAGTGCCTGTAGCTCTTTCCCTCTGACCAGTGGATGTTTCAAAGCATGTGTTTAAATGACTTGTTGAAATAAGACCATAGAGAATGATTACTATTCTTTTCTCCCCTTCTATTTTGCCAGACTCTACTATTAACATGTAATTAGGAGCCTAATTTTTAGTTAGGCATTTAAAAAAAAACCCTGAAGCAAAGGGTTTTAAATTATTAATGAGCCATTTTTTAAAAGGCAAACTGAAATAAGTGTACCCTCTTCTCCACATACTTAATGATTATAATGGTTTAACACATTATTCATCCACTACTAAGGAGAAGTTTGCAGAGTAAGGCAATATTTTGTTTAATTAGAGCTACTAAGTTTCCTTTTTAGCAATGACGGTCTATAGCTATGGAAACTGCCTTCACTAAGCATTAGGCTTTAACTGCGGAGAAAAGCGTATTTTTCATATGCAGGAAGATTTCAATTACATTTGGATAGGAGTTTTTTGACTGTAGTTGATGCCAGAGATGTTTCTCATTAGAAGGACCTTGTTATCAAATATTTACCTGTAAGGGCATTTAATAATAATTAAAAAAAAAGATGGTTAGAGGCACAAGTCTACCATAAAAGACATTCAGTCATACAATTCTGAGACTGTTCTTTGATATCTGATAATGAGTTTGACAGCAAATTTCTTTTTACATTCTAGTGACAGGAGGGAAATACATCACTGAGGGAAGACCTACAAAGTCAACTGAAGCCTGCTCAGCAGGACTGAGCTCATTAAAGACAGTGATCCGTGAAGTACAAAATATTTCAGCCTGAATACAATACAGGATTATAAGCTGCCATATCTCATATGGTCAGAAGGTTCTCTATTTGTTTAAGGAGCATGACATCTCTTCCTCTCTATGTAGTCTTCTTGCAAAGACACACCAGCTGGGGTGAGGCTAAGGAAACCTCACTTCTTCAAGAGGCCACCACCTGCAGATACCCTGTAGATAGTAGTTTTCATTAAAAGGGGTTTCAGGACATTTAATAAAACATAAAATAGCCCCATCTTGAATCTTATTTTCTGTATGCTTCTAAACTGAAACTTGTGCGTGACTGAATTCACACACAGTTTCTTCAACACACTGATACCATATTCAGAGATATCTAGAAGATAAAAATGGAAGTCTGTTTTACCAGCATGTCTTCATAAAGTTTTCTTTAAGCAATAGAGACCAACATCTATGGTACAGAATTTCTGATTGTACAAAAATCGTATCTTTCAATTAAAAAGTGAGATGTCAGCAGCAATCAAAGGAAATCATGGAATCCTGGCTGTGGTCGAACTGATGCACAGATGGGATATAGGCAGGTTTACACTGCTGATTACACATCAGAGTGGTGTTAAACCTGGTGTAAATAAAGCACAGTGCAGACATCCAGTGTGATTGGACACAGCTAGCCTGCCTTCTTTTGCAGAACTAGCACTACTTCTAGCAGCTCCTCACAGCACCTCTTGATCCCTTGAATGAGTTGTGCAAAGTGATTATTCCACATATGCTCCTCTATGAGGCTCCTGACACTGCATCTCCGAGCGTTTCTTCTATTACAGCAGGAAGAAAATGTAAAAACTCATCGACTCATATCCATAATGATGACTGTAGCTTCCTGAAGAATAGCTGTTAGCATAAAAGTTTCTATTAAGATAAGAGAAGCCTCTGTAAAGCAGCTACTCCAAGTTCAGAGTAGGGCTGTTCTACAGAAGTAAGATCACAAACGTTTTTATCACAAGTGGCGTCAGGACCAGGTGAGCATAAATCTGCTTAGTTTTCTTTCCATCTGTGATGCAGTGTGTATACTCACAGATATTAGGGAATTTTCTTATAAAAGTATACTTCCTCTCCTCCATCAAAGTGTTGCCTTCACTTACATTAGCCAAAGAGTCTGACAGCTGTTTGCATTCTCAGAAGAAACAAACCAAACTAACCTTTTTCCACACTTGGAAACATTAAGACATAATTTATAAGGTAGTATGTTATGTTGAAAAAATTAAGGAAACCAGACATAATCAATATAAATTGATATATACATATATATCAATATTAAACAATATATAAAACCAATATAAATATTACCCAAAATCAATATAAAAAGTGCTTTCAAAAAGTTTATTAGCCAGGACATATACTTCTTTATGGAAACTGATTTTGAAACCATTTTTGGAATATACACCGCAAGGTTCCACAGCAGTCTGTCCTAAGAACAGGACTATCTGATGTTTTCCTTAATAACTTAGCTGATGAAAAAGTAAGATGATTAATTGTGCGGGTACATCAAGCTGGGAGTGATTGCCAATATGCTGGAGAATAGAAACAGAATTCAAAATGATTTTGAATAAAAAAGTGAAAGGTCTGTAAAAAAGGAAGATGTAATTCAACTAGAAAAGCACAGGTTAGCATGCTGAGGCAAAGAAAAATCAGCTAGAAAGGTGCAGAGGGCGCTGATTAAGTCTGAGTAAAAGGATCTCAAGTTCCAGATGGCTCAGAACTCATAACACCCCCTCCTGTGATGCCTGAAACTGGCAAACAAATTAAATCTCAAAGCCATGCCAAGTAGATCCACAGTCACCCTACCTGCCCAATTACACTTTAAAGCATTTGGTTGTCAACATGATCAAGCATGCAAAATCCCTTAGGTCACAGCCTTTGGTTTTGAAATATTTGGAGATGAAAATACAGTTGTCCTTAGCTTCTTCATACCCACAGTGCAAAGTCTGCCTCTTTCAAAAACCTTCTCCTAATGATCAAAGCTTCAAAGGGCAATTCATCTTTAATCCCTGTATCAGCATGAGAAAATTCTAAGCTGTATAGCAGAAATGAGAAAACGATAGCAAGAATAAACAAATTCTTAAATTCCCCATTCCAGCTCTCAGCCTACTTAGTTGGCCAGGCATGTGATAAAGAGGTGCTATTTAAGGACAGTGGTTTTTATCATCTGTTTTTTTTTTGTTTGTTTGTTTGTTTGTTTAAACTTACTGTTGCATTCAAAATAAATTAAGCATGGTAGCCTTTTTTGCTTCTTCACTTTCATTGAAGAAATGTACCATGGTACCATGGTAGCCTTGATCAACTGATCAAAAGCTCATGGGGAGGTTCATATTGGATATCAGGAAAAGTTTCTTCATCAAGAGTGTGTTCAGGCTCTGGAACAGGCTTCCTAGGAAAGTGGTCACTGTAACAAGCTTGCTGGAGTTCAAGGAGCTTCTGGACAATGCTCTCAATCATATGTGATTTTTGGTGATCCTGTGTGGAGCCAGGAGTTGGATTTGATGATCCTTATGGGTCCCTTCCAACTTGGGATTTTCTGTAATTCTATGATTCTGTAAGAAAAGCAACCTGACTTTCATACTGATTTGTTTGCTCTGCTGACATTTCCAGCAAATAACTGGGATTCCTAGTAAACAGGAATTAAGTGTGGAGTTTTGATCTGTCCATCTCATTGTATAAATGTTTGAGATCACACAAATGTCATCATTCTTTGCTGCTCCCATACCTCAGCACCGTATGAAATAGTAAGAACCAACTTAAACTCTCCCTCTCTCACTGCTTCCCCCAGAAAAGTAGCTCATTCAATAAGCATGTATAAAATCTTGTTCTTTAAAGATAAGCAGGTAAACTATTAAGTGTTAATAAGTAGACCTTTAAATTCTTGCTTTGCCCCTGTTCACAGATACCATGGATTTACAAGAGGACTTGCACCACACATATGCCACACATAATGTGGCCCATGCAATGAAGAATGGCTGGGATGTCCCCATCACATCCCATTCTGGGTTCAACCCCATTTTCCTCACTTATTACTGTAGTGGTATTCTGCTCTCTTTACTTTCAATTTACATTACTTTAAAATAGCATCAGTAATACTGTATTTTTTGCTTCTTTTTCCCACTAAGAAAATGCCAGGAAATAAAGTTACTAATTGGTCAGAAGTCTGGATTTCAAAATCATATTTGTTGAGACCTCAAAAAGAAATATTTTTCCTGTAATCAGTGCCGAGCTATTCCTAGGAACATTAGTATAAAGGCTCACTGGGATTTATATGTAAATGTAATGCAATGTTTAATAATTTAGTTAGAGAACGCTGTCATCTCTAAATGTTTCCTGAAGTCCTTGATTATTAACGTCTGTGTTGTTGCAATTAACGACAAGCATTCTTGAGGGTTTTGTTGAGATAAACATAACCTGTTTAAGCAAATTAGTCTCCAAAAGCATAGATTTCAGTGTTGATTTTGTTTTTGTGCTGTTTGTTTGTTGTTTGTCCTACAGATGTATGCCTTGGCACTGGTCAATGCACTCCTCGTTTTCTGGTGAACCAGCGTGTCTGCTCTCAGTTTTTTGGCACAGACACATGTATAACATCATAAATTCACTGGAAATCACAGAACTGTATTACCTGCTTTGAAAGATTAGATAGAGAAGTCAGAGTTATCTCTTTTACTAGCAGTTGAAGGAATTTCATTATTTTGGAATGCTGCTCTGGACTTGCACTGGCTTAGCTCAGAAAAAAATTGACTCCATGCAATGGCTGCATTTTCCTGAATGAAGAGCATGTCTGGCTAAATAAAGTCAGGAAGTTCATATAGTTAAAAGGTGAGTACATGTTTAAGTCTCTTCAAGACTGCATTAACCATACATGTTAATCCAGGCTCATATTCCTGGCTATCTAGAAAAGTATAACCTACATATATGTATCTGTAGGAAAAAAAAAGAAAGAAAAGGTGAGGCTTATTGCAGTAGTTAATAAAGTTCATCATTCTTCAAACTGTGACTCATGATACAAGCTGAATTTCATCACAGACTTTAGTCTGGTCAAATAGTAAAACGTACAACATAAGACAGCTGTTTGACTTGTACTGATTTTCTTATTACAGAGATGAGGAGGAAGTTGATTTCTCCAGAAATTGTCACTATTGTTTAGTGACATCATCAGCATAGATAGTTTTTTTTAAATAAGGGTCCCATCCCTTCCCCTGTTTCAAGTCCCTAGCACAATTTTAACAAAGGAAATATCAGGGGCAAAATTTGGATCCTTAAGAGCATCTGAAGTATCATTGAAATATTCAAAGAGACCCAATAACTGGCCATGCAAGGTAATGCAAACATCAGCTGGACCTTTAGCTCTTAAACTGAAGTGATTTGTCTCCTAAAAGAAAAATTTCAGCAGCTTTTACTAGCCGAGAAATTGGCATCTAAATAAATTCATAGCAATGCAATTTAGTCACCCAAGTAGGGGACTGAGTTAGGTCATTAATAGGATTACTTGCTTTTTAAATGTTAACATGTTAACTAAAGAGTTAACAGTTAATTTCCATTTTATTAAAAAAAAAAAAAGCATCTTTATAGAAACAACAGAAAATAAACCATCATTTTTGAGCTCTCCTCCAGTTTGTCAGCTCGTGGACTTTCACATCCAACCTGCTGTCGACCACTGAGGCAATGTTCAGAAGATAACCAGGGAGTTGCCAACTAAAATGAAACTACAGAGAGATAGATAAGCTCTGGCAGCATGCTTGTCACAGTTTATAACCTTAATTTACTCCGATGTCCCCCCATTATTAGGGCACCAACACATGCGTGCATCTTGGTGGTTTCATTACAAACTTTGATGTCTTCAGCTCACAATTTTGAAGTCAACTCAGTGGCCCACTGCAGTTTGTCCTGAAATCCATATAAGAATTCTTGGCAGCTTCAGGTGAGACAGGAATAGGGCACAAGCCTCTGACATTATCATCACAGCAGCTGTCCACAGCTGCAGGAAGAAAATCTGGTTTTGCTGCACTGTTGGTCTATCATCTCTCCATCTGTGTTGCTGCCACCCTGCATGCTTAGCATGAATAAGTTATTATAAGCAACTTCACTAATGGAGTGTGAGATTTGTCACCCAAACTTGAGCTGCCTCAATAATCACTACATTCTCCAGTAGAAATAATTGGATATTGTTGATCAGAGAATAACAAATTAGTATCATATTTACACATGAAATTCCTTCAAAGAGTAAGTATTCCTTTAAGGTTTTATCCCTCACAGCTCAAACCAGCAACTTAACTGCTGCATTTAGTGAATCTCCCAGGAAGGCTCTAAAAGCTAACGCTTTTCTGAGTATTTAAATGCATGCATTACAACTCGACGTTGGGTTATAAGAACTCAGTATTTCAAAACTGTTAGGGACTCAGCTTTGTTGGAAACCCATTTGGAACTGCATACATCAGTTAGTAACACTGTACTCCAGCAACCATGTCACTTTAACTCCCTCAGTCACTACACTCACTCGGCAGTACGCACCGCTAAGCTGGCTACTGCAGGGTTCAGTGCTTGGATCCAAGCAACTGCGACACAGCTTAATAATGCAGCATGTTCTGCTGCTTAGGCACTCAGCAGGATGTCAAATACAAACAAACAACATACAGGAGAAATAGGCACAGCAGTTTAGACGAAACAAATAACTCAGGTTTTGGTGCTTGGTTACAGATAGTAACAGAAACTTTGAGGCTCAAGTACATTTTGTCGATCATTTCTGTCCCAGCACCCATGGCTCAACTTCCATGTATCTCTGTACCTGCTGCTGGAAGTGAATGAAGGAAATGAAACCTTTCAGTGAGAGCCTGCACATACAGAATTATGTCCAGGTTGCCATGATTCCATCAGTTCTGCAGTATTTTTGTTACTGCAGAAGCTGCAGGATCTACCTTAATGTTTCAATAGAGCATGACTAAATCATTCACCACAGCTCTTTAAATTAAGAACAGCCTAAAGACAGGAACGTAGCTGCATAAAAATTTAGCCGTCAGAAGAGTTAACAATGCAGTCCCTATTTTTCTGTAACAGAGGAAGCACACTCACATAAAATGAGAGTCTATCTTTTGCTGACTCACAGTACAAACAACATTACACTTATGCATTAGTCACATTTGTAAGATTCCCGATGTTATTAGGAGAGTTCGTGGCTTGCCAGTAATAGATATTTCCTAAAGGTCTCTCCTTCTGAGTCCTACACGCATGCAGACACACACACTCAGAACTGAGCAATTCATCCAGGGGTGTTTCTCATTAATTGCATCTCATGAGAAAGTAGTGGAATGGAATGTGAGGGCTACAGCTGTGAGGAACATCCTGATACTCACGATACATTCATAGGCTATATTCATAACCTAGTGATGGGAAATAACCCTTTTCTTTCAAGGAAAGAGAGAGAAGACAAGGCACTCACATGTACTGTCTGTATATATTTCTAGAAACATTGAAAAATGAAAAATGAACAAAAACATGTAGGAAATGAACAATATGGTTAAAATGATGTAATGCAAAGTTTGAATGATCCCTAATACTCTTTCAGTTTTGAAACCAAACTGGTACCAAACTATGCTTATCTGTGATTTGCAAAGCAAGTCGGTTAGACTCTGCTCAGACCAAAGTATTTATTTTCAGTTTTCACATAACAAAATTAAATAAAATGATTGCCAGATATTTTCTCCAGTAGCACATTTTCATTATACAAAGACTGTCACAAGTTTCCCATTTAATAAAAAATATAGAATTTCAAAATAATTCTAAAATATTGTAGGTAAATAAAACAGATTCCATAAAAGCCTAACCATTTTGTCACTTTAAACTGTCATTTTACTCTCAAAGCAACAGTAGTGCTGTATTAAATTTTCAAATGTAATTAATATTGCAAAAAATATACAGTCAATTTTGTAACACATCTAAAATAAAACCTATTGATCTTGTACAGTGACTTAACAGGATGTTTATGAATCTCTTCAGAATGAATTTAATCATAAAAATGATGTTCTTTACAAGATCTGAAACTATTCAAGCTCACTCTAGTTAACATAAGACATGGTTGAAGTTTCTGCCATGCAAAGCACTTTACCATGTACGGTGGTTGATGGAGTGGATGGAGTGACTGGATTCTAGAAAAAGAAGATAAGCAGTTTTTCTAAATAAGTCAATGTGAGAACATCATAGGACTAGGATTTTTGGGTTTTTCTCTCACCATCTCTGGCCTCCGGCCAATCATCTCATTGCTTCAGACTTCCATATCTCCTCCCCATCTTCATCTGTGCTTCTCCTTGACCTTAAGCTACACAGATGAGGGAAACAATGACTCATAGTTGGTACCCAGCTTTGGGACATTCAGTAGCTCCTGCAAGACTTGGTACTCCTGAGCCTTTCATTTGGCTTTAGTCCAGAGAAACCTTGCTTGTTCACGTGTCACCTGCACTACGATATAATTCTCCATAGGCTTGTATAGCTGTTGGGATGTCTGCTGAAGCTGTCTGGAGTTTCTCTGTTGCCTAAAGGAACTGTATCTCCCATTTTCTCTTGCAACTCCCCAGGTTTCATAATTCCCCATGTATCACTTACAGCATAGTGGGATTTGTCCCTAACTTAAATGTGAATCTGAGTTATTCATATCCATGATTCTTTCCTCCCTTTTGACAGTTTTCTTGCAAAACAAGGGGCACCAGCATTAAATCAGAGCCTCAAAATAACGCACTAATCCTAAGTATGCACAGTGCTGAAGTTCTCATTCACTCCCATCCTCCTGACATATCCACAGCATGCCTCCATAAATCAACAAACTTATGTTACTGTTCTTGTATGTGTTTGTGACGAGCGAAATCACAACTCATTTAGTAGCAGCTTGTTGGGACTGTAAAGATTAAATCATTAATCAGAATAAAAACAGATGACCGATAGCAAGCATTTGAACCATGATCTAATAGCTCAGTCCACGATGAATAGCTCAGTCAGAAAGTATTGGATGAACACTTATAAACTGCGAATGTATTTCTGAGGTTATACAGAAAATGGATCCAAACTTTGTTTTTAAATCAAAAGCTCGTAAATATTGCTCTTTCCACTTTGAAAAAGAGCATGTTTGGGGGTACAAATTTCAGTAAAAACTGCGTATAAGTCTTCAGAGATGCAATACATATAAAGAGAGAAACAATTAAATACTGCAGTCTAAGTACTAGATATGGTCCAATGCTGAGTAAGAACAGCAGAATGATCCGCCTTATGTGCAACTCCTTCTGATCTAAGATGGAACAAATTCATTTCATTATGCAGCTGAAAGCTTACTTTCTCAAAGTATTCGGTTTATAGCCTAAATTCCCAAGCTTCTAACAGGTTTGTAAAGTGTTATCAACCACAACTACAGGTTCTGTCCATGCATTAAGGTCTTTTTTTGTTTTTGCAAGTTAATTTGTATGCAGCTAGCAGGAAAAAGTACAGCCTGCTCTTGAAGTGGCATCCAGACAAAAGCAGAGGTCAGAAAATATTGGTAAATATGAAGGCGGTGCAGAAAGCATCACTGTGAGAGGTATGAAGTGACAGGAAAAACAGCCATATAGAACATTCATCACGACAGTACCCTAAAAAGGGTGAAGAAAGGAATTCATCTTGGTAATAACATGAAGCAAGAAGAATTTAAAATAAACATCCATAAACTAAACCATGATTACAGAATCTAGACCTTGGAAAATAACCTGTTTGAGAAATAAAGTACATCAGAGCATGACTTCTGCTAAAATTCAGAGTCAAGATTTACAAATCAGTCATATAAATCAGGCTATTTTTTATTAATAAAATAGATATTTACATCCAAAGTGTAAAGTACAGAGTTTCAAACCTTCTGTATGACAGTAATGCTACTTAGAAATCAGGTGCATGAACTATCCATTATTTCCTACACATATAAATCAGTCATATTTGCAAAGCAGTTGCATGACTGGGAAATGATTTTCTTGATTAATAAATCAAGTACCACAAGATACATAAATTACTGATGTGAATCGTAAATCTTTTGACTACTAGGTACATTTCATAAATCAAACTCAGTATATACTACGTGCTTCTAAATGCTCAATTATGAACAATTTAGCAAACGTGTACCAACACAGAATCCCCTAACACACAAAACTGTTAGATCGCATAGACAAGATTCGTTTGTGTTTTTATTAAGCGAAAACTTCACTGTAGCCCATTTTATTTGCCTCTATATGATATATTAGGAGTCTGTGAGCTGAAAACTAGAAAGCAATGTAACGCTTTGAGGACTGGTAAACTGAGGGAGGGAGATTTTATGAAAAGTTGTTTGGTTTTTTTTTCCCTCTTCTTTATACTTCACATAAATTAACAGGCAAAGAAGCCAGAAATCTCTGCTACCTCATTTTAAAACACCTCTGGGGATTTATTTTATTTTTTCCTTTATCAGAACTGTTGCATTAGATGTATGTATGGCTGTTTTTTCATTGCCGTTATTGATCCGCTATGCCACTTGAAGAAGTCATTTGATGACTAGTGCATTATGAAACACATTTGTTTCAGTAATAAATTAAAAAAAAAGTGTGAATCAGTTCTTTAAGCGCAGAATGTGTTATGACTAACCTGCGCACATATGATGTTCTCTCAACAGAAAGGTGAGAAACATTTTTTCCTAATTGAGAACTGCCCCTGTTACACTGCAACTATTTAGCAGAATGCAGCCTCTACTGGGCCCAAGTAATTCCTAAATAGTTCATAAATACATTTGTGTTGGAAGATGTACAAACACTAAGAGAATAATGAAAACAAGTTAACTGCATTTCGTATGTTGCAGAAATTAGTAAAAGTGTATTTAAGTTTGTGAACTTGAAGTTTTGAGATTAGCACTGCAATTCACACAGTTCAGAAGAGAATTCTAGAATGCAGATTTCTAGAAATTTTGTGTTCTGAAAAATGAAATAAAATTACTAATAAAGAAGAAACAGGGAGAAATAGGTATTTAATTCCTGAATTAAATACCTAAATTTCAGTTTGAGGTAAACTGTATGCTTCAGTTGACTTGAAATTATATTCTTCTCACCTAATTTGGCCGTTAAAATGGATAATTTACAACTCCTATAGCCTTATTATTGTAATGATACCCTCAAGATAAAAGGCACAGATGTTGCAGTGACTGACTAGAGCTGCTGGGTGATAGAGCTCAGATTTTGCATCTTCATCAGCTGCTGCTGCAAGAATGAATGAAAGAATTGGAGCGCAGTAGAAGGAGTTGCTCCTAAAGGTGTGATCTGTGTAGAAGAATATGAAGCAACTTCTGCTGCCTGTGTTATGCCATCTGTAGGCATCAAAATTCAGGCACAAAAGCTAGTGCTAAATTCATAAATAGTGGGATAGGTAACAAAACAATATTTAGGAAGCAGGTACCTGGGAAGTAAAGGTTAACAAAAGATCTAGATGTCAAGAACAGCTGCGGTATTTGCTTTTACCCAGCTTCTCAGCTTCGAGGAAAACCCTGTGCACACCATGAGACAGAAGAGCTATTTCATAGCAGGAAAACAAACAGCAGATTTAACCAGGTAACAGTTGGCAGTAACAATAGTTAGTAATTTACTAACGCGTTTTTCCAAAGTGCTCAAGAGTAACAGCTGAGGTTCTGCAGTTTTAGCTGCTGTTAAATGGCCAAGAAGTATTTGCCATGCTAATAACCAGGATTAGGACTAACACAGGCTTTTGTTCATATCATAACTAAAATTGCATTTTACTGCTCAAAGGTAAGAAAAGCCAAGTTTGCTTGAGCTGCCTTTCGTTAGCCATACAGGGAAGGGGTGCCTGCCTTGAAGAACAGTTGTGTTGCAACTGCAAAGCTGAGTCATCTCACCTCCAGGGCTTACTGATAGGCCTTGTAACCTGTTCTCTTTCTTGAGGACAAAGCTTTTCTCTTCTGTTACTCTTGCTTAAGGCTATGATTTTACTGGAGCCATCAGCCAGCTGTTGTAAATATATTCTATTTTGTCTACATATAAAGACACAGAACCACTTAAAGCAAGCTGTCTCTAGATTTTGTTTTCATTTGCTTCCCTTACCAACCTTTGGGCTCCGCTACAGCCATTGCACAGACAGAACAGAATGAAATTGCTGTTGCCCACATGAAAGATTTTTTTCCTCTCAGTCTGTTGAATGATCCCCTCCTTTTGAAAACAATTTTTCTATTATCTGTTTTTCTTGAGGAAAATAAGGTATTAGCAAGTGATTTTTTTCAAATTCAGAACTGAGAAATTAAGTGTTTTGATAGAATTGACATCTGCAAACTACAACAGCCATTGCAGGAAGTGCAGCAGAATTAAAACATGGCAGTGCAAGAGGAGACTGGCACAAGTTGAAATACAAAAGTTTCTGTATAAAAATAAGAGTGCTTTGTTTGATTTTGTTTAACTGTGAGGGTGATCAGACACTGCAGTGGGTTGCCCAAAGAGGCTGCAGTCTCCATCTGCACAGAAACTCATAACCCATCTCGGGAAATTCCCAGGCAACCTGGTTTGGCTGACCATGCATGAACAGGCAGCTGATGACTTGGAAAGAAAATCACCCCTGACAATTTGAGGGAAATCCTTCAATAACATGTGAATGGTTTTGAGGCTGACTCAACATTATTCTGAGTAAATTTTACCTACTACCTCTTTACTCATGGTCCAACACCAGTAATAGTCCCTTAATTTTGCATAATTTCATCCACATTTATATGTACTTAAGAACATATTAAATGATGAAGAGTTTTTGGAGGAAAACAAGGAGTCATACAAGCATAGGCTTCTGTAGTTGAGATTCAGCTTGAACAATTGAGTACAAAGAACTTGGCATTGTATAAAAAAACCTTGTCTAGTAGGGGCCTATTCTTGGGAAAGATGTTAAAAGACTCTTATGCTTTCCACTGGCTCTCTAGACAGATGTTTAAGAGCATATGGTGATTTTGGAAGACAATACTCTTGAGTCAGTACAGCATGTTTTATAATTCTTCAAATTGTTCTAGACAGGATGTGAGCTCTTGCCAAATACATAATTGCAGCTATATGTGCTTACTTACGTAGGTGTTGGAGTTCTAATTCGTTATTGCAAAGCATTCGGTAGCAACCTAAGTACAAAATGCAATATATATATAATTATATATTAGATAATAATTATATAATAATATAATATATATAATAATATATATAACATATATAAAATGTATATATATAATATAATATATATATAATATATATAATATAATGATATATATATATACACACATATATATGAAATAAATATTCCCTAGCTAAGTGCATCACAGAAACATTGCCTTTGAGAAACTAGCCTTTCCACTCACCACAACCCAAAAGATACAGTTCTATCACTTTTCTAAGCCAGTCTAGATGTACCCAGGCACAAATCCCATTTTTTGAACCCTATGAAGCTTTTGTTTGTGCAATGCTGGTAAGAGGGGGAAAAATTCTGAAACTGGAGGAATAAGGATATATAATGTATATGAATATATACATATATATGTACTTTCTGTACAGACGTTTGAATCATAATAAAGAGAAAAGTACTGGATACAGTCTATGACCCTCCCAGGTTTCTCTTGTGAAGAAGATCAGAGTTGCTGCATTTTCAGCATAGTGATCTAAACACAAACCAGTTCCTACTGACACTTCTCAATGTACAACAAACAGGATCCTATCCCTCGTCACCTGTCACAGTGTTCAAAATTCAACCTGGCAGAAAGAGACCTTGACCTGAAGTTCACAGCTCGAAGGACTTCAGCTGGGAAAACCTGAATCTATTGGCATGGCGTTTCTTGCAAATGTCATTTGAAAGTGGTCCATGGAAAGCCTGTAATGCAAAGCTTTATGCTGCCACACAGAGAATCTCAGCCCCTAGCACAGGTTAGTTTTATTTAGAGCTGTAAGTACTGAAAGCTCAAGAAGTGCATTCAGTTGAAAGGAAATTCTTCTTTTCCGCTAAGAGCCAGCACACAGCTAATGCATTTCTTAAACTTTTCTCCCCTGGAGAGCTAATGAAAGTTAATGGTTCATCAGGAAACTGAATGGTTTGTCTGCACAGAAATGATTTTCACCTTTACATTAGTAGCATTTGAAAACTCTACAGAAATTGGCAGAGGAAAAGTACGGACAGAAGTGAGATTTTACCATTGTTAGTCTGAAACTTGATTACCTTAAAATAATGTCTGTCAAAATTAAGAGGAAAAAAAACCCCAAACATTAGAAATGTGAATATTCTGAGACCTTGAAAAGTGTGCTGTGGAAACTATGGAGAGAGACTAGAAGACCCAGAATAGACTATGTGAAAATTTGTACTGGATTTTTAAGTTCAATTCTCCATCAAAATGGGGAAGTGTCCACACGTGGCCCATTATTAGGAATGGAATTTCAATCTATATGTCCAGCTTTAGAGCAAGCAAGAAGTGCATTTCAGGTTGTTCAAGCCCTGGGTTTCTATTCCGGCCCTTCTTTAGGCAAATATTTTATATAAACAAAGAGTGTATCTAGCCAGTTGTTCACTACTGTGACACCACAATACAAAATAAAAAAATATATAGTTGAAATTGCATTCAAATTTCCAGAAAATGAAGGTGAGATATTAGCATATATCAACATATATGAGAAGATGATTAGAATTTTGATGAGAATTTTCCTTACATATGTAAGATAACTGCTTCTGAAGAACCATCATCATGTATATGATGCCTTAAGATTAGATCCTGATCTCTCAGTATTGAAAAGCAACTAATTTCACAAGCAATTCCCATAGAATAGGATGTTAACAGAATAAGAAATAGATTCTAACCAAATGTTTGTGCAGAAATTCAGCATTATATTCTCTCTGACACAGAAGAAGCAACAAATTAGAAAGTTAATTTCTTCAGAGCATCTAGTATATTTCATCATCTGTAGCAATTTGCAGCTACAAAGATAGCATTCTAGATTCAACTGCCAAAATATATGGGATTAATGAAGACGACAACTAGTTTTACTAACACTTTGTTCCAAGATCCAGTCATTTTTCACCATTTCTGTGGTAGCTCTGCATTTTCTCAGTGCAATATATTGTTGTATATTGGTCTTCCTTCATGTTTTGTTCCAGATGTAAGACTACCTGTTCTCCACAGCCAGAAAAAAACACTTGAACGACCTGTCCCTACAAACCAATCACTTCAGAAATACTAACATCAGCTTTTCAGGCATCAGATCATCACTGAGAAAAGACAGACTTTCTGAATGGGAAAACATGGAATGGGTGAACAACCTAAATGCAATGCAGCATTTACATGGGAGAAATAATTTCCATAGAGTTGTTGTGTTGAGCAACTCAGCATCTCTGCAAACTCTTATCAGGCAGAGACACTGCCAAGTCTACAGTCCCAGAAGTGGTGTATTATTGGTTTCTCTCAAATCTTTTATTACAAAGCAATTACTTTCTAATCACACTTAGATGCTTTCGGAGTGGAACACCTATAGGTACTGCATTCACTTTTATATCTTCCCCCTGGAAGCCCAATAAGCTGGAGTGTACAACAGTGACTGGGGAAATCAGCTGACAATGGATAATGCAACTGGTAGGATTTAGTGATAGCTGAGCAATAGCATAATTACTAGCAAATAGGGTAAGAAGTCAGAAATCTTAATGAGGCGAATATGCAGAACTGCTCCTGGAGTGAGCAACAGAGCTGGCTTAGAAGGTTACAGTATCAAGTGATAGGACCCTCACCGCTGCTGATCACAAAGTCTTTAACAATTTGTACTGAAATAGATGCAGTGAACAGTATCTATTTGGGTCATACAAATGCACTGGCCAGACTTGCACTATTATGTCACCCATTCCTCGGGGTAAGATAACCTAAACCTTCAACAAAAGGAAGTATAATCTAAAAAGTTTATACTACTTCACATTTAGTCCTGCCCATGGATGAAGAAGGAAGAGATGTCAACTTGGAACATCTGGCTTGACTACCATTCCAATTGCATAACTCTTCTACAGTGAAACCAATTTGGATTTGTTCATTCATCCCTAGAAATAGCATGCCTTTCATCCAGAGAAAACAGCGTAATAAAAATCTTGAAATATTTACTAAATGTATTAACAACACTACAGAAAGATTTGCATGCAGACAAGTATCCAGTTGTTAGAGGGAAATGATGTACAAAAAGGAGTCAGTTCTAGACTGCCAACTGGAAAGATCAAAGCAGGCAGAAAAAAAAAAATAGCAGAAAGCTGCAGTTCTCTAAGATAAATTATTTTACCTCTCCACACCATAGAATCAACTATCATGTCTATTCCAAATTCCCCTGGCAACGACCACGGTCAGCTTTCACATCAGTGCTGTGAAAGGCCTAATTATCCCACATGTTCTTAGGATGCAGCCCATAGTAGTCAATTATTCCCATAGCCTTTGAAACAACTGCTCTTTCATCCCTTTATTGGATACCTGAAACAGTTAAAGCTGGATTTTGCTCCAACCCAATCAGCAGGAGATTTGCTACTGAATTCAAGAGGGGCAGAATCGAGGCTTTCTGTGCCTTAGGAGATTTCCAGAGGAACAAATAGAACTGAGATATCGATGCCACCTGTGGCCTCTGGGAACATCATGGATGTTTCCTTAATCTTTTTCTACTCCAACTGGACCATGCCCAAATCCTCTTTATCTCCCTTTAACCCACATCCTTTGTTTCCTAAAGCTGTCTTACAGTTCTGTTGCCATTCACCATTTTTACTTCAGTCCTTAAATTCACACATGGAATGTGTACCAGTTAAAAGAAATTAAGGTCATTAAGCTGAAGGAGGTTCAAACCAACGAGGTGCTGTTAAGCTCAGGCCGATGCTTCTGAATTTTAAAATCAATGCAGAATGATCAAGCATATTGAATGCTTTACACAAATCTACAGCAGCTGTATAAATTTTTTAAAAGCCTGAATTAATGGCCTGATAAAAGTCTTTTGTTAATTTAAGCAGCACTGAAGTTGGAGGATGATTTACCGAACACACGGGTTTTTAAAGAATGTAAAACATTGTGCAGAATGATTCAGCAATTTCAGTGCAAATCATTCATGGCCAGTAGTGGAAACCCTGCCAAACAATTTGTGCTTCCTTTTATGATTTAGAAGCAGTGAGTGTCTCTTGGAATCAATAACAGGACATATATATTTTCAGTTCTTATTCACTAGCTCAAACCACTCTTAGGTCATTAATAAGAGAAATAAATAAAACCTTGAACTATCTTTTGATGAGCCGGAGGGCTTTAAAGTTATTAGTCAATTAATTATCACAATATAGATATCTAAGAGTTCTGGTAACCATTGTAATCTTTCACCTGTTGAAATGAAGAAAGAAGATAAAGGACTTACTGAAGGTCACACATTAACCTGGCAAAGACTGAGAGGCTTCTCTAACTGTATATTTGATGGGCCAAAGTAGTCATTTCTAGATACTAAGCCATTCTCTCTTGAATACATTTTGAATGCATTTTGCCATGAAATTGAAACCAAAGTGTTCAAACTCAAGGCCAGGAAGAGATTCTGGTCCAATGATCCAAAGTCAGGAAACACTCGAGGTCCCATATTATCACAGATACTATGTCACAGAAAACCTAGACTTGCAGTGAAGCTTCAGGAGTCATAGTTTTCTGAATCCTGTGCCTATCCAATCCTTTTAGTAAAACTAAAAACAAAAACAAACAAACAATGTCAAAGCTTTAGAAAAGACAAAAGAATTGATACTAGGTTCTATTAAAAGTGGCAGTGAGGACATGTGGGAAACAGGACAGGAAGTTATTTAGGCAAAGTTTACTTAATGTTAAGAGAATTTTGGACTGGATTGCCTGGTGAACAAATATGCTTCTGCCTTATTGCAAAAATAGTGTGGGAACTTTAATCAGCCCAAATGGTCAGAGAAATCCTGGTTAACAATTCATGCAAAGATGATTTGTAATCAGCGGGAATTTCTTTAGCAGTCAGAAAAAGTCCAGCCAGCTGATACAACTTCTTGGAAAGGCAGGAACTTCTTATTAAGTGAGATAGTGGTGACGTTCCCTCAAAAAATGGTGCTTCTGATGTGTTATAATCATTTATTTAAGAGTTTGTTGAAATTTAACCTGGGCTGCAGACGAAGGCTTTGTTGAAAGTGCTCATATTTCAAATGCTCACAACTTTCTATATTTCAGAGAAAAAATAATTCCCAAACAAAACACCCTCCAACAAACTTGAGATTTTAATGTCTTCAAAAATAAAACCTGTTCAAATTCAAAGATGAGCAGGAACTCTCAGGAGAATCTTCCTGAATCTCTCACAAGGTGAACTCCTCTCAATATTCCAAAAGAGTTTTGAAAGCTAAAGATGAGGTTTTAACAATATGACTGATTCAAAATATGCTCTTATAAAATACATAAAACTGAATATAGAAATGCTTTAATCAAATATACTGGCTTGCTGGTAGGAAGGATCCTTTTTTCAGCTGTACTGCCTTTCCAGCAGTTGGTTCATCTATCTGCAAATTCTGCAGAGTTCCCTTGGGCATAGCATGAAAAATATCTTTCTTTCACCTCTGAGGTATGCTTTATACTCCCTTTCTTCCTGCAGCTGTCTCCCCGTTTCTACTCATGAGGCAGGTTCAGAGCTGGTTACATGTGTGAGAGGCAGGCACCTCTTTTTTATCTCTGCGCTTTTCCCCCTCTTACTTTAAAGCATCTTTCATTCTCCAGGAGGCTTGTTGGACCCTAAGGAAGAAGACATCTCCCTTCCTTGCAGAACATTCCCCCTGAGCACAGAGGATTAGCTGCAGCAAAGCAAACAGGGCCTCACATCATCTCCTTACCATGCTGCCCAGCAATTTTGTTTGTTTTATTAAAAAAGAAGCATAGGCTAATAACAGATAGCACCTGATAAACAAAACATGTGCCATTTGCCACAGTGAAAAGCAATGGCTTAGATCCTGTAAGATGTTGCTTCTGGGCATCTTTACTTTACTGTAGACTTTGGTCAGGCTTCACATATAGTACACTGTGCATATAAGTCACAGTGAGGCTAGAATAAGATAGCTAACCATAAAACACATCTTTCACATAGCTCTGACTACATGAGCTAGTGAGACACTTCTGACCATGGACTTGAGAGCATTTTCTGCCTGCTGGAGAACTGTAGTGGAACTCCTCCATCAATGGGCCTTCAGAGAAGCACTGGAGAGCTGGAACACCAGTAAGACTACTCACACAGGAGAGTGGTGAGCTGGCAAAAAAGCTAAAAGAAGCAAAATCTATCAGCTTTGTATAGATTACCAAATTGGAAGCGTGTTGTCATACCCCTCTGAGCAGAAAGGGCACAAGCCTGCAAAGTTGAGTTGGAATCACACAAGCTCACGCATGACATGCCTCAGGAAATTCACTGCTATTTTAATGCAAGGAATAAAAGTGGGGCTGTAGCTGTTCATGCTCCCAGGAGCAATTTCTGCTCCTGGAAAATGGAGGTGGTTTCACTATTCCTGAGCATAAGTAGTGGACAAAGGTGGGAGCCGAGAAGCATGTAACCCATTTATTCAAGAATTACCTTATACCAATATACATAAAATCTGATTCCCATAGCTTCATTAGCACCAAATATTCTCGATACATTCTGAAAAATTTCATCTTCAGGAAAGCCAGGAAACATCATGGAGAACAGAACGGAGGCATCTAGATTGTTCCTTACAGTCCTTTATAACTGAATAAGATGGAAACATTTTTTGTGTGCGCTTAAAAATATGTCCTCCTCTTCCCCCCACTGCAATTTGAAGCAAAACAATCCTAGCATTTACACAGCACAGCCATGTTTTATCCACAGGTTTCTGAGTACAATATGGAAAAGTGGATATACGCCATTACCAGACTATTGCCACATTATGAATCAAGCTTAAATATAATAGAAGCCTAGTTGCCAAACCACATCTGGTTTATCCAGTATATTTGGATAACATTGAATTCATATTATCAGCAGTCAAGAGAAGAGGGAATTACAGAGACAGTTTATAAATGGTGGTTTGGGTAACTGGGAACTAACTGTTCGTGACTATATCATTTCCATACATAAACAATGTTACTAAAAATACAAGTGCACTCTATTACACAGCAATTCTGCAAAACCAGATGTGGAGAAGATAGCTGCATATTACACATATGCCTCTTGGACCTGTAGATGTGTCTTGCCCTTACAGCTGATCAAATTTACAAGAACAACAAATAGGAAGAATCAACCAAATCTATGCCAAATGAGGCATTAGATAGCCATTAACAAACAAAAACAAGTTCACATCAACATAAACTTGCTGCTGGGGATGAAGTTGTCTAAAGCCAAAATATTATTGACAGCATTATGGTTATAGAGGAAAAGCGTAGAACTTCTCCCATCATATGAGGATAACCATTCAGTTTCTTTCTACAGCTATAGGGAGTTAAAATGAAAATATATAGGAAGGGAATGTAAGGGGAGATCATTTTTTCTGAGAGACAGAAGTTATAAAGCAGAAGTTCTGCAGCAGAAGAGTGAACCAATTATGAGAGTCCTAAATTTATCACTGCATACTCTCACTCACTCATCTATTTTAAAATATTGATATTGTCATTACTATTTCCAGATGTGTTTTAAAAGAAGTGAGCCCTGCTCAAATACAGGTGGTATCCCACAGTTAAAGGGAGTCAAGCTTTTCATAGACAGTGTTTTCATGGACACATACAGAAGATATTTGGCTCCAGTATCACTTCCTCTTTTTTCCCCCCACATAGATACAGAAATGTCTCTGTGCACATATGGCCAAGTGCTTAAAACCCAGCAGTATGAGCTAACTGTCCAAGTAATCATTTCCTACTTCCTATAAGCAAAACTATAGACAAAAGAAAAAAGAGTCCTAGGCACTAGACTAGATGCAAGCATTGGCAATATAACCAAGCAGACTTACATTTACCATGTATTAGCTAAGAACTGTTCATGACATGAACATAAAATACCTTCATTCAAAATCTGATGAAGTGATTAGCATTTTAAATGTAACTTTATTGACTACTGTGCTGCACATTCAGTTTTCAATCTTTCTTACATTTTCTCTTATTTCAAAGACTGTATAAGAAGAGTTTTATTCTGTAGCTACTGGCTAGATGAGAAATTTGATAGTTTCTGATGTGGCAGGGATTTTTAATCCCTTTTCCTCAATACAGTTTCAATGCTGCCAACTCCACATACTCTTGTCCATCCACAGGCAGACATTTGGACTCCACTACTCACAAAATGAGGACTCAATAATTCATAAAAATATGGAAAACTCATCATGAATTGATTATTTTATGTTCAAATGGTATAATTTGGCATTGTTTTCATTAGAATTCTGTAGAGTTCTGGTTCTTATAGTGGTCATATTTCAGTTTCATAGACCCACCAAAAAAATCACTTAGGTTGGAAAGGTCCTTGAGAGATTTTCTAGTCCAATCCCCTTGGCCAGAATGGGATAAACTAAGAAAAGACTGCCCTAGCAAATCTGACTGGATACAGAATATCTCCTAGATGAAGACTCCACAATCTCTCCGGATAATCAAAACTACCCTCACTTCAGTATGTCTACATCTCTTGTACTGGGGAATCCAGAACTAGATACTACTTCAGACATGGTCACTCAGGTAGGTACAGGCAGAGGCTCACTCCCTTCACCTGCTGGAATGCTCTTCCTAATGCAATTCCCACTGCTGTTGGCCTTCTTTGCTGCAAGGGCACATTGCTGGCTTGTCTTCACCTTGGTGTTTACCAGCACCTCCAGATCGTTTCCTGCAGAGCTGCTTTTCTGCAAGTTGGCATCCAGCACATCCTGGTACATGAGGTAATTCCTCCCAAGGTTTGCACATTCCTTTCTTGAACTGCAGGAGGTTCCTCTCTGCCCACTTCTCCACACAGACTGGTTAAAATTTTTTATGAAGACTATGGCTTGAAATTATGAGGCTTGTTTCAGTTGTCTACAAGGAAGTCTCATCTTTACTTCTTCCAACCTGCTGACTGTTTGTCCAAATGAAAACTGCAGGCATTTTCCATCTCTAGGCAAAAAGTAGAGTGACTTGCTTCCCAGTTGCTATTTATTTTCCATTAGAGTAATAAATAAGTTTGTTTTCTTTTTCTCTCCTCCATTTGTGCAATCAGTCACTGTATTTGCTATCGAAAAGTTTCAAATGGCTTGGTTCTTCTCTTTAAGCCTTTAGCACCTTTTATTTGTGGTTAAGAGAACATTCTCCGTGCCTTTCCTAAAGCAGACATTTCTGAGTATTACTGTTCATGTTTTAGACATAGCAAAGAAACCTTTCAAGTACACCAGGTGAAATCTGTTTTTTCACATTGATATCTAATGGAAAGCTGATAATAACAATAATAAAAAACAAGGCTGATAAATCCCCTTTCAATTAACGCCGCATTCCAAACACGTATGTTTTGAATGTAAAAAGGTTACTGTGTGTCATGTGTGTAAAATGGTTTTCCCATTTCACCTGCCACTCTCACTTTCATTTTTAAGCAGCAGAAGCTGTTCCTCTGTGGGTGGGGAAAATAACTGAATAAATAATATTCTGTATTTCTCATAACGAATCTTTAGCTTATGTTATGGGTACAGACATTCATAGATTTTGGAAAATGTATAGTTGTCAGGCTTTATGAGCACCCCAATACACCTGCTACTTTGAAGTGGTTGATAGATTGGCTGTTAGTGCCTTCTGCCAGATGAATAGCTGTAGGAGTGTGTCACTGTTGTAATTTCTTTGTCAAGCTTTAGTTGTATTTCACTTGCAAAACAAGTTGGACAAATTAGATTTCATTCACTGGGGTCTCAGAGGAATGAAACTTTATACAGTTATGTTTCCTATTTTTTTTCTAGATGAATGTGAATGAAACCAATTCTCTAACTCACCTTTCATCTAGTCAGGTTCTACCCTTCCTTGCATTTTTTAATATCACAAGTTCTCAGTTGCGTTCCATCACTGAGCATAGTTTTTTTTCACAAGTATTAACTAACTGCACAGACACTGCCATGAAAAATCGAACGGGTGCCTGAAACGAGCCAGTCAAGCTTATTCTTTCCTAGCAGTGTCAGTTATTGCATCAAAAGTATTAAAGCAAAGAAAATAGTTTTTCATTTTCCAAAGTAATAACTCAAAGAGCAAAGTGAGCAGAATGCTTCCTCTCTAGCACCCACCCTTCTCCCCGTCCCGCCCCCCCAGCCCCCACCTCCTTTATAAATCTGTTGTAGCAATACTGAATATTAAGCCCTTTGGCTGTTACAGTTTATATATGCTCTGTTCTTACTGCTGAGAGCAAGGAGAGATAATCGGAGAAAACAGTCTGCTTTCTTGGCAAAAATTGCGATTGCTCGTAAGATACCAGACAAGCACCCGGAGTTTTATTCTAAAACTTTTCAGAATAAGTTACCTTCTGTTAGTTATTCACTTTTATCCTGTGTCACTTATGTACACACTGACAGCTATAAACAGGATGAATTTTAATGCCCTGATACCTGAAGTTTGGCAGTTACATACATTTAAGGTACCTAAGGACTTGGGGAAAAAATCACAGGACATCTGTTTTTGAAAATCCCAGCTTGCAACAGTCAGGATTTTGGCAGAAGTCTATGGACAATTCACCGGAGAATTGCCCTGAGGCCACACAAGAGGTATCAGCTGCAAGCTTGCAATTATACTAGAAATCAAGATTACATTCTTCCATGGAAGAGAAAAAGGAATTAAAGCTTTACCAAGTTGTAGAGAAATCCAGAGCTGTTTTCAGCCACAAAACTGTACGTTTGGATTTAGACCCATGATGGGCCTAGTTAATGAATGGCTTCATTTAAGTCAAGAGTAGTGTTGCTCTATTTTCAGTGTGGTGCATTAGATCTAAACTCAAATAGAATGAATTCAGATGGGCTGATTTAAAAATTCACATTTATATGTCAATGGTATGCAGCTGCATGATTTTTATGTGCTTTGCTTAGTTAGGAGATCAAAGCATCAGAAACTTGAAGGAGAGGCGAGTGTGGTACGGCAGACGTGTTATACACTCGCTCATATGATACCAGCTTGCAGTTTCAAAATAGCTCGGAGTTCTCAGTAACTGAGCAAATCATGTGCCAAGCACAACTCCTGGGCTCTCACAGAGGGCAATGCGTCTCAAAAATCCCCAAATGGCATGTTTGTCTTTCCTCTTCCCCTCAGGTTCTCTGCTGTTGCATGAATTTCATTTTCTTACCTCCCTCACTCTGTTAGAAGCCTTGTTAACAATTCTGTCAGAGCTCTGGAAGCAAAATGCAGTTGGGACAGAAGGGTCAGTAACAGTGGTAACTCATCATAAAGCTTTGGACATGCCCAGTATTTCTCTCCTCAACAAAGAGTGAGGAAATTATAACAGTCTGGTACTGGGTCCTTACCAATTGTCCATGATATCATCCCACCACCTCAGTACTGCATGAGGGGAATGAAAACACTCCCCACCTCCCAGTACCTTTTCCATTCCAGTTGTTACTGTCCAAACAGCTGACAGCCAAGTTTAAGCAAAACACAAGTGCAATCCATACTGACAATACTGCCACCATTTTACATAGATCCAAGCGTGTGCACTTTCCTCCTGACAGAATATAGGTCTGACAGAGAGCAAAATACAATTCCACACATAATTGCTTGAATACAAATGAAGCTGTCTTTGCATACAATTCCCAAGCCTAGTGGGTACATTTTCCTTCAATCCTATTTCATGTACCAAACTCCAGTGAGCAAGTTTAAAAAAAAAAATTAATTATTCTTACCACCTCCACTCAAGGGAGCATTTTTAATATGAGGAGCAGCAATTCCAGGCACAAGGCAGTCACCGTGTGACAAAGAACCACTGCTGTTTTTGCATATGATCAGTTGCATGGATATCACAACTTCCTTCTGGCCCATGAGTTTTGTTCGTTTTGAAATTCCGATACAATAAATAACTCAAAAAGAACAGATCGTCAGCGATGGAAGTGTTGTATTTCATTTTGTCTCCTCTGCACAACCTAAGCCACTACAGACACTTCTTGACTACTCTCAAGGAGAGGGACGTAAGCTGGCAGTCAGTATGTCTACTGATCACTTCACACAACCCCATACATATTACTGAGTTGTATGCAATAACAAGAGATCCAAGTGGACATGTGGCATCAAAAGCCACAGAGCAAATCTGTAAGAATTATGTGTGGTTTTGAGGAAGGAAAAAATAAATAAAAAAATCACTCTTCCGGTGTGTATATATAAAATGGATGTAATCAAGGATTAGATTTTTTTTCTCTCCTTTCAGCTGCATATTTACATTCTCACTGCCTAGCTTGCTTCAGCTTGTTTCACTGCTCTTCCTTGAAGCTTTCATGTCACCATCTCTCAAGCCTTCTGTTGCTTCAAGCAGAATTACTACAGGGAACCAACAGGAACCAGAACTCAAAGGCCTTTAATGAGCTAGTTGCAGCTGTTACTAAATCCACCATCTTTCTTGCCACTCCTCCCCCTCCCCTTACTCCTCATTTTGCCTCAGTAAAAACAATTTCAAATTCTGTGCACTATGTTGAGTTAGGAGAACCAAAGACAGGAATAGCCAGTAGCACTACAAAGAAATGAAACTGTCAAGTCAGGGAAGGAAATACAGACATATCAAAATGATTTCTGAATCTTTTCGAAGAGATTCTTTTTCCATCTTCTATTCATGTTGCCTCAGGCATCTCACTGGAGCCTAAAGAGGAAACCAAAAGCTCAACCCACTTTGACTGTCAAAAGCAAACAAACATCATCCTTAGCAGAAAGTTCAGCCCTTTATAAAGAACAAGCAGACTAAAAAAGGCACAAAGAAGTTTTCTTTCCCACTACTATCTGTTTTGCGGCCATGTGGAAAACACAAATAATTTATTCATTATTCGAAATCTGCAGCTCAGCATTAAAACCACTAATAAACAGATGGCCATTAGATTTTACTCTCTTGAGAATACTCCTTGACATTTCAAAGGGTCAAGTTTTGCTCTGATACATCAGTGAAAATGCATGATTATTCCATGTTGATAGGTATACTAATCTTCACTTGTACCTAAGACTGGAAAAACCTCCTCTGTATTGGAAAACCAAAATTAAAAATATATATATATATATGATGTGCTTCATGAAATAAAAGGTTAGAGGGTTAGTAGTATAGCTAGTAAAAGGACATTAACTAAGAATACATTTAATGTTATAATTTAGTATTTGAGCTAATAGAACCATTATTATAGAATGCATGGTGCCTTTTTTCCACTCTTACCTGTATAAATTATTTAATAAATAGCCTCAGGCAAGGTGCTTGTTATCTGATCCAACCTGTAATAAAAACAGTACAGATATTCCCACTGGCTGTAGCAGAGATGTCTTAGGATTATTTTTCTTTTGATCTCAGCCTACTGAGTAATAAAATAGTTAAATGAATGGTCAAGCAGCAAAATGAAGGACAGCAAAATGAGTTTGCCACTGATCATTTTAACTATTTGCTTATCCAGTGGCTGGAAAATGATGAAGTTTAGAAGCTAGAGCATAGAGAGTTATTAACTCTATCTTCAGTTGTTTATCACTTGTATTAACACATGTATTCACAAAAGCAGAACAGATCCCTACCGATCCCAGAGATCCTGGTGGACGAGAAACTGGACATGAGCCAGCAGTGTGTGCTTGCAGCCCAGACCACCTGTGTGCTGGGCTGCATTAAAAGAGGAGTGGCCAGCAGGAGTAGAGAGGTGATTGTCCCCCTCTACTCGGCTCTTGTGAGGCCCCATCTGCAGTACTGCGTCCAGGCCTGGGGCCCCCAGTACGTGAAAGATGCAGAGCTCTTGGAAAGAGTCCAGGGGAGGGCCACTAAGATGATTAGAGCGCTGGAGTACCTCTCCTATGAGGAAAGGTTAAGGGAACTGGGCTTGTTTAGCTTGGAGAAGAAAAGGCTCCAAGGGAAGCCTCACTGTGGCCTTCCAATACTTGAAAGGAACACATAAGCAGGAGGGGGTATGACTGTTTACATGAGTGGGTAGTGATAGGACAAGGGGGAATGGTCTTAAACTAAGACAAAAGAGGTTTAGCTTAGATGTCAGGAGGAAGTTTTTCACACAGAGGGTGGTGACACAGTGGAACAGGTTGCCCAAGGAGGTTGTGGATGCCCCATCCCTGGAGGCATTCAAGGCCAGGCTGGATGTGGCTCTGGGCAACCTGATCTGGTGGTTGGCGACCCTGCACATAGCAGGGGGGTTGAAACTACATGATCATTGTGGTCCTTTTCAACCCAGGCCGTTCTGTGATTCTATGATTTACTGCAGGCAATGGAAGCCCATGGCCACTTCTTACTTTTTCATTTCAAGTAGGAAGGAAAAGGGTAGAAGATGGTATTGTTATATTTTCTCAGGGATATAAATTATTGAAGGAGAATAATCTGTTTTGATCCCTTGTTCTTTAAAAAGGGAAGAGACAGGCAGGAGGAAAGAAAACAAAACTCTGAACCATTGCTTCCAAATATTAAGAGATTAATAATGCGAAGTTTTAATTCTTAACAAATCTGTTGTGTAGAAGATCCAGGAAAAATCAGGTCCTCTAACTCTGCTCTTGGTTTTCCCAAAACAGTTCAAAGTGGGAGAAGCGGGAAAGGGAAGTTGACAGATAAAGATAAATATGCATTCCCGAAAACCACAGTGGCATTCATTTAAACACAAAGTGCTATTTCTGTTGCAATTGTTCAGAGGGCATTCCTCAGGCGTGTATCAGCCAGTTACATCAATTTCTAAGTTTACATTTGCATCAGATACACCCAAGAAATCAATGACTAAGGGTAGCAGCATCATTGCTCTCATTGCTTTCTCGCTAGATGCGTGCCACAGCAAGAAATTTTAATAACATCCTTATGAAAGTTTTTAAGCAATTTCCAACTTGAATGACTTAGGTTTAATTCTGACAAACCCATATTCTCCCTAGAGTCCAGGAGTTTGTACCATTGATTTTAAATGACAGGTTTAGAAGAATACTAAATGATGTCTTAAAATCCTCTTCTGCATTCAGAAAACTACACTGCTCCTATTCAGATGTGGATCTGTCCAAAGTTCAAGGTGATTTACTTGCCCCAGTTATTTATCTCTATCTTTCATGAGGCTGAGTATGAAAGGAAGCAGTGGAACAGCTCTGTCAGGGACCTAAGGAGGGGAATACATTTTGGCAACTATACTATCACTTCCTAAATCCTTATTCCATGAAGTGTTTCCCTTCGGCACTCATGACACTGGAGAAGAATAACAAAAACAACAACCACCAACAAACAAGAGCACCTTAAAAATGCATCAGTGGAGCCAGCACAGGCAATAACACTATTAAGAATCCTCCCACACACAACTCTCTGCAACTTTAACATATATACAAATTTGAATGCTGACTTCTCACAAGAAGACAAGTAGAAATGTCCATCAATCCTTGCAAAAGGAATATCTCTTGAGTTTATTCAGTTTGTATGAAGTCCTAGGTAACAGTGCAGTTTTGAAGTGTATGAGTGAATTTCCTCTGGAAGAATCATCTTCAGATATGTGTTCATAAAATCCTTAGAAATCAGTGACTGGTTAAAGATAGCTCATTTTCCAAATTTAAAACTAATGTGGGAATGAGGAAACAAAAGAGAATGATTAAAAATATCCAGATATCCTGATACTCCTAGTGAAGCCAGCATCAGATCTGCAGTTTGTGCCCATTAGTCCAAACAGTTTGTGACTGGCTTTTGGAGCACAGGCTCAGCATTAGAGACAAAACGTGCTGAATATTTTTACATCTTCAGTGGTGGAAAAGTTCCATGTCAGGAAGGAAGTATGCAACTATAATTTGGATATCCATCATTTTCTTGTAAATGGAAAGATTTTATGCTCCATATTCAGGTGCTGCTGTTTTTGGATTTTTTACCCCTTTTCTTTCTTAAAAAAAGAAAGAAAAGCTTATTGAGAGAAACTTGTTGATTTGCAGTTAGAACCACAAATGTACTGCTAGATTAACAGTATAACACTACAAACTACCACCACTCTCAGTTTCAAAGGCAACAACTGCTAAATCTGAATTTGAACAGCTTACAACAAGATAGGACAGAAAATACTGTCTACACTATCAGAGCAACAGCTTTGCTAAAACAGTAGTGGGAATCTGAACTTGCTGGGAATGTTTTCAAGAAGGAGCTGATGTACCTATCATGGTCTTAAGCAGCTCGTTTCATTCAGCTTCTTCAGACACTACTCTGTCAGTGACCAGGTCCTAGGTTCTGCTCGTGCCACTAGCCTGTAATTGTAGGAATACATCACCCCATTATGACTACTGTTTTAAATTATGCGGTATCCTGGGACAAATCCATGTATATACTGGCAGTATAGAATTGTATGTTACAGAGTGTCCTACTGGTCTGCAATTCCACTTCAACTTAGTATTGCCATTTTTTCCAGACTTAAGAAAAAAATGTTCTAATGGATGCATGCCCTGATTTCCTCTGCTTAAGAACTCAGAGCTGCTTCTGCTCTAATCAATCACACCAAAGTGTTATTTTTCATATGCATACTATGACAAGCCTCTGACTGTAGTTTCATGGGTATATATATAAAGCTGGGTTTTTTAATTTATTTTTTTGTTTTTGATTATGAAGCATTTATTTCTATTGATACTGCTGGCTCATTTCATTTTTCCAAAAAGAAACAAAGTTCTCCCTTTTTAATGGCACCTTTTTATAAAAGTTCACTCCCTACTTTATGCCTGACATAAGATATGACACTTAGGATGTGTCTTGCTATAAATCTTAGCTAAGGCCACACACATTCTGACTTACAGGAGTTTGTTGCAAAAGTGTATCTCAAAGAATATGAAATTAAACAATAAATATGAACAAATTCATTTCTACTTGGAAAGATTTGCATATACACAGTAATTCCTAAGAACTAACTTAGAAATTAACCACAAGTTTTTTTTCACTGAAACTGAGTACTCTACAAAGTGAGGAAATGAAAGAAAGAAATCCTTCACTGTCTTGAATACACATGATACTTGAAGATAAGCATGGAGGACTGTATATTACCTGAAATTTAAGCTAATTTATCAGCTAATCAATATACACTGTCACAGTCTTGATATAACAAAAACACTTTTTCCTCCTCAAGTCTGCGTATTTATCCACACAGCAACAATTTCTTTTTTTTTCCTTTTTTTTCTTTCTTTTTGAAGCCTCACCGGAAATGGACAGCTGTGATTGGGAAAAAAAAAAGAAAAGAAAAGAAAAAATAAAACCCACTGTATTTGCATTTTGATTTTTTTTTTTAATAGCAACTTACAATCAGGAACCCACATAGACATAGGTTGGATTTTCCATCATAACTATAATTAGCTAGATAAAAGTTACCTAACATTCCTGAAGCATTGCCACCCATAGCTCAAATTGCAGTTGGTGACATTCTTGATTGCATTTAAGATATTCAAGTGTTGCATCCCCTGCCCCCAAATTTTTGAAAACAGCTTATGAAGACAATGAAATCAGTTTGATTATAATAACTGTCATGCTTCATGAAGTTCGCACTGATAAATACACAGCTATCTGATTCTATCACACTAAAATGGATAAACTCCAGCACATAATCTCTTATACATTTCATGAAAGAAAAAAAAAAGGCCAGTGGCATCAACAGTGATGATAGCAACTACTTTTTTTTGTACCATATATTTTTTGTTAATGTTTTGAAAAGAATTACTGAAAACTAAAACCACTTTAAATTAGGGTTTTCCAAAATGAAAAACAGATATGAAATGTGATAAAGCAGAATTTAAATCCTAAATTCTTGAAGAAAGAAGATTTTTAATACAAAAGTCATAAATGACAATATCTCATCACTTCCCAAGATATTGCCTGAAAGAGCCACTTTGCTTTGGTTCCGTGTCCTAAAATTCCTTTACCATCCCTAAGATAAATATTTTATGGTTGCCAACACCAAAAACAAAAGTGATGATCTTACTTGGCATAGCTCCAATAAATTTAGTACTTCATAAGTCTGATCTAGTAAGCAGATACAAGTTGGTATATTCCAAGTCTATGCACAATATTTGTCCTGTGATAGAAATGGTAGGTCAGTCACAATCAAAACCCTTAACCATTGAGTCTAGTCAAAAGATAACAAAGAACATGAAGAAAAATCAGCATCTTGAGAATTTTTTTTTTTGTTTTACATTTACCCTGCTTTTTTAATTCCCTCCCCCCTTCCCCAACAACCTATGCTGTTCTTTATCTCTTCATTCCACAAAATAGTTTAGTTACACAAGTGGATAAGCACATCTAATACAAATAAGAAGGAATTAGTTTAAAAATGCATTCTACTACAATGTAAAATTTTAATTCCCATTTTAAGCACATTTTTCATTAACATGTCATATGTATTTCATTAACAGATGTTTAAGAGCATTCTTAGTAGTCAGTCTACCTGTGCACTTCAGCTTTTGGGATGGGTTTTTCTGAGTGGAGGGTTGAGAAGTGAGTTTGGAATCAAAACAACAAGTTTTCCCAGGTAACCAGCGATAAGTAAAGAGGAATGGCATCAAGTTGTGCTAGGGGAGGTACAGATTGGAAGATTGGATATTAGTAAGAATTTCTTCTCAGAAAGAATGGTCAAGCACTGGAACAGCCTACCAAGGGAAGTGCCTGGAGGTGTTTAAGGAAAAGGTAGGGACATGGTTTAGAAGGCAGTATTGGTGGTAGGTGGGCAGTTGGACAAGGTGAACTTAGAGGTCTTTTCCAACCTTAATGATTCTATGATTTCACTGAAAACAAACAATGTGAAGAAAGTCATCTACACTAAACAACCATAGAACACAGAAAGACTTATTCTCATCTTCTAAACGTCAGTGACTTCTAAATAGCTCTCATACTGGCACCACCAGCACTTTACTGTGTTCAGAAGAAATCAAGAAGCCATGCTGAATGGAATTAGCTCAGGTAGTCTCTAGGTTGGGGCTGGCCTCTTCTCTCGTGTAACTGGTGATAGAACTAGAGAGAATAGCTTCAAGCTGCGCCAGGGGAGATTTAGGCTGAATGTTAGGAAATACTACTTCTCTGAAAGAGTGATCAGGCAGTGGAATGGGCTGCCCAGGGAGGTGGTGGAGTCACCGACTCTGAAGGAGTTCAAGGAATGCTTGGATTTTGTGTTGAGGGATATTATTTAGTGAGAACTATTGGTGAGAGGTGGATGGTTGGACTGAATGATCTTGTAGGTCTTTTCCAACCTTGGTGATTCTGTGATTCATATCACAGAGGCTTTAGAAAACACGAACGTTCTGGGGAATATTTAGCCCATTTCAGCACAGTAGGAAAGCAATCCAGAACACAAATAATGTAAGCTCCAAATTCCACTGGTGGTGCAATTTCCAAGCCCTCACATTTCCTATGCAGCAAATATCATTTAGCAGATGGAGCAGGCCTAGTTAATTAACTACAAAAGGTGCACAAGTAAGATCTTACAGGATTTTCATTTGTCTAATCATAACAGGTAAAGAACATAGCAATCAGAATTACTTTTATTTACCTTAATGTTATTTAAATTTGCTTTTTTGACATCTCTGCTCTGAGACTAGGAATATGCTTGGCATTCATATATTCTACAGAGCTAAAGACATTTATTTAAAGGAAACTGAACAAACAGTGAGGCACAATTATGAAAATATTAGGAAAAGTATTTCACTTTCATTAAGTCTGTAATGTGAAAAAAATCTGAAAGATCAAATACTCTGTGGAAACAGAATAAGAATCTATTTATATGAATCAATAAGCTCAATCATGGGATAAATTTAACTGAGGTATGAATTAGGAAAACAGAAGAAAGTGGCAAATTATTGCAAAAATGGTGCATTTTTGACCAATTGTGTGAAAATAATGACTCTCATGTCACTGTAGCAACCTGTTTAAGTGCATGTTCTTCTGAGTGGGGAGTGTGTCCTTAACAGTTCTCTGCTGAAGTACCTGAAAAGGCAGCCTACAGGCTGACTATATCCTCACCATAATTCCATCCACAAGAGTTGGAACTGTGGGGTGATTTGTACCTCGATAAGAAAATATTGTTATGTGCTCTCTATCAATTAACCTTAGCTTGAATTTTCTTACAAAGGAATAATTAACATTTGCATGAATTTGACAAGCATTGTCTATTTCCACCTCTTATACTGCTTCTAGACTATTTCAATTATAAGACACCACAGGAATGTATAGACAGGACAATGTACTTCAAGAAAATGCTCTAGTTTATCCATCTCTGAAGCTCTTCCTCTTTACCTCCTTGCCAGAACTGATAAGACAATCCTGTTGTTACTCTACTGCACTATCTAAAGCACGGCCTAAAGCAATTTGCCCATTGACTATTTTGTCATGGTACCTTGTCTAGCAAGTGCTTTCCAGAACAGCAACCAAGTGAAAAAAAGGGACAGTAAGAGTACATCTGATCATTCCTCTGCCTTCTGCAATGGCCCCAAATTAAACTCATTACTCAGACCATAGTATTATATTCTCCAGTGGCTTCTGTTCTTGCATGGCCTCTAGGCAACTCTTAGTGTCAAAAGCTCAAAACTGTGTTGCATGAAACATAAAAGAATGTGCCATGATATGGTAGATACTGTTTCCAATTTGAAAAAGAGAGGCCAGATCCTTAGCTGATATGAGTCTTCATTTTATTGAAATTTGGACATTTCTATAAATTACATCTTAGGAAAATGCAGCATCAACATATCGAAAACACTAAACCAAAAGAGATGGCAGCACAAGCTACCTCAACAACAAAAATTCAGTGTATTCCATGAAATATCACTTCCTTCTCTAGAAAAAAGGTTTCACTTTTAAAGAAGTGAACATTAAAATGTATAATTTATTCCATTTCGAAGGCAAAAAGAAAAAAAAAATTCTTCCTGACTGAATGTAAAATTTGTTACTGAAGACATCTGGACCTCAAGCCTTTCTTATTTTTGTGATTTAGTTGTCTATATTATTTATTGTTCCTTCTGTTACAGGAAATTACTGTAAGAAAAACAAATTTTCTGTATTTTTTTTTCAGAGAAGAATGTCAAGGAAGTTAGATGTGGCATGAGGATCTAGAACTGATCCTTATTTATAAAACTTTTGTATAATACTGATCAAAGCGTCTGCACTTTCATTTTCTTAGTGATTTAATGATGAGGGTGAGACTGAGCACAATACTTATTAAAAGTGTAGTTTCTTGGCTTTTGCCTTTAATACAGCCAGTCAAAAAGTGAAACAGTTGAGCAAAGAAGCAAGTAGCTTTGATTTCATCAAGAAAGAAAAAGCTTTTCTTCTTTTTCTCTTCCTTTCTTTCCTTCTTTTCCTTCTTTCCATTCCTTCATTCTTTCCCCTTTCTTCCTCTATTCCTCTCTTTCATTTGTAAATCTTTTATAAATCCCAGACATATTAGCTGACTTTGAGGTCTCATGTTGCCAATGCTGACTAAACAGATGTCTTATTAAAACTGTGCAATACACCAAGTTTAATTATGTTCCTTTCATATATTATTAATAAAACAATTTTATGGAATAATAATTACAGTTTGTGACAAAACTAACATTAATCTTGCCTAACAGAGAAATATTTCTTCTTGTCTTTCCGTAATCTGAACTGTAAACACAAGTTAAAAAGGTGAGAAAATCTATCTTTTGGTGTTTTTAGTGAGCTTGTCTACCTTGCACATTTTTAGAAAGGTGATATTTAATTCTTTTCATTTTAATGACTGATTCAAAAATACATTTTCTCTCTAATGCCACAGTGAACTTTCTACAGAGATATTCTGCTACCTAACAGCTTACCATACTAAAGAACAAGGAAATTTGGTATGTGCAAAATGCCTTATATTGCTTTTTAATGTACCGTATGCTAATTGCATTCTATAGAGATTCATATTTCCTTAGTATCCAATCAGAGTGTGTGGTGAACTCTATAATTTGAGGTCTGAATACCTCTTCTTTGATTGCTCTTCTTGCTGCATAAACACTCTGAGTTCATGTTCTGTAATCACCACCTGTCTCAGCACTTCTATTTGTTTTTTTATTAGCAGGTGAAATAAATTAAATCTGGAAATGAAGAAGGAACTGCATAGAAGACAAGGAATTCTGAAAGCTAAATTTAGATAGATAGATAGGGATATCAAGTTTTGATCTCCTAGTACTTCCCTTGGAAAGTGAATGTAACAGTGTTTATTCCATATCTTCAGTATGAGAACTTACTGTTCTGGTACATTCAGCATTTTCCATTGTGAACTCTTCTACTTCCTCTAAATTTATGAACTCGGATCTTTTCTCATTCCTTTCGGAAATCTGCTTAACTCTTTTTGTTACTGCTTTATGTTAATGATTGCCAGTGCTACCTTTCCTGATCCACATCATGGGCTACCATAAGAAGACTTTAACCCAGAGCCAGAAGACTTACAGTCTTCTGGTGTTTGGAGATTAGAGTGAGTACCTCTGTTGAGGTTTGCAGTGGTATTTCTGAACCAGGGTGAATGAACACTGTTGCCAAATTTTACGTGAGATCTTTCAAAACCTTAACTGCATATCCTCAGCATTTATTTAGGCTACACATAAACTATAAAAATATGAACTCCAGGATCCACTATTCAGGTCAAAGATTGGGCTGAAAATTATGGCTTTGGTATGGTTATGTGTCTGCATTGCTGTTTTGTAGAAATCAGGTCATGGGAAGGAGGTTGGAAGACTTTTGTACTCACGGCTCCTATTTGCAGCCAGAATGTTCATCTAGACCTGGAAGCTTAGAGGTGGCTGCAGTCTCCATGTTCAATACAACCACAGGCTATTCTGGCCCAGCTGAATTCTGTGTTCCTCGCATTAGCTGTTCCTTTCCTTTCCTTTCAGAGTCAAGAACTTACATTTTTCATGCTCCTTCACTGATAAACAAATCAGGATAAATTAAACCTCTTTCTTCAAGTCAGTACAATCGCTATCTGTGAAAATACAGGCCCTAACAATGGGAGTTTCTTCTGTTTAGAATAATTTCATTTCCATTTTGAAGCCTTAAAGGGATATAATAACAAAGGCAAAGGCATAAAAACAGTACCTGAGGCATAGGCTACTTTTTAGCCTGCAGTAGACTATAGGCATGACATTGTCATTTCTAACAAGCATTATCTACATAATCTGAAATGTTCCAGCATGTTCTCCATATCCAATTGCCCAAAATATTCTGCAACAACAAGAAAAAACTAAGAGAAGGAACTTATTCACCTAAGTTTTATGATTCCACAATTCCTTCTGGTATCCGTAAGGCAATGTAACAAAGAAAAGAAAAAAGAAAAAAAAAAAAGAAAGGCACAGCAGAAGACATTCACCTCACTGAAGTACAGTTGAGCTCACAAAATGCATTAAAAATGGCCCAAAGTGATATATTTACAAGTTAATTTTACATCTTGCTGTTATTTACTTGTTGGTCTTATGTTCAGTGCTTAATTTGGGGGGAACAAGTACCACCATGAAAGGCTGGTCGGTTGTATGACTAAAAGAATAGCTTGTCTGTATAGAAGCAAGATAAAGAACAATACATTCTCTCCAAAAGAGAAATGGAAACTACTTGTTGCTTCTCAGGTTGATAGCTTTTTCTTCTTAAATGTAAGTTAATTAATCTGAACTCAGGTTGCATCACTGAAAGTAAAGTAGTGATATAGATCTGCATTATTTCAGAACCTCGGTCTAAAATAATAATAGTTTATATTGACACTGCCTCTAACTTCAAGAGCACGAAAGAGTAAAGCATAACTTTCTACCTTGTTTCTGGCTTAGAGCAATCAATGTCACTGAATTTTTCCTTTTGGCTGTAACTCCTGGATGGCACAATGCCAGCACAAGGCAAAAGCCTTGGTTATAGTTTTGTATGCCTTTGTGGGTGTGGGTGAGTTACTCTAACGCAGCAAGCTGTAGGTAGATGTTTCCTTGCTGGATTCACAGTGGGGAGTAGAAGGAGAGATGCAGCATGAAATTTGTCTTATGAAGTTCCTTAATTATTTTTTATTTATTTTGTTCTTTTGAATGATCAAATCCTTCTTGACAGAAAGGCCTTCACACACACACGGCACAAACATCCACCTTGAATACAGCCAGCTACAGAGCAGTTCTATCTGTCTCTAAAACACTTTCAGAAAACCTGGCAGACATAGGACCAGAAAAGATTTTGTGCTAATGGGAAAATTATATCTAACTTTACTTTGTTATTTTCCTATTGTTTCTTGGAAGCATTAACATCTTTCTTAGTCTAATTTCAATGGCATAATCTGTGTATGCTTCTCTCTGTAAGTAACACAGGGCTTGAGAAGCCAGTGATCACAGTGCTTTGACTCCTTCACTCCACTTAAATAAACAGCTAGATAGGTGCTTTCCCAGTCCTGCCATTGGGAATAGTTGTGAAACTGCTTCAGTAGTTCTAATTTGAAGTGTTCTGTTGCAAATTATACAACAGCTGTAGCTTTTGAGAATGTACCTGGAATCACCTTAACCTCAGCAGATTCCATTATTTTAATAAAGAAGTGGGCTTGTTCCTTATTCTTCCTGCACCAAAATATCAGGATGATTAGTACACCTAAGTCCACACACCTACCTTGTTCTTTAAAAATATCTTTATCCCTTTTTGCCTTCTGTCTAGGCATGCAAAAATTCCCTTTGCCTCTAACAAAAATAGCCCTGATGTCAGAAAGGAGAAAAGCCATAGCTTATGCTCTTCCTGTAAATTCCCACTTCAGCTCCTTTTATTTCATATGAGTCATCATTGCTTGTTACTTCAGTTACTCTACAGCTCCTGGAACTCATGTAAGAAACTTCACAAAGTTACACTTAGGTCATTTACTGATATCATAGGCACTTCAAAAACCAATTCAGGCAGCAATTCATTGGAACTAAAATAAAAGCAGCTACTGGCAGACTTAGAAAAAATAAAAGCTGTTAAAATTAAAAAGCAATGTTTTCGTAGGACATTTCACCAAATATGTAATACTTAGTAGTAATAGACTACAGCTGAAAGGGAAGACAAAATAGTACAAGCAGCTTGTATGGCCTTCATTTGATTTACATGGCAACTGATAGTAGCATCCACATTCTGCAGTGATTTATAAGAGCTTGTCACTCCTCATCCTTATGACAGAAAAATGGATTACCATGTTATTCAAGGGGAATGCAGTCCCTGTGAAAATATGAGATCTACGGTACAGTACTGTGTACTGAAAGTCTTAAGACCAGGCAGTGCAGAACTCAGCTGAGAAGGGAGAAAGGTGAGTCTAATTGGACTCTCATGTAACAGATTTGGCCACAGCAAGAATCCCCCCAGGGTCCTTCAAGAAAGGAAACTCAGATCTTAGCTCTAAGCAACAATTTTTAGAGACAGGCTGAGAAGTAATTTGTAGCCTATAGTCCAACTTCAGAGCTAAAGCAATGGTTGACTGCTTTGTTGAACGGAGTTCCAAAATCACATAGGACATCCCTACCTTGGGAAAGTGTGGTATAATAAGACTTCTGCTAGATAAGGTATGCTTCATATTTCCTTCCCCTTTCCACATAATCTTTTAGATTTTTATTAAAATCTAAATTCTTTATTAAAAGCTAGGGTTTCTGAAAATTTCCAGCATGGTATGGTCCTTAGTCAGATTCTTAAATAGGAAAAATCAGGATCACAGAGTCACTGTCTGAAAATGATGATTCAACAGATTTTTTAAAATTATTATTATTGTTGCATCTCGTTTATCTTGAAGCTTAAAACAACAGGAACAAAAAAAGGAGTATTATAAGGGAGAGAATGAAAGAACTTCAGAACTTCCTTAAAATGAAATAAAGCGGCTGAGTTGTTATGTAGCAACTAATCAAAGTCTTTATTCTTTCTATTCTTTATTATTGATGGAGTTGATTGAGATGGAAAACTTCCACTATCAAGGCATTTTTGTTTATTATTGATACCTGTCAAGGTATATTTCTAATACAAAGTAAAACTTGAAAAACTAAACACAGAATCAAAGTGTCAGTCTAATAATACATGTATCCACACAGTTTTAGTATAGTAATACTTATACATATTTATGTTCATATGTACATTTACATATAGTAATATACCACTTATAAATAACTGAATATGTAACTTAGTTCTTTCACTAATTAAAACTAACACAGCTTAAAAACCAGCCACATAGGCAGTTTGCTCCAAATTTTTAGATGAGTAGCAGCCTAATTTCTCAGTGTGCACAGACACGCGCAGAAAAAGTATAAAGCTGTTAGACTTGAATGTTCCAGGAGATAGAAATAACAGTCTCTACTAGCAAAAACTTGTTGCTTAACAAGAACAAACTCATGCCCTTATACAGTGCTGGAAGTTACTTCTCTTTCAAGAAGGTAAAGCTTTTCTAATTGCCTACAAAAGGAAAGATGACCAGATTGCCAAGTGACGTACACACTCTCATGGCTGGGAGCTCTGTCTGGAAAAAACAAAAATCCAGGCCCAGACTAGCAATAGCATTGTTGCTTCCTGTTCCTGTGAATGTTAAGGAGGAAAAAAAACCACACTCGTTCAGAAAAAATGGAGTAGAAATATGCACTGCGTGGGAACAACCACGTTGCAGGACAATTCTAAACCATTAGAAGTTTCAGAAATCATGCAGTTTTCTATATAATTGGAAGTTTTACTTTATATGTTTGCAGTAAGTTACAACGAGTCATTAAGAGTTGAAGCAGGTACAGGAGTACCTACAGAATTTAGTATGGATTGTAATGAAAAAATTCTAGGATAACAGGATTACTGTAAAATCTTAATTCCTCTTGACTTCACCCATTATTCTCCAGGAGCTCTTGAAACCATAAATACTGGTCAAAAGCTCAATTATATACTTGTTTAAATTCAATTCAATATTCAAATAGCATGATAAGCATATATAACGCTTTGCTATCTATATAAGACTAGATTCTGACTAAGGTCCCACACTTGAATAAAAGTGGTATAATATGGCCTGAAGTGCGTAAGAATCTGCCAATATCCCTACAGTCCTGAAGAGTTTAGAGCCAAAGCAATGGCACCTTTATTGACTGCGAAGAAGTGGATAGGCAGCTACTCAGTGACTTTATGCTCCTCCTATTTTATTATGTTGGCCCACAATGTCAGAGATGGATGTTGATGGTATGGCAGTAGAGATGGAACTTTCCCTTCAATGTTCTATTGCGTTTTGTTGCCATGTGACAGTTGGCAACAGAGGGAGAGTCTGACAAAATGGCTTCTGGCCTGAAAGTGCACATGAAGTAAAGGCGTGGAACTGAATTCCTCCGTGAAGAAAGAACTGCACCCACTGACATCCACTGATGTTTGCTGAACTCTGATGGAGGCCAAACAGTGGGGCACAAGGTTACAAGTGCAGCATGCAGGCTTTTGTTCATTGCTGGCAAAAATTCTTATCTAGAGGTGGTGACTATGTTGAAAAGCAGTGTTTGGTACACTTGAATTTGCTCTATCAAACAGTGTTTTTGTGCTTTTTGTATCTGCTGTAGTTCCCATGGAAATAAATAGGAGGCAGTACCTTCAGAGTGACCTACATACTTTTTACTTCGTTAGAATACAGAAAACTAAATTCAAATCCTACCCCTCCCCCCTACTTCGGAAAAATAAGCACCTAACTTGAACATCAAAATTCAGCATGAAATTACCTGCCTACATTGTCACCACCAATTAAATAATAACAGAAGAGGCTTTTAGATAAGCACATCAATACTGGAATATAAAGCACTTCTACCCACAGATCCCTAGCTCCAATCTATACTGGTTTAAAAGGAAGAGCTTTTGTTTGTAAAAGTGGTGGTCACCCTTCAGTTTTAAGTGAGTGGTGTTTGCTATTACAAGTGTTGCTATGACATTTTGTTTAAGCTTAGAAGAGCCTGAGGATTGAATAAATACTGACACCAAGGTCTCCACTTTCCTAAAGTAAGAGGGCTCCAAAAGTCAAGGAGAAGTCTTGTTGGTGAAACAGTGTCAAGGAAATGCAACTGTAGCTGTCCATCTACTGTATGAATAAACAGAGGTTGAATTTCAACATCCAAATCTGTTGGCAGTATTAAAAAGTTATGCTCCAATAAAACAGAAAGCAACTCCTTGTTAGCAACTTCATGAGGAGTGCTAAAGACTGAACGCAGATCTTGCAAAACCTTGGTGTTTGTCTTGTCAGCTTAAGAAGGACATGTGTTGATGCTATGAGTTCCTGGCCCCTTTGTGTGAGTACATAGGAAACATGAGCTCTCTCCTGCTGTCATTTTGATGTCAGATGCAGAACTAAAACAAACAAGTGGGGCAAGGAGGGGAAGGTTTGCAGTTAATTCTGTCTTTGCACATAAACAAGTATTTCTATTCCTGCTTAAACTGGGAAGGAAGTCATTTTATACACAGTATGCTTCCTTTCAGCTTTCCTCACACAGAGAGACAAAGAGTCTCTTATTGAAAAAGGATCAGTTATGTTTTCTAGGTCCTGTTATGCTTTGGTGACACTGGAGCAGTCAGAACTCTATGAAAGCAAGGACTCTAGTATTAGAAATGACTGCTGCTGTTTGATTGGGTTTGTTGGTACAGGCTGCAGAGTTTCTTCGCTCCCCTCTCAGTCAGACACACAGGGACAGACATGCTTTGGTTACTGGATGACCAGAAGACTTTGGCAATGCTCATTTTACTATAAATCACAAACTCAGATAAATCTTTAACAGGAACTATTAGATCTAGCAACAAGCTACAACTGTGTTCACCACATGTTCCCAATTTTCGTGCTTCCTCTACATGTCAATTCTGCAAACACACTGTTGATTACCTGCACATGAGTAGTCCAGCCTACACTGATGCATATATCTGAGGTAGTTTACTTATTCATGACTAACTATAAATAACCCAATAGAAAGGACTCAATGAGGCTCCTATCTCGTTTTGCAAAGGGAACTTGGGGCCCCAAAAGTTTAAGACACTCTTGAAAACTAACCACAGGAATCTTTAAAAATCTGAGCCAAGATCTTCATGAAGCCACACTGACAGAGACCAGTGAAATTCTTTAGAATATAAATGTACGATGACTACATTTTTTATTACGGGTATGAGTATATACGTGGTTAAAGAAACCATAAGATTTCCACAGAGTCTAAGAAGTACTACATATGTAACATTTACATACATTTCAAAATATGAGCAACACTTAGCTTCAAAGTGTATTGCTCTTGCCACTTTCTGTAATTTGAGATCATAAGCCATTCACCTTCACTAAGACTTAGTTTTACTGCATTTGGAAATCTAATAGCTTTTAAATATTCACCTGCTAAGCTATACATGCCGACTCTAAAAATGTGGCAGGCACAATTTTGGCCCAAATGGTTGGTGATAAGTTCACTGAGAAAACCATGCAAAAACTCTTTGCAAAATGATATAAATAAATAATGTAAATCAAAATGCAATCAGTAAAAAACATGCTTTGGCATTCGAAGTATGCCTTGAAAACTTGACAGAACAAAATTACGTTCCTCTTCAGCTGCTGTTTCCTTTTTCCCTGAAGAATTCCTCCATTCATTAATAGTCTATTGATTATAAGCGTCCCAGGATCTGGACCCCATTTGAAAGTGTGCATACCTGGCCAGATGGCAGTAAAAAAATTGTGTCTGAGTTACTTCCCAAAACTATAACTTCTGGTGGTGAATCTTCCAAAAAGAGGAAGAGAGAGAGTTTATCAATCCCACTCTTGATGCTGCTTGATGCAGTCTCCATTTTAAGTGAGAATACGAGCTCGTGTAAGGAACTTGTTAATAATGCAAATAGTAAAAGCAAAGACAATAAACAATTACAAATGGCCTGCTAAAGGAACATACTTCGTAATGTATGTATGAATGCCCAACAAAATGTATTCTTTAATGTAACATACCTCTGTTTACTGAACTGTGTTTGTTGTTTATGCATTGTTTGCCACAATCCTTCTTGCAAACTGGTTACTAATCTGACAAGTAGTTCCAGTCCTTGGAGAATCAGAATGTTACCCTTTTAATTAAACACAACATATTGTAACTGGGAAGAGGGAAAAAAAGAAGAAAAAAAAGTAACAGAATGTATTGACTATGTTGTAACCCCCTGATTTTCATTCTGTTTCACACTTTTCATACAGCTTTCCTAGGAGATTGTTCATTCATGGAAATCAAACAAATGAAAACCAAAATAGTTCCAACTCTACGCAGAACCAGGTGCTTAAATAAAAGAATACCCCTGAACATTACCAGCTTCTCAGACACAAATGTCCTTTCCTCACAGAAGATAACTGGATGACAGCCAGCACTGTCCAATACAACTTCACCAAAGATTCACACATAAAACTCACACAGACAGAAAGACAAAATTAGGTCTTACTAAAAGAAGTAAAAATGCGCAAACATCTGATAAAGAACTTAAGTGAAATACAGATCAAAATTCTGTCCCAAGATGAAAGACAGCAAAAGACATTTATATATTAAAAAAAAACAAAAAACAAAACTACTGAGAAATGCATATTTTTGTGCTACATACTGTAAGCATGTTCCCATTAACAAAAGTGGTCATTTGTTAGCAATCCTGATTAAGAAGATGCTTCTCTTAAAGCTTTCAACAGATACCCTCGTGCACCCACTGACAGAGTTTCATGCCTGTAGATGATCCATTACGCTGCAGAAATGATCTTTGCTCTGGGAATCCTAACAGGTTGTTCTTTCGGTCTTTTTATGATAACAACTTGGTAGCTTTGGCCTATTTTTTTTGAGCTCCTTCAGCATGGGTCATTGGTTGCGCTCACCTACCCCAACATTTTGTGTGTGCTGGTTATGACTCCACGTAAGCATGGAAACCAGTAGTTGCTCATGAAGATGAGCTTTTGAAGGGGGGAAGCCAAACCCAGGCAGACTGCCTTCATTTTAGTCTCACAACCTAGCAGAGGATTGTTTGCTGAGCAATGCCAACTTTTCAACCATTTTCTGAGAGTTAAGTGCTTCCAATGAAAAAACAACTGCAAGCTAAATGACTGTTGAGAGATTTCCGACTGCTTTTAAAGGGAAAACCCACAATTTTAAAACAAGGAATTTTTGTATGCAACAAGTTAAAGTGGAATGAAAGTTATAAAAGCACTGGGATTTTAGTTGGAGGGGGAAAAAGAACTTTGCTTATCAAATAATGTATGAGCTGTTTAAAACGAAAAATCAGCCATGGATGTACTCCCAGTCTGTAGTTTGAACAACAGCTAAATTTAGTCCTGATATTGAAACAGGATCAGAGTTGTTTCAGATCCCAGGAACAACCTTCTACACTGTCGTTACTAGAATTTGGGTTGGATGGTAAAATTCATGACTTTTTTTTAAGCACCCTGTTCTCAATCTGATTCAAGTCAGGTCCATAATATAGGCCTTTTTCAGCTCCAGGTCTATGTCAAATTTGTATTTCTACGTATAGTTCAGAATTTGAGCCATGTTAAATTTTAAGGAACTGAAAACCTGTAAATGAACCTCTAATTCTGTCCTGCTGTCCCCTTAATATAGAAGACATTTCATGCTTCAGCACCCGTTCTCCTTATTCCAGCACTCCCTAGCTTAAAGCAGGCTGTGCTTAGTAAAAGCAAAGCAGGGACAGCTTCTGCAGGTCTGTTAGCTGTCTTACGTATGCTGAATTTTATTATATTTTGTTTCTTAAGGAAAACTTAAATCTCTAAAAGCTTTCAGCAGATGTATTTTTGAACATTTCACCCAACAGTCATTGTTCAAAGAAAACGACGTTTGTCACATTTCCTTTTTAAAAGCAGAACAATGGCAGGACTGGAATGAAAAAGGACAAAGAAAATGACTAGCGGTGGATGTTCCTGCTACTGTTGCTTAGGGGCTGTCCCCGTCACATTCGAATAAGCCTTCTAAAACTTGATGATTGTTGTTTTTGTAGCAAAGGAAGTGATCGAATTAACCACAGACCATTTGTTTCTCCTGTTGCTAGCTCATTTCATTTCATACCAATGTCTAAATGTATTGTGGGATTCTTTTGCTTGTTAGAGATTATTTCCTGCCTATGTATTACCTATGTAGGTATTCTACCACTACAATTATCAGTGCAAAGAAAAGTTTTTCCTCTTAAATGATCTCTTATTTCAGACAGCCAACTTGAAACATCTCAGCAGAACAAGTATTCAGCACTTTGGTCACTTCGGAGGGACCGAAAACTGAAGCATCTAAATTAATGGATTGTGTCTGAAACATTAAGCTAAAACAGCATGCACTTTTAATAGGTCAAAAATCGATAGCAAATTACATTCTGGAAAGTAGAAATGATAAGCAACAACGGAGCTGCAGATGACAGAACCTGTCTGTGAAACAATGGGGAAGGAAAGTAATTTAAATAAACCACAAGGCTATCCTTCAGAGAAGCAGCTTGTGTAAGTCTCCACTGAGTGTGAGAAACGTCATGACCTTAGGTTTTCTTCAATCCAGTTCCTGTTGATGTACCTAGTGTTTAGATTACTTATCAGTTCGGAAAAAAAGAGATGTCCCCTTACAATTCTTTATTATCTACCCAAATTTTTTACTTAAGCACACATGAACACGGTACTTTTCTGCCTGTTTGTCCTCTCTTAAGAATAGATTATTTGGAAGAGGACAGTAAGAGACAGCTTAATTTCACTTCCCCTGCCTGTTCAGATTAAGTGAGACAATGCAGAGGCTGAGAGCAAAAAAGGCTGCAGTTGGAATAAGGTAAATTGTTACTGCCAGGCAGCAGGAAGGAAATGGGAAGATTTTTGACTCACAGGTGTGTCTGAGTCAGTGTTTCTTGTGACGACAGCTGGGAGAGGTGATAAAATTATGCATTTCCCCTTTCTTGGGCTATCATTTCAAAACAGCCAGCAGTGAGAAGCCACCAGCTTACAATGTCTCTGCTTCAGCTACAGTAAGAGTTGGAAGCACCAGGACTGCATTCCAAATCCTTTTCAGATGCAAAGTATGAAAGAACAACTTCCTTCTTCCAACCACTACGTACTACTTAAAATTCAGTGGGAGAAAAGTCTGATGTTAACATTATTTATGAATAACCACTCATGGTTATAGTTTCAAATGACTTCCTAATTACTGCCTAACTTCCAGTGTTGCTTTTAAATTCTAAATTTTAATCACAAGGGCACGTGTGTTTCTTTCACAGAGATAATTAGCATATGCATTACAGTGTCAGTTCTCTCTGAAGGGAACCGCCTATAAATTTGGGAAGCTTTTTGAACTGAATCATCTCCACTTTTGGTATGTGCTACTTAAAGAATAGTCTTATTTTCTGGTTTTGGATGAACGTGGATTTTTAAATACTACTGTGAGGGATTCTTAAGGTCTTTCGTAGAGGACAGAATTGCTAGAATTATACTTCCCTGACAGAAGCTAAAGATTCACACTAAGGTCATCCCAGAACAATAAAAGCCAAGTGATTACAACTCTTCTATTCTCCCTACCTCCCTTTCCCTCAGCTCCCATTACAACACAAAGGTTCTGTACTTTGATAGTCAGAATCTTCTGACAAATTAAGGAGCACTTTCTTGTCACTAATGACCTCCACTTCATTCAAATTTGATCCAAAACTTTTATATATATAAATATTCAAAAGCTTTTACAGCTTCTTCTGAAGAATTAGATAAAGGAGGAAAGGTTTGGGGCCATTCGTTGCAAAGGACTTCTACCATCAAAGCGGCACGAGTCCATATTGAATGTCAAGTCATTTGAAATGTACCTTTGATTTCCATGTAGCCAATACACCCTCAGAACTTCGCAACCATAAAGCAGAATAATTTTGACTTTTCCCTTTTCCTCTGTATGCTAATATACCAAATAACCTAATTATTGTCATGCACTCTCAAGGAAACTGTAGTTACTGCAGCCTCTTCATCTAGGAAAAGAAAACTTACAAAGTGATCCATCTAAAGAATGAATTTACTTCCAATTTTAAGTATCCTTGTTACTGCTCCTTCCCTCAAAACCTCCACTGCTCACAATTTAAATGAAAACTGATTTATATGCTTCTCTCTCAGGTAAAAGTCTGAAGTGTGGAAGAACCTTATCCTTAAAGTTCCCTCCTCCTTCCTACAAGAATATTTGCAAAAAAAAAAAAAAAAAAAAAGTGAAGTTGTAAGTGAGAATGGAAAAGCCATTGCTTGCATCAGGTCAACAGCATAAACAAACACAGAAATATCAGCTTTCAAAAAAGTAAAAATCGTACTCTCAAAGTGTAGCTGACGTATGAAATGATACACAGTATTGTTCTAACAAGTGAATACTATTCCCTCTGGGAATAATTCTATTCCAGGTATATCTCTGGATTTCAGAGTAAGGTAACATTCATTCTACTCTATGCTTGTAGTGGTGAAGTTACAAATTCAGTTCAGTATTGATGCTGATCCAGGTGAGTTAGTGAAAAGCAATGGTGCTAGACCATGATGCTGTTTCTTGGAATAGCCTCCCACCAGCTTACATACTCCGTGGTATTTTGATTGGCTGGGAAAGGCAGAAAATAATCTGCAGAAGTACACTTGTTTGAGCCTGGACAATATACTCCATCACTACTCTGCATGATAGAGGAGTAAGACATGGCTGAAGGAAGAAAAAAGGCATGGAAGTCTTAAGTACATTATTATCATGAATAGTTTAGCAATTGGAGAACTGCATGCTCATTCTTTTTCTGAAGGACTGTCACATGAATACACACAAAAGACAACTGGAGCAAATGAAGAGGAAAGATCCACTCCTGCAACTCATGCCAAACCTGATGAGAACAAAGCAGCAGAAGAGATGTCCAGTAACACTCTTCTTGTGTTCTTATACTATAGAGAATGGACTTAGAAATACAGCCTTTTCCTAACTTAAAAATGATAGTTATCCAGAGTATTCAAAATCCCTTTTGACCTCTTACATGTCACACATACTGATTAAAAATAAATAAATTCAAAGTGACATGAACATTAAATAAATATATCATAAGAATCATACTGCAACTACTGTGGAAAAGTACTATGGACAAAAAAGCAACAAACGCTGATGAGCTGAGCTTTACCCATAACTATTACTGATTTATTACAAAACAGCTGCATTGAGACATTTAAACTATTTATTTTTTTTCCACTGCTAGCTGTCTGTCACTAGTTGGAAAGAGACTCTCAGTTCTTCTTGTCTGCTTGGCATTTAGCACCATTCTCCACCCACACAGCCTACTTGAAATGGCACCCACACTGGAAATTTTACACTTTTAAACTTCTATTTTCCATCTGTATCAAATTCCACAACATTCCAGCTGCAATTCCAGAAGTCAACCGTATTGCCTTCATGCCTGCTCTGCTGCTCATACTCATTCTCCTTTCTCTTTTCTTGCTCTGTTTTAAGCATGTTGAGGAGCAGCTTAAGCTCTAGTATACTCCATGTGGGTTAAAAGTTAAACTGATTGCATCCAATACGTAATAAATGAAGGAGCAGTAAACAAAAAGAGCAAAACAACTGAAAAATATATGTGCTGGCTAAGTTCTGCATTCAACTTTTACTGGAGTTGAGATTTCATGATGTAATGATCCTTATTTACAGCTTTGGAATGCGCACTGCAGAATTCCTCTAGTTGTGTAATGCACTTTATCCTTATCCATTGGTGTCATTAACAAAAAAAAGACACAATTTAAAGCAAAGAAAACATTGCAGTTTGGTGTACATAGAATAAGATAAAGCAGCTCACTCAGGATCATTATCTGTTCTGCTCCTGCATTAGCTGCAAGATACAGTGCTGCTGAACAACAAAACTGAGCATCTCCCTCATATCCCACTGTCTCTCTGCATTTGGTGCTAACTTCAATCAGGCATAGCATCTCCCACTTATGCTGTTCAAGGGCATATTGCTTCAGCACACAATCAGCTACTGCTTGCCTACACACACAAGTCAACTACCAACACAACCTGCCTTTGTAAAAGAGCAGTGGTGCTAAGGCAAGTAATTTGGGAAGCATCTTGCCAACTTGGAGGGAAGGCAGAAAAATCTCTTTGAAAGTTAGATTTGTTACAGCTAAGGGAAAAGAAAGTATGAATGCTTTTTAAACTCTTGTGAGAGACCAGCAACAGCAGAGTATCTAAGCTTTCTACGCTTTCCTTACCAATTATGGTTTGTTCTAAAGCCCATCACCCATAAAATAAGCAAACGAATTCTGAAATGAGCTAAGAAGCTTTATTCTAGAAAATTCATTGTGGTGGAGGATTGCAAAGATATTAGAGGAAAAGCTCGTGGAGCATTTCTCAGTGGACAAGAATGTGTTGGCCTTGGAGAGGGACGCAATCCAACAGATTGTGAAGATGCAAACAGCTGTGACAGTCCTTTTTTTGTTGCTGTTCTTCAGAAGATCACAGAATTACAACCAAACTGTAGAGGGACAGCAAGCAAGGATAAATAAGACATGCGCCCTAACTCAGGCAACACATTCACCAGTTCCTTCAAAGCAATGCAGAGAGGAAATGGAGACAGGCCTGTTTGAAAATAGTTTAGAAACAGCACTACTGTACTGTCCACTGCTATTAATAACTTAATAACCACAAATGTTCCTATTACATTACATTATTATAGTTACATTATATTAATTTCAACAGGCCTTGCCTCCAACAGAGTCAATTTGTTTCTTGCTTCACTTTCTGAACTCCAGCAGACATTTTGCCTTCATGTTCATAGCATTTCTTTCCTATGCCTAAATATCAAAGAAGCAGTCTCACAGCCCAGGAAAGAAAGTGGTACATTCAGACACACAATCACAAGGAAACATCTCTTACAATTCAGAGTCCACACTTCATCGTCCACTCCAGTGCAGCTGTGGTTTGAGGTATTTCCACATGATGCAACACCTTACTCTGCACTCTTAGTTGTGCGCAGCTTTCTTTCCACAAAGACTGAAGAGGCTTTTCAGTGCCTCTAAAGTTGAAGCATTTGGATTGGCACTAGGAAATAATGAATATAAATTTATGCTCATTTAATAGTGCCATGTATTTTGGAAACTTTGAGTATGAACAGAAGGAAAACAGCAAGTGTTGGGCTTTCAGAAGGTTCCCATAACATTACAGTAAATATCTTTTACAGATTAGAATTTCCTCCAAGGTGCCTCAAAGAGTCAGTTGTCCAATAATAAGCCGATCTGAAATAATCAGTGCCAATACCACCCACAGACACGTCCTTAGTCATAGTCAAGTCTCTTGCTTCCCCTTCATGATACCAACAGTGTCTCCTATTCAGCAGCTGCATAAATTTATAACCTAGCTCAGTGGAACGAATAGCTGCTTAGTACTTCTGCCTGTGCTTGGGACGGGAGGTTAGAAGGCTAGGCAGAAAGAAGACAGAAAGAGAAATAAAATCTCATCCAAAACGTTTATCAAGAAAACATCAATAGGGACCTGGCAGTGACCCCTTCAGTTCTCCGAGGTGACATTTCTTTTTGTTACCTTGGAAAAACAAGGAATAGTAGAAGCTCATTGTGGTATATAACTTGCCCTTCTATGTCATATATTCTTTCAAGCTTCCCAGTTGCTAACACGCAAGGTTAAGAGAAGACAGTTCATGAATCTGTGTAGGCAGTAGGAGCTAAGATTACAGCCAAACTACTATATTTGCTTGTAATACACACAATGTCATTGTTGCAGTCAGCAAAGGCCTCTGGGGAGCTGAAAAGAAAAGAACATAGAAGGCAAGAGAATAAACAGTGACAGAAAGAAAGCACAGACCCTTTCCTACATCTTTTCCATTATAGGTGATTCAACTAGAATTTATATAACACTTTGAATGGACTTAGAATTTTGTTGAAGATCCCTTTTAAATGGTTTAATATTTTATTAGTAAATCTAACAGATTTTTCCTCAAAATAAGCTCTAAGAAAAAATACTAAAAAATAAACACACACAAACTCTTTTCATATCATTTTCTCCTGGGCCCCTGAATAGTCACATAAAACAGCTTTTACCAAAATAATGTGCCAGAAAAACAAGCAACAAGCAATTCTGTTGAGAATTTGACAAATATCATATCATGTCATAGAATCATAGAATGGCCTGGGTTGAAAAGGACCACAATGACCATCTAGTTTCAACCTCCTGCTGTGTGCAGGGTCACCAACCACCAGACCAGGCTGCCCAGAGCCACATCCAGCCTGGCCTTGAATGCCTCCAGGGATGGGGCATCCACAGCCTCCTTGGGCAACCTGTTCCAGTGTGTCACCACCCTCTGTGTGAAAAACTTCCTCCTAACATCTAAGCTAAACCTCTTTTGTCTTAGTTTAAGACCATTCCCCCTTGTCCTATCACTACCCACTCATGTAAACAGTCATACTCCCTTCTGTTTATAAGCTCCCTTCAAGTACTGGAAGGCCACAATGAGATTTCCCTGGAGCCTTTTCTTCTCCAAGCTAAACAAGCCCAGTTCCCTTAACCTTTCCTCATAGGAGAGGTGCTCCAGTGCTCTGATCATCTTAGTGGCCCTCCCCTGGACTCTTTCCAAGAACTCTGCATCTTTCGTGTATTGGGGGCTGGACGCAGTCCTGCAGATGGGGCCTCACAAGAGCTGAGTAGAGAGCACCTCCCTCTCCCTGCTGGCCACCCTTTTTTAATGCAACCCAGAACACAGGTGGCCTTCTGGGCTGCAAGTGCACACTGCTGGCTCATGGCCAGCTTCTCATCTACCAGGACCCCCAAGTCCTCCTCTGCAGGGCTGCTCTCAAGAGGCTCTTTATACAGTCTCTACAAACACCCAGAACTGCCTCAACCCAAGTGTAACACCTTGTATTTGGCCTTATTGAACCTCACTAGGTTTTCATGGGCCCACTTCTCCAGCCTGTCTAGGTCCCTCTGGATGGCTTCCCTTCCCCCCTGCGTATCAACTGCACCGCTCAGCTTGGTGTCATTAGTAAACTTGCTGAGAGTGCGCTCCATCGCATTGTCTATGATCAATATCCTAGTTACCTCCATAGTTTAAAAGAATATGGCAAAGTTAGGTGCCCCTTTGACTGAACAATGCATTTCATGATCTGCGTTCAAAATTGGCCATGGTCCTGTAATTGATGAAACCATTACTGGGAAGACTGGGCAAATATAAGAAGGAATACATCAACATCAGGAAATAAGTACACCACATGACTTCAAAGAACTGTGGACTGACAGTTTCCATTCCTACATGATTTGTGTATTTGTAAATCAGGTTTACTCATCTCTTAACATTTCAAAAGGACTTTGATGATTTGACGCTAAATATGATTATTATTTTTTTTTTTTAATTTTATGGGCAAATTCTCAAAGTCTATTTCTCATAGCTGTGTATACACAAGTATGATGGAGAGCAAGGAGAGTCGGTAGAGGAGTGCCACTGTTAATTTTCACAAATACAAGGTTTTTCTGTTCTAAGGCGCTTGGGTTTTTTTGTTCACTTGGTTTGGTTTGTTTCTTTGTGTTGTTGGTTTCTTTGTTTTTTTTTTTTGTTTTTGTTTTTTTGGTTGTTTCTTCATTTGCTTCTTCTTTTTTTTTTTTTTTTTTTTTTTTTTTTTTTACACTTTATCACACTTTTAGACATCTCAGGCCCACCCAGATTAATTCCCAATTTATTTATTTTCCATCATTGTTTTCCATCATCCTTTTGCATTGTTTATCCTATGGTTAAGTTGCAATTCAAAAGGATGAAAAAAAAAAAAAAACAAACTACACCAACAACAAAAAAATAAAAGCAAAGAAATAGAGCCAGTTTTATTATTAGGCAACTCCTTTTCTCCACTTGAACAGTCCTTTAAGAATTACAAGCAAGCAGTCATGATCTCAGAAGAGACCACGTAAGAGCAATGTGAACTTTCCTCAGGATAAAGTTCTGCCTGTATGAATAAAATTTTAGAAGTCGCCAAAGTTTGTCTTCCCTTAGCTCTGCAGACCTTGCTCAAGTAAACTACTTGAGCAAAGAGGATCTACACTTATATAATTACTAGTTCAAGTCTTCATTTTATCATTTTAAAATACATCTTCCATATTCACATTTGCATAAAAAAGAATATGTTTCATAAAGCTATTATTTTTTAATAGTTATGCAAATGTCTTAGTGACAGATGGTGAACCAGACAAAACCAGATGAGAAATACAGAAGCCTTAAGAAAGGGGGCTGGGAAACACTCTTTTTTTATTCAGTCCTTCAGTATTACATACATACATACGTCTATATTTAATGGAAAGATGTTTTTTTATATATATATATATACATACACACAATGAAAAACCCTCCATCCCAAACAAGGAAAAATTCCTGTGGAAGTCTTGTACACTTCACAAAGACATATTTTACATTTTTGCTGCTAAATATGCCTCAAAAGCTGCAATGAAAATTCAGCCTTATTTCAGTAGAGCTCTTGGACCCAGATAAAGCTTAAGCACATACAAATACTTATAAAATGACAAACTTAATATAGCATTAACTGGAAAAAATGATTAAGCACAACTAAAGACATAAATACACAAAATTAGTCTTCTCAATAATAAAGTTTTACTACCTAGACAGCCACATTTTACTTTTTGGTTTCAACCAATTGCGGCAGTTCCAGTGATGTCAATTTACTCTGACTGTACATCTCTCCTGAAAAAAGCTCAGGCTACTTTAAAAATACTATAAAAATACTATACTACCATTACATCATAAGAAATCTTTGTTTAAAAAAAAAAATAAAAATCTTTGAGAACATCTAAAATTGAATATCTAGATTACCTACTACTTAAATGCTTCATGCAATACAATTAAACTTTAGCTGTAATTAGGGCTAATGCTTTTCCTTTTCTACAAGCTTGTCATTCTGAAAACACCATTAGTTGAGCAAAAATCAAATTTACCTAAACATAATTCTACTACTATGAGCCTGGATTCACTTCACAAAAATGCTGCATTTTTCCATTGTTTGTTTGGAATAATCTGACATCATTGTTTCCAAAATGTCATAAAAATTCTACTAAAACACAATAGAATTATGCAAGAAAGGTCCAAATATGGCTTCACAGAGCAACTGGCCTTGTGGGCACACTGCTTCATAAAAGAGCTGCAATTGGTGAAAAATTATTACACTCTAAATTATAACCAAAGTTCTGACTAATTTTTAACCTACTCCTTATTTATGAGTTGCTTAATAAAAAGCATTTTCGTATTTGAAATTCTGTCTGGAAAGCCTATTTAAGAGAAATAAGTCTCACTGCAGTTTTTCTGCTCTACTCAGTGGATGAAGAAGTCACAATGAAATATTCACAAAGAACATCAAATCTTTTAAGCTCACAATTCACTTCCCAGCAACTGCCTTCAGTATTCATTCAAGTTTCACTATTTCAGCAAAAAAAAAAAAAAAACAACAAACCATTCTTCCATAGTAAACTGTGACTTCTCAAATGATAACCAGATAAGCTGGTCAAAGTGAAAATGCGGGAAGCTTGAGTGAACAGCAGTGTAAAATATCTTGAAGAAGAAGCTGAGCTGTAAGCTGACAGACAGATGAGCTATGTGAGTAATTTGGCACAAATCAAGTGCTAGTCACATAAACGGCAAAGAAGATCTCAGGTTTCTTTCTTATACAAATAAATATTCTAGTAATGTATCACCTCAGTAAATACAGTTTTAGCTGCAGTGTGAAGCAGGAAGAGTTTGGAAAGCCTGGAAAACCTGGTAATCAAATGCATTTGATTCAAGCCTAACATTTGATTTTCATACCATCACCGATATCACATAATGCTGAGTAACAAGAAACTGCTTTTCTGTTCCAGTTTAAGGAGCAGGTAGTCAATATAAACACCATTCCATTTGTTGGAAGACTATCCGCTTAGTCTGGCTGAGGAATGGGCCCCTCAGCTCATCCAAAACTGTGAAAACATGAAAGCATTTTGTCTGAATAAATTCCTAAGGTGATGTTTGTATGACAACGCCAGTGAAACCAAGCCACTTAACTAGAGCCACAAGCCTATATTTTCACACAGATTGCAAATTAAACTCACTGCTTACAGTACCCTAGCTCAGACTCCTCTGTATGATTCCTTTGCTACTTTAATTCTTTTTTCCTCCTTCGAAGGTCATTGATAAAACTGTATGCACAGACATATAGTTCTGTCTCTATACAGTAGCACAAGGGAACCTGGAATTAAACACATTTTCCATGAGGATGTTTACATAACCAGTGCTTTTTTTGAAGATTTTTAAAACGTTTCATTCACAGTCCTGATTGTCTTATTCCAAATGCCCTTCCAGAAGCTTGTTTTTTTTTAAACATTCCCCCATCATAAATTCTGAACGTTTTCCTCATTTATATTGAGAAGGTTTCTGACTAGCTTACGTGCTACATTTCTGCTTTTTGGCCCAATCAACTGCACTTTTCATAGGCTTCACTGCTCAGTAACCACGCTCGATAGATTTAAAATCCAACTGGCATAATTTAGTCAAGTGTATTCAAGTGGAAGGAAAAATATAGAGAGCCAATGAGTCAAGAGAAGCAAGTTCAGAAGAGAATATTTTCAGCTTTGGCTAAAGGGAAAACAAAAAAAGGAAAAAAAAAAAAAAAAAAAGGATGCATATTTTTAAAAATTTGCCATGGCATGTATTCTATCATGCACTCTACAGTATCTACAATGCTCTATTTTCTAAAAGTGTAATTGTTTCTGCCTCCAATAAAAGTGACAACAACTTACAATGCCAGTGTTGCTACAATAAAATAGATATTCTATATGGGCAAGAGAAATGATGGACATACAGGAACACTCGGTTGAACTAAGCCAAAGTAGCTCTGGGGACTTTATTATATCATGAGGCTATGCAAGGTTTTAAAAATGGGCTGAACAGCATTGAGAGTTAAGCTACAACTGAATTTAAAAGCAGCAGAATGTTATTTTATTCATGGTACACAAAGTGAGCTGTTCCTGCTAATGTATTGCTTTAGCTGAGCACTAGATTAAGAGAAGAAAGCAAGAATTCCCACATATTTTTAGAAATGGTATTGTACAAGATTACTATTCTTAGCTTCTTTGTGCCAGTAAATGGAGAAATCTCTCTAGGACTATTCGTTTTTCTATTTTAAAGAATCGATTAACTCCTTCAGAAGAAGCTTTTAAAAGTTCTTTTTCTGAAGTCCTGAGCCAAGCTAGCTACAATCCTTCCAGCACATGGACTTCCATCTTTGTCTCCCATCTCTTCACCTGCATCAGACAGTGAAGCTGGCCAGCTACACACATCCCATAAGCACAAACAGCACAGAGAAAGTCTTGTTGAGCTTCTGAGTACATTGACCCAGTACTTCTAGCGCTGCCTCACACTTCAGCAGTGAAATTAATTGCCATTTTTCAAAGTCGTACTCATGGGTTAAGAAAGAATAATCCAAGAGGGTACAGACAGAATCCAAATTCAATTTACTTTGTGCATAAGAAATGAGGGAATAATCAACACATTTTCTTCTCTATCGATCTGACAAAATTTAAGTATGCTGCACAGGGGAAAAATAGATATCTTAAACATCTCTGCAACAAAAGTGGGATGTTTGTTTCAAAACCATTTCAGGAAAAACAGATTCAAGCCAGTGAAAGCATCCAAGGCTACAAAACTGGCAAGCACCTCAAAATACCTTCAAAAACTGAAACCTTCACATTCGATAAGTTTTCAGAAATTTCCAAATATCTCCTTTAAGATGCTACCTTGCTTTTTCAAGGATTCATATCTGGACATCTGAACATATCACTATTTACTTTAATTATTTTTTAATTATTATTATTTTTTTTTATGTACTGCTTATATGGAAAACGTGTCAAAATAACACATGAAAGAGAAAACTCTCCTAATTCCTCCAGCTTCTCTTGCTACAAGAGTTGCACAAAGATAAATATCAATCAAAAACACAGTTGAGTTAAGCAAAACAATAAACATTCAAAGCTGCTATTGCATAACAATATTAACAACTATTTCTTACGCAAATCTGTAGCATTTAGGCTATCTATCTTTCACCAAGAAAAAGCAAAAAAATAAGTACTCCCAAAAGACAACCACTGGGACACAATTCTGGTAATTTCTGCAAGAGCAGAATAAAGCCTATGAGGAGGATCTACAATAGGGCATGGATGATTTTTAGCTAGATAGTGAAATTGTCTTTGTCCATTTTTAGATCTATTGAAGTAAGAAATTGGGAAGAACAACCGCAGTGCTACGCTATTTAAAATTCTAGACGGTAATAACAATAAACCCAACAAGAACAAAGCAAAACAAACAAATAACAGAAAGGGGAGGGAAGAAATTATTTGCACAGCAGACTTATATGCCAGTAGAGCTGTTTTTATGTTTAGCTGCAAGTGACCAGTAACTGAACAAAATAAGAACACTTGGAAACGTATGTCAACACCTTATTGGGAAAAAATAAATCACACCTTCAGTAATTAAAGTCACTCTTTGTTCTCTTTGATACAAGGGTGTCAATGTTCTGTCAGACACTTTCTGACTGCTTAGACTAGATACATTGAGAACAAGGCAGAAAGTAACAGAAATTCAGAGAAAAAGTGAAAAGATTAATTCAAATTCCAATTCTTTATTAGTTTTACCTTGACCTCCTTATATTTCCCTTGAAACAACATGCCTTAATCTGAAACTTAACAGAAACAAGCATTAATACTACCCCTTAGTACAGAATGAACAAAATAATGTAACGTTTCAGAGCAGTCTGCACTGTTAAAAATATGACTGCTTAATGCATTAACATGAACATTTCAGAAAGGCAGAAATCACTTATTCTTTTCCCCAGAAGTCTCATTCACTCTTTTTCATTTTCATTAAAAAAAAAAAAATTAGTCCTGTAATGAAGAAGAAAAAAGTACAATCATCAATTGCATTGCATTATGTAGAATGAGCAACTGATGCAGAAAGCTTATAAACTCAGCCTGAGAATAACTGAACGCTCTGAAGCACTCAGAAAATAATTACAAATATCAGATGCATTCAATTTGATTTTGCAAATGATCAATGCAAAAGCAAAACCCCTCAGTTCTATTAAAATTGTGACTTGCCTTGCAGAACATATGGCCTACTTTTCGGTTGGAAAAGATAACTTATTTTAAATGAAGCTAAGCAAGACAAAAAAAATCCAATGTGTTTACTGTACCAAGTACACACGCTTCCCATCCTTACTCACAAAGAAAATATTCGTAGAAACTGAAGCTACAGGAAACATAAGATAGACCACAAATTCATAGTGAGATCAAAGTAAAAAAAAAAAAAAAAAAAAAAAAAAAAAAAGTTGCCTTCTTTCTACAAAAGATGGACAGAACATTAAAGGCAGGAAAATTTAAGCAAATAATTCACAATGTTTAAGTTACTACTTCCTTGCACTGCATTCTTTCTCTGTTCAAGACACTGTCTTACTAAACTGAAAAATTCTTGCTTGCTGCAGAGAAGTCTGTGTGCTACTGTCTCATTCAAGTTTTTCAATTAAAGCTGCTAGTAACATAGACCAGCACCCCCCCACACCCCTGCCTTCCACACACACACACTAATTGAGGTTATTTAGATTTGCAGAAGCACAGAGGAAGTCTTTTCTATGCTAAACTGTGTTCAACAAACACAAGCTTGTTTCCAGTTCAAGTGCGGCTCCAGAGAAGGATGGCAATGGAAAGTCCCTAGGCACATATTTTACAACAATTTACCACAATATGGAAATCTCAGAAATTCTTGTGAAAGCAGAGATATTTGAATTGGAAAAAAAAAAAAAAAAAAAAAAAAAGAAAGCTCCTAATTCTCAAGTCAAACAAGAACTCCCAGTTGTATTTGGACAGGTTATTAAATAGGATGTTCAAGATAAATATTGCTGCTATTGTTTTATCAGACCAAGGAAAAACTAAGATAATGGTACCTGGCAGGAACTGAGTTAAGAAAAAAAAAAAAAAAAAAAAAAAAAGAAGAGGACTTTGAAATTGATAATTTTTATGCTATAACACAGATGGGGTACATTCAATAGTTAGTGCTAAAGTGATAGAACTTAGTTAAAGCTTTTGCACCTGCTCTGGCAGATGGATGCAATTAATAACAGAAAAGAAACAGAAGAACTCATGTAAAATTGCTCCCTGAGGGTTAGGTTGTTTTTAAATTAAGCTGACGTGCTTTTTTTTTATTACCCTATATCACAGCAAAGATGTGTTTTGAAGTGGGCTGTCTAGTTTACAGCAAATGAACTCATTAGCAAGGTGTATAGACAAACATAGGCCTGGCCCTACAATTAGTTTTCATACTCAGTCTGCAACCAGATAATGTATAGTAAGGGAAATTGCTCATAGTAAAGGAAATTGTTCTGCTTTGCATGGGAAACAATATCATATTCGAGTTGATTTTCTCCTGGCACGAATGAGAGATTTGAAAATGTAAGCTTGAGAACTTTAGTCAATAAAATTCTTGCCACTGTGTTTCCAACACTTAAGTGTATTTCCTCCCTTAAGTAGTTCAATTCTCACATTCAAGAAGCTATTTGACAATAAACTTCATTATCTGAAGTCGAACCGATGTTAACAGAGATTAAAGGCCTCACGTTACCCTACGTGCGTGCAGCTGTGTAACTGATACACACATACACTACCACTATCTGTGTCTGTAGTAACTAGTTGTGACAATCTAAGGCTACGGCAATTTATGATGTTAAATTGTTAGGTTACTCCCTGGTAGTTTTGGTCCATGTCAGCTGGTGTTTTCCCAAATGGCTCCAGGGAGGTTCAGGGTTAGCTGAGGCCAGAGATTGTTCCCTGCTTGCGGGTACTTGAGTTGATAGGAGTAGTGGTGTAGGAATTTTATGAGAATTGTGATTATCATCTATGTCATGCCATGCTACCTGGCCTCAGGGACAGAGAACGTTGTCTGGCCCATTTCATTTGTAAGCACAGACAAGCTTAGCTTGTCATTCTAAGGCAAGGATAAAAAGTTTGTAAATCCTCAGCAGCAGTGCAGCGACAACATATTACAAGCTGTTACCACAACAGCTTGCTGAAGCAAAGAGTGGTATCTACAACACAAAGTTTCTACGTAGAAACTTTGAAAATCAGTCTTTTTTTTTATTATTATTTTTTTTTACAGTAATTCCACAGCAGAATGGGATGAATTTATTCATATTTCATGCAGGAAATTCATCTTTTGGATTTCTAGAAACCAGAAACAAAACTGAGAATATGCAGGTCTGAGGACATGATGACCATGAAGAACATAAGTACATGGAAGAAAAATAGTTATGGCATTGTTAGAAGTGGATGAGTTAATTGGATAGTAAGCTAATGACTAACTGCCACTGTTATTACCAATTTTCTTGAAGTAACTATGCAGTAAGGTAAGAAAAGCATCTGCTATTATACCAACTGCAGTTATCAGTAAGAGAGTTCTGAGTGTCATGGTGATCTGTTTTGCTTTATATCTCTGAGTTTGCTATGATAAAACAGGTAAGTGTACTGCGATCTGATTTAAAAGTTATCTAAAAATGGTAGCTTGCAGCTTAACAACCCCCCAGCTCATAAATAAATTACTTCATTTGACATCTCAAGAGCCTGGCATCCTTGAGGGCGTTGTAAAACTACAGCATGAAAGGATTTTCCATTTGCTCTGTATTCTGAAGAGTTATTAAAGGTGAGTAGGTAATAACCGGATAATGACAGGGGCAGACAGGCTACACACAAGACTTTGTACATTTTTAGAACGGGCTAAATAAATTGTACCTAAGCAGATAGCTCCAGAACTTAAAGGTATTAGTTGCTACCGGCTTTTTTTTTTTGTGCGTGTGTGTGCATGCATTTGTTTTGTTTTCATACAGAACAGACTGGTGGAAGGCACTAAAACAATACCAGGTTCTACCTTTGAGCCTCAGCTTCCCTGCAAAGAGTGGCCAGCTGCTTTCTGTTGGGGCACTGCATCCACTGCAAAGGGCAGGACCTTTTCATAGTTCAGCCATTAAAGCAGTGCCTAACAGTACACCAAAGTACACGGGGCCACATCCCTGTGAAAAGTTGTCTTTTCACAAGATTTTATGCACCCAATCAACATATCAAGAGATGACTTTGAAAGTTGAAGGATTCTGGGATAGCTAGGGTGCTCTGCTACAACCAGTGAGAAGTGGTTTCATGTTCAAGATTCAAGATAACTGACTTCAGCTTTTATAAGTATTGCAACCATAGCATTTAACTCAGCATAGTGTAGATTACATTTACCTTTGAACATTATATCACACGAGAGCAGTATTTCATCTTATTTAGGTGTCTAAGTAAAATATACGTTTTGCTCTCTTCATTGATCTAGCGTTTCAGTATATTTTTCCAAAAGTTACTTTAGATGGGGGCAAAAGAAAACACACAAATGAATAGTGCTTCCAAACCACACACATTGACTGACTGAAGAAAATCAATAATATTTAATGGCTGGTAAGCAAAAAACAAAATCTCTCTTGCTTCCAACTACTGTCAATGGCTCTAATTAATTTCATTCAAGAGCAGCAACGAAGCTTCATTCAACCTAATCACCCCAGAGGAATGAGTCACCAGCAAAGCAAAAAGAAGCCAGCTAACTTATAGTAAAAATCACAGTGGATAAATATGTTAGTTACTTCTAATATCTTGTAGTTCTGTTTTCTCCCTTTCTATCCAGTAGTTTGCTTTTTCAACAAATGGTGTTAATTTGCCTATCAGTAAAATTGCCAGGCCTGAAATCCTTACCTTACAAAGGGATTTAGGAGTACCAAACAAGGCTTCTTTTACTTACCGTCTTTATTTCTTTGTTTATCGTACCTTGACTCACAGTCACCTTCTCTCCATCCTTTTGATTCCAGGACTTTACCAAATCCTTACAACAGCCATCCAATCATCACGACACAACTGAATAAAAACTTAACATGTTTGACGGCCTTAATTAGGTATCAAGCTTACCTAGGACCCTTCCATTTCGCCTGAACAGAAAATGTTCTGTTTTTTTTTTTTTCCCCCGCGGAGATTCAAAGTGTCTGATCTATTTCTTTGCTTTGAATCATCCTGCTGTCTTTTTGTGGTCTTTCAACAGATCTGCATACAGCAGACTAGCTTCTTAATTTAGGCTACTGAAGTGCACAAAGTTGTGCAGGGAGATTACCCTCTTACCATGCTCCTCTGGACAATGCACAGGCCTGCATCAAAATAAGCCAGCTGGCCAGTGCCTTCAGCCACCACTTTTTCAAGGGCCTTTTATCCTCACGTACCCCGTAGAACCACTTGACAAGTTCTGTCCTTAAGTTCTCCACTGCTAACAACCATATCCCTTGAACTTCAAACACACAGCAGCTGCCTGCTCTTCCTCTCTCAGCTGCCTTCTGTCAAATGGTCCCTTCACTCTGCATGCTTGAAAGCACAAAGGCAATGCTGTGCCTTCCAGTCCTTTCATGGCATAGCACACAGAAGTTTAGCCCATCTCAAACATTCTTAATACTGAAGCTTGAGGTGTCTGTTTCACTCACTTGTCCCAGCTAGCTAGCTTCCAACATAAATTCATATAATCCTCTGGGGATGCTATTTCCCAGAATATCTGTACTTACTGTACAGCACAGACAACAAAAAAAAAGAGGTTGTCTGAAAACCACTCCTTTTTCTAATACATCTGGCTTTTTGCTTAATAGCACAACACACATACACACAAGGATGCAGGAAACCAAGCTGCTTATTCCTGCTGGCTCGGCACTCAGATGAACTGCAAGACAACATGACTCAGCCCTACACAGCAACCAAGTCCAGCTCATAGACCACAGCTCTTGGCAGTGCAGAGAATATGAAGAAAATGACATAACAATGAAAGCAGAACAATCAACAAAAATAAGGAAAGATTTACGAAGCTCATGAAAATACTTTAGATCATCTGATTTACCCACAACCAAGAGAAAGACAGCAGGAGGAAGAGCAGTCACTGCCAACCTAATCTTACGCAAGCAGAGCTCCAAATGGAAAAAAAAAAAAAAAAAAAAAAAAGATAGGGAGAGCTGCCAGTGAAGAGTATTAAATCAATGCTGAAATCAACATAGAAAAGAGAATAATCCAAAGCCTACAATGAACTGAGAAGCTTCCAACCCACTTAAGGCAAGCGCCTGCCAGACTGTATTTTAAAGCTAAAAAGGAACAATGATCTTTGAGGGAGACATTAATGATGAGATTTTAGTTGTTGTACCTATGCCCACAGTAGTAACTTGACACATTTCAAATCAACAGGAAGACACCTGCACTAAAAATACCTGTAAATGACATTATAAATAAAAGGAACACCGAAATGCTCCATAGTAGCGTTTCTATTGTTTTTCTTCAACTGCCATTTTACTAAAAGCTAAAAATTAGGGAAAAAAAAAAAAAATCAAGAACGGTTAGAAACAACTGCAGAAATCCCACACTTGCTGACATTCGGAAAATCAAAACTTAAAAGCAGTTTCTAAAATAATTATCTTCGTAAAATAACCACAAAGCTTTAAAGTGCTTTAGCTTCTTTGTATGATAATTAATTGTAAGATTAACACTCACAAAATGTAAGTACGCCCTGGAACGTCTTCAAAGGGCTCTGAAGTCAAACGCCTTGCACCCTATGTGCCTACGCTTCACTTTCTCCTCTCCAGTGTTCATCGGTAATGTAAACATTTGAGAAAAACTTGTCCCTGAAACAGAAGTGTGGCATTCATCAGTTGGGGTTTATTTACCATATCCCCACAGAAAGCCCTCATATAAAGTAAACATGCGGGGAAGTTTTTACATATATCCACTCATTGCCCTGAGTTCATTGCCCTCCTGCAATGAACTGCTGTCAGCATCTGCAGCTCTCCGACCCATCTTTAACACAGGAAACCTCACTGTTGGCTTAAAAAAAAAAGAACGAAAGAAAAAAAAACCTCTCTCTCTCACAAGAGGAGAAAACAGACATGAAGAAGGAAGAGAAGCTCCTGCTCTTTGTGGCAGCAACAACAAAACTCTCACAAGTGTGAACAAGAGCTGCACAGGCAGAAAACAGCAGAAAGCAACTGATTCTTAACACACATTGCGTGCTTCAACGAGACAGAAGCACAGCAGCTTCACGAGAAGGACGCATTTCCCAGAGCCCCATACCATGTAACAAAGCTCCCACAAAACCGAAGTAGCCCCTCAGACCACATCACTGCCATTCCAGCCTCCGAAGGCTTCAAGCCACCCCCTCGGGCGGGCACGCGTGAGGGGGCGGGACCGGAAGCTCCTCCTCCCTCCTTCCAGCCCTCCCACTGGCCACTTTTCCTATCACTCTCAACATCGCCGGCCCCCGCTTCCCCGCCCTCTATCTACCTTCAAGCTCACTTGGTGGCTTCCACGTCAAGCAAAGCCATCTCTGTGTTCTGATTGGCTGCGCGAAGGGCGGCTGTTCCCGCCCGCGGGACCAGGGCGGGGTTCCGCGGAGTCACAGCCCACTCAGCTCTGCTCCCCTCCCGGCGCGCATGCGTGGGACCGAGCCGTGGCCTCGGGGCGGGCATGTTGCGAGGAGAGGAGCGGCCGCCAGAGCGCCGCGGGGCGGGGGAGGGAACGGGGCAGCCGGAGCTTCGCCAGCCTCGCTTTCTCGGATCGCGCGGAGACCACAGCCTGCCTGGGGCTGTGAGCTGTGCCGCATACAGACCTGTGCGTGTGCCTCTCTCTCTGTCTCCTCTCTCGCGCCTTGCTGCCGGACGCTCGCTCGCCGCACACAGGGGCGGGTAGGGCTGCGGGGCGGGCAGGGCGGTGGGGCAGCGGCGCTCCGGGCTCGTCCGCGGGGCAGCGGCAGCGCCACAGGACTCAGCTCCGCGAGGAGCTCGCGCGTACATCGGCGGCAATCGCTGACGCTCGCTGACGGCCGGCGCAGCGGTAGCGGTAGCGGCGGGCGCGGGATGCGGTCCGGCCGCTCAGCGGTGCGGTAAGCGGGAGAGCCGAGACGCCCCGCCAGCCGCGGCCCTACGCCCTGAGGTGCGGGTAGGCGGAGGAGTCCGCGCTCCGTGCCGCGCCGTGCGGTGCCGCTCTGTACGTAAGCGTCTGTCTGCCTGTCCCCGGCCTCTCTGGCTGCTCCCTCGCTCCGCACTGATTTATTTTCTCCTCTCCTTCCCTTTGGCCGCGGCACGTCTCCCGCTTTTGTCGTCCCCTCCCTCCCAGCCCTTGGCGGGGCCGTTGACAGTAAATTCGCGATGGCCTCCGCCGGTATAAACGCAGCCCAGGTGGGTTTAGGTTGTCTGTCACGGGAAGTTAAAGTTGTTCCTAAACGTGCCCTGCTCTTGCCCTTTCCTGCCTGTGAAGAAGGAAGTGTTACCTCGCTGGCTGCGTGACAAGATGTTCTGGAGCACCTTGTGAATCTCTGTTCTCTGTCCCCACGGGCAGCCTAGTTCCCAGATGGCCAACTCCCAGAACGGCCGGAACCCACGCAAAGGACGGATCCTGGGCTTCATCGACGCCATTCAGGATGCTGTGGGCCCCCCCAAGCAGGCAGCTGCCGACCGAAGGACTGTGGAGAAGACCTGGAAGCTCATGGACAAAGTGGTGAGTGTGTATGTGTGCGTGCTGGGCGAAGAATGGGGACATTTAAACAGATGCACGTGGGGAAACAGCATCTTCCTATAGCTTCAGTTGCCGTGCTCTTCGTGCTATGGAAAGTAAGGAGGACTTCTTCAGTCTTAAGTTATTTAAGCATGGTTCATCTTTTTTTTTTTTTTTCTTCCTCTTTCCTGTGGCCTCCGGCTATGTGTTTTTTTTATTTAAACTTGGTTTGTGTTGGGAAAACAAATATGTGTGTTTGCCTCAGGCTATTGTTATTTTCAGATCCCTTAAAATGACTCAAACTTGAAAAGCTGAGCTGTCCTAACAAGAAACTGCTTAACTTGGTCTTGTAATCACGTATTCTGTGTGTTTTGCGTTGGATCACGTTGTTAGTCTGCAAACAAGACCTCTGAAGCATGAAACGTAGTTAAGCTCATCGTCCTGTGAGACGTACTTATGATGGTAATGTAGATACGTTTGTGCTTTTAGGAATGTGTGTGGGGACTGGGAGATGTCACTCATTGTCAGTTCTGTAAACAGATTTGTATGGCACACCTAACTTCTCAGTGTGTGCTCTGCATTTTTATGATTTTTAAAGTACTTTAAATTTTCATTCTGGAACTAGTAATACACTCTATCAAAAGTTATTTTTAAGAAAACAGGAGGATAGACTTCAGTTTTCTAGATCTTCTCCTATGTCCCTGAACCAGCCCCAGAAATTTTGTTTAGCATTATTTGAGATAAAACATCGCTGTAGATTAGCTAGGAGAGTTTCTTATCAATGATAGGAATGGTTTGATTTATAGCACGGATAGCTGTTCAGGAGGTGAAGGCGCTCTATTTTGTGTATGAGTGATGCTTGACAGCTTCCTCTTGAAGCTGTTAGCCTTAGGTCCTTAAATCAAGTGTTATTATTTCTTAACTTCAGGAATTAGTTGTAACTGTTTGCTTTCCCTGTGGCTCTTCTGAAATGCAGGTGTTCAACACCTCTTGAAGTTCCACAGTAGTTAAATTGCTATAGCAGGGGGAGTTAATTTAAAATAAGGGGCCTTGATGAGTGATGATTTGGAAGTATTTGACTTTTTTTTTTTTTAAGCTAAAGAATAGCTGTGGTATTTCTACCACAATTTCTGACAATGAGTATAAACTTAAAAAACAACCTTTATTCAAATGGTATTGTAGGAATCGATCACAGAATCACAGAATTGTAGGGGTTGGAAGGGACCTCTAGAGATCATCGAGACCAACCCCCCAAATCAACACAGAGTCTTTGGCATTTTCCTGTTACTGATTAGGATGCTGTAAACAGTGAGGATCTTGTATTGAGAAGTGCAAATATAAACCCTTGGAAGCAGGCACTTTTCTTTGGTAGAGGGAAGTTTTCTGCTTGTAAACCAAGAACCTAATGTGTCATTGCTGAAGCCATGTGGGGAATGTACAGCTTAATTTACAAGTCTGTATTGTACAGTTGTCCTTGGGTTGTCTGTGTGTCCACAAATACCAGAAAATCTTAAGCCCAGTGCTTGGACTTGCAGATTACTTTTACTCATTTATTATAGGGTAACTTTATTTGTTGACAGAGCATTGGAGCAGCCAGCAAGGCCTGTTCTGTAAAATTCACTGGGAAGGCTGGACACTGTACTGTGCTTTCTTTTTTTCATTTTACTGGATAAGTGTCCTCAATTTGGATCTTTAATGTATCCTCTTTATGCTGCTCTCAGTTAATCAAATTTTATTTCCAAATTATATTAAAGTATACCAGACAGGATGATGTCATAGTGTGAGAATGCTGTAGCTTTCTGCTTGAATTTTTAGTGTTTGGTGCTTAGAGTGAAAGGATGTGTTTGAGTAAATTTAATATGTTGGCAAACAAATTTAAGTCACAGCCTCATGTGACAGTAGGCACAGGAAGACCATTTTGTCATCTGCCTAAATTCAAAACCAAGGATTAAAGTCAGAAATAGAAACCTGCTCATTCAAGTGTTTCTTCAAATCCCATTTTTGCAGCATATCCCATGACTGATGTCTGTGGTTATTCACTGATAAAATTAATACCTAGTGAAGGCAGTAGGCTATGCAAAGTCAGTGGGATGCCACCCAAGGTAAGATTGTGGCTTTGAGGTCTGTTTTTGCTTCTTGTAATAACAGTCATCATTCTTGTTTGTTCTTTGTCTATAATAGCTGTGATAACCATTGTTTAGCTATGGTTAGGTGGCTAAAGTTTTCTCCCATTCTAAAGATAATAGTGAAAGGGAAGATGAAAACAAAGCAAAGCTGTTATTTGACCAAAGGATGGAAAAAGAGTAGTCTTAAAAACTAGAAGCAGAGCTCAGTTTCTCCCAGTTTACATTTCCTTCCCTCCTTCCATTCTGTACCTTTCCTTGCATGCTCTCTGCTTTTCCCTCTATTAGTAGGTGGTGTCACCTGTATGAATTATTTGTCTTCAACAATAAGATATTAACCATGACCACCAATGTTGGCATTTTATAAGATGGGTTTAATGGTGTATGTAAAAGCTCTGCCTAATGAATTTAAAACCTTGAAACTAGGAATGCATTACTACTGGAAGATGATGGTTATCTTGGGAAGAACTTTGAGAGAGAATGTCTGTTACATAAAGCATGGGAGCAGTTCATTTAATTTACTGCTCTGGCTGTTTAGACTTGGCAGTGCTATTGTGCATGTTATACTATGGTGGGTGTTAAGCTGGTGGAATTGTGACATGTTCTGAACAGGACTTTTTTTTTAAATAGGAATATTAGAGGAACTTTTAATCATTTTTTCAGTACTTTAAGACATTGGCTCAGAAAATGATGCTTTCTACTGGGAAGGTTGACAAAAGGAAGTGTTTGCGTGCTCTCTTTTGACTCACCTAGTTGTTTGACATTGCAAATAAGGATTTGCTCTTTTACTAATTATCCAAGAACAAATTGGAATGTATCTCCAAAGCTTATACTACTGACCTAGTGAGTAAAAGAAGTATTACTGTTGTAACTTAGTAAGCAGTGTTTTTTCCTTTAAACTGATATTGCCAATAAACAAGTTTTCAAATGAATATGAGCAGCTAGAGTGCAGTTCAACAGCTTAAAACCCTGTGCCGATTGCGTGTTCTTTGCAACAGAGTGATTGTTACATTAATGCACAACCTTGCAAATCCATTAAATGTGGTTGTTCCAAAAGGGATCTAGAAAAGGAAATCAACAGTCATAACCACAGTATTTTTCAGCATATTACCTGTTGAAGTTGATATGAAGTTCTATGTCTGCATAGATTATTTGTGGATAAGAATTTAAATAGAGAAATGGAAGCTTCTCCTTTCCTGATTGGAACAAAGCATAAATGACTCTCCAAAGTCAGGTGTTCCTCTGTGTATATAATGTAAGCATTGTTACTTTGTATTCTACCATCATGGAAACATATTGTACGGTTGCGACATGATAGATGTTCAACTACTGCTTACTGCTTGCTCAGCTGAAAAGATTGGTCACTTCCAAATATATGTTGATGAGAAGCCTTCTTTTGGGGGAATCATAGAATCCTTAGACTTGGAAAGGACCGTTAAAGGCCATCTAGTCCAACTCTCCAGGAATGAACAGGGACATCTACAGATAGATTAGGTTGCAGAGCCTTGTTCAGCTTGGCTTTGAAGTTCTCCAGGGACGGGGCATCCAACACATCTCTGGGCAACCAGTTCCAGTGCCCCCTCCCCACCCCTCTCCCCCCGGACTGTAGAAGACTCTTTTCCTTGTATCTAACCTAAATCTCTTTAAGCTTGAAAGCGTTTTTTCTTGTCCTATCAGAACAGGCCTTGCTGAAGAGTCCATCCCCTTCTTTCCCTTAACTCTCCTTTAGATACTGGATGGCCACTATCAGGTCATCTTAGAGCCTTCTCTTCTCCTGGCTGAACAGCCCCTGCTCTCTTAGCTTGTCCTCATAGAAGAGGTGTTTTATCCCTTGGATCATTTTTGTGGCCCTCCTCTGGACACGTTCCAATAGGTTTGTGTCTCTCCTGTACGGAGGGTTCCACATGTGGATGCAGTACACCAAGTGAGGCCCTGCCAGTGCCAAACAGGGGCAGGATCAGCTCCCTTGTGCTGCTGGCCACACTTCTTTTGATGCAGCCCAGGATACAGTTTGCTTTCTGGGCTGTGAAGGCACACTGCTGGCTCATGTCCAGCTTGGCATCTACCAGTAACCCCAGGTCCTTTTCAATAGGGCTGTGCTCAATCCTTTCATCTTCCAGCTTGTCCCCTAGTGTAGTGGATATTGCCTTGACTCAGGTGCAAAACCTTGCACTTGCCTTTGTTGATCCTCATGAGGTTCTCTTGGACCCACTGCTCAAACCTGTCTAGGTCCATCTGGATGGTATCGCATCCTCCTGAAGTGTTGAACACACCCCACAGTGGAAAATAAAATTCATTCCATTTAATGTAATTTCTGGCAGGAATGAAGTATATGTTGAAGGAGTGTCATCCTTGCACTTCATTTATTTTCTTGATTCACTCCTCTTTTGTTATGTTTGTATAATTGATAGCATTGTGTGTTGTGTTTTTTTTTTTTCCTGAAGAATTGTTTTGGTATCTTATGAGCTTCCCTTATGCTGTGTTATTTAGAAATGCTTTTTAATACTTTGACTTTTTTTTGTACAGTGTGGCAGAAAATTCTAGATCAGTAGAGGTTTTTAAGGTGTAGTTTTGGAAGTGTAAGAGCACTGATGCTCTGATTGTTTAGTCCATTCAAAGCAGCTGAAAACAGAGTTTAGCAGATCTACTTGTTAAATACTGTTTTAGTTGTTGCTTTCCTTTCTTTGTCCTTGACTAGCATTAGGTGTTTCAACAGATTATGATGGGGCTGCTATACTTTGCTTGAGTAAAAGTTATTTTGTCATACCATTGCAAGGCTTTCAACTTTGCAGTAAAAAGTGAATAGAAGTTACAGCTTTCTGAAAGAAGTCCATTGCCTCAAAGAGAAGGGCTATCCATTATTTCCATATCTGAAGATGTTATGGAATAAAGCTTTAAATCTGCAGTCGAGTATGTTCAATTTGAAGACTAGCTTTTTTGTGCATGTCTTTGGGAGAAAAATGTTAGTGTAGTGTTTTTCTTTTCTTTTCTTTTCTTTTTTCCCCCTGTGGGGACTAGAGTATGCTTGTCCAGAGATATTTGAGCTAAATGTTTCAAAGTCTGTTTCTGTTAGATTAGGGCAATCTTCTAGTTATTCACAGATAGAATTGCACTCTATTGCCATATACTTGAATTTACAATGAGATAGTGGAAGGAGCTTACCCTTTCCTAGTTTACTTCAATGGGAGAAACATTTCTTAGTAACTCACTACCTGATTGCTGCTTTTTTTTTTTTTTTGAGACTGCTTGCTAAATATATACATGCTTGCTTTTAGTCACAACAATACACAAATCGTGCAGTGATATGATTCATGTCTGCTGCTGAAATGTTGGTGAGGACCATTCTGTAAAATGTAGTATGGAGATTTTTATTTTTGTTACTTTGTTTTGCTTTGAGTTCTGTTTTCTTTTGAAGAAAGGTATGTACACCACTTCTGTGGATTGGTAAATCTTTTGCGTCAGCAGCTGTCATTTCTTATTGCTTGCTTTTAATTGTGAACTGCTGTAGTACGTGTCAGGACATCCTGACTCTGGAAACCATATGGTTTACCAGCCATTTCTTTACAAACTGACTTCCTTTGGGCTGAAACCTTGTGCACTCTATAAAGGCAAAGAAAGCCTTGTACTACTTCACTGGCCCCCTAACTCTAACTAAAAATTAGCTTTCTTTTTTTCCTTCCACTGGGAATGCATGAAACTAGTCAAGCTGTCCAATACAAATTTTTTTGTATGATTTTCTTTCTTAAAGACCTGTTCTGGAGATAAGAGTTCTGCTAATGTTCTGCATTTATTTTTATAAGTTGAAGAGAAGACATAATTTGGTAAACCTTGACCACAGGATCTTGTTCTGATGTGTGTGTGTGTGTGTGTGTGTGTGTGTGACTAATATCACTAGACTGAAAAATACTTTCTAGAACATCTGAAAGAGAAAATAATTCTTCACTTAAACTGGATGTTCTTTTTATGTTTGAATGGGACTCACTGTTTAAAATGCAACATTCAGCAGAAGCAATTTTTTTTTTATCCAGGATAAGCAATTATTTTTAATTGTAATTTAGTATATACAAAGCCATTTACATTCTGCTTGTTGACACATCTGATTGAAAATACAGACTTCAGAAAGAGAGCTAATTCTTTGATCATGAGATTTAAGAAAAGTGAGGATAAATAAGCAATTAAAATGATTGCAGCCTTCCCTGCTTGTAGTCTCTTCTCATTGCTGATTGTTTTCCTGAGTAAATATTTTCGTCCTTTAAGCTGTTATTTTTTGTTACTGTGCTCCTTGCTCCAGAAGGCAGTAACATCTAATCAGTGATATTGATTGGTGGCATCTGTAGTTTGCTTTGAGAGAATGTCTATCTTTATTGATTCACGTTTTTATTAAATCATAAGTTGCAGAAAACTGAAGTTCACACGAAAAAGGTTTGCAATTTTCATAAGGGTTTATCTGGAAAAAATTTATCTTTGGGATTGCAGTTCTTTCCTAGCTGTACTACAAAAAGAAATTCATGTGTTCTACATATATGACTTCCAAATCTGTCTGCACATGTGAATTCTTTGCTCGTATTTCAGAAATCTCCTTAAAGAATTCTGTCTGTCTGTCAGCTTAATTTTAGCATAACAAAAATAAAATTTGTGATCTCCTGTTTAAGTCTCTCGTTAGTTCCTTTCTTCATCACTCAGGCAACTCACTTAGCTTTAAAAATAACAGTTCAAGTGTTTCTGAATCCTTCAGAGCAAGTGTGATCTTCTGTATCTATTTATTCTTTTAAAACTTATCCAGGAGTTGCTATGTTGTCCATCAGTAAGTTCAGGTTTCCTTGTCTGACTTTTAAAGAATACCACCATATCTGACCTATGTTCTTTGACAATGTTACTGTGGGCATCTGCTAACCCACAGATTGTGTGATGTTTTATTCTGATAACGTTTTCTTTATCACGTTAAATATAAACATCTTTTCCAAGTCTCTTGCAGTTGTGGTTTGCAGCTCTAGAATTCATCGCTCACTCATGAGGTTACCAAACATCCTTATGCTTTGCTTCTTTTTATTCCCTTCCAGCTTTCTCCTCATCTTAGGAGGAATTCCTTTATGATCCACTTAAAATATTCTGTAGCTTGCCTTGAAGACCTTCTTTACTGTTTATACCTAGAAATATTTAGCACACTCACTACCATGTTGAACTGTGCTGTGTTCATGTCCTTGTGTTTGCCTGTATCCATCTGCTGTCTTTTTGTTTCCCACCAAGACTAAATTTCTCTGTGGGAAGGACTATCTCTTTTACAGTACATCAGATGGATTTCTGAGCCATTACTTGGTCTAGTATGTGGAAGAGCAGTATAAATCACTGAAATAACAATGGATCAGTAGTATGAGGGAACTGTTGTGAATATTATGTTTTAAATACTTTCTTCGAATGGTATTTGTTTCTTCAGTACTAATGAGTTTGCACTGTGCTAGACGTACTTTTTTTTTTTTCACTTGTCAATGCTTGACTTCTGTCCGTTCTTCCATCTCCACTTCTCTAATCACAGTTACCCAAATCTCATTGTGAGAGATGTTTTGGTATGTGTTTCGTTCTGAGAAAGAAATAATTATGTTTTTACTTGACTGTTTGTAACCCATGAAAATCTGTTAGTTCTTAATGATGTAGGTTAAGAAATGGGGAGAGGAGCTAGCAATACAGATTTGAGTTTAGAAAGGGATCTATATGAAACAATAATCCTCCCTGCCTCCCCCTCTCCCTGAAATGGTAAAAAGTGTGCACTTTTTTGAAGTTGATACGTTACTAGGAATAGGAGTTGTCTTTCAGCAGTATTAAGAAGCTTTTACAACCTTGTTAATTATCTCAATAAGCCTGTTAGATATCTCAAAAGAATTGTCAAAGTCACTAATATACACTGTGATACCCATATGATACCCATATGATACCCATAATATTTTTATATGCCATGGGCTTATTTTTCTTATGGATATGTGCACACATATGTACACACATGTAGAACATATCCCTCTGCAGTGTTTTAGCTGAGCTTGGGTAACTCAATTATATCAATACAATAGTGTTCAAAGCCTGTTAGTTTTGATTCCTTCACTTTCTACAGAACAAACTACCAGATAATATTAGGTAGCAAAGACATAATTAAATATGGATGCATTCTGGAAACAAAAAACAGTACCACCTTCTTTCAGAAACATTTCCAGTGAAGACTGAATTCGAATAAAAGTATTCAATTCATCTGAAGCTTATTTTTTTTTTTCTTTGAATACATTATTCAATTATTTTTTTGTGCCATTTAGGAAGGTAATGATTCCAGGTCTGAGACCAGGTTATTTTTCTATTACTATGAAACCTCTCTTAGCATGACTTGCAATACTGTGTTTTGCTAGTATACTTCCTGGCATACAGTGGGCAGGCAAAGTTTTTCTTCCTTTAAAAGCTATATAAGCAAACTATGTTTGTCATAAATGTGACAGCATTATGTCAAACTTGATTTCCTTTGACATCAGGGGCTATGTTGAGATTTCATGGAATATAAATGAGGAAGGGCTTAATTCTTCATTTCTGAAAGCTGGATGAACGTGCTTGTGCATTTTTAAGATGTCAGGTCTTTTTTTACCCCCAACATATTTATTGTCTTTTAAAATTCACTTATTTTTGCTTCTAGGTAAGACTGTGCCAAAACCCGAAACTTCAACTCAAAAACAGCCCCCCCTACATTCTTGACATTTTACCAGACACCTATCAGCATTTGCGACTTATACTGAGCAAATACGATGACAACCAAAAACTTGCACAACTCAGTGAGAATGAGTATTTTAAAATCTACATTGATAGTCTCATGAAAAAGTCGAAACGGGCTATCAGACTCTTCAAAGAAGGAAAGGAAAGAATGTATGAGGAGCAGTCGCAGGACAGGTAAGAGAGACATTTAAATATAAAGTAGATTTTCTGTCTGCATACTTAACACTGTTTGTCTGCAGATATTGTATCTTGACATTTTTAATCACTTAAAGAACAGAACTATTTATTGTTTGGATTCATTGACCCTGCATGTCAAACAATAATTTGCTGCATTTGTTCTGCTGTGTGCTCTTATCTGTCACTTTGTGACCTTTAAAACTAAGAACATTTCCTTCATAAAACATTAATTTCAGTGTAATTACTTGTTCATGAGCCCTTACAGTATGTAGTTATCTCTGTGGCAGAGAGTGAGTGACTGGTATCTTGTCTGAGCTTGACCTCCCTAACTCACTCCTTAAAACTAAGGGAGTCATAATGGATGTTGACATACAGCTTTCACAAGTGGTGAATTGGAACAAAATATTATTCATGTTTTTGAGATGCTGCACACTATTAGCATAAGGTGATGCTAATGTTAGTCAGAGCTGAGAAGTCTGTTCAGAAACCTAATGGATTCCTGATTTGCAGTGTTTCCATTTTAATAATCAGGATGAGTGTCTACTTTGTGTACTGTTTCAGTAGTGGGTAAGATGGTTATTAATATTTAATATTGGTATATATACTTTTCAAAATGATATTTCAAGGATTTCTGTGGAAAAATCTGCAGTTTTGTTTTGAGAAGGGATACAGCTGTGATGTGACAATTGGCATCTGTCATTTGTGATATATATTTAGACCTATAGACGGTGAATGGACAGATTGTATCCCTGCTGTTCTATCTGCACCTGAGCATACAGATAAGTTCGTGGTATAGTTTTACTGCTGGTGAAAATGGTGGTAGAAGCAGTGAAACGTCCACCTTACTGTAAATGTCACTGCTGTTATGTTTGAGTGATGTGTGTGTTTTTTCCACATCTTCAGTAATGATTGTAACTATTCAGTATACTGTGGCAGTCCTACTGTGCTTGATAACTGACCTGAAGCTTGCTTACCATGCAAGGATTTTTATTTTTGGGAAGTATTTGAAGACCCTTCAATTGTGAAGATGCTTAATGCAGTTTACCTGATAGGAACAAAAATGCAGTTCAGACTACTTGAGTGATGAGTGTAGATCTTAATGTGTTCTTTTTGAATTCCTAAGTACAATAAAAGCATTCACTTAGATGCAACCTTACTAGAAGTTCTGGAAGAATTGCTCAGCACTGTGTCTATGGTGTCTTCCTTTAATAACCTGTATTTGTTGTACGTACAAAAGGCATTGTGTTGCAAAGGAAATAAAAACTTTTATGGTAAGGGAAATTTGACATAAATGACTGCATTGTGTAAATAGGTTTTATTTTAACTTCCCTATGGTGCACAAACCACAGATTTATTTGTGGATTTACTTCCAGTTAGCAATAAATTAAAGCCAGTTTCAGTGTAACTTTTTCAAAAACAGTCTGCCATAAGTACTGAGCAGTCATCTAAAACAATGTTCCAGGAGCTCTATCTAGTTGTTAGAACTGCTGAATTGTCTTCTTTCCAATGTCCCACTTCCCTTTCTGCATAAGAGTGACAGTGATGATTCAAGGATGTCTTATGTAAAGCAGGCCGTTCTTGAAGAAGGTGCAGTTAGTGTATTTACTGTCATTTATTGGGCTCATTTTCATGAGGTGATTGGAGAGGAAGGATTTTAAAACAAAACATAATAATGAAGTACAATTGCTCACATTGCTCTTTAAATTTGTATTAGGGAAGGTGATAGTTATAATGCCAGAATGATACAGAGTTTGAAGCTTGAGGAAGGAAATGTAATAGAAATGTTTTTTGTGCTAAAACTGCTAGATGTGCTTCCTCCATAAGGCAGATTCTGATGTACAGTAGAAACTAAGGCTAGAATGTTTAAACAAAAGAATAACAGAGGCATTGTTTCAGCAGTTTATCCTTGTGCCTTTGTAAGTTAAATACACATGTCTGTGACTTAAGTGTCACTTCTTCATCTCCTGACAACGTTTTGTCTGTATGCATGTCCCAGTTTTAAGTTGAATGAAGGTACACTTATTTGCTCAAGCCCTGTGACTAGGTATCTGCTTCCTCATCTGTGCTTTGACACACTTAATCATTTAAACTCTTGATAAGCTAGTAAAGGAAGCTGTCTATTTAGCTTCTTCACTTCAAAATGTTTGTGTAAAGTAGTTTAATTGCTAACTCTATAAAGAAAGCATACAAGTCATCACTTAAGTATTTTTCAAGATGTTTTTTAAAAAGGCAGTCAGATTGAAGTGTAGTCGATATTTAAAAAAAAAGAAAAAGCCTTTGATATGATGACACCTGGCTAGTTTTTCTGGTTTTCAATCTTGCTTTCCTGTTTTGTTTTCTATTAGTGTCTGTGTGAGAGGTGGATAGAAAGGTCATTGCTGGGGGCCATAGGGTGGGGGGAGCAACTGGCTCCATTTGGAAATGTTCTCTCTCTATATATTTAAATGATGTGCTTGTTAATCTACCAGTGCTATTGAATAATCTTGTAACTTTTTATAACGATGGTACAATTAGGAACCAGAGAGAGCCAATATACGTGTGATTTTTGTCTTAACTCTGTTAACACAGAAGTTTATTGAACAACTTCATTAATTTTAGTTCTCAGAGATGCTGTGAATGAAATAGGGTAGGATATAGGCAGGATACCTATAAATGAGTAAAACCAAGAACCTAGGTTGTAGCACTGCTGCCTTTCTACATTCTATGCCAGCATATGTGATGGGCATTTGAGTGGTTGGTGCCCACTTTTTTGTTTAAGACAAATCCTAGAAAGCAGAGCGTGTATGGGCTTACAAGTTATCTTTCACATACATGAATTTTACCCGCTTTCTGGATTTGGTGTCTAGCTTAAAATTATATCCTCCTGCTTCATGAGGTAAAAGTTAATATTAAATAAGTTCTGTTAGCTTTACCAGGCACAGTTTACATAGAAGTTTTTCTAAGTATAAAGTAGTTTAAAGACTTGTCATTGATTTTATTTTTTAAAAATTATCAACACTGAATTAAGATTATTGAATCAAGTTGAATCTACTTAAGACATTTCTATTTCTTTTAAGGGTCTTTTGCTCTTTTTTCCTTTGTTCTTTGGGAAGGAATTATTTCTGTGAAGTCTAAACTTCCATTTGTCTTCTGGACACGTTTCTGAAACGCAGCAAAAGTAGATATTGTGGGTAGGCAGTTCTTACACATAAATTTTTGCTAGGTGTTGAAAGCAGGCACATAAGTTACAGTGGTAAGAATAGAGGAGAAATAAAGTAACAACTGGGAGATTACATTTGGATTCATTCAAGATGTTGAAATGTGAGTCTTTGAAACTAACAAAACTTTTTCTCAGTAAGGGAGACAAACGTGAGCTTCCCTGTGGTTACCTATGGATTGTGTCCTTGGAAGGGTACATCTTGAGATGGAACTTGCTAACTGTCTACTTCAGCATTTCTGGGATGAGTGAAAATGTGAAACCAATGTGTGTATGTATTTTATAAATTTTCTAAGTACTACTTGATTCAACCTGAGCTGGTTGGCTACTTGGCTTTAAATTGCATTACAGAGGTGGAATTGGACAACAATATGAATATTAAGTTGTGGGCAACACAGCTAAAGCTGAAAAGGTTATAGAAGCAATGAGGTTGGTTTGAGGGTGAAGTAGGAGGGTAATCAAGAAAGTAGGAAGATAATCAAGAAAGACACTCAAGATGATCACAGCATTCCCCTTTCCTACAGAAGGTATAAATTCACTTGCTCATTTGGCTGCTTGTTATCTTGAAAGAAACTGCCTGCTTCTAGATTATGTCTTAAGTGTTTTGTTAGTGAAGAGCTCTTACTTTCTGTTTTCTTGGGAGATCTTTGTACCTCCAGGTCATGTAATAGTTCAGATTCTTCTTTTCCACTGTTCATGCGTTGCCTTGCCGTATGAAGCTGTGAATTAGTGTGTTTACAAGGTACTCCATTTTTTTTTTTTCCCTTCAGTTCGTATTGACACTTGAGTGCAGTTAAGGTTCTTGAATGAAGTCCCTGAACTGACATATCAAAGTACAGAGTATTCTTGGTAAAGACCTTTCTACTGCTTACTATTAAAGCACGGATTTGATAAGAATTTACGAGGCTTATAACTTGGCTAGCTTTGTAACTTGATTGCATCTCCAGACAGAGGAGACTGAAAAAAGAATAAGGAAGACTGTAATTCTAGTTTAAGATAACTTTCTTGGTCAGGTTAAGATTGTTTTGTTGATGGTTTTATTATTTTTTGAATCTGTCCCTTGTACTTATTAAATAATTGTAGTAGGTTTTTTAAAGAGCCAACTGACCATTGGTCAACCTCAGGTGAGAAACTTGATAGTTGTTGAATGGTAGCCTTCAGCAAGGTTTGAAACTGAAATTGTGATTTTTTTTTTTTTTTTTTTTTGTGTGTGAAAGCTATTAGCATTTTGAGAATCACCTGATTTGTCCATTTTCTACTCACTTTGTTTTGTTGGTCTTCAGTAAGTTGTGATCCGAAGACTGTCTTTAAGTACTACTGGTCTGTTGTCTAGCATGATCTCTAAACTTCTATACTATATCAACATTAGTTAGATAATAAACGTACTGATTGCTTTCTTTTAATCTTGCTGAAGTTGAACTAAAAAAAAAAATTAGTCCTTTCTTCCATTGTATGTAGGTATCTGTATTTTTTTTAGATTATTCCATCAGTACAGATTATGGAGAAGAAGCAGCAGCCTTGTCCTTGGGAAAAAAAGACAACTCTTTCTATATGTAACCTATAATATGACAATTAGCAGTGGAACTTGGTATATTAAAATGAAAAGGCTTCTGAGAGAAAAAAGGAGTGCATAAGTGATTGAATTGGGAGGAAAGGAAATGCGTTGTTCTTTTGAAAGCTTTTATATTATGTTGAGAATTTTTACTCCCTTCTCTCTCCATTTCATGTGATGCAAAACCAGATGTAAACCAAAAGAAATTCAATACATCCTTTGGCATACCTGAACCATATGAGTAACTGAGCTTTAAAGCAAATTCAGTAAAACGTACGCTACTTGCTATTTTTTGTTTTACTCTAAATTAAACAAGGAATGTTATACAAACAGGCCTTTAAGACAAAGAAACTCTTGTTGCAGTGGGCAGGTGAGAACATGTGGAAGTTACAGATGGTAAGGCAGTGTTATGACAGCTTGTTCTCAGTATAAAAGCAAATAGGTTGTGTGACTCCAATTTTAAGGCTGTATTTCAATTTTCAGGTGTTTTTGACCATTTTCAGTACTTGGGAGGGTGTTATTTTATAATAGTATTATTATCAAAATAGCATAGGGGCAACTACTTATTCATATTCCTGGGGAAGATGGGCTTTAAAACCACAGAAGATCCTAAGTAAGAAAAATAATGGTTTCTAATCATTAAAATTGATTTAGATCCTCTGTTCATATTGAGTTAATGAAAGACGGGTAATATGTGCTTCGCTTTTACATTGTGCTATATCATAAAATCAGATAGACCATGTGTTAATAGAAAATGCTCTTTTAGATGTTTTCTTGCAAGTAAGGTGATGCTGACATCTATGCAGAATTTATCTGGTTGTGAGGGAATATATGCAGTTCGATATACTCATTGTTGTGCTTAATACATTATACATTACACATTATTGTGTATAATAACTTGTACCTGTGAGAAATTTTGTATGGTAATACTGCCAAATTATGGTGTGCAGCATTTACACTCACTGTGTGTAGAGGTGAAACCTTTCAAAAAGTACCAAGTTGTGAGGAACTAATCCTCAAGTCTTGATCAAAAAATGAGGCTGAAACACATGCTTTCTGTAGGTAGAAACCTATAGTATGTAGCTGTACAGAATAGGAAATTACCCTAATCCGAAAAGAAAGGAAATTGAGTTCTGATGATCATTTATGATCACACGTGAAACTGAACTGAATTCAGAGAGAGAATGAGCTATTGATGGAGATGAAGATGGATGAAAATACCCATTGCATTTGTTGAAATGTGACGTAGAGTAGAGAGTACTTTGTAGTTGTTTGACAAAAGTAAGTTTCTGTTCTTCACATTCTGCTTTTTCTTCAACGTGAATTGAGTGAATTTGTTTATTGCCTTCAAAATGGCACAAGAGAGTTTGTGTAATTGTTTAGTAAGTTGCATGTACACAGGCCATTTTTGGTCAGTGGCTGCTCATTCTTCTTAATTGTTCTCACAGACTCTGTAATATTATGTATGCAATATACAGAATGTCTTTAAAGTTATTAATTGATATTGGAGGAATGAGGCTGAGGCTTTTTAATTCTAAAAGTAGGCTTACTGTGTTCTGCATAAAACATTTGTGATGCTGGTAATGTGTTGGTACGTTTCTTTTATTCTCTTAGATTGAAAAATTCTAAACAATATAATGGCCTGTTCTCTTTGAGCCAGCTCAGGTAGTTTGCTTGATTTGATAGATAGTACTAAACACAGCAGTTAAATAGAAACAGGTGAAATAACACCTAAAGTGTCATCAAAACCCAACAGAACATCATTAAGTTGTATCTGAAAAGAAGCATTATCTTAATATGTAATGATAAAAAAAATAAATCAGTAAATGACTGTATATAAGAAATAACACTTCCCAATAGAGTGACTGGTTTGCTCTCATCAGCAACATGTATGTAGTGTATGTGAATAGTACTTTTTGAATGTTTTGATTTTGAGTGCAGCAAGGGTAGAGCTGAAGAATGCATTATTCAGATGGTGATTGGGCTGGAGGGAATGGCCTCAAGCTGCGCCAGGGGAGGTTCAGATTAGACATGAAGAAAAATTTCTTCTCTGAAAGAGTGATCAGGTACTCAGACAGGCTGCTTGGAGGAGTGGTTGAGTCACCATCCCTGCAGGTGTTCAAGAAACATTTAGATGTGTATGTACTAAGGGACATGGTTTAGTACCATAGTTTCCTTAGATTTCCCATGTCAGAATTATCCTGTTTTTAATGAAAGGTCTTAACTGTAATGTGCTTGTTAACCCTTTTTTTAATCTGTGTGAAGTGAAATATATAGGAGGATGTATAAGCAAATATCTTGTTAGATTAAAAAAAACTGGTGAACAAATAATTTGTAATATACTTGATCATAAAGATTGAGTTCATTGTTTTTTCTTGCATGTCTATTATGAAGGTAGATTTAATCATATGTTTTTCTAGTGTAATCTAACAATACACTAAAGGGGAACCGTAAATGTAGCAGATGTGTAAGAAACAAAGATTTGGGGAATATATAACAGATGATTGTAATCAATGGTGACATTTAATTCAACTAAGGTCCTCTCTCTATAAAGGGATCTCTTTATTAAAAAAAAAAAAAACAAACTTTCATTTGTTGTCATGCTATGGTCAGGCAATGCAAATTTAATTTCATCTTAATGTTAATAACTCTGGTGTATGTAAAGAATGAAGTTCTGAGCTGTATCTCATTTTATACGCTAGTCCCAGTCTTGCATCTATATTGCATAATATAAATATGCTCTTAATAGGAAGAATACAAAAAAATAAGCTATGGAAGTCTTATCACTTCCTCGTTAATTGTTCTCTACCTCTTGAGGCCTAAGTTATGTATAAAAATATGTGTTTAGATAGAAATGACTGAGAGTGGAGAAGATCTAGATGCTCTCAAAAAGTAGTTGGCATATTAAAGGATTATGTTAGACTCTGTGTTGGTGGCAGGAATAAAGGCTTGGTTAAATCTGGTGAGTTGAATTGGTGTATTTTAAAGAACCAGTTTAGTTATTCCCCGGGGGTCCAGCCTTCACTCTTTCTTTATTTGTTGACTAAGTTGTTCACAGAACTCAAACCCATGTACCTCCTAGAAAATCTGTGATCATTCCCTAACTTGCATAGGGGATTATTCTGTAAAAAAAAAAAAAAAAAAAAAAAAAAAAAAAAAAAAAAAAAAAAAAAAAAAATCTGTTATTACCTACACTGAGAATCAAGAAATATATTAATAACCTTAATGTCTTGTATGTCCCAGTCCTCAGTAATATCTTATAGGATTTGCTATCCTCTTTTTTGTCCAAAAAAGAGGGGGAAAAAAATCAAAAACCTTGATTAACTCTATACCAGAGACATTCTTTCCTTTTTAAAAGGAGATAAGTTCATTTGTTGGGTATTACTCTTTAACTGTGATGTCTTGGGCAATACTATATTGCTTAAAAATGCAGGAGAAAAAATGTGCCTTTGTTACAAGTTAAAGGGCATTAGTTCAATACAGACAAACTTATTATTATTTGTTTTGAAACTGTTCCAGTTGAAAATAGCCTTTAGCCAAGACAATATTCAGCAAGCTGATTTCAGGGTTGATTCTGAGTCATGAATGTCTATCATGGGACGTATGAAATGCAAGGTCAGTAATAAAGCATCCCTTACCTAAGAACATTTGTAAGACGAGCATTTAAATTTTGTTTAAAGCAGTCATTAATTTCTAAATGCTTACAGGTGTATGCCCAAGAGCAGACCTTTAACTGCTGTCTAGTGGGAAAGTATGTAGATATGAAGAGAAACACCTTGAGATATTTGCATGTCTACATTTTAAACTGCTTGTAGGGCTGAAGAGGACTAGTCATTAAGTAACTTTTCAAAATTAAATGATCGCATTTCCCAGATTATTTATTTGGAATTTAATATCAGTCTCTGTGCTCGCTGTTTTTACTTCTTGGAGAAAGCTTGGTATTTTCAAGAGAAAAATGAACTACTGTAAACTCAAAGTTGTAAGCTTTAGCAAATCAGGTATCTAAGTTTCAGTCATTGCAGAGGGCTCTAAAGTGTTAAAATGCATGTTTAACGAAGGTGCTGAGCAACAAATAGTGTGAAAATGATGTAGTTCATGTATAGTGTATTGATAAAACTTGGAAGTAAAGGCTTCTATCACATCTCTTGAGCTTGTGTTCCAACTATTACATTTGTCATTAAAAGAACGAAGCTGCTATTATCAACATCTACTCCCCAGTAATGCTAGTAAAAAAGGAGATAACTATTCAGTACCTTTACTTGTTATTTGTCTTTTTTATATTTCCAAGTATTTGTTTTTAAAATACTAGGGGAAGCTAGTATTTTTGTAATGAAATATTATCCTAACTTTCAGCTATGAAACATTAAAATCTGGAAAGTATGTGTTCAGTTGCCTGAACATTATCCTGATAATATCTTGGCAGAATGGATTGTAATCTACAGACTATTGATATTTTCATTAGAATAGAGTTTTTGTAATCTGTTTTATTTCTAGTTTGGGTTCTATTCTCATTCAAGTTACTTCTGTTTTCTCTGCTTATGTCAGTCATTGTAGGTCACTTATGTCTGTTAAGTATTATGATATTTAATTCACTGCAGCACTTCCAGGTTTTATTAGAATAAAGAGTAGTATTTAGGATTCTGTGCCTTCTGGCTATAGCAGTAACAGCCTAATGGTGGATGACAGGAGCGCTGATAAAGGCTCATGTCTGTTCTGACTTTTTACAAATTTTTAATCCACAGCTGCATCTTACTGACAGTTCCTTCCTGGTGGCCACTGCTTCGTTGTTACTACAGCTAAATGATTTGTGTTCTGGGCTCCAATTGGGGAAAAAACACAGAAAATAATGTGGCACATATATTGCCTTTTTTTTTTTTTTGTCTCACTGAGGAAATCATGTGTCAACAGGGTGAAATCTTATCCTGCATACTCCTTTCAAATGAATTTGTTTAGTATAGGAGACTGGAAGATGAAAATAATAATTCTTTTTTCAGAACTCTTCATGTCCTTTTTATTCATAATTAATGGACGTACCAAACACACAAAGATTCAAAGCAAAAAAGAAAAAAGAAGAAACATCCTGCTCATGTGCTGCTTTTTACTGTTATCCCCATAATTAATGCCCTATGATGAATGGGCCATAATCACTTACAGAGCAGCACAGTAATGTAAAAAGACAGTACTCATCTGGGAGGTGCTCAGTAGTATGGATCAGTGGTGACCCAGTTGGTACACAGCTGTCCTCTAGTCTATACATTTGTGGTTTCATTAACTATACGCATATCTGTCTGACAGGCTGGTAATGATTGCCTAAAAGGAACTTTGCCTCATTTAATAGTCTTAAGTGTCACTGAGAATGAGTAGTTTGTTTTGTCTCATTGTTCTGCTTTCTTTGGGGGTGGGGGTGGAAATGAGCAGAGAGGAAGCTTTTCTGTGTCGGTGAAGGTCTCAGTTTTGGGCAGGTGGAGGTGGTTTATACATGCCATGTTGCAGTTTCTCAGTGTCTGTAAGAAAGTGTCTTTTTAAAATTTTCTTCTGAAAGCACTGTGTTTATAAGATTTTTGTTTGTGCAGTATGAATTTATCGTTACTGTTGCTAAGCTTTAATGAGCAACGTAGGCATCATCTATTAGACTATTAGGTATATTTTTATAAGGACTGCAGACAGAGAGACAGATTCATGGATATTTGGTTTTAAAATCAATCCTTTATGAAATTCTTACTTTCTGGGAATGCGGTGTGTTATTAGAGCGAATGACTGATAGGTGTTTTGGCATCAACAATTTCTCGAAATATATGAGCCTGGCCCATCCAGGAAAGTGATAGCTAGGGAAGAAATTTGCCTATATTTATTCAATATAAAGAAAGCAACAAAAAGAAAACACCTACCTCCTAGCAGCTATTATAATGTGACAAAAGGTATCTAGTAGCTGAATCATTCCAATATAATGGAAGAGAAGAATCATATCTATTACGGAGGTTTGAGCCTGAATTTATGGATGGGGAAAAAATAAGAAGTGTAAATGTGCTATTCCTCTGTTTATTTGCACTTTTTGAGGTAATCCTCTATTTTGCAGCAAGTCTTTCCAAGACAGTTTTTACTTTAGGCAATTACTTGTTCATGCTTATTTTTGGCATATTATAGACTTCCAACTGCCTTAAACTTTGTCATGGGGACAAGTCAGTCTTACAAGGAAATTGTCTGATAGCTGTGACAACATTACTGAAGCTGTGCATGTCCATGGAGCTTTTATTTAAGGTGCTTGTACTATCCTTCTGCACCTTTGTGGAACACCAGTGATTTTCCTTAGGCTTGGAATTGATAAAGTTAGTAAAATAAGATTTCTAAATTTCATGTGTCCTTTACTCTGTGTACTTGCGCATAGAAGCTTCTACAGGTTTTCTGTGTGGCACTTCATTTTTGATTTTAAACTTAGCTAAGTAAGAATCTGTTACGAAAGAAAATTGAAACATTCTGTTAACTTTAATGCAGCTCCTTGATACTCTATTCCTGGATTTTCAGTTTGCTTTATGTAGCAGCAGATGGTCCATCTATTGTTCCATTATTCTTCTATGAATCTGACCCTCTGTAGTGGGTGTGTGCTTTTCTGGGGGGGAGGTGGAGCAACTGAAATAAGCCTTTTTTCCTTTTTTTTTTTTTGTTAAACTGGAAACAATTATATTTGTTAAATTGCATCGATGATCTGGAAAATTCTAGCACTTCAGATTTGTTTTTAAGTGCAGCAAGGTTTTTTATTGAAGTAGTTTTGATTCAAAAGGATCGCTAACCATCACAAGCACTGTTTTGTGCCATAATTTTACCATATGCGTAGGGATTCATTTGAGATACTGTGAATAAGCAGGATGAGTGCTTTCAAAGAGGCATTCCTGCTGTCCCACATCAACCATGTGGGCTTTCAGTTAAGCTTCTCAGGAAGACAGCAACATATGTGTACACAATGTGTGTATTATTGGCGCCCACTCACAGTGTTAAAGATGTGTCAGCGTTTCCAGAATAATTCCCTATTTTAAGAGTCTTATTTCAACCTGCATTTGATAGTTAGCTCTGTGTTTATTGTGTTTGCACAGTTTCAGCCCTCATAATTTTCAAGTGTGAGTTTTTGTCAGGTAAACAAACTCTATTAATGTATTACTGAATTGAATGGGAGATCTCTAGAAGGGTGATGTTGTGATAGACTCTTCTTACTATGTTAACTGAATCAGTGCGTTATCACTATGCTGTAGTTGGGAAAGATTCCCCTATTTCTGAATAATGTTAAGAGGTGTTTAGTAAAAGGTGGCCATGTATTCTGTCTTCTTCCCATAGTCCAGTGGGAATATCTGCATTCTGATTTTTCTAAATGTACCCTGCAGGCGGAGCTGGGTTGAACAATATTACTGCGCAAACATTTCTGTGATCGTGTGGTCTACTTTTTCAAGTATTTTGCAAAGATAGCTAAAGAACAGAAGGCAATGTAAAAGATTCTTGTATACTCACCTGGAGTTTCTTGAAATAAGCCATGTGAATAGAAAAGCAAATATTTCTTTCATTAATGGTGAACTCATGTTTGTGATTGGTATTGACTTATCTCTATTGAGTGTTGCCTGATATTATTCTAACAATCTCCCTTGAGTATAGTAAACTTCTATTTTCATTGAATCTGTACCTGCAGATTAAGGTGGCATGGAAATAGTCTGGAATTAACAGATTAACCCTTACATGTCAAATTAATCTAAAAAACAAACAAAAGCACTTGAAAAATAGGGTGAATCGGAGTCCTTTTTTTTTGTTTAGACCATGTTTCCCAATCTGTAGCATTCTTTCCAGAAACGGTTATCTTTAACATGTAGCAGGACTGTATAGCAGGGCATGCTGATTCTGTGGTATGTGGGTGACTGTGTAGGAGCAGAATTAAGATTGGATTTTGAAATTAGCGGATTTCTAGTGTTTAGCTTATGAACATAAAGAATAGCTTACTACAGTAGTTTCAAAAACTACATGCTGCTACCAAAACATTTTTTTCTGCAGATCTAGGAATTACTAGTTGATTATAATAGCTGAACAGAAGCTTTCTTTTGAATAAACGTGATACAGCTCTGTCTGCTTGAATGCCACCTAAAAAGTTTCCATGTAAACTGCAAATGGTTTTGTATCTAGGCCTATATTTGAACAGCAGCAGGCCAACTAGAGAAACCTGCAGTATGAATGAAGATAAACAAATCAAGGGTTTTCATTGTTTTGAAATCTGAATTCAGAACTGACAACCTTAGAAAAGGTAACTCTGTACTTTCCTGATAGAAAAGGTGTGTTTAAAAAAAAAAAAAAGTGTCATGCAGCTCTGATGGTTGTGTAAGGACATCCAAGGGGTGGTCTCACATTTTAGGGACAGTAGTCTGTCCTAATTATTTTACATGAAATGAATCTTGCTCATGGCTTGCTTGAAAGTCTAAGCGAGAAGGAAGAGCTAAATGTGCAATATACCAGCTTATTTGCATAATAGAGCAAATCACTGCCTATTTAGTTTTTCCGCCTCCCTTTAAATACTCATTCTGATTGCAAAGGAATCAGTTACAGCATGAGACTTATCTAAGCCAAATGAAGTTTCCCACTTCTGAACCTCGTTTACATGTTGCTGTCCACTAACCAGAAAGTCCCCTCAAACTTGAAAGAACCTTCTGGAAACAGAAACTTTGACTATGAAGAACAGTGAGCCTAAATGTCCTGAAAGCTGAGCTGGAAGAATTGTGAAGTGAGCTGTAGTTGAATCCTTTGGGCTTTCTATTTTTTTCAGAGAGGTAAATGTTTATAAGGGTGTAGTGGGACAGGGAGACCTAGTTGGTGACCTGGATCTTAGTGCGCTTAGCAGGGGTTGCAGCACATTACTTTTGGGTATGCAACCTGACTTCCTTTCAGATCAGATGAACCGCTGTACCTGAGTTGAGTTAGCCCAACAGTGTGACTGTCATGTAGTCTGCAGGTGACTAAGGCATTAAATCTCGTGTGATTTGAAGTGTAATAAATATGCATGTGTAATATGTGTTCTGCAATAAATACCTGTACAGGATGATAGTCATAAACATTGTGCAGTCTTGAAAGACTCTCATGTAATCTGTCCTAATTTTGTCCATCTGTGAAACTTGATTTTTTTTTTTCACTTCATTCATGTTTGCAATTCACCTATCTTTTTTTAATGATGCCTGGCTAAATCGTTTTGTCTGATGCCGATGGTAATATGTACATGTTTCCTTTGAATGTGTCACAGTAATAATGGAGGTCACTTGGAATAACCTCAAAGAAAATCAGAATTACTTCTAGAGTAGCCATGCGTTCATATGGAAGTGAATATTTGAAATGGTTCTTAGAGTTTAAGACATTTAAATTCCACATGTTTGATTCTGGTATTTGATAACATACTGTTTTTGTGCATCCCTCTGATATTGTTCATAAAGACCGTGCATTTCCTGTATTTAATATTTCAAAAATAGTTTCTATTTATCATGTACTCTGAATGGTAAAATATATGGTCACCCCAATACAAAAACTTGTTCAAGTAGCCTTGAATTGGGTATACTACTTATTTTATTACTTTCTGATTTCTGTACAAGTTCTATGTGCTCGGGAACTCCCATTGCAATACTTTTTCTTTGTCTACATGATTAGTCTTCCCTTCTCACCATGATAATGCTAATGTGTCCCCAGAGTTTCCTATTCCTTAAGGCCAAATTCGCCCAAGAACTTAGGAGACGTGTACCTCCCCTGGGGGAGGAAAAACAATACAGTTGGCAAATGTGGCTCTCTGTGACTGCAGAATTTGAGGGCAGTTTTACACTGACAGTTGAGATTTTATACCCCTCTTAGTTTATATTGGAGAGAAATAGGTAGTACTAATGCTAGCCTGTCAAAAGCTATTCAAACAAGCACATGCATTAAAATATATACTCTTTCATCTTTGAATAATTACAGTACATTTATATTTTGCTAGTCTGGCAAGTGTTCACCAGACATTCTCACAGAAAGCTTACTTTATTCTTTTTGTTGTCATTAATATTTGAGTGACAGTTTTATTTGTACAGTACTTTACCTCTTCAAAGGAGTGTTACAAAGGGTAGTTTTATGTTCACAGAAATTTAAACAGCCACGCTTTAGCTTTTTAACTTACATACTTGATTGCTCTGCAAGTGTTGTTTTAATTCTCAATTCAGTATACACCTTGTCAGTTATAATTGAAGAAATGTACAAATGAAGCACTAGAGGAATAACTACTTGACGCTCCCAAAATTTGTGCTTTCCAAATTAAATAGCAAAACTACTTTCTTAGTGTTCTGATGTTAACAAAATATTAGTAAGATATCAAAGCTTATTTCTAAACTGCAGGACAATGTAGTACTATTGAGATGCATGCCTGTTTGCATCTAATCTTCCTGAATTAAGTGGGCTGAGTTTGACGCAGTAGGAAATGAGATGTTACATTTGTCTTGGTGGTACTCTTGTGAATAATGATTTGGGGCAGATTTAGTTACAGGCAGTCTCAGTGCTGACTGCAACTAGCTCTGTAACTTGCAGAGAAAGACTGAAGTAGGGAGAAAATGTATAAAGGTCTGACTGACCCACATGTGTACCTGAAAGCTTCAGCCTGTGCCTGTCTTTCACAGGTGGTTAAAAAACAGCAAAAAGCCCACTAAAGTTTGAGTATTATTCTGTTCTTAGTTGCGAAGTAAAACATTTAGTAGCTTGTGAAGGTATATTCAATTTGTAGAAGAACAAGTAACTTCTCAAGATTTCCTTTTTCAGTTGATCTATTTTATGGATAGAGGCTCAGTCACAGTAGTTTGTCAAAGTTATTAACAGAATTCACTAGAAGAGCATACAAAATTATGTTTGTATGACCTGATGTGTCTTAGTTTTCCTTTTCTGTGTGTGACCTCGTGTTCTGTACTGAAAAATGAAGAGTCATAGTCAACAGCTGCCTCCAAAAAGGAGCGTTTCAATAACATCCTTGTAATTTAATTTGCTTCTATTTGGTTTATGATATCTATTTAATCTGGAATTTGTGGGTACATCAGAGAATGAATTTAAGCTTATCCACCTCTTTTGAATTGTAGCCAGTTAAATGGTTTGAGAGTTCTTCACAGTGAGGAACTAAATAAAATTTAATAGACAGCTGAATGTCTATTCAGATCTGGTTTACCCATCAGTAAAGACCCATTGTTTGTTGTTTTGGTGTTTTTTGTTTGTTTTTTTTTTTAACTTAAATGAAGTGACATAATTTAAGTGCCTTGGTTTTATGTTTTCCGTTTCACGCCACAAATTTTAAGGGGAATGCTGGACAGTAATTATCCAGAAGTCTCCGGAAAAGCAAGATTCTCTAAGTCTGAACAACTGCCTCTGCTATTCTCACCAATATTACAGTCAAAGTGTTTGTTGTTACTCCGTGCTTTTGGAAGTTGGCCCATCTTCTGGTTTTCACGATAAAATATGTAGAGGACAAAGACCACCTCCGTAATGTATTGGAACAGTATATATGTCACAATTTAGCAACTCAAGCTGTTTCTGTTTTGAAAAATGAAATTACTCCAATGTATTTGAATTATCGAAATTCTGCTCTGTCTGTAATATTGACTGAGAAGTCACACTGAGTATGTTAGATGTTGAAGTTGAGCACTAGTTGTTGGTTTTTTCCCCCCTACTGAACTGATTTGAATTGATTCCAACTGAGAAATGTTACTAGTAGGGAGCTGCACTTTACAGTTGTTGATTTATATTACTTTCCATTCTGTTGGAAATGCACTTGTTCGAAGTACTAAAACTTAATTAGGCAAAGTTTTTCTAGGATTAAGCTTTTTTTTTTTCTGGAAATCTCCTATTTGAACTTTGCATAATAATTGTAATAATAATTTTATATAAGAAATTAGAAATAGTTTATGCCAATCATAGCTAAATTTTGCAATGTCCATGCTTAAAATCTCTTGAAAGATAAATTCACTTGCAGTCTTGTTTTTAAATAGTGAAACAATTATTGTAAAATATTGTATTTCTGAAAGCTAATACATATTCAAATTAGTAAGATCAACTTGTAGACAAGCATTTAATTTCCCTCTCCCTAATCCCCAGCGGTTTATTCTCCTTGCACAAAGGCCTACCTATTAGTATATGTGCAGTAACTAGAAGATGGATTTTGATTGTATTCATAGCTTCTGGCCAGTATGCCATATTTAAAAGAGCTTTGTTTTTTCTTCACCTATGAATTGTGGAAATGGAAATACAGAGAAGTGTGAAAGTAATTTGCCTAGGATTATGTAGCTTGCTCATTGGAGCACTAAGAACAGTCTACAGGTCTTCAGACTACAGCTTTACATTTTCTTACTGTATCTTGTTAGGAATTTGTTACTTCCATGCTTTGATTACAAAGGAGTGGATAGAGTAGAGCATATTTGAATTTATTGAAGCTCTTTCTGACCTGGGGATTTGCTATACAACCAACACAAAGACGAATTTTCTAAATCTTTCCAGGAAGAATGATGAGCATATTAAATGTAGAGTTATTAGAACAGATTTGATTTTTGTGTGGATGGTCTCCAAGCTTGCTTAAAAGCTGTTTAGACATTGCATAGTCATCATGCAGATGTTTAGTGGATATAATGAACAATAGTAGAACCACAGAACATGGCTAAATTTCCACTAAATTTAGTGGGGTTTTTTTTGCTTGTTTTATGTACAGAACGAGAGGAAGTTGACTTAATAATGAGTCTTAAGGTCTCTTACAGTAACTGGAAATGTAGCATTTTGGAATTAATTTTATGTAGTAGTGGTTAGATAACCATGTGAACAATTTTCTTGTGCTGTCACAAAACAAGGCTCCAAGTTGAGCAATAGCATTAATGGCTGACTTGTGGTTACGCCTATATTCATACTATTGTCATTATATGTAAGTATTGAAATGGCTATGAAGGTTTTAAAATAAAAAAGCGAGGCGTGTTACATTTCACATGGTGGTAATTTTTATTTCCAGTAGTCATGTTGACTTGCCTTGAAGTGCTCTTCTCAAAAATGATCTTGTCCTTGGAATTTAATCTCATGGAGATTTTTTTAATCCCTTTTTGACTTGATATTTAGTTACCTTTGTTAACAGAAATTCACTCCCCTTCTGAAAATGTAATTAATTGCTGATAGTGTTGGAGAGTCAAAGCTGCAGTATTGCATTATGTCAGACTTTTGCATTTCCAGTGGACATACAACGTTAAGATTTATGCAAATGATTATTAATTGTTCTCCTCTCAAGCTTGGAGGAAGGGTCTATCTCTTTCCATTAATTTAATGATTACAAGGAACAGTCGTGGCTAAGTATAAATAACTCCTTAAATATCTATTTTAATGTTGTAACAGCTGGTCATCAAATAAAAGACTTCTATAGGCTCTGTTTCAATTTAACGTTGACTGTGTAATCTTGTAGACTCGTGACTAAAGTTGACAGGATGTAGACTATTGATAACAGAGATTTCCTGTCCCTTCCTCCCCTTAAGACCCACTTTTTTTTTTTTCCTTCTTCTGTGAGGAGCTTGGATGTGGGAGACCTGATGTTGCCTTCACTGACTGATGTGATGATCCATTGTCTGTGTGTAATAGACAGTAGCTGAGTGACGGTAGCTCTGAAAATATGAATGGTTAAAGGTCTAATGTAGGTCTCAATTTCAGATGGCTGGAGAGGAAGCCTCCCAGCAGTCTTTAATCTGGGTGATGTGAGAAATTAGTGGTGACAAAAGTGAGAAAATTAGTGTGGGAGAAGACCGAATGGAAAAAATGTTCCCCAGTGCTGAGCAAGCAGCTCACACGGCATGACTTTTATGTAGTTTTCGAATATAAATCGTTAAACTAGCGCGGTTACGTTTTGGAGAGGAGGAGGCAGCTGACATCGTATGAGGTTACTTGATTTGGTCTGCTTAATTTATATGTACATTTTCTATGGCAATGATTGTGCAGTTGAGCTGAAGCGAAAGTGATTGCAGTTAGAAAGCCAAAGTTTGGTGCTCATCAAGAAAATGTTAGAGGTAAAAATCAGTAATTTGATTTTCAAGTTTTGAGTTGTGCAGTGGACGTATTCTATTAGGTCTGAGATTGGCCTGTGATTTTGAGAAGAAAGTGCAGGGAAGAACTGGATGTATGACCACATGACTTTTTAACCCACAGTTTGAGTAGGGAATAATCATGAAAGCAACCCATGGTGTAAATGTGTTTTAAAAGAGAGCACATTCAATAGAGTTTTGGATTATGTAAGAAAAGAAGAGTTACAAGAGGCTTGATGAAATGCAAGGGCATTTCATGTAAGGGCATGTCTGAAGGTTGTAGTGCTCTGACCATAACACTGTCCTGAGCTTCATCACTGCAAGTGAATGTGTAAGGCTGCAAAACTTAGCAGCTGTGCATATTTTTAAGCTGTAGGATTTAGTTATACTTGGAAGATCAGATTATAAACTTGCTGGACTATATAGTACAGAGAGAGAATGACATTTAAAAACTCAGATGTATTCTAGTGGGTAAGAAAAGCTTATTTCTTTGCCAAGCCTTTAGTAAATAATTCTTGAGTGTATGTGTGCTTTTACTCATTTGAAGTAATTCAAAGTTCATGTTTTACTGACCAGTTCTGTGTTGCCATCATTGCTCCCAGCAGTTTAGTCTCTCGTATTTTGTTCCAAATGGAAATATATAAAATCTAAGCTAAGAGACTAATTATTGAGGAGCAGATACCTGAACTACTCTATTTATGCCTGTTAACATAAGACATGATTGCAATCCACTGGATTTTGAATAGTGAGAATATAGCCTCATGGATGTGCTTTATATTTGCAGCTTTGTTAGTAAATTGTATATTTGTCAGTAAAACTCTGAAAAGCTTGCTTTAAGTTTAGGCAAGCACATCTAGATCTAAGTTTGAGATGCTTTTCTTTTAGTATGTCCAAGTGTGATCTGTTATCGTACTGCAAGTATTGTAACACTTTGGGGCAGTAGTCCTCTACCAACTTTCTTTAGTGTTTGTTATTTTCACAGTTTGACCTGGTTTCTGTGACAAGAGGGCAGAGGGACCCATAGATCCATGCCCCGGGAAGGGAGAGAGCGGGGAGGAAAGGAAAAGGCAGGGAGATGGGCCTGGACAAAGGAAAGTGATGGCCATGAGCTAAGGGAAAAAAACTTAAGTTTATTAAATATAGTAGCAGAATCTGATATAATACAACGTAATACAGTATGAGTGGAATTGAAGCTAATAAATCAAGTAAAATTGAGACAGTTTCTGAAACCTGTGTCCTTAATCCTAATGTTTTGGGCAAAGTGGCCAGGGAGCAAAGAGGGTATATTTTATCTTTCCCTCCACTTGGAAAACAGAAGCAGAAAAAAGAAATCTTATGGGAGTTGTAGTTCATTCTTCTCTTCTGAGACCGGAATTCATGAAGTATATCAACTACCCATGAAATGGCAGCATTAACTCTTCAACTCCCAGTGCCCTGATGTTATGATATGGAATACTGATGACAAACCATGAAACCATGGCAGCTATGATGTGTCCATGATTTCTGGCCAGCATCTATCAATATTGCTGTAAGTGTGTGCTTTTGCTATTTCAAATTGGGTATGGGCTGGATGTGTGTCTACTTAAGGTCTGAATGTGCACACTTAATTTACATTATGTGCATGGGAAAGGTTGCATGTGGGTTCATATATATAGCTGTCTGTGTCAGATTTATTTTACTACTTCTGGAAGCTTAAGCCAAATGGATAGATTTCTCTTTGGACAAATACATGTGTGTATGGAGAGAACCAACTCTTCTTCCAAAGGAGAATGTGCAATTTCAAACAAAATTCCTCTTCAGATATCTATTTTGGGGTGCTGTAAAAATGAATAAAGTGTTTCCAGACTGTGTTAAGAATTACTTGGAGTCAACATGTGTGAAGAGTACATAATTATTTTAGTTTAAATTTTCTATTTAAAAATAAATCCACAATGAATTTTATTTGCTATCAAATTCATTTTTGAATACTAATCTTAAAAAATACGCCTGTGCTCTGTTGTATTTTAATTATATTTTCTATTTTCTACTTTGTGTTATTTTTATACTATTCGAGGAAGTTCAGCAGGTGAAGTAATTTTTACAGCCCTTCAAAGAAACATAACTCTTCTAGCAGTATTATGCAGTTCTAGTTTCATTCTTTTAAAATGGGGACATCTTTATATATTATATCTGAATGACACTGAAATTTTCACCATTTCCTCTAATACAGCTCCCTCTTTTGAATTTTTGTGTGGTGCAGTAAGGAGAGGATTTCATTGCTGCTGCACCTCTGAAAACACTTGATTTTATTTTTTAATTGGTAGCTCTTTCAATGCATTTTCTTGCTGTCTGAGCTATGAGTAATAACCGCTTGTAAAGCGTTCCTCTGAAAGAGCTTTGTGTGTAAGCTGTAATAATCAGACCAGTCCTCTGAGCACGCTGCAAGGGAATCTATGCATCAAAATGCGAGGTAAATTGAAACAGTGAAGGATGATCTCCATCCCTCAGTGCCATGCCCGCTCTCTCTGTGACAAAAATCTGTGGGTTCAGGAATGCTGCAACTGAAGGGCTGGTTTGACTTCAGCACCAGCAGGGCTTTCTCTGCCTCCCTGGAATAACGTGTTGTCATAACGTCTTAAATTCACATATATTGTTTCCCGTGTTTATTACACTTGATAACAAATAGCTTGCTGTTAGTGTTCTGGCTAATGGAAGATTTGTAGTCAGGTTATAGAATCTATAACAATTTTACCCTTCAGCCTAGAGAGAAGACCAGCTTTTGTGAAACTGGGAAGCCTGCTTTGTGGACTCCAAATTTATGTCAAACAGCAGCACAGAGCAAGCCATTGCAATGGGTTTTGCTCTCAGATAGTTTATATAGCTCAAAGAATGACAGTCTTTCTACTTCTGCCTAAAATAGTAGGCAGGTATGTACTTCCCTGGAACAGCTGTTCATCTCTATCTATAGTGCCAGTAAAAAAGAAATATTTGTCATGGTCTGCTTCCTCCCTGTGAGATGTTTAGATGAGTTCTGCTAGCACAGCAGTTAAAACATTTCAAATACTGTTGATTAAATCTTGCCTTGACAGGAGCAGCCCCTTATTGAGCTCTTACTGAGTATGTGCTGAACAAGAGCCTTTCCACAGTTCAGAACTTCCTCTTCCCCAGTAGCAAGGCCATAAGTAAATGGTTGCAGTGAAAGGAAGGTATTCAGGGTACTATTTCATTACAGAAGTGTTACGCAGGAAAGAACTTTGTAAGTTTCTAGCTTTTTTTTAAAGAGATATCCCAGCTTAAGTTCGTAGAATATAAGACTTGTAGGTGAATTCTTACCCTTGCCAATAATAGTATAAAATTTGTAAGGTACGAAAGCTTAACTTTCACCTCCTTTCACTTCTAGAACAGCTATCTGTGTACATATGACTTTTTTTTCCTATATCTAGTTGTTATTAAATCTCTGTCTATAGCCTGAGCGTGATCCAGTTGGGAGGATTGTGTCCTTGTCTGACTATTGTTCTAGGCATCAGACATGCAAATAACTGATTGAGTCATGCATGATTTATGTAGATAGCTACAGATATACAAAATGTACCATATACAGAAACAGTGGAGAAAGAACGGTTGTGCCGATGTCCTCTCTTCTGCCCTGGGCTTGAATGGCTGTGTATTGGAAAGATGTTCAGTCTCTGTTCTCTCACTTGTTAGCGCTACATTTTGAATGTGCCACTGAGGATAAGGAGAAGGCTGAGGTCCTCAGTACCTTCAGCAGATGTCCTCAGGACACTTTACGCCCTGATGTGGAAGTCTGGGGTGGTACGCAGAATACACCCCAGTGATTCAGGCAGACACGGTTAGAGAGCTTCTTCTCCATCTGGACTGTCACAAGTCCATGGGACTGGACAGGCTCCATCCTAGGGAGCTGAGAGAGCTTTTAGGAACAATGGCTGAGCTGGTCTTGGCCATCTACCAGTGCTCCTGGTTATTTTGAGAGGTCCCTGAGGATTGGAGGCTTGCCAGCATGACTTCAATCTACAAGACGGGCCGTAAGGAGCATCCGGGGAACTACAGGCCTGTCCCATAGTACCAGGGAAAGTTATGGGGCAAATCATCTTGTGTGAGATCACACAGCATGTGCATAACATCCAGGAGATCGGGCCCAGCCAGCACGGCTTCATGAAAGGAAGGTTGTGCTTGACCAACCTCATCTCCTTCTATGACTGGCTGACTAGACTTGTAGATGTGGGAAAGGCTGTCGATGTAGTCTACCTAGACGTCAGCAAAGCCTTTGACATGGTCTTTTAGTTTTCTTCTGGGAAACTGGCTGCCCGTGGCCTGGACAGGTATACCTTTCTTTTGGTAAGGAACTGGCTAGAGTGCCATGTCCAGTGGGTAATAGTTAATGGGGTTGAGACCAGCTGGTGGCCCGTTACAAGTGGTGTTCCCCAAGGTTCAGTACTGGGGATCCATCTTGTTTAATATCTTTATTGATGACCTAGGTGAGGGGCTTGAGTGTACCCTCAGTAAGTTTGCAGGTGATACCAAGTTGGGAAGTAGTGTTGATCTGCCTGAGGGTGGGGAGGCCATTCAGAGGGATCTAGGTAAGCTGGATTGCTGGGCTGAGGTGAATGGGATGAGGTTCAACAAGGCCAAGTGCCAGGTCCTGCACTTTGGCCACAATAACCCCATGCAGCACTATAGGCTTGGGGATGAGTGGCTGGATGACTGTGAAGAGGAAAGGGACCTGGGGGTGTTGGATGATGCTCAGCTGAACATGAGCTGCCCAGGTGGCCAAGAGGGCCAATGGCATCCTGGCCTGCATTAGAAATAGTGTGGCCAGCAGGAGTGGAGAGGTAATCATCCCCTTGTATTCAGCACTGGTGAGGCTGCATCTTGAGTACTGTGTCCAGTTTTGGGTCCCTCACTACAAAAAAGGCATTGAGGCTTTGGAACCTGTGCAGAGAAGGGCAACGAAACTGGTGAGGTGTCTGGAGCACAAGTCTTATGAGGAGTGGCTGAGAGAGCTGGGGTTGTTGAGTCTGGAGAAGAGGAGGCTCACGGGCAACCTCATCATACTCTACAACTTCCTGAACGGAGGACGTGAGGAGGAGGGGTTTGGCCTCTTCTCCCAGGCAACAAACAGGACCCAGGGAAATGGCCACAAGTTGTGCCAAAGGTGATTTAAGTTAGACATAAGGAACACTCAGAGAGTGGTCAGGCACTGGAATGGCTGCCCAGGGAGGTGGTGGAGTTGCTGTGCCTGGCAGTGTTCAAGAGACGTCTGGATGAGGAGCGATGAGATGTGGTTTAGTACCCTGTGGTAGCAATGGTAGTGGGAGGACTGTAGGACTAGATGATCTTGTAGGTTCTTTCCAACCTTGTGATTCTGTGATTCTATGATTCACTTAAGTTTTCAAGACCGATAGAAGTTGATAACGCCGTTTTTGTTGACATAAGAATATTTGAAAAATTCAAATGAAATAAATGCATGTTCATACCTCCGTAGAGAAAGTTCTACTGGAGAAAGATGAAGATGACCTATCTGCATTGTGTGTGACAATGCTAGAGAAGTGATATGACTAGTACACAAAATATAATGATTCTATGTAGTCTGAAGAATAACTTGACGATTATCCACCCTAAGTTAAAAAATTACCTCAAGGGTTATGCAAGCCAGGAAAAATTGTATTATGATTTCTTGTATTATAATTTCTTCCTATCACACTTCACTTACACCCTTTAGAGTTCTTTCTACCATCTGCTTATTCTTAATGTTGAAAATACCATATCAATAATGTACTTAATTTAACAAGGGAAGACTAAACTGTATATAGACAAGACTTCTGTATTGTGTTTGAATACATAAACCAAAGAAACTAGAATTTTTTTTCATTAGGACTGTAATTCAACATACTTTTGACACTTTCTTTTTGTACTTCAGTTAATACTTTAGGTTTTTGTGCCTTAAAGGGCTTTACAGTAGTAAAGAAGTGTATTTGATAATGCTTTAATCACAGGCACATCCTCATTATTTCCATTATTACACACTTACACATGACATGAAGGTTGGTGGAAAAAATACAACCAAGATATTTGTGATACGTGTGGTGTAGTCCACTATACCAAGAGGTGAAAGAAAATTGAAAAGCTCTTCAGCTGACTTATTTCTTGTTTTGCAAAATTGTTCTGTTGTACCACCATTCTAAAGACATGCCAATTAAATCAGTTGCTGTTCTTGCTGTAGAAGCAGGCAGAAGGAAATCAAGCTTTTTGACTAATTATTTTGTATTGCAAGAATGTTTGCACAAATAATGTTTCAAAAATAACATGGAGACTATAAAGGTTTGGGTTTTTAATGTTGTGATTAGAAACCAGTTGAAACTGAATACAGTGATGTTTGCTAGAATTTAATTGAGAGGGCAGTGGCAAGGATGAGAAAGAAGAATAGAGATGAGGAATTAGAGGCTGAGAAGCATCTTGGAATTTGAACTTTAATACAGCTGAAATTAAAGATATCATTAGTTTTTGTTAGTATTAAAAATGAGCTATATAGAAGGTTGCTTTCTCCTTTTTTCTCCTGCTTTTGGTGTTGCTGACTACTGATGAGTCCTCCTTTATGTCACTTTGCTTTCAGTGTTTTCTGACTGACTTTTCTCTGATGCTGAGTTTTCTTCTGGAAGGGATATGTGTAGCCCCTACACAGTTAAATTTTTATGGTTGTTTGACACTGCTACATTTATATCGTCACAGACAATTGCTATGGATAATTTTACCAGCTTTTTGAGCTTTGTCATGAAGTATTTCACCCTTTTAGCATCAATGAGGAGGAACTATCTGGGAAATTAATATAAAATGCTGCGCTGAAATATGTAAACAAACTTTTTACTCATGTAACAAACAACTGCGGTACGCGTGGAGGGAATAGTTTTGTTACCTCACAGTAGTGAAGCTTCTCACATGTATCATAACCTTTTACAATAACTTACTGGCTATCTTTTGAGAAATGTATTTAAAGAATGTTTGTGTAGGAGGTTCTATTTTTGTCTCATCTGGTTTTTAATTTGCTAGACAAAGAAATATTTAATGTTCATCATCTATATCAGCTTACTGGCCATAAAAAGCATATGGATTTATGTTTTTAGAGAAAGTAAAATCTTAATAGTTGAAAATAGCCATTATGGGGAAGAAAATACTTCTTATTGGAAATAGCAGAAAAATTGTTAAGTACTGTAAATGGGAAAGAGTAAATTTAAAGATAAATTGAAAGAATAGGTAGTCTTGAACAAAAATGCAAATAACCCAATTCTCATGCTTCTATCATATTAATTTTGTAACTGGCTGCTAGTAATGATGATGATGATAAAAAAACAAAAAAACCTATTAGCAGTATTTATTAAGATAGGCTGGCAACTAAGACCTGTCTCAAGGCATGGAAACGTGAAACGCAAAGTAGGGGAAAAAAAAGTTGCAGACTACAGATTTGTTCCTAGAAAAAACGTTTTCTACTGATAATATAAATAATTGTCTTAATAATTTTAGGAGAAGTAATCCGAATGAAAGAATTGAGATTTCTTTGAATACAGCAAGTAAATTAATGAATAGACGTGTACTGGTGGGTGACAATTCTGAGGGGTTCCTGGGAGCAGGCTGATTGACTACTACTGTCGCCTTTGAAGTATATAATCAGGAAGGGTGAGACAGGAGACAAGAGGGGGAAGAAAGGGGGGAAAAAAAAAAAAAAAGGGGGAGGTAGGGGGGACATGTGAAAGGGCAGATTACCTGTGGGAAAGAAAATGACATCTATTTAAGTGTGTGAAGTACCCAAGAGATATCATAATGATCTTAACATATTGCGAAATAAATGAAAAGCTATTTTTGTAACTGTTAGCTTGTCAGACTTTCCACGTCGTGGCAGAAGTTGCTTAAATGTTTCTCTGACCAACTCTCTGTACTGATTTTCTTGTAACAAATTTGGTTCAGTTCCAGTGAAGATATGACATGGAAAGTTCTCTACCTCCAAGCTCAATGCAAGTCAGGATTTCACAGCAAGCATGGCAGATTTTCTGATGAAACTCCTTGTGCTGTCAAAGTATATAAAATAGTATAAAAAATATTGGTTAGAAGTTTCTGAAAGGAGGTTTTTGTGATGATGACCTGCAGGATATAAAAATTCAATCACTTTTAACTACAAATTTGAATAACAGATGTCTTTTGGATGTAGTCTTCCAAAACAGTGTTTTGTACACACAGAGCATAGATATTATTTTTCAGCCAATAAAGAAGTTCCTCCTTCTGATGTCTAATGTCAGGCAAAGTATTATTACATAGGAAAATGCATGTGTGTGTATGTCTAATTTGAGGAAATATAAATGTATATACAAGTGGTAATACGTTCTCTGTAAAATGAGGAGAAGTATTAGTCTAAATCCTACTCATTTCAGTGTAAATTGAACATTGTAACCAGTGTTCATCTGCAAGTTGTATTTGAGGTGTACAATTGCAAAAGAAACAAAACAGTAGCTGACAAACTACTGTCAGAAAGGGGTTGATTAGCCTGAAACATTTGTTTAGATATTTCATTATTAGTAAAGGTTTATTATTATTTTTTTTCTCAATGTTGTTTTTTTCACTGATCTTTTATAGATATTGAAGCAACAGGATATCCTCTTTTTTTTTCCATAGATGATTATTATGCCTTATTTACCAATAGTCTTGAGATTTTTTTACTGTCTTGAGTGTTGTAAAATGGAATATACTCAGCACTATAAAGTGAAAAAAACACTAAATCAATTAACTACAGTTAATGCATAATAAAATATTCTAAGAGTGATGATAGTCTTGTGATTAATCTTTTCTTGATATTTAATGTCTCTCACAATGGATGATGAATTTCCTAACACTCAGAATATTGCTACAGGAAGTGATTGTACAGATGAAAATTGGTCTCTACAGTTGATCTGTCCTCCTTCAGACTCGTGCTTGTATATCATTTGGAAAAAAAAAAATAAAAAAAAACAAACCCTGTCTTAAGCATGAGCTTTACAAAGCATCTTAATAGTTCCCTTCTCCTGAAATCATTCCTTCCTAATGTTAAATTTCTTGCCTAAAGTAGGAAATATTCATTTTCTCAGTCCAATTTTGTCTAAATAGGAAGCTGGAAAAATGTTTCAATAGGCACTTAAGCGCATGGAAAGTTCTTTAATGAAAATAGCAGCATGGTACTTTAGCTAAAAACAAATATTCTGCTTTTGATATGATTTATATTTTGTATGTGGTTTGTCTATGAAATGATGTATTTGCAAAATAGCAAAACATACAAAGATGCGGCCAAGGAAGAATTAATCCACAATATTGCTATAGAGTAGTGACAGTAGAAAGTGGTGAGCATAAATCAGTGATGATTACGTTGATTCCTCTCTCCCCTCTCCTTGCCTCTCTAGCCTCCTGGTATATTCATGAATATATACACCTTAGCAGAAAGAGTAAAATTCTGGTGTTTGATAATATTTGGCAGATATTGTTACAGCAGCTTAAATCCTTAGGTTTTATCATCATTCCTTTGGTAGCTTTATTTAGTCACAGAAGTGAAGTAATTACCCTAACTGGGATTAATTATTTCACATTTAATTAGAAGTAGATTGTGGAATTATATACTCTGTACAATCTTTCAAATTTAATTTCTCATCTAATTTTGCTAAAATGAGAGCAGAGCCTTCAAAGCAGAATATTTTGCCTAGAGAAAATACCTAGAATTAGTTTTAATCATTTAATCAGAGTTAATAGGAGCTATTTTTGTAGAGACAGTACATTGCTAGGATTTCATAATGGCTTAATTCTAAAAAATTAATTAGGAAAAGTAATTCAGTATTTGCAAATATATATTTGTACTTAATAAAAAATTAAGAAAAAAATGCTTTAACTATTTAGTTACAAATCATTAAAGCTTTAGAAGTTCTGGGTCAGAACTGTTATAATTGGGTGTGAAGCAGCTGTGTTATTTGGAAGATCACTTCTGATATAATATTTACAATAATATGTAGGCAACGCAAGGTCAACAGTGTAAATTGTAGTCAGTAGTATGTTGTGAAGTTTTATCTAACTTGGTGCAACTTTTGTGTAACCTCATTGCTATAAAACTTTTCCTAGAAACTGTTCAGCTTAGTTATGGCTGAATGTCCCAGTGTGAACTGATTTTTTTCTAGTGAGCTACTATTCTTAAGGCTACGAAGGTCTATTCAAAAAAAAAAAAAAAAGATATGCTTTGTACATAATTACAGTGTATATTGTACACTTTCTAATGTACTGTCTACTGTTTCACAATCACAACTAATAGATTTCAAATGCAGAACTAAGTGGTGCTCATTCTTGTGTTGAGAGCTTTTTTTATTTGACTGAATTTGTCAGCCTTTCTGATAGCGTAGTCTGAATTCTTGACCAATGCACTAAGAATAATAAACTTAGGCAATTATTTGTACTGCTAGACAAGAAACAATACAACAGGAATTAATGCACAGAAAAGGAAAAATTGAGGAAACTTTTGCTCTCCAAAGTATATAGGGGTGCTGTTAACGACTCTTAAAATGGAAAATATTGGTTGTTTTCTAAATAATGATCAAAATGATGATATAGTGAGAATGTCATCTGAAAAAGTTGTTTGAATAAAAAGATTCAAACTGCTAAACTTATATCTTTAGACGTGACTTTTCTTGGTGCCTTTCCTGGTTTCAATTATTCCCTTCTGTGTTTACCAAGCCCTTTCTGTCAGATTGTGTAATCTTAATTCATGCTGTTGGCTGAGTGTTCTATAAACCTAATTCCATCATCAATTACTTCTTGGTTGCAAAATACAATTCTTAATTTGTCATTTAGATGACTTCCATTCTTTACTCTTTCACTTTACTCAATGACTGTCAAGCTACATGGTAGGGTGTTAAAAAAATAACTACATAACTTATATGGCTTTTAATTAACTTGCTCTGATTCTGCTAGTTTACACTTTAGCAAAGTGGCAGGATTATTATATCTCAGAAGGGGAGCTCTATAATATTTCGGTTGAACTTTTTTTCTATAAATAATCTGTGATAATTCTAGTTGAATGGGAAATCGTTTGTCCGTGCATTTGTTACTTCTTTCACTCCGGAGCAACTGTACACAGATAAAATAGGCTTGTTGTTTTTCACTAATGCCACTGTAGGAAGCATAGTTGCCTGGGTATTTTGTGCTCTGTTATTTCCATTTCAATTTCATATCAGTGCACTTTGCAGTCTTGGCCTTATTTTTACAGCACCTATAGGGAACATAAATGTGTAGTGCAGAAGAGCTACAAAGCTGCTTTTGGTGATAGTCCTGACTTAAATAGGTATGTTTCCTTGCCTTTGGATTTCTTTACTACGTTGTCTGAACTCAAGGCGAGCCACTAAGCCATGCCTGGGCTCTCTTTCCGTTTCAGACTTCAGCTTAGTAATGTTACATTTAAAGAAAACTTTGTAGATGCCAAGAAAATTGCTCTCTATAAAATAAATGTTTGCAATATGAGTTGAATGGGAAAACAAAAATATTTAAAACACGTTTTAAATACATGAACCCAGAAATTAAAATTTTATCTATGTTGACAGGTAAAGCTGTGAAGATGTGTTCAGCTTATTAAGGAATTTGAAGAGGTTTAGGAAAATAAGTGGGAAAGGATCTAAGTTACTTGAGTGATGTGTATATAATTTCAGTGTCAAATTTGATCATTTAGTATCTTACCAGTTCAGAAAGCCCATATATTGATTAATTGAGTACTGTGTTTGGAATTTTGACTCCCAGACTTCATGAGCAATAAACACAGTTTGTGGAAGACCAGCTCAACCGTGAGTGATATTTTTTTGCAAATCAGCAATGCCTGAGACAGTGACTTGTGCTGGCTGTTGGCTTCTCCCCCACCCCCAAAACGTTTATTGGTTGTGTTGCAGGCAGCTGGGATTTTGGAGGATATTTGCTTTTGTAGGCCACAATGGGGAATGTTTAGCATGACAATTCCTTCCAATAGCCTTTTTTTTTTTTTTTAAGGTACATTATTGTGGAACTAATTGAACTGCTCTAATATTGTTGTGCATTACTTGATTGGAAATGTATTTATCTTATAGCCTCAATTTCAGGAGACATAATGAGGTACAACTTTTAAACAGATACTGGCAATTCATAAACGTATGAGAATTTCCTCCAGCTCATGGTACTTGCTTTCTTTGTGGTCTTTAGCATTCTCTCTGAAGCGTTTCTTCTCAGATTGCTCAATATTGAATATTCTCAGATGTTGCATTACTGGGTGATTAAGAACTAGCGGATTCCCTTTATTGGCCTACAAAAGAGAGAGGATAATGCTGTTGTGTATTTCAGGATTTCAAGAATTGAAAGGGCTTGTTTTTAGACTAGCTTGCAAGGTTGAAGAGATTTAAGACATCAGGAAGAAAACTATTTCCTGCATCTCAGCTTGGCAAATTCTCTTTTTATTAATTATCATATTGTTCTGCTGCATCTCTAACTCTTGAAATATGTTGAAGCTGGAGTTTGTGTGAAAGATAAGCTGCTAGACTTAAATTCATAATTTTTTTGGAACATGCCATGGTATGAAGAGCAGGAAGGCAAATGCCACTGCCATGGCTCGCTCTGGAATTCTCTATTGCCTGATGCCAACCTTGGTCCTTCCCGTCTTGCCCTTGGTATATGTACTAAGGTCTGTATGTAGAAAGAAAGATGTTTACCCACTTTTTCTTCCTTGGTTTTTGGTTCAGGTATCCATATCTTGATTTACTTCTAAAAGGATCACCTGTATATTCTCTAAAAGTAAGAGATGGATGCTAAAGCTCAGTTTTTCATTTTATATTTTAAAAACTTAGCCTTGGAAAGATGACTGAAGAAGTGATTCGGTATTTCAAGTCATAGCCTCATATTAAGAAGAAAAGAGTGTATGAAGCAATTTCTGTATAGTAAATAACTTCTTAATTCTCAAATGTTAGCTATGAGATATCAGCAGGATACTGATTTGCAGTAGGAAAATGGCATCGCTGGTGGTGGTTGTAATTTTTCGTTACTTTTTTACTCTTCCCCCCTTCCTCCATCCCTGCCATTTTCTTGAAATTGTCATTTACAAATAGTGATGTTTTGTGTTTTTAAAGGAGTTAAATGAGATGAGATTTTAGAGTGGCATGATATACCTAATAGGTCTTCATATGCAATGGTACTTCACTACTTTTTTATTACAAAAATATTACAAAATATGCATCTCTATAAGCATTCGACCTTCTCTTGGAAATTTAAAATGCAGTGTTAATCAATTTTCAGCTGTGTAGGTGAAGTATCATCTTATTAAACTGAATAAAACTGCCTTCTTTTGTGTGGTGTATTATAACATCTTATGACCTTGGCAAAATTACTCTGTTCTTGATGATGAATTCATTTCTACTCAGGGATGAAGAAATCAGAAAGAGATCTGTAAATTTTTGTTCACGGCAGGTGAGGGAAGAGGAAAGAGATTAAGTGCGGAGGTTTTTGCTTTGCTGGTTTTGTTTTGTTTCCAGACGGAGAGAAAGTGGGAAATGATATTCAGGTGGTGAATGTCTTTTTATTGCCTTTTTTTCACTGGAGCATAAACCTCAAACAGTTAAATAATTAAACCCAAACAGTTTTCCATTTCTACTGTGTTGTTTTGTTGCTTTTTTGAAAAAGAAAAGCATTATTTTCAGTTAAAGAATTCATCCCACCCAAAATTTCAAAGCTTTCTAATTTTCGGTTGGATTATTGTTCTTAGCCGCTTTTGTCCCCAGTCTCTGCTCCACAAAAAACAATAACACCTAAAAATATCAACATTCTCAACGTCATTAGCAAGAGTGAACTCTAGAACTTTGCTATTTGCTCTGTAATTGTTCAAACTCATTTGTGTAAGGCAAACTCTTAAATCCATGCTCAGTATGTAAATGATATCTGAAGATACACAAGAAAACACATGTTATTGGATTAGTTTTGGTTTATTAAATTGTGTAAAGATATCCCTTGCTATGATTTTAATGATCAAAAGAAAAAATGTTGCTTACTAATATATTTCATAGCTGTAAAGCTGAATTACAGGTAAAGGTTGTAAATTAGTGCAAAAATCAGAGGAATGCCCTCTCTTAATTAAGATAGGTATGGAAAGATATTTGCTTTCTGTGTCTTGCTAGCTCTTTGTAAACATTTAGAACATAATGCTTCTTTTGACACATAATGTGTATACAGACTAGTTTACATCATTTGAACTGACCAATTAGCATTTGCAAGCATTTCTTCTCCATTACTTCAAGCAGATGTTGAGATATGTCCTGAGTGATTTCTGCTTGCTATTTTCATTTGCTGCTTTGATTTGGCAGTGTTTCACGTGAACTGGATGCCGGGCATTAGATGTCTGATTTAGCTGTAAGAAAATGCAATCAGTTTTTTCCCTAAAAAGTTAAGAATAAAAAATAACCTGCATTTCAACAACTTCTGTAAGGCAGGAGCACTCCAGCGAGTGATCTTAAATTAAGAGGGAGGAGGCAGGGGGGGAGGGAGGGGGGAACAACTATCCCAAATACAGAAATTTTGAAAGAAAAGTCATGTATAGGAAAAATGAAGTGTTTTTTAAATGCAGGCAGCCTACAAAAACCTACTGTAGCTAGCTAAACATACGTCAAAATTTCTATCAGATACTTCTGTTTGGAGAGATTATGCAATGTGATATTACAAGGGCTGCTACAAAAATAATGCCTTCTATTTTATTATGCTGGCATACAACACCAGAGGCAGATGTTGGTGGTATGGCAGTAGAAGCTGAACCTTCCCACCAATATCCTGGTATGTTTTGTTGCCATGTGACAGATGGCAGCAGAGGGACAGTCTGACAGAATGACATCTGACATGGAAGTGCATGTAAAGCATAGGTGTGCAATTGAATTCCTCTGTGCAGAAAAAAATGGCATCCATGGAAATTCATTGATGCTTTCTGAACATTTCTGTAGCCCAAATAGTGGATGTGAGCACAGTGAGGCAGTGGGTGATGTGTTTCAGCTTTTGTGATAGCAGTGTGAAAGACAACCCATGTCCTGGGCAGTCGTGCACATTTTGATAAGCATGGCGTGTGGGCTCTTGTTCATCACTGGTGAAAACACAGTAGCTTATGGTGATATCCATGTTGAAGAATAGTGGTTTATAGACAAGAATTTGCTCTATCAAATAGTGTTTTTGTGCTTTTTGTATCTTTTGTTATAGTTTCCTTGGAAATAAACGTGAGACATTACCTTTGGAGTGACCTACCAAATATTGCAGAGCAAAACAATTCATTCATGTTTTTTCAACTTCTTTCAGCTGATTTGGTGGCGATATAATCTTATATGAAAACAAAAACACAAAACAAACCAACAACAAAAAAATGCAACAAAACAATCAATAACGACATCTAAAACAAAACAACCCAAACATCCAAGGGCTATGGTTGAGCTATTACATTATTCCCTAACCTCTCCTGAAATTCTTATGGTGGAAGTGTAGAAAAGCAGGAGAAGAAAAGTCATGATTTGGCTAGGGAAACTGATCTGTGTTTTTGTCTGTCTCCTTAGCTGAATCGTCTCCTTCAGCTGTGTGGCAGCATGACTAACGGAGGGTTAACACTGGCAGAAGGGGATTCTCAGGATATGCCAAGAGCAGGGAGTAATGCATGTGAGGAGGAACATTGGGAGGCTACCCATTTGGCATCAGCTCAGGCTACAGTTCTGAGGAGCTGTTGTCAACTGTGAGGTTGTACCTTAAACTATAATTGCATTAGTTGATTACAGTATGACATATGAAAAAAGAAAGCTACAGGTAGATTTTAAGTGTTTTGAAAGTCTCTAATAAGAACACCTGATAAATTAGTCTTTGAAAGGTCATTAGATTGAGCAGAGGGATTTTTTCAGGTGTACTTGTGAGGTTTTTCCATGAAGAAAACTTGAGCTATTGGCATGTATGCATTTCAGTGAAGCTGTCTTGTTTCCTTCTAACTGAAGTTCAAACCTATTCAATAGGTTCTACCTAGTTCAAGGTAGAAATTCCAGTGCTTCACAGGAACCACTAATTGTCAGGGTGAGAATAACAGTTGACTTTAGAGTATATTTGGAATGGGATGTTCATAAGGAAATTCAACACAACCCTTACTTTGGGAAGTTCTTTTTTGGTTGTTGTTATTTTCAGAAGACTGATTTTCAGTTTTTCCCTACATCTGATGTTAATGATGCAAAAGTCTCGTTAAAGCAGATCAAAATCCCCCAGTTTAGAAATAGGGGGCAAATATTTTGGGGTTTTTTTTCCTACCATCTGGTCTTGGCAATCATTGGATAGTAAAAGAATTTTTTTTTTAAATGACAATTCTTTATGAGGTTGCTTACCTCTTATAGTTAGTGTATGTAACATTGTTCATTAGTATTTGGGTTATGTTAACTTATTTAAATAGTATGTTCAAAAGTAAAGAAAATATAGATTCCTTTTTAAAGTAAAGGAGTAATTCATCTTCACAAGTTCTAATGACTTTATATTTCACTATATATACCACTTTTCCTTTAAAAACAATGAGATTATTGAAAATTCAAGTGGACTTCATGAAACTTGAGATTTCTTCCTTTTCAAAATAGGAATCAGTCTGTCTTGATTTAGAGCAAGATTTAATGCTGTATAAATCCCAGAACGTCTCAACCTTTATCCAAACCTGATATTTTCCTTTTGGTTGTGATATTCTCATGGATAACATCTGATTACTTTAGATAAAAACTACAGATGTTATTGTATTTATAGCTTTGTACATTCATGTCATAGTTACATTGTGAGATAATGAAGTGTTTTCAACATGCCAAAATGGGATTGTTCTTTTGAAAGTAAATATTCATGTTTTTATGTTGTAAAATTCCTGATACGTTTTTATTAGAAAAAGTACATGCCAAATTGTTTCTCTATTTAAATGACAAGCTCTTTTTCCCTTAATCTTTCTTGCCTCCAGTTACTGACATTCACAACAGAAGTTATGGAACTGTGTGTTGAACCATCACTACCTTTTAATAGCTTAGTTTTGATGTCTTTAAGCTTCCTTTTTCATTAATAATGTACACATATGCTGAGGTTCACTGCTGTCCAGGAAATTTAAGTATATTCCTAAGTTCTGTGCTTAGGCACATTTCCCTTTCTACCAATTCTAGATGTAATGTCTATTAATGGTCATTTTTAGCATCCATGAATAAAATAGGTCAGCACTCATTGTGTGTATATGTGGAAGAAAGTGCCTTTCTCTGAAGACTAGGGAAGTCTGGTCCATATGGCCTGCTGGGAAGAGTCCTTTACAGGAACTCACTGGTAGGGTACCCAGATGTTGCTTATCAAGAAAGAAATTGGATGGGGCAAGAGTTATGCCAAGATACCTTGGAACAGGTGTCAGGGTGTATAGGATGGGGTAATTGTGCTCTGGCCACTTTTTTTAATAGATACAGTCAGCATGACCAGGGCTGTTAGACACTTGTTAAAAATGTATCTGTTGCCTTCTCCCCCTTTTAATATCCAAACTTTCATCATATATAGTAAGATATAGCAGAAGTTTTGCTCAAACAGTTCATTTCAACATCATGTTTAAATGAAATTCATGTACTCTACTGGGATGTGATGTACCACAGAGACTTACTAACCCTCTTGTTATTGGCATAATAAACTTTGGTGAAAGAAAGAGCCAAAGGCTCTTCGTGCAAACTTGAGGACTTACGTGAAGCTGGTTCTTTTCCTAAGAGGCAGAGTGGTGTCCAGATTATGACCTTGTTTGTAGCCTCTGGAAGTGATAGGTAGGCAGGTGCCTAATCCTGCCTTTCAATTGAACTACTTCGGTAACACAGAGTGGAAAAATTACTGATGTTTAGTATAAGGGAAGACTTTTTATTGTGGAAGAGTTAAAAAGTGTAATTTTACTCAAGGTTTGTAAATGTACTGTGTTATCTATAAATGGTATCTGTAACAATTCATGAACCAAAGAAGTCTTGATTGCAGCTGAGAAAATGAAAGGAAGTGTGGAGGTGAGAACAACACTCAAAATGTTTGGGCTCTGGAGTCTGAACAAAGAATTGCTCTGTTTATTTATTTTTTTTTTTATGGTGCTGTAAAGGAGGAGATCTACTGACATCTTTTTCAGCCAAATTGTTTTTTATGGAGCTGCCAGTTAAATACGTATTTATAATGTATACCAACACTGTGTGTTACTAAAAGGCTTACATAAAAGAACTGGTTTGTTGGTTGTCTAGGTAGCTGGAACTGAATTTGCTCCTACTTGTAGCTAGAAAATGCATTTCAAGTTAAATGAATACAGGTTAAAATGAATGCAAGTATGCTGAAGGAGATACTGAAGGGCAATGTTGAATGTAGTGAGTTCAGAAGAGCGTCTAAAGCTATAAATGGTTAAAAATGTTTTTAATATAACATGCTAATGTGACAAACATTGCTTTTATGATATTGGGTTGCAGGTAAATCGCACCATATATTTCATGTATTCCTGTTGTATGAACAGGTTGGTATGAATCTGATAATAAAAGGATCATCTCCTTCTGTTTAATGAAGGATATCCAACGTCATGGCCTTTCGTTTTCTGTCGAACAGATTTTTTGCTAAGCTATAGTCTCCAGAGGGAGAATGATAGTACAGAAGGGACGGGTAGGAATGGCCTCTGAGCGTACCCCCAGAGCAAACAAACGACCTAGTTCTAATGGAGTTTCAGGAATACATAACCCCCTTTCAGTGTCTGGAAAAGCTTCAGCTTGTGGTGGGAACTAGTCCCAGGAAACACCTATGAACAAGTTAAGTATTGGATGACAGCTGTTTAAATTGAGCAAGTGTGTCTTTGTGGCTGGAAAAGATGACACAGACTGAATTGAAATCCAGACCATTTTCTCAGACCACTATCCAACTGCCCCTTCTGGGTTATCTTGCAAGAATTCACTGAATCTATGGTGTTGGCTTTTGTTGTCTGTATATCAGTACACACCTGTACCAGGCATCTGTATGGAGGCATCTATTTAGAATCAAACTTCACCTACTTGTTTTTAGCTTCTCTTTCACTGTCTAGAGAGACCTTGTTATTCTGTCAGTTGATAATAGTAGAATCTAATTGTTTAAAGAGTCAGTATTTAAGGATTAGTAACTAGGTTAAGGGTTTATTACTTGTCAGAAAACAGAAAACTCTGGAATGATACTTGTTGCATACCCTATATTATCAATCTGTATTTTTAAGAATTACACACTGGAGCAAGATTTCAATAGGTAGCACTAGATGCTGCAGACTGCAGCCATTCATAAAAGGGGATTTCTGTTCTCTTGGTTTTTGTTTTTCAAATAAAAAAACATTAAGATACTTGTGTTATAACATGGAGGAAGCAGAGTTAGATTTGTTTTAATCCTAAGTGTGGAAATATTTGCAGTTCTGTAGGACTGCAAGACAGTATTTATCAGGATACTGAACCAGCTAACAAGAGTTTTATGAAAATGTAGGGCTGTGATTCTTGAATCAAAACATAAACTTATGTGATTTTCTTAATTTTTAAATCAAAAGAAGTCATTTTCAACAACATTCCTAATACCTGGGGAAAAAGAAAAGAACAAAAATTTAGAAGGGATTAGAAACTGGTCTTAAATCTTTTTTTTATTATTATTATTTCTTTGTTGTTACTTGTGAGTTCTTCAGTGGAACTTGCTTCATAAATTTTCCAAAATAAGCATGTCAAGTTAGGTGAAATTTAGGTCATGTGAGTATAGCACCAGATTTATAGTGGGATGAACTTTGTTTTCAGCTTAGACTTGTTTATAACAGAATCCATTGAGCTCCATGAATTGACTGAAATTACTTCAGTATGGCTTGAAAGCGAGCTTAAGTTTCCCATGTACAAATGGGATGGATGTTTTTACTGAATGCTTCCAAGATCTCCCCCTGTGCCCCGTAAGCCATGATGATGTTAAAAATAACCCTTATAAGTGTGTTAATGTCAATTGTAGAGGAGGGACTGCGGACTGCATGAGGAAGGACTGATGGTATATGGTCACTGCATTAAAATGTGGGCTCTGACTCACTGGAAAGCTGCACCTGTGCACTTGCTTGCAGCTGTACGAAGTTGGAAAGGGTAATGTTTTACAATAGGTTGTGCCTAATTTGCACAGGTGCAAGTGTGGAAAGCTATAGCTTCACAATATGTACTCAAATCCCAGTCCTGAAGCAAGATGTCTGTGACCTCCCACTATGTGCTCAAAGTGTGACCTCTTCCAGGGAGACCTTCTGCAATGTTAATGTTCTCTGTTTTGACTGATTAAACTTTATAGCTGGGGACTGTACTTTCCTCTGCGGGAAAAGTAATCTGTCTCTAGAACATGTTCATTATCACTTTGTCCGTACTCCAAATTGCCATTAAGTGAGTTGAGAGTTTATATTATAGATTTATTTAGCAATGCTGTAAAAGGAGCTATGTTGCTTCAGTAGAAATTTGCTTAAATGTGTTATTAAAAATATTTAAGTGAAGCTGGAGTAGACTATTCAGAACTAAATACTTGGGAGACATGTTCTCATTTCCACAGTTGTGATTCTTTCAATAAATACGGCAAATTGGAACTGCTGCTGGACATAGTCTTCATTCAAAATTATTTTCATTGTTTCTAAGATAATCTAAGGGCTTGCTTTGGGAAATAAATAACCTTCATATTCTACAATGGCATTATGCACAACTGGTTTAAGATACTGTTGATCAGTTGCTTATGCTTGGTGTTAACAATGCAGGGTTTTCGCTGTTATTACTTAAATCCTTGGCAGTACAGCTGTAGAAGAACAAAGAAATAGCAAAATCAAATTTACAGTTTTTCTTTACTGTAAGTTTTGAGTGAAATAGGTTTCGAATATAGTGAAGTGTTTCTTGTCTGTGGCACTAAAACTTAATCTGCATTATTAGTAATGTATCTTCTTTAACTAACAAGTGAGCCTATTGTGAATCATGTGAAATTGAGGTGACTAAACTTAGAGGAATGTGAACTATAAAGTTCCTAAGGAAAAATAGAAAACGTATAGTTTCCATTTTTACCATTTTATGCTTCTCTCATTTTTTACCTTTTCCTTTTAATTATCATCACTGTTGGTGAAATAAAAGTATCATCTGGTTGGCTAATCTTTCAATATTCTGGATTTAAACAGTGAAGTCACTATGACATACCAGCCAGTCCTTTTAATCCTCTGACCCTTTAGAGAAGTATTTGAGGATTTTGTATTTTCAAGACATTAACATGAAGCATGGTTCTTTCCCTTTCCAAATGTTTACTGTGATTTCATAGAATTTAGCCTAGTATGAAGAAGCATAAGTGCAACACACTGCGTGTTTCATGTTTTCTTTCAGACGTCCGTGGATGAGCATTTTGTAAAGAGATCACTGTCAGATACTGTTTTATCTTCTATCCTAAAGAAGAGCTTATCCCATGTGGAGCTGTGGAATGTGGCTTTGGTGGGTGGGAACCTAGAAACGCCAGGAAAACTATTTGGCCCTTGCCTTCCCAGTTCCCCCTTTCGTGTCTGTCCGTCACCTTCTTTCCTCTCTCTTCTCTGGGAGCCGTATGAAGAATTTGCTTTCAGTCACTAGGGAATAGGAGGAGTGAAGAAGTACTGTGGGATTTCTGGTGGAAACTGATATACAGGGCCTGTTTTTCTGGGAAGAGCTTTTAATTTTTGAAGCTGGCCAGTGGCAAGACAGGCTACGCAGGGACTTGGGACACACAAATTCAATCCAGAACACTGTCTTTTTGGTATTGAGGATTTATTTAGATGTTAAAGTTGGCTGCACACACTTCTTCAGTATATACCTGTTATTTATTGACAGCTGCAGTATTTCCCAGTTCATTGCAGGAGAGATGGACTAGGATCTTTAAAGGTTCTTTCTGACTCTAAGGATTCTAAGATTCCATGATTTCTTGTTTTCATAGCAAGATTTTTTGGACTCTTTAGCAGATGGAGACTTTCTACGTGGTTTCACTATAAGATCAGATATTGATAGTACTCATCGCTCAGTAATGACTTACAACTGTCATAGTACCTCTGTCAGTCAGTTCATATTAGATGTTGCTTAAAACCGATGAAAACTACTTGTGTGAGAGTGGTTTCTAGCTCCAAATGTGCCACACCAAGTGGAGCTCTGTATTTCAAACCTTGCCAGACCTCAGGAGGCAATCTACCACATTAGCCAGTGGTCTTGGTGTTCTGAAGATGGTACGAACTTTTATATTTGAATTCTGTTTGCTCTCGCTTCAAATTTAGACAATGTCCTATTATTTGTAGTATAACAAGGCAATTAAACATGTACTACATCTTGGAAATTAACATTCCTGTCCTATCTCAAGATCTGAGGATCAGAAGTGGGAATGTGTTGTTGACTGTGACATTTTTTAGCTCAGTGGTTCTATAAAATAAGTTTGTTTTATGACGGTTTTTTACAGTATTTATTTTGTTGATTTTTTTTTTATCTACAGTATTCAAATATTACAGTAATTGAAATGGCTGGTCCACGAACTAAAGGCAGTGTACATACAATTTCTCATAATCTTAGTATAGATATTTTCAGGTGGCAAGAATTTGCCAGAATATGCAGTGCAGTGATTTAAGATGATTCATGAAAAAGGATTGTTTAGAAACTTACAGCTGGATTTCTTAGTATCCAGGGATTTTTTTTTTATTTTTTTATTTCTTTTTCCATTTCAGCTTGAGATGTGAATTATGTGTCTGCTGTTCTCTTTGTTTTTACTAGCTGTGCTAACAAGAGCTGGAATGCTAGGGTGCTCAATGGAAAAATACTATTGTCTTTAGTTTTCTGTTACGGTTTCTAGCCAATTTCTTTTGAGAGGCCGGATGATGTTTCCAAGAGTCCATAATCACAGAAAGTGTTTACTTATGCAAGTAGCAAAGTAAACTTCATTGCTAGGCAAAACCGCATAAGTGTTTAGTCTCAGGGGAGTAAAAATCGGGTGTGACTCGTAGAGAGCTTTGATGTTTTTATAAAATATTTTAAGTGGAAGGAATTTTAGTCTATCTTATTTCCAGTTGTGATCATAATTCCTCTGTGTTGTTTCAATAGCAATGTAGTAAGATTTAGGCATGGATAAAACGTAGAGGTTTTCACTTTGCCAATCAGAATATTGATGTTTCCACTGCAGTTGTGATGTGTGTTGGCTGCTCTGGAACTAACACCTCCTGTTTATTTTCAAGGAAACTGTAACAGATGCAGAGAGCACAATAACACTATTTGATAGAATAAACTCTTAGCTACAAAACATTATTTTTCAACATAGTCACCACCACTAGCTATGCATTTGTGCCGGTGGTGAACAAAAGCCTGCATGCTGTGCTTGTAAAAATCCCTTCAGTGGAGGTGACTTCCTGTCACGCTGAAACGCACCACTCACTGCCTCACTGTGCTCTCATCCATTGTTTGGTCTTCATAAACGTTCAGCAAATGTTGATGAATGTCAGTGGGAGCCATTTTTTCTTCATGGAGGAATTCAATGACACATGACACGTTTTTGCTACATCTGTAGTTCCATGTCAGATGCCATTTTGTCATACTGCCACTTTTCTGCCATCTGTTACAGGGCAATAAAATGTACCAGGATATTGGTGGGAAGGTTAAGCCTTTACTGCCGTGCTACCAACATATGCCTCTGATTTTGTGGGCCATCATAAAAAAAAAATAGAGGCATCACTTTCAGAGCAGCCTTCATAAGTAGCCTTCTCTCATGCTGTTTGGACTATTGCCCTCCATGAGCTTCTTGATCTAATTTTAGGAACTTTATTTTACTTGGCTCTTAGCATTTTAGTTATCTTTGAAGACGTCTAAGGTTCAACTTCCTCCACGATAGCAAGCACGATAGCTAGGTTTTTGTTGCATTTGTCAATTTAAAGCTCAACATAATGCTCTGCTCTTGAGTGCCTCTTGTACGTATCTGAATCTCTACTTAATGCTGCTCTGCAGTGTTGCATGCTGTACCTCATGCTGAACTCTGCCAGGCCTCTCTTAGTGGAGCATTCAGCCACTCTCATGATACAGTCTGAGTTTTAGGCAACTTACAAATTTTGGAGATATGAAAGGTTATTAAGTTGCTTCTGTTGGCCAAGACATCTGATATTAATGAAAGTTATCAGGCACAACAGTTTTGTGCAATCTGATTGCATGAAAAATGAAATAAGTGATGTTAAGGACATAGAGTACCATAGTAAGCGTAGCCTTAATCCAAATCAAGTATGGCCGTTCTTAATTTCCATGTCTACTGTAAGTGGACACCTAAAGGAGAGTAAATAGGGCAAACACTGTAATATGCTACATTCCTCCCTTAGTCTCCCAGCATCTGGACACGTCTAGCTCAGGAGATTTCCTGAGCTGCTGTGCTTAGTTACTCTGGAAACCTTTTATGAAGCTGTTTGTCTTGGTTCTTTTCTCATTTCCTCACAAGCCTATTTAAATTTGCCTCCATGGTATCCTTCGGCAATAATTCCTGTGGGTTTCTTTGAGCTTGCACCACATCAACTTCATTTACTGCTCTAGTTACTGTCAGTCCCTATCCATCTTCCTTATGCCATTTGCAATTTGTAGCCTCTGTCATATTTTCTCCATGGTTACTTGCTGAAGAGTTGCAGCATACTCAGATCCCTCTAAATTTGAATCCCTTAATAATCTTTGTTGTCTCTTAAAATATCTCTTCTAGCTTTGATATTTCTGGTTTGATATGAAGTGTCTGTGATCTGATATGGTAACGCAGTCATGTTTGCTGTTTTGTTCTGTGTTCCTTTAATAACTGGTAGTTTGATTTGCTTTTTTATTGCTTATAAGCACTGAGTCAGTATTGTTATGTATCTACTCCAAAATCTTGCTTCTGTCTGCTAATAGTCAGCTCAGAGCCTTCCACTTTTTCTTCATATTGAGATTATTTTTCACTGTGTTGTTTTGCCTTCTCATATATTGAATTTTATCTGATTTTTTTTGTTACTGTTCAGTCCACAGCTGTTAGAAGTTAGCTGTCAGCCTTAGAGCCTTTGAATACCTCTGTGCGATCAGCCAACTTTGTCACCTCACTGCTCACTTCTCTCACGCTGAACAGAGCTGATCTCTGTAACTCAGCAGCACTTGTCTCCATTTCAAACATGGACCCTTAATGTTTACCCTGTGCTTCCAGTTTTTATAGCCCAATTATTTATTCATGCAACAATGTTCCTTCTCAGGCAATGGCGATTTAGTTTTCTTCAAAGTCTTTGAGTGTGACTCATTGTGCCCGCGTACAAACGTACCACCACTGTGTGAAAGCAGGGGGGGATGACCCTTGCTTAGTAATGTAGTAGTTATAGTCATTAAGATCAGAGTATAAATTTCTTCATTGATAATTTTGCTTCAGAATAGGAGGATAGTTTTTTTGCAGGGAACTTGTTCATTTTGCCCTTTTACCTACCTTCTCGTGGAGATGTGAAGAAAGAAAATCCATTTTTAAAATCTCTATAGAGAATTTTTGTTCTGATATTTGATACCAGTTCTTCCTGAAGTTACAGTCTGCCTTGATTTTCATAAAAAATATGCAATTGTCTGTCTAGCTATGTAGTGTTTAGCACCTACTTTTACCCAATCCAAATTACTAATGGAAATACTTCAGTCAGATCTATTAAGTAAATATATTTTCTCTAGTTAGTGTGATATCGCCTACCTTGTTATAGAGAGGAAATCTGTTTGTCTTTTTCTGAATGTCTGTGCTGTATTCCTACTTGGTGCCAAATAGATAGTTCCCAATTGTCCTGTCACATGTCTACTGATCTGATCTTCATGGGCTTTAAGTTGATATAGCATTGTGAAACTATGTCAAGCAAGAATTCAGAAACAAGTATTTGATTTTTCTTTCCTTTTCCTTTTTATTTCCTTGCTATGCCATCCAGATGAAGTTCCCAACATAACCTGGCAGCAGTGTATCTGGTTATAAATGGTTTAAGGATGGTCCTGATGGGCAAATAGATGGGCTTCTGATTGGTTCAGGGTATATATGAAAGCGAAAAGGGCAGATATGTATTGTTTACTGCTTTGGCCAGAGGTGGAAACTTATTGCTCTTTGAGTGAAAATCACTTTACATTCTCCTAGTAAATTATCACAGCCATCATTCTACGACAGTTTCTGTACAAGCATATTTTGTATATTTCCATGCAATATGCATTAATGTCACACTTGGGTATGCGACAGCTGAATATTGCACACAAGCTGTATTTCAGTACTAAGTAATGTTTAAATTCTTTTTGATGAATGACTTCAAGTGGATTTGATTAAAGTGCATCAGAGGAAATGGGAATTTTTATTATAACTTTGATAGGAACTCAATAACTTTTAATTCTAGGAATTATTTGAGTTGTGGTTTGAAGGCTGATTATTATATTTCAGTGTGTAATTTAGCAATATTATTACTCTCACTTGGACTTCCATTCTGGTAAATAACATATATTTTAGACCATGCGAAAAACAACCCGCTGTGAATCATTCTATTGCAGCAACATATGTGTGTAGTTTGCTGGGAAATCTTTTCTGTCCAGTTAAAAAAAAAAAAAAAAAAAAAAAAATCCCAGCAAAAAACACTGACATGAAGGAATTTCAAGTGCAAACAGAATAATGCTGTTGTTTCTGAAAATTTGTAACTAATTGATCATCTTCTGCAAGCTAGAAAATAAAATGTGTTATTTGGAAGCAGTTCATTAACGCTCTTAAGATGGATGAATATCAGTTTGAGTAATCTGTTTGTTGGCACGTCATAAATATATTTGTCCAATTCTGTTTTATGTAACAAACTCTATCACATGTAATCTTTATATTTTGCATCTAAATAGAAGAATTCATGAGTATCTTAAAAGAGATTTTCAGGTAGCAGCAAAAATGACAAGATGTCCCTATTGCAGTAACAGTAATGCAAGTCAAAATAGGACAGTTAATTTTGTCTAAATTCCTAGAAATCCATTAATTGCTACTTTTTTTTTCTGTCTTGTTATTAGTGGTAAAGATAACTTCTGCGTGATTTATTGCAGTATGCAAAATTGTATACTGAGTGCAGTTCAAAGAGGGGATTATAAACATAGGACGTGATAGCTGTAGTTTCCATATTACTCACATTTCAATGAAATTCAAGATGTCTACTGTTCTAATCAGTTACTATAAAATTATACTGACTATGCCTCTGCCTTTAAAAGATTGCTAATTTTTGCAAAGTGTTTATTTAAGTATTACCTAAAGAAAACTCTGGAAGGCTGTATATTTAGTACTTCCTATTTTTTCATGCTAATTCACTCTTTTAATTTTTTTTAATGTATTAATAAATCCAGATAGATAATTCAGTTTTCAAAAAGAGACTTAGCCTAATTCCCAGGGAGATTCTATAACTTCAGTTATGTTTGAAGATGCAGATTTTGACTTTGTAACTCAACATTAAATTAATAACATTAGATCTTGGTTGACAAAGACATCTGTTTACAAGAGGATGGAGGAAGCAGAACAATGCCTAATAATGAGTTAATATGGATGGGCTATGTAAAAGCAGTTGACTTTAAAAATAGTAAATAAAATTAAATTAACCAGCATCCACTTTTTATTTCTTATCTCTGTGCATATCAAATTAATTATGCTAAATCATATTTTTAGAATGATATAACAGCTTAAGTAAAAAGAAATTGGTAGTAAAATCTATTAGCTCTAGCTTGTATTACTACCTACATTGCAATAGAATTGATTGTCCTTTGAAAGTATTTATACTTGTAAGTATTCAGAAAAAATTAATTCAAATTTATTTCTAGTAGCATTCTCTAGAGTAATTTTTAACCTCTATTGTCATTTTGTGTAAGTAATTAAAGAGAACTATTTATAGGAAAAATGATTAATCTTCACCATGACTATATGCTATTTTTTTGCATGTTCTATTCTGGTTTATGCAAAGTATTTTTCCTTTGTGGCTTTAATTCCTGCTAATGCTCAGTGTTTTCATTTTGTTGGATATGTCTGTTACTCGTAGTATACTCAACAACTGTTGTGAAAATAGATGAAGTAGGTCTTAGAAGTACCTTGAGACATTCACGTGCTCTGGATAACATCCTTTGAATACAGCTGAAAGTAGTGAAATTTTCAGAATGTGGGCAGTAAAGCCCAGCTTAGGAAAGCTATTGATGATTGCTGTACTATGGAGTATTTGTTTATTAAAAATCAAATTTAATCCTTGCACAGGGCTTTGCTTAAGAGAGGTTGGCAGGCCCAGTGCCACACCAGCTCATAAATGAAAAAAAGCACATATACAGCTTTTGTGTTTGTATTCTTAGATTTGGAGAAATGTTCTGCATCTTCCTTCCTTTGTATTTATGTTCAATTTCCTCTACAAAGTTATTTTAATTATTTTTGCATAAATGGGGCAGAAAATTCCTACTGTAGAAGCAAGAGAAGCTGATGGTAAGCACTTCTGAAACATGAAGTATATTTCCTAAGCGTTTTGTCTGGTCTTTAAAATACGAGAAGAAACGATCCTCATTGCTACTAGGGATGGGTATATCATAGAATCATAGAATGGCTTGGGTTAGAAGTGACCCCAAAGATCATCAAGTTCCAACCCCCTGCCACAGGCAGAGCCACCAACCTCCAGATCTGGTACTTGACTAGATTAATCTTTTCCTTAGAAGTGGATCTCATCCTGTTTCTTAGTAAGGCGAATGGTAAAGCATCTGGCAATTTTAATTTTGGTTCTTGGAAATGTGATATGATTTTTAAGCAAATGGAAAGATGGAGGAAACTTTCAGGTGATGTTGTGATCAGATTTCTTTGTTTCCTAGAACATCATTACTCAAGTCTTACTCAGTCTGCCATTTTTAACTTTTGGTATCCATCATGAATAACAGAACAGCAGCAGACTTGCGCAGTACTCCTGGTATATGTCAGATTGTGGCTGATTAGAGAGGTTTGAGGAAGAGTAATGCTTTTCTACTCCTGACATGCTCAATCATTTCAGGATTAAGTAAAATAGTTGTCTACATCTGGTTTCTTACAAGTTTGTACTTGTTTTTCTTGTTTAGCATATGATGAATTTAACAATTCATTAACAATCTCACCATATTTAAAGCAGTCTCTTTTTTTTTCCCCCAGGCTTTATAGATGAAAAAAACTAAAGCAAAATCCAGTCATTTGTCTCCATCTCTTCTATGAGTCAGTGACGCAAGTAGGAAATGGAGCTCATGTTTATTCTTTCTCCCAAGAATATAGGCCCACGTACTTGGATCTCTGAGCAATACTCTACCCTTATATAGCTTTTAAAAAATAATTAATGCACAGATCCAGTGTTTAACCAATTGCCAAGTGTGATGGTAGACAGGATTTTTCTCCACAGACATATTGACAGGAACCTTCAGTTTCCTTTACTTCCTCTGAAGTGCTAAGGAGAGATCCTTTGTTAAGACTAGATGGCTGTTCTACACCTGTAGCTTTCTAAATCAGCAACATTTTTGTTTTGTTAGTTCCTGTGTTTACTGCCTGGGAAAGTGGGAGTTCTGGGAGAGAACGGGGGATAAATGAGCAAGGATTGTACTGAATTATCAAGAGCTGCTAGTTGCATAGGTCTCTTTTAGTTATACATGTGCCTTTTGTAGATCTTCTGAAATTTGAGCATTTCTTCAGATTTCTTTTTTTTTGTAGATGATTTATCCTGATCATAGTACATTTCTTTGCCAGTTGTCATTAGTTGATGTTAGAAGTACAACCCATCAAAGGTATTTATGATTTTCTTTGTGATGGAAAAGTACAAATAGGAAATATTTTGGAAGCCTGGATCACAAAATATAAATGAAAAATTCTCAAGGAGCAGAGTGGAAGAACCAGGTCTTAACTTCCCTCTCTTGTACCTGAATCACGACACTATATTCTGTCCCTTAGTTCTAATTAGTATCGTGTATTTTGTATGATTCCTTTGTTTTACTACAACATGAGCATATGGATCAGAAATCTGTTTTAAATATAACTAATTAGGTGAAATGAGCTCTATACATATGTTTTGAATTTTGAAGCTTTAATATTTTGAAGGGGATTGGATTCTAAATGTTAAAATCAACATTCACCTTTTGAAGGCTTTTCAAGCTTTCTTTTATCTTCATTCATGAGCAATTATGAGTTGCACTTTTGCCAGCTAACAGAGCTTTCTTTGTCCTTGTATCCTAAGTAAGAACTGCAGAGGAATTTTCTTTATTAATGGACTAGTCCACTTCTCTGTCAGATCTATCTGGAAAATAGTTTGCCAAACAGATCTGTTCCTAGCTCTAAAAAAGGCTGTTTTTTTTTTTGTGCCTGCAACTGAAATATATTATGAACTTGGAGAGTTGATATATTGTTTGTTATAACAGATAGCTGCGTAGAAAAAGGGAGTATATATATGGGGGCAGAGATATTAGAAGTTAAGTGAAATGAAGGAAACCTAGTGGTAATCTAATTTTTGAAATAACGTATCTGAAAAGTTGAACAGTCTGATTTTTTTTTTTTCTTTAATATGTTTCTTTTTTGCTAGAAATATGTAGTTGCAAAACAAAAATAATCACTTTCATGGGAAAAAGTGATTTGCAAGCATGGAAGTAGAACAATATTTAAGCAGGTTTATATGATTTCAATTTTGAGGGTGAGATCTAGCTATAGATTGCTGAAAATGACTATGTTTTGATTATAGTCTGTGAAATCCAGTAATTCAAAAGGATGTAGGGTCCAGGTGTATGCTTTGCTCTGTGTATTTATATGCTGATTCTGTCAACTGTGCTTGTTTGGAGCTCTCAGAGTATTTTATTTCATTCCTCCTCATATGCAGGCAGTAAATGCAGGACACAGGTGTTCACCCCACCTCGTTGATCAGGCTAGTGACAGAAAGGAAATGACACTGCCTAATTCCCTATCCAATTCTGTTTGCTAGACCATATTGGCTTCCAAAAGTAAAATTAGCTTTCAAGCAGTAGCTAGAAAGTTGAAACGTCCAAAACTTAACTGTTATTCATGCTGGTTGTGCCTTGCTTTCCTTTTTTATAGATCTAGGAGAACAGGACTGCTTCAGACCTTCTACTGCTAGCTGCTGCTGCTCTGGTTATAGCCAGGATGTTGTAATATTTCTATTAGTGATCCTTATTTTCAAATTGTTTATAGCTGGGCATGTGAAAACTCCTGTTCTGAAATCATTGCAGCAATCTCTAGCCTACCTTCACTTTGTAAAGTTGAAGAGAAAAATGATTCAGAAGATGCATTTTACAGAAAAGTGAACAAACTCAAGATTCTTCTTTTCAGTCTTTATCATCTGTTTTTCAGAAAACTTGCTGTTGATTTATTACTTCAAATTTTCAGTTGGCATAAACTTACAAAGGTCTGTTGGATCAGTAAACATATTTTGGTTAGTCAGAAGAAGGAAACCATTTTCTTAATTTCAGAATTACCGCCTTTTGATTTTTCATCTTTGTATCTTAGGCATTCTGGGGTGAATTCAGAGCTTACAGCAGGCTTTAAAAACATTGTCCAGAATATGCAAATTTGATGCTCTACATTAGCTTTACAAACATGTCTGACAAACAATTGAGTATGACTGAAGAACTGGTACTTCAGAAGTAAAATTCTGCAAGGGGTTGAGCTGTATGGCATCAGCTTGACTTAGCAGAAGAGAGTTAGCAAAAGCTAACCATGAATTATAGAGAAATCATCCAGTAACAGGTGTTGAACATTTTGCAGATAATGTAGAAGAGACCAACAATATCTGTTACATAAAATGCAGTTGATCTACTGTAATTTACAGTTAAAATATTCTTAAATCTTACCACAGAAGCAATTAAATTGTGAAGAATGATCATCTCAGCTAAATGTTCTAAAACCAAGCAGTGTTATTTGATTCTAATTTCTGAAAAATAAGATTGTTCTCATCAGCATGAAACCTATTCTCTGTACATAAATAAAGTAGATGTTTGTACTCTAAATCGGGCACAAAACAGCTGAGAAAAGAAAGCACACCTTTAACTTGCTCTAGGTTGCCAGTGGAAGTATAATATAATTGTAAACCCTGAATGCGGCTTCTCAGGTATTGAAACCATTGTTTCCCTATTAATTGGATGACTTTTTTTTTTTTAAATGAAGTGTTGCTCCAGTATGATCAATTAAGATGTCTGTCCCCTGCTGGAATTTGTTGTGTTGAAAGGTCTCTCCAGAGCTTGATTCTGCCAACTTTTCTCCGCCATCACACTCCAGTACAAGGTTGTGTTCTGCCACTGCAACATTCCACACTATGATGAGAAAACAATCCAGCATTAAAGTCAGAGACGCTGACCTGACTTGGGCAGGATTGGTTTCCTTTGTTTTGTGTTGTCAGTGAGATTCAGTATAAGTGGCTAAAATTGACCACTTTGTCTTTCCTTAAGATTATTCACCAGCAAGCCAAATTGATGGGTTTAGTTGTTAGTTTTCATATAGTTAGAATTTGAATACCTTGTCTTATGCGTGGGGAATAAGCTGGAAAAGTTTTGATACTAATCCATCTTGACATGATGGAAGAAAAAGGAATTATCTTAACATAGAGAACAGAACTTCAGAGGCATCCAAGTGGTTATTTGTATATATGCATCTTGTGATGTCTGGGAAAGCCCTCCTCAGAATAGCAAAAGTGCCTATGCCAGAACAGATAACCATGCTCAGGAGAGAAAAGTGCATAGGTAGAGAGAATTGGTGTCTTGTCCTGATGGCTTCATCTCTGCACCTTGCATTACTCTTGAAAAGCATTCCTGAAATTGTTGAGCTTTGTATGTCCCATAGGTAACTGAACTCTGCTATCATGTAAATATATCTAAGCAAAAAGGATGCAGTATGTACTTTACAATTTTGAAGAAAAATATGTAAGTGGAAAGTTAAGACAACATAATTTATCATTATTTGATATGAGGAACTTGAGATAATCATCTAGTACAGTAAGAACCGAAATTAAGGAAGAAACAGCTACCATATATATTCAAATGATTGAGAATTTGCTATTTATACATGCTGTGGTGTATGTTCAGGCACAGATAAGGTTCTGGATTGTGTCAAGTTTCAGCTTTGCAATCAAATAGATATCTTAGCTTGATGATAACCATTTTTTCTCATTTATACAAACATTGACCAAAGACAGTTTTCTCTCAACTCCTCTTTATCTAATTGACTTGAAACAGAAGTGTGCTTATACATGTCATGACTGGCCTTGTTCAAGCCAGAGTTTGCGATTCGGATACAGTCCTGTCATGATTGTTCTGGAGGCTTGCTGGCAAGTTCCTGTCAATAGTTGGTTTGGTCACATACTGCGCAGCTATGCCTATCAGGCAGTGCATGTGTGTGCAGCCACATGCTGCCCTCCAGGCAAGGAAGTGCCTTCTGTTGACAGTGCAGGGAGGGTGCCCCAGGTGGAGCTTGCATGATTTCATCCTTTAGTTTGCTGAAGCCTCACAAATCCAACATGCTTTGTAATATAATAGTTCACTAGGCAAATTCATACCTGAAAAGAACCCCTGCAGCACCGTATATTGCAACTGTAGGCAACGTAGACATATACACTGTGTGCCAGCCAAGGGAGAGTTCTGTTAAAACTTGCGCTGAATGATGTTCTCATCCGTCCTAGGTATAGGAGGGTTCTTGCCTGATCTTGAGTCTAAGTCAGGCTGATGAAGCCACATTTAAAATAGCTGTTGCTTTTTCTGTGCGTCAGGATTGAGTTCTGCGGAATAAAATAAAGAACATGTGCATGCAATTAAAGTACAAAGGAAACAGGAAGGGGGATAGCAAGGAACAAATCCAGAAAATAAGGAACAGTTGAGCATCGTAATTACAGACATCTGATTATACTGGAAGAATTAAAGGACCGAAAGAACTAGTCCTACAATCATTCTGATGGATATACTCTTCCTCCTCACTAGACTCAGACCTTTTTAAAAATTTTTGAAGTTGCTTGTATTTTCAAAATAGCTGTCTTTATCCTATGTTCCCCCATAGCAAAACCTGTAGGAAGATCCGCAGTACAGCTTCTCCAGGAATCTCTATTATAAGTTGCACAAAAATTTGCTGAAGTAATTATTACTTCAGTGCTAAAATGAGAGTTCTTTTAGGAAGATCCTGGCAAGTCAATTCTGCTATTTTGAGAATGAAGAATTGTTATTCGTATTTTGGAACCTGTTTGGTATGCATGTGTAAAAATCTATCACATGAATCTTGTTGTTTTTTTTTTTAAATATGACTAGGGGCTCATGAATAATTTTGAATTTATTTAAAATATTGTATGTAAGCAGTTGTTATTAACTGCATGGTTGATAAGCATAATTTTATTTTGATTTCCATTAAAATGTGTGAAGCTTTGTGAAGTAGTACTGGAGATCGTGACAAATGAATGGGCTTGACACAGAGCATTTCTGTGTTATTAAAGATATATAAGAACACTGATTCTTCATTAGAAGCTGGTCAGTCTCCTGGGTCTTTTCTGTTGAATATATCAAATGGGAAAGTATCTCTTTTCAACTGTTAGCATAGCCAAAGAAATCTCCAGAAGGAAAGTCTCCTAAAGATTGCTTCACCATTCTTCCTTCTCGTCTCCCCGCCACCTCCCGCAGTTTTTTCTGTAGTGGAGGATGATCTACATTTAAGGATACAGTGTTATTTTCACTATACTAACTGAGATTTCTATGCAAAAAACTACTTTTTTTTTTTTTTTTTGCTGAACTGATAAAGGCTGGATATCCTATGAAAATGGACTGGTATCCCAAAAAGAAGTTTGATTTTGTTTCTAACGTGGCAGTGAAAATTGAAAGCAAGCTTTAGTTAAAGAGGAGGCATGTAAAAGAAAAATAGGAAGTGATTCCAGTATGAAAAAGCAGGATAAAATAAAAAGAATACAATTGTCATAGGAAAGAAGAGTAAAACTAGTCCTGTGCCATATTTATATTTTTAGAAACCTGGACTAAAATAGTTTTGATGTCACATAAAAATAAATTTAATGGGGTTTTGATTTATATTCAGGGAGATCTATGATAAATACGTACTGAGCAGTACATGCAAACATACTACTACTTTGTACCTGTTTGATGTGTTTTCAGTAGAAAGCACCATGTTTCTGTTTTGTCAGATGGTGATTATTACATAAATATACAGGATAGATGAGATTCTGAATGATCTATTCAAGTTTAAAAATTACTTTTTTTTTTTTCTCTATTAAATCCACAGGAGAAACTTAACTAAGCTGTCCCTCATCTTCAGCCACATGCTAGCAGAAATCAAGGCTATTTTTCCAAATGGCCAATTCCAGGGTGATAACTTTCGTATCACCAAAGCTGATGCTGCAGATTTCTGGAGAAAGTTCTTTGGAGACAAGTAAGTACAAATGTTTTGCACAATTATTAACTGTTTCTAATCTTAAGGAACTGTATTTTCACAAACTCAAATAGTTCAAAGTATGTGAGCAAACATTTTAAAGATATTTTCTCCTCCTTTAAATTAGGTAAAATTGGTTAATTTATTTTATTGCAATGCTGTAAAAGGGTGGATAAAAGTGCATGGGCAGTTCTTCCAAGGGTATTTTCGATTGATCATAAATTGGACTAGCTTACGTGAAGTTTATTAGTTTCATTCTAGGGTGAAGGGAAACTGTTTTTGTGAGATATGTGGCAAGTCATGATACTTTGTATTATGTATATTTCACATTTGATAAGTCTGAAGTCTGAATTGGGAGCCTATTATTGATCTCATGGACATGTTTTCATGTATGTTTTCATATCCCACCTTAACTTTCTTACTAGAGTGATATTTGATATTAAGTAAATTAAGTAATTTGTTTAATTCCTTACTATTTAAACATTTTTTCTTTGTACTACCTACAGCTGCAGATGACTAATGTTTTCTTTTGTTCAAGTTCTGTCACAGGAAAGGGGTTCAGTAACTGGAGATATGGTGGAAGGTTTTATCAAAAGAAGTTTTTGGAGAAATTTAGTATTCTAAGAGTGTGTCATAAAATGAGTGCTGAGTGATACTTGTAGATAAGTGAGAATTTAAGATGTAGGTGAATAGAAGATTCACAGCTTCATCTTTCTCATGTAAAGTAATACTTTGCAATGGAGCTGCTTTATGGTCAAGTCTGATATCTTGTGGGTTGGCACATTTGTGAAGTAATTTGACTGTGTGAATTTACAACAGTTTCATTTCCTTTTTTTTTTTTCTTCTCTTTTGCTACTCTAAATGCAGTTAGTGTTATTTTCCAGATTTTAGGTTTCATTTCAGTGTGATCTGGTAACTTCAGTCTTCTAACAAATTTCTTTCTCGTATAGGTAGTTTGAGTATGATTGTCATTAAATCAGTCTCTCTTTTTGTTATTGTTAAAGGAATTTGGCCATGTTTTGTCTTGCTTATGTCAATTTCTTAGAATATCTTTAAAATGCCAAAAAAGATTAAATTAAGTCTCTGTTGTTTAGATTTTTTTAAAAGTGTCAGTCGAAAGGAAAAAAAAAAAGTATTTTTGAAAGATGATTTAACTGTGATCATCTGCATTAAATGTCTCTGTTTTCTTTTCTCTTCCCTTTGCTTAGCAAGTCTCTACCTCCTGGTCCTCCTTTTGTGTTGGACTCTATCCTTGAATGACCTTATCCTGCTGTCTTGATTCCGAGTTCCATTTCTGTCACTGGGATTTATGCATCTTCTGCAAGCTGCTGTTTCTTTCTGGCTGTCAGTTATCTGATCATAATCAGCCTCTTCATATTCTCTATTCACTGTTATGTTCCTCTTTGCATTTGTCTGCTAACTTGTACTTTTTATGTGAGATTCAAGTGTTTCACTTCAGGTTTGTGGTCCTGCCATTTTCCTTGGGAACTGACACAAAAGCCAGGTGCACAAGTTGTTAGACAGCAGGATACAGTAACATATAAATAAGTTTTTATCAGAACAAGACTGATAAGAAGAATTTTTAAACTTCATCAGTCCATCTGAATAGCCAAGCTCTGCCCTTGACTTTGTCTGTTCTCACTTAACTGTTTTCTTCCTTGACTCATCCCCTGAAGTGCTTCTTTCTAATCCTTTTCAGGACCATGGGGCTTTTACTTTTTCTTATCTAAATTTCTTAATACAGACAAGTTAAATACGAACTCTCAGTACTTAACTTTTTTCTTTCCACATATGCTGTACCCTCATGCCTTGTGTGTGTACCTTCATAGTTTGTTTGTTGAAGCATCCATGGACCAAAAATGCTCTGGAATCCTGGCAGTTTGGAGGTGACCAGTTAATTGCATATGTAACCTTGGTTTTACATTTATTTATTTATTTATTTTACTTCTATCTGCATTTCAAACTAGGTAAATAACTACAGTTTCTGTTAAACTGAACTCATTTAATTTGCCTGTCTTCTAAACAGTGAGGAGTTGATATGTGCATGGAGCCTTGCTATTTTCTCACTTGTATGCTTAAGTAACTGTAAAGCATGTAACAACATGTATTTTCAGACAGATGAGAAGGGTTTTTTTGGCATTACACTTAATCTCTTCATTAAACAAAATGCCTAAAGCTTTTTAAACATTAATTGACTTCTAATCCATTTAGAAATATATGGCAGGTATGCCTTTGAGCAACATCTTTTACAGTGGGCCTGTTATGACAAATTAGTTTGCAGATAATTTAGTATCACTTCCCTAAAAGCAAAGCCTACATGAAGATTTGTTGCAAACAAATGATAAAATCTGTTTTTAACCTGACCTCCTAGGGGTATGCCCCTTGGGCCTTGTTGAACCTCCAAGTCTTGTAAGGTAACCGCTGCAAATGAAGAAGTGCTAGAGGAATCACATTGCATATTCCCTCAATGCATTTCTGTTTTCCAAGGCTAGCCTGAACTCCTTGCTTGTTTTCAAAGCTCTTATTTTGAGGTCAGTAAGTAATTCTGCTCAACAATGGAGTGTCAATTAAAAGTAAGTTCCACTTTACCTTGGCTTCTTATGCATAAACTGTAGCAGAAGAAAAAGAAGCATATTTTAATTTGCTGAGAAATGAAGTTTTTTTTAATTTGCTGAGAAATAAATATATAATTTCAAAGATATATAATTTCAAAGAGCCCAACTTGTAATTATTTTTTTCTGTATCTGATGTCTTTCACCACTCTTCCTTAACAAGTGGGGAGCTCTAAGTTTTGTAGTTTTGTTACATATGTCTGTCCGAATACTTGTTGCAAAACTATGCTGCTGTAGCATAAGTTTATTCAGCCCATTGTTAAACAGTAATATAAGATGCAACCATTACTTCATTGTTTAAAGCAAGTCAGGTGTGGGTTCACGTAACTTTGAACTCATTAGTAGAATAAATGACTGGGTTAACTACTGAAAGTCTACAATACTTATATGTATGTGTATATATGGGGACTGCTCTGAAAGTAATGCCTCCTTATTTATTTTGTTGACCCTTTGTGACCTCAAAGGTAGATGATGGTAGTATGGCAGTAGAGATTGAACCTTCCCAGCAGTATTCCCTTACATTTTGTTGCTGTGTAACAGATGGCAGTATTATACAGTAGTGTGCATGAAGCAAAGGAGTATCATTGAAATTCTCCATGCAGAAAAAATGACACTAATTGAGATTCATCAGTGCTTGCTGAACAGTGACCAAACAGTGTACGTGAGCACAGTGAGGCAGTGGGTAGTGTTTTTCAGCAGTGATGACAGCAATGTGAAAGGTAAGCCATATTCTGGACAGCCATGCAAACTGCAAAATGAAGAGCATCTTGAACAGCTCATCCACACTAACTGGTGGATTACAACCAGGAGATTGTGTGTGGAGCTGAATCAATGCATTGGTAACAGTGGTGGCAATGTTGGAAACAAAGTTTGTGCTAGATGGCTCCCATGAGTACTCACACAGGAACAGAAATAACGCAGTATGCAAGATTGTCAGGATATATTGAACCAATACAGGGCTGAAGGTGACAATTTCCTGGATTTAATTCCCCGAAATGAGCTGGAGTCAAAATGGCACTTTATGTATTCCTTATTGGAGTAAAAGTTGAAAACACAGCCCTCAATGGATAAATTGATATGCATTGTCTTTTGGGATAGGAAATGAGTGATCCTTTTTTTTCGATTTTGTACAAGCTGGACAAACCATCAACTCTGACTGCCATGTCGTGATGCTGACTAAACTGAAGGCTCAAACCTCCAGAGTCAGACAAGAGAAGAAGGCAACCTTTCTCTTGCACCATGATAATGCTAGGCCTCTGACCAGTCTGAAGACCACAGAGCACATTGCTGTTCCTGGCTGAGCTGTTCTACCATATCCACTGTATAGTCTGCATCTGATGCCTTCTGGCTTTGATCTGTTTGGGCGGATGAAAGATGGACTGTGTGGGCAACACTTTCATAGCAGTGGTGTTGTCATAGCAGCTGTCAAAGAGTGGGTCACCTCTACTAGTGTGGATTTGAACAAGAATGGCATGCAGGTTCTTATTCACCACTGGCAAAAATGCATAGCTAGTAGTGGTGATTATCTTGAAAAATACTGTGTTGTTGTGGAGAATTTTCTCTACCAAGTAGTCTTCTTGTGCTCATTGTATCTGTTGTAGCTCCTATGAGCATAAATAGGAGGCATTATTACTATAGGAGGAACCTACATAGCTGCTCTTTGAATGTTCTGTGGAGAAGTAGATCTCAGCAGAGAAATTAAATGGTTTCAACAGAGCAGGGTGCTGAGAATTCTAGAAATTCTTGACTTTCAAATCCCTCCTCAATTTTTGCATTTCTGAATCACCTTCACAAAACTTGTAGGTAATGTCAGTAGCTAGGAAGTCTGGGAGCAAGAGAATGCTGTGGAACTTGTGAGAGATGCAACAAACTTTATAATGGGAATCATCAGCACTTACATAGGCAGAGTGCAGAATAAATAAAATGTTAAATAGTCAGGAGCCTTTGAGTTGTAAGTATTTCTAGTGATGCATTCTTGAGAGGAGATGGGAAAGCCTCAGAAGTGATAGGATGTTTAGAATGGGCCTGATAAGAAGAATGTAGGTTTTATGTATTTACAGAGAGGGGTCTGACTGATAAACCAAGGTGGAAGATTGAGACTGATAAATTGGGTGAAGGAAGACAATGGACTTCAGCAGTATAATGAAGGAAGAAATGGAAGAATTCATTTGATTTCTTTGTAAGGGCAAAGTAGAGTACATACACAGGTTGGAGGGCGAGTGATGTCAGCAGTGTCCAAATAGAAGGCCCCTTGACTTTGTCAAGGAAGTTGACTGAGAAAAGTTGTCATAAAGTTGAAGGAATAGAGCGAATTTTGGATTTGCATTGTGAAAACAAAAACCAGCAATAACCGAGAACTTTCTAAGGGCTGAATAATGTCTACAGTGGCCAAGAGCATAGCTATTTGATGTATTTATTCACTGGCTATGAGGAGGAAGACAGACTTCTGAAAAAAAACACGGGCTGTCTGAAAACAAGGTAAGGAATAAATTGATACAGAGTTTACACCAAGGACAAGGTCAAGATTTGAGATTAAATACCATATCAGGAAGGTGTGTGACAGGGACAAAAGCAAGAAAGTGGTAAAACTGAGGAAGTGTGACTTCTAATTTTGTACTGGTTACTGGAACACAATTATTGGAGCAAGTGATTTTAGTGGAGTTGGCTCATAGGTCGTTCTGTACAGAGTTTACCATTATAGTTGTTCTGACTCAAATTAGAGTTTAATATACAGCTAAGCAGTAATGCTAAGTGGAACTGTGAAATTGTAAGGCATGTAATCAGCAGTTACATTTGTTTATAGATACTTTAGTAACCCCCAGTGGCTTGTAAATATGGATATAAAACATAATCTGATCGCTTCTTCATTATCTGCATTTTATCACTGCATAGCGCTCGATGTTAATTTCCCCTGGTTCCTCACTCATTTTAATAGCATCTTACAGCTTTTACTTATTTTCTGTTCTGAGTAAAAATGTGCAAAATACCACTGGGAGCAATCCTGAACTGAAAATGAGAGTGGGCGAGATGACCTAACAGAGCTTTCCAGCCCCTGAGTTTGTAAGCTATGGTGAAGTCATGCAGCTGCTTTGTAACTATTGAAGTTTGTGATTTGCGGCTGCCTTCATGTTGCAGAATGAATCAGCATCAAAATGTTAATGTTCTTAGATTTTCATTTTTTCACAATTGTGCCATATATTCTCTCCTTTAATGTTTTACTCTTCACTGTGAAATACTAAAAAAAAAAAAGTATTTTTGTTCTTGTTAGATAAATTGATCCCCCTACCTCTTCATTTCTGAGGAAATGGAAATTATTTCACTACTAGGGTCAAGTACATTACTGTTTTAAAAATCTGATATTAGGTTGTTTTTTCTTTTTCCCATCCAAGTCCTCAAACTTTTTCTTTTAACTGTTATTCAGGGGAAAATGTATCTATTGAAGAAAGGTATTTCAGATTGCTACTTCAAAATTTTGAGTAGTTTTGTTTCTATTGTGGTTAGTGCTGTTTGGCTCAGGATGTAACAGACATAGCCTCTGTTGCTTGGATTTAGAGAAGCAGCAGTAAAATAGGCACAGATCACTTGACAAGACTTAACTTCAAAACATTTGACTGTCAAAAAGTGAGATCTCGGGTAAACTTGGTTTTAACCTTGTTGATCCCCTTAAATATTACTTGTTCTCATGTTTATGTTGCTCATAGTACCCAAGAGCCATCCTATTGCCTGAACACTGTAAATTATGGGTTGAAGTGGTGATCCTGGCCCAGAGATGTGCTAATCTGAGTATGAGCTGATGTGGAAGGAGAAACAAAAAGATACAAACAGATGAAAGAGGAAGAGGCAGTGATGTGGAAGCCCGTGGTGTTTATAACTGTGAAGATGGTTTGACAACAGAAAAGGTTAAAGGGAAGGAGATAAAAAGAGAACGGGGCTTTTAGAAGGTGATTGTTTCCTTGGCTTATCAGCAACATGCAAAATATACTTTTTGGTAGCCTTAGCCTGAGGCAGAGGTAGAAGGTATAATTCCTTAGCAGCTAGGGAGACATAAATCTGTCTAAATCTTTTTTTGTATAAATGTGGTATTACCAGATTTGAACAAGAGAATATTACAGAGAAAAGCTGGTCAACAGAAAGGTGAAAGACACATAGATTGCTCTAAAAGTAATACCTTTTATTTATTTCCATGGAAATTACAACAGGTACAAAGAACACAATACATGATTTGATAAAGCAAATTCTTTGCTACAAAACACTATTTTTCAACATAGTCACCACCATTAGCTGATTTGTGCAGGGGAGAATATCAAAATGGTCTTCATTTACTGATGTCATACCTATGCATGGGCCATCTGGAACATGGCTTGTCTTTCACATCACTGTTGTCCCTGCTGACACATCACCCACCACCTCACTATGCTCACACCCACTATTTAGTCTCCATAAACACTCAGCAAGTATTGTTATATGTCATTGGGTGCCATTTTTTCCACCTGGGGGAAGAAAACACTTTGTTTACACTTGTGTCAGATGCCATTTTGTCAGACTGCTCCTCTGCCGCCATCTGTCACACAGCAACAACGTGGAATGGAATATTGGTGGGAAGGTTCAACCTCTACAGCTGTAACACAAATATCAACTTCTGAGGTCATGGCCAGTAGGAGACTCTACTTCTGGAGCAGCCTTTTTATGATAAAATAAACGAAAAATACAGCGGTCTTCAATGTTATCTGGGTGGCTGAGAATAAGGTTAAATTAGATATGCAGAAGATAGAGAAAGAAAGTTGTAGTAGAAGACACACATGATTGTGAGACAGGAGAATACTCTTGGTGAACAGTCAGGAGAGGCAGCAGTTTTTTAAGGCTAAAAGAACTTGCAAATCATGGATGTGCTTTGGATTGCGATTTGAGATCAGAGTTGGAAATGTACAGATAAACTTATCTCTTTGGGGACTCTTCAGGAAATGCAAGCTTCCTGTGCCTCTTAAGAGGAAGTACGAATTCACTGTCTCACCAGCAATGTCCAGTTACATGCCTTTGGATATTTTAGGTGGTATATATTTCTCATTTCTGAAGGCTTATTTTCTCATTTTACTTTCTCTTCTCTCACACTAGAATCATCTATATTTGTTCTGTATTATGTTATTTTCTAATGAATGTACTGGCATGATATGGCAGAATTCATCTTTTCCCTTAGGACTGAACTCCTCAAGCATGTCAGTTTTTTTGCTCTGCAGCTCAGAAGCAATGAAAATATGTGGCCTCTCACTGAAAACTGAAGCAACAGTCTTAAGAAAGTGCTGTGTTCAGTGATGATAAACTAAAATCCACATTACTCACTGCAGGCGTGCAAAAAAATGTTGTTTCTACTTGGGTCAGCATTTACTTTGAATATTTTTGAGTTTGCTCTGAACACAGTGCTGCTCTTTTCATTTTGTGCATTCTGGCAATGTTTCAGAGAGTTTCTTGGAGACAAATGTTCACTATTAAGTGTAAGTTACACAGGTATATGTTTACCTTCTTAAACAAACTTGAGGCCTGTTATACTTGAGGCCTGTTATAGTTCAGATGGGATCAGCGTCACTTGATGTTTGAGAATAGCTGTATTTCTGCAGTTCTACTGGAAAGCTATATTTTAAACATTCTCAGAAAATGTTTACTTCCTTTTCAGGTTTATTTTCATGTCTTCTGCTTTTTAGTAATGTGATAAATATCACAGAGTTTAAGGAAATCCCGTCTACACATGGTCAGGGCAAGAAGGAAATAAGGACCTAAATTCCTGTTCTAAACTGTATGAAAGTTATGTCCTGGACTCTTGTTGTTTTTTGTTTTTGTTTTTTTTTAATGAGAATCTTAAATAAAAGGACAACCCCAAAGTAAATGCCAGAATGCAGATAGCTTTGTTGATTGAAGAGATGTTAAATGAACACAGGAAGGCCTTTCAGGGGGAAAAAAAGGCAAGCAGAATTTTTTATTTTTTTTTTTTAATTAGCATGGACTTGCTCCTGCTCTGGTGATGGGGGGGGAAAAAAGCAGTATAGAGGAACTGCATGGATTGACCATTCCCTAAAAGTTTGGCAGATATATATCCCCATATTTCAGTTTCCTTCTTATTTTATTTGCTTCAAAACTTGTGTTTCTGAATTTTAAATTAATTGTAGGTCATTATAAAGTAACATATAATATAAAAAACAGCATGTACGTATCATGTATTTTTACAGTGGGGAGGAACCTTCAAAGTTGATCAAAGTTGACCACTTCAGAGCTAACTCAGAGCTAAAGCATGTTATTGAGAGCATTGTCCAAATGCCTCTTGAGCGCTGTCAGGCATGGGGCATCTCTAGAAAGTCTGTTCCAGAGTTTGACAACTCTCATGATAAAGAAATGTTTCTCAGTGCTCACCTGACCCTCCTCTGGCAGACCCCTGTGTCATTTCATCTTACCATCAGTTCCCATGAGCAGAGCCCAGCACCTCCCTCTGCATCCCCTTCTCAGGGCCCTGCTGAGAGCAGTAAGGTCACCTTTCAGCCTCCTGTTCTTCACACTGGGCAACCTGAGTGCCATCAACCTCTCCTCATAGGACATGTCTTCCAGCCCTAGTACAAGCTTTGTTGCACTCCTCTGGATTCTTTCAAGGATCTTGGCATCCTTTTGATGTTATGGAGCCCAGAACTGTAAATAGTATTCAAGTTGAGGTTGCACCAATGACAATTAATAGTGGAGGAATCTCTCTTTTTTTTTAATTAGTGACCAGTTTCATTTTCCTCAAACTGTATCTTAAAATCAGAAACACTTACCAAAACCCTGGATGTATCTGTTCAGAATGTGTAGTAGAGCTCTGTAGTAGAGTAGAACTTTGGGCATCAAACATTCAGTGAAATGCAACCACTTAGCTCTGGTCATGCTCATTCTACTGCGAGAAGTAGCCTATGTAATTAGAACCAAATACCCTTAATACTGAGTGCTCTTACTAAACCTAAATCTGTGGGGAACTAATGTTACAAGACAGTTGTATCAGACCTTTCAGAAGAGCTATAGTTGAGCTGACTAACTTTTCTCTTTCTAGGCAAGTATCTACAGGTCAACCTAATAGCAGTAAAGGAATTATGCCAGCATTGTGCAGGGTATCATTATGACGTGATGCAACAAATATAAGGACAAGGATCATGGAAAGGTCTGTAGGAGATACCTTATATGGCTCAGGAGCTGAATGCTGCAGGCAGTTTCTCATTACAGATTTTTCTTTATAAAAAGTCTTTTTTTTTTTCCCTATAAGAAATAACATCCTAAGCATTAACAAGGACAATCCCAATGCCAAACTTTCGTTTGATTGGTCTTGTTGTCTTTCCTCTTCTGCTGCTTCTGGCACCCGATAGCCTCCTTAAGTAATTAAAATAAATCTTTATTTAAATAATAAAAAGGTGACTTCGAAGGTAGTGAATCCCCTGAAGCACAAAAAGATGTTCATTCAAGAAAGCCACAACATCTACAAAAATCTTTCACCCCTTCCTTACTTCAGGAACCATTTTGACTGAACATCTCTTAGTTCCCTGTCAGAGTTGTTTGTTGTTGTTGTTGTTGTTTTTCCAATGTGCTTAAAAGGTCTCCTGGTTTTAGTTCTTTAGGAGAAGTGGAAGTTTCTGAATTCTTGATCTTGTGATAATTGAGTAACAGCTTCAGAGAGAGATGTGTGTCTGCTCTCTGTAAGCCCTCAGAAGAGCATAACAGTTTGTACATATTGACTGGAGAGAGACACTGGGAAATAAATGATCCGTGGCTGGTACTATTTCAAGGTATTTAGGAATGAGAGTGGTACAAAAGTAGCTCCTGAGAAATAGGAATAAATGTATTTCAGCAAACAATTCTCACCTATTATTTAAGAAAGTTGAAGGTAGAAGACTGATTCCACAAAGTTCAGCAGAAAGCAATTCTGTTGGTATTAGTTGTATTTCAAATTGGGGCCACATTTTAGACGCTTTTACTTGGAGAAATCCCACAGGATAACTTTAGATGTTATTTCGTTAGCTAATCACTCATTTCCCAACATCTGGTTTCTATCTTAGCCAAAGTACTAGCAAACAAAACTCTAAAAACATATGCTCCTGGAGACTTCTGTGTGTTTTCCCCATCACTGGTGGGGTTTGGAGGGGAGGATACAGAGTGTTAATGAATGGATGATGAAAGATCCTACTTGCTAATCCAATCTAATGAAATGTTTTCAGTAAATTGTCTCAGGCAACGCATGAATAACTCATCCTTGAGATATAGTATGGCTAAGTTTTTTTTTTTGTTAGGTTATTATTTTTTAACTTAAGGGTTAATTAACTTTTCTGACCCTTTTTTCAGTGTGATTCCAGTGCTGCAACCATTCAGATGGTTTGCTGAAGGATTCAGAAGATGTTTCAGAGCTGTCTACAGAAACTAAATTAATCATAGGCATTTGAATGAAGACAACTTTAACACCAAAAAAGCACTTAGGTTTTCCAATTTTGTTCTCTGAACTTAGTGCAACACTTCATTCTCTCCTTACCATAATCAAAATTCAATGTGCGTTCTTTCTTAAATGGCATCTGATGTGGTATCTCTCTTCAGCTCTTTGTGGTTTCCTGTTTTTCGTACACAGATGAAAGTATCTGCTGAGATCTATTAAACTATGCAGTTTATCATGTCTGATTTTTCAGTGTAAGCTTCCAAGTAATGTTTAGACTTCTTTGCGTGACTCAGTAGAAATATAGGAAAATGTCTTTGATGTTATACTTCAAATTGCTATTTGTTTTAATACAGTTTAATTCTGAAATATTTATTATGCAGTGCCAACTTAAAACAGTTGCTCTTTTTCTTGAACAATATTGTAGTACCAAGTAATATATATTTCACATAAGGAAATGCTTTATTGTGGCTTTTCTAGCTATCTCGACACATATAAAAACAACGTAACATAAACTAATAAAAATTGCAAGAAAATGTTAATCAGTAGGTTAGCCCTGTGTCTCCTCTTTTGACATCTAGCAAACATTAAAAAATATTACTTGGAAAATGTGAAATGTTAAGTCCTGAAAATAGTTATGTATCAATTAGTGGTTATATACTGGTTAGTTAACATGTTTTTAAGTAATGTATTGTTTGCTCTCAGTTCAAGGCAGAACCTTTGTAAGAGAAGGGGGCTATGGCTTAGCAAAATTGGGATTCGATCCTAAAGACTTGAGAAAAAGAACTATTAGTGAAGAATTTCTCATAGATTTGAGAGTGATAAACTGGAGTACTTCAGTGTGATCAGCCTCATATCAGATTCCAGTTGTAAGCACTTGGTTGGCAAAATAACAAATCTACATTACCTCAGCCTATACAAATAGAAACTAAGTTTGACCGACTGTGGGTTTGCATTAGGGAAGATAACTTTAATCTCATTCTACCCTGATTTCCCACGTTCTGCCATGTTCACTACTCTCCAAAAATAATCCTCATTATGCCATAACACGTGAAGATGAAAATTTTAGAAAGAGTCTTCTAATATCTATGTAACTGTCATGGGGTATAGCAAACGTTGGCCCAGTGGTGATGATAACTGGATGATTGTTATCAGAAGGTTCTCGGCCAGTATTTAACAGCCTAAGTTATGAAAAAAGGTTACTGCAGTAGATGCTAAATTGATGTTTATCATTCTGAGAAGGGAGACTGTGAAGATGCGAGTTTTTTGCCAAGAACAGAGGTGGTCTTTCACATGAACTTTGAGAAGGTGCAAGGCTTGTTGCTCTACCTGCATGGTAGAATATTTCAGTTTCCACAGTGTTTTCCATCATTGTGCTGTTGAAACTTGAATATTTATCATTGCAATATAAGGTGTCATTTTGTTCCCCCGTGTTTTAAAGGCTCCTTTCAAAGAGCTTGACTCTTTTTGTCTGTTGAAAAACCTAATTAATGCTCATCTACTTCAAAAGTCAGTCTCTGCTGTCTAAATAAATTATCAAATTTTTAATATGGGTTTTCATTAAATTTATTACTTCCCCCCCTCACAGAACTATAGTGCCATGGAAAGTGTTCAGGCAGTGCCTTCATGAAGTTCATCAGATAAGCTCTGGTTTGGAAGCAATGGCTCTTAAATCTACTATTGACTTGACCTGCAATGACTACATTTCAATTTTTGAGTTTGATATCTTCACTAGATTATTTCAGGTAAGACTCAAAAATTTTAGATATTTGCATGACTTTGAAAGCTTCAGTGACCTGAGGCAGTTACCTACGGGTCAAGGAAGGTGGATTGTTGTCAGCACCAACAGCTAAAAAAACTGATATCCAAAACAGACATTCAAGCAGCACCTGCTTTATTTCTGCACAAAAAAAAAAGTATGATTGCAGTATCTTTGTCTGCTGTTTGCATGTTTCACTAATCTTAGATGTATTTTTAGAAATAATGACCTTCAGGTAATTATCTAAATTTTGTGTTTTGGTTATATTTTTGTATCTACATCTACTTAGATTCAGTGTTTCTACCAGAGGTATAAAGAATGTTTCCTATAACTTTTTTTTTTAAAGTTTAGGCCTAATTATTATTATTATTTTTAATAGGCAGATTTTTCCCATTAATGCTCCTCATTCTATCTAAAATAGGGGAATATCTTTGTGAATAGCACTAATATGAGGGAATAGTATTATTGTCAATAGATAATATTTATCTAAAATAAGCTTTGTATGTATGTTACAAGCCACTGTAAATCTTGTGGTCCTTCTACAGAACATAATCTAAGATATTCTTTGAGTATTTGAGTTAACGTAGAAGTCTGTGCCGGCTTGCATCTCTATTAGGTGAACTGATTCTAAATTTGTCAGTTTGGATTTTTCTTTTGTATGTAGCAATCTTTGACGTATCCAATGATTTAGTTGGTCATTTACTTTTTTAAACAACATACATCGATAAACTGTTGCATTATTCTTTTGCCTCTTGCAGATATGTTCAAGTAACAATTTTTTTGTTTACCAAAGCCATGCCATATTTTTGTTCCCTCTTCCATGGCGTTGTGTGTTAATCTCTTTTTAGCTTTATTGGGTTTGCTCTTCTGGGAAAGGTGACTATTACAAAGTTGATATTAGGATCTGGTAGCAGGTGATTAACAGCTTTAGTTTTGAGTTTTGATTTTGATAATCTCTTCTCTTGTCTGAGTCAGAACTATATCAAAGTTGAAAATGTTAAGGTGTAAATAAACTGTTTAATTTAACCACAAATATTGGTTGCTTTTTAAAATAAATAGTCACATGGGCTACAGATCTTTGAATAAAATTTTGGAGGCTCTCTTTGATGAAATAAAATAAGCTGTTGCTGTTCTAGCAAAATCCCTCTAAGCTTTGCCCTTTATGTGCAGCTTGATACGATCAAGTGTTCCAGTCTGAACTTTGATGCCTTGTGAGCCATTTCTACTCTGTCAAAGTTTCTTGCTTTTATTCATTGTTTGGCAAACTGATCTTATTTTCAGTTCAATCAAGCCCAGATCTTGCTCTTAGACTTCACTGCAAATTGTTTGAGGCCTATTGGCTGCAATATACATCGCTATGAAATACATTTATTTGAAGTTCCTTTCTGTAGAATTTGATCACCTTTCTCACTGAGCTCACAGCTAAGAAGTTTGTGCTTAGGTGTTTCTTTTGTTAATTTGATTAGTTTTTAATGTGCATATCAACTGTAAAATTAAAAATCTAACAAGAGATGAATGATCAGAGAAGTAATATTTTTTTCTGACCCTGTGTAGGATCCTATAGACTTTGTTCAAGTTCAGAATATAGTCTCAAATGAGATTTATTTAACTTGATCTGTAAGCCAGTGAATTTGCATTGCTTAGCTTTGTTATTAGGCCATGGTTATTTTGATTCATTTCTGTGCCTGATTCTAGGAAAAAGAAATCAACAGTACTGACATTCGTAAGGAGAGAGGACTGGCTAGGATTAAATGTATTAAATATAATAAAGAAGCAGGGAAAACTTTATCCAAACTAATTTACCAACTTGTGCAATAGCTGCATAACTGTTGAGGTGAACTTACTCTGAACTTGGTTTGAGAATCTCTCCCAGAGGTTACATTTTATTTCTCAAGTTTTTAAACTGCTTCCTTAACTATGTGTGCCTACACCCATGCAGAGAAAATCCCAATTGTTGAAGTAATCAAAACACTGCTTTGCCAACTGTGGGTTGTTACAGAAAAGCTACATCTATAATGATGCTTATTCACTGAAGAAAGCAAGATTACTTTCTGTGAAGATCCTGTAAAAGTGAAGTTGCTCCCCCTGCCTCACCACTGTATACGTGCACAACTCTACCGTTATCTCTGACCAGAGATAAAGTTAGTGTGGAAGTATATGTGGGTGTTTGGAACTAATTCCATCACTGTTAGCATGTTCAATGAAATTGTCCTCTTAAGCAAAAATATTTCTATAGAAGTGCACAAATCTTTTACCATTTAAAATTTCCACTTTTCTAATAATCTTTGAAAGACAAGCTTAGAGTTCGTGCCTGTTGATTTGCAGACCTAGTGTCTTATCATTTACATGTATCGCAGTAGTGGATTAGTCTGCAGAGAATCCAAGCATTAGAGGATTATACTGTTTACTTAAAAGTCTGATACTCGTGATTAACCAACAAATTTGCGTAGGTGTTGTGTTTTGTTGTTTTCTTTTTTGTTAGGGGGATTAAGGGGTGGAATCATGTACTTCATACCTAAGGCTTGTTGTACTGTGGTAATACAAAGCTTCAAAGTGCTGAATGTTTGAATATACTTTTTGACTGACATGCACTTGAATAATACAAAAGGTGAAGGTATGTTGCGTTTTTGTGATGGAAATGTCAGTGCGGTGAAGGGGCAAGAGTCAACTCCCTTTTTACTTTAGTTAGAATAACTAACATTTTCAGTGCGATTAAGACTTCTGGCATCCATCTTCAGTGAGTGTGTAGAGAGGAGGCGACGAGGTGTGGCATCACATCTACAGAAGTGAATTTTTCTCCTTTATAGTTTGTACAAATTTGCTCATTTAACCTCGGTACTGAAACCTTACTGTTCTGTTCCACGAGTCTGATTTGAAGATTTTAAAATACATGTCTTCATTTAAGCAGTGGTTAGGGTTTGCCTAGGGAATGTGTCATCATCTCAAGTTGAACTTCTACAATACTTTGCTCAAGTGTGTCACTTAAATAGACTTTTATTCCCTGCCTCACTAGCCTTTAGAAGTCCCTTTTAAAAGGAATTTGCAGGATACACAGTAACACTAGTCTCTTCTTCTCTGTTGCTTGACTTCTCCTGCCCTGATCTTTTGACAGATATATAAATAAACATCTCTCAACCACAGAGAGGCAGTTTCTTATCTTTTTGAATGCTGGCTATGAACACGTAATATATTTGTGTCAATCCATTCCTTAAATATCATTCATCTTTTATGGTGGAGGAATACTTTATATTTGAAGTAATAGCATATCAGTCATGTTTCACCGAGTTTGTGAAGCATTTGTTATTGAGGGCAACAAATACTGCAGTATTTGTCAATATTTGTTTTGCTTTCTAACTGCAATATTTTTATGACAACTGAAGAAAACAATAAAGAATAAGGAAAGAAATCACAGCTCAAATTAGTAGCTTTATCAGGCCTCATTTCAATGTTACTTATCATTAACTATGAGAATGCCTCAGAACCACTCAAGAATAAGCTCACTTGGGTTTTTATGAAACTATCGCAGTATCATGCTCTGCAGGTTCCTACTGAATTTATGTACTTAATATTTTATGTGACTATGGACAGGAGATCCTGCAAATTCAAAATCTTCAAAATATTTATCCAAATATTATTCTGTATATTATCTCAGGGCTCAGTATTGGGGCAAGTTTTTTGTTTGTTTATTTTTTATGTTTTTAAAATGGTCTTGATTCAGGCATCAAGTGCTGCCTCAGTAAGCTTGCAGAAGACACCAAGTTCAACAGGAGTGTTGATCTGCCTGAGGGCCAGAAGCTCTGCAGCAGGATCTGGGCAGGTTAGGTTGATGGGCTGAATGCAAGTACATGACATCTAACTGGGCTGAGTGCTGGATGCTGCACTTAGGTCGCAACAACCCCATGAAGTGGTATAGGCTTGGGGAATTGTGGCTGGAAAGTTGACAGCAGAAAATAACCTGGGGGTGCTGATAGGCAGCCAGCTGAATGTGAGACAGTAGTGTGTCTGGACAATCTTTCTTACTACTTAGACCTTAACCAAAAGTGTGTATTTTTCTGCTGAAGTGAAAACATTGTGGGTCTTTTTGAAAAATTGACTTGAGTTTTATTAGAAATGTGTAATTACCTGGTTGTATTTATTTGTTTGTCTAATCTTTTTAGCCATGGGGTTCAATCTTAAGGAATTGGAACTTCTTAGCTGTGACACATCCTGGATATATGGCGTTCCTGACATATGATGAAGTGAAAGCAAGATTGCAGAAGTACAGCACAAAGCCTGGGAGGTGAGAAGTTTGGCTGATTACAGCTCTCCAAATAAACATACTATCTCTGAAGCTACGTAGTTTATCTAAATTCATATTTCTAAACTGTGTAATACTTATATTACAATAATGTAGGCGTGAATTTTTACCTTTTTTTCTCATTAACAGTAAATCAGGTCAGTAGTAACATTTTTTTACATACTTGGGATCTTATTTATATCAAAATATATTTTTACAAAATAATTTAATGCTAACTGCCAGAATTTCAGATTCAAAAACTATTGGGTTTTTTTTTTTTTAGATTAAAAGAGTTAGGAGTTTTGTAACCATAATCTATTTTTTATACTGTAATTCTTCCATTGCTATGAAGCAAGTAAAATTTTTAGTAGCCCATGCAAATCTAAACAAATAAACAGGAAAAAAAAAAAGTGAAATGTCATTGCTTTTCCTTTTTGACTTAGGTAAAAATTACTTACTGGAAAGTGTTTTTGGAAATATAATCTACTTTTAAAAATGGGTCGAATTTTTACTAACAGTAAAGTAAAATTCATCTTAGACTACTTTTACCTTTAAGTTCTCAAGCTTTCTTGCCTACTCTTTAGCTTTCTAAATTTGCTGCAGCATCACGTGTTTACATATCTAAGAGCTCATCATTTTGAAACTTGTTAGAGAAATATAGCAGTAACGTGAGACACTTATATGTACATTCTGTACTTGGTTTCTTCTGATTTTTTTTATTTTTTTATTTTTTACCAAACATACTATCATGTTAAGTTACCTATCTGATCAAGTGCAGGTGCAAGAACCTTGTGTTTCCAGTGAGATAACTATCCTATCTTGGCACTTGTGAGCTATATTATGGACTTCAGATAACTAGTTTGATTTTTAGAGTGATTGCTATACATTTTCTTTGATTAACTCTGATTAGAAAAGATAAGTAATGGAGAAATTATCCAAACTTACTGTAACGTTTCTTGTAAGTATAGAGTTAGTTTTAAGATTACTTTCTATTTGAATACTGCAAGATGACTTTCCTGAGTTGTTCAGGTGAAATATTGAATTTTAAATGAATAGGAGATAAAGTGAAGATACAGGGTAAAATTACATTTGTAATCAGTTTAAAACATTTTGGAAATTACAGGTTTTGTTCAAATGAGTAGAATCTGGTTACTTCAATATAATGTTGACTTTAAGTTTTTAAGAACCGTGCTTAACTTCAGAGGGGCTGAGATTTCCTATTTAAAATCGTTTGAGTATAAAGAAAAAATTGAGCTATAACCAAGAAAAGCTGTTTTCTAATATAAAATTGAGTTTGTGGTATTTCTTTATGGGATGCTTTTCTAAATGCAGTGTTTGCATCTGACAAGGTGTCTAGGCTTCTTGGTAAAAAGAAAATAATGCCCAATGCTCTTGCCAGTAGTCTTCCTTTTTTTTCCCTGTCTGTATTACGTAAACTCCTAGATATCAACTATACAATAGAAAAGTATTTAAACTTAAGTCTACTTGGGTTGCTGGTATTTTTTGAAGTGAAGTGATACTTCTTCCATCTTGTTCACCAACTCACAACAACATCCAAAATTAACAACGATAGTAGAGCAGTTTTTATTATTCATTGTTTGCATTTCTGTTGCATCGAAAGGTGTTTTCTGTTTCTGAACAAACTTTCCATTGATTCATATTCATGGCCTGTGTATGCTCAAATGGCTCATGTTTTAGCTGTGTGGAGGGTCAGTAGTATAATATGCTGTCCTAGAAAAGATTTATGGTCTAAATGTATGTAGTGTAGGACTATTCACAGTAAATGTGCATTTTTCACTTTGAGAAAAATCAAGCAAATGAAAATTTGGATTGAGGGAGATGCTGTTATCCTCTTTTGTTTATGGGGAACTGATGGAATAAAAGATGCTGGTTTATTTAAGGTTACGTGCTAAGTTTGCCCAAGTCCATCTAATGCTGACTTTTTATTCATCTTGTTTTTATCAAGCTACATTTTCAGACTGAGTTGCACTCGCTTGGGGCAGTGGGCCATTGGGTATGTGACTGGTGATGGGAACATACTGCAGACCATACCTCACAATAAGCCTCTGTTTCAAGCTTTGATTGATGGCAGTCGGGAAGGATTGTAAGTACAAATTCCTGTAGTTACCATAGGAATTAAATCCTGGTTTTCTTCTTCTGTTGCTTGAGATGGGTAAATATTAAAGATCTTTGAAACAGAAAATCTAGATATGACATTTGCCATTCTTTTGGAGATTAAAGGCCATCCTTTTTATTCTTATTTCCAGGTAATTCCATTAACCAAAGTTAACAAAAGACTTATCTCATAGTGGATAAATTCTAGGAGAAAATAAAATTGGGTAGCTGTCACTTGGATTATTTCCCAGTAAGAGTCACAAATGCACTTAAGCTTATTGAACAATTACTACTGCCAGTTACTCATATGTCTAGCTCTGGACAGTGATCTGCAAGCCATGTAATTGCTTTTTTATATATTGTGCAGCCAAAACATTTTCCAGGTTTACTGGAAAGATTTCTAATTATAAAAGAATCTAAGTTTATGAGAAGTAATGTTTTTTTTTACTAGGTTGATGTAACAGACAAATACTTGGTGCCACAATCTTTTTTTGTTACATTTTGATATATCCTCGTAATGATCATATATATGATCATAATTAATTAAAAAAATAAAAAACAGAAAAATTGATCAGTTCTCAAAAATTGACAAATTTCTTTGCAAAATTCCAGTTTTAGTCAGTTGACTTTAATAATTTTATTTCAGGCATGATTTCATATTTTGAAAGACATCAAGTTACTTTAGCTATTGCCTTTGTAAAATAAAACATACTTATTACAGTAGTGTTACTACTACACAATTTTCATGATCAAAATTGGTCAAACAAAAAATGAAGAATATTAATTCTAGGTGAAGTTTTTGTACCATATTTAAATATAGTTTTTTCACAGTTGGCACTCAACAACCTGACTTTCAGGAAACTGTTTCCGAGTTAGAGGTAACATAAATCTCGATATAGAACAACTCTATAATAACATTAACTTATTGGTTTCCCACAAGATTGAAAAGCTCCCATCTGTTCTTGCCCTAAAGTCCAGTCTGCATCTCAGATTCTCAGTGTAGATTCTTGTCAAAATATACAGATGTTCACAAATGTATGTTCCTATCTGTTCTACTGCACTGGTTGAAATAGTCTACAGGGTCACTTAGAGCCATGCTTGTGTTCTGAGATCACGGTGAACATATCCAAGTCTAAGTTCACTGTAAAGTGAAGATCAAAAATAATATTGCATCTAGATGCTTCAGAAAGATTATCTGTGATAGCTCATATGCATTCTGCTGCTGATTATGATTGTGACGTTAACATCTTTCTAATGCTTTTATAAGTGAACTTTAGCATGTAACAAAATTAACTTGTAGCAGTTAGTTGCACTCAGAAGTTGAAAAAGATGACTAATCTTGAAAAAGATTATGCATTTTAGTTAATGACTGCTGTAACATATATTGTCTCTCTGAAATTTCATAGGCATTATTTATGTAACAAAGATGAAGAAATGTGCATATTTATAACAATTTCTTTGTGATGCAGCTATCTCTTCCCAGATGGACGAAGTTACAATCCTGATCTGACAGGATTATGTGAACCTACACCACATGATCACATAAAGGTCACACAAGTATGTTGCACAGTTTATCAGTTATTTTTTAATCTTCACTTCCCTTAGGATCTCATCTAGTAGTGATAATAAGCTTTTATTAAAATGTGAGAAATGAATTCATGAAAGTGAAAATGTATTGTTGATAGAAGGGCTTAGATGAGGAAGAACTTAATAACCATTTAAACCCTAGAGCCAATGATGATGCAGACAGTATGCCTTGGAAAATTTTGTTTATTCTAAGGCTCATCTATGTGAGAAATGAGTTAATGGTTTTTAAAGATTTTTCTGATATTTGTGTCGTATGTTTATGTAGCTCAGAGCTTACTTGATAATAGCATGCAAGTGTAAAGGAATAAAATCAAGATCTGTTGATAGTTTTTAAGCCTGAATAAGTATGCTACAGCTTGTTGATAGATCCAGGAGGAAAATTTTAGTTTATTTGTTTAAAAAAAACCAAAACCACAAAACAATTCCCTGATCTCTTGTTTCTTCTGGTTATTGTGCAACTTAAAAGAGAGATCCGTGAAAAGCAACAGAAATAATTAAGTGCCTAAAGGAACTTGCTTTCCAGAGAGCAGACCATCTAGATGTTTGTAGTCTTCTTAGGTGATGATATGATATTATACTGTGCAGATGTTTGATGTTCAAGGAATAGGAAATAACCGCCACAAAACAAAGGCCTGATTAAAAATGGTACTGAAATTAATACTAGAATGTTTAGGTATGCAGTTGCAGAGTATTTCTCCTTACAAAAAAATGCAGAATACTTGAGGTTGTCTTCAAGGAAAGACATCAGACTAGATACAACTCTTTAAAACTGTACTGTTTTTAGATGGTCTTCCATTTCGTCAGGGCAGAAGGGTGATCTGCTGTAATTTAGTGTAACTGGGAGTACTTTAGAAATATTCATTTCTCTCTGGTAACACAAGGAATACCATTATGAAAATATTTTTCAAAAATAACTGTTTTGAGAGAATTCCTACAAACAATTACCTGAGAAAAATATAAACTCATTCACCATCCTGCCTTCCCTCTTTTCCCTCCAAACTTAGAATAGTAATAAAAGATATCAGTAATAAAAAAGAGATATCAGGTATGTTGCATAAAAAGTTTTTCCTTACAAAAATATTATCCTTACTTTCTCTCAATGATTGTCCTGTTTTCTGCAAGCCAGTCATCCTATATTTTGAGTAAAGTGAATGAATCCAGTTGATTCTGAACTTGTAGTTAGGAGGAATCTATTAGTTAATGCTCATAGTAATTCAAACAGTCTGAACTACATGAATGCTTCCTTAAAAAATATCTAGCTGCAGTAGTTTAAAACTGTCATTAGGAGCTAATTAAACTATTAAAAGATCGTGTAAAACTAGCTCCAGATCTAGATTGCTGCAGATGGATTCTTTGCAAGAGCTCCACCATGAGCATCTTTAGTACAGACTGACTACAGCTACAGATATAAACTGTCTCTATTCTCTTTTGCCTGACCTCTTCTTTTACTGAGCAGTAGCTACTTATTTTCCTGTGACTTTGATTATTCTTACTTTTAGCTTTCAAAAGACAAAAAAGCTTTCTAGAAATGCTTTTCCTAAGTCTAGACGTTCTAGACTTGCGTTTTATCTATTATTTATTTTGCTTGAAAGTGTTCTTGTACCTTACTGACAGTCTTGTAAGAAGGATACAAAGTGCTTAATGATCTGTTCATGACTGTTGCTGTGTCATCTTCCAGGGATGCTCTTGTCCATACTACCTTCACAGGGGTTATTTACTTCAGTGGAAAACTATCCAATCTGTAGGTAGAAATGCCTCATTTGTCAATTTTTAGTCCAGTAGCTTTTGCTAGTTCTAAAGATGTACCTAGAAAAAGAAATCTCCATTTTGCTTCCATGCAAAGGGAATTTCTCCCTTTGCATGTGTTCCTTATCTTCCTTTTAACTGCAACCAAGGAAAAGCAGGATGTATGCTTTGCATCAGTATAGCAATTAAAAGTGATAAGTTTGACAAAAAAAAAAAAAGGCACAGATTTGTTAATAGAGTAAATAAAGTAAGCACTATCAGTAGACTACCTGAGTATTAATAGAGTGGGTTGGAAAGTAGGATTCAGAGAAATGTTTGCCACCAGTAGTGCTGCAGTATATTCTTTATAAACAAATTGCAGTAAAGAAATAATCTGACTTTCTTTTGTTACAGGAACAGTATGAATTGTACTGTGAAATGGGTTCCACTTTTCAGCTATGTAAAATCTGTGCAGAGAATGACAAGGATGTGAAGATTGAGCCTTGTGGACACCTCATGTGCACCTCTTGTCTTACGGCATGGCAGGTACAGTCATAGTTCAGTTAGAAGTAGATGGATCTCTCTGTTACATCTCTGTTTATGGTGGATTTACTGTTTCTACTTTTCTAGGTACTCAGCAAGAGGGTTCAAGGTCTTACCTATTTAAAATGATATATTTAATTTCCTGGACTAAAATCCATTAAAAACAAGGTTTTAGGAGTCATTAAAATCTAGATTTGTAGACTTGCTGACTTGTAGACTGGCCATTTTCTAACTTGCTAATGTGGAAATAATTTTCTAAGTATCTTCAGACAATGACAGATGGACTCCTGGTGCTAGTTGTGCCACCAAGGTCATTTCACGATATGTTCAAGAGGAATAAAAGGACAGGAAGCAATCAGGAGTGAATAGTTGACCAGACAGGGTTTTATAATGAGACAGGGTGTCTTCTCTCAGAAGAGAATTAGTAATAAATGTCACATAAGGCTCAATAAAAAAATAACCTTTAAGATTCCTGTGTTTTGTGTTGATAACATATAAATCACTAAACCCACCTAGATTTTAGCTGATTCTTGGGGTAAGAGGCTCAACAGAGAGAAAAACTGTGATATCAATGTCATTTACAGAATATTTCTGAAAACACATAGAATTTCTCGTGACACAGATTGGGATGTTTTCTGTCTTGTACGTGAACAAAACTTGCATTGGCAAGCCAACTCAATGAATCAGAAGTATCATTTGACTTTTTCTTTCATTAGCAATAAAGCTGTCTGAAAAAGATTCCCGATTTTCAATTTTCTGTTGTTTCTCTTTCTGAAATTTGAATTTGCTCCAAACACAAACCTTTCAAGTTCCCCAAGACGAGAAATTCTCATAAAATTCTTTTTCACACATACTCATATAGGAGTACTTGCTTCATTACTAAGTAGCTGCAGAGAGCAGAAAAAATAATTATTTCTCATTTCAGGAATACCTTTTTTTTTCTGCTCTTACCAGTTTCATTTTTAATGATAAACAGACATCTGATTATGTTAATCTTTGAATTACAAAATTCTAAAATTGTGATGTCTGTAGCTATTTGGTTATGGATTTTTTTTGTTGTTGTTGCTGTTTTATTTTGACTTGACTTCTTAGAAACTGAAGGTCCTTGCACTTTTGGTTGCTAGGTCTCTGATATTATGGTAGCAATACTTCATTTACAGTGTTGAGCTGAGCTAGGTATGTGTTCCAATTCTGGACACTCAAGAAGTTAATGTACTCAATATTTTGGTTAATGGCTAGGAATTCAGGAAGAACATGACAAAACATTTTAGACTTAGAGAATTGACCTTTTCAGAAGCATCAAGCTTCATCAGAACGTTGCAGTCAGTGAAAATTGGCCAGGTACATTTTAGATTTCATTACAAATTTAACTTTTGTATAATTAGTGAGGCAATGAAGAAATATTGCACTGTAGCAGCACCAGCTGTTGCAGGCTTCTGGGATACCATTTAATTGCCAGCATAATGCCTCATTAGATATGCCTCAGCAGTCCAATACAGATGTTTTCACTAAGCAGAAAAAAATGTGTTATTTAATAAATTGAGTAAGCAATATCAGATCTGCATAAAATGCCAAGGATGATTCAGTGTTGTTCACCTTTAGGGAGATCAATTTCTCAATTAAGTCTTGGTTTAACAATCTTAGTTTTGTGTTATGCAACAAGATGAAAATTTATTCCTAAGGAATCTCTTCTGTAAAAACTACTGTTTTGGACTAAATTCTAAAAATATGTGGGCATATGTACTGTATTGTAAGGTTCACTATAGCTACTTTCTCCGTGTTCTAAAAATGTTGACAAAACTATGCATTCGTATAGAATTTAGCTCTCAGTTTTAATTTCATTGTTCATACTGTTGAATATGAGTCTGCTGTTGTTGTTGGTTACTCAGTATGTTTTGATGAATATGTAACTTCTGAAAAGAGAGGAAATTGCTAGACACAGCTATTTGAAAACACTGTTATAAGACAGCCTTGCAATTACAAAGCTCTGTACCTTATCTATACAGATATTTTGTTTGTTTGTTTTTGTTTTGTTTTTGAGGTTTTTTTCTTTGTTTTTTAAGAACGTCATCCATTAAAATGTATGAATAGGAGAATTTCTGTTCACTTGACAATAATTACTTCAGTAGATCCATGAAAATTTGATGTGTTCTTTGAGGTAATCGTAAGTGATGTTGACTGCTTCTTTGTAGTTAAGATGGAGCAGGGCTAGAAGTAGATTACAGGGATATTTGCATACAAAATGAAAATCCAATACTTACCCTGTAAATATATGTGATTGTTGTCATGAGATACCATTTATAGTTATCTGGCCCCAGTTCTTCCACAGGCTATAAAAACACCTGTCAGTTCAGTGAGAATTGTCAAGCGTTCTTGTCGAGTGTCAAGAAGAAAATAATATAGGACCAAAAAAAAAAAAAAGAAATCTGTCCATAAACTTAAGAAATCAAAAAGCTGTGCTTGCTTGATGACATTTCAGGACAGTTTACTTTAGATATTTTGGTAGGTTGTTTAGAATTTATTTTTTTTATTTTCATTATAGAATCGTAGTGTGGTTTATTTTAAAGGGGCCCTAAAGATCATCATCTTCTAACCCCCATTACCATCTTAGAACCTGACTATGAATATGACCCAATGTAACTTTTGAATTCAGATTGAATTATTTTGATCTCTTAAATCTTCAGGGCTTTTTTTTTTAATGTGAATTTTTTTTTATTTGGTTGGTTTTAGTTTTATGTTTTTTGTGTTTGTTTTGTTTTTAAGATCAAATCAACATGGTGCCTATTCATGGAAAAAAATATGTATTTCGGAAATGGATAAAAATAAATACAAATATGGCTGCTTGAAAATCATTTAACACATTATACCACTTAAAAATTAAAACTCAAGTAATTTGTTTTTCTGATAGCAAAGAATCATTGAATTGTCTAGGTTGAAACAGACATCATGAAATATAACCATCAACCTGACCTACCAAGTAATATCACTAAACCATGACCCTTAGTGCCACATCTATACTTCCCTTAAAAAATGTGTGAAGACAGTTCTTCGCTTTGCATAATTTGATGAAAATGTTATTTTGATATTTAAACATGTCAAAAAAGTTTTTACCCTTAAAATTCTGAATGCATATTGCTGAATGTTCGATATGTACTGCATAAGGGTTCTTCAGAGAATAATACCTGCACACTCTGAAGCTTATTGGTATTTTCTAAATAAAAATTAAAACCAAATATTTTGTATTTAATATAGGAGAGAGAAAATAAAATGCATTATCTCTATCTGCACACCTTGCCTTTATTCTTCTGAAGAAGTATGAAAATTGTAATTCAAAAAGGCAGAATTATTTTTGATGCCCTGTAGAGATAACAGTTCCTTTTTGGTTAGTTATTTTTAAATGGAATGTAGTGATTGGAAGATAGCTTTAAAAGCACGATCATTTTACTATTAGCTGCAGTGAGATATCTATGAAACTTGAAGAGGTCCTAGGAAAGGGCATTTTTGTATAGAAACATAGAGATAATGACCTTATATTTTGCATACTTTTAAAAGTGCTTCTTTTTTATTTTTAATAATTTATGTGCCTTTTCTGTTTTACTGTAGGAATCTGATGGCCAAGGCTGTCCTTTCTGTCGCTGTGAAATCAAAGGAACTGAACCAATTATTGTGGATCCGTTTGATCCAAGAGATGAAAACTCCAGATGTTGCAGTATTATCGATAGCTTTAGTATGCCCATGTTGGACTTGGATGATGATGATGACAGGGAGGAGTCTTTGATGATGAACCGACTGGCTTCAGTCCGAAAGGTATAGTTTCAAATATTTTACAACAAATAAAGCTGTATATTTTTAAATAGTGCTGCCTGTAACTAAACAGTGAGAGACTGCATTTCATGTAAGATTCCAGAAACTCACTGAAAACTTCTCAGGGCGAAAAAGCAAAATGCTTTGATATTGCAACAAGAATACTAAAAGCAAATAGGAGAAAATTATATATATTTAGACTCTTGTGTGATGTGAATAGAGTTAACTTTGTTCATAATGGAGGAAGCAACAAATGTGTTAGGATTATACATGAGATTATCCATTGATAATAAATATTATTGCTTTGTAAAGATGACTTTGAACCCAAATCATATTGCACACAAGTGCCTCTTTGTCATACTTCATGTAAGTTGTCTATAATTTTTCTGTAATATAAAAGGGATTTTATTAGATAATTTTAGAGAGGAAAAAGCTGAAATTATTCATAGTAGTGTTCTGTTTCTGGATGTATTTGTTCTGGAAGTGCTCTATGTTCATTTCTCAGATTTTTATATTGATTGCAGGAGATGTTATCACAAATGAGAACAGTAATTAACAAAATCTTATATGGTTGGTTGTTTGCAGAGTTCCTCTTACATTTTAGCTTTGAATAATACTCTCATCGGCCATCTAACACTGAATTTTACAGTGCATTTTCCATATTTTGCCTTTTACTAAGGTCATCTAGATTGAGTAGTTGACTTAAAATTAATTCTGTAACACCCTACTCTTCCATTTCCTTATCATTGTATTTGTTATGAAAAATCTGAACGCACCTGTCATTTAATATGCATACTCCTGATAATCTTTCCTAACCTCTTAAGTCAAACATTCTTGTGTATGTAATACAACATAGCCTATTCTCAGGAACAGTGTATCCTTCCTGATGAGACTTAAGTTGCAGTCTGCACCCAGACCTTTGTGAGATAGCCTTGAATTGATAGACTTTTATAACATTATCTCTTCTATGATAAGGCCAAAATGCATTAAGATTTTTTTAAAAAAGAAAGAACTGTAAGCTTTAATGTAAGAAGTCTTGTTCTCAGTATCCAGTGTTTGAATGCTTAGATGTTTGCTGTTTTTATGTCATTAATTTCGTTGTTCAATAAAAGAAACCTGCTATTTATTCCTAAAGTTTTAGAAACAATACTTTTCACTCTTTTTTTTAACCAGTTTAAATCATTACTTGGAAACATTGAAATACCATGTTAACATGTGATTTTCAGCTGCTGTTGCCTTCTAAAAACTGTTACCAGTGGTTGTAGAGTTATGCTTTTAAGTAAATCACTATATGTAGCATATATTATTTATTCACATTTTTTGGTTTATAATTCAGCCTTGTCTGAGTCTTAAGCATTATTCATTTTTCTTGATAAATAATACTTTCTCAGAGCCTAGTAGGAGAAACTGCAATATTTTGTAGGATTTTACTATCTTTGAATTTGTCTTTTGTTTCTTGTTAATGCTGTTAATATAAACTTGGTACTGCATTTTGGCTGTGTTGTGGAGTCATTTGGGATGTAGAAACAATGGAGATGAAAGGACAGGGATAATCATTTGCAGGCAAGTTGATAGTATAGTTGTTTCATGATCCTAATGATCATATTGGTCAACTCATATTTTATTGCAAGAGTTGTAATAAAGCTGCCAACCTTTGAAAATCAAGTGGGTTCATTTTGTCTCAAATCATCTGGCTTGACCATGTAATAGTATTACTGAGGAAAATCATCTTGTTGTCATATCTGACTGCTAATGAGTTGGGAACTTAAACCTGATAATCAGTGAAAGTTCCAGTGACATAAGCTTTCTGAAAATGTGGGGCTTCAAGATGTGTTCTTGGAATTTTCAAATCAGTCTTTATTGTCTTGAATGCCTCACGGGAGTTGCATTGTTGTTGCCTTTGAGACTTGTACTGAAAACTTTCTGAAATTGTCATTACTGTGTAAAGAAGATTAAAACTTTTCATAATCTCTTGTACCTCTATGAATTATAAATGCAACTTGGATGCCATAAAAATACAAATTTTGCAGTTTATCTTTCTATCTCTGAAATATACTCATAAACAGTAAGTGGTAACTGCATTAAATCCCCGAGGGACCTCAGACTTGAGTGTGTTTTAAGGAAAAGAATAATCTATTATTTAATGGAGTGAATTTATCCACTTTTAAACAAATGAATAATTGTTGTTGTAGGTGTTGTGTATGAGGCAGCAGCAGCAGCAGACCAACAGTATCAAAGGTTTCAAAGAAATGCACTGCAATTAGTCTGTTTATTGGCTTCATCAAGCAGCTGTCTTTTGTATTTCGAAATTATCTTCAGATAATTCTTTATGTACCAAAGATAAAGAGTGGTGCCAAAACTTCTGCTAATTGTCTCATTGCTGAGAAATTTCTAATGCTGTAGTAATCAGTGTCAGAAAAGAAACTTGAATTCACAACTACTGGGGGAAAACTGATACCACTATTTCCCAGTAATAGATACATCTGATTAAATCATGCAACTGTGTTCCACACTGCAGTCCAGTTGCAAAAACAAGTCACAGCTGCTTGTCCCTTGGCAGCAGTTGTGCCAACTAGATGAAATCCAAGTCCTTAGAAAGGAGTCTGTGCTCTTTTCCTTAATTACATCTTTATTGCAGGTCTGTGTTGCAGCAGAGCCCCTTTGTATGCTGAAGGTCTGTCTCCTGTCATGGCCAGTTCATTTATATTAGTTTGTGTCTTAATTGCTTGTTTTTCCTTTTTCCCATTGTGCTGCTCTCGTTGCTCCTTTATTTTTCACTAAACAGAAAACGCATGGAAATCTCCAATAGATAATGAGTAGAAAAAAATCAAAGTATTTAGTCCATAGGGAATGTTTCAGGTTTTTTTAAAAGGTTGTATTCTGTGTCAAAAATAGTACTTGTTAAGTACATTTGTTGATAACCCTAACATCGACAAGAAATGCAGCCATCTTGTTTGAAAAATCAAACAATTAAGCAAGTAGGCAGGTTGGATATAAAAAGAAATGTACTTTTTAAAAAAATGAGAATGTGAAGGAAATCTGACAGTGGATGCTGAAGAAAATGTTTGTTGCTGTGGGATTTTCTTTTGTTTGTAGATTATAACAAAGAATCATAATTTTTAGTTTCTCCCGGCAATATCCTCTCTCATACTTCAACACCAAACAGTTAAATGGGTTAAGCTTCTTCATAGGGTGGAGTAACTGTTAAGTTTTATTAGCAATTTTCTTTTTTCTTCACATACCTCATAAGTTATTAGCCTGTTGGCCATCATTGGTTCCATTTTTGAGCTACCATAAATGTAGAGACTTATTACACCACTTCCATTTACGTTTAATAATTGAATCTTTTTGGAGATGTAAGACTTACTTATTTAGATCTATTTCAAACAATTTGAGAAATAAATTGATCTTCTTTCTGATGCTGAAGCCAAAGGATTGAATATATTATATTATAACACTTTTGGTGTTTAGGAATGCTTGGTGGAGATGTATCTGAACTTTGAAAACTAATGCTATTCAATGACACAGTGTTTATTAGGATATTTAACTGATGGATGCTTTCTATGAAGGCAAATGAACTGACATTTGCTTTATAGTCAGTTTATAATTCTGGTTGCTCAGGCATGCTTGCAAGATAAGTATCTAGCATAGTTATTAATCTAGTTCCCTTTTCATAGTGATCAGTGAGGGTAAGCACCTCACCTGTCTTTCATGTATTTATTCTTATGGCCTTACAGTTGAGGTCAGGGACATTCACCAATTAAAGAAAAAAAGTTAAAATTAAGTATTGAATTCAAGTCATTTAGTATGTACATTCAGTGAAGAAGTACTAAGAAAAGAGAAGCTGGGAAGCTTCTGGCAGACATTAAGATAGTGAATTTTCAATAGTTCAGTCTCTTAAATATGTAGTTGTGACACTGCCCTTACACTTACAGACCAAATGCTAAGATAAAAAGTGTCACCGAAAGTCTTTCTGGCAAGGGAATTGAAACTCAATCTTCTAGCTCTTCAATACCTTCTTGCTTTTCCCTCTCATTTTTTTTCTTGCCTTGTTAACCAGTAATACGGTCGTGGCTTTTATTTCAAATGGAAATCTAGTAGCAGATCCCAATTGTATAGAATATTACACTAAGATGTAAAACACAAAGTATTGAGTTAAGAGTTAAAATACTAGATCCTTTTGCCTAGATCTACTTTTGAATTTATGAAGTTTTCAGACTCTTTAAAATAGTCAGTACATATAAAGATAACGTTGACTTCACTTTATTGAAGAACTTCCTAGTCCTAATCTCTGTTGTAACTGTAGGATGTACCGTGTTGATGTCAGAAATCTTACAAACGGAGGGGAAACTTTTGATCAGAGTGATTTAGCAGATGCATATGCATGAGCAATTTTATGTGCTTTATGTAAGAAGACAGTCTCTATACAAGTTGCATAGTGAGAATACTCAGTGCATGAGTGTTCTGAGTCTGATGACTCCTGCGAATGTCTTGAAGCTACTTTAACTGCTGCCAAAAATAACACAGAATGGCATGAACATCCAGATTTACTTAGTGTACACTGATACAATTACATAGGTTCACAGGTGTGCCTTGAACTGATTTACGCAATAAATTAAACTGCGTGTTTGAACTTGCCCAGTTGGTTGGAAAACTGCAGAAGTAGGTGGAACGTAGACTGAGGAGTGAAATCTTTGATTCTGATTGTAGTATAGCGTATTTTCTCATTTTTAAATAATAAAAAATGGTGTTTTTAGTGAACATTCCTCAACTTCCACTGGGCCTATGAATTTGAAAGGATGAGTAAAGGAAAAGAAATCATGATTTGTCACTTGGGGACAATATTTATCAGCAAATCAATGAGGAAGGAAATAAATTCTTTGTCTACTGACTTGATGATTTTGCTTAGTAAGTTTTCAGAAGACACACATTCCTTTTTTTTTTTTTTTTTTGCAGAGGTATGATATAACAATGGGTTGCTGTTAACAGACAATATTATGGGCATCTGGCTTTGAAAGTTGCACATAGAGAATTATGAGATGGAATACTTATTAATGGAAAGGTTATCAAGAGTACTGCTCCGGTACTACTGCAGAATCACTTTTTACATATGCTGTTGTTTCTTTCATGATGGCAAGAATTGCTTGTTTAAACAAATTACTGGAATATATTCTCTTTTATTTTTATCACAAATTAATACGGTTTTGAGATGCATGGACTTTTAGACTTCTATCCAGTAATCAGGATCTGAGTACCTATACATGAATTAAGAGTTGTGAGGTGTCCATTATGATAAATGACTATCAGTAAATACCTGGCAAGTATAAAATGTTCTTCTAATGAAATGAAAGTTATTTACTTGATCATCAGGTAAATTCTAGTAATTTTTTTTTTCTGTCTTGAAGTGCAATGAAAGGCAGAATTCACCAGTGACTTCTCCAGGATCTTCCCCTCTTGCACAAAGAAGAAAACCACTTCCAGACCCCCTGCAAATCCCACATCTTAGTCTTCCACCTGTACCACCTCGTCTGGATCTTATTCAGAAGGGAGTAGCACGGTCTCCATGTGCCAGCCCAACTGGATCACCAAAGGTAACTCTTACTGACCCTTATTTCTTTGTACATGAAGGTTCAGTAGATTTATTTGATTGTTTTCATGTGAGCTTGCTTGCTTGTTTTGGAATATTGACTATTAACAAATCTTGTGTGTGTTATCTTTTTCAGGAGTATGTTCAAAAAGATTTTTAATTCCTTGTTGCTTAGAAAGGTTCTCAATTAGATCAACTTTGATTAAGTCACTAAGAGATTCTTGTTTCCTTGTTTCCTTCAGTTAACTTTGGATATGCCTGTCTTGCATAATAAATTACATAGTCAGGTGATTACAGCTACATGCATTGGTCAAATGTGACCTGTTAATCTGATGGTTATATTATACTTCATTATGCTCAGAATTTTAAAGACATCAATTTAACAACACTGTTAACAGATCAATTCTGTAATAAACCCTGATTTGTGAAACCAAATAGAAGTGAAAATTTCCTGAAAGTAGATTTAAAGGCCATTATCTCATTAAAATTACATGTTGTTCTCTGATGGTTATTTGTGCTCATTTGCACAGTACTTTGACAAGGAAAATATGTGCAGATAGCCTGCTTTCAGAACTATAAGTGGCATATATTATGACTCAAGTTTCAGGGGAAATAATAATCATAGAATCTTCTGAGTTGCAAGGGACCTTTAAAGTTCATCTAGTCTACTCCCCTGCACTGATCAAGGACACCTACAGCTTGATCAGGTTGCTCTGAGTCCAGTCCAACTTTGAATGTCTCCAGGGATAGGGGCCTCCACCACCAATTTGGGCAACTTGTTCCAATGCTTCACTACTATTTATTATAAAATACTTTTTCTTATATACAGTCTAAATCTCCCCTCTTTTGCTTTGAAGCCATTTCCCCTTGTTCTGTCACAACAGAGCCTACTAAAGAGCCTGTCCCCTTCTCTCTTTTAGCCCCCCTTTAGATATTGAAAAGCCGCTCTCAGGTCTCCTCAGAGCCTTCTCTTCTCCAGGCTGAACAACCCCAGCTCTCTTAGCCTGTCTTTGTGGGGAAAGCATTCCATGCCTTCGATTGTTTTTGTGGCCCTCTATTGGACATGCTCCAATAGGTCCATGACTCTCCTGTACTGAGGACTCCACATCTGGACACAGTATTCCATGTGAGGCCTCATCAGTGCAGAGCAGAGGGGCAGGATCACCCCTCTTGACCTGCTGGCCACGCTACTTTGGATACAGCCCGGGATATATTGGCTTTCTGACTGCAAGGACACGCTGCTTTCTCATGTTTAGCTTGTCATCTAGCAGCCCTTTTGGCAGGGCTGTGCTTCATTCTTACATCTTCCAACTTGTACTGATAACGGAGGTTGCCATGACCCAGGTGCAAGACCTTGCATTTGGATGTGTTTGTTGAACCTCATGAGGTTCTCCTGGGCCCACTGTTCAAACCTGTCTAGGTCTCTCTGGGTGGAGTGTTGTCCCTTGGGTGTGTTGACCACACCACATAGCTTCGTGTCATCTGCAAGCTTGTCATTGATTTCCATCTGTTCATTGAGCCATTGACCACCACTCTCTGAATAACCACTCTCTGGGTATGGTCTTGCAAGAAGTTTTGTGTCCATTGAACAGAACACCCATTAAATCCATATCTTTCCAATTGGGAAAGAAGGATATCTATAGTTAATGAATTGTGTACTTACTGTGTTTTTTGAGACGAATGATGCTAAAGAGTTAAAGAATTTTCAAGTAAGTATAAGCAAAACAGCTCTGTTTGCTTCTCTCTGTTATGAGCTGCTTATTTTGTTTTAATAGCTGTACAAAGAGAGGAATTTCAATTTTGATCTTAGACAGTGAATTCAAATTCAAGTTTTAAATATGAATTGAAACTTGTGTGCTTATAGTAATCCAGTATGAAATACCTTTTTGGCACTCTTGGGTTTTTGCTTCAAGCTTGAAAATCAACTTTTTAAAGTTCTGATGGTCTATAATTCAGACGGAAGAATAGAAGTTTGAACAGTTTCTTTATCTTACTTCTTTAATCACATTTTTATGTTATACAAGGGAAATTGTAGCAAATTGAGAATATAAACTCTTACATATGTTTGGCATATCTATTAAAATATACTTTAATAGACAATTTGTACAAAATTCTTGGCTTTAAAAAAAAAAAAGAATGGAATCAGAAATATCACTAATATCACTTTGTCTTTCTCTTAAATTATTTTGAAAATGCTTCTGTTTTCCCATAATATTTTTCCATATATACGTAAAAGTATTTTGGGAGGTGCAAAGGAAACAAGATGGGAAACAACAAGCAATTGCAATTTCATGCTTAAAAATAAAGACAAGTTGTTCTACCAAAACTACTATTATAGTCACTTTTCTTCAGTGGGAAACACCACCAACAAAAAAATTTGGACTCCTTGCTGCTTGGTTGCTTGATTTTCTTGCTGCCTTGACAGTGAGAATTAATCTTTTTCTTAACTAGCATCTTGATTAAATTCTTCTTTATTTAATATAGTAATATTGTATCCTGTTTATATGAATTGACCTGCATGTAGAATAATGTTTTTGTTTTTTTTCCTACATAAATAACATCTTGAAGAGTTGCACTAAAAATACTGGTGGCCTACCTTATGAAGTGAGACCAAATACTTTTCTTCCTTTGAAACTTTTGTGGCCTCACTCTCTTGAACTGGTAATATTATGCAGACTTGTCGGAGTCCAGAAAAATCACACATTCAGTGAGAAGTAATCTTCCCTATGCTTATTACTGCAAAAAAAATATTTCCTGATAACCTAGGAAGAACTGACTCAAGCATAATTTTGTATAACATTTCTAGTAATTCTCTCCTACTGAGATTCTTTTGTTTTTATCAGATTTATGCTTTTAGAAACTATACATATATTTAGAAAATGTACGTACATTTTCTTTCTGAAAATTTGTTTTATTGTTTCAGTATTTTTGCACATAATTTTGAAAAAAAATTTACCATTTGTGACACAGTTCAGTTCTGAAAAAGGAAATATGCTGGCAAAAGTTGTTTGCAGACAATGTAATTGCAAACATAAATATGTACTAAGAATGCTACCTGAAAAATTGAACTGCCATTCTAAAATATTAGATGCTCTAACAATGGTTGTCATGTAAAGAATGGAGTCGTACCTTCTTGTATCAGCAAAACCAAAACATTTATTTTCTCTTTCCTCTTGTGCCCTCATTAGTGCTTTTTGTATTTATTCCATGGCAGAAATATTTTGCTATTGAATGTGTTCTTTTGTTTGTTTTTTATTTTTCTTGCATCCAGATGGTCTATTTTTCTTAACATTCCTCAGAATTCTTTTCAACAGCTAAATAAGTGGTTCAAAGCAAGCATTATGGAAACCAGAAGAAAGGTTTCTAGAGAAATATTATCAGTTACATAAGTTTGCTGTAGCCAATTGTCTCTCTCTTCACCTGTTCTTCCTTGATTCTTCATTTAACAGCAGAAATGAGGGTATAATTTCTGAAGAGGGACCATGTAGTCTGCAGAGTTGAAAGGGAAAACTAATTTATAACTTTTTGGCAGGTTCTCTTCTGGTGACTGGAAAATACCTCTATTAGGAATGTTAAGACCGTATTTGATCATGAAAGAAGTGAAATAAACACATAATTTTTTTTTTCCTAACTTGGTTTTCTTTAGTCTTCTCCTTGTATGATGAGGAAACAAGACAAACCTTTGCCAGCACCACCACCACCCTTGCGTGATCCTCCGCCACCGCCACCAGAACGACCTCCTCCAATTCCACCAGACAACAGGATAAGCAGACACTTGCATCATCCAGAAAGCGTGCCTTCCAGAGACCAGCCGATGCCCCTTGAAGGCTGGTGTCCCAGAGATGTGTTTGGGACAAGTCAGTTAGTAGGATCTCGAACGGGGAGTGACACTTCTCCCAAACCAGGACTGACTGCAGTTTCAAACATGAATGGAAGGCACAACCGCATAAGTTCTGAGCAAGGATTTATGAGAAAACACAGACGTCACGAATTGCCTGTGGAAGGTGCCAAGGTATGAAATTAAGTGAATTTATTGAAGCCTTAATTTGATATCCTACTGCAGCATTGTTTTCCTTGGCTACAGTGCTGGTGTTTCTAAATCTTGTTGGTTATTAATAATAAGCAGGCCATAAATACATGGCTTGTTACATACTGCAATTTCTAAAGCTACCGTTCATGAGGGTCTAAGATAAAATTCAGTTTTAACATGAAACATTCTAGAAACGGCTTGGTGAGAAAATTTTAGATTTGCTGTATTCTTTCAGCATATGATTGTTGGTGCATAACAGAAATTAGTTATGCAGCAACTCAGGTCAACTTTGAAAGTGCCTAAATTGTTTCTGTGTTTGATGATGGGTGCTGTAGTTACGTCTGTGGAAGGTGAAGTGAAAACATGGTGACCACTTAAATCTATAAAGTACGTAATATGCATATATTATATTTACAAGTATACTTAAGTTGTTAACTTTATTGTGTACTTCAACAAAAGCTAAATAATGATCAGGTGGTCTTAATTATCTGTAAAATGTTATTTTCAAAGGAACATTAAATTAGTGATGATCCTCATCTAGATGAAGATCTAACCTACCTTGACCATAAGAAAGAAGAAACAAGTGCATCAAAAGCCAAGCTAAATGTAGAATAGTATGTTGTATCTTTACTACTGACTGTATGGGCAGTAGCCTTGAAAATGTACAATTGCACAGCTTTCGTTGCATTGTTTGATTTGATATTATCATCAGTACTTCAAACTTCATTCACTGTAATGGCAAATACCTTTTTCTTTTTCAGTTGTTTGCAGTAATGCAAATATCTTTACCTGGATTTTTGTTCCTTTGGATTTAAGTCAGAGCTCCAGCTGCTGGAGTTGTATGTTGTTAGAATTTCTCCATAGCATTTTTTATTTTTCTTGGACAAAAGTCCTATGCAGTGTCCAGTATTTCATTTTGATCTATGAGGGTGTTTGGAATTGTCACCTCCAATCTTTTCACTGATTGTCCAGCTTGGTTTGGCTGGGAGGCATCAGCTTGTCACTTAAGAAGTATGATTGCCTGTCCTTGGCTGCACTGAATAGTATGTCTAGAACTAGGGTGTTTTTTCTACTGAAAAAAAAAAAAGAGGATTGTTTCCACTTGTTAATTGAAGATATCTAAGAGATTAGAGAGTGGAGCAGTAGTCCTAGTATTAGTCAGCTTCAAATAACTTGCAAGACTGTGTACTTGGAGAGGCCTGAGTTTGAAAAGAGAGCAATTGGTGATGGCCTAGGAAAAAAAATCCATATTTCGGTTCTAATTGCGAACAATTTCTAATTGTTAGAAATCATCACTTTTTTTCCTTTTCCCAAGATCACAGTATTTCTTTATCAAATGGATATCGTGATAATTTTGGAAGTGTGATTTTTAAAATTCAATTATTATTTGTAAAAAGCATTTGTTTACGTGATGAAAAGTGCTTAAGAAGTTCATGGTATTATATGTAATAAGAATGTTCTTTCATCAGATCTGAGGTAAAGACCAAAATTTTACTAAGAACTAGACTGTAGTTTTAAATATTACAGATTTTCATCTGCTTTTAAACTACACTGGGTTTATATCTTCAATAGTGCATTCAAATAGCCATTTAACATTCCAGTTGTGGTTAGGCACAGTATTGGGGCAGATGGAAATAAATACTTCTCAAATCAGAATAACTACTTGGTGTGGAAGAGCAATTGTAATCTGGTGGAGTTATACAGGTATTTCTTTAACCAAATGTTGTTTGAAATGTCATGTTCAGTTAATAGGTTTAAGCCAATTGGTTAAATGGAGTAACTGACAACTCTGAATTACCATTTAAGGATATATGAACATTCTCAAGGTTAACACTTCATGAATTTTCAACTCTGATTCATTTGTCGATCATAATACAATCTTTTTGAGACTAAGAATTCAGAAGACGATTTTACATTCTGCCGGGTACAGCACCACAAAGGTTTAAAAAATAGTGTTTAACATGCTGTTCCTGTTGTTTTCCATCTGTACTCCATCTCTGTTGCTTTCATCAGTTTGCAATCTTGAAATCCTAATTTTCCCCAAGTGGTTCAGCTGTAACTGAGTGGTCCATCTAGGAACTGTGACATAAAACTTCCTCTTTTGGTAAAATTTAAAGCTAGTGTGTTCTACAGCTCCCAAATGGGGTGAGCTGAAATTGATATGAAAATAACCACTTGAGTATAGGTCTGTCACATGAACTCCTAGGAAAGTTTTAATGTGTAGCCCCCTCAAAAGTCTGTTTTGTAATAACTGGTTGAGGATCATCTGTGGTGATAAATGGGAGGAGAGACTCATTGTAACTTTTGTGTGATTTTTTTAGGTATTTTCAAATGGTCATTTGATAAATGAAGAATACGATGTCCCACCACGGCTTTCACCTCCTCTTCCAGCTGCTTCCACCATCCCTAGTATAAAGTAAGTTAACTTTAACTACAAAGATAATTGGTTAATTAATGTCGGGTAATAGCACTGATTCTGTGGTGCTAAACGGAAAATGAAAAAAAGAAAAAAATAACTAATATCTATTAGTGATATGTTTTCCATGATGCTTTAATGTGTTTTTAAAAAGGAAATGTAAATTTTTTTATAAGTAGAAACAATTCTAATGTTAATTGAACATACTACATTTCATAGCAAAAGAATACATTGTGGCAGATCTTGCTCGTAGGTATTTAGCAATGGAAGCAGAACCTGTCCGTTCCATTTTGGTTCTACTACTATTGAAAAGGTATGAGCAAAGCTATCTACTGCAAGAGATGAGAGGTTCTAGGGACAATGCTAAGTGTAGAGAGCATAATTTGTGTGTGTGTGCACGTGTACTCTGTCTCTAATCTAGATGTGTTACTGGACTTTCTACACAGAGAGTTTTTTGTCATGCCAATATCAGTAGCTGCAAACTGCACTGTGTTCCGATAATATTGTGGTTTAAAAGATGTTGCTGTATAATCAGTTGTGTGTAATTGGACCTCTGTTGAGATTAATCTCCTCAGACTGACTGCATCTTCCATGATACACAGAGCTCCTGGGTTGTTTCACAACCTATCGATCAGAAAGAGAAAGAATTCACTGTGTACTTTAGTATTCTAAAGCAAATTACTGGATGCTAAAAAAGGAAAGATTTTTATTTTTTATGGTGTTGGGAAAAAAAAAATTGTTTCATGAAAAATCTCATTTTTCCAGTATTTTTTTTTTAACAGATATATCCTAGAATCAAAGTACAGCATTATCCAGCATTCACTGGAAATACTTCAGTATGTTTTCACAAAGTATTTTTCCTCCTATTAAATTGACTGCATTAAGCCTTCATAAATATGTTCAACTATATTTGGTTCAAAATACTCATATTTTCCCAAACTGCCCTACTGCAGTCAGTCTAGTGCAAGCTTCTCATTTTTCCCTCTTCTCTGATCTCTGTCTTGGTTTGTGAGCTATTTGTTTTATACAGCTCTAAGGCATTTTTTTCCTTGTTATTTTTCTAAGTCTGTGGCTTCTAAGGTTTAACTGGAAGATATATAGACCAAGTATGAAATGCCTTAGTGTAAATAATGATGAGGCAAAATTATGTTTAGTTGGAGCTTCACAGATCCACAATTCTGACGTCCTTGCTTGACATTTGATCGTTTTTTACTGAATGAGCCATAGCAAATATTAACTTTTTTTTAACTGAATTGCATAGCTTATTATCAGTATTGTTTTTTGGTTTTTTTTTGTTGTTGTTTTTTTAAATGGAAAAACAGGGCTAATTTTCATTTTGTTGGATTTATTATTATTATCCATACATTAGTCATGGAATGTTGGACTCACATTAACCAAGCATCTACTTTTTCTTTTCAACTCAGCTGCAATCCCTACTTGTGAAAACAGTTATTCTTTTATTAGACTGATGTAATTATATCAGATTATTTTTAGCAGTTTTGATCAAATTGCTATTTTCTTCTCAACAAATAAATCTTTTAGGTTAAAAATTTAAAACAGTTCTTCCTTCAAACTTATAAATTTTCAAGGTAAAAAGTGTTTGTTTTTATTCCTGTCAGTAGGTCCCATTTTGCTATAATAGTGTGAAGATTGGTCTCAAAAGTGCTATATATTATAGTGTTATTTACTCTCTTTTTGAGTATGTATGAAACATTCAATTCCAAGTACCTTTTATATTCCATATATATGTTAGGAAGAAGTAGTTGCCTTGAGGTGGTTGAGGAAAAGTACACAGAAAGGTATTTCCCCTCCTCCCTTTTATCCTCGCTAGCTGACTTTGAATGTGAAGTCATGATTCCATTAAAGGAAAGTGGAAAGGCTTGGAAATCGTGGCTTCCTTGAAATCAGGCCTTGGTGTGGTGCTTTTAGAAGTAGCACTGCTGATACAAGGGTTTCTAGATATCTGAGAAAGCATGCTATGCAGGACTTATCTTGTCAAGCTTGACAAATCAGTGAGTTTGAATGTAACAGCTACTCTCAGATAATTCTTGCATGCATTCTTACCCTGTGATAAATAGAAAATTGTATATTCCCCTATGAACAAGGGCAAACTCTTTTATATATGCTTAGGTTTAAGGGTAAATATGCACTCAAAGGTAGTTTTTTAGAAGCATCTGATAAACATCGGCTTTATCATGTGATCTGTGTAACTTAGCATCTATTTTGTTGAAAGAACAATAGCTTAATAACTTGCTTTTGAGCTCACTATCAACTATTTATTTGCATGAGGTCTGTACAAGAGCTGTTATTAAGAAACTGATGTCTGTACGGTACATGTTGTGGGTCAGCAGTTCAAATAGCTGTAGTCTTGTCCCATGAATTAGAACAGTCTACAGCAATTGGAATATCTTAGTGGCATGCTTGGAGTGTGTCTTAGATTTATGTTTAATCTGAAAGATATTGAAGTTGAGCGTTCTTCAGTGCAAATTGAAGTATGGTAAGTGGAGAGATTAAAGACATTCAATCAAAAGTACAGTCCTGATTGGAGTAAAATAGAAGTTCATTATATCTAAGCTCTGTGAATCAGTTTACCAGCAAATGACAAAACAGGAATTTTTCCCTGAAGTACCTTTAAAAAAGTGTGTTTGTTTCCCTGAAGCTCTGCTACTTTACAGCTGAGCTGGACTTAAAGTGACTTGATAAAAACAACTTCTCTGTCTTCCCTGCTTTACTTTGGCCCTTGGTGTTCAATATAATAAGAGAGTTTGGCATCTGGGTGACTGTTAAACAAATCAGAAAGGACAAAGTCACTGCTTATCAGATTGCAATTCTGAATTTCAATTTTGAAGTATTTTAAGGAGGAAGGAAAAGAAACTAGAGAATATTACAATACGTTGTGCTGGTCAGTTTTGTATTCCTCTGTACATAAGCCTTCTAAAGACATAAAAGTAATTACCTTTTCAAAAGTGCAATTTCAGAAAATTTCACCAGTTTGATAAACCAGTGCTTGAGTGTTTCAATCTTAGTTTATACTGGCATATTCATCTGTTTAGTAACAAAAATATGTAAAACACTTGTCTGCTTATCTTACTGATTTATGTAGAAGGGTAAAGTTAATATTACAGTAGAACAATAGATATTTAATGAAACAATTAGATCCTGAAGCAATTTAAGTAATCGTGGAGAAAAGCAGATATACTTCTAAAAGAACAATGCAAAAGAGATTTGGAGTCAGCTATTACAAATAGATCTCAAATTGGAAGACCAATGTGATTTATTCAGAACTATGAGTCGTGAAAAGTTAATAAAATGTATGAGACCGTTTTACGAATCTAATGAAGAAAACATTAGCTATATGTTAGTACCTTTAAATTGCATTGCAAATCAAAGGTCCTTTTAGATATTAATCACATAACATATAGCCCAGCAAATATTTTCCTTATTTTAAGGACAGTGTGAAAGAGACTTTATTAGCATGGAGGACTTGTCTAAGGCTACACTGTACTTGGAATCAGGAGAATGTAGAACTAAATCTTTAAAAATTCCAAACCTGTAATGATTTCTCTGCAGTGCAATATTGTTGGAAATTGATTTTAGCATAAACATACTGATATTTGTGGAATGAAGTTATAGGTATGTTATAACATAAATTAGGTTCTTGTATCTATTAAATACATAAGACAGGAAGCAGAGGCTTTCTGAATTAGGAAAACTTTATTTTTTGTACTCCTTGAATATTCTAAATTTATTTATTTTTTTAAACTGTCAGTAAATGAGTCTGATCTTTCCTGTGTAAGAACTGTTTCTGTCAGGAAGCTGATAAGGCTAGCTATTACAGTGCTGTACTTCAGGTGATGGTCAGGCTCTCCATTTTTACCCTGTAGATTTTACTTAAAAAAAAAAAAAAGAAAAAAAAAAAGAAAAAGAAAAACCCTAAGATTAATTAAATAACTAATCAACAACCTAAATCTTTCTGCTCACCAATTTCAAATATTGCCATCACAGAGGATTTTTTTTGTCTGTTTGTTTCCTATTTGTAGCCTTTGGAATGGGCTTGAAACACCACCACCATGCTGGTTTCTGTATTGTTTGGACATTTCTGATATACATACCAACATTGACATCGGTTCAATTAGTGATTATTTTTAAAATTCACAGGCTTATATGTTTTATATAATGTCTTCAGAACATTCTGGATTGCTGAGTAGGAATGATTGCACATCCCAGTGAGGGAAGTTATTCTTAGTGAGCCTTTGAACTGTCTGAGCACAATACAGACTTCTCATTGTCCTGCTAGGATTTACTTGCTTTAAATGCCCATACACCAGTGACATAAACTTGTTGCATGTTCAACTTGGAGATCAAAGATGGAAAAAGCATTTCACCTTGCACTGCTGTATTTACAGAAGACCTTTTGCTCCCTCTACAGAAGGTGTTTGAATACTGCAATGTGTAGTTTGCAGTTCAATGTCATGAATCTTCTTTCACCTTGTGTTCAGCTGGAGCACTTTTGCAAAAAAAAAAAAAAACTTGAGTTCCCATCATCCATGATTTTGTTGGTGATGTCACAGGTGTATTACTGATTGAAGAAAGCAGTGTCTGAGAGGCTAGGAGTAGCTAGGGAGCTCTAGAGTATGAATATATTAAAACAAAAGCAACACATCTGCCTCCTACTTTCTCTGTTCTGATTTTTTTCTCCCTTGTTTGTTTATTTAGTGACTGATTGGTACTCATAGCCACTTACTTTTCTTAGTTATTCACTTTTATTCATAGAGTACTCGGATGTTCTGAAGTTATTTAACATCATCTAAAATAAATTGTGAAAGGCATAAGATTTTCCTGTGTGAAGAAGTGTATTGCATGTGTCAGATGCTGCTTGTGTTGGAAAAAAATTAGGAGATGAGCCTGAGTTGTCACTTCAGTTCATGCCTTCATGATAAAATTGAACTAATTAGACCATCAGATAAGAAATTATGTCCACTCCTGTCTCATTTTTCCTATGGTACTTGAAAAAAACTTCCCTAAATGATATATTAAGTAGATGTGTCTTGTAATATGGCATGTAGTTGAGCTCAGGGGCCACAAATCAAAATGGCCAAGAACACATTCCACATCTTCCTTTGAAGTCCTCCAGCTATTGATTCTTTTTTTTTTTTTTTTTTGGTATGGTGAAGAATGAAGGTACTCATTATTATGTAATTTAATATACAAATGATTTTTGAAGATACACACTTAGTGTTCAGCTAGTTTAAGAATCGAGAGTCTGTTTATGGTTTTTTTTATGTATGATTAAACAGAAGTTAAATTAAGCCCTTAATGTAAGCTTGTGTATTTTAAATGGTTTGTGAGTTTTATTGATTTTAATGTATCAGTATAATCAGTCTAAGCAGAGGGGCTATATATGTAGAAGATGATATTGATTGTTACTTAGACTAGGTTTTATTTTTTTTTTACATTTAATGAAGAGAAAGGTATGTTGAACTTGTTAATATATAGCAAAATCTCTTCCCCTAGATGGTGCTCATTAGATGAAAATTTTGCCCGTTGCTATGTTTATAACACAAAACCAGCTAGAAGGACTTCAGCTTTAGCTTAAGCTGTAAAATAAAACTAATATCCAGCAGTATTCTCCAGATGAAACTTGTTTGTTTTGTTTTGTGGTGGTGGTGGTGGTGGTGTTGTTCCTGCCAATAGAGATTGTAAACCTACTTGGGAGTTCAGTAACGTAATGGCTAGAACAAGATGGAAATTGTGAATGACCACTGCTTTACTGAGCCCTGCTAAATGCTATTTGCCCTGAATTAACTTCTGTTTAGTTCTTCTCATAAGTGCAAACAGCTTAAGCCTTCTAAGCACATATTTAGTACTACTTCTTTGGAATTCTCTGTTGTGTTATGCTTGCCTAAAGTAGCTGTTTAACTCTTACAGGGTCCACTAACGTGTTTCTCTAAGTATTCTCACTGACAGAAAAGGCAGTAACTTTTAGGTTTGTTTGACATGGTATTTTTTTTTTTAAGCTTATGTGTAGCTGGCACATATTAAGGATGTTTATGCTAAAGAAGTGTATCTTCTACACTGTACTGAGGATTATTATCTAACAGTTAAAGCAGAACTGATCTTTTTTCTCATCTCCATAGGTGCCCTGTTTCCTCAGCAAATTCTCTATCTGATAAATCAAGGGATCATACCGATGATGATGATGAATACAAAGTTCCTTCTTCACATTCTATAATACTGAGCTCTCAACCACCTCATTGTCATAATATAAAACCTGTTGCTCGGTAAGGTCATTCAACAATCTTGAAAGCAACTTATTCACCAAAGTCTGTTTTTTCCAAAATTTAATTGTATTAAATGTTTACGGTGATGGTTGCATGATGTCTAAAATGTTTTATCTTTTCAAGCTTGTGTTATTTATGCTTCTGTTTCATTTAACCACCACAATCATATAGCTGTGAAGGTCACTGTATTGTATCTCTGTAACTTTTTTGTTACTCACATGGAATAAGGCTCTTTTGCTTTAAACATATTCTAAAGTATTCTCTCCAAAATCACACGCTTATTAATTATTAATAGATTATAGCAGGGAGATTTTGAGCCAAAGAACATGACATCTGAAGGCTATGTCATTTGTGGTGAACTTTGTGATCTTTCTATCATAAAGAAAACCTAAATGTCTGGAATGAAGAGAGTAAGTCTTGGGAGAAAAATGGGCCAATTCCTTACTCGTCCTGGAGGTCAAAAGTATGATACTGAAACCAGTTATTGATCTACAAAGTCCAGGCTTTTCTTCTGTTAAAGAATGCAGTGACATATTGCCTTTTTTCTCTCTCTGTCATAATGCAATGTTAAGAACCCACTATCAGTAATGCTCAACATATCTCTCATTACAAAATAAGACACTTATAGTTTTTTAGACATTTTCAGTTGGACATTTATAACATGAATAAGAGATCACTCCTTGCACGCAAGTTAAAAATTGTGAGAAACAGAATTGTTGAAGTGTTGATACAAACTTCATTGAATGGATGTGAATGTTACACAGTTGTCTTAGCTTTATGATCTTGAGTGCTTAAATGCGCTACCAGACAATCTTGATTATAGTTGACTCCATATGCTTAAGAACTGGGGGAAAGAGAAAAAAATCCTCTACATCTGCACTTTTTAAAAATCTCATAGGATGTATAATGTAAAACTTAACCTTAAGTTATTCAGCAAAAGCAGTAATGATATTTTTTTCCTAATTGTCATAAGTATTTAGCACCTTTCAGTGTCACTTTCTTTTACCTCTTTTTCCTAAGTGTTGCATCCTCAGCTTTTGAATAATGCTTAGCCATTTTAGTAAACAGAAGAGCCCACAGAATTTATTTTAGATTTTTTGAAATTTACAAATAACTCTTCCATTTAATTCTAAAATTATATCACTTCTGTGATTTCTTGTTATTTTGCTACTAAATCTGTCAATTCTAAAAATTGTACAAGATTGATAAAAAAGAGATGACTCACAGTCATCTTTTCTGACAGGTAAGTTAAATGTCTGATTTATTACAGCTGATCTCCTCCTACATACACATGTGCAAGTTCAGCAATAAAAAATGGAAAGAAAGAACTTCAGTATTAGGGTAACTAGACTAGTATTAGAAAAGTGATATATTAGTCACTCACGCTTTAATCACTGTCTTTTCCTAATAATACTTTTTCTGTAAAGAAAAAAAACAAAACAAAGCTGGCTTGTTAGTACTAATATGCTGCTATTCTCTCAGTGCTGTCTAATGTCAGTGTAAACAGGTATTTCAGGCTGATTTGCAAACTGATTTCTTTACTGGACTCTTCATGAAGACTTTTTAAGTGGTGCCATGTTAGGTTATCTTACCTACCTATGTTGATTAATTTATTGAAAACACAGAATATATTTAACCTGAAGTGGAAAAGATTCTCAATTATTTAGTATTTATGCTGATGAGTCAAAGTAAGTGTTGCTTGCACTGCATTTGAGAGGTTGAACCAATCTAATTTTTAAGAGAAACAACACTTCCTCTAGCACTTCCCTGGGGAAATTAATTCATAACAGAATGCTTCTTATCATTAGTTTTATTTTTTTATTTATTTTTATTTTTTATTTTTATTTATTTTTAAGTCTTCTAATTATTCTTACATTTATTTCATTAGTCCTAGTTATAGCTCTTGGGATGACAAACACAGTTTCACTTCGTTTTTCCTGTTTATGTATTTTAAATGATTATAGACCTTTATTCATCCTTCCTGATGAATAGGCTGAAAGAGAGAGTTTTGCCAATTTTGACAATACTGGTGAAAACCCAAAATGTGAAATTCTAACTTCATATAGCTCTAGCAGATTTGCTAACTTTTGATAATAATGACACGTAGTGTGTAGTTGTGATTTTTAATTTTTAAAATAGAACTGTTTAGCATGGTGGTCTTTTTTTAGAGAAACTTTCAGATTCTTTCTGAGTATGGAGGATCTGCAGCTCCAATGACAGGAGTTGTTTTCCAGTTCTTTAACATTTATTTAAACAACATTTACTTTTATGAAAAGACTTTTTTTGCATGTTATTTCCCCATAGTCTTTGAGCGGTTGTTTTACAAACAAAAGCAATCTGCAATAGATTTTTTTTTTTTTCTGTTAAGATTGTAGATTACTTTGTACTTTGTTTCATTAACTCTAAGTGAATTTTCAAGTTATATTTAACTTGATACTGTTATTTATTTTTGAGAGACTGATACATTTACATTAAAAAAAAAAAGGAAAATTCTAGTACAAGTTGTCAGTGAGACACCATTTTTTTATACAGAAATAGATGTTTGCAGAACTGCTTTGACTTGTTTGTTTTTTTTCATTTTAAATAGTTGGCTAAGATTTTACTTGAAGTTGTCAGTGGTATGTTATGGATTTCTGCTTGTTTGTTACCAAAAATTCCCTTTTGTCCTCTTAGTATTTTATCTAGTAGAAGTTTAACGGTTGGAAATGGGAGAACAGCATTGAGTATGTGCATTAGACGTGTAAATATACCACTGATCTGACTTCAGCAGTGAGGACTGTATTTAACGTTAGTGATTCTATTATATGATTTTTCCTTTATGTTGAGTAAGTTACTTAAACTAATGTTAGAAAACCGCCAAGAAAGCAGTATAATTCTTCAAAGGAGTTTTAATGAGAGCTATCCAGTACCTAAACTCAGTGTCAAAACTATAAAGTTTAGAATTGATGCAGTTCATCGTTTTTCATTTGTTTCTGTGTAATGGACTGCTGTCTTAAGCACTTCGTAATTTTGGGAACTAATACTTGGTTAACTGGTTGATTACTTCCTTGTTAATGTCTGTCTTCAGGGTTTGTGAGAATGGTCAATGTGCTGGAGTAACAAATGGAACACACAGTGCTACTTCTGATGTGAAGAAATCAAAACATCCAGAGTTAGGTATGTTTTAATTCTTCACCTTTTTGCAAGAAAACGTGCTCTGTACTTTTCCAGGGGTACAACAAGAAAACATTCACTTCTTGTAATTGTGTCATTCAGGAGATGTCTATGATGCACCTACTGTTCCGGTACCTTTGCCACCTGCACGGCCTCCTACCAGAGACAACCCAAAACACAGCTCTTTGCTCAACAGGACTCCCTCCGATTATGATCTTCTGGTGCCCCCTTTAGGTTGCAGACTTTTTGCTGATTACATTTAATGGTTTATATAGCCTAGATTAACCAAATGCCACGTTAACTGAAAAACAACAATTGTTGAGTATGTTAAGAGTACCAAACAAACCATAGGCTAAAAATTACAGCTGTACATCAATATTTGCCAATGTGTCATCTGCCTGTAAGCCCTCGTGCAAGACAGGTGAATAGATAAACTAAGTCTGGATTCAAGCTACGAAGAAAAACAAAACTGTTTTATGTAAAATAGAATGAAGACTTACTTGGATTATTGCAATTTAATGCATGGAGGGTTTCTGATTGTAGCTTAAGTAATTACATTTCTTTTATCATGTAAAAAAGATGAATGGCAAAGTGATGGTATTTAAGTCAAAGAAAATTAGGTTACATTAATAAGCTTTTGCATTGGTTTTCCAATGTCAAAGGACAGTTCAAAATTCACTGCTGCCTACAGTCACAAAAACCTATATTTCCAGTCCAGACTTAGTCTTGTGCCAATGACCTAAACATTTTGAGGTCAATAACATTGAAGAGGCCACTCTGCCTACATACTGGGACTGAGCTTGACGTCACATCCACCTTCATCAACAAACTCAATTCAGTCATTGTTAGACTATACTGTGTGTGTCATCATCCAATTTTCTGGTCCCATAAAACCTCTTGAACACTGCTTGGTAACTCTGGTCCTGTCTGCACTACCTTTATGTAAGGGGAGAATTATTTTGTTAAGTATACTAAATTCACTTTGTATCTTAGGTCAGAGCTTTAGTACAGCAGGTAAAGATAACATTTGGTATGAATGTAGCAGATTGGATGTAGTCAGCATTGGTATTTGAATATAAATATATTTTCTTAGCCACTGAAGCATTATTGTTATTCTACACTTCTATACTACTATAATAAATGAGACTTTCATTACAATACAGTCTTCGTAGCTGAGCCATTTAAAAGACATTCCTCCCCCTCTCCATCCCAGAAAAGAAACTGAGCAGTGCGAATGGTCATTCAGAGCATGTTTTAGAAGGGGACTGTGCATAGTAAGAGTCAAGCTAACAATTTCATTAATGCAGTCACTGAACTGCTAGACAAACCCCAGGAGCAAGGGCCACGGCAGCCAGAGAAAAATCAATTTTAAACCATTCCATGATACTTTATGAAGTTTTGTTCATCTAATAAGTCTTTCCTAAATGCAGGTGAGGATGCGTTTGATAGCTCACCTCCTTCACTACCACCACCACCACCACCTGCTAGGCACAGCATCACTGAGCACACAAAACCGTCTGGCTCAGGAAGTCGACCTCCCTCAGGGCATGAACTGTTCCCTCATCCTGGTAGGAATATAAAAAAGAATATATATTTTTATTTCATTTATTCGAGAAGTGAAACTATTATGCAGTGAAGTTCTCATTAGTCTTCAGAAGTCTGTTAACTGTTTTTGAATGGTGGAGTTGAAAAAACATGGAATAAGACCGGTCAACTTTTCATTATAATGAAGTAACAAGATAAAGTCAGTATTTTTATACAAGGCAAGACATTTTGTTAAATTCTACTTTACTCATAGGAATTGTTACTTCCAAAGTATCAAGTTTTCTGTTGTGATCTGGGGTATTAGTGTGTATCCTTTTGTCAATTCCATTGTTTTTTATAGTTCATTAATAATTCATATATAGTTATTTTTTTCTTCCAAGTTGCTAAATGGGGAATAACTAGAAGACATGAGAAAATAATTCCATTTTGCCAGAAGTGTTGCTGTAAAATTTTGCAGCAAAACACAGCTGCAGGACCCTGTGGTTTTATAATTTTTTATAAGTAGTCAAATTTTCACATAGCTTTTCCCACAAATCACTATCACATTTTTAGTCCAGTATTTTGATTATAAAAGTTACATTTAAAATTCGTAACTATGAGTTGATGTTTTCATTGTGTATATGTATATATTTTTTGCCATCAGTTGAGATCTGAGCACTGTGTGATTCAACAAAACTGTATATGTTTAATAATGTGGAACTCAGCTTCTGCATGCATCCAGATAAAAAGATTAAGCACACTGCAGGATGTAAAGGTAGATCACAAATACAGAACCAGGAATTAAATTACCTTCAGCGCTTCGAAATAAGAATAATGTAATCTTTAGCACTTCAGTCTGAATGAGCGCTTCAATTGTGTAATCTGAGGCAGAAATACACTCTGCACCAATATGAATATCTAATGTGAATGCTGAAGGGCAAAAGAAAGTTCTCCCTCACTCCCAGATGCGTACAAGCTTTGTTGATCTGTCTGCAATTCCCAGATATATGCAGGATTCTTAAATACTATTTCCTAATAATCAGAAGTATCACTGATAGTGTTAAAAAAATAATAATAATAATCTTCTAATTAAAAATCTGGAAAATGTAATTATGGCCATTCATTCTTCATATTTACATTGCAAATACAATCTTATAACAGCACTTCTCACGAGTGTTCTAAGTATGCGTGTCTACTTGAGCATACATGTATTTGTTAATCGGTCGTTTTAATTTGTTTTTATTCTTATAGTATTTCCAAAGACTTGCTGACACATTTCACACTTTGTGTTGTACCAAATAAACTACTGAAAATGATTTGATGCATTTTTGAAGATTGATTTCCATACAAGTCTTCAGAGTGATATCTTAGCTGTTCTTCTGAGCTCATGAGATTAAAATAATAATCTCACCATCAACAATAACAAGAGGTTGCATACATTCTGAGTGAAGAACAGAAGCTAGGTCCAGGATGATGTTAAAAGCTTGTTCAGCAGGCTTTACAGTGTTTAAAAAAATGAGTATTTTATAGGGGGGCATAGTATACCACGCCTATACCTTTCTCTGATTTTTTTAAATTCTGTTCCTCTAATTAGGATACAGAACTACTTACAGCTTTTAGCAGTCCCTGTTATGTTCACCCAGTAACTGGGACTGTGCAAGTAAGAAATCTGACCTGCAATATTGGTGGGCTGCAAAGCATTGAAGTGCTAACTGAGCTCTAACCAAACTAGCTAGCAGGGATACTTCTAATTTTGCTGTTTCGGGTCTTGGAACTTCTATATTTTACAAGCCAAAGGCTTTTGAGTGTCAGGGCTGAGTAATTGGAAGGTGAATCATGAATGGCAACAGAAAGCCGATAGTGCAAGGTAGACCATTTTTTCTCTTCTGTTCTTCTCCTCAAGGCACAGGTATGTGTCTTCTATGCAAGCATTTAATTTGGGTGTGTATACTTTGTGGAACACCTCTGTTCACATTAATGGTTTTTTTTTTCCTTTTTTAAAGGGACTCTTTTAAGACTAAGTTCTGTGTATTAGCCTTTCCTCTTCACCAAATAATAGTTCTAATTATTCTAAGACACTTTATTGCTTTATTATTACAGATCCTCATTTTGATCCAATAGCTGGTCATGTTCCCTTGCCGCCTGTTCGTAGAGTAACTGGAGAGAATATCAAAACAAATAGGAATTCTCAAGACTATGATCAGCTTCCTCCCTCTTCAGGTAAGGTAGAAAACTGCTCCTGTAGAAGGTTACAGCCTCATTAAACAGATAACTTTAATCCATAATGTCAAATAAGACAATTAGTAGTGGAAATATTGCTTTATAAAAGCACAAAATCATCAACAGGTCATAGAGATTAAAGTTCTGCAATACGTAGGTAAAAATGGCCACCTGTTTCTTTGATGTTATGTAGGTATTATGGCACCAGTTTATACCAAGCAGAATGCTAATATGATTTCTAGTATTCCTGATTTTTTTTTTTTTTGAGAAAACCAAGAACATTTCTGCTGTCTTTGAGTACATAGGAGATCAGATTCAGGGACCATAAGCCTCTTCCAGCTTTGTTTCGTTGCATCTTCAAGGAGTTTCACTTTCTGCAGTATTACTAATTTCTGATCTTTTCTGCTAGTGTGCCTGTCTGAGGTTCTAAGAAAATTTTAAAATACTTTTTATTGAATCTGCAAGAACCAAAACCAATTCAAATTCAATCTTGCTACAAAATTGGTACAGTGGAGTCAATTCTTCTGCTATTAATATTGCACTTAATTTTTTTCAGAGTATATGAATACTACGTAAACAAAATATATATTTCAATTAATTTATATATATTAAAATAATAACAGTATTGCTTGTATTGCTTGTATTCCAAAGTACTTTCACCAATTTGTAGACAAATTTTATTTTCTTTAACTGTGTGTATGGAGAAGGGGGGAGGGTTGTCCTACCTGCATCATTTTGTAGTGTGAAGAGGTACCACAAATGGAAAAAAAAAAAAAAAAAAAAAAAGTGATTATCTGAACCATTAAACACTATTAGTTCTCCAGATAGAGAGAATTGTATGTTGAAACTATTTTCTAATGCATGAAGAAATGGAAGGACTTAATTATATAGTCTTTCAGTCTCTATGGTCATGAGTGTTTAATTGCAACAGTAACAAGTGGAAAAATTGTACAGTTTTTAATAATAATTATATATCTCTTTCTTAGAAATCTGTAGTTCTACTCTTCTGGGGTATAAGAAAGAAATCTATTTCCTAACTAAAGTGCTGGAGAGATTAAGCATATAAAGTGCTATAGAATCTTCAGTGAACAGCAAATCTGAAAATGTGTGTGATACCTGTAATAAAACAGTAGGATTTTGGAAAGGATACTATTATTAATGTTACATGGTTACTCATTTTTTCCTATTGTTAGGAAAACACTTACTTGATAATGCACGTTTCATACATGACCCTGTGAGGGGGTCTTATTGGCCTTACTACATTAGCCTGATTTATTGAGGGGTTTATAATTATAACACAAATTATGACTACCTTTTAAAAATGTTTATATAATGCGCTTCTTTTGTGGAACAATCTTTAATTTTCCTAACTTATGCAAGATCTTTGCTAGTTAAGTTCTTGCAGCTTTTTGATGTCGCTCAATATATACTGTTCTATCTATATATTTTTCCCATAACCATCTTCTGAAACATATAAATGTATTGACCTTTGCTATAAATATCACTCTAAATCAGTATGACATACAACAAGATATTGAATTTAATTTCAATTAAATGAAAGCTATGTGATAGATCATGTCATACTCTTAATTGGAAGGTTGTTTTCACAGTGACACTAGTTCCATAGAGTAGAACTGATGAACTTCAAGATGTACTGATTCATCTCACACTATGATATTAAAAATATATAGTGCATTGATTGTAACTCTGCTTAAAACTTTAGTTTTTATATTTATTCTTATCTAATCAGTTCACTTAGGAAGTTCTTCATTTCAGCCGTTCTGTATGGTGGTTCTTTGAACTAGCTGGAAAGGAAACGTAGTTCATTCTAAAATCTAATTATAATTTAGCTACTGGCACCCTAGTGTAGCATTGGGAATCCTTTGACTTATGTGCTTCATTTTGACTGTAAGTTTGCTGTCCTGATGCTTAACTGACTCGTTAACATCTAGTGACAACTTCATTCTAATTGAGCCATGTGTTTAGATCTAGCATGGAACACAAGAAATAGTTCTCAGCTGTGCACCTAATTGTCCCAAAGGCATAATTTTTCAAACATCTTAAATACATCATTTTTAAATTATTACAATAAAAGCAAAGCAAATGAGATTGCTTTTCTTCTTGATTGATATTTTACCTAAGCACAGCCAATTATGTGTGGGAAAGGTAGAAGAAAATTAGCCCTCTAGTATACATGACTGTAGCTATTCTGTGAGAAATTGATTCAAATGGCTAGTTAAGAATATAATGGCTAGTTGAGTATAGCATATGCCTGTTCACTCATCTGGCCTTATTGAAGCATTTGCATGCAAATTTAAATACCTTTACAATTAAATATTCAAATTTAGGAGTCAGGGGGGTGATTTGGAAGTGTGTCACACACAATTTCAGAGTAGATTTCCATGAAACCCAAGGAAAATCATCAGTTATACTAATGCAAAATATGAAGGTTGCAACTAACAGCTTGATGAAACAATATATGCATTTAATCCTTTCTCACTTTCTTTTTGTTCTGCTCATTCCTTAGCATAGATGTGTCTTTGATGTGCTTTGTTCCTGTGCATACCATGCCGTAGGCTCACAGAGGGCCTTGGCCTTGTGCAGAAAGCCCTTGGCACACATCAACTTCTCTGTTTGCCTGTTTCCCTGGTGCTTCTCTGTCTGTTGGTGAAAGACCATGGAACATAGCAGAGAAGCAGCAAGGGTTATTTCACAGCAGAGAGGAACAGAGACAGCTGGCATCATTACAAATATTCTCCTCCCATGGTATCACAGAGCCTTCACACCTTGCAACTTTTCCATGGCTTTTAGACTTTGAATAAATGAGTCTGTCTCAGCCTGTACATTAGTCAGTTTCATAAGGGTTAAACTTAGCTCTGAATTACAGAAATGTGGTAGGGGGAGAGTTCTTGCTGTGGAAACTGTTAGATTTCCTAATTGTATAATTCAATTGTTTGAATTTTTTGTTAGTCATCCATGGTGGCTGAAACATCAAAGGATGGGAGGTTGGAAAGGGAAGTCCTGCTCAAATACCTCTATCTCAGTGTCCAGATGGACGTGCAGCTTAGGCTTAGTATCTCTAAGCTCAGGATTCACTGTGATACCCAGCTTCAGCTCAAATTTTATATGGATGTGAAGATATTGAAAGAAATGTTTCTCATAATGGAAATTTAGTTAGAGTGAGAAGAACTGAAGTATCTGTGCTATAGAGGGATGTCATTAGAGTGTGAATAAAATGCATACGTTGCAAATTTGCTGGCAGAATTAAAAATGACCTTTCAAAATGGTGCAATCGTTTAAAAAAAGTTTCTTAGAAAGTATCAGCAAAGTGAAGGCTTTATATGAGAAATAACTTCAGTTTCAAGCCTGTAATAGGCTGGTTAGAGCAAAAATTACCTCATTTAGTGTGTGCGTGAACACAGACTTATATGTAAGGAGCTCAGAAGTAAATGTTTGCATCCTAAATAAATAAGTTCATGACAAAGTGTTTTGCATATCAGAAAAGTTTTTTATATCTGTGAAGGAAAGGAAATTGTTTTTAACATGATATATTGTGATTTTAACATGAAGAATATTCTTCTGCTACACTTGCTTTTTCTAAAATAGATTAAATTAGGTATTTAAACTTGTTCCTGATTTGGTTTAGGTTTAGTTATTAACTGCATTTCCTGAATTATAATGAACTTCTCAATCCAGTATGTTTCATTGATCTTCTACCTAGCAGGTTTGGATCTGTCTTGTGGCATATTTCTTAGAATGATTAGTGTTTGCATAATGTTTCACATCTTCAAAGATGATTCTGAGATAAAACTTCATACAACTATAAGTAGTCCATACTTGCCTGTAGGTTGTCGTAACTGCATGCACAGAAAATGGGCAATGCAATTGGAACAAAATGAACATCAACCTTCTTATTTTAATTCTAATCAAACTACTTTCATCCATTTCTTACATAAGTAACATCACCTTGCTAACAATACTGTTTGCTTATCTTCTTTGAATTAAGAAGTTTAGTTAAATTTCTGGGAACGCTTTCTTCAGAATACTTGGAAACTGAATTGAGAGAAAAATACACTTTGGATAGATGTGCAATAAACAACTATTTTTATCCCACTGAAATGCTTAATGCACCCTGCTGAATTACAGATCTCTCTATCAAGTGTTATGATAAGTAGCATATTGTAACACTAGAAATACCAAATTCTTTCATCAGTAAAAAGGAAAAAAAAAAAAAGTCTCTGGAGCACTTAATGCTGCAAAATGCCATTACTGTCAGTCTGAGTAAACAGGAAGTGTCAGAGTCAGAAATTCCTCTAATTTGTCTATCAAAGTCACTGTTGATGGAACATTTCAAAACCCTTTTTGAAGGATTAAAGACTTCTTTTTTATTTTAAATACTTAGCTCTTGAAAGTCTTCTCTGCACTTTGCCTGCTTGTATTTAAGCTTCTTATTGTGGTATCAGTGAGGATAAAGAGGTTTCAGTAAAGCACCAAGTTTACTTGAGCACGAAGCTCTGACTCTCAGAAGATTAGGAAGTTTGAATATTAGCTCTTTTCATCAGTACATCATGATTCTTAGCACCAGTATTAACTGTGAAGGTAACCTTTCTAAAGAAGAGAAAAAAAAAAAAAAAAAATTCAAATGAGGACTGAGGAAGAATCATGTTCGGTTCTTGCCACTGAGATTAATTGAACTAAACTTTTTTTTTTTTCTTTTGGAAATCTAATTATTTGTATTTTTGCAAACTGATATGCATGAAATGGCATATCTGCAAGATATACTCACGAGTGAAGGATTTTTCTCTTTCGCGTGTGTTTGGCTGGATTCCTCTCAATGCAACTTAGCAACCTGAATAAAATAATCAATTTGTTTTTTATTTTTAAACAGACTAAGAAGAAGTACTTGAATTGTAGGTTGAGAGTGGATAGCCGTTAAAGTTGTTACTGGCTATTTTCGTTATCTTTACAGTTTTGTCATGCTTTCTTTTTCTTCTAGCTTTGAATAATTTAGATTGTAACTTGCACATTCTTACCGTATTATTGAAATAGTACTTCGTTAATCCATAGAATCATACAATTGCTTAGGTTGGAAAAGATCTTAAAGATCAAGTTCCATTATAGATGTTTCTGAGGATTCTAGCTTCTGTCCAAATTTTAGAATGAGATATATCAGTGAATTAAAGTGTCTCTTCATGTTTGTTTAGAATTTCCCTTTGCAAAGTGCTTCATGAAGCTTGACCTACCTATAATACAATTTTTAATCCACTTTGTAATGATTTCTATCTCATTTATTTGAAACAGATGGTTCACAAGCACCAGCCAGGCCCCCTAAACCACTTCCTCGGAGAACTGCACCAGAAATACACCACAGGAAAGCATTCAATTCTGACAGTTCCACGGAAAATGTGGATGCAAAAATTGCAAAACTAATGGGAGAAGGCTATTCCTTTGAAGAAGTCAAGAGGGCACTTGAAATTGCCCAGAATAATGTTGACGTGGCTCGTAGCATTTTAAGAGAATTTGTCTGTTTTCCTCCACCAGTCTCCCCACGTCTCAATCTATAGCAGTGTGAAGATTTTCTTGGAGCACGTGAATTCTGCATGTACATGTGTGGACTGGGGAATGAGAGGAAGAAGAGAAGAGAGTATTTTTTCTTTCATCTTTAGCAGGAGGCTGACTGTTTCCAGCCGTGCTCATGGCTGCTCTGATCAAGACTTAAAATATGCTGAGGCTTATGTATTTTTGCTAGCCATACTTTTTTAAATCAGGGTTGAACTGACAAAATAATTTAAAGAAGTTTACTTCCCTAGAACTTTTAATCTGTGAAATGCTTTTTCTTGTTTACAAGTTGATAAGTTACAGTTTTCTAGTTGATGTCTGTAATATGTTCCCGTTCATGTCCCCTTGTACTTTTGGTCAGTTCTGCTGTAGCATTCCCAACAGTTTCCATGCTGACCACCCCAACAACTAAATCATCACTTTCTGGAAATTCCGTGTTTGCTTTTTTTTTTTTCTCTTACAAGATGCTTTAATTGTTTTTGCATTTCAGCTCAGCAAATGCAAAAGTACGTGGCCTTCACTACTGATTATTTTTTCATATGAGATTCCTTTGCTTTTGAGAGAGGAAATGTCTGAATGTAAAATATGTTATGTCTATGAACTGCCTTTTTAAAGGTATTTTTGACAACAATGTTGGACAGCTTCCTGTTTAACATTAATTCCATGACCTATAATCCTCAAGGTCTTTTATCCGCTGCTTCTACAGTTAACAAAAAATCCCAACCAACAGGAAAAAAAAATAAACACTTCTTGCAGTGATACTGAGTTTTGACATGTAAAAGCTCTTTAAAAAATTATTTGATTACAAACATTCAAAAAAGCCCAAACACACATGACAGTACTGCATTTTGATTACACACTAATTACACCTGTTGTCTGTGACCTATGTATTCTGAGGCATGCCAGACTAGAAGGAATCATTATTTTGAATCACTTTAATGGCATTCAGGTAAATTTCAGTACGGGCTTCTGCAAAATTAATTTTGGAGTGATTATCCTGTGGCTCATTGTGGCTTGGAATTAGTTTGTCTTAACTTGGAAACTTTAAATTCTTGGTGCACTGTTGATTCCTACTGTAGCAATATGTTTTGGAAAGTTCTTTAACAATCTCCTCCATACACTTTATTACTCTAAAGAGTGTTTCTAATGCCCAAATTCATTCATTCACTTTCCAGCTACTTAGCTAGAATTGTTTCTTTGCTTTCGATGGCTAGTGATACTACAGGCTTTGTGTTATTTTTAAGCCCCGGTTGATGCAAGCTAAATTAAATATCTTTCTAACATTAGAAAAGAGAGAGAAAGTGACAACTATGTGTTCCTAGTGCTCTCAAAGTTTAGGGTCTACATATTTCCAGTGGAAAATTGCTGCTTTCCTGTTTTTGTAGGAGAATTGGTATCCTGCTCTTCCTCTATTACTGTTGAAAAGATAAAACCGTATGGTAGCTAGAGTATTTTCCACGTTTTGGGATGTGACCAGTATATGACAATTTTCACTTTGTGCTAAGCTGCGTTTGAGTCGTATGTTTATTGTTTCCTTTCACCTGTCATTTTTTTCCTTCACTCATAGCAAGTGATAGAAGTTGTACCACTTATGGAATCAGATCTCAGTGGCCAATACATTGGTTTTAAAAAATTTCAAATGCAGAAAATGTCTGTATTGCAGGATCCAAAATAACTGGGAACAGCCAGAGGAAATTGCTGTGATACCTCAAAGTCCATTGTTTCATCAAAGATCTTATTCTTAAAACTTGCTAAATAAATTATTTTGCAGCGTCACAAAGCATACTATATATCTGTTGTTAATCTGCTTTGTTTCTGTGATAAAAGATGATTAGGGGAATTAGATTGCAGGAACGAGTTAAAGAGTCTTTTCTGCGTTAAGTAAATAATGTTTAAATTTATGTTACAGGAAAGGTGCATTTACAACTTCATTTAAATGTTCATTGATTGCCTGCAGCTTATGGAAAGTTTTGGTTGATGTTATCTTCTGTGCTTTTCATTCAAGTAATTCTCTCTCCTCTGTTTTGGAGGAATGTTTTATGCTGTCTTGAGCTCTGTTGTTCATTTGTTTACAGCATCACTTTAGCATTTTTGATAACTATAAATTCAAAATGATTCATGTCATTAAAAAAAAACAAAACAAAGCAGTACTTTTTTTTAACTGAAATTACTTGTGTGGTTCCAGCATAACTGCCAGTTTGGCAGTGATGGCAATGAACAGAAGAAAGTTTTAAAAGGATGAGAGAAGAGTCTATACATTGTAAAGCAGAGATCTCTATTCTTCTCATTTTTGTGCAGCATCTTAGCACAAATGACACCTTTTTGTTTAGACTAGAGGCTGGAATTGCTTCCTGATAAATTAAGGTTTTAAATTTTTTTCATTCTGGTTGTGACCAACAGTGACTTTTTTTTTCTTTTTTTTTTTTTTTGTACATGTTAAAAACGCTTGATGAGCAGTATTCTTAATGATTACTTAAAAAGAGTTCCTTTAATCCTTGAACAAGCATGCCATTAATGCTTCTAAGTTGTTGAATGTGAAGACTGTTTCAAACCTGTTTTGGTTGGCAATCAAGTCAAACAGTGAAATTGTTTTGCTAGAGTGTTGATGTTTACTCTGCAGAAATTAATAGGCTTAATTAATCTGACTACAGTGTAATTATGTAAACATTTTTACCTTTTTAAAGACGTAAGGGTTCGAGTCTGGCAGTGTTATGCTTTATAGCTTTAAGCAAACCTGGCTAGTGAGACTGCTTGAATGAACAAAGTTGGTTAAATTTAGAAATGTGTGCTATAATGGTTAAGGCTGCAGGAATATCTCTTCCAAATAAATGTCATTGAAGGCTTTAGACCACCATTCTAATGCCTGTAAGGCCTCACCTTTTATCTCCTCCTTGTGAAATTACTGCATTTCAAGAAAATTAGCTGAATTAATGCTCAGTATCTGAAGAGTACATCTGGCACGGATTTTTTTTTCGTGATCATGAGAATTTAGGAAGTTTTGTACCAGGATCATTTCTTCTGTTTTATTTGTCATGTTTTCAGCTTGAAGTTTTACTTTGCACTGATCACTCTGACCTGAAAGCATTTAAATTTGTGTCTTAAAGCTTGACAAATTTTGAAGCAGATATGAATAGTGTATTCTAAGCAGATTCAGTTACTGCCTGCTGACCTGGAATTTAGTGTATATAGGAATGATTTCTTGAAAAAGGACTTTGTTAGTTTCCATTTTGAAGGTTTTTCTTCCAAATAACTATTTTATCTGAAAATGCCTTTTATAAACTTGTCTAACGTGGCAAACTTAGTGATGTGTTCAATTAATTTATATTTTATTCGACATTCTTTTTTAATTTTGGTTACTATGTAAGCTCAAGTTCTTTATCTGTTCTTGTAAGGTATTTTATAAAATTAATGTTAACAGAACGTTGGGTTGCTCTGTGATTTTTCGAGACTGTGTCTTTCTGTTGTTGAGTGTTAATGCTTTTCGTATGGCTTAGAAACACAGACTACTCTGTGTGGGTATCTTACGAGCCGTTGGCTGGTAAGCCATAAAAGGGAGGCATCACTCTAAGATAAGTTGTATCACTGCATTTAGACATTTGCTTTGCGTACTCCACTTATAAATTTCATTTGTAAAAATTGACTACAACTTCAGAATGTGTGTGCAGTAGTTCTAAAGCAGAAAAGTAATCATAGCATCATAGAGAATGGCTTAGGTGGGAAGGGACCTTAAAGATTAGTGCCTCTGCCGCAGCACAAAATCAGACTGCCCAAGGCCCCATCCAGCCCTGGCCTTGAGCACTTCCAGGAATGGGGCACCCGCAACTCTCTGGACATCTGTGCTACAGCCTTGCTGTCCTCTGAGTAAAGAATTTCTTCCTAACATCTAACCCCAATTTACCTCAAAATATTTCAGGATTGTAAAACATTTTTTTTTTTCCTGTTAGTGTATTCCATCCTTCTGAAAAAGTTTAGGATAACCTAACCCCATTCTGCTATACATGATAATACAGCTATTACTATTTAAAGCCAGTTCCTGAAGGTAGGATTAGACCTCCAATTATAAGATTTTCATGCTACTTTCTTCTATCCACGTTAAATTCTTGTCCATTATATGGATCACTAGATGTGTTACTGAGTAGGGAAGGTAACTGTTTGATATTCTCATCCTTAGTTCCAAAGCTGCCTCTTTTTTTTTCGTTTTTCTTCTTCTGATGTGAAAGTCGTTTGTCTCTTCATTTTGTCATGTTTTAGCAGCTGGGTGCCCTGCTAGTCACAGTGTCATAGGAGTTGAAAGGGACCTCTGGAGATCAAGTCTGCTCCCCATGCTAAAGCAGGTTCCTTAGGGTAAACAGCAAAGTGTCCAGAGAAGGAGACTCCACAACCTCTCTGGGCAGTCTTTTCCTCAGATTTGTATGGAACTTTTTGTGTTCCATTTTATGTCCACTGCCCCTTGTTCTGCTGCTGGGCACCTTTGAAAAGAACCTGGCTCCATCTTCTTGATATGGATCAAATAATTCAAGAGATTGAACACCTCCCTTATGAGGACAGAGAGAACTGAACTGGGGCTGTTCAGCTTGGGTAAGAGAAAGCTCCAGAGGGATCTGCTGTGATAGGACAAGGGGAAATTTAGATCAGATATAAGAAAAAAGGGGCTTTTTTTTTTTTTTTTTTTTTTTTTTCCCTCCCCCCCCCTACAATAAAGGGTAGCAAAGCGCTGGAATGGGTTGCCCAGAGAGATGCTGTAGGTCCCGGAGACATTAAAGGTTGGAATGTTTTGAGGTCTGAGAAACCTGATTTAGCTGTCAGTGTCCCTCTTCACTGCTGTGGAGGAGTTAGACCAGATGATCTTTAATGAGGTCTTTTCCAACTCATGTTGGAAGGGCTCTAATGTTTTGAGAAATTGTTTTTGATAAATCCAGTCATTTAATTCTGGACAAGTTATCTGCCTCAACTTATCAGTTACTATAAGTCTTCGTCAGCAGAACTATAAATTTGATTTTAAAACACTGTGTGTTACTTTGGTAATAAAATATATGCCTAACTGCATTAATATTTGTTGAAAAAATTGTTGGCTTTATTGTAATATCTAACATGATAGCTTGCAAGATGGAAAAGAAACTATCTGATACTATATAGAAGATAATTCTGTCCTAGCAGTCCAACTACCTCTGTCCTGATGGCATACAAGGTCTAATTGTTTTGAATCTCCAGAGTGTCTAGTGCACATGAAGAATGCCTGGGAAGATTAGTCCAATGTTCACTTCCTGTGTCCTTCTCCATGAAGTGTTATGAAAGATGTCATTTTGAAATGAGATGCCAGGGTCTTAGCAGCAGGGAGAAACGTGAAGTAACACATCTCAGCATGCTTTCTGATGTGAGCAAAACAGCCAAAAACTTTGTAAGGATTTAAGTGGAAGCACTTAAATTTCACCAGCTTATTTTTTGAAAGTTATGTATATGTACCTGCTGATTTGGTGAAGCTTGGGCCAAGTTCAGCCCTGCCCCTCCCTCCCTCCCACCCACCCACCCACCCATCATCCCCTTCTCTCTCTCTCACATACACACACACACATACAGTATCACTTGTTTGCCTCCTCATCTGCTCCCTTTAAGACTTCTTTTCTTCTTCTCCCGTCACAATTCTCTTTATGATGACCTTGAACACCACAGCATCCATCTTTATGATCCTTTGCAATTGCCCATCTCAGCTTGCGACTGCATGTGAATTTTCATACATCTGTATTTTCTTCTCGTAAGCTTTCTGCTAATCTTCTCTGAAATTATACAAATTTATTTGTGTCATATTTGAAGTGGTCCCTTTGAACACAGTCATCCAAAATAATTTCAGATTTCTGTGAGAAAGCCTGTTTTTTCTTTTATCATCAACAGAATTTTTTCCTGCTTCCTCCTCAGCCTGTAAATATGCTCTTGTGTTACATGATGAATTTAGGTTATAAGTTTATCAGGGAAGGAGATGAAATACACTGCTTATTTACAGATTCCTACTATGTCTCTGAGACGTGAAGAAAACAAACAAACAAAACAATAAAGGCATCCTCTCCTAATAACAGTCCTTGTGTTTGAGATGACTTGTGTCCCAAAATGAAAGTTAAGGCATTTATAGCACATGAGGTTTATGGCTTATAATCGTTATAATAATTGCATTTGGTTACTTCTAGAGTTGAATGAGGTGCAAGTTTAAGGGGAAAAAATGGATAAATAGTGTAAAACATGGCAGTGAAGTTGGGAAGTCACTTTCAGGTTAAGGTAACTAATTATCATCACTAGTTGGGATAAAAGACTTGGAAGTCAAATGATTGAATGAAATGATAATCACATAGCTTGACAATTCTCCCACAGAAAAGACAAAAACTCAACATCTGGATAATTCTGTCGGTTCCATCCCAAGAGACCTTTATACTTCATTTGTCAGGTAACCTTCCCTTTAGGTTGATTGTGATGATATGTTTGTAGTATTTTAGGTGAAACAGGGTTTGTGACATGACTGCAGATAGAGGGTTCCTGTTTTTGCATGCTGCTGCTGCTGCCTGAGAGGTACATATTAGAGTTTCCAAAATGTAACAGAAACATTTGCATTAGTTCTCATATAAAAGTAGACTATTCACCCTGAAGAGATACCACAGAGACAAGACAGCTGTAGAGTGTGAGCAGAGTTAAGAACACAGTAGCTGAGCAAGCAAGAGGTGGTGAAGGTGGTGTGTTAGGACGATGGTTTATTTGGGGAGGTTCTTTGATTTTCGGATCAAACAGAAAAAAACGATGTCCTATTAAAATGAGTCAGTGTGTCAGAGTGTGAGTGGAGGAGGGAATCTCTGAGTTGTAGAGTGTGCACAGAGGGCACTGACTCACTATGTTTGGGGCACAGTTGTAGTCATATGGAAAGGGCAGTATGTGCGTGTTGTATGTATCATTTCTCAGCAACCTGCACCTTACTTATCTCCTTTATTAACCTGTGTGTTTACTCTTACACCCCACACTATGTGGTCTTTGATACCACTCTGAAAACTGTTATTAACTGAAAACTGTGTGGCAAACTGTTCAGTCAGTACTCAGGGCATCATGTCTCTCTAGTGGTTTAGCATGATGTTTTGTAGGCCCTTCCAAGTCCTCTGTTTTGAGGTTTAGTGCTAGCAAGAAGACTTAGCAATAAACAAAGCCGGCTTTGAATTAAACAGATTTGTCTTCAGACATTGCCACCCTTTCCTTTGATGTGTTGGTGTTGCTGACTAAACGATCTCTGAGATTATTAGGAGAGACAGAATCTTAATTGTGCCTATGATGTGAGATGCTAACCAAACAGGACACCACTGCAGGCCGTCAATCAGCTTTCAGACTGATTCTTGGCTTCCATTTTAACCACATCCCATGATTTGTAAGGACCTGAGACAAAATATAATTTGTCTGTGGCTTCATTCTTAAAGATGTGGATATGTTTTTAACTTCTTAGGTCATGTAACTTGCTGCATCCATGTGTGGTACTGTGAACATAATGCACTATGGAAACTGTTGGATTTCAGCCTAGCCTGAAATCATGTCATTCCAATGCTAAGTTAGAGGTTAATATAATTTGCCTTATGAAAGGCACAAGTCCCGTGATGGGTGCACAGAACAAAGGTTATTTTTCTGCAGTATCTTGGAAGCAGTAAGTACAGCAGTGTGGACTAACAGCTAATACGTAGAAGTTTCTGTTGATGTAGAAACTAGTTTAGCAATGTGGATTGATTTTCTTGGTTGGTTGAACTGAAATTTGTTTTTTAATGGTCTGTTCTTATGGGATCTTGTATTATTTGCACTGTATCATCATTGTATTTGAGCTTTCTTCATTACAGTAATAACCATGCCTCTTGGCAGTGCTTGGTTATCTCCCTTTCAACACTAAGGCCTGTCAAGGTAGCTGTATGAAATCTGTGGAGGGAGACTGGTTGGGTGATTTGTTAGTAGCATGTGTTTGTGGGATAAAGGGGATTTCAGGAGAAGCATCTTTTTTTTGTTGTTTGTTTTATTCTATTTGAAGATGGTTCTTGATGTGAAATGACTTTTATCAATTTTTCAATTTTGGGAAGCTACTGCACATTCCCTTAAAGGAAAGGAGATGCTCATACTGTTTTTTTCCTCTCTTCCTTATTTTTAATATGTATATTGAGCAAAGGTTTTGAGAGAGCCACATCTCCAGCTATTTTTTATTCTCCTTTGTTAATCAGCAACTAAGAGAAATTATACTGTTTATATAGTTGTTTAAGTGATGTCAACTTCAGGGTGCTTGTTCAAAAGTTATGTGTTTGAACAAGATGTTACCTACCTCTTAGTGAACAGACAGTGGCAACAGAGTAGAAACTTGCATCGAAGGAAATTGGAGAAGAAAGGATATTACAGAGGTAATACAGGGGAAGAAATTGAAGGCAGATTAAGAAAATACTCTAAAGAAAAAATAAAAGGTTTATTCTATAAACATTCTTTCATCAGAAATGAAAAAGAAATGTAAATAATATAATGAGCTAAAACACAAATGGTAGATAGTTCAGCTTAATAATCTTATTTAAGGCTGCTTTAAATTAACAGCAAGTCTCCAACAGAAAGAATGGATTTCTTATTTCTTCTCAATATTGTAACAAAAATATGCTTAGTTAACATCTTCTAAGAAAAGAAAATATACATAAAATTGAGTTTGATAGTGAAGAAGGCCTACTGCCGTTCACCAGATCTTGCAAACGGATGAGTAAGTAAAGAAAACCTAACTTGTCTTTCAGCAGTTTTGCATCAGAGCCTACTTTGGACAACATATTAAATCTAGAAAGTGTTCAGACCTTGCTACAGCGGAGGATCTCCCCTTAATTCTTTGGAAGGTTTGTAATAAAAAAGTTACAGAGAGTGCATTTGAATTGGGACTGAAACTGTGTGTTACGGGAGTATGAATTTAAGCCTTGTCCAGTCATAATTCCCCTAAGTTAAGAATAATACTTTCTACTGTATTGAGTACCAGTAGGCTGCACTCCAGTTGCACATTCATTCTTCTTCCATGCAGAACTTGCAGTAGACCGTTCTTTGAAATGAAAGTTAAATTTCTTTCTCAGTATTGAAATCTGGGTTTCACTTGTCAATGCAGTGTTAGAAATAATTTTCCAACTACAGAGCGGACATACTGTGTTTCTGGTTTATACTTCTCACTGACATTAATTCATATAGCCAGCAGGCATGATGAAAACTATTTTTTCACAAATACAATACAGTAATTCGGGGGGCAATTGAGATACCTTATTTTCTGGTGTTCCAGTTTCAAAAGCAGCTTCCTGATCATCCAGCAGATCTTATGAAGTCTCACTTGGAGCATTTAAAATTATCTGCGTCCTAAAATCAGTAGCTGCTTTTACTATCATATTTTTAAAGCATTTAAACTGTAATGATGCCTTCAGGAGATGTTCCAGTGTGTATAAGGCAGAAGGGGAGAGAGAAAGGCTGGACATGCTCTCTTTCTAGTTCTATGTCTGTAGTTTTTAATTTCTCTTAACTGTAGGAGACAGACTATTTGCTGTGATAGTAGTAAAGATTGTGTTTTATCACTCAAGAAGTACAATTTATGCATATTTCAGTTTTAATATGCAAATGTGCATGGAGACGGCAGGAAATTGTGAACCAGGCCAATAGGCTAGTTTACAAATGTACAAAGGAGAACTCTACTTCTGCATTTATGTGAAAAACTTACAAATAAATTGAGCAGTGCTCCATTTACATGTTGTGTAGGTGAAATGTAGAGAGAGAGAAGGAGGTTCCGGGGGGGGAAAAAAAAACAAAAAAAAACAGCCCATAAGTTCAGAAATGCTTACCTGATCTTTGGTCTGCATGTCAGCTAATTTGAAACGGCAATGACAGTCAGGTTTTTTGGACTAGAGAATAAGAAATAAGGGGAAAGTCCTTATGGTTTTGACACGTTTGCTTTCCATGTGTGTGCTGATGAATCAGGCCTTATTCAAATGAAGGAATCAATTTTACAAAGCCACAACCTGATAGAGAAGGATTGAGTTTACAGAGAAATTCTCTCTGGGAGAAGCATAGTTGTAGTGTAACTGCATAATGATTGAAATTTAAATACACATTGTAAGAGTAACTCATTTATTTATACTTATAAAAGTGGAGGTTGGCTTTGTACATGACACTGAAGAGGACCTACTGAAGACTCAAAGCACCTCTTTTTGTTCATACTAGAGAATAAGAAATGTGACCTTCCTACAAAGCGCTGTGATCAAAGGGTGCTATGCCTGACTTGGAACAATGGAAGAGAGGATTAAAGATTTGATTTGTCCAAGCTTTCTCATTGGTTTGGATCATTTTGATTAATGAAATTTGATTAGTTTAGTTTAAAGGAAGAGTCAAACCACTGTGGATTAAGAGTTCACAAGATTAGTTCAAAGGGCAGGTGAAAAGGAAGACGTTTGTCTCCTTGTGCTGGGAATGCAAACTTCATGTGAGCCAGTGGACGGGGCTTCTCATCAAGTGGGTGTCCACAGGTCGTTTTCTCTCCTCCTCAATGAATCTCTCTCTTTCTCTGAGAGGTTCTCATTTTTTTTATTTTTTTATTTTTTTTATTTTTTTCTCCACATAGTACATAGAAGGGTGGAAAGTTTCATGTAAAAGAAGATCCCAACAAATCTGTAGTGTGGCTATGGGAGCTCAGTTTTTTTTAAATATACCTTGTTAAGGCACTTAGGATTTCAGCTCTCGCTGTAAGTTTCTGATTCACAGGCTTCTGTCAAAGCACATCAGTGAAGGCATAACTGTCCCTTGCTTCTATTGATTTAACAGTTAGATCAGTAAAATTCAGTTACGCATGCCAAAGACCTCATGACTTGAAATGAAAGGCAATTAGAAGGTGATGATCTGGGCTAAAGCTATTAGAAGGAATTTATGCTCTAATTATTCTATGCACTTGTTTCGATTATCTTTTTTCCTACTATATTAGAACAAATTTTTACTTCTTACTACACTCTTACCTTGCCTCAGAGAAAATTCTACTGCCTCAGAATCAGGACTTTTTTTTTCCTCCTAGAAAACTTGGAGCTCAGTGAGCAGGAAACTATCAGGATGCTGACACTTCAAAGTGGAATTTTTAGTTTGCTTTTTTTGTCATCTTGGAGGGGTTACAGAAAACACAAAAATGAAAAATAAGTTGCTAGTATTCTTGCTGTTTTCCTGATTGAGGACAAATGCTGTTGTTACAGTGGTGAGACAAATCCCCATCGAACTAGATACTGCACAAATGGAGACTACAGAGTAAAAGGCCAAGTCCTTCACCAATAGTTTTATCTCTGATGTAAAGTGGAGACATATTAGGATAAAACGCAAATAAACAAGACCAAAGTTGAGAAAATAGATATGAATAAGCAAGTTAATAGCTCTATGGGAACTGCTTTCCGTATATCAACAACTTTGAAAATGTATTGTGGGAATTTCAACATGCTGAGTTACATTTGCAGATATTTGTGGAATACAACTAGATTTATTTTGCAGGCACTTGAAAAATGGCTGTGGGAAAATTCTTCTTTTTAGGATCTTTCTTAGTATCTTCAATTTCTTTTCGTTCAGTAGTAGCACATTCACATTTCTGAATTAAACTCTTACATCTGTATCCTGCTGCTCCCTCATTTTTTTTAATTTTCATGCCTTGTGCTTTTTTCATCGTTTGCCTTATCTATTCTATAAGCTTCCCTCGCCCCTTTCTTTGCTCTTTAGGAAATTATTCTTGTGCTGTTAGGACTCTCTTCAGTGCGTTTTGAAATCTTGTGTTCCCGTGCTTGAATCACCACAGCTGATGAGATCTCGTGCCAATTTCTTCAAGATCCTGGCATGTCACACTGATCTTCTTCCTCGGCTGCAGTTTTTGTTGTCTAGGAAAGTTCAGCTGCAGTGATGCTTTGCTTCTTTATTGCCCCTTCTTTCTTGTACAGCAAGTGGTTGTCTTGTCTTTTCTGTTCCTCAGTTGTTTCTGCCAGCAAAGGAAGCTGAAGTATCTGACTCCCTTGCTGCCTTGCCAGCTGTGTAGTGTTGCTCTGAGTGCAGTCACTTCTTGTCTGGATGGTCATATATCTATGCAGTACTGAGTATCTTAAGCTTTTAAATGTGTCAGTGCTTCATATCTTTTTTTTTTTTTTTTTTTTTTAGTGTTTGGTGGCTGGATTCATACTTGTCCATATGCATCCACAGTGCTGTCATCTCTTCAGTGTTCTTGATGCTGAATGATAGCTCTGTTGGCAAAATGTCTTGAATTCAGGTTGTGAAATCGGGAACATGTGGGATGTCCCAGATTAGGTTAAACAGACTCTTAGGGGGTCACAGGAAGAAGGCATGCTATGGTTTGTGGCAAGATGTAAGCAGCAGAATTTCTGCTAGGAGTGTGGGCTGCACGACTGCAGTGGATCAGGCAACTTCTGTTCTGTGATGACTCCAAAGGATGCTGAGTGAGGCACCACTAGCATGACTACTTCTGTCTGAAGGGAAGCTAGAAAATTGAGGAAAGTGCAGTTGCTAACTGAGCAAGAATTCCCATGTTATTCCATGCATCAGACCCTATCCTTAACCAATTTTTTCCTGACATCAGTCTGAGTTCCAGAATAATGGGTAGTGGGAACTATGTTGTCACATCCCTGGGAGCAGGTTTAAGCTGGTGATCTTGACCCCTTGCTGTTAAAAGGGATTTTTATTGAGTTATTTATAATGAGAATGCATGTTCTGGGGCTTGCAATAAAGCACGACAGCCAGAAAAGCTGAAGTGCCTGTTGTTTTCTTGAAGTGGTCAGAGAATACAAATGATGGAAACTCATCTGCTTGACTTAGTGATTTTCTCCACAGCAACCATATTAACAACAAGTAGTTTTGAGTTTTAACAGGAGCCCACTGTATCATTTGTATGAAAAACAGCTCAGTGTAAGAGCTTGAAGGTTGCGATAGTGCAGAAAAATGATAAAGAAAAGGGACTAATTTTTTAGGCTGGAAAAGTAAATGCAGGTGCTTTGTTTTGTTTTTCTCCTATATTTTTTTCATCAATTTTTGGCAAATCTTAAGTTTTAAGAAATACAGTATATTTGAATGCTTTGAAGTGATACACCTTTTAACAACTTGGTTGTTGCTCAACAGGGGAGGATTCCAGCTGCTTACTGTTATTTGAAAATTCTGTTTAATGGTATGCTTCCTCTTTCCTGGGACATCTGCACTATTTTAATTCATTTTTAAACACAATCTCATGCATTGTTAGGCTGCAGGGGGTTGACCCTGCTATGGAAATTTGCTTTGAATGTGCTTTGATGGAAGATTGACTTTGCAGCTGCCTTGGTTTCTGTCTGCTGCAGAAGATGCTGTGTGCACCTTGAGTGCTGTTACTCTGGACAACACAGTCTTTGCATTATCTACACCCTCAGTAATTGGGATCTTTCCTTCTGTCCCCACCAAGCAAGAACATGGACACATTGCTCCTTCTTTTGCCTACTTACCTCTGCCAATCATATGCTTAAGGAAGATGAGTCACATCACTGCCCAAATATGTGGCCACATGACTAAAAGCTTATTGGAAAGCAATGTTCTATTAAAGCAAGATCAAAGATGGAAAGGAGGGAGAATTGCAGCAGCATAGGTAATAAATGGCAATGTTATGGCAAATACACAAAGCTGATGGGAAAGATTTATAGACTACTGAGATACTTTGAGATAAACGTAATGACATGCCAAAAAAGGCTTTTGGTGGAAGACTGATTCTTTTCCCATCACTTTTTATCAGGACAAAAGAAAACTAGCTGGGGGGAAGCTTTTTAGGATGGAGATCAGACAAAAAATGCAGTAGTAGAAGGCAGAGGAAGGGGGAAAGTAAAGTAGAAGAGTCTTCTTGCTTGTTGTTTCTGTCAATAAAAGAAGAAACAACCAAAAAAAGCAGTTGTCCAGAAACTAATTCTTGAGTATACACCGCACTTTCCAGACCTGGACCATTTAGCTCGGTTAGACTCAGTACCAGTACAGAATCAGGCTGCTCACTGCACTCAAGGGGATTCTCACTTCAGCATTGGTTTCATTCTACTCTTTCAGCTTTCTCTTTGTGAAGATCCTTCTATCAGCATTCAGAATTGATTGAATGCATGGATAGCATTTTCCCCCCTCAACTTCCATGCTGTTTGACCAAAAGTCTTACCAGAAGCATGCATCCTGCAATGCAAGGGGTTTCTGTCCTTCTCTGAAGGAGCTTTGTGCTGAGTTGAACATACCTGCATTGTGTACACACAGCATGGCGTAAAGCTTTTCCAAAAAATCCAGCTCCCGGCACCTTCAGTCCATCCTTTGTGTGTGTGTGCATGAGGACACATCCTCCTGAGTGTAGAGGATTTTCTGCATATGCATATACATGTATGTGTGTATATATATATATAAAAAACCCTGAAATAAAACATGTATGCAGCCAACCCTCTATTTCAGGAATGCATAGGAGCTGTTCTTCAAATGTAGAGCAGACATAAGACAAGTGGGACTTCCTGCAGGATCGCTTGCATGCACAAGCCATCCCACACCATGGTAGGCGACAGAGAGGAGAGGAGCTGTGGGGCCTTGTGAGAGAACACAGCTATGGGAGGAGAGGCTTGGAGCTATGCTGCTGAGTAAATTTAAGTTGTCCCATGTTTTAACCTGAGGTAGCAAAGGCTTGACTTTCAGAGTTGCCAAACACTTCTGTCTCCTTTTGCCTTGAGTCTGAGCTGCAGCAGCACATGCTCATTTGTAATAGAGTCTCAAATTATAGAAAAAAGGTTCATTTCTCATAAATGGTGGTCCCACGTTTCAGTGGACATATTGTGAGTGTGATGAGCCTAAATCAAGTCAGTGTGGATTATGCTGCCTCTCTAATTTTCCAGCTCACTATTCGAGGGTGTTTGTCAATCTAAAACTCATTTACAGCCTTCATAGTATTGTCTTTTATTAAAATTCCTTTGAAATTCTTATCCATTATCTTGGCACTCTTCAGAGGGTATGATTATGCCCCAAAGTATGGTTGAACAGGTTCCCTTATATGAATGACAACTTCTAACCCTCCTCTGTAAGTAATGGTTCAATTTCTCTGAGTTGTCTTTTTTTTCTTCTTCTTTCTATTTGATATCTCGGGACACATTCCTACCAATCTGAATCTAAATGAGGCAGACAGCTAACTTTGATTTGCTTCTGTTCCTTCCCAGCTACACAAAATAGCTTGCATTAATCATATTAATAAAAAATGGCTTTAAAATTACCAAGTTTTAAAAAGGCACAAGATGGTGATATTACCCACCAAGTTGCAAGTCATTGTGCATGCATATTAATTACAAGTTCTCTTAGATTTTTCAGCAAAAGCTCAAAGGAATAACATTTTTCCCTGTATGTTTTTTTAATTTTGGGAAGCTCTCTTGTAATGCGAAATGTATCCCATCCTAATGTGGTTCTCTAATCACGGCATGCTTTAATTCTGATAGATGACCCCTGAATGCTTTGAATCTACTAAGATTCATAGTAATTAGAATGATTTTCTAATACTTTGTTTCCCGAGCTGTTCATGGTGACGTCCATCTATCATCAGATGGATTTGTTTACTCATTCAAATCAAGTGATTTGAATTGAAGGCTTATATTTGTCACTGTGTGGTGGAGGCAGTGTTATCATTTATTTCACTCTCATCACTGCTCCCTCTTTTTGAGGGATTGTGCTCTGAAGAAGCACACATTTTTCAGAAAGATTTGAAGCCCTTCCTCCTTCAGTCTCCAAGCAGGAGCACTGACTCAGTGCTTGTGTTAAGAGTCTCTACATCCATCCTGGATGCCAGCTAGTGGAAATTGGGAGCACAAGGTAGAATTCATCAGGCATTTTCTTTTTTTTTTTTCCTTTGTTCCACTTTTCTCTCTCCTTTCTCTTTTTAATCTAATGCTTCTTTGTGCATACAAGTCTAGCGTGCTTTCAGTGTGGAATATTTTTGGAAAGTGGCTGTATAAAACAAGACAGTGTTGAAGAAGTTCATCGCCTGTACTCTCCAGGTAACCTGTCATTTTTGTCCTGCCTCTGTCATTCTTTATCTGTCCTTGGAGGAGCAGCATCTCCTTACTCAGTAGTGCTTCACTGTCTTATCAATGTTTGCTTGTACCCTTTCCCTGTCCTGTTGTTTTCTTTCACCACTTTGCGTGTTAGGTCTGTCTTTTCATATCTCTGCTCATAGTTTTCCTCCCCTTCTTTCTCTGGAATACATTTTCCTCTACTTTGCTTTTTGTTGCTCGCATCCCTCCATGCCTACACACCTCATGCTGGGACTGTGTAATGCTCCATCCCACCTTCCCTCCAGAGGCTCCTGTCACAGGGCTTCCTCCTCGTCCCTGACCCCCAGCAGCAGATGCTGTAGCACAGAGCAGCAGGATCTTCTCACATTGCCATGCAAGGCAAGAGGCTGCTCACACTTGAATACCTCAGCTTTATCAACTCTTCAGTGCAGGGAGGCAGTTAAATAATAGCTGCCAGCCTCAGAGGAAGCAGCAGTAACCTTGCCTCTCTGGGCAGGGAGCTGGAGGAACAGCTGGAATCCAGCACGCGTCTTTGTCTGGCATATGCTGGATGGAGCTCCATCAGCCAGCAGGCTTAGTGAGTGCAAGGAGCACAGCCTGCAAAGCAGCACCCTAGCCTTGCTCTCTAGCATGATGTTTGTAAGGCTTTGCTCATTTGTGGATGGTTTCACTCATTATTTGAGAGGTGATAAAACCACATCCCAGCCAAAGACAAGGTGGGAAGTTTGTGCCACCATTCGCCATTGCCTTAGATGTATGTGGTGAGCCCAGGAGGTTCCTGACATGAAAAACTGAAAAGGGATAGATAATTTCTTCCTGAGCAGATTAATAATCAGATCATATTAACAAGTAAAATTTGATTAGGTGTCTGATTAGGAAGGAGTAAGCCAGAAGTTTGAAGCTTGTTGTGTCAACAGAGCAGATTAGCTTCAGTATGATGTTCTGCTTTCATTAAGAAATTGGTAATAAAATTATAGCATCTGAATTCCCCATGAGATTCTGAACACGATACAGTGCTTTGAGACGATGGCTAAATGTTACAGGATAGCACACTGGGACTTTTACTCAACGACCAGGTAAAAGTGTGTCAAATCATTTAATTACAATAAAAGTAGTAATGAGAGGCCATGCATATGTAATCTCTGACTTTAATAAATGATTTCACAGTTCACTGTTTGAAAAAATCTGCTGGGTTGCTGTTTGGCTGTGTACAGGACCCTGAGCATACTATGGTACAAGGCTTTATTTGCTGAATATAGCAGTCAAACAGTGGCCATGCAGTCACAGTTTGTAGCCCCGTTCAGTGCTGAAAATGTTCTGAGCGGTTCTGACAGTTGAACCTTTTCAGTAGAAAGCGTTACGTTAAATAATGTTACCAGCACTTCATGAATGGGTTAATTAAGTGCAATAAGTAACCGCCAATGGAGTTTTATCTAAAATGGTAATGGAGTTTGAGTTTTGGCAGAGAGCAGATTTTAGAAGAAAAGGAGAAAATCGTTCTTGTACATCTAGATAGATATACATACATGTCATAGAGCTGGGTTCTCTCAGCAGGTTTTGGGATGGCCAGCAGAACTCCACACACCAACCTGTTGTTGTTCTTGCATTCATTCAAACCAGTGTAACACATTCAGTGTATCAGCTGGAAAGCTGTTAAAAACATATTTTAAGTGCCTAACATATTTAGGAACACAAGTAATGCTTAGCTTACATTTCTTATCAGAATAGGATTTGGTGCCAGAGTGATGAATCATAGACTGCTCAGCATCAGTAAGGGGAAAAAAAAAAAAACAACCATTAATGCTGCCTTGCTCTACAGGCACTGGGGCTGTATTGAGAGGAAATGATCTCTGGTGTGAGCAGAGACAGACTACAAATTCCAACCACAAACTTCCACCTGCTGTCAAGAATGATTATGGATCAGAAGAGTGTGCTGTGATGATTGCTTGATCTTTGTGGCTAGTAAGTTAACTACCAACAGTTAAAACCCTATTAATGTTAACTATGATGTTTTGCTCCATACCTAAAGCTTTCCCCTGTTAAAATAATGTCCCCCATGGGACGTTCCCCTCTCCAAGCACACTCGCTCATGTGAGTCCCAGCAGTCAGCTTTGCTCATGGTGGTTACTTCAGGTGTTGGTATAAATGGCTTTGGACATTCTCTGCGCAGTGCTTTACTGCTAAGTATTATAGAACGTTGTTAATGTTACTCTATCTGCTTCATTTAGGGATATGGGAATCAAAATTTCCACTTCCTCTTTGAATTGCAGCTTTTTGGATTTAGGTTGTTTAGATTTACATGGACGTGGTTTCTGTGCTATATTCTGCTACAGTATTAGAGCTGGACAACTCCCCTCTGTCTGTTTCAAAAATGACTCATTTGGCTGTGCCTCTGTGGGCATTCAGATTCTTTTGAGTTGCCCTTTATGAGCAAGATATGCTCCTGGAATACCAGGTCTCCTATTCTAAGGGCTCTGCAGGAAATCGCAGGACTGTCAAAAGAACATTTCAAGGACAGTGCTTTGCAATCCACCATCTGAATGAGAACAGGATGCAAAATAGTCACATGCACACTCTTCATGCAGTATGTAGAAAAGTGCTTATGTTTAACTGGAACGAGGTAGTGGTCATCAAGGCTGAAGCCATGTTTTGTCTTAGAGGGCATGTAACCTCACACCGTGCTGTGAACTATTTGGGACCAATGGAGAAGAATTAATGGGAGCAAGTTGTGTACGTGGGAGAAAACTAGGCATAGAAAAAGAGGCATAAGGAGAGCAAAAAAGATGTGCTCAGAAATGGAAAGAAAGGAAAATCTGATGAAAAGTCAGATAAAGAATAAAGGTGAGCAGATGTTCCGGCTATTGGAGTATGAACTTCCACAGGTGGTAGTGTGTCACACAGACCAAAGGTCACTGAGATGCTGGAGGGAACGCATAGCCTGGAGTAGGATGGGAAGACTAAAGAGGATAAATTGCACCCTAATGTTAAACGGTATGGGGAGAAGAGTGACAGATGTATATTTCAGTAGTTCTGTGCGGATGATAGTATTTAGAAATGAGAAATAGCCTTGTAGTTTTATCTGACAGCAAGCCAAATAATATAAATAGAAATTGGTAACAGTAGTCTGCTTATTAATTAATTAGGTTTGAAACCCCGCTTAAAGGTGATGTATCTAAAATAAAGCTTTGTTAGATCCCAGTTGTAGCTCACCAATTTCTACACAGTCAAAACTGTTTCAGTCTCTCATACACCTTGGTACGTTTTTTGGTTCAGATTTGTTTCATATTATGGTGCCTGTTTGGCTTCCTTTGCAAATTTTTGTGGGGAGTTTTATAATCATCTTTCCAAACCTGTTTGAATGCTTTATAGCTACCATTGCCCGCAGTGCTTTTTTTTTTTTTTTTTTTTTTTTTTCCCTCTGGATAACCTGTCATTTTCCCCTGTGAAATCTTCAGATGTTGCTTTAGTTTGTTTTTCAGAAAACTCTTGTTCTTCATCTAACTTCCTTTGTATCTTTCCTAATGATTTTTGGTCAGTGTCAATGTGTTCTGAGTGACTTCATTACTTGTTCCATCTTGGTTACTTAGTTTTTGACACTTCCTCTCTGACCACCTCTGTCCTGCTGTGTTGGCTTTTGAATTAGCCAGCATCAGTAAGACAGAATGAGTATGCTGGTGTGATATTTTCATATCAAAATTCTCTTCAGGATGGTGGAAACAGAGAGAATGTTTTCCCAAACAGAAATTCTGTTGCTTTCACTGTTTAATGTAGCCTTGTTCCCTGTTTTTTTGTTTTTTTCCATGCCTCTTCCACATGCCCTGCCAGCAGGAAATGCCATGCCTTGTGTTCCAGGCAGATTCACAAGAGATGGTGAATAATGCATTTTTATGCTGGAATACTTATACTCATGTTGTCTGGTGTCAAAATCCAGCTGGGTGAAAGAACCAAATGCATTAAAATATCATTTGTGATAGGTTTATTAGTTAATAATACCTTTAAATGCATTTGAGTATTTTTCACATGTAAATTTATGTAAATGTATTTTGCTCTGAAAACCAAATTATTATAACAAAGGCAGCCTTAGGTAGTGTGAAAAAGCCAAACTGTTTGTGTTTGGTCACAGTCCTGGAGCTGAACAGGCTCCAACCTTCTGCACAGATCACAAGGCAGCTTTTTTTCCACTCAGTCCATTTCTAGACCCTGAGTTGAACTTTGCTGAACAGAGAAGTGCAAATGTTTAACATATTCTCTTGGTATCTGGTGCTGAGAGGGGGCTGGGCTGTGTCTCAGCAAGGGCTGCTCCAGCTGCTTCTGCTGCTTCAACTCTCAGATCTCCCCAACCATTCAGGAAGCTAATATACCCTGCCTAACCCCAACTGCCTGCACACTTTCCATAATGGTTAAAGTTACATTTCAGTGTTGAAATCTCTGTCCTGCTGCAACTGGAACTAGATGAATGTTTTAATTTGTTACTTTTACCTCTGCCCGATGCTAAGGATTTCTCCCTCTGGAGCTGCATGAAGAGATTCGATGCTTCCTTCATTGGAGATAAAGGGCCACTGAGGCTAGTGGCTTTGTAAGGGATGCCGGTCTGTGTTGGGTCCAGATCTGTTCCTGGTGATAGCTATTAGCATGATACAGCTAGTGTAAATGTAGCAAAATTAGATTTTGCTGTATAGATTATGAAGAGAGAGTAAATGTTTGAATAAGCACTCCAGAGAGAGCATCAGAGACAGCGTGTGGATGGAACGCTGCACTTAAGGTATATCATTAAAGGCTGTGATCACAGCAATGTTATCATCTCCATATTTTTTTTTTCCATTTCTTGAAAGATTTTGCACTTTCAGTGAGTTATGCTCTTAATTCTGTGTAACTTCACCCTTCCTTTCTCTCCCTCACCCCTTTTTTGAAAGACCAGATGACTGATTTCTCAGGCCAGCACCAGTGCAGAAGGAGGTGGTCCATGAATATCACTCTTCTGAAGAGCTTCTCACTACTGCCAGCTCTGGTTGCTAAACTTCTCGCCCTTACCTGACATAAATCTCAGGGAAAAAATCTGCTTTCTCACTGTTGTGATTCGGCAATGTATATTTTGAATTAGGAAAACATGGGACATGGCACTCAGCAGAAGACATTCTTTACCAAGAGAGTGGTGAGGTGCTGGAACAGGCTGCCCAGAGTGGTTGTGGATGCCCTGTTCCCTGAGGTGTTCAAGGCCAGATTGGATGGGGCCCTGGGCAGCCCAGTCTATTATTAAATGTGGAGGTTGATGGCCCTGCATGCAGCAATAGGGTTGGAGCTTCATGATCCTTGAGGTCCCTTCCAACCATGGCCATTCTATGATTCTATGAAGACATGCAGCAAAACTGGACTGTGCTGCAAAATGAATTCCTTCCACGTACAGTAAGCTGGGGTTAAAAAGGCGCCGCACGTATAATTAGAATTGTGTTATTCTACTCACTAGTAATCTCAGTAACTCCAGTTTTATCATCACATAAAGTCTGTCCAATCTGATTCCCCCATCCTGTTTCTTTTGCTTTGGTCACTTGCATTTGTCTCTGTTTACTTTCTTTACTCTCAAGGAAATGAGTGTGATATTTCTTTGTTTGCATTAATAAAAACAGAGAGCGCTTTTATATCAACAATGCTGAAATTGAATTTGTGGAAATATTTTATCTGTATGAGGTTTTGTTCAATTCTTTAATTCATTTCATTTCTGAATTTAGATTCAATTACTCTCTTCCTTTCAAATGCGCTCTGTTGGCAACACTGGGCTCGCCCATCTTCTGACAGCTGCAGATGGTAATGAAATCTCAAAGCTGGTGCATAGATATGATCAAACAATTGCAACACCATCTGAATGTGTGTGTTTGCTCGCTAGCTCTGGGAACTCAAATTGCCATCAGTGATGTACCTGTGCAGTGGTTACTTACCTGCTTTGGTGAGAACCCTGTGAGGGAAAAAGAGGATCAGGAGAGATGGTGCAGGTTTGAGGTCACAGAGGCATTGCGCCTCTTCTGGATTTGCAGTTCACCTGTTTTAATGTGAACTGCATTACACAGAGTGTTTTTCTGAGTGAGGTTAGAATTGTAGAATTGCTCAGGTTGGAAAAGACCTTAAAGATCATTGAGTCCAACCACAACCTAACCATACTACCCTAACTCTAACAACCCTCTGCTAAATCATGTCCCTGAGCACCACATCCAAACGGTTTTTAAACACATTCAGGGATGGTGACTCAACCACCTCCCTGGGGAGCCTATTCCAGTGCTTAACAGCCCTTTCTGTAAAGAAGTTTTTCCTGATATCCAACCTAAACTTACCCTGGCACAACTTAAGGTCATTTCCCCTCATCCTGTCACCTGCCATCAGTGAGAAGGGACCAACCCTGCTCTCACTGTAAGCACCTTTCAGAGATTGGAAGAGAGCAATAAGGTCTCCCCTCAGCCTCATTTTCCCAAGACTAAACAGCCCTAGTTCATTCAGTCTCTCCTCATAGGGCATATTCTCCAAGCCCTTCACGAGCCTTGTTGCCCTTCTTTGGACCAGGTTTGGACAGAGAAAGTTTTAAAGGTGAGAAAGTAAATGGATGGAAATGACTTTAAAATAAACTGGATCTGTTCTTAAAGCAGTAGGATGCTACTTCCCCTCAGGTCCCTCTCAAGCACAGGATTGGGCACTCTGCAATAGTCCTAGTCACAGCTACATGAGCTGAAATGCATGAAAAAAGATCATGTCCTTAAACAAAGTGCTTGTGCTGGTGAAAATTTCTGCATGCCATTTATTTTATGTTATGTGTTGTTGTGTGAGTGACAGGCGTGAGCCAAAAAATAACCTGTCCTACAAATAAATGAGTGACGATGAGGGCAGCTGGGAATCAATCTGCACATCACAGGAGATGAGAGAAAGAGCACTAGGACAGGGAATGCAGGACTGCGCAGGCCTTCGCTGTACATCAGGTGAGAACATGAGAACAAGAAAAATATTTGGGGATGAGGGCATATGGCAGAGGTACGTTACTGTTTTCTGATTAAGGAACAGAATTTCATAATACTTAGTCTCTACCTTTTCAAGCTGAAATTCATTACTACATCAAAGTGAGTGCTTTGCTGCTAACAGAATAAATACTTCTATTTAGAATGTAAATGATAAAAATGTGCAAATTACAGGACTTTTAAAGAATCGAGTGGTTGATAGTGAGTGGTTGTCTGGCTGGAGTTGATCTTAGTTAATAAATTGATTTTGATGTAATTTGATAATAAGTAATAAACTTAGCTACTGATTCTGACAATTTGAAACAAAACATTAAATGTGCATGCTGCATTACACATGAAACACTTTTTAATGTGTGGGGGTGGGTTTTTTTTATATGTATGTTCCATTTTGTTTTTCAGCCTCTCCACCTTGCTCCCTGCCCTCCTGTGGTACTACAGTGTGCTCAGCCTCTAACAAAGTACTGTTAGGAAAGGCTGAAATCCCCCTTGTTCAGCACTGGAGTTAAGATGGTTTCTGCCAGCCCGAGGATCCCACCCTCTTCCAGAGATACAGGTATGTAATGTGCAGAAGTCATGGGCCTTCTGTGTTCTCTCCAGCTCCACAGCTTGGGCTATCTTGACTGCAGGAGCAACCTGTTCAAAAAAGCTGTAGCAGTTAATTTTTGGAAGCAGGTACCTGGATGGAGATGCTTTTTCATCAAACGAAAAAATTTGCACAGATGTGGTTGATACAGGAGGGCATGATCTCATTCCACATGTCATCATTAATCTTAGCTGAGATAATTGCAAACGTGTGACCGTCATACATGCAATGATATAAAACAACAGGAAAGTACCTGGCTACCAGCTACACGTGGTAGTACAAGTAAATCAGACTGAACTGCAGCAGCTGAGGATATTAGATGAACTTGCAAGTTACATGAAAAGACTCCTTAAAAAATAAACAAAAAACCACAACGCCACCTTTGCCTGTTTCTATAGCTGCTACCAATATGGGTAAAACGTGACAGCATTCCATTATGTTCAAGTCATCAATGTGCAATTTAGAGTTACTGACTTGTCTCTGTATTTCAAAGCAGGACATCGTGAAAAACTCTCTGTGCAGGGAAAGGTGTAACATATTGCCTGAACCATCTGCATTGCTGGTTGATGATGGCATGTCATGGACAATACGGATGGGATATGGATAGTCTGTTTTACTGGTAAGCAATCTGGTAAGAATTTAACACCAGTTAAGGGTCTGAACACCTGCTAGCTCAAGAAGTGTAGTTAGAGGTGCATAAAATCCTGGAAAGCAAACTGTAGGACTCAGACCCTGTATAAAATCCACCTGATGCTTTGCCTTTTGTCATGTTGATTCCAAGCACTCACTGTTTCTTCAGGAGGCCTCACCTTCTGGACATGCCATTACCAACCACATTTCTGTGCTAGTGTTTTATTTATCTATTACATTGAGCTGTAGTTTTGAGATATTGCTACTGGGGGCTTAAAAAATGGCTGGCTTGAGAAGCCTATGGGCTCTTCTTGCAGGATACTGCTTCTGCACCACACAGACAACCTCTTGGTTTGTTCCAAGCTCAGTGACAGTTTCCTGTACAGCCATGAAGAGACACCACAACCAGTCTTAATTTCCCAACCTCAAGAGGTTGGGTTTCTTCCACTGCGTGCTGTTTTTCTTTTAAACCATTTCTGTGGAGGGATTTTTTTTTCCTTCCTACATGTGGTAAATTGAAGCTGATACTGGAGTGGTGTACATTAGATTTCAACAGGACCCCTAAGAGTCCTTCCAGGAGTGTTTCTTTTAACAAGGTTGCATGTGGCGACTCATGCCAACCTCAAGGGGGCTATCAGGTACCTATGAGGCAGTATGGGACAGCTGTATATCTCTTAAGCAAGTGCTGATGCTCTCTAGGTCCTGACCCTCTGCTCCGAGAGAAGGCCTATAGAGCCACACAGAACCCCCCAGACCTCATGGGACTCTGCACCAGCTGGATTCTGCAGATGTATATTTGCAGTATTACAGTCAGCAACAGCACAAGCTTGGTAAGTAAAGTGCCCCACTCGTGTTCATACGTGTTCTTTCAAAGTGAGATTTCAGACAGGCAAGTGAAGATATACTTCAGTTTTATTGTTGTTTAGGCATGGATAGAAACATCAATTCTTTTGCGCTCTTGGTTCTTGAAACGTGCCTACAGTGAACGTGGAGCAGTGAAAAACGCGGCTCCTAGGACTGACGATTTAAAGTGCATAGGAGATCTAGCAGAATTCCAAAGGATGAGAAGGTCTTCTAATTCCTTTCTCATAGCTGTGGAAGTCGAAGGACTTTTGTTCTTCTCTTCTTCCACCATGCTCCCAAGACAGTGGTACGAACATTTTCAACCCTTCCCTATGCTTTCCCTGATGATCTTTGGAGGTTTCTTCTCTGTGTTTAAAAACTATTTGTAGTGTTATAAACAGACAGTTGATTTTTGCATACGCCTTCTCAGCATTCTGTTGCAACTTTTTCCTGTTTAGAGTCACGCCCACTGTGATTTGTTAAAAAAATGTGTATCACTTGGCAGTGTTCTCGCACCAAAAGAAAAAAAAGATATATTTGTATATAAAGTAACTTCTTTGTGTGTTCACGTTTTATTTTGGAAAAACAGGTGTTTAAAAATTTTAGAATTTTTTTAACAAAATTCTAAAAAGAAAAAAAAAAAATCACAATATTTACAGAGATAACATAATGGCTTAGCCATGCAAAACAAATCACTTTGGTTTTTCCCCCATTTTACTTTGGTTTAAATACTGACCAAGATTATAATTTTTTTTTTTCTCCTCTTTGCCAAATAAAACAGTAACAAATCAAAAGTTTAGAGGCATATAACAGGATTTCCCTCTAGTATTTTATACAGCATAGAGTCTATAGGACTTCTTATGTATTTTAATCCATGCCAATGCACTACAGGAAGCTTTTATTAAGACATCAGTCACTACTGCCCAGACATATAACATTTTACAAATTTACAAGTAACAGTGTTTTCTTCCCCCCTAAATAATGCAAAAGTGGCAAAATACATTTCCTAACGTCCATCTCTTTCTTTTATTTATTTATTTATATTCTTTTTTGCCTACCAGTCTATAAAAACATACTTTTTTCCCTGGATATTTGTAAAAGGAAACCTGATGTTCTGCGTGCTTTGCTGTTCCTCTCCATCAATCCACCTATCACTTTCTTCCCAAAACGATCCTTCTGCGCAGAATGAAACTTCCCTCTCCCTTAACAACAATTCTCTATCAGCCATTCACCCTAAACCATTTTCTTATCAGTACCATTCTAAAAATTTCCTCAAGCTTAAAACGTTTATAAAGTTACAAACTTGAATGTAACTAAAGATACATAGACATTTCATTGTTACAATTATATGTACTGTTTGATAAATTAGGTACCAGTTAAAAACACTAAAATTATCTCAAGGTGCATTCAATATCTGTAGCATAGTTAACAAAACACACAAAAAATATATATATTCTATTTTTGTGGAAAAAAATGCAGCTTTGATATGACCACTTTTTTTTTTTTTCTTTTTTAAATCTCCAATTCTGACTGATATCTGTTTGAAATGAAGAAAAGGTACAGTACTTTAAGGCAGCGGATAACGTAAAGGAATCAAAATCAAACCAGAAATCCAGTTCCTTATCCTAATTTTAACACGAAGGACAACAGGTAATGTATGACTAAAACACACGCCTTGCTTTAGAAGGAAAGGACCACAGGCCACCATCTGCACGTAGGCTATGACTGTTTCATTGTGTTCCTTGCTCAGCTCCCAGCCTTCTCCATAGAAATTCTTTATTCCCTTTCTGGCTGTTTGCTTTCCCTCAGCTTTCTTAAATTCTCACTGTTATTAACAATTTGGCTTATTTTTGTCACAATTGTCACCTCTCCTCTTTACTGACTTCTAAAAAATGAAAAAGGAGATCGATATTTTCCTTTAAGACAATCTTACGCTTTAGGTATTTGCTACAAAGCAGAGGTTTCACTGATAACAATCAGAATTAGACATGTACCTGCCCAAAGGGTGTCATAAAAACAACTGAAATCAAACCATTACACTATACATCAGAATAACAGCAACTCCCAGAACAAAGCCTTACAGTGTATAAAAATAGCTACGTAAAAAATTTACATAAAGGCAAACAAAAAGAAATCTTCAGTGCAGACATTTACAAAAAAATAGTTTAAACAGAACACAACATGGTGACCTATTATCATGGCGGTTGCCAAAATTAGTTATTCTGTGGGTTGGATTTTTTTTTTTGTTTTGTTTGTTGTTTTTTGTTTTTTTTTTAGCTTGAGATAATTGTGTCTAAAATCCGCTGAAAACTTGGTAGTATGATCTGTTTAATACTTGAACCATGAATAGCTGTCACTTCTTTGTATACGTTTAAATACAATCCACGTTCATGCTTCAATTGGTCTATATGTATTCTCTGAAAACACGAAAGATAAAGATGGTTAAGCAAGTTTAGATTTAAACATGTTAATCAACATAACTGCTCAGAGTCTGACCCAAAACAAAAAGCTTGTAACAGTACTTCCCATCTTGTTTAGTATCTTTACGGACAACCTAGGTGAGGGGATTGAGTGCACCCTCAGTAAGTTTGCAGATGACACCAAGTTGGGAAGTAGTGTTTATCTGCCTAAGGGTAGGGAAGCCATTCAGAGGGATCTAGGTAAGCTAGATCGCTGAGCTGAGGTGAATGGAATGAGGTTCAACAAGGCCAAGTGCCGGGTCCTGCATTTTGGCCACAATAACCCCATGCAGCACTATAGGCTTGGGATGAGTGGCTGGATGACTGTGAAGAGGAAAGGGACCTGGGGGTGTTGGCTGATGCTCAGCTGAACGTGAGCTGACAGTGGCCAAGAGGGCCAATGGCATCCTGTTCTGCATTAGAAATAGCATGGCCAGCAGGAGCAGGGAGGTAATCATCCCCCTCTACTCAGCACTGGTGAGGCCACATGTTGAGTATTGTGTCCAGTTTTGGGCCCCTCACTACAAAAAAGACATTGAGGCCCTGGAACATGTGCAGAGGAGGGCAACGAAATTGGTGAGGGATCTGGAGCACAAGTCTTATGAGGAGTGGCTGAGAGAGCTGGGGTTGTTGAGTCTGGAGAAGAGGAGGATCAGAGGACATCTCATCACACTCCACAACTTCCTGAAGGGAGGCTGGGATGAGGAGGGGTTTGGCCTCTTCTCCCAGTCAACAAACAGGACCTGGGGAAATGGCCACAAGTTGTACCAGAGGGGGTTTAGGTTAGACATAAGGAAAACTTTTTCTCTTAGAGCGTGGTCAGGCACTGTAATGGCTGCCCAGGGAAGTGGTGGAGTCGCTGTGCCTGGCAGTGTTCAAGAGGCGTCTGGATGAGGAGCTACGAGACATGGTTTATTGGAGATTCATGATCCTTGAGGTCCCTTCCAACACTGGCTATTCTGTGATTCTGTGATGGTTTAGTGCTTGTGGTAGCAATGGCAATGGGAGAAGGGTTGGACTAGATGATCTTGCAGGTCATTTCCAACCTTGCGCTTCTATGATTCTATACTTTCTTCTCCAATTTTATAAGAACATTTTCCTTCAGCTGTTGCGATGTAGTTCCTAAAGCAAAGAAGTCTATCTGGTAGGTAATGCACTTATGGATAAGCTTTCATTTATGCAGAACTACTGACCCAACAAAATAAAAAATTATAATACAAGATGGCACTGAAGGCCCATGATGCTATTTGAACTGGTACAGTCAATAAACACCTTCAGCTAATTCTGTCTCCACCTAATCTCCTCAATATTGCAATGCTATGGAAAGTACAAAGTCCATTAAAACAAATAAATACAGAACAGCCCCCAGATGAGGAGATGGCAGAATTTTCCTGTAGGAATGTATATACACTGTGACTTTTTCAAAATCCAAATTTAGTTTCCACTTTTAAGTCACTCATAAGGTATTACTTGGGAATTCCCAATCGCAAGGAAACCCCAAGGAAAGGGAACGCAGGAATACTGCATCTCTTCATATACTCTATACTCACTCTTCTTTAGTACAAGAATAATGAGGTTTATTTTAAAATTTCAGATAGTACTAACATAGTGAAATGATCCATAATCAGAGCTGTATTCTTATGCAAATGAGAAATGTGATCATCCCACCATACGCTTTAAAGCCCTGCAGCCCAGAATAGGGATCCAGCGGAATTTAGTTACTCAGGGCCATCCACTGCTTTTCTATCGAGGAACTCCAAACACTGCTGCTGAACATGTACTATTCCCCTTTTAACAATCAGCTGATGATTAATTCAAGAAAACTCAGTATGGTGAGCTACCACGAAGTTAATCTAAAATTACTTGTGTTGCTCAGAAAAATGTTCTGAACTCTCACTTTGAGTACCAAGTAGCAAGATATGGCATGTGGGTATGCAGCAGTGGTGTACAGACATGCAGGCACTGGGTGGTGCTGTTGGTGCTTCGTAGTGCCCAGTAACTCCAGACAGAACTTCTGTGTCTGTTTATTTTTGCACACTTTATTTTACACAGATCCCAGCTGGGCAAGCTTGTATACCTGTTGCACTTTTACTAGTTTAACATACAGCATCTCTTTCCAAGAGCACGTGGAGAATCATACCACTTTGTGAGGTCCTGAATAAAAGAATGATTTTATTCTTAGAAAAGGTTTGTGCCTTTTGCAGTACTGGGGAATAAAGCCCATCAAGAAATATTTCTTCCAGTAACGAAAGAGTGCTCCTGTGAGCATTTAATGTCATAACTCAAAACCTTCTAAATGTTACCTACACACCTTCTACACACAAATGCACAGATAGGTATATACCATAGTGGTATACTCTAAAATTATTTTTTTCAATTCCCCAAGTGCACAAGTCAAAAAAAAAAAAAAAAAAAAAAAAGTCAAGTACTAACTTATAACTTATTTCTTTAATGTGTGTGTATGCAGGTTAGAACTTGTAACTGGCTGGGGACTTGAGTCTTTCTGTCTTCATGTCACCAGAGTCCAAAACCACTCTACTTCCTACGCCCAAAGGGTAAGCAACAGACCTGAGCTACTCCTGTGATTGTTAGACATGGATTGTGAGACAGAAGAGGTGGCCAGATGTTAAATTTTGCAGTATGAAACACCTACCTGGAATGATGACTGACACATTTTGTCTCTTAAGTCTCAGATTTATGATTGTTTTCTTCTAGTTTTTTATTTTCTTCTATATTTCCGAGATCTTTGTCTACATGTTTTGACGCTGTCCTAGAATGAAAAATTAGGGTCGTTTTTGCACTTTCACAGCACTCTGTTCCATACACACATTAAAGATGCTGCTCCCCCCCTTTTACAGTTCTGTTTGGATACAGCAATAGGCTTGCATATGATTGTAAACAAACCAATAGCACCAGTTTCCCCACTGAAGCCATGTTTGTGTGTTTTATATCTTGGGAAATTTAGAATTATTCTGAGCTAGCAAGAATGGCTGAACTGGTTGTGCAGATCCATGTATCTCGACAAATTAATTGTGAAGCTTGTTTCAATAAACAAGAGTTTGCTTTAAGGCGTACTAAAACGTTACAAGTGTGGCTAAGATATCTTGATCAACATAGCAATCTTTTGTGTACTCACAGTAATAGACTTTCAGAGGCTGTGCCAAACAGCAGCTCTTTAACTGTGAAGAAATTAATGAAAATTCAGGCAGCACCAAAAAAAGAAAACATTCTGTCTTCCAGATCTGTGCTGGCTCTGACTGACAAGGTTTAGGTAAAGAAGGGATTGTGTAAATGTTTGAGGGGGAGAAAAGAGGTATGCCTCATTTAAAATAGCAGGTTGTCTTTAATACGAGTGGTGGAGATGAATTAATGAGTTAAGTGCTTAGTTTGGCTTAGCACAATAAAACCACTAAGCCATCCATTTAATGTGTGAGAAGCCTCACTGTCTGCCAAGGTGAAAGATTCCTGCAGAGCTGCGATAACATTTTGAAGGCCACAATTTTTAAAATGTAAATGGGCAAATGTGTTTGAGTGGGACAAAGTAAATCCGTCGTGTCAAAGCAGATTATGGTATAGGCATTTTCTCTACGGATAATTTGTTTCCCCTACAGAAAACTAACATCTGTTGTGACAGATTTATGCATATGCTCACCCTTGCTTCAGGGTAAAGATCTGCGGTGACACTGACTTGCAAAATGCAATGAAGACACAGGTAGGTAGGCAAGGGACTGTGACATGGGACGCTGACACCATGCAGGTATGTACCTCACAAAACCACCAATTCCAATTTTTTGCTATTGGAGTGTTTCAGTGCACATCCTCCATCTGAGCAAAGGCTGCGAGCCAGGGCTGAGCACTGTGCATGCCCTGAACTGAAGGAGCAGTGAAAGGTACTGTCAATAAAGCACTATTTAGTGCTTATCTCAGCAGAGCTTCTACCAGGTGCTAATGCACCTGCTCCTCAGCACCCCACGGAGTGCTGTGACAGCTGCTGGTGGGAGCAGTGTGTGATGGACAGTGCCGCAGGGCGTGCAAATTCAGAGTCCCAAACCCCACGGAGTACATTGAATGGGACCACTCTAAAACCAGAAAAGTTTTGAAGTAGGTTACTTCCTAGATGGTTCAAACTTGTAATTCTTCCAAGTTGCATTTATCTTTTACTAATGTTCTCAGACTGCCTCTGTTCTGCTTGTGTGGCTGATAGAAGGGCAGGTGTCTGTGCAGAACCAATTTTGCTGTAAAACCTCTTATACACAGATTCAAACTACTGATTGTCACAGGCAAATCTAATTTCAAAATGCCAAATTTGATACTCGAAGGAACATGTTCTACAGCGGTAAGTTTCTATCGTGCTGAGAACTTCCTACTTTCTTCTGATATCTAAAAGCCTGGAACACATTAAGTGCACAGGAGGAAAGGATGTAAGATGTAATGAAGAAGAAAATCCAATGATTTGGTAGAGATCAACCTTTTCCTGTGATCGTAGTAACCCTTCACAAATCTCTTTAATCCTAGTTAAAAAGCAAACAAACAAAATATCCAAACAAACAAACAAAACCTTTAAAACTTTGGAAATTAAATTAAAATGTAAAAATTTGTTTGTTTTAGGTAGAGCACAGAATCTGTCTTGTCACAGATAAGAAGCCTTTTCAACAAAGAAGTCTTTCACAGAACTGGAGATGGTAAGGAAAAAGATGAAAAGCTGAAAGAATCTGGATCTGGGTAGCTGCCAGAGCTAATATGAGCTGGAGGTGGGGAAGCAGCAGTGTGCTCATCTGCTCTCACAGTGCTGTATGTGAGCACTTGGGGCTGCTCCTGCAGACAAATGAGTGGAATGGACAGACTATTGGCATGGCTCAGCATGATGCCTTTTTCTGGCCTCTTATCCACGTTTTTTTATAGGACCTAAAGCAAACTGGATCTCCATTGACCTGACACCTAACCACCTAACAACAGGAAACTGTAAATAAATGGCATTACTGTTCTTTGATCAGGTTAAAATGGATCAATGACTACAGTTGGTAGGTCCTGCGTTGCTATCAAGATTTATTTTTCAGGTGTTTCACTGTAGCTCTGCATTCAATGGAACCGTGGTGTTCCCCTCACTAAGTGCCATCTCTGTTTTCCTAGAGCCAAAAGGGGTGAGAATGGAGAGGTGAAGGGCAGCATTCTGACTCTGAAAGAGAGTTCCTCAGAATCCTGATGTGGAGTACAGCGAGTGTTGCTTGTCTGAAATCAGAGCAGCTTTTCATGTCAGAAAGCCAGACAGATTTAGATTTTCAGCATCTGAGACTGAAATACATACAAAGTTCAATTCTACTGTCTTGGTGATCTTGCTGATCACCAAATGCTGATACATGGGCTGGGCAGATGCACCACCTCAGTACAAATTCTATTCCTGTTTTTTTTTTTTTTTTTTTTTAATGCTAACTAGTATTATTAAGAGACAGAATCAAAACTTGGACTGAATTGCAGCAGTGTGAACCATTGGCAGTGTCGTGCCAACAGCAGAGGAATGGGCAACCCTGTCATCTCACACAAATGATAAATAGAGCCAATAAGCCCCTATTTTAGTATGCTTTGGTGATGTTACACAATCCCTGAAGGTATTCAAGGCCAGGCTTGATGGGTTCCTGGGCAGCCTAATCTAGTGGCTGGCAACCCTGCCCCCAGCAGGAGAGTTGGAACTAGATCATCTTTGAGGTCCCTTCCAACCTAAGCCATTCTAGGATTCTATGATATTGCTCTATGATACTGTGAAAGTTGGTTGTATTAATATGAGCTTACTTATATCTCTTGGCTGGTTGTTTTTTGTTTTTTTTAATCATTTTTAAAACAGATCATTGCAAGCTCTTGCTAAAATCATGACTCATATTTTACATTTATCTATGCTCGCTCTTCAGGAAAATGATTATCCTCAAGGAATGCTAATCAAAATGTCTCTGTAAGTAGTGCCAAAATGAGGTCTTCAGTTTTCTTTTGAGTGTGTGTTGAGGGGCCATTATTTTCATGCATTTTGTTTAAATATTTTTGATAACACTTTTCTTAATATAAAGAACTTTTTTTTCCTATCTATCCCCATTGTTTTACTTGCTTTACTGTAAATACACTATGCATATAGGTTACACACACACACACACACACACATATGTATCCTTTGGAATTTAACTCCTAATTTCTTTTTATCTCATGCATCTAAGCCTCAGCAGGAATTCTGCTTAAGAAGAAAATTTGCAGTGCCTTTGTCCTGTTATCAAGCTTGTGATAATAACAGGTAAGAGAACACACATAGATGTAGTTCTAGGTGTTGAACCAAGAGCTGTGAGCTTCATTGTCAGCAATACGTTTGAAAGGCATGTTAAGACTCTGAACTGTAATGCTGAAAAGGATTTTGCAGGAGCTGAGGATCTCACCCAACCAAACCTGGACTATTTGCAACCTCTTTCCCTTCACCCCAATTTTGCCTTCTCATTCCTACAATTACTTTCAAATGCCTTTTTTAGGAAAAAAAAGGCAAAAAGAAAAACACTTCAGTGATTTAGAAAGGAGCAATTTTCATAAATTCAATTTATTCCATTTTCATGTAAGTTTTGTGACATTAACTGACACTTCCAGAGTTGTTCTTAACTTGGTCTTTTCTCTGGCAAGCAATTGCATGAAAAACAACGCAAGTGCTGCATCATGTTGAAAACATACAGCAAGTTGCTTGTATATTTGCTCTGCTACGTTTGGTTTCATATGCTGATTTCCTATAAAGTATCAGTAAAGCAGAATTGCTATGCTTCAAGTGTTCAGTTTCAGAGCGAGACGAGTAACAATCTTGATTACTGTGATCTAAGGAGAATTTCAATATTTTGTTGTGCTCTGAGCATGAACAATTTCAAGACTGCTGCTGTGCTTCAATTTGCTCAGCTGCATATACTTTCACTGCATTTTAAATCTACATGCTGCACTTCCATGCCCGGAGAACAGGGATAGAGGGTGTTGGGTACACTGCTTTCTTTCTAAACCTTTAATATGTACAGAACTCTTGGTAGTTTCTGGCAACGTGAAAGTTTTGTATACAAAGGATTTACAGAAGATGGGTGTTCTAGAACTGCTCAACTAAGATAAAGCAAAAATTTTAGTAAGATTCTTAGTGCCATATTATATCCTCTGTTCAGTGCTAGTTAGTTCATAATATACTTTTTAGAAAATGGACAAAGCTGTAGAAAACAAGCATTTGGCCTTTTGCTCAGATGAAGGAGAAACAAAGCATGCTGGGATAGGGAGCCTCAGCTCTTAATGTGAGAGGGGGCGGGTTGCAGGACATGGAATACAGATGAGTCCCTGATTTATGGAATAATATTCATAGTGATAGAATATGTGGCAATAATCTGCTCTTGCATCAAGTGGAGCTGAGACAGTGAATAACCCTATAAGTGATTTATGGTGAATATATTCCAAGGCTACAAGTGTAATTTCTACTTAGCGTGGAAGACAAAACAATAGAAGATTATACAAACCACAACACCCATAATGACAAAAGTAACGTTTTTCTTGCCTCGGCAGACTTGGAAAGTTCTGTGCTGCTGCCTTCTCAGACTCTCCTTTGGCATCACTTTAGGGATAGAGATTAGGTGAGTTACTGTTCAAGGGTGGGTTCAAAAAGTGACTACTATCTGTTGGCCTGCACGGGGATGGACAGTTGTGATTGGACACAGGCTGTACCTGAAGGTGTAAGGTGCTTTTTACAAGGAATATTCTTACTCCTAGACCACAATTTGTGCTGAAAAATTTGTCAGAGAATAGGTACTGACACTCAGCTCTTGCAAGTATGGCATGTACAAGTTAGGGAGGATAAAAACAGGTCAATTTCAATATATGCTGAGAACATGAGATTGTCAATGACAATATATCAATTAAGGGTTTCAGAAGCCAGCAACAGTGTATGAAATAGGAAGACTATTATTTAACTATAAAGGTTTTTTATTATTATTTTTTTGTTCCTAGTGAACCTTTCTAATAAATTCAAACTCTGATTTTACTTGAAGCATGTATAAGAGAAATTGAGAACAAGGAAAAGAAAAAAGAATATAGAATATTCCATTTAGAATATAATGTATCCTATATTTGAAGAGGAAAAAGCTATCTTAAATCACAAGCTCATTTCAGCAAATGACATCCTGTAATCTAGGTTTCTAATCGGCTCTCACCACAATATATAATGGTGCAGAGAAAGATACTTTACCTTCTCTGCCCTCCTTGTATCCTACCACCTCTTGCAAAAACCCAATCACTGCATCGTTTTATGACTGCACATTCTCACATTAAAAACAGATGAGAGAAAATGATTCTAGACATTATTACATGAGTAGCAAAGTGTGGGAGGAGGAGCTCAACGTTACTGTACTAGATGATTTTAGTTTTCCAACTGTAATGATTCTATTGTTCTATTATTACTTCTTAATTTATAAAATAAACAAACAAACAAAAACCCTGCTTCCACACCCTTCCATATCTGAATGTGGTTTTGTGCTCTGTCATTTACAGCAGTTCTTTATTTGCAGAACTTCCAAAAACGACTTAGTTATCTCTAGAGAACATTCCTTATGTAATATAAAAAAACCCTGCATTTTCTAAGAAAAGTAGATTGAGAATTCTTTGTTACACTTTCTGTCACACATTTTAGATTTCATTTGAGCTAACTTTAATGAAAAGTCACAAAAAGAACTTTAAGATATTTTTTTATATACTTGTGCTGAATTGTTTTTATTATGTGTAACTTCTTTAATCTCCCTATTTAAAAGTACTTAAGAACAACCTTCCAGACAGCAAGCCTGTTCTAAGTTCTCCCTTGGGACACATGTATGGTGATAAGGCCAAATGGCACACAGTCATAGCCATCTTTAAAATTATGGAGAAAAATGGCTACACTTTAATAAAATGAACTGGATGATCTCAAAGTGGGCCTGAGTGATAATACAAAAACTTGAAAGCCAAGCAGGCCTCAGTGGCAAATCCAGTGCTTGCTTAGGTTGGTAAAACATACTTATTTGGATGCTGGCTTCTATTCTGCAACAAAAGGTCTACATTTACCATTTTTACTTCTATAGTTCTCAAAGTATATGTGAATGAATGAATGAAAGATCTAGATAATTTAGATCTGTTCTGCAATTTAGTCCACGTTTTAAAGCAGAAGAGTTACCCAGATTTTTAAGTGTAGACAATTTCTACTAGCAATTGAGCCACATAGGAGGTGACTTCCCACAATTAACTCACAGGTACCATATCAGCACAGATTTGGCTGTCAGGAAATAGAACCTCATTAGAGACAGCTAACTAAGAAAAGTCTTGGAGTAAGCTGCCTTCATCCAAGACAAGTGTCTTGTTAAGCTTTAGGGCATGCCAATCAGAAGTGTCAAGTTTCCTTTCTCTATTAAATGCACCTAGTATAACAACTTCTCCCTGTCAGACTACTGGAATGCTGCAGGAAGGAAAACAGGTAAATATATGTTTGTGTTTATGATTGTTTTTTAAAATTTAGTATCAAGTTTTTCATAAATTCTTACTTTGATTTCTTCACATAGAGCCAGTAGACAACACCTGCAACCAGGGCAACCAACAGAAGGCCGACTACAATCCCCACTATTAGTTTCGCCTGGTCATTAACCTTTTCACTGTTGTCATCTGAAGCAAAGAAGAAAAGTTAATGACTTAACCTATGATGAAGAAAAGTACTACAGCATTTTAAAAATATTTGCATTAGAAACAAGAAAAGGAGTCAGAACATCAAAATGGAAAAACACAAAAAAACCTGTTTCAAAAAGAGCAAGCAAAAATAACCACAGCACTTAAAGCTTCAAGAAAGTCATGTTCTTAGTCAATCATGGTGTCACCTGCTACAGATCAAGTGGAGTCCTATTATGAGGGACTGTTCAGTGATTCTGCATATGTCTTAATCTGAGACAATGAAGAGAAAGGATTATGGAGATGGAAAACCATACATACCATTTCTATCCTCTGGTTCATCGTACTCTGGAATACTTACTGAAATGAAAAATGTTAAAGATAAAACATGTTATAACCTGAACATTACTTATAATTATTTGCATCGGTGACACTAAAAAATAATGCAGTATTTGTTATTATTTTATAACTGTAAGATATCCAACTGAAGACTCTTGTTCAATACTATAATATTAATCTCAGAAATATATATGTGTTCCTCTTTCACAACTATTAGCTTCTTAATATATTTCCTCATTGAAAATTGAAGAAGTCAATACCACTGATGATAAACTGGAATTTGAGGAGTAAAAGATGGTTATGTAGTAATAAATACTTTGTCTTTTGTAACTAATATTTTATGTATACTAAATGTACATTCTTTTGTACCATTATGGTTTGTGTAATATTACACAAATTACACACAAAACTTATGTTTTATAAATATATATATTGTATACTTATATTGAATATAAAATGAATATATTGCATACATGATATAACTAGTCTACGCAACTTCATTCAGATAGTTATCAACACATTCTGTATTCTACTACACTATTAATGGTTCTATTTGCCACTGCTTGCCTTTTGAGACAAAAAGGTAACTACCTTACTACCAACATTATTATGCACATCCAGTCTTCATTTGTGTGTGAAGTGTGGATACTTTATGTGAAACTACAACTTTCAGAAAATGGTCTTTAGAAGATACTCACTAGCAGAGACATTCAGAGAGGTCACAGTCCTTTCTAGCTGATTTTCTGCAATGCATGTTAATGTTACATTTTCCTCAGGAGCAATTATAATTTTACTGGAAAATTTTCCATTAACATATTTGGTCTCCTCTGTCTGAAAAGGTAAAAAATGAAGGTTAGTATCCTTGAAAAACGCAAACAACAAAAAATTTATTATCTGTATTTATGCAATGAAAATGTTCAGAGAGAAATAACAATCAACAATATTTCAGTTTTCCAAATAACTTTTCCAAATGACAATAGAAATAATTCATTATTTTATTACATGGTAATGTGAACATTTGGATTGCCCAGTCTTTTGTTGTAGCTGTATCTACATTTTGCCCAGCAAGTACTGCAATAAGATTTATAAAGAGGTATTTTTTAAAAGTTTACCAGACCCTGTACTTGTTTTTGTTTATTCCAACTATTTAAAGAATATCCAAGGAACAAAATTCTCCAAGTAAACCCCAAAATGAGACTTTTAAGTTTGCATTTCTTTCCATCTTGATCTTTCTCATTTATGCCTTTATAAGGGGAATGACCACTGTAAGATTTCCACTTTACAAGATTCCAAGTCATGAGTTGTTTCCACTCAAGAATCATTTTGCCAAGCCACATCTATTTAGTGGTACCTGCAGCATCTGTGCTGTAATGGCAATGAAGGTATTCCTTAAATTTGCTGTACATCATTCTTACATTAATACCATGTCCAAAAAACCACATTTTTTTCAATTAATTAGTCATATAGACTCAACACAATTCCTAACCTACAGTTGCAAGTAAATGGATACGTTTTCACAGTCATGTAATTTCTGTAGAACTAAAGCAAAACCTTAGGAAGCAGTGAAATCTACAGGAACAATGGGCATTATACTTTCAGTCTTCAAATGTTTGTATACACATCTAATTTATTTTTCCCATCAAGACAAAATATGACAATGCTCTGCATGTGTTTTGGTTATCAATATGAAGATATTTCAGTTTGCTCATTTTTCAGATACTTTTCGAGCTGCTTAAGTCTTCTTATTTCTCCCCTAGGCTGACTGCATTTTGGTTTTGTTTCCAAAATGCAGTAAGAAACAATGAGTATAACCATACAAAAATAACATATACATTAGGATAAAACTGCAAAGTCCATTAGGAACTACAGTGAGCACATTTTCTGATTTTACTTGTAACACTTCCCCCAGCTAATGCCTACATTAAGTACCTTATTGCTTTCTAACACAAATTTCACAGTCCATCAGTATTTGTAAATCCTTTATGTATTTGGCAAAGCCACTACATTATCCAAGGAAAATGACTGAATAACTTAAAAATGCAGATTTTAATTGTAAACTTCTTTTTTTGCTTCTTTTCCCTTCCAGCTTCGTCTTGTAGGTGATGGAACCTGTGTACCTTTGCAATATGCAAAAGCCCTTTATCATCAGAAATTATCCATGCAGGTACCAGGTAGCTACTGTCCACATAAGCCTGTAATATCATTTAACCCTCCTTCTCTCAAGGAAATAAAACTGATTAAGCTCCTTCAATCTAATTACTTGCAAATTTTTTCTTGACTTTATACACCAAAACATAGGAGGCGTGATTTAAAGCAGTAAAAGAGATACTTGCCTTATTTATGAGGCTTCCACTACCAGTAACTGTCCATTGCACTGCTGGTTTGGGAAATCCTTCCACGTGACAGACAATTGTTTTAGACATTTTATTTGTATTGGTTTTCTTCGTCATTTTGATTTGAGGCTTTCCTATTAGAAAAATACTACAGTTAAACATTTTATCTGAACAGCACAATTAATTAATAATCATAGCTTTCTTGCTTCCTTACCTTCCACTATAAGTTTAAGTGTCTTTCTTTTCTTTAGCCCTTCAACTTCCTGTAGAGTAGTTTCACAGATGTAGTTTCCAGCATCTTGATACTGCAGACTTGAAAATGATGGACTGGTTTTCATTCTGGTATTGTCCTGATGGAGCAAGGAGTTAATCTTTTGAACTCTAATTCAGAATACATTAACCTCTATGTTACGAAAGTGACTAGCATTAACAGATTAGAGTCTTACACTTCAAGTGTCTTCCTGTTAGTAACCACATTCAAATAGTGGACAGCAACATCTGAGCATGAAAAGTAGAAACTATTGGACGTTGATATAAGCCACTTCTCTTCTTCACCTTCAAGTCAAGGGCATAGACGGGAACAACTTTTCTGAGCTTTGCCAGTAGGCTGGTGAAAAACGCTATTGGTACAAGTTGACACACTATCAATATGCCTCCAGTAACTGAGCTTAGGAGTTCACTACTAAATAACCTTAGGTATCATCATTTTTAGTTTCCATCAGTATAGGTGTTCTTTAAACCTGCCATCTACAATAGCTACTTTTTTTTAACTACCCACTGAACAGCCAGCAGCCGACATCTGATCTCTCAATGAGCCTTGTCCTGCTAAATTTACTGGGACCAAGATTAAGCTTGCCTTACAAAAAAAAAATAATAAATAATTGATAAATTCAAATTCCTTCAAAGGGCTTTTTCCTCTTAGCAGGAATTGATTCTAAAAGGTCCTTAGGCAGACCATTTCAATAAAATTGCATTTGTGTTACAGCGTTCAGTAGTTCTCTCGGAGAATTGAGGCAATAATTACAGTACCTAATTTTTAGTCATCAATTTGAAGTGGTATCTCTTATTTTAGCATTGCATGTAAGATTCATTTTAACAATAGTCTTCCAAAAGCCAAATCAGCATAGTTTCCACCCTCCCAAAACACTGAAGTATCAGCAGTAATATGAAGTGATGAATACACAGATGAAGTGTGAAGTAGATGAATCACTGACCTTTATCCAAAACACAGTTGCATTTCTACTAGAAGAAATTGTGCATGACACAGGCAGGGCCTCTCCAATCTGCTTTGTGACTTCTCCACTAGGAGTAAGCTGCAAATCCAGATCTGGGACACAGAGAACATTTGTCAAAATGGTAATCTCAGAATGCCTGGGCCATAACATAGGCTTTCCAAGAAAAGAAAATGTGACTAATTGCACTCATTAAATTCAAGATTTCATTTGCTCAATAAAATCTAAATCAAACTTAGAAGAAAGGAAGAAGACAGAATTATTCTAAAACAGGCATTGCAAGAAGATTCACATTTTTGCTGTAATTACAGGCTAACAGGAAAAGTGAAAACTTACTAATTACTAGACAAATTGATATATTTTTTCACCCTTGTACTACTGAAAGGGTGACAAAAGAGGCACAAGAATCTGCAGGAGTATTCAGCATAGCAATATTTGTTTCTTGAAAGAGGAAGCACAGGCTGCCATGAGGGAATCTCTTTTTCAGCCAGATTCAAGTGTACTTTCAGTGGAGGACTCAAGCAGATGGGGACAGATTAATTTGAACAGTTACTTGATAAAATGCAAAGAAGAAGATAGGAGGACAAGGGATAACTTTCTGAAATCTGATAAAACAAGATGATTTTTATGCTGACCATATGGAGAGGATGAGAGTGGTCAGTGTAGCGTGTGACAGATGATACTGACTGAAGAGACAAGAGGCCTGAATTATAAGGCTGGGTGGCCACACATGAAGCCCTTTGATTTCTTTGTTTTCATTAGTAACTTAAAAGTCATTCTGTGTTACTCAGAGTCCAAGCTTTCCCTGACCTGTTTTGGCTTCAGGGAAATTGCAGAATCAGTGATAGCTGTGTTTGACACTAGGAAGGGTGAGACCCAGTAATAGAAAGGTCAGGAAACACTGCTCCAGAATTTTCTGAGTATATGGATTTGGCAGGTTAGTGATTGCTTTTTCAGGAAAATCCTACAATGAAAGAAAAGCAGAGTTTGCCAAGCTAAACCTCTATTTTGCTTCCCTTCTCACAGAGCCTTGCCTGTGAGCCAAGTTGCCTGGTCAAATAACTATCACAGATGCACGCACACACAATAGCTCAAATGGCAAGCATACACGGTTTCATCATGAATATAGCACTAGAAAAGCACTGCAGAATATACTTTTGGCTTTTAAGCAGAGTCAAAAAAAAAAATATATATATATATATACTTGAGGCAAAACCACAGTTGTTAAAGGAGAGGAAAACAGTGAGTTTTACTTAACAAAACAGTGAACTTGACTACAGGTTTCATTCAGTGGTTGCCCTGGGAACACCATTAAAAAGCAGGACTTCAGGGAGAGTCTACGGTCCATCCAGTACTATTAGCTTGCATTATTATCTGTATTATAAGACTAATGGTTACTCTGAGAGGTCCCAGATCCGCATGAATGAAAGAAACGTCTTGAAGGGGAAAAATTGTGTTTTTTTTCTTTACTCTTTCTTTCCCCCGCCTCCCCAACTAGCAAACCCAAGAAAACTAACAAAAGCTACTCCAGATTTTACCACTGCTTTCACAAGGGAAAAAAAAAATGGAAGAGATTTGTTTAGTCTAGTTCAGTTCCTCTTGAGGCAGAAGAGTGGGTTGAAGAAAAAGCTACATTTTTTTTTCCCCTCTCACAGTGACTCTCCAGCATTTACTTAAACTTTTCATTCTTTGAAGCATGATAGCACCTCAAACCAGAGATCACAAAAGAACATTCATGAGCATCTTCTTTCACATACACCACAGAAAGGAGAAGCTCATTACATTTTTGGCCATCATCTCAAGCAAGATTGACACTGAGCCTCAGTGTAATCCTTCAAACTAGTCCTCTGCCAGGGTAGCAAGCCTGAGCCTCCCTACAAACCCATCCTTCTGGTGCTGTAAGTGAGACTACATTCCTCTCACACATGGGTCTTTGTTATTACAGATGTTCAGGAAAATTTACAGAATGTAAGATGAACTGCACAGCTCGGAGCACTGTTTTCTAAAGTTCTTTTATGAGGCAAACATAGAATTAATGTACAATTTTGCATAGGATTCCCTCGAGGAAGAATTCGTAGAGCAATTTGATTTCTTTCTTTTCTCTCTCTCACCCTAAAAATTTGCTTTATGAATACAGTATTTCCCTATATTTGATGGGTAACTCAGATGCCTGAACGTCAGTGTTCAGCTTTCTGTGAAGTTCATAATGGATTCATTGGTGTAAACAAAATTTTGTATTGCCTATCTTTTTAATGGAAATGAAGAACCTAAAGTGTCAAGATCAAAAGTGAGGAAATGAAAAGTCCTGACTCGGAATGAACACTTTTACAGTGTAACATCGCAGAAAGAAATACTTATCCATACGAGAAAATGAAAGCAATAAAGCAAAGGAGGAAAATAAAATTTAATACGAATTAAAACATATTATTTTAAGGACAGGTACAAAGGTTTGGGCATTCAGGAAGTACAGAACTGTTCTGGGCCTCACTTAAGCAAAGGCTTTAATACAGATAGATGTATCTAAAAGAAAAAAGATATGCGAAGAAAAGAAGCAAGGTACTGGACTGGACATATGAGTTCTGAGTAGCTGCACTACAACAGACTTACATCATGAAAATACATGCCTCTCTCATACAGGAAAACTCTTCTGACATGCACAGAAAACAGCAGGTAAAGGAAAACTGGCTCTTTATAGATAACCTGAAGCCACAGAAGCCATACTCTAGAGTAACTATTTATGGAGGTACTAGTCAACATGCTAACCACTTGGAACAAAACAAAAGGGCCAATGATACCACAGCAATCTAGCAGCAATTCAGCTTTGGTATTGGGCAGGTAGCAGCAGAAGCACAGATCTCTTACATATCCCAATTCTTGGTCAAGAAAAGGGAATAAATAGTAAAACAGCAGACAATCTTGTTAAATATAAAACATTTGTTAAACTGAAGAGGGTAATTATTCACATACAGGTAGATTCTAGATATATTGCACTTCTTCCAAGAAAAAAAAGCTCACATAGCATCAAACTGCAAAAGAGCAAAAAATGTGGCACACCAAATCTATGTAGTCAAAAAGTCCTTGCTTTACTGTGTTCCATTACACACAGTGAATCTTGTTGATCAGGCCTAACAAAGGAATAAAGTTGGTTTAGAAGGAGACAGAGGCACCTCAGCTCTTGAAAATTGGTCAGAGAGTGGCAAGCAGACTCAGATACCAGAGTTTTCTAACTCCCTAAGCAAGTAGGTAGATTCTGAAGTTGAAATGCCCTAACCTGACCCACACTTAAGAGGAAAAATAGACATAGATATTCATTTTTCTATGTGATATTTCTTTTTATATGAAGTATAATTACTGTGGGAGCATTTCCAGTTTGTTATTGATTATGTCCCTCTGAACCTGTAAACTATTAAGAGATATTTATGCTACTGAGAAGACTAAAGACCATGAATGTTCTCTGGGGAAACTCAGGACCATTGGCCTGGATCTCATTTCACACCCTGTGATAGTATGGTAAAGTTAGAATGAAAGAGGCCTCACTCTTGCATTTTCCCAAAAAGATAAAATTAAAAGCAGTCCTTGAATTCAATGGTTAATCCAAGCCAGTGGTTGCTTCATGCTGATAAAGTATGGGTAAATACTCTTGTGTCCATCTAAATTTATCAAGCTCTGTTGCTCTCATGATTCAGGAAAAAGGAAAAAAACAAACAAAAAAACCCCAAACAAACAACAACAAAAACAGAAAAAGAAAAACAAAAAAACCCAAACAAAACAAAACAAAACAAAACAAAAAAACGGAAAAAAGCCCAAACACTATGTGAACAAAATGAATATCTAAGTTGCTTCTCCTTACGTGTTAACCTTATTGAGAGAAAATGAAAGGACATCAGACTAATGTGAATTTGACTACAAAGAACGACCTTCAGTGTGAGCCGCTGTCTGAGCACATTCTGAGGCATTGCTGGATCAGAATAATTTATCATATCGTGACACATGAAATATCAGAATTTTCACTGTACATTGCAATGTATAACCTACAATGGTTACATAAAGTGCATCTCTAAGCCAGGAAATTGAGAAAGTTTTGGTGTTTAAGCAGAGATACGTTATAAGGAAAAAATAAAATCCAACCTTAACTACTTCAAACAAGCCATATCATTCAGTTCACCTGTAGGTCAGTTAGAGTGATCTCCTTAAGTGAAGTAGAGGTGCAAGCTAGGTTTTCTATCCTTATACAAAAGGATCCAAATACAAAGTACAATGACTTACAGTGCACAGTGATGGTGGTTGCATCCATCATGCTTTTGTCAGTCAAAGAGCACTTGTATTCTCCTGTTGCATTTCGTCTCACATCTGTCATTACATAAGTATCTGAGCTTCTTATCCCTTCTGTTTCTCCCTATGGATGGAAAATAAAACATTTATTGCATATGAGCCTGCTGGAAGCTTTCTTTTTTGTTGGGGATTTTTTTAATTATAAGGCTTCTGAAATACACCAAAATAGATTTAGTTTCAGTATCACTGAAATGCAATTATCTATTAACAACATTAATGTTTATTTCCTGCATGACCACAGAGTTTATAAAACCCTACAATTAAAAGCTTACTCTTTTAATTGAACAGCTAGCTTACTTAAGAGAATATGAAAATAAGAAATCCAAAAGTTCAGTAGAAAGATGATGAAAGATGACTAAAAGGGTTGGAGAAACTGCAACTGCAAAACAAATTGTGTTTCTTAATTTGTATCTCAAATGTTATGTTCATTTGAGGAGGTCATGAAGTAGAATGTACTGCATTACACACACTCAACACACACAGCCCTGCTCTGCCCACATCAGCGTATACACTACCTTACGTGCACTTACCCACAGAAACCGGGGTTTTGTCCCATTCCCCAGTTTCTACCATATAACAGCTGACCGTCTTTGAACGCCTTTGAAGCATGCACAGAATGAGAGCCTAATTTGTATCTATAAATCCAGAAAGCGATTTACCAGGTTTGTCACAATACCCACGAGTCTTGCAAAGTCTTGCAATTCCGGCTCCCAGTAACAGGGAGACTTGAAGATCAGACAGACTGCAGTGTTCAGCTTGCTCACTGTGACCATGGAGCAAGGAGAGACGTGGCATGCAGTAAATTCCTTGAATGACCCATTGCACCTAAATGGCTGAAGAGGACTTCAACTCCTAGTTTCCCTTGCTAACCTTCAGTAACTGAAACATGCCAGGAGCCTAAAGTAGAAGATGATTATGTTCGAAGGCTACATATGCAGTTTTTGAAATACTTGAAAGCATGCCACAGCTTTTGGCCTCTCTCACATTCAACTCTGCTCAGTGCTGCAATAGGAACAAAAAGGGGATATAAGATTGAAGAGAGAGAGAAGCAGCACACAGGAAGAAGGTAGGAATCTTAAAGCCACATCTGTCTGTGGATTCCAACAAAACTAAGATTAACAGTACCAAACCCTTTATCTTTCCTGATTTTCATCTTATACATTTGACAGGTTTGTTCTACACTTTCTCTTGCACTGTCACACTTTTTTTTTTTTTTTTTTAATGACTGTATGCCACCACACAGTTTAGTTAATAAATACAGAACTAAAAGAAATTGCAAAGATTCATTTGTGAAAGTGAAAAAAAAAAAAAAAAAAAAAAAAAGGCTGAGTTAATTTCCTGTACTTTCATTGCTGAATCTCTGTCCATTGTGACCAAAATAAGAAGGTTTTATTCAAAACTATAAACTGCTTTTGTCAAAACTTCTTTTTTTTTTAAATATATGATGATGTGAAATGAAGAATGGCAATTTTTAGTAGCTTGAAACACCAAAAATCTTCGGATGGGGGAAAGAGGCTCTTTCAAACTATTTTGCCAACTGAGGTGAGGCATTCTTAGAGTCTGATGTAATGGCCAATGTCTACCTTTCAATATAGTTATAATTCCTTCCTTCATTTGTTTTGGAGTCACGTATGCACTGACATGCATCAACGTCTGAGAAGAAGGAATGATACAGAATACTTCACTACACAGTGACAGCAAGGGAGGACTTACTGGAATGTAAAACAGGAACTCCTGTGGAGGAGGGTTGCCATTCCCTGAGCACTTCAGAGTGACGTTATCACCTTCTTTAATGGTACTACTTTGTGACAGCACTTGAATAGACACTTTCTCTGTTGGATCTGTGAAAACAAGGTACACACTTAATAGCTTCCACAAAAAACTACAGAGTAATATGATATGCATGGCTGGAGAGTTCACAATTTCATCATCGAGAAGGTAAAGTTATTTGCATGTGTTCATCTTTTTTACAGAAGACCTGAAGTCCATCACACCTTCCATATTTTGGCCAATTCAAGTAACCACGAAGAAGCTATACAATACAAAAAATCATTTTTATTAATCAAAATACCCTATCACTGACACAGCAATGACTACAACTCTATGGAGTGCTTAAGAGGAAAAAATATCCAACCCTGATCAGCACGTACAGCTTCACAGCATGATTTCATTATGAGGGATTAACTTGTCCTCTGTGAAGCTTGCTATATGGAGGACTCCAGCAATCAGAACAACAACAGAGGCTCTCAGTGTCTTGCATTAGTATTAGATATTAGCCTTCTTCCATTAAAAGAAAGAAATATGAACTAAGCAACTCTATTTAGCCTATTCTATATGCTGATCACAACAACCTTTCACAAAGATGAATTCCACGAACATAATAGGACCCTTAACATAGTCAACAGAACTGTAAATGTAACGTACTTCTGTCATGTTCAGTGAAGTTGAACTATAACTTACATTTTACTTCAGTAATTTTTTTAAGGCAAAGATGGAGTATATGTTAATAGATGCTATTCTTCCTAAGTAGAAGCCTAAATAAAATTTTTCAAATACAGAATAAAATGAAGAAAATTAAAGGAAATATTATGGGCAGATAACTCTCACTGCTTTAATTTCAATGAATAAATAAAATTCCAAGGATGCATGTCTTGCACTAAGACACAGTACAGCACACGTTATTAGACACGAAAAAAAATTATCTAGACAGCAGAGAAATCCTTGTCTGACAGCTGATTCTCTCTGTTTAATGAAGCATGGGCTCTATGACCCTTCTGACCCCTTAAGGCACTCATCACATTCATCTCCTGCTATGGGATTTTTCAATAACAGGAGTTGCAGTTTATTGTGGCCTCTCAACGACCGGAGACCCTAACGCAGATTTGCATCTCTCTTCATAGGAAGAGTGGTACTAGATGTCAAAAGACCCTTCCTTCCCTCCTCCACATGCCCTTGGCTCCCCATCCACATCCAAACATCTACCTCAATGTCTGCAGCACTGAATCACAACTTTACCTACTGAGGAAAGGCAAGTCCAGCTGTTGGTGTGGAACACAACGGATCTGAGTAAGCAGCTGGTCATAAATCACAGGCACTCTTCTTGGTAGCTTCTCAGCCAAAGACCCCAGAGCCAGCCTACTGTAGAACTGGTCTCTCCCTTTTTCAAGTTATGTACTAAAGGTGAAAAAGTTATTAAAAATCCTGGAATTGCGTAGGCATTGTCACTGAATTAAAAGGAGATGAATCATACTGAGGAAGACTTCAGGACTTTTAATTTGGAACTGTTTTTTTCCCACAGAGATGAACTGAACTGGATTAAAAATTGGACAAAGTTAAGCAAGAGTGACATTCATGCAAACTACCGGTCTTTCTCCTAGGCGTATCTTACCCTTCTATGTATTTCCATCAGCTGGGAGGAAAGTTTTAATCTCATTCTCTAAACTGGAAAAAAAATAACTATGAAAGTAAATAGCAAAAGACTAATTAAACTGTTCTGTAAGGTGAACAGGTCACCCTTCTGAGGAAGAAACAATCCAGTGACAATGTTCAGTGAAATACTCATGCAAAGCAGTGCACAGCAACATGCTTCTCCTTCACTAATAAGCATGAACAGCTTGGTGAAGGGATGTCTTTCTGCTCAGTGGCAGCATCTCTGGCTAGGTCCATATCACCCTGTCCTTCCATAAGCCATCCACTTTGTATTTGCTTTCTTCAAGAGCAAAATTCTAGAAGCAGACACCAGAGGGCAGTTAGTAAATGAATGCCACCATCCCAGATACAATGTGTCCACAACTGACATAATTTTGTATAATTTTAATACAAACACAGATGCCGGAAGCAGCATGACTAAAAAAGCACCTTTGACTTCTATCTGTTGTGGAAAGGAGTTCATCCCGAGCAAGACAGACACTTAACGACAGGGCATGATCGGAAATTTTGCCTGATACTTTTTTATTCTAATTAACTCAGAGCAGAACCAAACACAACTGCAGTCCAGATAATTTAGATACAATCAGACATTATCTAATTGTCCAGTGCCAGGAGTTCTCCTGCATCAATCAAGTTACTTTATCCAGCTTGCTGGCTACAGCTGCAAATGAGTGCTTGTAGTTAAGCACTGAGCTGAGCTACTGCTAGCTGAGCTACCTATCTCCAGTTAGCACTGCATTCTGCAGGAGTTTGCTCATTCTTCAGAGGCTGGCTGCTTCCAGGAGTTCCACTTAAGAACAGGAGCTGGTACAAGCCCTGAGCTAAGAAAAACAGTAAAACATCTCTTAAATACTAACTGAACAGGTACATCTGAAACAAAAAAATCTTGTTTAGGCATGGTTCAAATTGTGCTTTCCTCATTTCTTTGTGATAAAAAGTTAAAGTGAATCTCACTAGATATTACAAAAAACAGCAGTCCTTCTTTATGGGTTTTTTTCAACTTCCTTCAAAATTGCAAAACATAATAGTTTGACAGACAAACTGGAAAAAAAAAAAAAAAAAAAGGCTGAGAGGAAGGCTCCCATTACAAGCCTGGCATTTTTTTTTTTTTTCAATCTGTATTACATTCAACTGGTTAAAAAAATCACATTTGTTGAGAAAGAAATCAATTACGACCACTGAACCAAATTTAAAAACAAAAATAAATCAGATATCATCATCATTAAATAACACCAGTTAAGTAATCTATCTGTTGAAGCTCTAGATGTATGCTCATAAATAGTTTCAGAAATTTGGAGATGCATTTAAGCAGAGCATGAAACTGAAGTTACAGCAAATAAAGATACGCAAAAAGGAAATGGGAATTTCTCTTACTCTAAAGATAAAGGAAATTTTGGAAGGTCTCTTTAGTACTGCAGGTTGTGCCTGCCTCCCACTGTTGGCTAATTAGCAGCACGATGCTTCCCATCTCAGGAGGAAGAGCTTATCTTAATTAAATTGCATGTTACTAGACCAGGATTAAAAGAGCTAGTCTAGCAAACAAATCTTTAATACTGGGTATGTGTGGTGTCTGATGCAGAGATTATTCTTCAATGCTGTGCAGCTTTTTTTCCTTCACATTGAGTAGTTCTTAATAGCAAGTACATGTAGTACAAACATCACAGAAATTTGCAAGAGCCTCATCCTCAACAGGTGAAGTAGCCTAATGCATTAAAGTGCTGGGGAAATGGGGAATAATAGCAATAAAATAGTCTGACTGGGAAAAAATTAAATTCTTTCTGGTCATTACAATTCTTTCCTGTAGATCCTTGCCATAAGCAATAGGAGCTTTCTGTGGTCATGGGTTCCACAGCTGACAGAAAAGAAAATCAGTTGACCCAAATTTAAAACAAAACAAAACAAAAAAGCAATGGAATTGGTGACTGCAACTTGAAATCTCTATATGATTTCCCAGGATAACAGTTTATCTGTTATCCCAGAGGCTTTCTTTTCCATTAGTTCTGGCAGCTGTCATTCTGAAGAAACACTTGGTGAAAAGGCGGCCTTAATTTACTCTGGTTTCTCTGGGTGAAAACAAGGATTAACTGCTCCAAGATCTGATCCCCTACTTCTGCTGCTCAACAAACTATACCTGCAAAGGAAAAGCAGGCAACGATCTAGGTAGAAAACAGATTGTCACCTCAAGTCCAAGACTTTCATTTTCAAAGCAATGGAGCACACCTACTGGCTGCAGAGATCAGATGTGCAGAATTCATTTTCTTCATATTCATTTGAATCACAGAGTTGCTAGACTGTGTATACTAAGGCCTCATTAGATATCTGGACTGTGTACTCAGGCTTTATTGTTCCCAAAGCAGGCCTTTTTTATTACCTAAAATGTTCAAAGAAACAACAGTTTACAGGGCATCATGAATATCTCCTATTTCTCTTCTTTCTGTTACAACCTTCTGCCTTCAGCTCTTCAGAAGTGTCCCTTTACAAGACTCTGAAATGCTTCTTCCACTGTCTCCAACAGCTAGCACCTCCTCTGACCTACCTGCCCAACTGCCTGTTTTCTTTATTCAGAGGAGAACTATGATCTCTATGTCAGTCAGTAGTCTGGAAGTTGCTCTGGGACTTACACCAGCTAAAAGTAATTATTCACACACATTCTCTACTTTAAAATTAGAAGTCTACCAAGATTCAAATGCCACATTTTGAATGTAAATATCAGCGTTTTACAGCTGTAGAGAAGCTACTACAATTTTTGCAAGGCTGCCTGCCAGCATTAGCTGCCTGGTGCTGACTCTCCTTTGCAAGAAATGAAAAGGATCTTAGTGTACAAATAATTATCCAGAGTATTTATTGCATATTTCAAGAGGCACATAGAGTCATTCTCATCAGCCCCATCTTTTGCTAAAGTTCAGAAAAAACCCATTTCACAGTAAATTTTTTAATTATTACTTTCCTCTTAGCAGTCGCGTCTTGATAATCAGTATTCTACTGTTAGAAAGAAAGAAAACCCAGGTAAATCCAAAGATAAATAAAAATCACCCTGACACTTTATTCAGATCTTCTTACTGCAAATCAGCTCTGAAAACACCATCTCAGTATTCAAGCAGCAATATCTGTAATGTTTTAAACTGTCTCAGAATTATTTCTTTTTCCCCAAAGGTAGACTTTGTACAGCAGAAGATACTTTTTAATAACTTACAGTGAACATCAAAGACAACTGGTTCAGACTGTATTGTTTTCTGGCCAGATGGTCCATAATATGTCACAATGCAAGTAAATTTAGCATTTGCATCTTCTTTTGTTGGCATATACTGAAGAGATGATGTCATGGTGAAGAGTCCAGTTGATCTGTTTTCAACCTTTCGCAAATTTATGACCACAACTGTAAAGGAAATATTATTTCATTATTACATGGACAGAATGTGAAACTTTTCCTGATTGCAGATACTTCTTGCTTGCCTGTTCTCTATTTATAGTTATCAGGCTGCAAACACACAAGTAACATGACATATTACCAAAGAGACTACACAAAGAGTTTTCCTCCAGTATTGCCACTGACATGTACTAGGAAGGTTTTATCAACAACATATTCCTAACACACTGCAAATTTTAAATCAAAGCAAAGCAAAGAACTAACTGCACTTTTTTGTTGTTGTTTTAATGCAAATCTCTCAGGCAGTAAGAAGGCCTCAGAAGTGCCAGTAAAAAGAATTTTTAAGATCACGTTTATAACTTAATTTTGTAAGCCTCTCCTGCTTTATCGAAACTAAAATGTTGTGGTCCAATCAGCCCATCAAAATTGAAGTTGAAAGTCATGGGTAAAGAAGAATTCTTCCCAAACAACCTGAAGGATAAATAACTGCATAAGAAGGCTCTCATCTATGTGGTCTGAAACACAGTACTGGATAGGCATAAAGCTGAATTATCAGTTTTTACTAGCTACATAGGTTCAAGAATTACTTTGCAATAGCATTAACAAAGTCAACTCTCCTCCTCACAATATGTTTTTTAAGCTGTGACATGACATAAAGAAATAACATGGCATAGCTTGGGTTCTCCAAGAGGCACCCAAGAAATTTCCTTCCAGTTTCATACTTCTGTATGAGTAGTCTTTCTCAAAGGAACAATACTTAAAACTAAAACAGAGCAACTCCAATAAACACAGTTCTTCAACATACATCTGTATGTGAATTCAAGGACAACATCCATTACTGCAACATACCTTCTTCCACAGGCTGCAAAACTCTCCCATTTTTGTACCACGTAACATTGCCTTCAGGATAACTATCTCTCACAACGCACTCCCCAAGCTGCAAAACAGACAGGAATTAGTTTTGCTAATTAATTAATTTTGCTAATTAATTTTTGCTGTGTTTTAACGAAAGATCTGCTTTTGTTTTGGATAAAACTTCTAGGCAGTTCAAAAGCTTAACTCCAGATATATTTTTTTAAATGAGGTAAATCCCATAAGTGAGGCTTAGGTTGTGGGTCTAGAATCAGGATGAACCCTGCTTGCAGGGTTATTAGGGTACCAGTTGAAGAAACCACTCTGTGCACAGCCTGGCTACACAGTGCGACCTCTCACAGCCACACATGCACACATACCCTCTCTGCCTCAGTTCATCACCACTCTTTGTCTTCACTGCAGAGGAACTGTAGGCAGCCTTCAGGCATGCAAGTTTGAGGGAGAATGCTGCTCTTACCATTTTTAGCTTCTCCGTTTCTAAGAAGTCTGCTTGATGCAAGATTTCTGGTTGAGAGGGTTGTTCTAAAACATAAATAGGATAAAGGTACTAGTGATAGAAGAACAAACAGTTTCAGAAAAAAAACAAAAGTTACCACAGGATATGTGAACTTTAAGACTAATTAGAACAGCCTGTGCTGGTATAGCCTTATTTATTCTTCGCCTTTCTTCTTTAAAAGAAGAGAGAGATATTTCTACCTCAATATCAGCAAAAAGACAGGAGATGAGGAAAAAACATACCCTTAAAATGTGTCCTACTTTCCACAATAAATTCCATGCATCCTGACAATATATATTGTAGCCAGGCAGACTGTTAGGTGTTCAGGAGGAGATAACGTGATCTGATCTCTCTGATTTACATAACACACATAGTGGAGAAGGAACCACCGGTACAGAAAATACAGCAACATTAAAATAACTTTACTAGTGATATTGCTATACCTAAGAACTAAGCTATCACTTTATAAAGGAACAAATTCCACATAATCACTCTTCTAATGTTTATTTCTCTTAGAGGGTATTGTTACATATAAGAAATTAAATACAATTAAGAAATAAGATAACAGAAGTACGTGTAATTACTTTAACTGATTTTGGTTAAGTCGGTTAAGACTCTCTTAAAAAAAAACAAGAAACTTTTTCTACAGTGCCTGTATGTCTCCTTATTTACTTTTTTTTTTTTTTTTTTGTGGTAGATGGACCTCTTAGCCTGCCAAAGTAGAGGATCTATCAGTGTTTCCATCATAAAAAAATACTTTATAGACACTATATAACATTTGTTAAAACAAGTTGGCCTGAAGCCCAGAATGCAAATTTTTGTCTCTAAAAGAAACAGTTTTTCCCACAATTTTTTTTTTTTCAGTGGGGAGATATGAGAGGGCAAAATAAATCAATGTTTCCACAGTCAAAGAAAGTCTCTGCATTTTGGCTGTACTGCTTAAGAAAGCACATGTATTATATACATTTACACACTGAAACATCTTTAACCACGTCAGCTTACAGAACCTTTTTCCCAAACCAAGTGCCCTATAAAATACTGCCAGCAATCCCATTCCCAATGAACTTCACATCATCGTGCCAAAATTTCAATGCAGTGATGATGTAACTCATCTGCAGGTGTATTACTCCTGGTATGGCACAGATAGCAGCCTACTTATTTCCTCAAAAATTCATTTGCTTTGTGCGTGTGTGTGGTGTGCACAGACATCCTTTGCTTGGAAGACTATGCCAAAATGGAACAAGAAGAACAGCTCGAAAGGGAAATGAAAGGCAATAAGAGAAGCTGTTTATCTGACATGCACCAACAACTTGCTTGTGGCAAAAAAGAAACAGTGGAAACAATGCACCAAAAGCCATCACAATGTCCTCAAAAGGTTAACAGAGCAAAAGGTATATATTTTTAAAAACTACTTGCATCTTTATTTCCCTTTTCTTAGTTTTGAAGGGAAAAGATCAACTTATTTCTGAAAGAATCCGTCAAGGACAAAACATTTCCATGTCAATTCAAACAAATTAGGTTTTACAAGACAATTAACAACCCTTCTGGTTTAGATTTTCCGGTCCCATGCACAGGCACAGCTGATTTCCTGTTATAGTCGCCAGCTGATCAAATCACAAACCACACAGCCTTCCCTCATCTTTCCCTCCTTGCATCTCCCTTGTCCCTCAGGACAGTGCTCCGTGCCTGTTCAGGAAGACCTGTGCTGTGCTTTGTACCCCCTTGCACCCTTTGCCTGAAGGGTAGCAGAAGGCTGCCATGCTGTGCCCCTTGCCACGCAGTGCCCTGGCTTCTGAGCACACACCACAGCTGAGAGGCCTGCTGCCAGAACCCCCAAGGCACAGCGTGCACATCGAGGTAATTCACTGCACAAGACTAATATTGGCACACCGCAGGATGAAATTTGAAGCTTAGCAGCAGCAGGACACACTTTGGTGGGTCTGCAACTTCACTCCAGCACTCATCTCTTGGCTGAAGAGCTTGCCAGGACACTCTGTAGCCCTGCACAGGTATTGCAACTGCCAGGAAAGTGCTCACAGCCCACACCAGCTGGGTTATGGCATGGTAGGGCAACAAGTAGTGGCTGCTGTGCTGCTCTGCTCTGGAAACCTTGGTCACTTAATTCCAGAACAAGATGCTGACAGAATCCATCTGGAAAGCTGGAAGAGCTTGTTTGAGTAGTCCAGTGAGTGTGACTAGCAGGTGGGAGCTGTGCAATGAGCCATTCTGGCTCGTTAGTCCTGAGCTAATCAGGTAGCAACAGCTGAGGATGTGACAAGCTCCAGTGAAACCCAGCTTCAGTAAAGCCTTCTGGGATACAGCTGAGGTTTGGTTTACGAAGGTTTGCACTATGGCAGCTTAGCTCTGCATTTGTGGTTCAAGGAGCTTTGAAACTCCACTGAAGAAACAAAACAATTTAAATTCCACTTAGAAATGCTACTGAATAAACGAAGCTTGTAGGCTACTGTTAACTCTTTTGTAATTAAAACAAACAAGTATACAAACAAGCAAAAGCAACAAATGAAATCCCCCAAAACAGACACAAGGAAGTTAAATGCAGAAATATATAAAATAAATAAATTAAATAAAGTTGTGAACTCAAAATGGAACACTAAAAAGGTAATTTTTTCTTGTTGTGCCAAGTCTGCCGCATTATATATGTGGCATCCTCTACTCTTGTTTTCCTCAATAAGCAGTAGCATTCTCTATTAGTATTAATGCAGACTATAAAATACACAAGCTGTGCTCCATGGCTGAGTTAGCATTGTCTGAATATTTAGTACAGTACACAGTAATTCAAGCAGTAAGTATTTAGTTCACCATACACCACTGTCTCATCTACATATTTACTGCTGTGCAATAAGTAAACATGATCATTCTTTATCATTTCCTTTGGAGCACTGTGCTTACTATGTGTGCACTGAGCACACCCTCTTGTCATTAATTCACTTGTTCCTGTGTTCAAATTCAAAGTGAAACAAGGGAAATGGTATTATTGTTGACTATCGGTCTACATTCACACTCATTTATGCCATTAACAAACTTCTGTCAAGATAACACTGGAGTTTCCTTTCTCCCAGGGAAAATCCTAGGACTTTCCTTCCAAGACATATTATTGTGTGATCTGTTTGAAACTGCCAGTCTCTGAAAGCAACATATTCTGATGACAGAGACTTACTTTGCCTCTATAAACCTGTATCTGAAGAGCAGCAAAGGCCAAAACAAGCCCTAGAAAAATATTATAAAGACGACAACATCCACTGCAATTACAGGACAGCATATATAAACTCTGCCTTAGCCTCAGCAGATCTGAGTTCTTAAAAGAGAGCAATGTATGTCCCTCCATGACATAGTTCAGATTTTGAGGAATTATGTTTCTGAATCACCACTGGAAAGAGCTCAGGTTTGCCTGCAAATTGAGAGCAGGACTGCTCTGGTTCACAGTGCCAATCTGTCTCAGAGCACACAGTCTTTTGGCTCCTTTTGAGTGCAGCTAAACCAAAACATGTGCTTCAGAGTTCACTTAATGCCTCCCACCAACTGACATTCAGGGCACACGAGGTTTAGTTCAAAGTAAAGTTCCTCATAAGGTGCTGTTGCTGGCTCCGAAACACCTACAGATCCAATTCTGTGGTTGCTAACCTGTTAATCTAGACAAATCCAGGACACCAGAGAGCGCAGAGACCAGTTCTTCCAAGACTAAAATGACCCAACAGTGCTCACAAAGGTGTAAATGCCACATGGCTCTTTCAACAGACCAGATGTTTTGAGACCTTTCAATTTGACTTCAGTAATCAAAAACAGAAGGATCTTCAGAAGCTGCTAAGAAAGAAGCCTCAGGAAGTCAGGCTTCTGACAGTCTTAGAGCTTCACTTCCGACAAACAAATACAAAAACAAAATCTTAAAAACCAAACCTCAAACACATTCAGCACTCTTGAAAATCTCTGCTGCGATCCCTCGTTTACCAAATGCTAATAAACCTTGCAGAACTGCACCAGGGAGATAGCACCTGGCTTTTCAGCTCCGCTTCCCAGATTCACAGGTCATGCCATTGCATACTGGCTGCTCAGAGCTGCTTTAAATGTCTCAGCTAATCTAATCCTTCAGAGCACACACAGTTAACATTTCTCTCCTGCAGAAAAATTCACTCAGAGAACAAATGAAAAATAATCAATGCTAATTTTACATTTTTCATTTCCAAGGCCAAATGACATCACATAAGTGAGTCATTATCAAAGTCTAAAATTCTCTTTGAGCCAGCACTTATCATGAATAAACTGTAAGTGCAGGCAGTCCTGTTACGTAAATGCTACCAGTAGATTACATTTTTGAAAGCTGCAGAAATTTGCTAGTCTTAGTAATTTACTCAGCCAAGCTTACTTTCTTGGCTTTAATCTTCCCCTTAAACAAAAGTTTCCTTAATTCAAGATTCAGATACTGAGGAATACTAACAGCAGTAACAACGAGATTACTTACTGAAGACTTTGACTATCGTTGGCTCCTCAGAAACGTCATCTTCCGTTACTAGCATACATACAAATCTCTTTTCGTCGCTGATTCTTGCATTCTTGATGGATAATGTATAGTTTTCTGAGAGACTCAACCTGTCTTTGTAGTCTGGTACATCATCATACTGTACATTCTTTTTTGTTGATGACCTGAAGGCAATAAATACCGGAGATCCATTTGGCATTTCCTATAATAAAAGAAAAGATAGACATCTCTATTTTGCATAAACAATCAGGTTCACTTCAAAGTCCCAAAATATTTGAAATTGGTACAAAGCTGTAATTTAAAAAAAAAATAATGTTAAAAGTACAGGAGATTACTTTTTTTTGCTGATTAATTTCTGCTGCATGAGCAAGAAATTCAGTGTCATATGACAGCTAGAATAAACCATCTCTTGCACACATTGAGAGTATCATCAGCAGAAGCAGTTTCAACCCTTTGGCTCAACTGCAGCACAACACAGGGCTTTCTATGATCAAGGCTGGTGGTTTTGGCACCACCTGATTCTCAGTATATGGAAAATCCATTTGAAATAGAAGCATTAATGAGCTAGGCTCAAAAGCTTCACTTTCCTTTTTCATGATTGTTTTACATATTCACATTGTTTGCCTGGGATAGTCAGACTTCATTCCAAATGCAGGATTTAATCAGGCATAACTGCCTATTTTATTCTAAATTAGGTTTTAGCTTTTTTGTTTTTGTTTTTTAAAGGCCCAATAGCTTGTAGAATAAAAATATACATACAAGCAAATAGTGTTATTTATGCATTTTAGAATAATTTAAAAACTTCATTTGCTAGACATCCTTCTTATATCAATCAGTATTCAGTTGCTATCCTGAAAACGAATACAAAATTGAGAGCTTTGCACAAACCTACCATATAAAAATTTTATTTTTAAGATAAAGACAAAAGTACAAGCTGAGCTGTGCGGGATTCAATTATCCCACTGCACAGAGAAGGGACGGACAATGTCCCCCTTTAAGTAGGGTGAGGTGAAAGGTTGAATCCCTCTCTACATTCAATATTGTGCTGAGAGCTGGAAAAGGTTTTAGTTCTCTTTAATCCCTTGCACCTTGCGGCACTGATAGTAACAGTGCTCCCAGCACAATATCTCAGCTTGACTGCAGAGCCCACAAAAGCATGACGATGCTGTGACAGGAGATGAGTGGTGTCAGAGCCAGGGCAATGATCGGGAGACAACAGCTAGTGTGAATCTTAAATTCCCTTATAGTCTTTTTCTCTTTTCCACTTTCAAATCATGGATTATTCCAAGTGTCTGTCGCAGAGGAAAGAAGGCATTGCCTCAACTCAGTACAAGAGAAGTGGCTGTCAGGTGCAAATGAGCTTTGAACTATTCAAGCCTGAATGGGGTTAGCCCTTCTTCCAATGAAGTAACCACTGCCAAAAAAAAACCAACACATCCACAAACCAACCAGCTCTCCTCACCCTAAAAGCCAGAGTTGCTATACTGGCAGCTGCCCTGGGAGAGAAAAGTATCAACTTCCCTTGTTTGTACATTGACTATATCAACAATTTCATACAGTTGCAATTGTTTTTTTTGAACATTAGGTTTATGTCCCTTTCCATCAGCAGCAGATAGTACTGTATGAAATTGTCCACACACTTAGGACAAGTGGTAGCATTTCCTTTTGATGACTTCTGCTCATCGCTTAGTGGAGATGAGCAAACCAATTGCATGGGAAATAGATGAATTTTTCTTTCATCTATCTTCTCACTATCATTTGCATTAATCTTCATAGAGATGGACTCTTCCCAAATGACACCAGAAAACAACAACAACAACAAAAAACAACAAAACAACACATTGCAAAATGCAGACTTTGCATCTTCTAAATGAAAATCTGACACAATTTTACTAGCCCTTTTAGGGAAACATTTTCCATAGACTTTGCGATTTTGCATCCCAAAACTTGTTTGCAGAACATGAACTCAAGTGTACAAGTTCAGTAAATGCTGCAAATCTGTAGCCACGAGGGAAAGAGGCAGGGGGATGGCACACTAACTGCAGATTGTTCTGCTTTAGAATATGCTAATGGATATCATTTAAAAAGAGAGGACTACATAATTTTAAATCCAGTGTCAGAGTAGAAATCACCTGTTACTGCTGGTAACCAGAGCAAGAGAGGAGATCTAGATCAACTTAAAGAAGCAGGGAAAACCAGCAGGAGATCATTGCAACTCCACTAAGGTCAGCTCTACACTATTCACTGTGCATAAAATACACTCAGCCATGAAACAGTGATGTGTGGGCAACTATCACATCAACTGAGCACAGGGACAGCATTTTCCCAGGGATGAAGCTGCCTCAGGCAGCCTGCTTCAAAAGCATTCAAATGTACAGCGATGGCTCTGTCGAGCAAGTGATATGTCACTGGGTAACATGCCAGGTTTCTAAAGCAGGTTGGCAGACAACTCCCCAACAATTATTTCTCTTGAACAATGAGATTAATTTCCCAAAGCTCTCATCTATACTTGGCAGAAGGATGGGGATCTAGCAGTCTTAGAAACACAGAAACAAGCGACTTTGTATACGAGACAGAAATTCTACAGATTGAAATCTTGTAGACTCGCACACAAAAAGTACACATTTTCTTATACCAGCTCTATTGAATAAAAATGTAAGCTATACTTACATATTTCCATTTTCCAAACATCAGACCATCTGGTACTTCTAGACGACAAGGCATAGTAATAGTGTCTCCATATACTGCATTTACTGTATACAATCCCAGAGCTAGAAGAGAAACAGAGAAAAAAAGGAAATAATGAATGTGTTCTCTTGACTTCCAATATGTAAAATTTTGGTTCACAGCTACTACAAAAGAAGAGCCACGTCCTTTGTGAGTGCTTATTTTCCAGCATATAGGATTTATCTCCAAACCTTTAAGAAAACAGGATTCCTGCCACTAACTTCACTTAAACATTACACTCTTTTTCAGCCCTTTTCATGCTGCAGTCAGTGGGAGCCAAGTGGATTTTACAACAGTGTTTCACTCGTTCAGCTGGATGAGCACATCCACTACAATCAGCATGCATGGCTATTGTTCCAAACTCAATACCTGAAAAGGGAAATCCCCATATATTTATTTTCTCTATCTCAGAAATTGGTCACTTGTAGCCATAGATGCTATGTTGCAATGCCCTGCTGTGGTGAAGACAGCAGATAGGCATTATTCTGACTGCTGTGCTACACTGAAAACTTAGAAAAGAAAGAGAGTGCTATTTAAGTGCTACATTTCCTTCAACATGGGAAACAAACTAGTCTGTTCATGGAGGCTTTGGAAAACTGAAGTGAAATGCTTCCATGAATTATTTAAAAATAGCTTTTTAGAAACCTCAGCACAGTGTTATTGCGCTAATGCATACGATTCACAGGGTAGAACTGACCCACTTATTTTTATTTTCATTGTCCAAAATATGCAGACTGAAAAAAAATCAATAGTCTCTAAAGTGAAGAACTGTAAGAATGCGAGGAAGTTTAAAGCAACAATGTTACAACTCAGTGCATTTACTACGATTTCACTATGCATCATTGCTTAGCTTCCATCTTTAGCAGTCACCTCGGATCTTGGAAAAGCCAAGGTCTCCTTACACCATAGCCGTACCAATGCGCCACTGGGAGGTTTTGACTTGGCCTCCAGTGCTCCCAGACCACCAGAGGAACCTTACTGAAGAGAGCAGCGAGATGCTGGGTGATGCAACACAGGCTGAAGAAACATCCAGTCCTTCTTTACAGGCATTTATTGTTTTGAAGATTCAGCCCTTGTGCTGGAGAATGTGCACAGTGAACCTGTTCCCTGACCTGAGCAGAGATCCCAATCTGTTCACAAGTCCTGAAGCAGCCACAGGGATGACTCGGCAATTCTCTTGCCTTCTGCACATGTACCCCACAGGAAGACTTTGTTATAGAATTGTCTTTTTCATATATTTTCAAAGATCCAAACGCTGAATTCCTTGCCAACATCTTAGGTTCCAGAGCATTTTTCCTCATGTGATGGCTTCAGAGCTCATGGCTAGCACCAGTCAGCCTTCACCATCTGTATCACTGTGACAATGTGGCTGTTCTGCATTCTCTGTGGCCGTACATAAGGAAATACTTGAGACCTAGATGACACCTCATGGTAAAGCAGAGAAACAGTCAAACAAGCTGGGGCTTGATAGACTAGAGAAATTCAATAGGTAACAGGCAACGATACTGGCACATATCATAATGTTTATTTCCTTCATAGCATGCCATATCAATTAAATGACTGCTAATCTTATTCTGTTATTAATTGGTCACAAACATGTTTTGGGTACATTATTCACATTATCAAGACTGCGTGCTCTGTTTGCTACAGAGTTTGCCAAGACCAGCTGTTTGCTATGTTTAAATAGAAGTTGGTCCACTAGATGGTGCTGAATAAGTGCACACTTTACAAACGAAGCAAAGATTTGTGATGGAAGCAGCTAACTAACGAAATAGGACTGATGTTTTATGAAATCAAACTGCAAATAGAAGTAAAATTCAAAATGGGAACAAATTTTCTCCCTTTGACTCTCCTTTGCTCTGATCCTCATTTTGATCTTCAGGAGGGGGGACCACACAACTTCAGCTTTGCAAGCTCAAAACTAATGCTCATTTCTTCCAGAACTAAAAAACAGTCCTTTTTCATTCCTCTCTCCCATGGGTGCAAGTTTATAAGAGAATTGCAAATACTTATTCCATTGGTAACCAAGTTAGCACTCATTCAAATTCCAGTCAACACACCAGCAATTTGATATTCTGTAATGGTATTTTGCATCACATGGAAAACCAGAAACTGTTCCTTCTGCTAGCAGATACTCTGTCATTAAGGGAAAACAAAAACCCTGTGGAATCTGTAAGACTGTTCTTCACCGTTCTCTCCTAGTCAATCGTTTAACCCCTGCAAGTTGCTAAGGTAACAAGCATATGCCACCAAATACTTGACAAGCAGCCCCTGGAATGTGAATGAAACTGCTTCTGGAAAGGATTTACGTTTATAGCATTCAAAGCAGGTAATCAATGAATGCCCTGATAAATGGAAAGCCTGGCCTCTGGTTTTAGAAGAATTCTTTCATCTGAAATGTATTCCTTCAAATGGACAAAACAAAATCATGTCTTGCCATAAATTGTCAAAATTAAAACCTTACTGTTTTCTAAGAATCTGTTAACAGATAGAACCAGAAAAAGATGAAGGGAAACAGAGTTTAGAAAAATACAAAAGGTCCTGTAGCAAAATGTCCTCCTCCTTTTCTGTAAGGAAAAATCTAGGGCAGGTGAGGAGTGCAAACTAGTTGAATAACTGCAAACTTTCACAGCAGGAACTGCAGTAATAACTGCAAAACTACTTTGCAAATCTATACATTAGAAAACAAACTAACAAAAACCCCTCAACAAATTGGGAAATTCCTCTTTGTAGCTATTTGATACATTTGCAAAAGGATGGGATAAACAGGAAAATAGAAGAAAACGACTGCTTAACGACGTGATGATTCTTATTTCTTCCCCGCCCCCCGCATCGTTTCCAGCTCGTTTGAAGGCAAAGAAAAAGGGATCTACAAATACAAATTGCCACATGACTTAACATCACACAGGGTCAGTGTCACAGCCCTTGTATCTCATTAACTGCAGTAGGGGGCACAGGCAACTGTAGGGGATAGTACAACAAGAGATCACCAGCCATCACTGCCTGCATTTCTGATACAGCTTTCCACAGCTAATTAAGACCTCAGCCAGTTCCCCTGCATGAGTTTCAGATTTTAAAACTGAGCCAGTGTTTTTGATAACAACGCTAATTCAGAGGCAGGATCTCTTTCCACGTATGCTAGACAAAGCTCTACTGAACTACCTGTAAGCGGTCATGGCTACATTCCAAGTGAATCCAGCTGAATTCCGTGACCCTTCTTTACATCCAGATCCATGCAGGCTCAGGTGATTCTTAACTCATTTCCCTCCATTTGACCCAGCAATGAAGAAATTCCCCTTTGAGCCCGATTAAAGTTTCCCACATGAGTTCAGACAAGGGAAGAAAGCAGCAGCATCAGGAGGTATTTCAAGTCAGCAAAGATCCCAGCAGGATAGTGCTAAATTGAGATTAGATTTGCTGCTGGTGGTATTAATTACAGTGCTTTTTACAGCCCCACAGCAGTACTAACTGGCATCCCCTTTTGTCCTCCTCTCTGTATGGCCTGGCCAAGGGAGGAACTGAGCACTGTGTTACTACCCACAGACTTGGGTGACAAAAATCTGACTAGTTGATCAGAGGCTTAGAGGGCTGTTACTATTTTACTTTGGATCTTCATCAAACTGCATGATATAAGTCATAATTTAGAGTAATTATCAGTCTCTAGAACAAGAAGGTCGTATAAGAGGAATGGATAGAAGGTGAATATTAAAAAAAGAAAAAATCAGGAAACTGATGTTTATTCCAACAAAAGCTGCAGGAAGTTGGTGGAAAATATCAATATTTTCCATCTCTTTTTACCACCTGAGAATGCTTTTCTTGCAAGAAACCCACTTCTAAGTGCTTAGAAATAACATTTTTAGACAAAAGGCTGTTTATAGACCTTTTAGATGCAAGATTCACTGGAGACTATGAATCTGTACCCCAAAACTATGACTAGCAGAGCTACTGCCAAAACACATTTTCACCTGGAGGATCAGCTGCCTTAAAGCACAGCTAACTTCTACTCAGTAAAGTAACAGAAACCTGGGCAAACTGAGCCTCCCTCAACACTTGAGCCCAGCAGTTTAAATTATGCTTTATATGTACATAGGCATCCTATATTTTCCTTCTATACCTGATTATTTACTACTGATGCCTCTGCAAGATTCAGCAGTGATGCTTTCTGTTCCTCAGCAGCAAGGTCTCATTATCTGAGAATAGCAGGACATGCTGGCCATGACTGTTCTTTACGGCTCTCAGCAGAAGCTCTGCATGCTAGTGGGCAGAGGAGGTCAATTCACAGCTTCCAGAATGGATGTGTCCAACGAAAGTAGCTATTATGTTTATTTAGTGCCTACTTCAGAAAGCGACAGTTAAATTTGGCACTCCAAATCTTTACTTGAGATTTTGCACTCCAGCTAGCCCAGGTTACATTGTGGGAGGCTAAAAAGATTTGCCTAATGAAATTAAGATTGTATTAAGTTGCTTATTATCAGCTCTGAAGTAGTCACAGGCATATTTTTCTCTCTACCTTCTTTCCACTTCCTAAGGGGATTTCAGGTATATAGCTATACAGAGGTCCTCTTGAACATCCTTTTATGTACCACCCAGGAAGCATCAGGAGTTCACAAAAACAGTAACTGCATGTTCTTCAGATCAGAAAAAAAACACCTTTTATTATCTGTATTTTATTCTACTGACAAAGCAGTATTTGAATGGCAGGTGGGTGTTGATACATTGCAAAAAGTATCAGCAAGAACTGCCCGGCACTGAGTGAACGAAACAGGACTTGACAGAAGGTACTTCCTCTCTCAACTGGTGATGCCAATAATGCCTTATATAGTGCTTTTAACTCTGAAAAGTATTTTACATTTAATTACAAGCAGCATTTAGAGCGAAAATTAAGAGAGTGGCCCTTCATCTCACTACTCACAAGTACTTCTGCCTTGTGTTTATAATGGATGGGCCAAGAACTGAGCACAGTACTGCAGCTGCAGAATCACCAGTGCTGAGAAGGATCACCTCCCTCCACTTGCTGGCAACTTCTCAGATTATCTAATATGGGTTATATGAACAGTATATTTCTTGTCTCTTCTTATTTGAGTACTGAAACAAATCCACCCATTGGTGACCAAGCCTTCAGAAGGTCTTTCAGTTTCAAGAGAATCATCAGTATTACCCAAGATAGAAATTAACTATGCATGAACATATCCAGAAGTATTTAATGTAACATCCTTATAAAACATTACAGAACCTGAAAGGTTTCTTGCTCTTTACCACATCATTTCTTCAAAGATTTTTAAATTCTGAATAAGTGCAGACAATTTTAACACCAAAGGACAAAAAAATTCTTTATCATCTCATAAGCACTGATGAAATGGACAGCAATTACCCTTTGGAAGCCTCAGTGCTTGCTTGAGCTCTTTGAAGATGTGAAATAACTGAATGGGAATGCACTCCCCCCCCCTCTGGAAGCCCCAACTCAAAACATGGTTGTGATTTTGAAAGATGCTGAATTTCCTTTTTGACAAGCTGCTCACAGAGGCACCTACACAGCTCTAAAGATACAAACTGTAAAACTCAAACAAGATCACTTATGTTCTTAGTGCTAATTTTGGCAAGAAAAATTGTAAATTAGGGAGATGGGATTTGCCACCCAGGAAAATCAAGCCATCAGCCAATACTGATCAGGAAACAGGCAGAGTATGTAATATTAAGAGATACCAATAACATCAGAGGTGGATAGAACCAAACGTCAACAGACTTCAAGTATATCTTTATATACAGCAATATAGTTGTTTAGACACCAGATGTTTTCCTTATAAATTGGGTAAAATTCTACAGTAAACACATCAACACTTCCCCTGGAGTAGAAAAAAACAAAACACTGAAAAATTCATAGCTGTGAGAAGGGTGATAACAGGCTTATATCTGGAATCAAATCAAAAAGGTTGCAGTGAAAAAGTTGTATGTGGCATGAGAAGTTGGGAGAGAGCTTTTGTTTTAAGCCAGAAATTGCAAAAAATAAAAATAAAAATAAAAAAATTAAAAAGAAATTAAAAATAACATCAAACCTTCAAAATGTTGTCAAATTCATGCAAATCTCATTTTTGCCATTTCACATCCTAAAATAATCTGGTCTATACGATTTGAAAATTTTCTCTCCTGTGGACCCTTCGCTTCTACTTTTTTCACATTCTAAATAAACCATTCATAATCTTCCTTATCAGTACAGAGAGACTGGCTATAACTAGAAACTAGCTCAGATAATCTGCCACATGTGACCCAGGTTGTATGTTATCAACAAGGAAAGCTTCAATTTCTGGCCAAGAGAACAGAGGCTAATGCCTGGTAATGCCTGCAGTTCAGCCAGTCATGCTCTGCACGGGAACCACAGTTTTCTATTAAGTAAGCTCACCTTAAAGGTGAGCTCGAGACTGGGATCTCTCTGTGTTTAGGCAGAACAGTCATACAAAATCCCAGTGAGCACTTTAATATTTGAAGTCCTGCAATGCAGCCATGTAAGACTCTGGGTGGTGCGTGTCTGTTTGCAAGCCAGACTCCTCAACCACTGCTTATTTCACTGAATATCCAGCTGCTTCACTGTTTGGGCAGCTATTTTCCCCACCTCCCACACCTGAATACAGCTTTCCTATTTATATGCTCTCTTCATGCAAGCTTCGCTCGTAGCTTGATTTGGAATGATTTTAGTACAAGCTTTTGAGAAGTTTGAGGGAAATTTCCATCAGCAAGACAGAAGTGTTAGAAAGTGGCATACTTCCAAGGGCAGATGGCTTTGTGGAAGATTCTACAGCATGCAGTTACGGGGTTGTTATTACTGCGAGCTCTGCCTTTGTGAGGTTCACACTGAGCATTTCTCTGAACATTTATACTGTCACCAAAGAAAGTACAGAAGAAAAGCTTCTTCAGTCCGAATGTAGCAAAACTCCTAAATTGCTTCCAAATAATTATGACTAAGAAATTTTGTTAATTTAGGACCTTTATATACATTAGGCAATGATCATAACAATAGTCATATAAGCACCCAAACATTTCTAGAATATTTGATAGGCAAAATAAATTTGTGCATACTCGTGCACTTAACATTCAATCGTCCTTTATTAAGTGACAACAATAATGCATTTAAAGTAAAATTAACACTGCTTTCCAAGTCAGCAAGCTTTGAAAAAAACATACCAAAAAATACCATTCCCAGCATTAGCACCTGCAAAGCTTGAAATCAAGTGAGCAGTTGAAAGCTCAGCAAATAATGCAAAAATGCACTGTAAAATGAATTATTTGTATCAACACACAAGCCTTCCTACTGTTCCACATCAGCCACTGTTCCAGTACACAGTTCCAAGAAGACAAAGGAAACTGCCAAGAGCAATAGCACTGAAATTGGACCAGTAAGGCTCTGGTTTGCTTGGGAGCAGTAAGTGCATCTCTGCTTTTTAATCCAGTCCCTTTTAAATTAAGAAAGCCCAAAATCTACTGAAGCAAAGGAAAGAAAACCCATGCCTTTGCACAGTATGGTACAGCAAAATTTGATCGCAATGGGAAAGTCCTAGGCTTCTTCCACAAAACAAACACCCCACAAAATGTTACCTGTGATTTTAATGGCCTCCTACTAGCACTATTTTACAGAAAGCTTTAAGCCCAGAATTATATCACTCTATTTCTGGATTTGTGGGTTTAAATTTTCAATTTTTGTGAGTAAATCTTAAGTAGTTTAATAAATTGAATATATACTGTAAGTAGGAAAAATGTAATTCTAAGCAAATTTCTGCAAATATGTCATAAGAAAAAATATACCTACTTAAAATTCTTGAATTAGCATAAGGCTAGTAGAAATGAAGCTTCCACAAGAAGCTGGTGGAATCATATTAAAAGACAACATTGGCAAGCAGTAATTCAGAGGAAGGGGTAGGATGGCCAACACATCTTCTCGTACATTCTTCTGTTTGAGATGGAGCAGTGAATAAAGGAACTGATTACTTGCAAGGTTTATTTTTGTGTGTGCATGTAGGTTTTTTTTTAATATATTGGGAATTTGAAAATAATTTAAATGGTTAGCAATATAGGATGTGATTTCTTTATTTTTATTTTTTTATTTTTAAGTATTTCAGCACATCTGTCAAGGCAGCGAGCTGTAGCTTACCAAGGTTTGATGAAACAAGCTGTCTGCCAAGAGATGAGCAGCAAAATGCAAAGAAAAAAAAAAACAGTTCCTGAGTTAATACTGCCAGGAGTTTCAAATTTAAAGGATATAACTAATTAGGTAAAATGGAATCAGAAAAGCCCCTTTAATTTGATGAAATTTCTCCTCCTTTTTGAGGTTAGCCTGTGATTATTCCCACAACACACTTCTCTTCAGCTTCTCAGCAACCCTTCCAAAATGCTTCTCCATTTGCTGAAACTACTCCAATTATTTTTCACCTTGTTGTTATGCTAGTCAACAGTGTTGCCAAGTATTCAATAGTTTAAAGGGACTTAGAAATTTCTATTAAGTTAAATAAAATCTGTAGCTCAAAAATAATAGCCTAAAATGCTCTAAAGTTCTATTTTGCCATGAATCCTGTTTCTTTCTTCTTTATTTTTTGCTTTTATTTATTTTTTTTAAAGGCCAATAGAAAGTGTACTAAATTAAGCTCTGGCCCTCTTACTTCTTCATAACCTAATATTGACAGGGTGGATCAATATACCCCAGGCTAACAGAGCAAGAAAAGCATATAATTTATATACAAATGCTGAATAAAAGGCTAATAGCATATGTTTTTCATATCAAAATTATGAAATATTTTGTTTTGGTACTGCAAAAATATATTACTCTGCCATCCCAGATTTTAAGTCAATGTCAAGTTGGCAGCATAATAAAGGAGAAGATGCTTTGAAGGAGGAGGCTGGATTTTGCCTCTTGTATCCCCCTTTCCTTGCTGTGCTTCTTTACCACAGGGAAAAGCCCTGATAATGAGGGTGCAGCTGTGGCTGTACTGAAGATATTGCTGTGCAGGCAGCAATGGGGACCGAAACCTACTGAATCCTTCATGGAATGGTTGCCATCTCATGGCTGGGATTTTGCTGCACTCAGCCACAAACCTCTTCCCATTGGCCTGCACAGGATCACAACAATGAAAAGCAACCACAACACTGCAAGGAGTTGTTACTGCTTTCCCACTTAGTCAACTACTGATCCTAGGAAGGCACAGTCCAGTACCACGCTAAGGCTTCACTATGATCATCATTTAATAAAAAAGGCAAGAAATGCACAAAAGTTCCTGACTACGGTGCTCTTTTCTAACTATGGATAACACAGGAAAACAAGTTTTCTTTCATCTACATTATGATCCACATATGTTAGTAAAGTACCCACTAACACATCTATGTGCACGCACCGCTTCTAAGTACTTTCCCTTAGATTTTGGTCTGTGAAGACCCATAAACAGAAAAGAGGACAAGGAGCAGATGTCAGTTTTGTTGTTTTGGTGGTGGTTTTTTTTTTTTTAGAATCTGCACTAAGAAATGTATGTTTCAACTCTTCCATAAAAGCATAAGGAAAGTAATCCAAGCAAGTCCCTAGCTTTGGAAAAGTAGCCTATAAGTAGCCTATCATTATCTTTCCCCTGGGATCAAATGGAAGTGAGGATGCCTATAAAGATCACAGTATCATAAAGTCATCTGATCCTGAATATATATATTCCCCATCAGGACATGGAAGGCTCCATGGTCATGTCCACAGAGCTACCAGCAGCATTAAAGCTAGCTGTTTTCTCTCACTCAGTCTTTGCACCTTGTCTACTTCCACTTTAGTGAAAATAGTGTGGTTAACATAACTATGGTTTGGCAGTACTGTTAACAAAATTATCCATACTTCCCTTTTTAGAAGTACGTAAAAGATATTGAACTTCTTAGTAAGTGACAACTTATAAACTATATTTTATTAAAATATATACTCTCCAAAACATGCATATTTTCCTTAAATTTCCTTAAGCATGGAGGAATTTCAATAGTAAATTAAAAAATCAAATCAGAAGATTACTTTGCAAAGTATGAGCAAAAGCATATATAAAGCAAAGACCAGTCTAGTTAAAAGCAAATAAAGCAAAGGAAAAGATTAGCAATTATGAGAAACAGTCCAACACAAAATAATAGAAAAAATTACTGTAGTTAAATCAATGCCACTGCAGTCGTTTTAAGCAAAAGAATCATGACAATAAACACAGCTTTAAGACAATTTTCTCAATTTTCTACATTCTGTCTACAGTCCTCCTTTTGGGAAGATGCACTCTCCATCTTCCAGCCTCTTGGAAATTTTCCTATTGAAAACTCATACCTAACCTAATATCAGTAATCTTTTTATACATATATGTTTTTGGCTTTTTTTTTTTAAAACCATGCTTGTTCTTCTACTTCAAATCATGGTTTGCTCTGACAAGTAATCATGAAACAAAGAAAAAGGACTTATCTAATATTTGGACTGTTCCAGATTTGAAAATCTCATTCCTACCACTATCAGGGCATTTGCTTACTCATGATAATCTGTTCTAAGGTTCATGACCTCATTCTGCCATTGGCTTGCTGTCTGGTATCAGCATCCTCCTCTACAGCAAAACAGCATTTTGAGAAAGCAGAGCACAATCTATTTGGAAAAGGCATCATTTCGTCTTCTCTAACAAAGCTTTGAAGCATTTGCAAAAGCTATTACTGCACTGATGCATTAATGATCCCTTACATCCCAATAAAATATAAAATATTTAGTTAATGGAAGTTTGATAGGCAAGTTTCAGAAGCACAGGATGCAACTCCTCCTGACACTGCTGACACAGCCACCTGAAAGTAACTAGTACAATGTAGTGTTCTGCCACACTGCCATTCTACAGAATTGCCAGTCCTGCTCTGCTTGCTGCTTTTAGCAATGCATATTTCCAAATGAGATGGATTCAATCAGCAGAACCAACCACAACCTGTGAATAATGTGTACAGTTGTTTTTTTTTTTTCAGTTCTGTGAATGAGCTCATTTATGGCGAAAAACATGAATTAAACATCTTCAAAAAAACAAACAAAACAAACAAAAAAAAAAACACACCAAAAAACCATCTTAGAACTCACAGCTTGAAATAGATAAAGGACAAACCTATCCTTCCATAGCTCTGCATGGATTGAATGAGATATATCTGCTGAAAATGTCCAGTGAGTGGTACATGGAAAGTTTCAGTTTCCTGTGCATTGCACGGCTCTGGTTCAGTGGAAATCCCCCCAGCTGATGATAGGCTTTTGCCTGCTACATCTGTTTTCCAATTGCGTTCCCTACTGATAAGGGAGATGACAAAGCGACAGATGACATTAATACAGCTTCACTGGAATCATCAACGGGTCTTTGTTACCTAGAGACAAGACCTATCATTTCACTGATGGCACAATAACATAGGTGTGAGGGGGGAAAATGCTCATTGAAAGTATAATGTGATAAATCCTTATGATTTATGCTAAAATAAGTGACTGACAGTTCCTTTGAGGCCTTCTTTAGATTTAATGGGCTCCTAACAGACATAGCTTTTCAAATTTCAAAGATGCCTGTAGTCAGCATTGTTAGCGGCAACTGTCTGCTGCTGAAGGAGGATGAGCTGAAACAGACATGCTCTTCCTTTCCAGAACAGGAAAAAATCAGCAGCACCTTCATTTCTGAAAGTTTTGTCTTTGTCTGTCTTTATCGGTATCTTAAAAATTAACAGGTGTGCCATCAGCACAAACTGACAACTATATGAAATGAAATATTATATATTATACGCTCTTATTCACTGGTGAAATACAGATGTGCTGGTAAGGAAATATGCAAGGCTGGTGTGAAATCTGTGCCTATCACTTCTATTTCAAATTACTTATTTGGAGAAGAAATGTTGATTTGACACATACTATCTGTTTCAACCGTGTATGTATTCACAAAAGAGCATGTATACCTAAGGTAGCATGTGATGCCCGAATAAAGAATTTACACATAAAAGAAAATAGTCATTGGGGAAAAAAAAAAAAAAAAAAAAAGCTTAAAATAATGCTTCATATATAAAACAAAGCTGGAAATGACCACTCATCTGACATGTCAAATCTGGTGGATTGGCCAGTGTCAAATGATTTTCCAATATAACTTAACATATAGGAACTGTGCACTTACTGATTAAATTGCTGTAATATGTCACAGCTGCCCACTAGAGAACACCATGAAAGGCTAGAGAAAGTATTATTCCTACTCATTTTTTTATTAATATATGATTTACTTTTCAGAATTTTAAACTGCTGCCATTGCTTTCTGCCAATACAGTGTTGCTATTAGGGTTGTAAGCAGCAGCAGCATGCACTGTAACGGCTATCTTTAGTCTACAGAGGTATTAAAGATTTACTGGAAGCACTGTGCAAACAGAAATAATACAAGTTCAACCTTTCAAGTACTTATGCACATAGTTATCTTCAAGAACAAACAGTTCCACAACATGAAGACTGGGGCACAAAGCAGCAGAATTACTACTAGAAAGCAGTTACGCTGAATAGGACTCTCCCAGTTATTACAAATTAGAGTAGCTGCTTGAGACTTTAGGACCACTTTTATAAGATAATAAGAGGCACTAAAATAACAACTAAACAAACTAAGAAGTCAACTAACTGCTCAGGGACACAGCCCACATTAAATCTTTGCAGAGTTCTTAAAGTCCCTTGAGGAGCCACTGCTTTTTCCAGTGTAAACCCAATGCAGTGAGTTCCTCTGCCCCAGGTAAAACCCTGCCCAGAGTCTGCAGGAAGAAGAACGCTAGCAACCTCTACATACACTGCACTGGCTTCAGGGAATATGTTTATCACATGCCACCAGTTCTGATATTGTCTTGAATGGTATTATCCTGGGCAACCTGACCTAGTGCTTGATGTAGCAGTTGGCAACCCTGCTCATGGTGGGGGGGTCAGAACTAGATGGTCTTTGAGGCTCCTTCCAACCCAAGACATTCTATAACTATATGAAATAGCAGCTGCACAGATAGACTAATTTACTTTTAGGTTTTTATTTCAATTGTTGCAATTCCTCTGAAGTAGCCAGCCAAGATAGGTGCATGGCTTTCCATGCAGAGGGGCTGTATTTATGCTGTTATTGCAACTCTCTGTAAACACTATCTTGGTCACTTCAAGTGAGTCACCCTCTAAAGACCAGTCAGGAATTCCTTGTACAGAAGATGGTTTTTACTTAACATGATGGCTTCTGTTGCACATTATGCTCTTGTACACAACAACACTTATAAGTATAGTTCAAAGTGATGTTCTGACCTACATAATGGGACCATAACTACCAATTTCCTTATCTAGACACTGCTGCTGTCAATACCACTTCTCCCTGAGGAGGGACACAGAAGCCAAGTCTCTTGAGTTGCCATTTTGATTCCCTACAGAAACTTTTATGAGTACACTAATTATCCATTTTTAGAAACTAACAGTGTATTCAGAACACTACTGTTTCAACCACCAAAGAAGCACTGTTACAGAATCAGCATCACAGAATTGTAGGGGTTGGAAGTGACTTGTCCAACTAGTCTGTTAAAGCTGGTTTTCCACAACAGGTCTCAAAGGACATTGTCCAGGCAGGTTTTAAATATCTCCAGAAAAAGAGACTTCACAGCCTTTCTAGGCAGCTTGTTCCAGTCCTCGGTCACTCTGACAGAAAATAATTTCTTCCCTTTGTTTGTGTGGAACTTCCTGTGTTCCAGTTATTGCCTGTTACCCCTTGTTCTATCACTGCACACCACAGAAAAGAGCCTGGCCTCATCCACTTGACTCCTGCAGTTTAGTTATTTATAAACAGAGAACCCCTCACAGCCTTCTATTCTTGAGGCTGAACAGGCCCATGTCTCTCAGCCTTTCCACACAAGGGAGATGCTTCAGGCTCTTCATGACGCTTGTAGCCCTCTGTCATTGTTGAACTGGGGAGAACTAGACACAGTATTCCAGATGTGGTATCACCAGGGCAGAGTGATATGCTGTCCAATCCAACAAGCTGCTGACGTGCTAGGCTGGAGTAGATCGGCATAGCCTCTACGCAAATCTTTATACTGCTGCAATACCAAGTTAACAAGGGGTACCTTACTACTATCATAGGAGAGACATGAATCACTTTATGCTATATGTGAATAAAAAGCATTCGCAGGTAGCTGTGGCCCTCACAGCTCTCAAGTCTGAAGGCACTCAAAGCCCAGCTGCCTTCAGCCCTTCCCTACCACTGGGCTACAGGTACTTGGCAGCAAACACTCCAGACAGAACAACCCTGGTCCCACCTCTGCTGCACACCACTGCTCAGCATCCAGAGCGGTGCTAAGGTGACTGACAAGGAGCTGTGGCCTTCACCCAAAGACAAAAACCTGTTATGTCCTTTGTAAGGAAGCAGGCTGATCTCCAATAATCTCCAGCTTCTGTAAAAACATGCATTAATTAGCAGACTTTTTTTTTTTTAATGCTATTATACCTAATTATTCTGAAGAAATCCTGAAAACTAATTATTGGTTCTGGAATCCTTTCTTTTTTTAGAAAGCCAGATGGTGCCCTCCCTGAAATACAGAGGTAAGAGAATTATTTATGCGAGCTCTGACCATGTGTGAATGGCTTGGGGAATGATGTATGTTTTTAATGCCCCGATCGTGACAACAGGCCTTTTTACCTTAAATTAATGGGAAACAAATGTTGCACAGTGAAGATAAAAATGACTTTGCAAAGTTTTGTTCCTTAGAAGTTGTCTTTTTTAAGAGATTGGGATCCTAGCAAAAAACGTTGGCATCTGCTTGTCTGAAAGAGCAGAGGGATACCATGAAAGAGGTGTGCACTCATGGCACGTGCTTGGTTTGGGCTGTGTGAGCGCCAGGGGAAAAAGAAAAAAAAAAAAAAAAGGAAAAGAAAAAAGAAAAAAAAAAGGATAAAAATCAATAGTATCTGGAATAATGTTTCTAATTTTAGGTTGAGATTCTATTAAAAAACAAACAAACAAACAACACAAAACCAAACAGAATAACCTAAGCCACTCTCCAGCAAAGTAGCAGCTGCCTTTATTTACTCACAGATAAAAATCAGCTTTTTAGGCTGATTTGCTCTGTTGAAACTATAATGTGGGCCTTTAGAAATAGTGCTCTGGATTATCTTTCCAAAAGAGGTCAATAGGAGCCTAAAAATCCTAGGTTTTCTAGGATTACTAACTTCACTGGTGAATCTCAAAGTACATTTCCACAAACGTAACTGCTACTACGCTTGCTTTAAAGCAGCAGAACTCAGAGCCACAAAACACGACACTATGCCCACAGCTGTGAGAAGGGCTGCCTGCCATAGCACATAGGGACCAGTAGGAAGAAGCTACAGAGAGCTGCCACAAAGCAACTATGAATCAAGTGACAAAATACCTGGCTGCAGTGTTGTGAGTAGGTTTCAGCAGCAGCATTCACGCTTTGCCCTTGGCATTATCCTAAAGGCACTATTTAATAAAAATCACACCTCAGTTTGAGGCTGAAACACCAAGAAGTTTTTGAAGTAGGTTCACACCTGAACCTGCCTTCTGTGCACCAACATTCCAAGAATTATTTTTCCTCTCTAGACAGTTTCATGCCAGAATCCAAAATTGGCTGCAGTTTTGAAATGAGTCCAACATAAAATTAATATCCCTCATAGCTGCTTAAAAAAAAAAAAAAAAGTCCCTCATTATTTTATTCTACAATCAAAATAAGGCACCTTAAATCAAGCTGGATGTATCCGAGTAGGTTTTCATTATCTAGATTTATCATAGGTGCATGGCATTTCTTTCTCATTAAAATGCAATATGAGGCATTTTGTACATATAAAAATATGAAAACATATTTTCTGCTCAAAATGACTAAAACGTGATAAAAGCCCACTTAATACTTCCCTTGTCTTGATGTTTTCAAGAGAGTACCATATGGCCTGTCTGAATTCCTCAATAAGAAACTTCCCAAATTCAAAACTAATTTTACTTGGCAACTTCTATTTTAGAAAATGAAAATTTCATCACATATTTTAAATTGTCTTCTTACAAAACACTATTTTTTTTAGCATAAGTACAAGCAAACTTTTAAACTTTTTTTATTTTCATCTGTAAAGGTAAGTCCTTCCGCTTTTATAACTGGTGGTATTGTTATTTTCAAAGACAGTATCAATGCATATTATTAAAAAAACATTATTCATACATGGTCCCATGTCTCCCTCATGTCTCATGATATTATGCACTCTAAAGATACGGAGTCTGTAGTCATCTTTCTTAAAAAGCTGTACAATAAAGGAAAAGGAGCAGAACTGCCTTACTGAAAATACTTCTCTTCTAAAGGACACTACAGCAGAAAATATTAATGACTGGCAGATGCCAAGCAGTGTTTGGCAAGATTACAGAATCGCAGGGTTTGGCAAGGACCTCAAGAGATCATCGAGTCCAATGCCGCTGCTAGAGGTATTGGACGCTACCCTACAGTAGGTCACTCAGGTAGGCCTCCACAGAAGGAAACTCCACACACTTTCTGGGCAACCTGTTCCAGCGATCCATCATTCTTACTGTAAAGAAGTTCTTCCATGCGTTTGTATGGAACTTCTTATGCTCAAATTTTTGGCCATTACTCCTTGTCTTATCACTACACACCACTAAGAAGAGTCTGGTCTCATCCATTTGCCTCCCAATTCCCGTTAGATATTTATAATCATTTATCAGATCCCCTCTCAGTCTTCTTTTCCTCAGGCTGAACAGACCCAAATTACTGATGCTTTCCTCATATGAGAGATGTTCCAGGCCCTTTATCATCTTTGTGGCCCTTTGCTGGACTCCTGCTAGGAGACACTGCTTTTTTTTTTTTTTTAACTGGGGAGTCCAGAACTGCACACAGTAGTCTAAATGTGGCCTCCAGGGTAGAGTAAAGGGGAAGGATCACCTCCTCTGACCTGCTGGGCATTCTGTTCTTAATGCACCCCAGGAAACCATTGGCCTTCTTGGCCATAAGAGCACACTGCTGGCTCATGGCCAACCTGTTGTCCATCATTATACCCAGGTTTTTCTCTGCAGAGTTGCGCTCCAGCAGGTCAGCCTCTAACCTGTACTGATGCATGCAGTTACTATTTTCAGTTCAATTGTCCACAGTCCTGTCATGGAAGACCATTGTTCGTAGGACATTTCCTTTGGACCAACCAAAGGAAATCAACAGCTAAAAAAGGCTTTTCTGTGTTTGTATGTCCAAACAAAATGCAGTAAAATATCCTGAATTGGTCCTGGATTTTGCACCAGGCTTAAAATTCTTTCTTTCTCATAATGTATACAATAGCTAAAACAGAAATTACTATTTAGTTCCACTTCAAAGAACAAAGTGGTTTGTCATCATACGATGCTTCTGTACTCCTAAAAATAACAAGGTTTTAGTTAGCTTGACACCTACTTTAGATATGTTAGAGGTTTTTCTTTTCACCTAAGGAAAATGAAGCTCATATGATTGTGCTGCTGTGGGTGCCCCACAGGGAGCCAATGGGTTAGGAACTCGACAACCTAAATTAAAGTTCTATAGAGAAATAAGAGGTACTTCATTCCCATAAGTGTCATGAACTCAGGTAGGTTAGGGGGAAAAAAAAAAGAGCATCCAGCTGAGAAAAAGGCAGCAAAACAGGCTACTAGAGCATCCACCCTGTTGAGAAGTTTCAAAAGCTCGCAGTAGGAAAAAAGTTTCCACCACAACCTCCACCTGCTTTGTCTGCAGAGGACCCACCAAAGGGCACAAAGCCATGCAAAAATAGCCATTATTAGCTCCACTGCCCCTCATTTACTTGGTTAACTCTTCATACCTCTATTTTCAGTCATTCCTGTACAGAACAGTCACCTGCATTGCTCTCAGGAGGCAAGTAAATGGAAATTTTCTAACAGGTGCAATAAAAAGTCTATAGAGATACTAGAGAGCATCAGTCCCAACCAACACTGGAATAAGTCAGCAAGCTGAAATGGAAGAGATCTGCAAACCCTTAATAGACCAAGGGAACAATTACTGACCCTATTTTCTGGCCCCAGTTTATATATATATTTATTTATATATATTTATTTATATATTAGCATACTATTCTATATAAAGTAACACTTCATTAAAAGTATTATTTGAAAATTGGGCATTTTGCCCTCGTAAACTTTTTAGATATTGAAGTAAAAAAAAAAAAAAAATCCAACACATGGCAACATGCAGAGACAAGAAAACAGAAAAAAAAGTCATCTGCCCCAAATATGACATTCATTTCAGTAGATGAAACAGACTTGATGTATCAAGGCACAGTCCTAACTAATCTTACAGAAGCAATTCTAATTAGGTAGGAAATGAAGAATAGTTCCTTTCAAGCAGGCTGAAAGAACAGTGGATTGATTTAAATCAAATCACTGATTTTAATCACAGATTTAAATCAACCAAGCAGGACACCTTGATTTAGATCATCAACTTTAATCTTGTACATTTTACCTTTCTCTTAATGAAAGTTCATTCATTTTGTTAGCATAATGCTGAGAATTATAAAAAGCAAATACTTATGTTTAAATGTATTTAAAAAAAAAAAGTTCACTAAACATTGTTGACTTGTGAATACAAAGCCTGAGCTAAGCTGAATGTTGTTTATTTCTTTGTGGTGGTCCTTTTGGTTTTCAGTGGGTTTTTGTTGTTGTTTGTTTGTTTTTAACAGAGTTAAAAGGAACACTTTTTTAAAATAATTCAAATTTAAAAGAAATCTTGAAGGTTAATTATTTTACAGACTGTAATAAATTCAGGCCTTGAAAAATATAAAAGATTTTAAATTAATTTTGTCCTAAAAATTTCCAGGTAAAACCCCTGAACTACAAGATCATAGACTTTTATCTACCTGTGTTGAAGAATGTTAGACTGCAGTAAAAGGCTATTTGATGTGATTAATTTCATTATCCTTATACTAATGACCACATTATTTAAAGATATCTACTAGCAGTATGAATCCTGATATTAATCAGCTTTCTCTTAAAAATGCATAAAGATTAAAGATAATAGCGTGGCTTCTATTAATAAAGAAAAAAGGAATATGTTGTTGGCTGGATCATAATGCTGAACGATTCAGAGTAATCTGAATATGAGATAAAAGAACAGATTAGATGCTACCTGGGAAATAGAAGGCTTCATTACATACTATGGGGTGGGGGGAAAAAAAAGCCCAAAAAAGGTGCCAACAGAAAGGAGGAAAATATATGCAAGAATATTCACGCTAGAATAGACCCAGAGGAAACAGATGAAAGCAGGATTTTGTATCTTGCTACTTGTTGGTAATGCAGCATCAGGATAGGAAACAACAGTGCGTTAAAAAGATTGGAAAAAGACATTAAGTATGATTTAAGGGATATTCCAGGAGAATGGGCTAAGAAATATATCTGGTATGCTCAATTGATACCAATGTACAACAGATGTGTTTTTCTTCTTTTATTTAGAAATAATCAGAGAAAAATAATCAGAAAATACTCCTCCTAAGCATGCTGAGACATATTTATCCATATAGAAATCAGCAAACCAAATACGAAGTTACAAGAGCTAAATTAAAGACTAAAGCACACAAAGCACATAGTTAAGTAGAAATTCATTTTAATTGTACGTGCAAGTGAAAAATTCTGACTGGCTTTGTTAGGGAAAAATTCCTGATGAAGAAATATTAACTGTTAATCCTTGTGACTCACTACTTGATTCTTAAGCAGAGTATTAAGGCACTGCTAAAAATGAGCAGTGAAAAAACGGTGACACTTTATTCATTAGTTCTGCCTTTGGTGTGCTTTCAAAGCTTGGGATTCAGAGCTGCTTATTTCCATGTCAATGTCTGAAGCACTTTTCCTTACTCCTGTTAGCTCTGCAAAGCTTTGGCAGAAAGATGCAAAGTATATCTGAAATCACTCACAGTAAAAGCAAAACTAAACAAAAATGTACACTCCCCCATCCTAAAAGGTTAAGTATGTTTGATTTGCACTGCCATATTCTACCTCTTAAATCTCCCAGGATAATTTTTCCTCTTTTACTGACAATGTTTTTGAATAAGAAAGATTTACATTTGAATTTGAAATGTTAAGATAAGTTTGCGGCACTTTTCCTTACAAACTGCGGGAACCTGAAGCACAGAGTGGCAATCTGCTAAACAAAACAGATGAGTGATTCTGCTGCGTTTTTCCTCAACACGTGAAAGAAAAGAAGGACCTTTTAAGCAACACTAGAAAGCATACAAGTGATAAGAACAGTCAATATAGAAGGAACATTCAGAAGGAAAAAAACAAGCTACAATAATGAAAATGTAACCACCTCTAGATTGTTGGCCTTTTGGCATACACTTGTCAAATAAACTAAAGAAAGCTTAAAAAGCAATGCAGAACTATTTCTGCTTCATTATTTCAGCTATTTATTTTTTACTGAAGTTATTTAGTATTTGACTTCAGATATTCAGTTTTGTGCACTTGCTTTTGGGAGACAATTTTCTGAAGTCAAACTGCGGAATCCATGCACTAGCAAAATCTAGATAATGGACATCTGCCTCCAAAGAGCTAATGAAAAGCCAAGCTAAAGTTGGGTTTGTAGGTTATCACCGGCTTGGAAGGCTGCAGAAGTGGAACAGAAAAGCTTTGCAACACTTTGAATAAGTCAGTCCACCTTTCACATAACAGCAGCACATAACTTCAGAAAAAGAAAAACTCCCCAAAATCATGAGCAGGATCCTAGCCAGTTAAGGGAGAAAGTGGCGGCACTAAGTGATAAAATAAATTGAATCAGTTTCTAACAGAATGGGTATTTTCATCCTGAAGTTGACTTTACACACTAACTTCTTTCCTCTGCACCCCTCTCTCCCACTAGGATTAAATAGTTCTGTTTAGCACAAACCAAACACGTTACTGAATGTTGAATTTATTTACACTATCCTGTGAAGTTCACATAACTTGGTGTGGATCACTAGCCTAGGTTTCCACTCCCAACAGAGAGGAAGAGGACAGAATAGTTCTCTCAATTTCTCTCCGCAGTCTCCACATCTGCATCTTTTGCAAGTTCAGTGTTTCAACTGAAAGTATATACTCAGTGCATTTAGAAATGTAAAAAAAAAAAAAATACTATCTGTCATAAGAGAGCCTCCATAAATCATATAATTAGACCAGGACAGCAAATCTTCTTGTAATGTAACTTCTCAGGTCACTGAAGACACCTCATGAAATACTCTATCATCTCAAACTCAAATTGATCACTCAAGAAAATAAAAGCAAAATGCACACCTACATCTCTTATGGACCTCAGCATGTAGAATCTCCTCTGACAGTAGGCAAGCTGCATACTACTACAGCTGATGAATGAATCTTTTAACCCAAGGCTTGTTTTGAAAAATAAGCAAGCTTGTTAAATTTATCTACTAAAGAGAAAAAATACCAAACCCTTTGAAAGCTAATAGAACTCCAAAATATAAGGAGCACCTCCTTAGCAAAATTGTAACTATTCTGGCTGGTTCTGGAATTCGTAGCTGCATACCATTATGCTAGCTCCTGCAGTCTGTGCAAGCAGAGGACAGCCTTCAGATTGCTTCTGTTTTTCATCACAGCCAAAATGGCTACGTGTAGTCACTTATCATAACAGAAACACCTGCTGCCTTGGAATAATTACTAAAAAAACCCCACCTTACTCCGTACTTTTCACCAGATAGTACTTTGCAGATTAATTCAAAGCATAAAAGCTAATGATAAGATAAACGATGCACCTTGCTATTTTCTCTTGGGAAGGATACTTGCTATTTGCTGACACACCTGTTTCTGCACCTCTTCCTTCTTCTATTAATCTATCAAAGAAACAGGCACACTCTGGTCTTCTGGTCACAACCACAGAAGTATACAATAATAAGCCATCTTCTGGCTCCATCACATTCAAAGAAGCAAGATGTTAAGGGTATCTAGCACTCTTATGATTTTCATTTCTATCTATTGTCACATTGTAATTTTAGCAAAGAACACATTTAAACAGATTACCCTCAGTGCTATGGCTTCTTAATTCTAAGTAAATTACTTTTCAACAAGTCTACACATTTATACATTAAAACCAGAAGCTAACAACAGAAGTCTTCTAAATAACTCTTTGAATGGTAGTTCATCACCTTAATTTACGGTTTGCCTTTTACTGAAAATACAATGCATCATTTCTTGTCTTGTTTGCACAGAGTATGGGATCTTAAACAGAGTTTGCATCTCCCTGTGATAACTGTTGCTTTTAAACAAGCATATATAACATTATCTCAATTTATAACTTGTTTTGCTAATTAAAAAAGAAATCCAGCTGAAAGATGCTGCATAAATGTGAAGTTATATTAAAGCGCTCATGACTCCAAACTGGAAATAAAAATACAGAAAAAAAAAAAATCCAACAGAACTTGTTAGAATTAGACTGAATATTTCTGGCCAAATAGGGGGTCTCTTCTAGTTGTTTATTGCCTAAAGAAAAATATTTTCAGCTATAAGATTTATTCTTTCAGTTTTAAGACTAGCACATCATTAATGTTTTTCAGGTATTGAAGTTCTATCTATCATCTTTCTGCATGGCTAACTTTAAAATTTGTATCTGTTATGAGGCAGAGTCCTTAGAGGCAAAAAATCTGATTTTAAAATAAATTACACTGCAAACACTATGTTCAACTAAACACAAAGTTGAACATTTAATAGATGTATTATATGTATATTTTGGTTTGGAATGGTTTACATACATATGTGGTTAAGTGTACTTTTCCTTCAAAGCTTACAAAATATCATTTATTATCCTGAAAAAAAATAAGTATTGGTAAGATTGAAAATTTGAATGTTGGCATATTTTGCAAGCAACTTGAGAGCCTTACTTAGAGGCTAGAAACCTAACAGGACTTGAATGTATTTTTTTTTATTTTCGCTACTCTTGAAAAGCTACACGCCTTCATCCCCATCAGAAACAAGTAGACCCATATTCAATTCTTCTATGGCAACACATATGGAAGTGGAAGCTAAAGATTATGCAATTCTGCAGAACCTTGCATATAACTAAACAGAGGCCTACAAAGACGTCACATCTTTGACCTATTAGAATTCAGTCTCTGCATTATTCTTTCAGCTACATATTCTGAAGATTTCATGAAACAGGGAGTAATATAGAGCAAGACTCAAAACACTGGGGAAAGTTGCAAATCAACCAAACATCAGGAAGTTGTTACATGTTATACGCACTCTACTGGAAAAAAAAAAAAAAACAACTCTCAATAGTCTACATAGAGATCTAACATTTCTGTATAGAGAAACCGTGTTATAGATAGTATATGCATGTAGCTGCATGCCTGTTTATGTATATGTACAATCACACTCCAAATATGAATCAATTTCACTAGAAAATTTCCTTTACTTACACTGACACTCCAAGTGTAACAATTAAAATAAAAAAGAAGTTAGTAAACTCATTACCATCTCTTCAGATTCCAGCTTTCAATTTCCTTCTTTAAACACAGGAACAGAAGATGAAATATAATAGTGGCAGCTTGGGTTCTGTTGCAGTTGCAGCTACACACATAACTGAAATTTAAGAGTTATTTCAGATCCATTCTAGAGCAACTGAGATCCAATTGTGTCTCTATACATAGATTTTGTCCTACATTTTTAAAGTCACAGTGGAAATTTTTCATTTGTTATGGCCACGAACACAAAACATCAACAGCAAATTATTTCAGATCCATCTAACTTCGTCTCCTTTCCTACTCAAGCCATTCTCAGTCAGTGAACATCTACAGCGTTATCTTCCATGCTGCTTTCAAATTAATTACCTTAAACACACCAGTCAGGATTCATGTAAAGCAAGGTAAAGTGTTTATGTAAGCCGAATGCCTTAACTTGGAAGATTTGAAAACTTGCATATTCCATTTCTAGAGTAATGGAGTACCAACAGAAAGCTACGAGTATCACAGAAAAGAAGGGCTTTTGGCTAAGGATATGAGCAAGGACATATCCTCTTGTTCTGCTCTCCAAAAACATTAAACATTGTGCGTGCAGCACTTGGGGAAAACTGCATTCAAATACATGCTGTTTTTTGTTTGTTTCTTTTTGTTTTGTTTTACCAATTCTGTATAATTTTGTGGTTAAATAGTGATACACTCTATAAAAAACACATTACTCTGTTGGCGCATTAAATGACCTAACACTCAATTACTGACAGGCAGTTCAGGTTTTCACTCAGTATCTAAATACTGAGATTGCATACTCAATAAACGATGAAAAATGGTATTCTGGTATAAAGGCAAATGTTTGGTTTTAATTAATCTAAAACAACATGTTTTCCGAATCATTAATATTCCAAAATGAGGGCACTATAAAACCAGCTGACAAAAAAAACCATCCATAAAGTAGCTCCAAGTTAACATGCCGAAAACAACACATGGCTAAAATTACAAGCTAAATAGTAGCAGAAGAATGGTGATACCCACCAGTGAAGCTCCTGGGCTCCTTTCACTGCGTTTGAAGAGAATTGCTACCCATGAAGTGTTTGCTATGACTGTATATTTTCCTTACATAGTCATCTGTGCCTCAGGTCTATTTGCTTTTGACTGCACATGCTTCAGCTACTGTGTATACCACTGAGAGCTTCCAGTTAAGAGCTCTCTATGACCCTCTTTGTCTTGTCTGAGTGTATTTCTGCGGTTAAAACTTGAGATGTTCCTTCACAGCTTAACTAATATGCTCACAGTTCCTCCTATCTACAGGAATTTTAGTTGAGCAGACAGCAGAGTTAAGCATCACTAAACTGTATAATAAAAATCTAGAAACAAAACAAAAACAAAACACAACAAAACAAAAATATCAAAAGACCAAAACCTTGACTACTTTACAAATTTAGGTGAAGGAAGAGACACAAACAATTTTAAGTTTGAATGTGGAAGTTGGACAGAAGTTTTCTAGTCTAACATTTTCCTGACATATATAATTAACTGGTTTTACCTACAGATCATGAGTTGGGTTGGAGAAGTCATAAAACATCCTTGAAGATCAAAATGACTCATCAGATTGACTGTTCTTCAGACAGAATGTCCACCAAAACCCATGCAGTTCTAACTTGCTAGTGCCCATGTGCTTCGGCCACCAAAATTACCTCTTGCTCATTCACAGTATAAAAATTCACCAATTTCCATAGAAAAATATGAGATTGGTTTGATAGGATCTACAAAGTTACCACTTTCTGTTTTTATTGTTTAAAAGTTATTTTGTTTGTTTTGCTTTATGATAAAGTAACATATCTGGTAAGTATACAAACTGAGCAAATATAAGAATAATTTTCAAGTAATTCTTCAAGTAATTCCATATTTATTAGAAGCTTAAATCTTCATATTTCAGCTACTTGTGAGATTCTGACCTCTAGCTTTAATCACAATTACTAAAAACTAACAAAACTCTTATAATTTGGTGCCCAATTGTGAAAACGAAAAGCCATTTTCTGTTTTGGAAAAACAAAACAGACTTTGCTTTCAGCTCGTCCTTCACAAAATGTGAGGTGAGAAGAAGCTGCTTTGAGCTGCCAGCTTGTAACTGTCACTTGGAAGCATGGCTACTTAGAAAATTAAAGCCATAATATATTATATTACAAATGCAATTCCAGGTCTCCTAGGTATTAACCTCATGTTCTAAACACAATTTAATTTGACTGGTCTGCCTGTCACAACACTACAGAAAGCAAGATTTCATAATAATTCTTCTATTGCACATTGATCACTTCTTCTAACAACTCATTGCTATTTCACTTACACATAAAATCACTGTCTGCAGATACCAGAATTACTACTCTTCAGCGGCTTTTCTATTTTCTCTTCAAAAATTATGTGACAGCAAAAAGCAGTCAGCAGAGTAAGCATTAAAACACACACACATAATCTACTTGATTTTATAGAGATGTCAGCATATTTTTTATCTGTTATTACAGATTTGCAATCTTTCATGCTGCTTAGATAAAAGATACAGCAATTTCTCTGCATTTCAGGCACTGTCATTGTTAGTACTTCTGTTAAAGCCTGAATACTCACTCTCCATCATACCAGGTACTACTGAACCTGGGGCAGATGGTTGACAAATCAAGTATTAAGAGTAATAGTAATTTCATTTTTTCTAGGTTTGGTTTATGCAAGCAATGCCTCCATGTAAAATTTCCCATTAGTACAGTCCCAAAGGTAACACCACCAAGGGCTGCTAAAAAAAGAAATGTTAGGAAGCATGCACAAACTGCATCCTTTAGTACGGAATGAACAACAGTAAGCAAGTTATTCAAGAGAAAATCCAGTGATTTATTGTTGTGCTTTACAGGTCTGAAAACTTACACAATACGCATCTACACTACTCGGAAAAACCATATCCATCTCAACTTTATGCTTTCAATCAGAAAAGTGTACAAAAGGAAAGTATAGTTGGTAAAGGCATCCCTAGACAGCTTCACTGTTTTCTTAACAGAAAAGTTAAAAATAAAAGAAATAAAGCAGAAGGTATAGAACAGCGAGCAATGATAATCCACAGATGTGTTTTGATTCAGTTAAAATGATTAACAAAGAACTTTTAGGAATCAAACTCCTTCTCAAAAGTGTTAATCACAGATTCATCTCTGTGTGAGCATTACAGCAAATTAGAGAGTTACTGTTGCTTTTGGATTGACCAACATGAACTATAATGGAGAAGACCAGTTTCTGAAGTCCCTCAAACACACTCTGTGAAGGTAACCAGCTCAGCACCCTGAAGTTTAACACAGCTACTTACAACTATAGAGCCTGTACACAACACACTTGTGAAATGGAGTTCCTGTGAAAAAGTGAAAATTTGTAATCTGGTGCAGGGATTCCTCTATTAATTATATTAAAATTACAATTAATATACTAAGAAACAGAGAAAAAACAAAGTTCACCATAACTCAGCAAACTCCAAGCTGCAATTTTTGCCAATACACAAACTACTTTTTCTTATTATCTAATGAGATCTCAGGTTCCTAGAAAGATAGAAAAGAAAATCTTTCTACATGCTCAAAAGTAACATTTTTTTAAATCAAAACTTCTGAACAAGATATTTAAATTACAGCTAAACCTTACTCAGGGGTCCCTTCAGCTTGTTCCAGGGATTTAGGCTCATATTCTACAAAAATAGAAAATACAAATAGAGCCAGCTGAGAAGCATGAATCCTTCAGAGTATGTCAAACAGCCACATGTGCTGTCAATTTAGAAGCACTTCCCCAGAGTTTGAGAGGTATCATCAGATAACTCCCAATCACTACAAGTTCCTCAAGACAAGCTGTCAATATCCATAATCCTTCTTCTCTCTTTACTCAGTGTTGTTTTTTTTTGGAGAGAACTATACAGCATTGAGTGTTCCCTCTGACTGTGTTCAGAATATAACTCAGAATATAACTCAGCCAATACTCCCCCCACTAAAATCTAACCTGAATTATATCCATCTCAAGAACCTTTATAGGACACTAATGGAAAAACAGCACAGCAGACTCAACCCATCTGTTTTTTCAGTAACATCAGTCTTACCACATAATTTCACTACACTCTAAAAATGGAATGTTATGAAGGCAAGCTGCATAAATGCCTTCTTTTTTCTGCTGTTAAATGCGTGTGAAGTCCTCCATGTCACACCAAACAGTCTTATAGTCTAAGGCCCATCACAGAATTTTTAAAAGGAACAAAGTAATAAATTATTTCTTTGATCCCACTTAGTTGTACTTGTTGCCACATTTGCCAGGGGCTCCATTAATGCTCCCAGTTTCCTTTGAGTTTCCACACTGTGTTAAATGCTAATAGTAAAGCACTTCAAAAAAACAGCTCTTGCCAGTTCCAGAAGCAGCACTCCCAATACTTGTGATGGGCTTCAATTGTCAGAGGTAGGAACACTAAGGAGCAGGAAAATAAAGTTACTCAAAGACACATCTTTAGTATAAGCCAGTTCTGTGCGGATTTATGCATCTGGAAATACTGCTGTAACACAGAATCATAGAAAGTCCATGTCAGAAGTAAGCTCAGTAGATCATCTAGTCCAACATTCTGCTGAAAGGGGGAACCAGATTAGGTTATTAATGGCCTCATCAAGCCAGTTCATAAATATTTACAGTGGAATACTACATTCTTCTCTATTTCTCCTTTTCCAAGTTAGGTAACCGAAAGCTAGATACATTTTTGTTTGTTTGTTTGTTTTTCAGCTGAGACCATTGATTTCCATTTATCAAGTCTTTCTACTTAAGGAACAACAACTTCTAGTACAATTTCAAAACAGAAATTAAAAGCAAGGTTAAAAAGTTGCATCAGAATTTCACAACAACACAGAGAAAATACCAGTAAATGAACAGCTCCACAGATTTTAGCAAAGCATCCTAGAGTTTTTGCCTTCCAGGCACCATTTGGTATAAAATGCCATCACACTGTTTTTCAGCTGGAGACAGAGAGAAGAAACTGAGCTGCTTTATAATTATTGTGAGACAGTGAATGCAGTACCTCAATACCTCTTTTCTGTCAGACTGAGGTCTATCTAATGCTTACCGTCATCAATCAACTTCAATGAGTGCTGGATTCAATCCACACCTGAGAATATAAGCAATTTAATTAAGGCTTTGTTGACCTCAAAAGTTTGTTCAAAAAACAGTTGGCTATTAACTGAAGAGGACAGGCTGTTCTAAACTTTCATGGCTTTCCCTCCAAGACCAAAACAAACCTTTTAGGACCTTAATTTACAGTTAATGTGAATCTGTGTTTTAACAGCTTCCTAATCACCTGTGATTTTCCAGATAATAGTGAAAATAGAAGCCAAATACAGCCTTGATTAACTGAAGGGCAAATTAATATTTCATCTGAATCTTGGGACAGTAGAAAAACTTGGAGAACCAGGAAAGTTAGTCTCCAGAAGAGTAAGACAAAATCTGAAACACTAACTCTAAGCAGAACAAATAGCTACAGGAAAGGCACTTGGAAGTGAAAATTACAACAAATCAAGAGCGGAGGGCTCAAAGGGTAGTTCCATTAAGAAACTCAATGTCAGATTAAGACTACAGGGAAGAAAGATCTTCTAAATGTCAATTTTGTTAAAAGGAGTACTTTAAAAAACAGAGAAAAAAAGAAAAAAGAAAAAAGAAAAAAGAACAGAATGAAATGTGACTTCAAGTTGTGAAAGAAGGCATTTTTTTCCCCTTGGACTATGCACCTGATTGCTAAGATAGCTGCTATTTGCACTTTAAGCAGTCACATCTACAGATAATTTTTCTTTTTTTCTTTTTTTTCTTTTTTTTTTCTTTTTTATCAAAGATGCTTAAAGGAAATCCAAGATCACCATCACTTTCTAGAAAGAATTATACCAGTAGAAGAGGCAAGTATACTGCCAGCCTCTAAAACATATAAGCAACTGCTCAGAGGGTATGTCAGCTGTTGAGTTTGTGACTAACTATACTGAAGCTGATGCTGGGGAACAAAAATAATAGAATGTTCAAAAGTGGATTTCATGAACATAACACTTTATCATGAAAGAAATCAGTATCTAGTACATATGCAGACAGGATACAGTCTATACTATCACATGTCTATAAAAGAATGTCTCACTTGATAGGTATGGAAACCTGTAATTGGCCATTGTATCTATTAAGTAACATTTCTTGTAACATGATCTACAGCAAATCAAACAAAACATATCTCCAAAATAATTATGAGAAGAAAACTGCTGTTTTATTTCATAAGTAATATCAATCTGGAAGCAATCTGAAATTTGTTCTTATTAATCAGAATTCCTCTCAAAACTAACACTAAAAGAAGCAAGTATAAACTTAACATCAGTAAGAAAGATATTAGTAGGGAAAAAAGCAGAAACAACTGACTAACAATAGCTTAGAGAGTGAAACATTTTAATTATAGTGAATGTGATTCAATATTCAACATTAGTAAAATTAAGAGGTCCCATGAAAAATTGTTTCATGCTATAAAAAAAAAAATCTAATAACACTGAAGATAACTGAGAATCCTAATTTCAATTCTATTGTCACTAAATACTTTGAGGTTCCTAAGCTTCATGATCTGCAAAGAGAGTTCTCAGCACTAAGACATTACAAAGCTCTGTATTATAAATAGGGTTTTTGTTGGTGGTGGGTTTTGGTAGTTGTTGGGTTTTTTTGTTTGTTTTTTGAAAAAAATTATCAAGACCAGTATATTTAGTAATATCAATTTAAAATATGGTTTAGAGACAATTGGGTTTTGTGAATGTTTCTGTCTGTTTTAGCAGGGTCAGAATATAAATCTTTTTAAAGCATACAAATTATTTCCACCTCATGTACAGTTCTTCTTGGGCTGCACAAGTAACTTTATTCTACCACTGTGTGAATCATACAGAAAATACATGACAAAACACAGCTGAACACACTACTGCTCTTGTCATTTTGTAGCTTTAAGCAACACTCTTACTTTTAGCTCTTTAAAAGGTAAATATCAGGGTTAATATTTTTCACTTCTTGGGAACTAATAATGAAGACTCTTCTTCATAGTGAATCACACCCTATTTCTCATTACTGTGTGCAAACACCGTCTAGACAACCAGTTCAAATATAGGAATCCCTATGTGGCCAGATAAATTCTCATGACTGTCTTACCCATATTAGTTGAGTATAATATCCCTAAGCTAACAGAAGTCCTCCTTTTGTAGCACAGCTACACACTTGCCACTGCCTTGGATCTACTCATGCATAAGGCTTCTTCCCTTAACTGTGTGATCAAGAGATTTTGGATATTCCAGGAGGTTCACATACATACGTGAAATTCACCTTGTCACAGAGACAAAATAACACAATATTACGGAGCCTGAAAGACCGTTCACAAATGTATCAAGTTTTGGTTCACATTCCTGTTATAAAAAAGGATCTTCATTTCTGTCACACTGGTACAAATAGTTGTGCTGGATTTTGTAGAATCACTTGTTCGCAAGTAGAAATGCTGAATACACAGCTACGGTATTTTCCAATTTTTGCAGATAAAAAGTAAAGGTTTCTAGTAAAAGTGCTGACGTGAACTTGCTGCAAGTGCTACCAATATCTTTAAAGTTACAGAACTAGAAAAAAGTACACATTTGCAAAATCATTTAATAGATCGGAGTTGAGGGTATTTTCACTGATAACATACGTGACGGATTTCTTTCCCCAAAGACCAGCAGATATTTTGCAGACATTTAATACAGAAAACAACACAGGTACTTTATGCAGACTCTGGCACTGAAACATATCAAACTGCTTAGAAGATGCAATGATGACATCAAAAAATCAATTTATAAAGCTTGGTCATTAAGACATTCATATATATCAATTGACATATAAAGATTTTCTATATATCTCAGTTTAAAAAATTATTTATTTTTGAACAGGTGTGGTCATTGCTATAAGCCACTGAGATACAACAATGTACAATGGTTTATGTTAGTCTCTTCAAACTAGTTTAATAATTTCAATTAACAATAATTAGAATTAATAACACAACACAACTGTGCTGTTAGCAAGACACCTAGGAAATTTCCTAGGGAATCTTTGTGGTTAGGATTGCACCCTAACAGAACATAACCACTGTATAGTAAATGAGAAAAGAAGAGAAAAAAAAAAAAAAAAAAAAAAAAACTGTCCACGGCTTTACGACTGCAATAGTTGAGAACTTGTGAACAGGAGATTTTTAAAGGGAAATCTGTTCCTGTAAGGAAGATAGGATTAGCAAAACAGGTCCTTTCTCCAGCTCACTGCTCTTTAACACAGAGGAAAAAAAAGAAAAAAAAGTTATCTTTATGTACTACTTCAGAGAAAAGACAGAGCTTTTGTTTCACAGAAAAGAATCCCAAATTTGCCTCTCTTGCTTTGAGTCAGAGTCTCTAGGAACATTTTTGCATGACTAGCCATTTCAACAGAATAGTTTAATCTGTTTCTATCTGCCATCCCAAGCAAAATCTTCTCCACTGTCTGAGTTTAGCACTGTAAGCTTCTCCTCATTAGAACTGTTAACTCTTGGTGATTTCTTCTGTATTCCTGATCTCAGATTGTATTACCAATTCACATGATTTCTCTAGCACCTTAGCATTTCTCCACATAAAATCCACCGTTTACTGAATTAGGACAAAAGCCCATGTCACTAAGTGGTGAAGAGACTAAAGAACTTGGAGACACAACCAAGAAACATATAGTTTCAGTGTTTAAAAACGTTATTGTGTCTCACACACAAATTGCAACAAACCTTTTTTTTTTTTTTTTTTAAGAATGTGATAACATGATATCTGAACATATTTCTTTTGCTTTACATGAATCAGCATCCTTTGTGCTTTGAAAAAGAAAAATATTAGTCAAGTTTTTGCTTCCTCAGAACATCAAGACTATTACAACCTATTTGGATGGACATCTATCCTTTCTTCTGAAGGGTGAAATTAGCTGACACCTACAGATCATAGAAATGCTGACATGAATCTCATCTTACATCTTCATTGACTGACTATTATCAATGGTATTTATATATTTATAACCTGCTGTCTTTCAATAACCAATATGTCACCCTTCATGGGAAAGGCTAAATGCTACCATTCTGCTGTTTTGGAGAGATCACGAAAGTAATCAATAGAAATTACTTATGTTTCCTTCTATAAAAACATGGATAGCTTATACAGTACTGTTTTCTGTCAACTCTCTTTAACCTGATGGTAGAGAATAATACTAATGGGATGAAAATAGATTTTACTTGCTCCAAAGTATGCCTACATCTTCCTCCTACAAGGAAAAAGTAACAATTTTGATAATTTTAGTCAAGCATAAATAATACCTCTAAGAATCAAGGTTGGGCAGAAGTTAAGTTGGAGCAGATTATATTAATATATTGTATCAAATTCCCTGGATATGTACTCTCTCTCTGAGTTTTATTTACTATTACCCTGTGCCTTTGCAGCCATTTTGTGGGAACTGCACATAAGTCAAGAGCAAACAAATCCTTGTAATGAATGTTGTATTTTACATGCCTTCTAGAGTATGAAAGCAGTCTCTATAAGGAACGTGACAGCAGACTATAAAGCTTTAGGACTGTGACTTTATCCTGACTATCTTCCACAGCCACGTTCAGACCTTAAATCCAACAATACAGCTTAAAAGCAGTTTCTTCGAGAACTGTTCGATGCACAGAGAGTCGGATCTCTCTTCTATGCATTGAGCAAACAGCGAGTGTCTAACAGAAGTTAATTACTATGGCCAACACACTGGGTTATACTGATTTGCATAGTACATAACTGTTTTGTAGTGAATTTTATTATTATGATTGATCAAATACTGTATTTAAAAAATAAGATATGAAATGAGGGCAAGCACTGGAGGCTCTGCCACTCCCTTGCCCTTCCACTGCAGTACCATGGGAGATGATTAAGGAAGTCAGACAAGAGAAAACTCTATGATAGAAATTGAGGACATGGTCATCTTCCCCTTAAAAAGAGGATTCCAGAAGTCTGACAGAAGTTTAACTTGCTGTAGCTATATAAAAAAACAGTTTGGAGACAGTTTGGATTATTAACAATATTAGCTGATCCTTGAGAGGAGTCAAAAAAGAAAATTAAGCAAAATACTGTATACATATCAGCACACTAATAGGATCTGGTAAGGATTATTTTTCTCACACAATGAAAAGACCAGAATGATCAACTCTCCAACAGTCCAAAATCATAAAGGGACACATGGTGAACTTCAAATCTATCACTAATCCTGGCTGGGTTTCTGATAAGGAAGCGCCTCCCAACTCTCTCAGGGAGGAAACAAGAAAAGCATTAGCTGATCTAGTCACTGAAGTGTAAGGAATACTAGTCATACCTGGGAGTCCTTTGCTCCCCTGTTTGCTTTCCAACTCTTTCCATCATATTGGTCAACCTGCTTCCTCTTATCTGAAGATGAGACCAGCCCATATTCCCCCAAAAGTTGCAAGAACTAGAGTGTGAAAGGCAAACAAAACCAAACTCCAAACTTCATCTGGGCACATTCCCTCTTCCTCCTGCCCTTTATCCTTCCCAAACTACAAACTAGATGCTCTGAACAAAATGAAAGCCAGAAAGTCTGATGTCTTGGTTGCATCCAACGAAAATACACACATTTAGACCAGCAAACAAGCCAAAGGTTTCACCTGATCCAGAAACCATCTCTGGAAAGATTCATCTTAATTAATTACAGCCTGCTTTGCAAGTCCAGCAGACAACACAACACATGTGCTACACTGGTTCTGTCGATGCTGTAGAAAACAAATTAGCTGACAAAGTGAAAAAAAATTGCCTTTTCATCCCTTTTCCAGTTGAAATTAATTGCACCAGTGCACCAGTGTAAAAACGCTGAACTCAATATAAATATTTGCAAATGTAACGATGCCCATGTATTTGATATATACTTCATACCATTGTAAATAACAAAGATTTGCCTCACTTTAACAATGCTATTTACAGGCATTTTTGCTAGTACACCTACATAAGCTATCTACCACTTCTGCCATTTCTGCTACATCTACATAGGCTAGCTACCATTTCTACTGATTAGGTACAGAAGCTGAACAAAAATTAGGTGTCTCAACTTAGGGACTCTGGGCTTTCTATCCACCAGAGTAACAGTCAACCAAACATGGAGAAAAGGTCAAATCAGACCAGAGTTCAGAATGTTTCTAACAGAGAAGTGTTTCTGCAAATATCTCAAGTCACCACTCAGCAATGATGAGACCTGCAGGCAGCAAAAAGAGATGTAGCTAAAGCACCTCAGAAGTGCCAGGCTAACATAATGCAGCCTGGTATAACCCCAGCCCTTACCATCTCCAAAGTAGCTGGAAGAGGAATGGAAACAGTGACTGCAAATTGTCGGTACTAAAAACTGTTGAAGATGCTACTTAACAGACTAAAATTTGTAAGGTGAAGAACCTGACTTCATTATGGTAGTTCCACCAGTTATCAGGTCCTTTAACTTCACTCTACTTTAAATGGAATAAGCTACTCATTGCTTTGTAAATAGACACAATAGTAAGCCAAGTGTGTGAAATCTCCTTTCAAAAAGCAGATACATGAAGTCAACACAGAATACGTACCAGAATATGTACCAGAATCAGTCTAGTTTGTATCTAGAACAAAAAATCCTTTGGTTAAAGCTGAAGAAATTGAGAATTAATGCATCCATAGTTACGATAAATGATAGATGTCTGAAGGCAAGAGTGGTAAAAGAGTCTCTGGACTATATGTCCTGAGGCAATAAATCTATTTACAATTCAAGATTAGTCTTCCAACTTACACTGCTGAGCCCTTAACTAGAAAGGTCTCATCTACAGTGAGAAAATCTGGCCCCAGTTATTCAAAAGCTGCAGTTCAGTGAAGTACAATACTTGCTAACTTATTATAATACTGAATCTAGATGAGAGTCAAATGTTGCAATTGAAATACACTTCTTCAAAGCAATATCCATGAAAAACAAGGTGAAAATTACTGGCACATTTACAGAATAGTGAGTATCATCTGTAGTGATGATATTTCCCATTGCAATTGTCAACAACTCAGATTCTAAAATAACAGAAGTTGCAGAAGTGGGAATCTAACAACAGAAATTTAGACATTTGGAAGTTATACCTGTAAAACCTTCCAGCACAGAGACTTTCAAGCTGTATACACTAAGTAATTTTTGCCCGAAGAATATAAGTCCAGGAACAGAAGTCTCAGGTCATGAACCCACAAAAAAGAGACACCAAGGTACTTTCCAATGTACTTCTATTTTATTCTCTTAGAAGAACAAAACACATGACCTACAAGCATGTTGGTTTATTTCAATGAAACTACTTAGATGGTCTATTTGCCAGTGAAAGTACAGGCTTTTAACAACCTCTGCAGACTAAATACATCTAAAAACATATAGGGCTTTCCTTATGTTGGAGAGAAGTATAAAGAAGCTTTGGCTGGCTGGGAGCAAAAAACGTTATCATTATGTAAAATGAATTTATATATTTACATACTCAATATGTAAAACAGAGGCCATGCTGGGAAAAAAAAAATCAATAATTTAACCCATTCTTCTGACAAAACTCTGTTGTCTTGTGGTTTCTCTGCTTTAAATCTATCAATTGACCTGGTCAAAGTGATCCCTTTTCTGAAAAAACTCACAGCTGAGAAATGGTTCCTGATACACAGAGAGGAAAAAAAAAAAAGCTGAACATTATGTTCAAGTGTCTTGCATTGCCATTCATACTAAATGACCCTTTTACGAAAATGGACTTATCTATATTGAGAATTCAAGGGTCGCATTTCAGCTCTCTGCATACAGCATATCCTTGGAGGTTTGATTTCAAAAGCTAGACATTGTATTGTACATTCACTGCTGATGAGATGTCAGTCAGAGCATATTACATCACTCTTTAAAGAGACGCAGAGTGGTAAAACAAATACAGGAAAACTCCTGAAGTGATCTGATAAATGATTTTCTTAGTTTGGCACCGGCATGTCTGGTATCTAATTCTTATGATACACAGTCTATCAAGTAGTGCCATATTAGATTCCTGATATTTTGTGTCAACAAGAAATGTATGCTGTGACACATGCCTTTGTAGCAAAGTATGGGAGGATAGAAAAGTCAGAAGGAAACACAATACATTTCCCAAACATGTAAGGAAATAACTGAATTGTACTGGTATTGTATGTTGCTAACAGGCTACCTTTAGAGAAAAAGAGTCACAATTCAGATTCCTAACTCCAAGCATATCACATTGCACTAGTATTACCTAGTTTTCAAACATAATTTACCACTCTACTAATAGAACTCTCAAACGAACATTTCAAAAGATCCTTTTCTCCTCAACATAATTTTCACATATATTCACTATTAAGACTACTAACAAAGGCAGGTAAAGAAGAGACAATACTACAGAGATTAACCTATTTTACAGAATCAGCACAGAGAAAGTGACATTGGACAGGATCTCAGTGGGTCTCTAGGCAGCTCTCTGCTCAATGCAGGCTCAGCCATAAGATGAGAAAAGGCTGCTCAAATCTTATTCTGGCCGATCTTGAAACCTACCAAGGATGGAGCCTGCACAATTGCTCTGGGCAACCTGCTCCATTGCTTCTTCACCACCCCAGTGAAAGTTCTTGCTTTCTTTGTTATCTCCTTTAGTTTATTATCACTGTTTTTCATTCTCACCCTAGGAACCTCAGTACTGAGACAAGATGTTCTTTTGGCAACCTCCTTGCATGGTAGAGGCTGCTATCAGGTGTCCCCGCAGTCACCTCTTCTCCAGGCTGAGCAAGCCTCGCACTCAGCCACTCCTCATAAGGCAGGTCCCCTACAAGAATCACTCCAGTTAATTGACATCTATCTTTCAACAATGGGTCCAAAACTGGATGCAGTATGTGGTCTAGTGAGTACTGACTACAAGAAACAACCAGTTCTCTTGATCTACTGCTAATCTCCTGCTAATGCAGCCTAGGATATCATTGGCCCTCTTTGCTGTAAGGGTGCACACACTTTTGGTTGGAGGTCAGCTTGTCTGTCAAGACCTCAGAGATCCTGACAAAAGCTGTGGGAAAGAAGGCTATGAGGACATCATCCTTACGTGCCCACAGCCACTGAATCACCTGGTCTATGCAGAAACAGGTCTACATTTTGCATTTTTATTCTTTTACCACTCACGTGGCAGAAGATACCACTCACACAAGACAGTACAGAAAAGGAACATTTCAGAAGAATGAGAGTAGCTTTTTTCTACAGCAGTATTAAACAAACTGACTATCTGGGTGCTCTTGTCTGCCCTCTGGGGAAAAAAAAATGCGTTCTAAGTCTATTTCAATATCAATTATATATTTCTGTAGTATTAAATTTGTGTAAATGACAGATTTGTGAAAAATGCATTTAAGCTGCCTCTAGACTTAAAAGTGTCTTAGTATTTGAATGATTTGTTTTAGCTTCTTTGCTCAGTCATATACTTGGGGACATGAAAATTCAGGTATGGAGCTCCAACATGGTCACTGTATTCAGACTTGGGGCAGTAATTACCTTTTCAGTATCTTGAGATTAGTCCAAGCATTAGAAAAATGTAATACGAACTTCCAGGCTAAGAAACATTTTGGTATTGAAGCTTAATGCAAAGCACAGGAAAATGAAGACTGAGCTGAAAAATACTATAATCAGTATTTCACTTCTTTTTACTTAGTCTATCTTAAGCAACCAGATGCGTGTAATGAATAAAAATGTCTGCTTTGCAGCATCACAGTGAGTGTTTAAAAAACATTCACTTGAGTACCCAAGTTAAATACTAGCAGAGGGAATCCCATTTTTTAATATATGATAGTTTTGTAGGTCACATTAAACTCAAAAGAACAAACTCAAAGTGCCTGATTCTTCTTTATATTAAACAGCAGTTTTGAATAAGAAAGTGTAAAGAAGAATATATTCTGCAGTTAGTCTAGTATAGTATTAGCAGGCAGCTCTATATTACCTGTGAGACAGCTGAATTGATTTTGCAGGAATAACTTTCCACTATTTCATTTCAGAGTCTGGCAGTTTTGTCAGTACTACCACTTACTCCTTTTTCTCCTTCTGAGACAGATTCCCATCTGTAGTCCCATCAGATGAAAAGTACAATGGATTTTGCTCAACTACAGTTAAGACTATTTCATACAGAGCTTTGTGTCCTAAGGCAATAAAGTCTATGTTGTCATACTCAGCTCAGTGTACCTGCCTGTCCATCAGCAGAGTTCTAACTATTTAGGCCTGAAAACATCTCAAGGTTGAGACACAGCTACCAGTCTCAAGGATCATAAATGCTTACATTTTTCCATGCTTAACAAGGGAGAAGACTAAATTAGTCCTACAACCATTATAATTCATTGCTCTTTGCAGAAATGAAGCTAAATCTGATTCTCACTATAAGTGAGACAGGGTTATCTTGGGGAGGATCTCAAAGTTTCAGCAATTTGAGAAGACACATGTGGGATATATACCAGAAAGACATAAGAAAATGGATTTCATTATTTCTTCCATCTAACTAAGAACATTTTGATTTGAGAGTTTATTTTAGCTAGTGTAATCTAACCACTACAATCAAACTGAAGAGTTGCTTGTCCTCAAGTGTAAAGTCCTTGAAAGACTGTCCATGACAAATACTGGTAGATTTGTGTGTGTGTGTGTGAGAGTACCTTGTATAGAAGTTATTTCCACCATATTCTCTCAGATTTCTTTCATTCACATTCTTGCAATCACAGACTTAGAAGTACCAAGGCACATATGACCAAATGGTCCAGACAGGATCTCTTGCATGCAACACAGATAAAACAGGATGCTGAATACCAAGTCCTTTTTGTATCTCAGGTGTGATTCTTGTTTGGTAGCAATGAACTAGCTTTAAGACAGATCTTTCTTACCCTTCAAGGATCATTACGGCACTGTCCTTTTCTTCAAAAATGTTGTTTACTCCGCCCACCTTAAATCTTAGGACAAGTTATTACTCACTGTTTGTTTCTCCTTGTTTATTTGGAATGTATGTTTTTCCTTCATACACTAACAAGAAAGAAAAATCACAAAAGTCACAGCGATCATCCAGTTGCGAGCAGAAGAGACTACTGTGTTCTGAGTAGTCATCTATGTTGTGGTCTCATCAGAGTGCAAGCCTTCTGGTCTTAATATAAAGCATGTTCTTCAATTCTACTAATGGAAATGGCATGTTGGAGGCAGTATCCTTGAAACACATTTATCACTAACAGAACAGGCTATTCTTACAGTCCTCATTATCTTTATTATGGTGCTTTCACTGTCAAACACACATAGACACAGCACCTCTGTTCATATTTCATTCATGCAATCTTCATAAAATTAATTAAATTCCAAGTATCAAGACTTAAGTATGCAATCCACCTTCCAAATTCACATAACTTATGACATAATCAAGATATGTCTCCTTTTGAAAACTGTATTTGTTACATTTCTTGAGGGTCTGAATAATATTACATGTTGCACAAGCATTAGCTTTGGCAGATGCCTTCTTTGTAAACCCCCAGAATGAGAAACTGCACCGTCGCTCATGAGATGAAAAATCTCCATGCTTACTAGATCTATCTGCACATGGCTTTTCTTTGTCTATGAAAGGTAAAAGCAAATCCTCGCATCATCAACATTAATGAAACATATAACCTTTATAACATAACTGATTTCCCTTTGTTTCTTACCAAAGAACTGCTACTTAAGAAACACATGATGATCAGTACACTTGATAAGACTTATGGTAACAGTTAAGGCACATAACCTTTCCAGCATTTATGTGACACATTGTTTCCATGGTTTTTGTCTACTTTTTAAATATGCCTCTAGAACTTGCCTCCAGATCCTAAAAGGCTGATTAGTTCAATTAAGCTAATAAAGAAGAAAAAAAAAAAAAAACAAAAAAAAACGCATCTCAACCTTCACTTGACATTAACAAAAGTGTTTACATGGCACAGTTCCTGGCTTTCCCAGCCAACAAAGCCTCTGCAACACAACCGATTAATTAAATAGTGCTGAGAAGTTAACACTGAAGGTTACTGATTAATTGTATGTTAGAGCTGTCTAATCAAGTACCCAAGGCAATAAATAAACACAAAGATAAATTATACTCTGATTAAGACAATTATTTATAGTGGTTTTTTTAACTACTTGCTTGCCACATAGCATATTTCAACCTGAATAAACTAAAGTGGGAGGGGAGGGGAGCAGAAATCGAGATCACTTAATGTATTTCCCAGTTGGCCATTATGGCTGTTCTTCTTTGAAGTGAAATATATTATTATAAATCCTGCTTCATGCATAGCCATCACATAAGCATATATGCTGAACGAGCAGCCATACAACATTTATTTATCATGTATTTTTTAGTACTACCGCTTGCTAATGCATGTCTCCAAGGGCTTAATTCAGCACTGCAAACAGCTGCTAGCCCTCATTAAGAGAACGCAAGCAATCTACATTAAACATTACATAATTATAAGGCAGACAAGATTCAGACCTATAGACAATCGACAGCTTTTTATCTGATACCCAAGCTCTTCTGTCTAAGAACGAATCTCTCTCCTTTCAGGGATTTTTGCTTCAGTATCTGAATTTCAGTCATAGGCCCTTCCAATCTTGAAACTGCAACACTTTTCCATCCATTAAGGTTATTTTCACGGCATTCTCTGAATCACCGTAATTCCTTTTTATATTAGATGATATCAAAGCATGAATACTAGAATCTGCCTCCATACCACAGTTCCTCTGACCAATTTTAACCATATACACCACAAAATTCATCTTTCTGTGTGTGTGTGCACTAGAACAAGGTTAGTTATCCTTACCATGGTTTAGAGACCTTTGGAAGAAAATGCTTCAAAGAGGGCTCTGGTTCTGGAGTTTCTTTCTTTCATTCTTATTTACCATATGTAACTGAAAACAGAAGTTTGACTCCTTCAAAAAATGTTAGCAATCTCCTTCTACACCTGCCGAGTCTGACTGGTACGTACAGAGGTCGATGAGATAATCCTGTCCCTTTTGTGTCCACCATCTACATCTCTCTTATAAACTAAATATATAACAAAGATTCATAGAATACTCTGAGTTGAAAGGGACCCATGAGGATTGAATCCAATTCCTAAATGCGTACAGAGGAACTTATGAGTTAAACCATGTATCTAAGGGCATTAGATAAAAAGAATCTGTGCCTCACAAGAGGCAGCAATTAAGGAATAAGTCCAGTGGCCACTCCCTGGTAATTTCCCCAGAATTTTCACTGTGCTGTAGGAAGATTTATTAGTCATTTCAACAGGCAAAATCCTTTGTCAGCCTGTTCAAAATACAGTCATTACAAAAGTCCAAGTTTATTCTTGTCCTGTACTTTTCTTTTGTCATAAGCTATTGCATATGTAATATATCCACAATAAAATAAAAGGAATTAAACTTCTTCATAGCTATGAGCATGACAGCAAACTTTCCTCTGTACATTAACAGACCCATTGCCTATCCATATTATGGTAGCTTTAAAGGACTTCCTGCCATAAGATTGGTTTAAGACAAGAGGTTCAATCCCATGTCCTCTCATTACACAGCTTGCAACAGGACCCACAGTGAAACACAAATCTTCCTTTTTCTTCAGTGTTGGTACATACAAGATCTGACAGCTCTATCATGCTCACCTTCCCTTGTCCTCAAATAACTGCTATTTGAAGCTGTTTGGCTGAAATTATAGCAGATTCAGGAACTATGAAGTAAAAGAGAGAAGGTCAAAAGCTGATTGATGCCACCACTGCATATTGTAATATTAACATCTGACCAATTAACACTGACAGAAGTCACATTTAATGCCAGTGCCATGGTCTGTTTTGTTGTAGTTGCTATTTTTCTCCTTTCATTTTAAAATTACAATTAGAATTTTTCTTCCTTCCCCCCAACTTTTTTTTTCTTTTTCTTTTTTTTAATCTGATTGAAATTACCATCAACCAAGAGCAATAACCCCATTCCCTATCTCCAGAACTATGGATTCTGTGACACCAGTGCATGTTATATTCAAGAAGTTGTCTGTCTGTCTTTAGTTTTTAAAGTGCTTACCTATATAACACTAGAGAACAGGTTTTAGGATGGTTAAATTTCCTAGGATCCCTTAATTGTACAATAGCTTCTTTCCTTTAGAAAAGTACTTCTCCCACCGCTGAAAATAACAATGCAAACATCAAAAGAACATTCAGCCTAATTCATGTATTTCCCAATATTGTGTAGATGGAGCTTGCACTTATTCTCCAACCACAAGCTCTCAAAACCAGTATTCTGGCACCCTGGGTTTCCAGGCATGAAGAGTGTGTGTACTCTCAAGAAAACCTTGAATCCTATATACCTGCTCTGCATGTGCTAACATACATGCAACACTAAAAAATGTAACCTACCTTCAACAGCAGTTAACACTCATTAAAAATGTGCATCATATCAACCAAGGGATGGAACACTTTCCCTATGAGGACAGGCTCAGAGGGCTGGGGCTGTTCAGCCTGGAGAAGAGAAGCTGGAAGAGACCCTGACAGGTCATCTAATCCAACTCTCCAATTCTGAATGACAAAACAGCTCTGGACCCTTTACCCAAGCCATTCAACTGACTTCCCTTGAATTTTCTCAGCAAAGGTGGCTGGACAGGTCCGTAACAAGTAACCATTCAGTGAGCTTTGTGCTGCATGAGTCAAAACTGTGCAGGAAGCATTACCAAAGCTACACATTGCTTCCTGACTAAATATCTAATAACATCATTAAACCAGTAGGCACATTACTAGGAAAAAGAGCAGAAAAATAATCCTCAGTTCAAGATTTTTTTATTAAGAAGGCGGCTTAGTGTATTTAAGAACTAACAGAAGGTACACAGCTTCAATAATCTCACATGCCGACCCCTCACAACTATCATCTGAGAAACAGAAACAAGGCCTTCACTGTCCCTCAGCAAAGCAATATGCTAAGTGTCTTATCCCCAGTGGTAAAGCCCAATACTAAATCCGAGAGCACGATGACATTCACATGGATCAAAAAGCAGAACTTTGTGTAAGACTCTGCTTATGCTAAAGTATTTAAGTTTCTATATCTGCATGCTGGGTGAGCGTATCTGTGGGTGTTTTTTTTTTTTGTTGGAATATGTATAATAAATACTAAGGAGTTGTTGAGAAAAAGCTAAAGCTACAGGTGAACTCAAGCTGTGTTTTTCATCAACTGAAAACTACCCAAAACTTAAATTACTGAATTCAGTGTACTGTAACCTGGCAATATCCTCATAACCTTCCTCCTTTAATAACAGATCTAATTATATGTCTTGCTATGAAATTTAGTTACTTTAAAAAATTCCTTGAACACCAAATAAGCTTCATTGTTACCCTCATCATATCATCTCTAAATTACACCTGTGCAAGTGCCTAACTGCTCTAATTGAAGGTTTATAGAATGTATGCCACAGAACATAACGATCTGAACTACATAAAAATGATTAGGGCAATTACTCGTGGGTAAAAACGTTTAACACAATGTCAAAACCATACAGCATTGTTGTATTTGTTAGGTGCTGTTTCTGCGCTGTTAGATGCTGTCCCTGTTGTTGCATAAAACTTCTTCATTTCTCTAAGAGATTTTTTATTCCTTTAGTTTAAATGTTGGTGTCTCAGCTCCCAGACCAAGTTTAAAAGGCGTATGCCAAGGTAATTCTTTTATATTGATGAATCGCGACTACTTAATTTATTTTAAATACTTTTATTCCACTGGCACGTATCTAGAAGTCCAACACCCCAGTCTTAATCTTGGAAGAACCTAGGGAGATGAAAGCTAAGAAACCGATTATTCAGCTACTTACATTGGACAGCTATGTAGGCCAGCTATCCATTTTCATAGAAAAAATAATTTATAAACAGAAGTCGCAGAAAAAGAAATTTTTAAAAAATCTGGCATCTTCTGTAATAGAGGCTAAAAATTATAATGAAAATCCTACTATTCGCTTAGAACTTTGACCTAAATATCTAAGAGGAAGAAACTTCTCCTCACCAAGTAAGTCACTGCAGATCTTTTAACGCCCTAAGAGACGTACTGTTTACATCTTTGGGACTATTTCTTCTAATTCTTGTTTATTTTAAATGCTAATGGGTCTGTACGACCAATCCTCTCCAACCCCCCAATCTATTATTCTGCAGCAGTGTCCCTGTTGCAAGCAAATGCAGTAAGCTCATATACTGAGAGTCACCGGTCACATTTTGAGAATTCAGCACCTCACCCTATTTATTAACAAAAAGCTTTTCTCTGAACACTAGCTTACTGTCAAGACTGCGAGGTTAGGTACTTCAACTTAGCTAAAAACTGCTTCACACATTTCTGGTGAAAACCCACAGATGTACTTGATTAAAGTAGCATCTGCTGACATGACCCCTAATTCCAAACAGCAGTTCTGATGAGCATTAAGAGCTCAGCCTCCCCCTAGCTGCCACCTTCTTCATAAGCAAATGACATCCTTTTCTTCTCAGATCATGCTGGTATATTCAATCAAGTAAGCTGGCATGCTCAACCAAAAAAAAATTATTTTTCAAAGCATCATTCTCAACTCAATCTCCTCCATTGAAAACACATGAAGCTAACCTGTTCTCACTGCTCTGCTCTCCCTTTCCCAAGGCTGCTATGGATCTGAAAATCTGTCCACAGCTTGGTTAGGTAAGGTGCAGACATAAACTCAAAATCAAGATAGCTGTACAAAGGAGTGATCTGTGTATAAGCCAAAAAACTTGCAGCAATCTACTTTGAAGAGGGGTGAGAAAGTGTTAGTTAAGCAAAAGCACTAAGTGTGCAACAGTAAAATTAATTTCTAGCCAAACCTTCTGAAAATAAAAAGTTTATTTTTCAGAACAGCATAATGGGTAGTGGTACTCCTCCTCTTGCAATCATGTACAGATAGGTAAGGATTGTTGGAATAAGATCCCGCAGGCTACAACCATGCCAGTAGTTGGAGGGTGGGAGGGAGAGAAATCATAGTCCGCACAGTGAAAAGACAACATCTGATGTCCATGTGATCCACGAATCCAAGTTTTTAAGAAAGATGGAAAAATGAATTGTTACTCAATCTGAGAACATTATCACAGTAATCCCTCTGTTTTCAGGTGAATATGAAGCGGCTTCAGTCCTGTTTGGTTCAGACAAACAAGGATGAGTTAATACCAGAAAAAAGGTTCTGAAATGTACATAGGTCACTCCAAAAGTAATGTTCCTATTTATTTCCATGGAAACTACACCAGATACAAAGAGCATCATAACACTATTTGAGCAAATTCTCATCTACAAAACACTGTTTTTCAACATGGTCGTCGTGACTACTTATGCATTTTTGCCAGTGATGAACAAGAGCCTGCATACCGTGCTTGTCAAAAACCACACCAGTGGAGGTGACCCGCTGTCACCACAGCTGAAATGTACCACCTACCACTTCATTCTGGTCACATCCACTGTTTTGTCTCCCTAAATGTTCAACAAACGTGAATGAATGTCAATGAGTGGGTGTTTTTTTTTTTTTCCCCACATGAAGGAGTTCAGCAACAAACATTTGCTCCATTCCCATTTCCATATCAGACACCACTCAGTCAGACTGCCCCTCTGCTGCCATCTATCACGTGGTATCAAAATGTAAGAGAATACTCGTGGGAAGGTTCAATCTGTGCTGCCATATCATCGACACCTGCTGCTGTACTAACATTCGCCTCTGATGTCGTGGGCCAAAATAATAAAATCGGAGATACTGCTTTTGGAGCAGCCTTCATAGACGCACTGAACTACAGTTTTTTTTAATAATAAACCATAAACTAAAATAGCATATTTACTTTGCAATTTAAATTACTACTTTGTAAGCACAACAGTGAGATCTTCTTAGCAGGACCACTTGTGTATTCCCATAAGTAGGGCTTATCAAATTTCTAGACTTGGCATAAATTAATATGGAGAAGATTTACAGGCTTAAGAGATTTTTTCCAGTTTTTAAAGACTTGATAGTAATTGTACTTCATTTTTTAGTGCATGACATTTTTATTTATTTAACCTTCTTTTACAACACAGTTAAAAAGACTGGAAATACACAATATTTCAGTGGGCTGAGATTAAAAACTCATAAGTATCCAAAAAGCTAAATAACCCAAAAATTTAAACTGTAGCCCCATATTTTCTAGAATTATACAAAGTTGACATCCTGTTCCAACACAGTTCACAGTCAAACAACTAACAATTCCCATTAAATGCTGCATTGCTTGAGTGCCTCTCCTTGTAACTAATTACCGTGCACTTGTTAACAAAGGAATCACAAGAATGCACTCATAGCTTTATCAAAAAGTAAGAACTCTCAGACCTACTTTAATTTGAACTACAGAAGGCTTTTAGCCAATCTATCTTTCTTAATAAGCCAAGTACTTTTGCATTAGGTGTAAGTATCAAACTGCTATTGCACAGAATTACATTTACAAAGACCAGACAGCTGAAGATGCTGGACTGGAGAAGCTTTTAAGTGCTCAGAGCAGTACATGCTCTTGTGCTCTCATTCAATAATTGCAGCTAGAATGTAGAAAGGCACACAGAAACTGCTAAGACAAACAACAAACTTGTATTTAAAGTTTCACCATGCTAGTCTGCATGAAGTCAATCATCAAGGAGCAGACAATTTTTTTCTGGAGTATGTTTTGCATTACAAAAAACTGCTAAGGTATGATTTGAACAAAACAAAAATTCATGAGATTATGTTAAACAAGGCATTTTAGCCAGATAAAATTCTCTGCCAGGTTTCTTCTGAAGTGAAGTAAAATTGAGTGGCATTTCATTATGTTTACCTTCAAAAAGGAGGGATGTGTTGTCAGAAATCCACAACCTGTTCAAATAGATTGTTATTCACCGTCATTTGTAACCGGATTATAACAATCACAGTTCCTCTTATGAAAGTCAGCCCACTTTTAAGGGTGGATTTGCTTTTGAGGTTTTTTTCATTGTTGTTCATTGGGAGCTCTTGACACGTGATGGGATAGATTTAATCCATGATTTATTTGCAGCTTGGGTCACAAAAGCTAGAAGGTGGAGGAGCAGCACTTGACCATGCTGGAAGCCAGGCAGTTATGTTTGGCAGCTTGCTTCCATATTTCTTGTTACAAACATCATTCGCAGCCAAGCAGAGACTGCTCTAACCCATCCAAGAGAGGGCACAAAAGCTGTGCCCAAACAGTTGCTTTTGAGTAAAAGGAAATGTTTCCCTGTCAGTCTTAACCTCAAAACTCTCTGGATTCTAGACGCACTCATTTCAAGAGGGAAGAAAAAAAAAAAGAAATGAAATGAATGGCCCGTCTTTTTCATGTGATAGCGTTTCCTGCTGCTCTTTCCTTGACAGCTGCTGATCACTTCGGCAATCCCCATCAGCCACACAGTGAAACCCTTCAAGACAGAGCAGCTCTGACTTCCCAAGGAACACCGACTAGGGTAACATTTCCAAGCAGCAGCACTAATCAAATTAGGCATTACTCACACAGAAGAGATTTTGGTTTTAATCCATCTTAACCATTTGTATGCTTGAAACCAACTTTTTTTATTATTATTATTTATTTTTTTTCCCCTCAGAGAATGCAGCCACTCCTTACTTGCATACATCAGAAAAACAGCGTCATGAAGCACGTTAGGGCATAGCCTGCCTGCATGTTTGTCAGGAGCCATCATTTGCCTTCTCTCTCTCTTTAAAAAACAAAGAACATGCAGAAAGCCACAGTTATGTGAGAGTGCCAGCAAGCTTTCTTTAAATATCTGTCAGCCTCAGTTTCTTTTGCTTATCTAGTGAATGTATTTACTAAGAAAAATACTTGAACTCCAGCAAACAGGAATACCTGGAGTTAATTGAAACTTGATTTTTTTCACAGGCATATAGCCACAAAATAACCAAGCATAGCCCTTAGTTATGGCCAAAGTTGTTTCTTAATATGAGGAGTTCAGGTTACACAAACTGGAATTCCCCAATTTTGCTCAAGATCACAGCCCCATCCCCAAGGAAAGCCCACTGCCACAACGGAGCAAGATGCATCCTTGGAAGTAAAAGTGAACAAGAAACTGTTGAGATACAGGAATGTCCTCTTACTTGCCAGCTGCTAAGCACCTTCTTTCATCTCCTGCTCATTGTAACGAAATGGAGTAGGCAGAAGTGGCCATGGCAATCACCACGTAGTCTGATCTGGATGCCGAGGAAACAGACCATGTCCTTCAGAAGGATGAAAGTGCACAGAAACATCTGTACCTCATCCACATCTCTCCAATGACATCTCTCCCAAGACTCCAAGTACTTTCCTTTATAGGGCACAGTACACTTGGTGTGTTCATATTCCCAAAAACATACTGCGCTTTTCTAATAAAAGAAGAAACACTATCTCCTAGGTCAGAGAAGATGCATATTCAGCATCTCTTACCAAACTAACATTTCAGGTAACATGAAAAGATTCCAAATGCATTCGTAACCATAGCACACACTATTTTTAAACAGCTATAAAACTTAACCTTTGTAGGAAAAGAATAATCCTTCAGAATCATTTTTAATATGACTGTTATTTCTAAGCCCTGCCATCTCTGCTGCACATCACTAATAGAGATGGATGTCAATTAAGACGTCACTGGTATTTAAATTTTGTGAAAAGCTTTTTCTACAACTTTCAGATGGCAGAGGAAGAAATATCTTCCTGTCCCTTCATCAGTTTGTAACAGCATCACCAAATCAGACTTTCCCTTGCCACAAAAGAGATTAAAGAGGAAGAAAAGAAAAAAAGGAAGCAAGAAAGAGAAAGTGAACTGGGATTCCTTCTGATACAGCTGTTGGCTAGATGTCCAAAAGCTTTTTATTGCCAAAGCTCAGCCCAATTAGCTGACATGGAATCTACAGAGTAGAAAACTACAGAAATCTGTTAATCTCGTGCCTACAAAAGCCATTCATTTCTAAAGTCAGACCATGTTTCCAAGTGGGAGGATACAAGCTCACCAGGCTCTACTACAGGGGGGAAAAAAGTCCAGATTAGATTCTTCAGAGTGTATCAAGCAAGAGATGGGGCTTTTATCTTCAGACAGGCATGCTAAATAAATAAATAAAAGAAAGCCAACAGGGCTCCTGAAAGACAGGAACTGTCTTCAAACAACAACTGCTTTAAGCAAAAACAAAAACAAAAAAATGGTACCCACTGACATTCATCAACTCTGGCTGAATGTTCATGGAGACCAAAAAGTGGATGTGACCACAGTGAGGCAGTAGGTGGTGCATTTTAGCACTGCTGACTGTGGGTCACCTCCACTGGTACAGATTTTGACAAGCACAGCATGCAGGCTCTTGCTCATCACTGGCAAAAATGCATAGCTAATTACAGCGAGTATGCTGAGAAACAGCAAATTCTCAGCTAGGAGACACTAACAGTGTTATTACACCCTTCTTTCTTTTAAAGTTTCCACAGAAATAAAAGGGAGGCATTACTTTCATAGCAATGTATGTGCATGAAGTGATTGCTCAGATCCCCTGCTCTGCCCTAGGAAGCCCTGCAGGTCATGTACTGGACAAGGGGACCCAGAGCCATATCTCCAGTTTCTCAGAAAATCAGATCACAAATCTTGCTGTGAAAGGCAATTATTCTAATGGCTCAGCTGTTCTTTAGCTGCTTTGTGAAGTCAATTATTTGTTTTGGCTTTGTTCACATTCTTGAAATGCTTCATTTCTAGCACATCATATTTTATTTTCATGAAAGAACAGGATTTCAAGTTAGACAGCAGATGCTCAAAGTCTTCATTCGCACAGGTATATTCCCCTTTTGGCAGATCGATTTCTGAGGTAATTCTGTGAAGTAAGTTTTCTGCAGATTTTGATCTCTTTATCTGTCCTTTCCCTCCACATCCCTCCCACACAAGGTGGGAGTGGGAAAAAAAAAAGGGAAAGATATGTGATTTTTTTTTCCTGTAACAGTTTCTTCCCACACAAGCGTAACTTCATTTAAAATATCAGCATTTGAATATCTACTCAATGAATTCTCGCAAACATATTAAACATAAAAGATCTTGTCCAGTTTCAGCCTTTCAGGTTTTGAGCACTATTTCAACACAATTTTGGATGCTAGGTAGATTAATATTACTCTTACCACAGAGCTAAACCTAGGCTGCCAACCTATTAAATGTGGAGGCTGGTGGCCCTGCTTGCAGCAGGTGCGTTGGAGCTTGATGATCCTTGATGTCCCTTCCAACCCAAGCCATTCTATGACTCTATAATGATAAACGCTATTTCCATGTGTAGAGCCTTATCCTTCCATCTTCTCATGATTATTTACTTCAGCACAGGAGGAAAAAAAGATGCCAAAGCTATATTTTTACAAGTCAGCCCCAGAAATTAAGAACTCATGCTGTATAGCTATATGCTATTTACACTCAGACACTGAGCTATAAGAAAATGGAACTTTAAGGATTTTTTTCTTCTTAATAACATATTTTCCCTTTCTTTGTTAAACTGTTAGTGGAAAAAAAGCAAAACCATCCACCACACTGTGCTTTTTTGTTTTATTTATTTTTATTATTATTATTTGCACTAGGAGTGATCTCTTATTTCCCAAGGGAGGGGGGGAAAAAAAAAAAAATCAGTGCAACATTTTTCAAAAATACTTTCATGCTTCTGTTGTTTTCTTTACTGTTTAAGAGAAAAGCACAACAAAACAACAAAACACTAAACTGATTAAACAAGTCAAAACAAAACAGTTCAGTGCTTGGAGACAGCACAATCTTTGATTTTGAAAAGAAATAATATAATGGATAAGCTGCTACTGTCTGCTACAGAAGGAAACTGGCTTCTATAACCAAGGAGGCTGATTTCAGCAGGATCAACCAACATTGGTCACCTTCTATTCTATCATCCAACCAACAATTACCTTCTGTTGGGGTGGTACAAACAGGAAAAAAAGACAGATAGTCTTAGTTTGTTCCATTTTCCATACACCCGAAGTCATAATATTTTATCTCTGAACAGTATGTCTTATAACACCATTCCCATATTTTATCATCAATTTCCAGTTTTATAAATTTAGAAGAAATTATTTCCTTTGCACTTTGTCATTAGAACAGCCAGAGGTAGCTAACACTCCACAGTAACAACATACAACAACAGATATTTCACAGTAAGCTACAGACCGACAAACTTAAAGCTAATATCAGCCCCATTGTGCAAAGACATTTTTTGAGAGTTAAATCCAGCTGCATATCTGGACAATTAACAGACATTTTTTCATTTTTCATTTCAAACATGAGGCCAGTAACAAGAAACAACACATGCTACAAAAGAAGAACCATTAGACCTAATTTTGTAATCACAAGGGAATAGACAAGAGCTGCTTGGAATCAGCTCTTCATATTGGTTTGTGGGTGCACAAAATGAGCAACCTCTCTTCCAGCTAAGAGAGAAATAGCAGGGTATTGCTTTACTGGTATTCAGAGAAATGACTGCCTATTTTCAGTAACACCAAACACAAAACTGGTGAATTCAAAATTGCTCCAAAAATAATGCCTCCTAATTATTTCCATGGAAACTATAGCAGATACAAAGAGCACAATAACACAGTTTGATAAATTCTTAGCTGTAAAACTCTATTTTTCAATATAGCCACCAATACCGGCTATGCATTTTCATCAGCAATGAACAAGAGCCTGCATGCCATTCTTATCAAAATCTGCACCAGCAGAGCTGACCCACTGTCACTATCACCACTGCTGAAACGCACCACCCACCACCTCACTGCACTCACATTCACTATTTGGTCTCCATAAACATTCAGCAAGTGTTGATGAGCGTCAATGTGTGCCTCTTTTTCTGCATAGGGGAATTCAATTCCACTCCTTTGCTTTATATGCACTTCCACGTCAGATGCCATTTTGTCAGACTGCCCCTCTGCTGCCATCTGTCACACAGCAGCAAAATGTAAGAAAATATTGGTGGGAAGGTTCCACCTCTACTGCCATACCACCAACACACACCTCTGAAACTGTGGACCAACATAATAAAATAGGAGGCACTACTTCTGGAACAGCCCTGGCATATAGCAACAGAGGTAAAACATTCACATTCAAGATGTTAGTTGGAAATCACTGTTCTTCCACAGTCGTTCATGCTATTACCTTCTCAAACGATAAGAAGAAACCATTACTGATACTTTCAGCCATTAGATACTTCTGAAGAAGTACATAAATCCTTTGGAAACCAGGCATCTTTCAGTACAGCGTCCCTGTAGTGAATCACACAGCCACGAGTATGGTCTCACATCAGCACTCTATTGCTCTGCTCCCTCAAGGTCTAGTTGGTCAAAGAGAACATTTTTCTCTTTCCAGAAAAAGGTGTGGGGAGGAAAAACTGGATGTGTGCATGAGAGACAAAAAGAGAAAGAAAAAAAAGCATGCCTGCTCACAGAATTGTCACTGAAACACTGGAAAGATCAGTTCACGCTCTCCCAAGTCAGACAGTAAAAATAAATCAGTCTCCAGGCTGTTTAGGTGCCTTCTCCTCAGAACCTTGAAATAAGTAGATTCAACACTGACAAAATAACATTTTGTGTATTTACATGTTACAGGAAATTACATGACATTGACTCCATGTGATGTTTTCCAGCTTTCTCACATAACCTCCTTTCTGATTAGCCCCTTCACTCCCAACACACTCATTTCTCCATTGATTCTTCATTTTGTACAGTGTTCATGCATTACTTTTTTTTTTGCCTCAACATAATGTACTTTAACATGTTAAAAATTAGTTTTAATGACAGAGCAATTAAATTATTTTTCACTCTTGAAATACTGTAAAAACTTATTACAGCTTTACCTTTAGTATTCCTTAACACTGTCTTAGATAACTTCCTCATACCTTCTATTTCCAAAATGTATGAATTCATCTCTCTTTTGTGCTGATCAATGAAAAAAAAGACTCATCTTGGACATCGTAACATCAAGAACAGTTGATGAACAGTTGATGAAGAGCTGAATTGTATCCTAAAGTATCACATATTCATTCTAATAGCTAAGCCATCACAGATGTTTAAGTAATAGACCTACCCTTTCCTTCTACCCAAAGCTAGCTACACATTTATAGTCATTTCAATCAACTGTAGTAAGCATTTCTGCACGCATGCAAACTAACAGAAAAACTATACTAATGATCAAAAGAAGGGAAAGATGTGTACGCAGTAACATGTAAACTGGACTCAGCTCTACAAACTGCATTTAAAAAAAAAAAAATCACATAAGGAGATACAAAAGTCTGTTTCAAGATTTATGACATGAAGAAAACTAATATTCGCATCTGGTATCAGTCACCACAGCTTTAGTCAATTCAATAGACAACTCATGACCAAGGCTGCTCAGGCAGCCTTATCACTAGGGTTCATTCGCAAATCAAATTTTGATGAGAAAAAATACCAAAGCTAACTATGTAAGAAAGAAAGCCTTAACACAAATGAGAAATTAACACCAGGCTTCTGGAAATAGATGCCCTGAGACCATAATTCTTTATTTCAGCTTTCACCAGTACTCTTCACAGTGCATAGGTAACACTCACAAGCTAAGCAGTGAGACCTTATCAACAGAAAAAAAGTTGGAGAACACCACCTGGGAAGAGCTAGGGCTTCTTTGGGAGTGGAGCAGCAGAAACATGAAGAAAGTTATCAAAAAGCTCTCCAGAGTATCTCACTTGGAAATGCTGTAAAAGCAGACAAACCTAGGCAGGCATGACAGAAACTCTATGATGACATTTCAATGGAAACAAAAATAGGAACTTAAATTATATCCAGGGATGTGAAGTATTAATGACTTCATCTTTACAATTTACTGTACAATGATTTCATCTAACAGCTCAGTTTTGTTAAAGTATTTTCAAGAAGCCCCCAATTTAACTGGAAGCAGTAAGAAGAATGCTTACTTGTAGGGAGGATCTATCATGTGAGAGGGCACAGAGAAGACATTGTCCGCTCTAGAAGCATATGGGAGACAGAGCTCTTTGAGCAAAAGTTCAAATATCAGCACAAAGCTTTAATGCACCATCATTGCATTTTGAGGATCCAAAGTTCTCTAGCCCTTGGAAAGACAGTAACGGAAGACTTGATCAGTTTTAAAAAGGAGTCAATGCATTCATAAATTGAATTTATATGACCATCTGGGATAATATAGGTCTGGACTTAGAGATACAAGATGTCCCTGCCAGTCTTGATTGCATACTTCTTTCTTACTAACGCTGCTATAAATCTTTCCAAAGGAAATTCCAATGTGGGCATAAACCACCTGCTTAACCTTAACGCACCGTGCCCTCTGGCCTGAAATTAGCAGCAGGTGATAGAACAGGAAACACAGGACTCCTCTGAGATTACTACTGTTTTCTAGTCTGCTGAATTTTTAAACAAATTCTCCTAGAAGGATCTTCTTCCTGCCTAAGCCCCTGTACATTTAATACAGGTTTAGCAACAATTTATTGCTGTATCTCACAGCTCGCCAACATCTCCATGTTTTCTTGCTTGAAGTATCTATTATTTCATCTTTGTTAGTTGGGCCCACAATAGTATGCTTGAGATTCATGCTTCAAGCAGAAGCTTTAAAGGCTATCAGGAGAATGTTATGGCTTCCACCCTAATCTTTGGTAATGCTCACACTCTGCCTTCTCTTCTGGACCCATTCTTCGCTTTATCTTAAAATAAGTCTCTGAAAGAAAAGTTACGTGAGGAAGTGGCATTTTAGAAGTGTCATGCTGTTGCTTTTTAGCATTTCATAAACCAGCTTAACAGCAAGCATTTATTTGCCTGTATCTTCCACCTGCAATTTGGTGCTGCCAAGTGGTAAAGTCTCTTCCAAGTTGTATTACACCAACTTCCAAGCTACATACTTTTGTATATTTTATCCTAGATGTTCTAAAAATATATACAATTATTTCTTTTGCTCTGTTGGAGTAAATCTAATTGATTTCTATTCTGTGGATTGGGGCTCATTAGCGCACTGCCTCTGGTTAACTCATACATTTCATATACTGGATATTACTGTTTTTCAAGACGACTAATGAGCAAAATGCTAAACCTGTTATTCTACAAACCAATGCAAAGAAAATAACAACACTTTTGAAACAAAGTACTAATTCCCATGTGTGGAAATTCTAGATCTGAGATTGGTAGAATATAAACAGAAAAACATAACACTTTTAAAATATAAGCCTGGATTTCCAAGAAAGTAGCCTAGAACTTGGGCTTGTACAGATAGCTCCTCTCTGGAGACTGCAGTAAGGACTCATGTACCTGCATAACATTTTCTAATTGAGTATCCAATTCAAAGTTTCTACTTGTTCATTCAAATGCAAATTAAACCAACCACAGCACAAATGCCCAGTCTCAGGCACAAATTCAATTATAACAAGGCAGTTGCTGAATCCTTAATATGGACACTTTTCTATACTTACTTATTTACATTTTAATGTAGACAGAAGGAAAAAAACTGGCAAGAGGCAAATGCAAACTAGGCTTCATGGCCCTTGATGTATATGATAAATTAAAATAAGTAACAAAAAGAGCAGAGAAACAGGAGCTCTGGGATTTTGTTTTATGCAAGTGTTTTAATAATTTCTTCAAGAGACAGACATGACCATTTTTGTCACTTTCTCTGAACGGTTCTTCTCTGAGTGATAGAATTACAACCACAGCTGTCAGCACAGAATGATGATCTTGGACCAGTATTCACAACATGCCAACAGGTAGTTGCAAGGAGAGAAGAGATTCTTAATCTAAACTATGACAGCTTTTATTCTACTTTCCAATTACTTCATCCTCTTGGCTTTTGTAAATACCTTTCAAGTTTCAAATAATTAAGAGCTGAAGGTCTTCAAGCGATTGCTTCCTCATACAGTCAAGTCACAAAAGGCTTTCAAGGACTTGTTCCCTGCTCAGAAGCAGGAAGGTTTGGCAGCAGTTGGACACAATGAGCCACCCACAAGCAGCTCAATGCCACTCTCAAGAGACGCAAACATGCGGAAGAGCTCCCATACCTCCATTTCTGGCAGATGCTCACAGCACAACAGCAAGCTGGTTGTTCCCACAACTAATATGGATGGTCCACAGACAGACAGCCCTCTCCAGGGGATACTTCTTCCCTCCTCTTCAATCAGCATTTCACAGACAATTGTATCAGCACTACTGATCCACTGGAAGTTCACTTCAGTAAAAGGCAGCAGTGCTTACACGATACCTTATCGTATGTTTTGACAGTGACAAGTCTAGTCAATGTAGTAATTTAAATAATCTATGACCTTAAAAAAAAAAAAAAAAAAAAACCGACTATTCTTCAAGGTCACAAGCTCACAGAAAAAAAAAAAATTCATCAGGTTCCTAAAGATGTTTAATTCTTCTTGAAAGTCAGCAGCCAGAAATGCAATGATCTTGTTTTGGAGGCATAAAAATATTGCATTCATTTGTTTCAGAAAGAGCCTGAAAATTTAAAGCAAAATATATGCATCTTTTCCCTTCACACATAACACACTCATCTTACTTCTGCTTACAATGTTATACGAAGACCAGATTCAAGAACTTTTTGTATGCCAAACACCATTACAAGCCAAACTCAACCCTGCAATGAACATAAGCTTTTAGCAAATTATACTTTGATGGAAGAGTCCAGATGTCTCACTGAACAAATTAGACATACTCTTTGTCCTATAAATTTTCATTGACCCAAGTATCAGTTTCGTGAATGTACTTCATTTTGAGATATTTTCTGCTGCTCTCCATACTTCATGGATTTGCACAAGAAAGACTAAGTCTTCATGGTGTTTCTTACAATGAAAATGTGCATTTTTTTCCATGGTTCTGTAATCTCTCTGCTCACACCTTCTTAGCATTAAACAAACAGCAGGAAGACTTGAGGTGTTGAGATACATGTAATGCAAAGCAAAAGAGAGAAAGTGATGAGTTGCAGTTTGTGGCACTGCATCTTTTGTTTGAGTGCTACATGGTGAATAAAAAATGTACATTAAGCAAAGCATAACACCTTTGAAAGAACACAGTTATAGAGACCTTTTGTGCTTAGCTTTAATTTCATTTTTCTTCTAACAATATTTAGTGGAAAGGGCAAATACCGCTAAAGAATGTGTGTTAATAGAGCACTTAAGAATATCTTACATACCTATGTAAGTGGTACTGTAGTATCTTAAGAACTAGCCTAGTAAAACTTCTGAAGGGCAAAATGAAAACAAATGCTCATGAGAACATGAGCAGAGTAAAATACAGTGATTAGTCTTACAGAAAAATGCCAAGCTTTTATAGTCACCAAAATGTCTTTTTCTTAAATATATTAGAGCAGGCTATTCAAGTCTAAGCAATAAAAGGAACTTAAGGAGAACTCCCACACCACTGCCAAAAGCAATTGAATTAATTTATAATTTAGTCATTTTTTGTGTGCCAGTAAAGAACTTCAGTACTTTAATATTTTGTTAAAATAAATTATGCATGCAACATGCATGCAGACAGTAGGCCACAATGATGACAGTCACAGAACGATAACCTTAAAATACGGCAAAATTAGTTGTCCAGCATTAGAAACACTCAGAGAGTGTCCCCGGTTCTTTAGCATGTTTAAAAATAATAGTAATACTAATACAACAGACAGCAGTCAATATTTCTAAAGGTGAAATTTAACTTGCATGTTTGTATGAGTCAACCACCACAAAAAATCCAAACTATTGAAAAAAATTAAGCAACTTCTAAGATCAGTTAAAGGAATTAAGTTGAAGAGTTCTTACTGGGACTTAAAAGAAGAAAAAAAAAAAAAAAGCTCAAAGAGGCATGCTGATTTGGTTTCAATCAGCAGAGACTACACATCACCTTACTTCCAGCTAAGGACAGTAGTGCTTAAAGCAAACAATCTCTGTGCTATGATACCAGATTAATATGGAAAGAACAGTAAGTTACATAAGGAAACTACTAGTTTTCTTCACTTACTGAAGTTTCACAATGAATACTAAAAGGACATGAGGCTTTAGTCTTAGCCAAAAAAAAAAAAAAACAACCAAACAAAAAACCCCAAAACAACAACAAAAACAAACAACAAAAAAAAAACCATGTTTTACTGATGTATATATTTTAATTGGAAGAGTTGCTCAAGTGACCTTCTAAGTGATGAGGGATAATTAGAATGTCCCACTTTCACAGCATATAAATGAACTAAAGTGAGAGAAGGTAGTGGACAGTTTCCTCGGTGTTCAAAAACACCTTTAGGTACGTTAAGCACCATCTGTGAAGGGACACATAGTCCATCTTAAGAGAATTCTCTTAAGAGGACAATTCAAGCACAGACAATTAGCTGGAAACTGTGCATCATGAGAGCAGCCTGATGTGCCTCTTCATTACTTTGCCTGATGAGGCAAGGCTGTGAGAGCTATACAGGAATAGGGGAATAAAAGAGCTAGTTTGTCAGGACTGGGAGGGAAAGAAAGGGAGGGAGAAGAGGAAAAGTAAAAATTGTCCAGCACCAGTCTCCTCAAACCACAGAAAAGAAGTCTGAAATACTGAAACGTACAGTTTAAAGACAAGCATCTCCAAAGCATCAGCTCTAACTTCAGCAAATGGTCTGTCCTCATGACAAATAAAGGCTCAGAATTCTGAGACAGACTATGTTGATGCAGAAACCACTGCTTTGCCACTTGTATGTTCATTGTCAAGTTCCAACTCAAAACACCTTCTAATATTACATTTTCAGTATAAGAAAAACACAGAGAGTAAACAAGTAGTATCAATCACACACTACAGTGATCAGGAGTCCGCTCATACCACCACATTTCTCCTTCCTTTAGAATGTTTTTACTGTACAGTACAGACACAGAGTAGTTTCATTAATATGGGAGAACATACTTGTCTCATCAAAAGCTGTGGAAGTACTGAATGAGGAGTGCAGTAGAAGAGGTCAGGGTTTTTGTATGCATGTCTTGCTATTTGCATACAAAAAAGCAGTTCAAACATTTTTATCACACATAAAACTACCCAATGGACAACAGCAGTGAAATTAATGAACTGTTTTTTTTTTTTTTTTTTTTTTTCCTTAAAACATCCCTGCATCCCTCTACAGGCATTTAAGCACATTATTCTCAGAAGAAAAAAAAAAAAAACAAAACACTAAACTTAAACTAAATTTCTTCTCTTCCACTAATTTTCCTGCAATAGATTTTTATTACACATCTACAGGTGGCACTGTTTGTACACAGATAAATCAAAAAGAAAGTATCCACAGCTGGCTCTTAATTTCATCAAATATAAGCTTTGATTCCACGATGCCTGAAAAATAGTTAAATTAGAAGTGCAGCCTCTGAAATCAGAAGTTATTGAAGGACTTATTCCAGAGGACCTAACAAAATGTGGCATTTAAAAGATCTCTGCAATGGCTGAGAAATAATTCAGGCTCATTATTTCTTAGTTCGAGCAATCCTTTACAAGTGTAAACATGGAAATAATCTTCAATCTCTCTTTGAACTGACAGGGAAGAAACACCAAGGCATTTTGTCATTTTGCCTTACTATTTTTAGTGTATCAGCAACAAAGAAATCCAAAGAGCTACAGCTTTTGCACAGGGTTGCTTCTGCTACAAGTCAACCATTGCTTAAAGTGAAGCCTAAGTTAACAAGTCCACACATGTTCCCAGGAATGTTCTCCAGTCAAGGGGACAGACTGGTTGAGGACGATGGGCAAAGATCCTTCATGGATGAAAGGGCAGAAGTGACAGATGATACCATCATTCTACCATTATGCAATATACAACATCATAGAACTGGCAGTCTTGTCCAAGAAAGACTACTAAATTACTGAGAAAGGCTCCCATCTTGCAAAACCATCCTCCAGCTTTGCTTGCCTTACCTTGAATCTCTACCAGCCAAGGGTCTTTTGACCTCAAAGATCTTAACTCCGCAGATGGTCCTTCATAACTTGTTCAGGGGTCAAAATGTTCAGGACATTGTACTTTTGGATCCACCTCTGAAACAAGCTGATGGAAATAAGAATTGCTTACAGAGGAAGGCTGGTTATACCTGAGGGAAAGCTGCAGAAAGAGGGAAGCGGCACATATATTCCTGAACTCTCTCTGATGTTGAAAGTCAACCATGGAAGAGCACATTGTGAGGCACATCACATTCAGTCCGTACTGGAGATTGCAAGCACAGCTGAAGCAAATCCTTTTCAGTGAAGGTAGTTTTATCACAGTTTGGAATGGTATTAGGTATAATGCCAGCAAAACCCATTCACCACCGCATCCACACCAAACACTTTTGCTGGTAGAGCTCATTTTAAGCATGTAGATTTTTCCATCCGTCAGCCTGACTTTGCTACGCTATAAAAACATTAAAGCACAAACTAGGCAAATGGATCAAAGTTCAACAATAACACAGAGATTAGAGGATAAAATTATACTGTGTAACTTATTACTACTTTATCATTCAGTTACAACTTGTCTTTCTGCACTGACATCAAATCTACTTCAGCATGGCTCAATAAGTGACTTTACAGGGATTGTAAACCTACAGATTAAAATAATAATCTGCACTTCAGTTATATGTAAACAAAACACATTGGGGATTTTGAATGTAAAGCAAATTTCCTTCCCCTGTCAAAATTATTTTTCTTCCAATTGCATCAACTATCTTTACATTCATTCCAAATTTATCGAAATGGAAATAATCTGAGAAGTATTGAGTCAAACTATCATAATTAGATCATAACCACATATTTTCTTCCCAATTAGTTAATTTCTTTCTTTGTTTTTAATAGTCTGAAAAAGATAGGTGTACTTACATCTATTCCATAAGCATTTGAAAATTAAAAATTAAAAGTATGACAAACAACAACAACAGAGACCCTTTATTGCAACACTTGTTAGAACATTAATGTCAAAATAAATTGAATATTTGGAAGAAATGTATGCATTAGCAGTCAGAGCTTTGTTTCTTTTTTACTGAATCACTATTAAAGTATATAAACACCTTGCAATATAGTTAGGCATTCAGTTGTTTGTAGAACACCCATCCTAACAGTCCCCGCACAAACTGCCCTATATCCCACAGAAAGGACAAGATGAGAAAGCACCTGCAGAAGTACACATGAATCTGCAGACACCAGTTTATGAAATCGTTAAGTTGCTTCCCTCGCATTTCTACTTGCACAGCATTTGAGAAACAAAGCAAAACACTGAGTTTACCTATAGTAACACTAGAGGAAGTTTAAAACATCTTCCATCAGCATGTTTCCCACCCAACGCACATTAAAGATTAGAAAGAAAATGCTGCATTTCCTAAGTGAGATTGAAAAAAAAATGATCAAGATGGCATAGTTTTTGGATCATCTATGTTGTTTTAGTTTCTTCTACTTTGTATTCTGAAAAGAAATGAATTGCCAACAAAATGCTTTATGTCATTGATTTTTAAATTAAAAATACTTCCATAACTGATCATCAGAAGAAACTCCTAACATAAAATGGGCTTTTATAATATTCACTACATAGTGAATCATAAGTTTATTGGTAATAAAACATTTAATTACAAACTCAATTATTGATAGACATAAATGAAGTAGTTATATCATTTTTATAAGCTGTGCAAAACAAATCAGAAAGTAAAGAAACCATTCCTAATTTTTATTGCCTAATACTATGACGAATTTTGAAATAGTTATATTTTAAAATATATATATTAAAAACATGAGGCCGACTCCAAAAGTAATGCCTCCTCTTCTATGATGTTGGCCCAAGATATCAGAGGCAGAATGTCAATGGTATGTCAGCACAAGTAGAACCTTCCCACCAATATTCCCTTACATTTTGTTGCTGTGTGACATATGGTAGCAGAGTGCAGTCTGACAAAATGACGTCTTACATGGAAGTACATATAAAGCAAAGGAGTGGAACTAAATTCCTCCATGCAGAAAAAATGGCAGCCAGAGACATTCATCAACGCTTGTTGAATGTTTATGGAGACCAAACAGTGGATGTGAGCGCAGTGAGGTGGTGGGTGGTGCATTTCAGCAGTAGCAACACTAACAGTGGGTCACCTCTGCTAGTGCAGATTTTGATGAGCATGACAGGTTCTCGTTCATCACTGGTGAAAATGCACAGCTAATGGAGGCGGCTGTGTAAAAAAACAGTGTTTTATAGCTGAGAATTTGCTCTATCAAACAGTATGTTACTGGGCTCTTTGGTATCCACTGTAGTGGATACAGTAGTGGACAAGTAGAAATAAAGAGAAGGCATTATTTTTAGGGCAACCTATGCAATAACAATTAAAAAAACAAACAAACAAAAGAACCATCAACAGTCCTTAGTCCCTCTACTTTGCCTTTCATCACCTTTCCCTTAGCTTTTCCATCTCCACCCTGTTTGCCCTTTCATTAGATGACAGTTCTTCATAGGTTTCTTTACTTGCTTCCATTCAAAAGTATCCTGAGTACCTCAAACTGTCTCTGCTAGCACCACCATTCAATTAGGTGGGAACAGCTTCCACATGATCTTCTACTGGACAGATGGCAGCAGCACTGCTATTGAGGTGCTGAACCTCAATAGAAACCAAAAGCCTCTTCTCATTCCTACGTACAGACAAACCTGACTGTGGCATACTTCTCTTCACACAGGACTTCGAGAAAGAGCCTGAAAAATCTCCCACTGCTTCTCTGCTGCTCAGGCATTTCTGAGCTACTGTTCAATAAGGTAGCATCAGAACTAGGAGGAAACCTGCCTCATTAGTGCTGCAGCCGTGCAGTACCTCATAAATCAGCCCCTAGCACAGCACCACATGAAGACGCCCAACGTCACCGTACCAAAGCGCTGTGCTCACACGAGTCCTCGCTCACCCCTGAGCTCTGCTTTAGCACCCCAGAAAGCCCTTGCCAAAAGAAATTCACCCTATCCTGTATCCCCCTGCTCAGCAGAGTTGTTGTTTGTTAAACAAATTGTGTGATCCGCACCCCCTGCTGCAATTTGTGCACAAAGTTAGGGCAACTTCAGAAGGCTGCCATGATCTTAGAGAACAGGGGAAAAAATAGCCTGGCTAAAAACAGAAAATGAAACTTGAGCGAGTACCAAGCTAGTCAGGTTGCTATTTTTAGTATTGCTTCCACTTAAATAAAGATTTCTGGTTAAACAAAGATATCAAGCGTACCTACGAAATGCCTTCATTTTCCCTGCTGCTGTAATCTGCAGCAGGCAGTCGAGTTTCCCAGTAAGGGCCTGAAAAGCAACAGCAAAAAACAAAATTCTGCAAGCTGAGAACGACCAATCTCCACCACCGGAGACTGAAATAAAAATTATCTGTCAGTTTAAAAATAGAGTAATCAGAAAACTTTAATTTAGTCTGCTTAAGAAAAAGATCAGATAGAGACAGTGAAAGCAATTAACAAGAGCCTGACAAGTGCTGATGAAAGGCTCTTTGAAAAACAGGAGGCTAAAACGCACTGTGATCCAGGAACTAACTGGACTATAAAAACTGGCCTTGAACACTAAGTAACAAATAGTTATGTAAATAAACTATGAATTAACCTGTTGGGATGATTCCCATGAGTACAATGTGATTATTGATGGCTACAAGCTGGTCAGAAGGGACTGGTAAGGAAGAAGAGGTGGAGGCACTGCCCACTACATCAAGGAAGGAAGAGTATGAAGAGCTGTCCCTGAAGAGCAGCCATGAGGAACTTGAAAGCTTGTGGGTCAGAGCTACAGACAGAGGCAACAAAGGGAAACTTGTGGTTGGAGTCTGCTGCAGGCCTTCTGATCAAGCACAGCCTGTTGGTAAAGCCTTCCTCCTCCAGCTATAGGAGGCATTGCGTTAGCAAGCTCTCATCCTATTGGGGGACTTCAACCGTTCTGACATCTGCTGGAAAAGTATCACAGCAAGCTGCAGGTGATCCACAACACTCCTGGAATATATTGAGGATAATTTCCTGAGCCGGGTTACAGCCCCACCAGGGGGGAATGCAGTGCTGGATGTGTTGCTCAGCAACATGAGTGAACTGACTGGTGACATCAGGATTGGACGCAACCTGTAGTGACCATGCAGTGGAGAAGTTCACACTCTTGAGGGAATTTGGACAGGCAAAGGGTAAAAATCAGGAAACTAATTTCAGGAAAACCAATTTCCAGCTCCTCAGAATCATAGAATAATAGAATGACCTGGGTTGAAAGGTACCACAATGATCATCTAGTTTCAACCCCCCTGCTCCGTGCAGGGTTGCCAACCACCAGACCAGGCTGCCCAGAGCCACATCCAGCCTAGCCTTGAATGCCTCCAGGAACAGGGCATCCACAACCTCTTTGGGCGACCTGTTCCAGTATGTCACCACTCTCTGAGTGAAAAACTTCCTCCTAATTGCTAACCTAAACCTTCCCTGTCTCATCTCCCTGGGAATCTGATCTCAATGACAAGGGAGCAGAGCAGAGCTAGCAGACCCTCAAGAAAGCTTCCTTAGGGCACAAGAGCTCTCCATCCCCGGTGGAGGAAGTCAGGAAAGGAAGGCAAGAGAACAGCATGGCTGAACGGAAACCTGTTGGTAAAACAGCAGGAATCTGCTGGAGAGCAAGAAGAAGATGCACCTGCAGCAGAAGCAGACAGGTACCTTGGGAGAAATATAGGGATGCTGTTGGGCTGTGTAGGGATGGGTCAGGGAAGACAAGGCCCACCTGGAACTAGAAAGGGGAAAAGAAGGATGAGAAAGCCTTCTGTAGGTACATCAACTGGAAAAGGGATGTCCAAGAGAGGGTACTCCCCCTAGTGAGCAATACAGACAGGTTATAACAACAGACAAGGAGAAGGCTGTGTACTCAAAAATGTTTCTGACTCAGTCTTCACTGGCAACTGCTCTACATAAAGTCCTTGAGTGGATGGTTTAGAAAGCGTGGACCAAAGGAGTAATGCTTGTCCTGCTATAAGCAAAGATCAGGTTCACAACTGCCTGAGGAACGTGAATGTCCTTAAGTCTTCAAGGTCTTAATGAGATGCATTCCAGAGATCTGAGGGAATTGGCTAACACAGCCACCAAGGCACTCTCAATTTCTGAGAAGTCATGGCAGTCAGATGAAGTCCCTTTGTGACTGGAAGAAAGGCAACATCACACTTGTTTTAAAGAAAGGTAGAAAGGATGACCCAGGGAACTACCGATCTGACAGCCTCATCTCTGTGCCAGAAAAGATCATGGAGGAGATCCTCTTAGCAGCTATACTGAGGCACATGGAAGAAAAAAAAAAGTGTTATGGGATAACCAACACAGCTTCACCAAGGACAGGTCCTTTCTGACCAACCTTGTAGTCTTCTATCATGGCATAACTGTGTCACTGGACAAGGGAAGAGACCTTACTGGACTTCAGCAAGGCCTTTGGCATGGTCTCCTATAACATACTTCTCTAAAGATTTAGAGATATGGACTAGATGGGTGGACTGTTTGATGGATGAGGATCTGGTTACGAGATTGTACCCAGAATGTGGTGGTCAGTGGCTCAGTGAACAGATGGAGATCAGACACACAAGTAGTGTCCCTCGGGGATCAGTACTGGGACCAGTGCTCTATAATATCTTCATCAACGACAGATGGTAGTATCAGATAGGTATAGAGGAGGGCCACAAAAAGGATTCAAGGGATGGAACACCTCTTCTACAAGAACAGGCTGAGAGAGCTGGGTCTGTTCAGTCTGGAGAAGAAAAGGCCCTGGGGAGATCTGACAGCAACCTTTCAATATCTAAAGACGGGTTATAAGAAGGAAGGAGACAGACTCTTTAGCAGGGCCTGCTGTGATTTCCGTTGGGTTTCAAAATGGCTTCAAACTAAAGGAGGGAAGATTTAGATTAGCTATAAGGAAGACTTTTTTTTACAACAAGGGTGGTGAAGCACTGAAACAGGTTTCCCAGAGAGGTGCTGAACATCTTGTCCTTGGAGACATTCAAGGTCAGGCTAGATGGGGCTCTAAGCAACTTGATCTAGCTGTAGGCATGCATCCCTGTTCATTTCTCAGGATTTGGACTAGACAACCTATAAAGTTCCCTTACAATTCAAATGATTCTGTAATTCTAACATTACACAGTATTTTTTTTCTTCATTAAGTAGGAAACAAAAAACAAAAAAGAACTCAGATAAAGAAGGCAGTTTCAGTACAGCTCAAAACACTTGTGGAAAAATGTATCAATGAAAGTTTTTAAAAAGTGTAAGACTGCCAATTGTACCAGAAATTAATTTCACCCTAAGCAAAATAGCTGAGAAATAAAAGTAATTAAATTTCTCACTGGTAAATTACACCTGAACTTGTGGCTAACAGATCAAACTAATGCAAATGATTTCTGATAGCTACAGTTTCAGATATTAGGAACTTTAAAGAACTGATGAGTATCCTGCATCGCCGAACTTTTTTTTAAGAGTAACTCAATGAAAGAAGCCATGCAGAGGTATGTAACTGACAGAACATGCTGCAGTATACCAAAAAAGGACCTGAAATATGCCCTGCATAAGCCTACAGACATACAATCAGAAATGACAGTCAATAAAATAAGCAACTATGGTAGAACATTTGAACAAAAATAAAGGAGTATTTGATAAGAAGATCTATCAAGAATAGGAACATGAGAGCTTGCGTATGGACACTGAATAGAGTCTTAAGTGGGCTAGTAGGACAGGAAGATTGATAATTTTCTGACGCAATGCATTCATAGCCTGTCACCCGAAAAAATTAACTTCTGCAAAGAATTTCAGCTCCATAGTGAGAAAAATCAGAGGAAAACAGAAGTAATAAGAAAGAAAAGAGTTATCTTAGCTGCTCTCTCCCCTATTGGGAGATTTTGACCACTCACGGATAAACTAATCCAGTAGAGATTCAGCAAAACTTCTTAAGGTTTTCCTCTTCATGTTAAGGATTTTTTTTTTTTTTTTTAAATAAAAAGTAATCTATATCCACAAGCAAAAATTAGCAAGTCTGCAGGTAATGGAAAAGTATACACCACCATCTTTGTCCTTAGCCATCTGTCTAAAACACAGCACATACAAATACATGGAAATCACATGTAGGCATTCACTGAAGATTTTTATAGCTCCTAACTTTTTCTAATGAGGCCCAGGGCTAGGTAACTGATTAGCAAATGTTAAAAAAAAAAAAAAAAAAAAAAAAAAAAAAAAAAAAAAAAGAAACTGTTTACCTTCTGATAAGCATCAGCTATCCAGTTGACTCACACTACCAACATGCATCTGATTCAGCAGGAGTCACCATTTCTGGAGGTGTTCAAGAAACATTTAGATACTACAGTAAGGGACATGGTTTAGTGGAGAAATATTGGAGGCAGTTGGGCAGTAGACAGTGAGGCAGTAGGACTAGATTATCTTGGAGGTCTTTTTCAACCTTGGTGATGCTATAATTGCACAGATAGAAAGTCTGTATGTGAAACATGGATATTTTCATGTTTCACCTGTTTCAATGCCTGCTTTCCTTCTAATAATGAAAAATAATCTAAAATCATCACCAAAAATTCATATTGCTTTGACTACTGCCGTGCATTTGGTATATTACTGGGCATATTACCCAAAACAAATTAGATATACAGTTATCAGACATTACTCATGGGAGTATTAGGAGTGCCCTGGGAACAGCCCTACTTTTACAGGGGTTGCTTGGATACTAAATTCCTGCTCAGATTGCTCTGACATCGATATACTTGGATATTTCTGAAGTCATGGAAAGATTCAAAGTGTTTCAAAGGAAATGAAAATCCATAAGAGAACTTTAAAAAAAATTAAAATACATTAAATAATATTATAAATTCAAAGGATCATTTAACGTTTTCTTCATTTACCTCTAGGATTCACATTCAAAATGGTGCTAGGTTGAAACCTGAAGTAGAGAACCTGCATTTCTGAATTCATTTTCAACAACAGAGAAAGAGCAAGCAAAATGATCTCCAACCCATTTAAGCCACCAGAGGAATAAAGTAGCTGAAGACACTCGATAGCCCTGGATAGAACTGGAATTTGGAAGTCAGAAATCAGTATGGGTGGTTACACAACTGAAATTGTTTTGTAGCATGGCTCTAAGGGGATGTGAAAGTTGCTTCAGGAAGACTATCATCTTATTTTAACTGCTGAAAGCAAAACTGCAAGTAAACTTCTCCTCGGTGCAAGAACAGAAACAAAAGGAACTCTTCTGAAAGGGAATCTTAGTCAAGAGTAACCACAAGTCTCAAGCCATGTTGCAGAAATGTGGCCACACATCTCTAAACCCTCTGCTTCTGCTAGCACTACCACGGAGGGAGCACCTGGAGCTCAGATATGACAAGAGGAAATAGTGACCCTGCTTCCACATAGCTCTGAAAGCACAGACAGATGCCCTTCTCCCAGAAGATACACCAAAAGATTCCTTTTATTCCCTTAAAAATATTCTCTTTTGCTCCTCACTTCAACTTCTATTCTTATTTTTCTCCACTTGCATATGGATATACAAAAGCTACAATGCCTTGAAACATTTCTCCCCCTAAGATTTAGCAGCAATGAGACTTCACTCATACTATTTTCTCCATCAACACCAGCAAAAGGACTGTAGACTCTGAGGCATAGTTAGGTAGACAATTCTGAATAATTAGCTATATCAGGATAGTTTGCTCGTGTTAACACAACTCCTATCAGGATGTGCATTATTGCCAGCATACCAACCAATTATCCCTCACTTTTCTTTCCTGCTTTGCTTTCAATGGTAAAGTTAGCTAGGGTAAGTGCTTGGGCTAGCTCATTAAATGCTTGATCAATGCGACCCTTTATCTGATGGTGTCCTTCTCCATGTCTTTACAAAAAAAAAAAAAAAAAAAAAAAAAAAGAAACCTTGTGTTTAATGACCCACAGGGAGAAAACAAGAGCATCCTTCTTTCCTTTCCACAGACTCCTGCCGGCCTAGAGCACAAGGCTCTCCACACGGTCATGCACACAAACAAATCAAAGCACAGGGACTTGGAATCCGCACCACGTTCTCTCCTGATAGACTCTGACTTCCTTTGCAATTTACAACTAATCACTTTTCTCCTTGTGCCATTTATTCCTAGACTGGAAAATTCTGCAATTAAAGGACTTTGAGGCATCTGAGATGACAGATAAGCCCATGATTAAAAGATTTGTGATGTCATGATATTAGAGGCATGCCTAGAGCAAGGCAAAAAAAACAAAACAAAACAAAAACAGCATTCATATTTTTCATTTTCTTCCAGCCTGAGCACAAGTTCAAGCAGAAAGCACTACACCAGAGTTAGGTGTGGTGCCTTATAGTTTCAAACCCTCAGTTATATCAATCTTCTACTGACACACATGTCCACATGGCCAAAGAGAACATAGCACTTAATGGTGTTCAATAAGCTTCCCTTTCTTCCAGTACGTTTTCTTGTTTCCTATCACAAGTTTATAAACTATGCGTCAAGATTTTACAATTCTCCATTAAAATCATTGAAAAGCATCTCAGGTATCTCAAAGTCAGACATGGCGATCCTTCCATCACTTTGGCTTTGAATTCTGCCAGTCTGCTGAAAAATATATGCAGAGGGAGCTGCAACATTTTGGATGATCACTGGTCACAATAACCTAATAAAATATTCTTCACTGAAAGTCAATATTGAAAAAACACATTCAAATTAAAACTATTTGGGGATTTTAGTTTTAACAGCAATTACAATAGATAATTACAATATATCTTTGAAAAGTGGGGCAGAAACAACACACAAATAGGACCATAACTGAATTAAGATACATTGCAGAAAAAACAAGTTATCATCACAGGATTTGATAGCTGTGCATTTAAACATATCCTAATCTAAAAACTAATAAGAAAGCATAACTATAAAATGGATCTCTCAAGTTAAGTCTCATAAAAGTCTCAAAACTGCAAATCTGTTCTAAAGGATTTCCTCACATTTTAATTAACAGTCATAAAAAAATTGTGATGAGATAATCTCAGTTTATATAGAAGCATTTTCTCAATTTAAAATTATACTCAAGAAAGCTTAGTAAGCTGCATGTTCCCTGCTGACAGGCATAAAAAAATCCTCTCTCATATAATATATCTTACATATGGAAAAACCATGTGTGTGCAATTTAAACACAGAAGCTTATAAAGTCAGCAAAAGAGGTGAACTACACTTCCATTTTGGACAAGCGACCAGAGCAAGATAAGAGCCCCTTGCCCAAACTGCTTCCTCTGTGAGTCATGCTAGCCAGACGTCCCCTGCAAGGAACGGAGGCACTCTACAGCTCACAGAGAACACCCAGCACCTGAACAGCCTCCAAGCCATCAGTTCTGCTTACTATGGCTTTATGGGTCTTTCTGCAAGGATCGTATTATCACTAGTTTATTAAATTCAGTCTTTAAGAAAATACTGAGACACTTGAATAATTTCAAATCTGGATGTTCAAATATGTGCCCAAGACTCTTGCATCAGCTGAACTTCTGGATTTTGTGACTTAGCACAGTTTTGGTTACAGGTCTACAACGTCAGCTAAACAACAGACAAGCAAGCAGTATGATGGTCTGCAATTCAACTACACTGAAAGGCTCAGACTAGAAACATGGTTGACCTCTGCGATTTCATACAGCTGTATTTATTATATTCCTCATATTAAACAACTAATACTACTTTGGAATTGGCAAGAATGTATGGTAAGATTAAAGGCTTATTTTCTCAGGATTCTCATCTCAGGAATGTCTTAAATAATTGCAGAATACGATGCCTTACTCTAGAGAAAATCCAAAAGCTCACTAAGGACAGAGTTAGACATGTAGGCCAGATGCAAAGCATAAGCATGGTTTGACATCCTTTCCTGACATTTTACTTCATACACTAAACTACTTGCAAAGACTGGAAGAAAACATAAAGGCTTTTCCCACCTCCCAGAAAGACTCTTAACATAAGCAGCATTTAGATCACCTGTGGTGATCCAGTAATAGGCCAATTTGCTATCAGGACCAATGGACCTACACACGTGCCTTGTTGGAAAGCTTCAGCCATGAAAAGTCACCATAGGGATACAGACAGCTTGTTGAGGCTGGAAACAGTACTGTGCTGTACAGCAGAAAGGAGAAGGGACATGGAACTGAGTACGGTGGTGTGACAGAGCACAGTCTTGATGAAGGACAATGTCTGTTAAGTGCAGGAGGTAAAAGGAAAGGGAGGAATCAAAAGAACTGACAAACTGAAGATACAGATGATTCTCCCCTGGTTTCTGTTATCTCAAAACTCTCATTTGGAAGACTCTCCTTAATCCCAAAATTTTCCAGAAAGCTCTCATGAAGAAGTAGACAGCTCATCCTCCACAACTTGCTTCCCTTGCAAGCTGAAGGCCAAGTACTACTTCTGTGCAGAATACTTATCTCCAAAATTCCCTCACTGGGGCCCTAGCAACATGACATCAGCACATGGCATTTGCTCCTCCTGCTCTGATGGAGCAGCCCACTTTCCATCATCTTCTCATTGAGAGTGGCTTTAATAGGCCAGAGCCAAAGCAGGATTTCCCTCAGATTCATCTGACTGCTCTCCAGGAACTCAGATGTTCAAGTCTGTCACAAAGAAATATTTCTTCTGGTTACCAAAACAACTGCCCTTTTGGTCTTGCTATCTCCTGTCCATGCAGCATCCTCTCACAGGTCTCTTCAGAAGAAGTTTCATTCCTCTTGGTCTCCATAGTAGACTCCATTCATTAGCTTTTCCTGCAGACAGATTTTCCTGGGTACACCAGATTTGTGACAATGAACTGTTTGAATTTTGAGTGATCTTATATGGAGCCCAGAGTTGGACTTGGTGGTCATTATGCATCCCTTATGGATATTCAATGATTCTATGAGATGTAATTCATGCAAGGTTAAGTACCACGGACTCACAAAATGCATGCTTCTATCAAGGATGTACATACACTGCAGGAATAGCCCATTAAAAAAAAAAAAAAAATCTAGCCTTTCATTTGCATCTTTACTGAGGAGCAAAAGGCCACAAAATGTTCATTATTACTGAAGCTGCCACAAGGAACATATAACTTAGATTTTCTTTTTTTTTTTTTTTCTCCAGCATTTGAATGCCAAGTTTCTTAGATCACTGACGTCCTCCCAAATAAAATACATTCTGTGGTGCTTCCCACCCTTGCTTAACAGCAAGGAAATGCTGAGAAGGAAAAAAAAAAAAAAAAAAAAACCAAAAAAAACAAAAACAAAACCAACCAACTTGGATAGTGAGCTCTCTCAAGCTGCTATCAGGCCCAGCTCAAAGCTGCATCCTTCTGCTCACAAACATCATTGTTTGAGAAGTCTGTCATGTGCAGATTTTTCTTTAAAAACTATAGAACTTCAACTTACTCAAGGGATCACCATCCTTCTTCCTTAAATGATATATATTTTTTTTGAGTTAAAAAAAAAATTAAAAATAGCCAGACCTCAGTCTTCCCCAAGCTAACGGAATTAAAGTGTTTTTTTGTTTGTTTGTTTTAGATTATCACTGCAGAAGGTACTGGGAAATTGCTAGAGTCAAGTGTTTTATTAACAGATGGAAAATGTAGGCTATTAATACATGCATGGATAAAACACTTGCTTTTCTAGTACCTTTCCTTTCCTGCCTTCCTATAGCTAAGAGTGAAGGTTCATCTTTAAATAAAGAACAGAGAAAAAAAAAAAACCTCCCAGACTTAACTAAAAATTTTAGCAAAAAAAAAAAAAAAAAAAAAGCTTTTCAATGCAATACTCCCTTTTAAGGTTCTGTTAAAATCTTTGCTTCAAGATTTATGTATAGTTTACTATGCTTGGTTACAGAACACCCAGACTATAAGCCAATCTCCTTGTGTGGTTATAAAAAAAGGCTGCGTTGTAAAGAACGCAGAAAAAAGTAACAAATATTTATTCTTTTGCAGGAAGAAAGCCTCCTTACAAGGAGCCATGGTCCCCAGCATGCTCATGTTCTGCTCTTTCACACCCACATGAAAAGACTCATGGAACTGTCACAGCTGTTTACAGATGACAACATCTTGAAGGAAGACTAGAAACTGGTCTAAAAGCAAGAAAACAAGTGATTCGTAAGGCTTTGTGAATTTGAATTCATACCTAAGGCAATGAACCTGCCATAATAACGAGGCTAAGGTTTTATATATGCTTATGCAAAGTAGTTTCCAATTCTGAAGTTAATGTCTGGCCCTCGGAACAAATCCATGACAATCATTTGTTTCAAGAAACAGTTGGAATGCTAATCCTGCCCAGAAAAAAAAAATAATAATAAGCTTATAGGGTAAAATATCAACTTCAGTCCTCAAAACTGAAGATCTAATGAAGTCAGACAGCAAATTCCAGCTACAAGTGATTCACCTGCCCCTCCTACCACGTGTGCGGATGTCAGCCCTTACAACACCCCACTTCTTTCTGGAGAAAGCTTCTGTCGGCTCACACTCACCCATTCAGTATTCATTGAAGAAATACACTGCTTTATTCATGCCTCTGTACCCTCTGCATCTGATGTAATGGAAAGAGAGCCAGAGATCGTGAGCATACTGAGCATGCTGAAGCCCATTTTTCTTTATCACTGCTGTACTCACAGATGGAAATAACGATAAAAAAAAGCGACCCATAGAGTACTCTGCAAACCATTCAGTGCTGGAGTACAAAGTGACACCCCTAAAGCAAGCAGACAGCTCTTTGCAGCAGTTCAGAGGGTAAGTATGCCCCTAGTAAAAGCAGGAAATTTCTCAAGCTTGGGAGGGATGCAGATCCTTCACCTGCTACAACAGACACCAGAGGTGACTACTGTTAAAAGTCTTTGCTGTCTGGCTCTTCATCTCCATGCTGTCCAGGAGTACCTCTAAGCAGGAATGTGGGTGCAGAGATACTCCAAAGGCAGAACGCCCCAAACGCAGCTCCATTCCCACTCCAACCCCCACAAGATGACCTCATTCCCTGCTGCTCTCCCATTGACTCTCATACAGAAATAATCTCTCTCCCACAGCCCTTGGATATATCAGCATTTCAATACATACACAAGTAGATCTGAGAATCCCAACTGAAAAAGGGTTCACCTGCATTTTATACTTTCCACACAACACGCCAGTTATTTTCCCCACTATCTCACAAGTTTTAGACTTCTTTCCCCCCAGAAACTGGACAGATGTCTCCGATGTAACCCTGCAGGGTTCTTAGGAAAGTGATAAGGAGCGACAAGTAATGACCTGCAGACACAAGTGAGTTTGGATGAAATATCAGATCCCAACCCTTATCAAACCTTCAGGTGAACTTTCAGGAGACACGCTGACATCAGACATGCACGTAGACAGTTAGGAATTTGCTGCTGTGGGGCACCACACATTAACCAGGGTTAAACCTTGAGGGTAAAGGTTATACTTAAGGACTTAAACTTCAAAGCTAAGGCAGAATGTGTTGCATCATTCAACAGTAGTGTGGTGAATAAGGTCATACTGAACAATGGAAGAGTTGCTCCTCCAAAAATCAAAGCCCTGTTACAGAGGGTTAGAGCAAAATATTTGCATTTGGTTTTAAATATCTATCAAAATAACAGTAACACCACCACTTATTTGACAACCTTAAGATGTAAAACGTAACTTCATGCAACGTGAAGTCTCTGTCATTATTTGCTTGTATTAATGGTGGCTATTTAAATCCACAGATCTGCCTGCGCAACAAGCTCTGTATTAGGAAGAATGCATGCACATGCCATAGTAAGAAAAGTAATTTACAAATATAAACTGGGAACTGGGGGGACATTCATAATATTGACTTCCATGTTGTTTTTGTGTAGACTGGGTTCTACACAAGTAAAAACTGCTTGAGAACTGTGAGGTATTGTTAAAAAAGTGTCAGTAATGTATTCAAGTTGGAAAAATTATCCTCTTGCCCACTTGTCAAGCTACTAAGTGCAAGAGACAAACAGCTCCTTCATTTACATCAGGTAAATCATGTCAGTGTCAGAAACTTAAATATTCCCCAGTTTGCAAAAGCAAATCTCATAACGCTGTGTCAATATTCATGAGTTAATTTTAATATGTAATACTTATCCTATCATCTTGTCTATATGCAAGACTCATTATACTACTTGATATACAGTATCAAGCATGAAGGAATCAATTCTGAACTCTTCTCATTCGCAATTACACACCTGTACCAAAGTTCCCCAGATACTGCCTAGGTACTCAGTTCTTCGTCTTTCTTTTTTTTGTTCTGTGTAAGATTTTGTATGTGAAGGTTATTATGCTCGTCTCTGCTTTCCAAAAACACTAGAATAAGCCAACAAACATGACGTTATCTGAACAAGTATTAGAATTCACTTGGTTAAACACACGGTGCTTTCTAGATTTCATGACACAAAATCATATCCTAAAATGGAATAATACCCCAGGCTAATATTCTATATAATCAGCAGCTAAACATTTCAGAAACTTCTATTAAAGAACATCATATTCCACAAATAATATTAAAACCTCACTCCTGCATTCAACTATACGTTGCTTGAATTCCAGTTTAAATGGGGTAATCTCATAATCCTTTCTGTGGAAGTTTACCATGCCACCCAACAGATAACACTCTCTGGTCCTTATAATCTACGATCCTTGGCCAACATGGTAAGATCACTCAAATCAACTGTGAAAAAACAAGTCATTCCACTTCTTAAAAATAAACAAACAAAAGAGGATACACACACACACATATCAATAAAAAAAAAAAGTACATATATTAAATATATATATTATTATATATGGTATATAATATAAAAAACATCACATTTAAATCTATCTGTATACAGCTGACATCTATTTTCAAATTCAATATCTAGGGCTATTTTCCCTAGTTCAATTGAAAAAAATTATGAAAAAATAGATTACTTCTGCAGTAAAAAAAATACTGCGAGAAATACAAGGTCTGAGATTTGCAGAACAGTTATCAGCTTTCTGCATTTACCTGTTTATATATTAGAGACACGGAATAGGTTAAAAGCATGCAAACACATTTGAGCTGGTGTTCTTTTGCTATAACCTTGCATCCATGCTTACAGAATGGTATGCATGTTCCAGTTTTTCTTTATGATCTTAGACGAACTTATTTTTCTTAAATAAAGGTCCTACTTTGTCAGCGTTACTGTAAGTGCTTGTTCTTTCTCTTGCCACAACAGTCTACCAAGTGCAATCTTACTGTTTGCACCTTATTTCATCCAGCAGCATTCCTGGTGCAGCTCATCCCTTGAAAGTACCCTCTCTTTATTGTAAGTTCATTTTGAATAGTTCCATGAAGCGCCCTTCAGACAAGCAGACTCCAGATGAAAACCAGATTCTGCAATACACCCATTTTAAAAACCTGCAAAGCCTTGCTGCAAAGGGAATGCTCTGTAATTGAGTCACCTCTTTGGATTTGCCCAATTGTGTGACTCAGATTTGTCCTTGCTTCTTCACACAACAGGAAGGCTGTGAACAAAGTAAGATGCATTCAAAAAACAAACCGTTTGCCACAGCGTACTGTTAAGGAAGATTTTTTTTTTCCAGCACATCTTTCAATCTGAAGCCAGAGGTCTGAGAAAAAGCACAAAGATGTTCCTTTTAACAGTAAGGTAGCAGAGCTCCCTCTATTGAATTAGCTGCCAAAAATCTCTTCAATTTTCTTTTTTTTGGGGGGAAAAAAAAAAAAAAAAGAAAAGAAACCACAACAGTGCCCAGACAGGACTCGCCTGTCAGAAAGGCAAGTTGTGTCAAAGAGATAACCGAAGGCAGGGGCAAAGCCACCAAACACAGCTAGTTCCCAGTGAGTGCTGAAGGGCCACTGGCTTACCAGGGCTCCAAACGCGGAGATTCCAGCAGTCCACAAGATCCAGGGAGACACCTGAAACTTTACTGATGTTTAAACACTTTCCCCTAGGGCTGAAATTGCTACAGTTAATATCCATGTTTAATAATACTAGGGAATTCTACGAACTGTACTACTACAGCACACAAGGCAACACATGAAAGCTATTTGAGTATTTGCAGTTTTCCTTCCACAATAAGAGGTTAACTATACACAAAACGACCTAATTGAAAACAGGTGATACAGATACATAGGCTGCGGAAACACTCATTAAATCACGGGCTGCACTTTTTGCTTGTTATCAGGGGAACAGCTTAGTATTTCCATTGCTATTGAAAGCACTTCAAATGCTTTCTAACCAAACATTACAGAACTAATGTTCTAACCCCTGATAACCTACAAAAATCATACCCTAAAGCTGCTCCACTCTCCGTGGTTTTATCACTTCCACCTTTTTTACCTCCCAGAAGAGGCATATTTCTTATCAACAACAACAACAACAAAAAAACAGCTCAGTAGAAATAGGAGTTGTTTTAATAAATAAATACTTATTTTCCTTTCTAGAGACAAGCAAGTATGATAAGGAATGAAATTTTATCTTAAGCTAGGCAGATATTCCTCTGCAGAGCCACCACCTTAGAGGAGTGGATTAACATCCTCTGGGGCTGGGCTGACTCTGATTTAGTCTCCACAACATGCACTGGGAAGAAGAAAATCAAAACAAAACCAGAAAAGAAAGAAGGGACAGAAAGTTCATCTGATCACTGTCAGCTGCTGATTGTACTAGCTTCACTATGATCTCTTCTTATATAAGAGATGAGATTCATTTTCAAGCATGTTAGAGACAGAAACGTACAGCCTCCTTCAATATTCATACTGTTCTTAATAAGGAGAAGATACCAAGATAAAGAATGTGTAGGTCAAAGCCTTGTCTTCAGGGAAGATAATTTCAAATCAAGGGGAGTGTTCAAATGAAATGAAATGATGTTCACTTTTCCCTGGAAAAAATCATGCTCTGCTCATGTCAATTCTAATTATCACCCCACAGCATTTAAAGTTCTTGGAATATTCTCTCATTTGAGCATCAGTGCATGGTAGCATAACTATTTTTCTTGCAAGCAGAAGAGCTCAGGAGAAATCAGGATGCTGCAACAGGTGCTCAATTCTCTCTTACAGGTGTGACCTTACAGCTTATGTGCATTTCCAATTAAAAAAAAATTACATTATCAAAGTGAAAAAAAAAAAGCTATCTGCTAACCAGAGGAACCTTGAGGAGCACTGAACAAAGAGATCTTTGTTCTTAGGTTCTTATGTACAGTCTTAAAAGCCAGCCTACCCTGTAATGCAGTCTGCAGAACTGAACAAGACCATGCAAGAAAAAAAAAAAAAAAGAAAGAAAAAGAAAAGAAAAAAAGAAAACCCAGATTATTAGTGATATGAAAAACAGTCATATTTCATAGTGATATGAAATTTCTACAGTCAGCATGGTAATGTAAAAGAGAAGCCCTCAAGTGTGAAACAGCACTGCAGAGCCAGCCTATTGGAGACCATCGTGCTTGCAGTCATACAGTGTGGGTCACAATCAGGAGAGACTGAATATGAATCATCTACTGTTGGGAGATTCAGCTATGGGCTCATTCAGTTTCTCAAGTGTTAACAGGTCTGAAGCACAAATAGATGGGCCTGGCACCCTCCATAGCTGTCTCCCTTCTTTCCAATCTCCTTCTGTTTCACTACAGGCTCAATAATCAGACAAAAAAAAAAAAAAAAAAAAAAAGATACTCTACAAAAAAGTCCCTGTGGTAGTATTCTAATAAAAATCCCATGATGGTGTAATGTGGTATGACTAGCAAGCACATTAAAGCTATTGCCACTACAGTAATCCTTAGTTTTAGATTTGTACCATGCATTACTAGGTAGGACATTATGGAAATCTGTAGTGAGCACTCAATAGCACAAGACTATAAACCACATTGCAGAAGTAGGATATTTGTAAGAAAATTGAGAGGATATATTTAACCTTATCACAAAGGTGTAATTTGCATTATGTAAAGTAATGGCATTTTCATTATTTTCCCCTTCATGTATCCGCATGCACAGATACTTAGAGATTCAGTTCCCCAAAACCTACAGCTGGAGAAAAGCCAGCCAATAGTTTTATGCCTAGTACTCCAAAAGCTGAAGCTATTTACCCTGGGATTACAGATTAGCACCCTAGGTTACATTCTGTAAGGAAAATGGATGGACCTATAACTAAGAGTGTTGACTCTTGCACAGGTTGGGAAGCGGAAATAAGATATCTCAGAATTAAATCTGACCACAGAGATACGTATTTCATGAACATAACAAAATGTATTTTTTCCAGTTAAAAAATTGATTGTTTGGTTCCCCTAAGGAGGAAGAGCTTATTTTTCTCTGGTCTGAAATATCAGAAATGTACAGACCTGGATGATTGCTATTTTTGCCCTCTGTATGCCAGAAAACCAACAGAGGAGGGGCAGCACAGGAAAACAAATTTCTAACGAATTCTTGCAAAAGAACTTTAAAGAGGTTTTACAAAGAAGTAGCACTTCCCAAAACAAAATCATTTAACAACTTCTAGCTCACTTGTAAAGAAGTCTCTGTGCATTGGACAACAGAAACACAGCAGATCGAAACAAAATATACATGGCACAGAGATCTCCTGACCTCAGTCTTAGAAAGCCTCGTGAACTTCAGGTCATAATACAGAAAATCAGTTTTCTTAGATCAATGTCCAGCTAAATATACCAGGAAAAAAAAAAAACAAAAAAAAACATAGCCACCAGTGAGGACAAATTTAACATCCTGTGATTAAGAATGCTCCATGTTGCCCTTTCATTACCATGACACAGTTACCAATGTTTAGTAATACAATGCCAAATGAGACTCTGATCTTCAGAATTATCATAAACCAGAGACCAGGGGAGAGGGGGAAGCACCACAGTTAGCTCATGACTGAAAATGGACTTCCTTTCCACATGCAGTCATCTTCCTAGAAGAGCCCAAGCATTTAACCGATATTCTCATTTATTCAGTCCTAGAGTTAGTCTCCTAGCCCCACAGTTGGGCATAGACCACCTCATTTTTAAATAGAGCTCTTCTTAGGCAATATCTTCTGGAAAGAAACAATATTTCTCATAGGAATCCTCAACCAGGCTGAATATTGCCAGAGAGATCTATACCTAATGCACATCAACTTTTAATATGCTTCTAATAGTTCAACCTGTGCTTGCCATATGCAAACCTGAAATGGAACTCTCCAAAGCCAAGCGTTGTGATAGTGATGTATCCAGAATTTGTGGTGAACAATGGTAAATTGGCACGACAACAACTAAGATTGCAAAGAGTAAGGAATGTGACATAGGCAGTAATGCCAAAAGCTTAGCAAGTATTGTTTTTAAGTATCTTTTCTCCTCCAAGGAGTAGATTGAGAATGCAAGGCTTAAATTACAAACTGGGCTTTCCAGACATTTTCTATAGGCTGGGAAGGTTTCTGATCTGAGGTGGGGCTGTGTTCTCCCCCAATGCATTTGTTCTGCCCGACCTTCTCGAGAGCACAAGGAAGGAGAGCAGAGAGAACTACTCTGTAAACACCGGATGGTTTACCTCCAAACTCTTTAGGTAATAGCTCGTCAAATTCCATCTGTTTATAGACCTCCATCAGTGCAACCCTTAAGATAAATTATTTTTATTATTTCAGATTTCCTTTGGTGGGTAAATGTGGACAGTCACAGCGAGTGAAATCAATTCTTATTTACGTTAGCAGAAAGTGGGACAGAACTCTCTACGGGGGACACATCTTGCTTCATCACTGGGGTGCTTATCTCTCCGGATACTCCACATGCCTTCAACATTTCATAACACGAAAAATCTTTTCCAAAGAGCTGCTCTACATCACAGAGATCAGCACTGACTGCAAACTCTGCTGCTGAGACATTTGTAAGCCTTACTGAGATTAGACGCTGTATTTGCCAGAGCAAAACCAGAGCAGAACAGACTAGTACAGTGCTTACGCTTCTATTCCTTTTAGATCTGTGTTGGAAGCGTGGTTGGTTGTGTTTGGTGGGGTTTTTTTAGGGTTTTTGTGTTTGTTTTTCAGATTTTTTCTTTTAGCCATTCTATTAGAAATTAAAGCTTGAGCTATGCCAACAAGGTAAGGCTGCCAGTTCTCTGCTTAACTGAAGCACATACTAAGTAAGCGCGGTTATATCGCTGGTGAAAAGGGGCTCCTGAAGTGCTGTCCTTATCTCGCTGCTGCCTATAAGCGGTTAACCGAGGAGCGCGCAGCAGTGAGGCAGAGGCTGGCAGTGAACGAACGCCAACTTCACAGCTCCTCGCAGCCCCGCGCTCCCGGCACACGCGAGCAGAGCCTTTCCTTCAAAGCAATACAAACTACTGCCACAGGCTGACGCTCTTTCTACAAGAATAATGAGACGCTCTCCGTGCCGAATGCACAACTCCTCACTTCCTCAGCTTCTCCCTCAGACTTCACTTTCACGCTCAATATTTACAAAATAAAACCTACGAACGTCTGACGGCTGCAACGTTCCCAGCACCGGTGGGGGACGCGGCGCTCCCCGAGGCGCAGAGCAGCCGCCGGTGCCGCGGGACCCGCCCTCAGCAGCGCAGCGCTGCGCCCCGACCGCGCTCGGGACCGCGCGGCGTTGCGGGCAGAGCGGTCCCGGCTCTGTTCCCACCTCTCCCGCCCGCTTCCAGGTGGCTGCAGGCACTGCCACGGGGCACGGCGGCTCGCTCTCCCGCAGCCCGCCTCCCCGCATCGGCCGCCGGGGTGAGGCGGTGAGCGCCGGGCGTTCCAGCTGCGAGCGGGCGAGCGGACGGACGGACGGACGGGAGCCCCGGGGGGCACGGCCACCTGCGGCCCCAGCCTCGCCCCCGACGAGTCCCTCGCGGAACGGGCTCTCACCTGGCGGCATGCAGAGAGCTGCGAGCAGCAGGCAGAGCAGCGGGCGGCGGCGGCAGGAGGCGCGGGCGGCGGCGGCGGGGGGCTCCATCATCCCGCCTGCCCGCGGCGGGACCGGGAGGCGGCGGGGAGACGGCGGCGGCGCGCGGGGCTCTTCCCTCCGGCTGCGGAGCGCGGAGACAACTTCTCTCGTCTCGCGGCCGTCCGCGGGCGCGGCAAGTGGCGGGGCGGCTGCTCTCCCTCTCGGCGCGCGGCGAGGAGCGACTCCGCACCGGAGCAGGTAGCGGCTTCCCTCTGGCAGCCGAGCGGCGCTCCAGGACTGAGAGCGGCGGCAGGGAGGCGGAGCCGGCTGCGGCGGCGGAGCTGGTCCGGCCCCTCCGGCCCGCCCGGCGCACGCAGCGGGCGGCGGGGCGGGGGAAGCCCCGGGTGCGGCCGCCCCCGTCGGCGGAGCCGCGGTCCCCAGAGCCCCGGGAGGCGCCGCCGAGGGGGAGCGGGACTGTGGGGTTGCGGCGCACGGCGAGCCCCGTGCCAGCCGCCCTGCCCCTCCCCGCGTTCTGTGTCCGCGGTCAAGGTGTGTGTCGGGTGGGAATATTGCAAATCGCGAGCTTAAAAAATAAAATCGCCCGTTCTGCCGGGTGCGTAGCCAAAAGGAAAGCTCACAGCGGTCGGTGGAGCAGAGGGCTTGGAAGGGAGGGAGCTTAGGGCGCTTCTGGCTGCGTGAAGGAATGCACCGAAGGACGAGAGAGCGTGCGTTCGGCGCGTCTGCCCCGGAGATGAAAACGATGCCCGCACCAGTCATGGAACGCGAACATCTCGCCCGCTGCACGGCGAGGGCGGTCTGGGAGATGGGCGCCCTGGAGTCACACGGCGAGTTCTGCCCAAGAAGTATACGCCTGGTGTCCAAAAGCTGAAAGCGTGAATTACGCGCGTCATGTGGTCCCTCCAGAGGGACTTTACAGTAGCGAAATCTGAAGCGACAAGAGCTCTCACTTACTTCATGTGAGCTTTTAGACAGGAACTTCCCCAAAAGTCCTGGAAATCAAAGACACGCTTCAGTAGATTATTCTGCAGATATATTCGCTGTTCTCAAAACATGAGACGATGACTAAAAACTGAGAACACTTCGATATTTCTGGTGGTGCAGAGTAGATTTAAAATAGCACCGTCTGTGCATGTCTTTCCCCACGTACTGCACTTGTTTCCAGTAAAATGAGGCAACGATGTTTCACTTCAAGAACTTTAAGTCTAAAGCATTGTCTTCAACTCACATCATCCTCCTATTCTTCCACATTATTATTATCTTTATAATTGTGTACGTCACGCTATGCAATCGGTTTTAAAAATATTTTACTTCCTCTACTTACTGCTCATCTGAGCCTTTGTTTTCTGTAGAGATTTCTCTTAATCGGCGTATTACTAAGCAGATTACAAAAAAAAAAAAACAAAACCTACTTTTAAGATCAATAATCTTTTTTTGTCTTCCTTTTGAAGCCACTTTATAGTACTCATTCAGAGTTTTTTTCTTGTATGTTTAAAATCAGCACTGAGTACTCATTAGTTACAATATTTAGTAATTTTATTGCTGCAGAGCCCGGGGATTCCCCTAGAGAGTCTGGGACAGAACAAGAGGAAATGATTTCAAATGAAAAGAGGGAAGATTTAGACTGCACATAAGGAGGAAGTGTTTTACAGTGAGGGTGATGAGGCACTGCCACAGGTTGCCCAAAGAGGTGGTCCTCAAATGTCCCCCCGTCCCTGGGGACATTTGAGATCAGGTTGTACAGGGCTCTGAGCAACCACATCTAGCTGTTGGTGTCCCTGTTCATTGCAGGGGAGTTGGACAAGATAGCCTTAAAGGGTTCCTTCCAAATCAAATTGCTCTATTCTATGAAAATCTTGAGAGGTATTGTGTAGAGTTATATGGAGATGACCACTTAGTCTAGTTCAACATTGTATTTCTCTTGTTTTTGACTTCTGGTATGTGTTGGTTTTTCTACAGCTCTGGCACTGTTACAAATGGAGGGCCTAATTCTGACTTCTTTATTGATATGGACAAGCCTGATAAAGCCATTGGGATTGTGGATGGGAGACTGAAAAGTCAAACTCTAAAAACTGTCTGAAGGCAAACAAACGTAAAAGATGAGAGGGCTTGTAGGGCAGAATGAATCATGGTGCACTTAGTGTATATTTAGTTTTTAACATGGCAATAGCGAGTTCAATTTGACAGTATCCAACTAATAAATGGTTTGCTGGATGAGAGAAGTAAATAATGCCCAAGCACCTTGTTTTTAAAGCAGATGAATAGCTGTTCCCTTATTTGCATAAAAATAATGGATAGTATATGTTTTCTGTCAGTGGAAGCGAGGAAATGCTTGTGAATGTTGCAAGTGATTTCCAGTGGCATGATACAGAGACTAAAATGTGAGCTAGAGAACAGTGCATTCCAAGCAGGCAAGCATTTTTAAATGTATGCTTATGATACCATTAAAAACATTATTTGATGACTTTTGCTCTCGTGTCAATACTGGATGTGCTGTTAAAAGTCTGTAATAAACATGGGAAATGCAGAAGATAACACTGTGGACATAATACTGAAATCAGAACCATGATTTATTGTGGGTTTCCCTCACTACTTTGTCATTTCTCTTCAAAGCTGTTTCTACCTTTCACTTGAAAGGAGCTCTTTGAATTCTGAGTAAATAGAAAACATCTCAAGCTCAGATTACTCAAATGTTTTGATAACTTTACAGGAATTTAAATGTGATTAGAAATTGTCAAGGTAATTATTAAAGATATCTTTATGTGCTGTCATTTAAACTGTCCTCAGTACTGAGATTTGTAATTAATTCCTTTAATGTCTGTTGGGCTGACACAATATAGATCTGGTTTTTTTTTACAAATTATGTTCTTGGGGCATGCTCCTGTTCCCCTTGAAGTTAACAGGAGTATGAGTAAGTCACTGCTCTGTTGGGAGAACAGCAACTGCCTGGCTTTAATGTCCAAAGTAAACATTTTTTTTTGAAGAAGTTAAAGCAGTTACTAGTATATTTTTTTCTTCTGTAGAAAATAATTGTGTTTCAAAAGCACTATTAATAAAAAAAAACTTTGAAATACGCTTAATCTTATCAAACCATACATTTTTTATTTATGTGACAAAGTGGATTAAAAGTGTAATCCATTAATAATGGATTGTGCATCATAACAATGAGGTTTTGTTAAACTAAAATATCATTTTCTGTTCCCAACAGATGTTTAAAATAGTTCTTTTGGAAACAAATTCCTAGCAGTAATAGTAAAGAACGCTGCTGAATAGAGCACTGCTCAACACACCTGCTAATTTAATCCACTGTTAATATCAAGTAGGTAGGCTTTAGTCTTGCATGGAAGTTAACATCATGTTAATGAAACTGTATTTGCTGTTTTGGCTCAGCATTCAGAGGTACTCAGCAAAACAGGAGCCTTGCCTTGCTTGTAACTGCCCTTGAGCCACAAGCAACCATCACAGCCTTGTATTTTGCTATGTCTGGTTCTGCTAGCTTAGATGGACACTCTAGGTTAATAGTGTAAAAGCTATTATAACTGTAGATGTCCTTGTTCATTGCATTGGAGTTGGACTAGATGACCTTTAATGGTCCTTTACATCTCAAACTATTCTATAATACTAATTCATAAGATGCCAGCATGAAAGGTCTCTATTTGTACTCATTGCAACATTTTTTCACACAAGGATTAAACACCAGTATAACCTATCTTACCAGTTACAACACTGCTGAATGACTTGTCAGTGAATTCCCTGAGATTTGGGTCACATTTTTATGACAACTGGGAATTCCACAATTCATTTCCTGCCCTCTTAGGCATCTGAATACCTTTAAGCACCTGTAAGTATGAGTCAAAGCAGATGAGTGCTGTCTTTCCGGTGACTTTGCTTGATTAAGGGACAAGCTTTGGTAGAAGAACAGTCATATATGTCAAGAATTAAATTTCTTTGCTCAGTATCAGCACATGAGGATAACCAATAGCAATGTCCGTCCAAATCAGATGGATTGTTTGTGGTAGAGAGTGTCTTTAGGTTGCAAGGTATTTCAAATACAGTGTACAACAGCAGAAGTAGAAGTAGACCTGAGCTAAAAACCATCAGTGGCTGATGCTGGCTAAGAAGGAAGTTTGCTGACCTGAATTTCAGCACTTATTCGCAGATTTAGTTGTCTCAAATCAAAGCAAGTAAGACAAAATTTTTTTGAATGAGCGAATAAATAAATAATCAAACAAACCTAACAAATTGCTGTGGAAGAATAGCTGGAATCCGTTTCCAGTATTTCTTCTCTGCAAAAATGATCCTACTCAAAACAATCAGCAAATGGCTGACGGTATTGTTATTATAGCCATCAGCATAGCAATTAGGCTTCTGAAACAAACTTATTTTCCTATTACTCATGTCCAATGCATCTGTTTTTACATAATTTAGCTAAAGGACCAGTACTGTACAAACATTCATTAAAATGACATTACACTTACATTATATTCAGAATATCCACTATGCCTTCAGCTGAGACAAAGTTTTTGTAAAACATGAGTGGGAGGTGGGAGGAAGTCGTTTGAAGAATAGAGGTGGTTTTTGTATTTAAAAGTTTGTGATTTTCCTCAAGAAAAAGAAAAAGAAAAAAAAATAAGAAAAGAAAAATACCAGATTAAAAGCAGCTCAAATGCACAAGTAATGCAAGAGCCGAAGTGGCATGATGTGTTAACCGAGAAGCGTATAAATAACAAAATTAATCCAGTTGTTCAAGTTACAGCAAGTTGATATATAGTCAACACTGGCCGCCTTCTTGTCTTCTACAAAGTCTTGCAATTGTCTTTTCTTTAATCTTTTTAAAACCTATTTGTGACAGTGTCACAATTCAGCCTGGTTCAGCCTGGTTCCACAAGGGGGCAAAGGGACCCACGGATCCATGCCCCAGGAAGGAGGGGGAAGGGGGAGAAAAGGAAAAGGTAGGGAGATGGGCCTAGACAAGGAAAACAGCAGCAACGAGCTATGGAAAAAACTTAGTTTACTAAACTTAGTAATATGAGACAGTACAATATAATACAGTAATTCCAATAATTAAGCAGTGAGGAGTGTATGTCTCAGAGGAGCTCAGGCAAGGTCTGGCTCTTGGGCACAGGAGCCCAAGGCTGTTCATGATGGAGTGCAGTGGGACTGGTCTTGTTGTCAGCCTCACCTGGAAACATCTTCCTATCTTTTCCATCGCTGTCCGTCATGGCTAAGACTTGGACAAAGCCAGTTCTCACAAGATTAACTCTGCAATAACAGTGCTACCAAATCTAGTCCTCTGTTGTCTGATTCTGCCTGTGCTGCCAGTACAAGTGCAGACAGCATTCTGGCAAAACAGCAGAGCAGACTAGAGGCCTTACTGGCCAGCATCCTCCTTTTATCTCTGCTTGGGATTATCTGATATCAGATGAGCTGGTGCAGGAGTGAGTTTTGGTACAGCATTGGGAGTGCCAAAACAGATTCTGGAGTGTGGGATAATGCAAAACAAGGCTCTGAAGCCATCAGTAGGTGAGTTCTTTCTCAAAGAGAGCCTTTGTTGTGACGCTGTCATGAAACAATCCAGCAGAGGGACGATGCCAGCACCAAAAGATCTTTATTGTGTCACTGTATTCGAAATTAATTTCAGCTTCCTTTTTACTTTTGTTTTGGCCCAAACCTCCAAATCCTTACTTGGATCACTGAATTGTGTATGAGTCATGTAATTTTAAAAATCTGTTTGATCAAATCTAATCAAAATACTGATGGTGAACAATTTTTCATCTGAGATTCTTAAACCAATTAAGCCTCAAATCGTAACAGCTTAGTAAGGTAGAGACTCAGATAGTTTTCACTTTTGTTCTGCTTTTCATTTGAGGAATTCAGATGCTTGGGAGAGTATTAGGTGCTTGGCAGCATGGGTCACTAGAGAAGATGCTGGAGCTGAGAGAGATGAGATGTTTACTCAGATCTACTTAAAAAAACAATGGTGAGTTAAGGACAAAACTCAGAATTCCCGAGTCACCATCCTCTACTCCATGGGTGCCCAACCTTTTGGGTTGCCTGGACTGCATTTAGTGAGTAGAAATTGTCTTGGGCCACAAAAACATAGATGTCCTCAAAAGCAATACCTCCTACTTATTTCCATGGAAATGACAACAGATACAAAGAGCACAGTAACACTATTTGTTAGAGCAAATTCTCAGCTACAAAACTCTATTTTTCAACATAATCACTACCATTAACTATGCATTTTCACCAGAATGAAAAAGCCTGCGTACCACTCTCATAACAATCCAGCCCACTGTCACCACTTCTGAAACACACCACCCTCTGCCTCACTGTGCTCACATTTACTGTTTGGTATCAATAACAATTAAGAAAGTGTCACTGAATGTCAATGGGTGCAATTTTTTTCTGCATGGAGGAATTCAGTGACACACTTTTGCTTCATGCACACATCTGTCACACAGCAACAAAATGTAAGGGAATACTGGTGTGAATGTTCCACCTCTACTGCCATATCACCAGCATCTGCCTCTGATGTTGTGGGTCAACATAATCAGGAGGGATTACTTTCAGAGCAGCCCTTGCAAAATATACCTCATTATATATGCATATATATATTGCAAAATATATATCATTATATATATAAGTAACAAAACATTTTAATTTTAAATATTTATCTTAAAACATTAAAAGAGAGAGAGAGAGAGAGAGAGGAACAAAAACATAAAGTTAGTAAGATGATTGACCTTGTTTTTGTGAAATTAACCCATCAAGTTGGTGCAATGGCAGCAGTTACAATCCTTAGTGAGCTCTCAAGGTGTTTGTTTGAGATATTTTTGATGAAATTTTACTTTTCCTGTACTTCATCCTTTACAATAATTGTTCAAAATATATGTACTGCCAAAAGGTGATGACATGAATAAGGAGGGATTTTGAAGCGAAGGATATTTTTCTTTGCTAAGATAGGGATTATAAAAGTTTGGTTATGTTCAGTACCTGGGAAAGAATAAACACAAGTATTACTACAGGTTGGAGGCTGACCTGTTGCAGAGAAGCTCTGCAGAGCTGAGGGTCCTAGTTCAGTAACAGGTTGGAAATGAGCCAGAAGTGCCCTGGTGGCCAAGAAGGCCAATGGGATCCTGGAGTGTGTCCAGCAGGTCAAGGGAGGTGATCCTCCCTCTCTACTCTGCGCTGGTCAGGCCTCACCTGGAGTACTGTATCCAGTTCTGAGCTCTCTGGTACAAAAAGGATGGGGATCTCCTGGGAAGAGTCCAGCAGAGGGCCATGAAGAGGTAAAGGAGCACCTCTCTTATGAGGAAAGGACGAGTGAACTGGATCTGTTCAGCCCTGAGAAAAGAAGACTCAGAGGAGATCTTATTAATGTTTATAAACATCTTCAGTGTGGGAGTCAAAGGGATGTGGTCAACCTCTTTTCAGCAGTCAGGTGCAGAAGTTCCGTACCAATATGCAAAGGGACTTCTTCACAGTGAGGGTAACAGAGCATGGAATGGGCTGCCCAGGGAGGTTGAGAATTCTCCTTCTCTGGAGATATTCAAGGCCCACCTGGAGACCTACCTGTGCAGCCTGCTGTAGGGGGCCTGCTTTGCAAGGGTGGTTGGGCTTGATGATCTCTAGAGGTCCCTTCCAACCCCTAAAATTCCATGATTCTGTGATCCTGTGAAAAAGAGATGATCAGATTTTGAGTCGAATATCTAATTGGAACTCTATACATTCCATTTGAAAAATTGAAGGTCGTGTATTTATATAAACCTAAAATGGTCTTGCAAATGTTAATCAGTTTTTTTTTTCTTTGCAATCTTGATACCCCAAGCTGTGAGATATGGTTGAGATGCCCAAAGGATGGGATGCCATCCAGAGAAACCTATATAGGCTTGAGCACTGGGCTGCGGAGAACCTCATGAGGTTCACCAAAACCAAATGCAGGGTCTTGCACTTGGGTCACTACCCCCCACTACCAGTATAATCTGGGGGATATAAGGATACTGTATCCTGGGCTGCTTCCAAAGCCACATGACCTGCAAGTTGAGGGAAGTGATCCTGCCCATCTATTCTGTGCTGCTGAGACCTCACCTTGAGTACTGCATCCAGATATGGTGTCCTCAGAGACATGGACCTGTTGGAGCATGTCCAGAGGAGGGCCACAAAAATGACCAATGGGATGGAATACCTCCACTGTGAGGACATACTGATGGAGCTGGGGCTGCTCAGCCTGGAGAAGAGAAGGCTGCGAGGTGACCTGATAGCGGCCTTTCAGTATCTAAAGGGCGGTTGTAAGAAAGAAGAGGGCAGAATCTTTAGCAGGGTCTGTGGTGGTAGGAAAAGGGGAAATGGTTTCAGACTAGAGGAGGGGAGATTTAGATTGATATAAGGAAAAAGTTTTTTACAGTGAGGGTGGTGAGGCACTGGAACAGGATGACCAGAGAGGCAGTGGAAGCCCCGTCCTTTGAGACATTTGAGGTGAGACTGGATGGGGCTTTGAGCAACCTGATCTGGCTGTGGATGTCCCTGTTCATTTCAGAGGAGTTGGACTGGATGACCTTTAAAGGTCACTTACAACTCTATGGATTCTATGATTCTATTCTCAAATTCCTTTATCAAAGCAGAAACTGCATAGTCTTCACTGCCTGGAAGGTGGCCAACTGCAAGCAGTGCTGGGCCTGCTCTACCCTAAACTAAAGACACTGTTTTTATACATTGCATAAGGCGTTATTTGTAAATGTTACATTTACAAACATTAAGATTGTGAAGTAACGCTGGTAGTCAAGCCAGAGAAATGGCGACTGCCCTTAGAAGTTTGTGTGCTTGTGTTTAGTTCCCAAACTTTAGGAAGGGAAGAAAAGTGAAGGAAGTCATTCAGTGCAGTTTCATACATCAGAACATGTTGTGGATGTTCTGCTTTGCATTATAAAAATGAAAACGACAGGAGAAATGGAAAGAAAATTGATATGCTTAACAAACAGTTTGGAAGTGAAGAAGTGTAAGAAGAGAAATGAATGTTTTACAGTTCATTCTGACCAGTAGACCACTGCCATACCCGTAGGGAAATACTCTAGTCCCATCTCATCTCCTCATAATTCTCAGCTATGTTTGATAAAGAAAACAATACACAAGGACATGATGATAACAGAAGCAAGTTCCAAGTATAGAAATCTGAAATGGAAAATAAGAGAACAAAAGAGGAAAGGTTAACTTAGAAAAAAAAAAGATATTTTTAAAGGGCTAATTATTGCCACTTTTTCTCAATGTGTTTCAGCATATTGCTTTATAAATAGTACAATCAATACATATTTGATAGTATATAATTTTATAGAGATGGAAAAATAAGTGATTGGGGCAAATCCTTGGTCAGTCTGAGTCTTCACTTGATCAACCTAAGGAGAGATCAAGAGTTTTTCCAGGTCTACTTGTGACTTGGAAAAAAAAAAAAAAAGAAGGGAAGGGAAGGGCAGGGAAGGGCAGGGCAGGGAAGATAAGGGAAGGGAAGGAGAGGGGAGGGAAGGGGAGGGGAGGGAAACTTACAATGAAAATCAGAGTTACCTGTAGGTCTCTGTGTGGAAGAAGGACTTGAAGCCTTTTGTGCCTACACAGGTCTTACTTCTACCAAAGGAAATAAGTTACCTCTTCCTTAGAAGCAATTTTTTTCCCTTATTGTTTCAAGTGAACTAAATAACCTGGATCAAGGTTTGAAGACTGATGAATTGGTGTTGAATAGTGGAGGTATATTGGCTGCACCACACTGCAGAGCTCAGCTCTTTCAAAATACTCCTTCACAGAGAGATGCAACAAAATAAGAACTGAAAAGGAGGAATTAAAATAGATGTAATACTGGATTCCCACTGCTTTGCAATTCTAGCATGCTGAATCCTGAATATCCCAAACCTTTACAGTTTCCCTGTGCGATGGGTATTGCATTAAACCATCCTTATCAGTTTCTCCCTCTAGTCTTGTTATTAGAATCAGACATCTCATCCTGCATGCCTTTTAACATGAATAACTTTCATTCATTAACTTGGAGGAGAGGGTCAGCAGGAAATCAATGATGCTTTTTTATCTAGCCATATGTGGAACCATTTACACTGACTACATTCCAGCATTGCAATTTCTTCTCTGCAACCTTTATTGCAGTGTGTCTGCCCCTGCTTATGCAGCATCAGCATTTGCAGATTAGAAAGAGCAATTCCAGAGTAAACAAAAGCAGTTGCTTCTTCAGAGTCTGCCAGCTGCCCAGGGAAGGGATAAGTCTGCCCCAGAGGGCTAGAGTGCCACGTGTCCATCACAAATGCCTTAGAGCCTTGCTGTTGAACAGTTAGGTTAATGGCAAAACACCTTTGATTTCCTAGTCTTTAACTGGATATCTGTGCCAAGTCTAACTTTGTCGTATTTTTTTTAATGCTTGAAGATTAAAAAGCTTTTAAGACACCAGACTGTATTGTAGGACATCTTAGGGGGAAAATACTGGAATATCCCTCGTATATGCAGTACTGGTTCCTTAGAAAGTAATCTTAGCCCTCAGGAGGAAGAATACAATGATTACAAATGGTGAAAATAGTTTTTTATTATTAAATCAATAGAAATGTGCCAACAGATTTGAAAGAGAAGAGGTATAGGAAGTGGAGGGTGGGAATCAGCCATGTAGGAGTGATTATTATTATATAATATTTTGTGCCAGAACGACAACAAAAATGTCTGAAGTGACTGGACTCCCTTTAAATAGATTTTTGCTATTCCAAAATAAGGGAAAGCTCCTGCTACAGGGAGTTTACAGATTAAATACACAGGATGAGAAAAGGATGGCTGAGGGGAAAAGAAATACGTTATTCTTGTTTTATGGATGGGGCAATGAGGCACTGTGAAATTGACATGATTCTCTGGAGAAATAACTATTTAAACTTAAATGACCCTACAGCCTGCATTTTTGTATATGTCAAAAATCACAGAAAAGATGTTCTATAAAGTTTTATGGAACAGTTTATCCTTTAAAAAGAAGAAAATTGTAGGATCCATCTAGATTAAACAAAAAAAAAAAAAAAAAAAAACCATAAACCATTGTCAATCTATTGCAACAAATATTTCATAGTAAATAAAAATGTCCCCAGATTAAAGTATTGCCAATAAATATTGTTTTTCAGGATTAACGTAAAAGAAAAATGTGGGAAAAATCAAATCAAACTTGAAGACACTTTTGATTTTCAGAAATTAAAGCAGGAGATGTATTTTGAGAAAAGTTACCTTTTCATTTTCTTCTGGAAACTGAAGATGACTTTGGGGTGGAAATTTATGACAACGAGTATATTGGCAGAAGATAAAGAGCAGGCTGTTAAGTTAGAGACTCTGTTGAGTTGTGCCATAGAAGATAATGCCAGTTACTGGTGCATTCCTATTAGATAGGCTAACTGAAACAGCAGCCCCTTGTGTTTACCATGGCTAAAATAATCAATGTGATTGTAGAAGTGGCACTACAGGGGCTTTTTTCATCCAGAATGCTGACAGTTTCCGGTAATTATGGATAACGAATAAACAATTCTATTTAGTAGTGCTCTGCAGCTCAACAGCTGGAAAACAGTTGTTGGCTACCTCAGGATCAGGCTCCAAAAGAGGTGGCACATTGTAGATTCAAGGTTCCATTCACTTTTTCTCAGTATGTGCTAAAAGATTCTTTGCGAGGGACTGCAGTCGAAAGAATTCAAACCTTCCTGGAACTAATGTTCTGAAAAATTGCACTTAGAAACAAGGCACAGAGTCTACCAATCCTGCTAAGGGTAGATTTATCAAGAACTCTCTGCTTTTCCTGCTCGCATTCAAACTAACTATTTTAGTCCGTGACATTTTTCAGAGGGCAGTTTATTCCCCTGATTCTATTACCCAGATTTCAGACATTTTCAGACTTACAGCTCTCCCTATTCTCCCTTTGTCATACAGTCTCTGTTGTTTCATCTTCACAAGATGTTCCTCTTGCATCTCATTATCTCTGCTGCTGTTCTCTGCTGTCTCAGTTCACATATGCACTTATCTCTTGGTTGTCCCTGCACTTTTAAATCATTTGTCTTAGTACACAGGCAGATAGAAATGATTTAAAAGTGCAGGAAGAACCAAGAGTTATTTGTCTGTGTTTCTATCTGCCCACAGGTGCGCCTACCTCTGGCTCCCACAATATATGTGAACTACTTAACTCTGATTGCCACCATACTGACTAGATGGCAAGCTCAGCAGCATGGTACTCTCCTGTTCCTTGGAAAATCAACTTTGGTCTTGCTGCTTCCAGAATAACTTGTGGACCATTGGTTGATTTTCTTTTTTGCTTGTTTTTTTTTTCAATTCACTCTATGCCAAAGATGCTACGTAGTCATTACAATAAGCAGACTTATTATGGCTTTATATAATTATATTGATAGATAATGACATACACAATATAGTGGTCATGCCACTTATTCACCAACAAAATTGTATATCCAAGACATGGACCAAGATATGGAGATTCATTTCTACAAGGATAAAGATGTTTACAATTATAAGATGCAAAGTGAAGATCCATTTGATCTTCAGACTACACTTTTTCAGACAGTTGTGAAATCTATTTAAACAAAAAAGGCACGTCAGCAAATGGGTGCGTTAATCACAGTCCTTCTAGACCTTGCACACTTACCTCCTCTTCAGGAATAAATTTTTGAGCATTGACGTTTCCTCACATGAATAAAGGTAAAAAATATATATTAAAAAAAAAAAAAAAAAAGAACTTGGAAAAGAATAAATACAGTGACAGGTATTTTTATGTGATAGATGAGATGGGAAATTAGAATTTACTTTACTGAAACAGGGCAGTGGTGTACAAAATTTCAGCTTTCCAAGAATTGAGGTAGGGTTTTAGTGAAACATAAATGGTAGTAATTACTGAAGTTAATACTGCTGTTAAGTGAAAGAGTTTCCACTTTCTTTTGAATCACTGCAACTAGTCTTTGCATATATTGTGGGCTCTCTTTTGCAAATCACTGTGGAGAGGGATGAGCCACTTGAAAAGCAAAATCCACTAGCAAGGCAACTAGAAGGATTTGAGTCTTCAGTCGAGGTCACGCTGAATTAATGTTGCATTTTTAGATGTTACTTGATGACATTGAGGATGCCACATCCACGCCATTATTCTAATGTATGAACCAAATTCTGAGATCTTGAGAGGTTCTTAGAGATGGCATCTATCTCACTCAAATCTGAGTATCTCTCAAATTAAAAAAAAAAAAAAAAAAAGGATAATGATACTTAGGCACATCTTCTGTGAAGTGCTCATCATACACAGCCTTAACAGCACTTTTAGAAAGGATGACACTACCACTGTCTATTTTTTTCAGATTAGGAAGTTCAGGCAGCAGAGACAGTCCTCTTGCCTAAATCATCCAGTAGGTATGCAAAAGACTGGGGAGCAGCTGCAGTGCCCCATGAATCTTAATACTGCCCTATAATATTTACTATCTAATTTCTTCCTTTTGATGTTGCTGTAGTTGAGAGAAACTCTCCAAATAGGCCATATCTCTGAGGAACTTTAAGAAGTCTGAATCATGGACAATGTAAGTTCATAATGGTAAAGTCCTATTTAATGAATTTCATTGCTTTCTATGAGAAAGCTACCCACCTAGCTGACTAAGTGAATCCCGTTGCTGTATCTATTTGGATTTTCACAAAGCTTTCAATACTATTTCTCACTGTATTTTTCTGGACAAATGTCCAGCTAGACAAAAACTAGTGGGGCTAGTTTTGAGCCTTAATTAAGGCTCAAAGTGTTACAGTAAATGAAGTTACTTCTGGCTTGTAACCAGTCATGAGTGGGGTTCTGCAGAGCTCTATTTTAAGGCCAGTTGTCTTTAATGTTCTCATCAATTACTTGGATACAGGACTTGAAGCTATACTAAGTGTGTTTGTAGATGACATTAGATATGGAGTACCCGTTGACTCCCTTGTGGGCATAGAGGTCTTGCGGAGAGATCTTGACAAATTAGTGGGCTGGGTGATCACCCACCACATTAAACTGAAAAAGAACAAATGCTGGATTCTGCACCTGGGTTAAAGCAACACTGAATGGAAGATGAATGGCTGGAGAGAAGCCTGGAGAAAGGAATTGTAGAATCATAAGATGGCTTGGGATGTAAGGGACCTTAAAGAACATCTAGTTCTAATCCCCCTGACATGGGCAGGGTTGCCATCTACCCCATCAGGCTGCCCAGGGCTCCATCCAACCTGTCCTTGAATGCCTTCAGGGATGGGACACATTTGTTGCTTCTGGACAACCTGCTCCAGTGCTTCATCAATCTAACAACTAACTAATGTCCTTTCTTTTCATTTAAAGACATTCCTGCATGTCCTATCACTATCACTGTGTAAAATGTTGGCTTTCGTCCTTCTAATAAACTCCCTTTAGGTACTGGAAGGCAACAATGAGGTCTCCTTAGAGCTTTCTCTTCTCCAAGCTCAACAAGCCCAGCTCTCTCAACCTTTCTCCATAGCAGAGGTTCTTCAGCCCTTTGATTCATCTTCATGGCACTCCTCTGGACCTGCTCAGACTGCTCCATGTCTTCCATGTGCTGGGGACCCCAGACCAGAATGCAGTATTTCAGATGGAAACTGAAGAGGGCAGAATAGAGGTGGAAAATAACCTCTGCGGGTTCTGGTTGACAGCAAGTCGAATGTGAAGTATTATGCCATGGCAGCCCAAAGGACCAACCATACCATGGCTAGCTCTGTCACTGGGTGGGGGAAGGAGTTGTCCTGCTCTGCTCTGTGCTGTGAGTCCTCACCTGGAACATTGGGTGCAGGTTTGGACAATACAATATAAGGACATAAAATATGAGAGAATTGAAGAGAGGGCTACAAAGATGATGAAGGGTTTAGAGAGCAAGATAAAGGAGAAGGGACTGACATCACTTGGTTTGTTCAGCTCAGAGCAGAGGGAGGCAGAGAAGAGAACTCATGGCTGTCTGCAGCTCCTCACAGGGAGGGTTGATGAATCTTGGAGTGTTTTGGATGGTTGATGCTGTTCACAGATGAAGGTTTGTAGGAATTGGCTCTAGTTTTTTTGGAGGAATACCACCTTCCCCATGCAGAGCAGTTGCTGTAACTGATGACTCCTACTGCTTGAACACATGGAATACAGCAGCAGTGAGAACACTTGAATGTATATATATGTATACATGGGAAAGCATAGATTGGAACTCATGTTGGAAATTTTTCCCCTTCTGACTGACTTAATAAATAGATTATGATAGAGTTTAATACGAAGTTGTGACTTTTACTTGTTATTAACTTATCTATAACAAAGCTTTCCTAGGTCATCAAAAGGCAGAAATAATTTTGCATAAATTACTGCACCCGAAGAATTATTTATGCACCTATTTAAGTACATCATGTTTGTCTTAAAAAAGAGAGAACCATCTTAATAGCTAACTCAAGGCAATAAATTTTTGGAAGAGTATTTATTATGTCTTCATTGTCTTTGAGCCTGGATGCAGCTAACACAAGCTGTAAAAATTATTCATGAAATTTTATAACTACATGATGAACCTGCTCTGAACTTCTATAGTTACATTGCTTTTGATACTCTAATTGAGTTAGAGTAGCCATCGCTGTGGTAGACACACAATTATGCAACAGGATAGCTTTCCTTTTGCCATATTCCTAATTAGGAATCATTAGGCTTGATCCCATTTCCATCTTCTGTGCTTTTAATTTCTAATTGTCCAAATAGTGTCCCCTTACTTTAAAGAGATGTCCTTTTGGCAGTACTATCTGCGGGCTACAAACCATTTCTCATGGACTTTTTTTTTTTCCATAGGTTACTTGGCATACCTCTGATACTTCAGAAGTTATGGTAGTATTTTGCTGTTTTTTAACCAAGTAAAATTCTTTGTAGCAATGTCTTAATTAAGGCTCAAAAAATTTCATCGAGTATTCATTTCAGTACCATTTCTGGCTTCATTTTTTCCCTAATTTTCCTATGCTAGCACCATCTATTGGAAAAAAAAATAAAAAGAAAATAGATGAAACTACAAGCAAAGCAAAGGACTTATATGAGTATTTGACCTAGTAACAAAGTATAATCTCTATTTTCTGAGACTGAAACTTTATTTGAACTCTCCAATAATGCTAAATCCACGGTTATCAAACTGTTCTGCAATACCGTAGGAGTGAATAAGGCAACTATTTTTTTGAGATATTGCTTGTAATTACTGGAAGAGGTAGGATATTAGTCACAACATTCAGAAGATTTATAGTTTGTTTGCTGATGCATTGAAAAGTAAGTGCAGATCACCGAGGTTCTCTGTTACGAGGTCTATGAATCCATAATGTATTATTCTTCATGTACTTCAAGTCTGCATTTAGTTGGTGTAGAGACAGAGTAAGGAGGAGTACACTTAAAAACACAAGACTTGCTTCCTATAGCAATCATCTTCACCCTATCTGAGAAATCAAAGAGAAGCCTCTTGTTATTTTAATACTTGATTGGTATCTTGTTCTAAAAAATTGGATATATATTAATTAAATGGAAACTTCCAGAAACTCTCTTGCTCAGCTCTTGTGCATTTACCATGGAGCTCCTGTGGAAATTTTAGAAGATTGGTAAACATGATATTGAATTATGTAATAGGTTCAAATACAGGTATCAGATGAGCATATTCAAATTATTTTACTTTTGCTAGTATTTTCATATATTTTTCATAAATAATGCTTCTTAAATCTAGTGCACAGATCAGATCTATTGCACTTGCACATGTTTCTGAAGTTGAAGAAGAAAAAGATAGCACTAGTAGCACTAGCTTGATAGGTATACTTTTTTTTTTTTTGTTAGGCCCAAATATCTTTTTGTCATTTATTCTACCTGTATTGATATAGAGATGTGTATTTAGAAATAAAAAAATTGTAAATTGCTTGTCAACATAAGGAGAAAGAAAATATCTGTAGTATCTTTTAAGCTGGGTTCAGGTGAACTTGGTTATCAGAACACATCATTTAATATTCTAGATTACAGACCTTATCCTAATAGTACATCAGCTTTGCTCTAGTACATTTTTCATTCCCTGAAATTTTAAACTAGTCATATTACTTATTATTTATTTTATTTTTATTTTATTATTTTTGTATTTATATTATTTGTTTTATTACCTATTTAGTCATAATTGAAAGAAAATGTTTCCTGTGCATCTTCTTTCTTCATCTCCAAATTAGCTCCTGATTTCCTTTGCTTGTATCGTATGGCTCACGTTCTGCAGAAAATGAATTAACATATAGACATGTTTGTTACCTCTTTGTAGGTAACCATGATGTGATTAGGTAACAGAATTCTTAAGTTAGAGTCTGTCTAGGTGAGTTGACTGTCAACATTTTTTAAATTGTCATTAATGTTCATAATGTGTTGATATTTTATGGTGTGCCAGTGATTTGTGTCACATTTATTTTCCAATTATTATTTAATAAACTATTAAAACAAAAGTAACAGAAAGTAACATGAATGAATAATCCAGATGCTTCTGACATATCTGAAAATTTAATAAACCCTCACCAAAGCGGCATTCTCATAAAATGATAGGAAATCATTGGGCATGTCAAAAAACAAGCCAAATTGATTATTTCCCATTTAAAAAATATTCACAATTATATATGCTTTTATAAAAACTCTTCTGATAATGTCGATCTTATGTAAATCCTGATGCACAAAGAAAAGTGGCGGCTTTTGGTACTAGGCAGATCTTTTTGAGGACAATGGCGTGGTGTGTGCAGAACAATCATGAGATCAGTTCCCCCTAACATGAGTTCATGAAAGGCAGGTACTGCTTGACCAATCTCATCTCATTCTCACCTCATTCTATGACCAGGTGACCTGCCTGGTGAATGAGGTGAAGTCTGTAGATATAGCCTGCCTAGACTTCAGTAAAGCCTTTGACTGTCTTTCATAGTATTCTCCCAGGGAAACTGGCAGCTCATGCCTTAAGAAGTATACTCTTTGCTGGGAAAAGAACTGACTGGAGGACTGTGCCCAGAGAGTGGTGGTGAAGAGTTATATCCAGGTGTTAGCCAGTCACGAGTGGTGTACTCCAGGAGTCTATATTGGGGCAGGTCCTGTTTAATATCTTTATTGACAATCTGGATGAGGGGATTGAGTGCACCTTCAGTAAATCTGCAGATGACATCAAGTTGGCAGGAAGTGATCTGCCTGGGAGTAGGAAGGCCCTGCAGAGGAATATGGATAGACTGGATCAATGAGCTGAGGCCAATTGTATGCACTTCAAAAAGACCAAGTGCTAGATTCTTCCTTGTGTTCTCAACAACCACATGCAGCACTCCAGGCTTGGGGCAGAGTGGCTGGAAAGCTGCACATTGGAAAAAGAGAAAGACTGAGGCCCTGGAATGTGTCCAGAGAAGGGCAACAGATCTGGTGAAGGGTCTGGAGCACAAGTCTTACGGGGAGCTGCTGAGGGAACTGGGATTGTTTAGTCTGAAGAAGAGGAGGTTCAGAAGAGACCTTATAGCTCTTTACAGTGACCTGGAAGGAGGTTGTGGTGAGGTGAGGGTCAGCTTCTTCTCCCAGGTAGCTACTAATAGCACAAGAGGCAATGGCCATAAGTTGTGCCAGAGGAGGTTCAGGTTGGATTTGAGGAAAGAGTGGTGAAATATTGGTACTCTGCCAGGGAGGTAGTGTAGTCACTGACCCTTGAAGTGCTCAAGAACCATGTTGATGTGACACTGAGGGACACAGTTGTGGGCATGATGGTGATGGGCTGATGGTTGGACTAGATGATCTTAGAAGTCTTTCCAACCTTAATAATTCTATGATTCTATCATTATTGAAGAAGTCATCCAGAAGAGATCATAAGAGCCTTTGCTAATGTAATATCAAAGATGGAGTTCAGCTTCTCAGCTACAGACATATAGATGATCAGAAGAACTGAGAGTCAGCCCACAGCTGAAGTTTCTCAGATCATAGTAGTGAGATTCATTCAGAAGATCAGTTACATCACTGAAGAAGAAAATAGATGTTTTCATTATTAACATGTATTTTTGAGAATCACATACACTTTCTTTGTCCCTGTATTTGTTGCCCTCCCATTTTTTCTTGCAATATCTTTCTTTAAATAATTTGAAAACAGTTACATTTGTGCTCATTTTAGGTTTAAAATTATTCCAAAGGTGGTTGCTCACATGCTTGCAGTAGATTTTTTTGTTTTCCGGACCTTTTAGGGCTCAGATTGCAATGACAGTATTGTTTTTTCTTACACTGTCATGGACAAATGTGTGAAAATATCTAGATAGCTGGTTTCCATCAAAACTAATGGAGAGCATCTACCTCAAGTACCTTTAAAAATCTATGTCCTCAATTCACTTTGGGTAGAAAATTTTTTTTTCCTAATTAATTATGGAATAGCACAGCAGCTTACAGTTATGTTTTAGGAACAGTAATAACACTATCTGCGACCAGTGTTACTAGTCTTATATCTAAAACCTTTTATGCTTTATGTTATTACTACTTTATCAATCTGGAGAAGAGCTGGGGAGACCAAATAGCAGCTTTAGAATTGCAAATGTGATGAAGAAGGTGGAGCCAGTTTCCTACAGTGATGCATTGGGAAAGGACAAGAGGCAGAGGATAGAAGACTGAACAAATCCATTGAGACTGGGTAGAAGGAAAAAGCTTTTCCCTGTGAGGAAAGTGAGGCAGTGCAATAGGCTACTCAACAAGTCTGTGCTGTTTCTAACCTTAAAGGTTTTCAAGACCTGACTGGACAAAGCTCTGAGCAACCTGACCTGCCCTCATTAGAGATCCTGCTTTTGTCTTCCTGGGATCCCTTCCAGCTGAATTTTTATATGGTCCTATGACCCTATCATTTTAATCACCACAATTTTAAAATAAAATACTAGATCAGATTAAAATGGCTATTCAATTCAGGTTGCAGATCAATTTTTCTAACCTAACGATTCTATATGAACTACAGAATCAAGCACATTCTTCATACTGTGACTTTCATTATACTTCCGAATCACTGTAGTGATGTCATATCTAATGGCTTCCAGGTGCTTAAATATATTTGCTGGAAAGGCAGGTTGATTATGTTTTCACTGTCTGCCTGTTGTGAAAAAGAGCTTGGCAATGTCTTTGTAAACCATAAGAGAAGGAAGCCTAGGATTGCTTGGGTTTTACGTGTTAATAAGTTCTTCAGTTTATGACAACCAGCAAATCTTTTTTGAAAAGCAGAACTTACCTAATCTAGTTTTCCAAATGAGATTTCTAATACCACAGATGCATTATTCTGCAACATTTTTTTTTCCATATAATTTTTTCTATAAATCACATATTGTGGAAAAAGCCAGATATGCCTTTATTCCATAATATATAACAATGCCTATTTATATTATACCTTGAAAAATAATCTACTTCAGTCTTTCAGTCCAAGGTATTCCCACAAAATGTGCTTGTTTTTGCTTTGGATTAAAATAAAGGGAGGGAGAGAGAGAAGCTACAGCTCCTAGATATTTTTTTAAAGACTCTGATTTCAACAGCTGCAGAAAGTAATTATTATAAAGGCTCCAGTCCCAATTGTTTTTGAGTTGATGTTGTAGCCATACTGTAGCAGATACTCAGCAGATGCAGACTGAAGCACACAACTTAAAACATATGGCAAGATAAAATCTGAAAGCTATGCTAGCTAGCTACCATAAAGATTTTGTGAGGGAAAAGAACCTTAAATCAACATAGACTTTTAAGGAAGGACAGCAAAAACATTACAGGATAGAAATGATGATACCTTTTTTTCACTTCCAAATCTGTAGTTGAAGTCAATGGAAAATGGAGTTGCTGTGTTTCATTCTAATTGAGGGAAGTTAACAATTTTTTCAAGACTTCCAAATAATGTGCATTTAATCTCAAAGCTCAATTATTACAAATTCTATTATTTCAAAGTCTTTCATGATGGTAGCATGCATCACTTTCATGGTGATATTCCAAAGAAGGCAGAATAAAACTTCATATTGTAGTAAAAAGAAAATACATTTCTACTTAAATGGATCTTATTATCTGAGTCAACCACTGAGAAAATGTTGGCCTTTTTTTAGGTGATTTCCACTTGAAACATGCTGTAAATAGCATAGCACCTGTGTTTTTCTTTGATGGACATGCCTAGTTCTACGAGTAATTTCTATAGTAAACACATTGCTGAAACGTAATCATCATTCATTCCATTTTAATCACTTCAGCACAGAAAAAAATATGTGCATCTTAGAAGGCTTGTGAAAAGTTATATTTTATGCACAACATATATTTTAATGTTAATGGATATCATGCCTTAAAACTGAGACCATTCATTCCTCACATATGCATATATATATGTATATATATATATATACACATAAGTATATATCCCCAGTGACCACAGATACATATTAAATACACATAGAGACAGTAACACTCTGCTCTCTATACTTGCCTGCCTACTGTCTTGGCTTTCCGTTGCCAGCTACTCAATACTGTGTTCTGCTAAACATCATCACTACCCTGGTCTCCCATCTTCTATATTCCATCCTTCCAACACTCATCTTCTGTCAAAAAATTCCCCAATGTGCAATTGATGTCATATTGAGGCGTGTCTAACAGTAGCAGTGGACAGAACAGAAACACCATAAGGTGTATAGGACACCTTAAACTATTCTAAAATTATAAACATTCTCTTCTATATATTTTGCTGACTGAATTTCTTGCTTCCATAAAATATTGATGTATGTATAGTAAGTGCTGAGAAAATGGGTGCTCCTGTCTATCACATACTATTTTTTTTTTTTGTTTCAATCTTGTTTGTATATCACACTTGTGATTGTAGATCTGTGAGGGTTGCTTGGTGCGCAGCTTGCAGTGACATCTTCCTTTTCATCTGAGCCTTTAGAATCATGCTGTCTGGTTAATGTTAGCAGCACATGAATAAGAAAGATCTGATAATGTACTGTCCTTGTCTGTATATACTGAGTCTCTAAACACATCTCCTCTTTACTGCACCAATTCTTACGGAAAAAAATATTTAGCTCTCCATTGGTTTGCTAACTGTTATGCTTTTCAGAAATTCACCCTCCATAGCTAACACAGTATGGCTGTATATATCTCAAACACGAGTTCAGATCTTCAGAGATGAGAAACAGCATGCATCATGACCAGCAGATATTTCATATTGGCAAAGAATAATTTTATGTCAGATTGGAAGCTGCTAGGTGCTATGAATGGCAACAATATCTCCAGCTACCTCTTCCTTAGCAGAAAATATAAAATAAAATGGGAAATGCATACACAACGTGTCAGAAATACTTACAACATTCAGGGAGTGCATGTAATTGAAGTGAAAGGCACAGCACACCTGCTGTTCAATTGAGAGATATACCACAAGATAACAATGCTACAGCAGAGTGTGATAGCATGGGAAAAGCTTTTGCTTCAAAATATTGTAGTCTTTATTGCTTACTCTGTAACCCCTTCATGCACCTTCATGACAGGGAGTGGAATTTGACTGAAGCATTACATGATCTTTGACATACATGAAAAACCTGTTTTTTTTGGAAAAAGTCCTAGAATTTGGACAAATAACTCAGAATCACCCTGATTCTGTTAAGACTTTATTTTTTTTCCTGCCCTGAGCAGAAAATATGAAAACATGCACTTTAAAAAATTCCATGACAAAGTACAAAGAAATGGTCTTTGAAAATATGAGTAGAAAAACAAGTCAGGACTCTGAATTATTCTTAACTGAGACAGGATTTTAGGTTCAGCATGCGTATGTGCATGCATTGTCATTATTAACATTATTATTGTAACTGTTATTTTTTTAAGGTTACTAATAGATTTACTACTTTAGATATATTTGTCAAGGTTTCTTATTTCATAGAATCATGGGGTTTTTCAAGGGTTGAAAAAGACCTCTAAGATCAAGACCAGCTTTCCATCTACCACCAGTACTGCCTACTAAACCTTGTCTCTCAGCATCACATTCATATGATTCTTGAACACCTCCATGTATGGTGTCTCCACCACCTCCCTGGGCAGCCTGTGCCAATGCCTCACCACTCTCTGAGACGACATTTTTCCTAATATCAAAAATATTTGTTAAGTATTTAATCACTCTCAGTTTAATGTGAGGAAAAAGCTTTGATAGAGATCAAAAAGCAGTTAGGGGAAGAGGAAATGAATATACACATTTTTCTTCATGGTTTCACCCAGGTTTCCTCATCAGAGGAAAGAGGCCACAGATGTAACGTTCAGTTCAAACTGTCACAGAAGTCTGGATCAAGTATTTCATGAAACTGAAATGCGTCCTACATAGAGTGTTTGCTGTGGTTGAGAGTTTACTGCATGGGCAGAGAGCTGAATCCAAGCAGTTCCTATTTTTCATTGCCTGTAATTTGCATCTGTCTGTGAATCTCAGATGGAAGCCCATAAGTTTCTGAATTGTGCATGTCCATGCTCTTTTTGCAATTCTGCTTTGGTGTAGCTGCAGTATTAAAGAATGTACTTTGGAGGAAGAATTGGAACCCCATCCTCTACACATGTCATATACATATATGGAGCTGGTTCAGTCTGTTGAAATGTAGATTCTCACTGGCTGCAGTGGATGCTTGATTCAGGCTCAGGAAGTGACAGAGACCATATTGCAGCACTGGATGGTTGCTCTGGAAGTAATGCCCCCTTTTCATTTCCATGGAGACTACAGCAGATACAAAGAGCACAATAACACTATTTGGTAGAGCAAACTCTCAGCTACAAAACACAGTTTTGCAACACAGTCACTACAATTAGCTGTGCATTTTCACCAGCGATGAACAAAAACCTGCATGCTGTGCTCATCAAAATCTGCATTAGAGGTGATCCACCTGTTGCTATGCCATTGCTGAAATGCATCACACATCCAATGGGATCACATTTACTCTTTGATCTCCAGAAATGGTCAGCAAGTGTTGATGAATGTCAATAGATGCCATTTTTTTCTGCACAGAGGAATTCAGTGACACAGCTTTGTTTCATCTATCCTTCCATGTCTGGCACCATTTTGTTAGATTGCCCCCTGCTGCCATCTATCACACAGCAACCATATGTAAGGGAATATTGGTGGGAAGGTTCAACCTCTACTGCCATACCACCAACCACTTCTGACATTGTTGGGCCAATATAATAAAATAGGAGGCATTACTTTCAGAGCAGCCCTCACACCTTCATCAGCATGCTCCAATCAGTTAACAAGTGCATACGGACAAGGTACAAGCATTTGAAGATTAGATAAATGGTCATTTTTCTTTTTTCTACAAATCTTGCTTTCTGGATGTCTTAGAGAAAAATGTCAATCAATGAAAAATGAAATTAATGACTTCTGTTGGAGAGGTCATCTTAAATAGTACATGGGCTTTTACATCATTTTCTTCAGGTGATCAAAATCTTTTCCATTAACATAAATAAGTAATTTCTGTGTTATTTGTGTCCTTGTTTTCCCTCATGATGAAGACAATACAGCCTTGAAGCTCAGACCTCATTTTCAGAAAGAAGTTCAGGCATAGCAACATTAAATCTAGTCATGTAATCAGTATGCTCTGCAATATTACTACTATAGGGGCGGTGGAGTTTATAAATCAGAGAAACTTAGTAGTAAAAAGCAGCAGGTTTTTAAAAGGGAAATGCTGTTTAGAAGAATAATGATTAAGTGAGATGGAAATGATGTTACTCTTAACAAAACAATTTACTGAAACACTTTGAAAATGGAAATGCCAGCAGGCAATTTGTTTTGTTTTGAAATAGGCTTCAACACTGCCTTCTGCCTGTCTGACGGTCGGATGGGGGAGGCATATGTACAAACACATTCATATATACAGATTTATAAAGGTACACACACTCACACATCTACACATACACTTACGTGCACATATATTTGTGCAATAAATGACGGTGCTTTACTTTGCATCACCTATGTTCAGCTCTTTAAATCTGATACCTGCTGAAGTAACAATTCCGTCTTAGAATCCCTCAGCAATTGCATAGTGAAAGCAAGGCATAATAATAAATAATAAAATGTTTCAAAATACATTATTGATGAGTTTTGGAAGTACCACATTTAGCTGGATGGAGCCTCTTTCAAGTTCTTTTTTTCTAAAAATGGGGATTCTTGTGCAAATGGTAACTTTTTTTTGCAAGTTGTATTGTAGGGACTATTTCAGACTGTAGGCAAGAATCCTAATAAATTCATCATTGAGGTGGGAGGAGAAAAAAATGTTGAATGGAGTGCAGAGAACATAAAGCATGAAATTATGAGAGTTTCAGAGAAAAAGTACAGGGGTAAAGTTTGTTAGCGTAGAACTTAGCATCCTGTAAGTCACCTTTCTGCACTTTCCACCGTGCCCCTCCATCCCCTCTTACATAGCCTTGATAGTAAATACTAAAATCCTTTGATCAGTTTCTTCAGTGTTTATGCTAACGGACGTGGGACATATTGGATCTGACCCAGCCCAGTGACTCAAAAATTGTTCAGAGTGTTTTGGAAAGAAAACAAAACATATCTGAAAGTGCATTTATATGCAAAACACACATAAAAAGAATCCCTTAATATGCTGGGGATGGGGTTGTTGGGTATGACTTCTGTCTCTTTGTGGCTATGTGATAACCAACCTCTCAAACCATATCAATATACCATTATTCCTGCTCTTCCACTCAAAGCTCAAATTTAGGAGCTCTCAGTTCCAGCATTTTGGAGTTTGTATCTATGTGAAGGATCACAGGGTCTCATTCATTCATATCCATCTAAATTTACACTTTGGAGCTCATCCTTCTATTCAGAAATTTGAAAACAGGAATTTGGAAGCACTCAAGCTATATGGAAGGAGGCTGGCCAAATGTACATTATAGGTTTTCACATCCTAGGAGAGTAGAAAAATTGTATGCTGTCCTGTTATCATGTATTCATCTCACCCAACAAAGAATATCACTCTGGGAAGGCTATATTTCCTCATATCTTCATAAGAAACACTGAGTTTAAACTTGATTTTAATCAAGTCTCCTGTATCTTTTTATTTATTGTTTGGAATATAGTAGTGCATTTGTGAGTCATAAGGAAGAGACAGAGGTCCAAGCGTAGGATTGTTTGCCTGAGAGGTACCAAAGTGATGGGACAAGAAGGAAGATGCTGCCTGTTCTGTCCTATGATCTAGCAGACAGAGAGCTATCTAAAACAATCCCACTGAGATTCCTCTCTGACATTCAGTAGTTCAAGCCATTCTACATCTTTATTAAGGAAAAATATTTTAAAGGAAGGTAATAGGGCATCTTGCAGAATAACTGTGCAGGTGCTCCTGCCTTTATGGCATAAAAGCAACTTATAAAAACAGTTAATTTTAGTGTTAACCTTTACATCTTCAAAGAATTGGAGAAACATTAAATCTCATAACCCAAATCTGAGCACAAAGGATATTTATTATTCTTACAATCTCTTGCTTTTATGAGTGAAAATATTAAAGCAGATTGCAATCCTTGCTCAGTAGATGTAACACGTCATTTCATATCTGCAGTTGGAACTGATAGGGCTGTTTGCAGAACAAGGAGCAATGCTGCACGAATCTGGGTTCTGTAACCTGGTACAATTACTGCCTTGCCAAAGACACAAAAAGATTATTTTATGAGCCAAAATTGCCATCTCACATTCCAGGTGATAGTTTTGGAAGCATTAATGTGATATGTTTAATTTGCCCTTCCAGGGGCTTCACATAAGCCAATTCAGACAGAAAAATTAAGGTAATATCTTTGGGTCTCATTCTGTGCACCACGCCTTCTCATGGTTGAAACCCTTATGTCTGTACCTTGCTCCATTTCATGGTAAGCTTTCCTACGTGTGGTTCAAACACTGTCTACAGAGTCAACAGAGGATGTGATTCCTGCCTGTACTTTCCGCTCTGTTGCTCTGCTGTCACAATTCATCTTTTACTGATGCCAGCTTGAAGAGGCTGTCCCTCCTAATTTCAGCAACTAGTGACATCAAAAATCAGAAGGCTGGATATGAAAGCAGAACATCAGGAGTGGGTCCCCCTTACGCTAACTCTTCTGATGTTCTCCTAGAGGACAAAACAGTATGTTGTTTTATTGGATTCAGCTGTGCCTTCACCAACTTGGGCTCTTTTCTTGACTAAAAGATTCTAGAGTCACAGCATAGGAAAGTGTCTGCTTATCCCCTGAAATTAGGACATTAATTCTGGTTAGGAAGCCCAGACTGTTCACTGACAATGCTGTGCAAAGCACCTGTGCAATCTGAGGATTCTGCCTGCAGCTTTGCAGTGAAAAGAACAAAAGTATCTCACCAATAAATGACCCCTGGGATAACAAGGATCTGTCAGAACCTCCTGTCACAGCTGCTTCTGATGTGGACATCATATTTTCCCTATGAAAGTGAAGTTCTTTATTAGTTTGCAGGCAGCCTGCTCTAGCTTTTTGCACTTACAGGAAAATTCAGAATGTTATATGAAGCTGTGTGCAATATTGATGCTGCACTCATGGCAATAATTGGGCTTTGTACCAACTTGTTCTTCTATTGTATTGAAACTGTGAAACACCCTATGTGATAGACTTTGGAGATATTTCTTGATTTATTTTTTCTCGTATTATTTTATCAATACTTTAACATGGCTTTTTTTAGTCCAAGTATGGATTAGATTCTCATCTTTTTCTTCTGTATGCATGTGTCCAATTTAAAATAGAAATAATGTGTGATGGGCTGACAGACATTTTTGGAAAATCCTATTAGTATTAAAAAAAAAAAAATAGCTGTAGCCAGAGCAGAACAGATATTAGAAAGAGGTGAAGAGTGTTTATAGTAAACCAATGTAAGAAGTCCCTCTTATAATATTTATGTTTACTTTATAATTTAGCTTACATATCATCCTGAGAGAAGAGGCTAAATGTAAATCAGGGAAATGGCTTCACTGCACACTGTCACAATGCACAGAGAGGTCTGAGCTAGTTTTAACCTCTCTAGTAATTGTGGACACCCGTGCTACATAGTTGGATTGCTTCTACACTAAGTCAGATACCTCAAGGGTTATATTTTATTCTGTAATACCCTTGAGTTACGACTTCATGCATGGACAGCCCATAATAGATGTATTTCCTATATTTTAATAGTTTTCCCATCTGATCTAAAAAGATTCTTTTGTAAATTTTGGTATTTTCCTCCAGATAATGACCCAAACTTTAGCTTGAACCGGGAAATTAATACCAGACAAGTTTCATCAAAACACTTGGGAGTTTTTGCCATTAGCTTCAGCAGGCTTGGGATTCCATCCCCTAGATAAATTGCAAGGGCAAGCACAGGCTCGTCCAGTGGGAGTGCTGATCAAATCATACTGCTTAGAAGGAAGAGGATAAATCTCCTTAGTGCCCTTACAGTTTGCACACTTCACCTTTCTTCCAGAAGGCTGCTGGCAAGGTCTCTGGCCCCAAGCAAGTTACAAATGGACAAAACCCCAGGAAGCCCCTTAAGGTCTTACCTTGGGACAGCCATGCAGATCCTCCTCATTATTAAAATCCCTCCCTTGAAGTAATTTTGAGGATTAATAGAACCAGCTCTTCATGTAAGTTTCTTCTTTTTTCTTATGAAAATTCAAATTCATATGAAATTGTGTTACAAGAATGTCAGTGTGGAATGCTACGCTCAGAGTCCCAGCTACTCAAGCTATCTGTTAAGTGTCACGTTTCATTGTACAGTAAAACTTGCATTTCAGATGTTTTTCACATTGTTCTTTGCAAACATCACCCGATGGCATTTTTAAATGGCAAGACCAAAGCATGAAACACTTCCTACGTGCCCTTGTAGGTCTTTCAAGGTTCCCAGAGCCCTTTTTGGTGGGGTTTCAGCAACTCTGTACATTTTCTGGTGCTTAATTCACTTTTGAGATCTGAACAGATAACACGGAGTAACATGAAAGGAGACAGAGAAACAGGCTGCAGGGAGTCTTCAAAGCACAGCTCTAAACAAAAGAGAGACAGGATCCTCATCCTGTCTGCTTCACATTCCTGTTGTAAAGATTTCAGTTCCTTCTGGTTTCCTTATCTTAGAAAAGAGATAGCATTGCTTGCTTACCACACAGAAAGGCTGCGGGAATTAATTGATTTAGACATACAGGCTGCTTTTGAAAGCCTGGAACATTATTAATATGAACCACTACCCACCAAAGACATGACCAGCTAACTGCTGCATCCTCTGTGACAGTGCTTTACGGAGTCACTTCAATTATTGCCAACTTGCAGAGGATTAAGGAGGCCAAGCTCTATTCAGCAAATCCATTTCCCACTTTAGCCCCAAACTATATCCCTTGCTTTGCTTTTGCTCATCAGAATTCAGTTTCTGGGCATGGAATCTGCGGGGCTGGCCCAAAGTAAGGCTGTGAGGGGCTTCACAGGCTTTTAGTATCCATTTGTAACTTACTTGGGGCCAAAGACTTTTCCACCAGCCTTGCTGTCAGAGCAAGAATTCACACTGCTATTTTTAATGACTCTATTCCCCCAGGGCTCCTGAAGGCATTTTCCCATCTTAGACTTCCACAAACTACTATTCAAGCACGACTTTGGAAATGGCAGCTGGCCATGGCAGACAGAAATGCAACTGTGTTTTTGTGGTGGCTGTTGCTTCAGTCTTGTAAGGAGCACTTCAGAGGATTGCTTCTTTTTAACCCTGATTTCTTCCAGCTCAGCCTTGTGCAGCAAGAAAATATTTCTGCGCTTTGTTGATCTTCTGGTTTGTGCAGATATTGTGCCATGGGCTGTATACTACCGTATTTTCTCTGCCTTTGAACTCTTTTAGTATTTTTCCTTCTCTCTTTCCTTTTGCTCCAAAGCTCTGCAGTTATGCTTTGCTGGACAAGTCACATCCCAAGAAGAGTTAAAGTAAGAAATATATTGCTGGAAAAGATGTGTGTCTTATATACAAAGTGAGTGTAGCAAGCCAGCATGTTGCTTTGGCTTTCACATGTACATTACAGCTAGCAGTAGTTAAAATATTTGGGGATGGATTATTTCAACTGTTTATATGATTGAGTAGAAATGTTTTGTAGGAAAAAGCAGTTCCGTCAGTATTTTGAATGGAAAAGTCATGTGTGTTTTTATCTTGAGCACATTTTTTGCTGTGTTTTGTCTTTAACACTTTGACTTTATGTTGTATATACATTTTTTTTTTTTATTATTGTATGCATGTATTTGCTAAAAATGTAAACAAAAGGCTTTGATAAGCTTGTGCTAATATTCCATACATATGTTTTTCATCTTCCACATTATTTTCTGAGATGGAGCCCAAATTGTCACTTGTCTGTCTGAAGGTTAAGCAGGAAAGAGCACAATGGTGCAATTTCTCACAGAATAGATTTTGTTTTGCAGCAGCATCTGCTGGCACACAGCTCTTGAAGAGTTTTTGAGGTTTACTTCCTTTCATGGAATCCACTGGAATAGTCCCACCCTTTTTCTCCACTGACCAATCCTTTGCAATTTTAAAGCACCACAATATTCTGGAAAGGTATACTGACACAAAACCGCAAAGATATTTCATTCAATAGAAACGTGACATGGGGTAATTTTACTCACTAGGATTTAGAGATTTTAAAATGATGAAACTTGGTCTGAGCTTTTCTGAGATAATGTTACTGTTGGGTTTTTTTGTTTGTTTGTATGTTTCTTTTTTTTTTTTCTTACTCTGGTGTATATAATATTAAAACTCATCCAAAAGTTAGGAGTAATTCAAAGCAAGAAGCAATCTTCCAACTTTTTTTTTTTTTTTTTAATAACTGATAAACTTCTTGATATATGAAGGGAAACTAAATGTTTGACAAACTTCACTTTTGCTTTCTTCCCCTAAAAGTCATGCTAGGCTATAACCTCATTTACAAATCTGGGTTAGTTCAATCAGAAGTGAACTTTGGCAGCGTGTTAATTCAGTGTGTACAGATCTGTTCATGATTAATCCTCATTTAGACAAAACACGAACAGCCTCACTTTAAATTTCCAATCACTGTCACTTGGCATACCAGATCTATAGAAGAGATCAATAAAAATCAATTATCTTGAATTTTGTCTGTTTTTCAAATAAAGATTTGATCTTTTTCACAGGAATATTGGGAATTTCTCTCAAAATAAAATTATCTTCATTGATTTTTTAATGAGGAAGGATGGAAGGAAGGGTAATCTTTTTCTATCTCCACAGAACTGTAAGAACTCAGACATTTCAATGTCTTTTGTATGTTCAAATGTAGCAGACAGTACTGAGCTCTTTTAGTGAGACCTTTATTAAAGTGCTTGATGGGTTTTAAAGTCTACCTAGGTGTTTAACTAGACTTCTATGTATTAATTCACTTGGAAATTGTAATAAAATCTTAGGGATACTGCTTTCTTTTTTTCTTTTTTAGGAATTTTTAATCAAAGATTTTTTTCAAATTACTTTTTTTATATTAACACAACTTTTGTTCAGCAAATACTGAGGTAGGAAAATATAATGTTATTATATGAATTGCTTACTTTTTTGCAAGTAAATGCTCTGTAGTTTTTATTTCAGTTATTACTGCTTAGCAAAACCTTCTAGTTAATGCTGATACACACATGCATTTAATTTCTGTTGAAGTGCTCTTTGTATGAAAATAAAGTATGCAGCCTTTGGATCCTTTTAAAAATGAGTACGCAATTTTTTTGGACATCTTGAGTATGATTTTAACATCTAGTAATTGTTTGTAACCATTGTGTTTTATAATAAATTCAGCATCTTTCACTTAGGAATTTCTAAATGCTTCATGAAGAATTCTTATTTTTTTCATGCTGTTTGGAAGAATTTATTTATTTTTAACACAGGGACTTCAAGTGGCAGATCAAAATGTGAGAGCAGGTGCTTCCACATACCCTTTTCTCAGATGTAGTTGCCCCTGAATATTTCTTCTTGCTCCAGGTCAGACCAACTGGGTGCGCCATGTTTATGGCTGCTCCTCTTCTTTGGGAACTGGGAAGTAGCATCCATTGGAGCAAATTGCAGACAGCTCTTTCTGCATGGTGCTTCCTGTTGTGGTTTTGTGGGCTTACTGGTGGTCAGGTGCTCTTAAATTGATGGAGGAATGCTTAAGGGAGAAATTACTGACCATCCATATGATGAATGGCTGAAAAGACATCAGGTAAAGCTGAGCTTTGGCTTGGCATCCACTGAAAACACAAATGCTTTTTTTTTTTTTTGCCAGACATCTGTGTTTCTTCCAAGGAAAGCCCTTGGAAAGAGACACTGGCATTTCTCCACCTGGAGCCTACAAAAAAGGCAGGAGAGATTAGTTTACTTTTTGCTTATCTTGAACTGTGCAATGTCCCAAGATACTGGAGGTGGTAATGATCACCAGGTGCACTGCACACTTTTTAATCCATTATCCTTAAGCGTGCATTGGCCAGTATTTCTGTTAATAGTTCTTACTTTCTGGCTGGTAATAGAGAGGGTCCCCTCGTGGCATTTCAAGTTAGAACTTTCACATAGACATGCAGTTAGAGTGTTCTCGTGAAATATATAACTCTCAGAATATATAACTGAAGTTTCCCAGTGAATTTTAGAATTTCCTTAAAAACAGCCTTTTGATGTGATACACATCATGTTTCCATGTTCATTGGAATATTTGTGAATATTTTCTTCCTTTCCCTTGGTGCTTTATTATTCTCTTAAAGATGACCATTTTCTTTTTCTTATATAAAGACTCATGAGTTGTTTTTTTGGGGGGGTTATGCTGCCTTTTTTTACAGTTAAAAAATCCAGATCTTCCCTATTTTGAACAACTTCTTGATTGAGAGTGAACACAGAAAAATTAACATCACAGATTGCAGGGTGTTCACTTTAAATTATACTTCAGTATGGTTTTCCTACCCTCATAAAGAAGTAGAGCAGTATTGTCTTTAATAAAGCATTCTTTTCTTCAATTATCTCTTGTAGGAATTCACTGTTCACATCTCATTATCATCAAAACGATTCTTGTACTACAAAAGTTTCAAACACCTTTTTTGTCTTTGTTAAATTACATTATATTTCCCATTTACATGAATGGAACCTGGAGATCTGGCTCCTGTTTTGACAGCATGAGATGCTATGATGCCTCTGGATAAATCAAGAAAATACTGCAAACATGATTTACTTAACCATTTGTAGGGTATCAATAAGAGTTTTCTTAATCTTGAACATAAAGAACCTCAAGGAAATGTAACACTTCAATAATAGCAATAGACTTCTGAAACTTGAACCTCCACCATACTTTGAAGATAACAAAACTATAGGATTCAGTGTTTGATTGCTTTGGTGTAAATTAAAAGCCAGTGTTTTAGAATACTAAAAGTGCCATGCAAGTGAGTGACACTCGATAAAAAAGGAGAAAAAATTTAAAAATTGTTAAAATATTGGAAATAGAAACAAGGGGACCTTATTCTCCATATTTAATATAACCTGTATGAAACTTCCAGGTTATTTTCCCTCAGATAAGAATGGAATTTGGGACTTCAGATATAATTCTGTAGGTCCTGATTCTCTGTTCACTGAACACATGTGTATGGGTTGCTGAATAAAGAATATGTATCTTTGCTACAATCACAGCACTGCTCACCATATAGACACATGAACTTATTTCCTGAAGATTCAAGATTAAAACAGGAGATCAAAAGTGAGACTAAATGTGCCAGTGAATAAGGGAACTGCATCAGAATTTCATAGTTTATGTACATTTTGCTGAAGCTTTCAAGTGCTATTTTGGGGGAAGTTGGATGTGTAAGTTCAAATGAACTTGTAATATGGAAGAAAACTTGTGCTGTACACAGCATGGAGTTACCCATTTGCCGCTAGGCAACTGCTGTAGTGTGAATCTTTAGCAAGAAAGCCATAATTCTGATGCAGACAACTGAAGACCAGCTTGAGTCCAGGATGGCCATAACCTTGCTCACACGTGTTTGTCAACTTCTGTCAGCTGTCTCTGTATTGCTGACATGAATGTTGCGATGTCAAGCTTTAAAGACAGCTCCGTACCAGTTTGGTTTACACCACTTATCTCTAACTGTGGTTGGACACTGATAGATATAACAGAATATTTTCTGGTATAGTCTTTTTAAAACATTTTACAGCTTTGGCTTGATATAATGTTAAGCCAGGTTGGAATCTAATGGTTAGCTAAGTTTATTAAAAAACAAAAAAAAACAACACACCATCTCCTAAAAATTCCAGGTGTAAATGACACGCTTCCAGGATGCCCAGGCCAAATTATTCAAATATTTTGAGCCTGTATTCTAGACATACACAGTGACATCTAGTCAGCATGTGCAAACATTGCATATCTACCTACAGTTCTGGCACGAGTGCAATGGGATTCTATGCCCCAGTATAAAATTGTGCCCAAGATTTCCACTCACTTACCTCACTCTGAATGTAGTATAGTTCTACCATCTTCAGTACTGAATCTAAAGCTGTACAAAACAAAGTGATGCAGTTTCAGAGCTGCATTTGATATAGAGTGCTTCCATTTTAAATGTAAAGGTATTCTATCTGAATGAAAGCTGATATTTCATGAAAAAATAAGATTTTATTTTAAACAAAATTATTATTAGAAAGAATTATGTCAGAAATATTACCTTTGCCTGCATAGAGGTAAGTATATATATTTTAGTAATATGTTTAAATTATGTCAGAAAGCATATTTTTGTAATGATTATTAGAGGTTACATGACATTAGTTATTTCATTATTCATATTCAATATTAACAATGTATTAAACTGTAATAAAAGTATTCAGCCTCATTCATTGCGAACTAGAAGTGAGAGCTGTGAAATTTTATCCTTGAAACCTATTAAAGGTGCAGAATTAGAAGAATGTAAAAAAAGACAACGAAGTTAGGATGGTATTTCTGAGAATCTAATGATGATAAAGGAAGACTACTCATTAGGCAGTATTTTTACTTTATATTCCTTTTGGTTCAATAAAAATGCCTACCTAGTCTTTGTACAATGCCAGAATTTGTGCTAAAGTGAGAAGGATTATTAATATACGATACTAGAATGAGACTTGGGTCTTTGGTGTTGACTTTGTCGGTTACTACCTTGGTGACAAATCACATCTTTATACTTGTGCTGACCTCAGCCTTTGACTGTCTTGTTTATTTTGATTGCAAGCTCTTTAGAGCAGATTTGCAACAAGGATAGCTGTGTTACGAGCTTGGTGACAACAGCTCTTGTTTCTTGAGTGTTCCTCCAGTGCAAATAACATAGTCAAATTTGTAAGTATCAAAATTACATATCAAAGAAAAAGAAAAACATGAAAAGAAAAACAAATTCCAGCAATGCTACTTCCCCTACAAGGGTTGTCTGCCCTCTCTTTAGTACAGTCCATAGCTGCCATCCCAATTCAACATCAGTGCCATCCTTCTGCGCAGAAATCTGCAATCCCGTTTTCTCCAGTTTAGTGCTTCTTAACTAAAACTTACTCTGAGTGTGTGGTGCACGACCAGATGAAGGATGACAGATCTCTGACAACTGAGTCCCAAATTCTGCACTGTATCTTGTAGATTTGGTAGAAGCAAACTTTGTTGGACTAAGCAAAGCTATAATTCTGCTAGTTGAGCTTGGCTGTCAGCAGTGCCAGCTTAGCTCATTTTATTCATTTTAAATTCAAAGTTTATCAAAAAGAAGGGCAAAGTCTCTGCAGAGGCCAAATTAAGTATGGCTGCATGTGTATGAGCTAGCAAGCAATTGGTCTTTTCACAGTTATTAGAACAAAAGCATCAGCTCCATTGTTTTAATGTGCATAGTAGTTCCTAACTTTTCTATTGCCCTTTTTTAAATTTTTATTTTATTTTTATTTTTTTGGTGGGGGCGTGGAATCTCAGCCTTTCACAAAGGAATTTGTTAGCTTTATCTTAATTTTGCAGCTGGTGAAACCATGGCATGCAGAAGGGAATTGAAGCACCTAAGGGATTATTTTAGAATGGTGAAAACAGAGGATAAATCACCAGGTTCTCAACCCAATGCACTGTCCTTTACATCAGAAAGGAGACGCAACTTGAGGATCAGCATTATGGCTAAGACACTGTGCTTACTTTGAAAAAAAAATGTTATTTGCCTTGATGAAAATTTCCAAATCTGGCTGTTTAGAACAAGGGCTAAATATCTGCCTTGTTACCTAGTCAACTTAATGGCAAGCAGCTTCTCAAATTTACAACTTACTCTTGCATTTTCTTCTTTTATAGGACTATGAACGGTGAGGAGCTCATGAACTGAAACTAATTAAACTGAAACTAATTAATGTTTAATTGATAATTCATTGATAGTTCGTTGATTATTCCTCAGAGAGAGATAATGTCAAATGCACCTCACAAGGACATAGACCACAGCAGGGAGAAGTCAGGAAGGCAAATGGTGCTCAGGATCAAACATTGCTTGTACTTATTTTTAGGATCTTGACATGACTGATAGAAAATCTCCAAATGGAAAAGGAAGCATAAACACTTCTATATCTTCTGAAAGTAATGTGGCTAGGAAAATTAGTCATATTTCATTTCCCACTGTCTCTTAAGCTATATGTTGACAAACCAGACTATTAGCTGTCTTTGGAGAGTATTACTAATTAACTCTGTAACCTAATCATCAGAGTTACTTTGATGTCCTCGGGAAAAATCCATTTCTACATATTATTTAAAACAAAAACACAGCACTAAGAGAGATTTTTATTGGCTTGGCCAATGATTTGCAAGTGAATCATAGGACATAATGCATTGCTGTTTGAAGTTGCACTTGGTGCCTTTTAATAAGATCCCACTGTTTATGGATCAGATGGAGCATTGTCTGTCTATTTACATTTTTTTTCCTGTGCAAAGCATCACTTTTAATGCCAGTCTGCTGAGACTGGCAGAGATCAGCAGAGACAAAATGGCATAATTAGAGCAAAGGTGCCAAAAGAGATGTTTGGCTCTTTTTGATCTGCAGCTCTTCAGTCCTTTTTAGGCCAGCAGGCAGTATTTATTAAATACTCCGAAAACCAATTCATTTGGTTTAAATTATGCTGGCAGCATAAAATTGTGTGCAATTAGCAGAGAAATCTGCTGGTCTGAGCACAAGTTATAGGAATCCTTAAAGTCTGTAGTGCTAAATTCAGGATTCAGTGCCTTGTTTTAGATATACCTACATGGATGGACAGAGGTAGACCAGAGCTTGTAGTCCTCTGTATTGTCTGGATGAGAACTAGCTCTGCTTCCAAACCTGTGGAGGTGTCTTGCCTGGGTGTATTAGTCTGCACCTCTGACTAATGAACACTGCCTGCCTAATTGCACAGTTGCTCCTGGATTGTTATAGGGAAGTGTGGTTGGACTTTCTCCTATCAGTCTTCCACTGGATGAGATATCTTTACTACCATGGTACAGAGATTATGCTCTTCTCCTGTGGTGGTTTAGCTGAGAGGGTTTTGTGCCTTCTGGAGTTGTAGCTCCCATTCAATGCTCTGGTAATGATGGGCAGAATTATGCTGGAAATATTTCTCGAGAAATTGCACTTTGTGTTGTCTCACGTCCTTTAAAACTATCACTTTTCACTTTTAAGGATGAAAAAGCTGCTTGTGGTACCTCTTGAGGGCATCGTTAATCAGGTCTTACTGAATGCTCATCAATTTAGTAGATTTATGTGTATTTATTGTCATTGTAACATTTCATGTTCAGCTACATCTATTACATGGAGTCTGTGCAAAGCTAGGTAGATGCATATTCAAGACTTGACAGGTACATTGCTCATTTACTGCATCAGGGGTAGATTCTACCCAGCCAAATCAGAGAACCTCAGCTAGCCATATAAATACACTTAAGATTGGTAGCATTTGAAATAATGGGTGAGGGCACAAACTAAAATGAGGATCCAGTTGTATCGTATGAATTCATAGTGAGAAGATGTTTCCAACCTAAACACATGTAGAGGCAAATGTGTGTATGGAAAAAGTCACAGAATAGTGAAGTGTTGTATGCAGAATGTCTCAGCAGAATGTTTACAAATCTTGGCATGAACCCCTTTCTGGGGTTGTTCCCTTGTTCCTCTTCAGCTCTGCTGTGTCAACACAGGGCTGTCATTTGTACACGGATACGCAGATGTCATAGTGGATTGTAATTCCAGATCTCCAGCTCATTAAAAATCAATGCTTATTCATGATAACAGTAAAGTTAGCTGATTTACAGCATACAAAGACTTTTAACGAAGTTTGTGTTAGTGCTTCTAGTAATTTTAAGATACAAGATTCTAAAGTCAGAATGCAAAATGTCCTGCCTCAGTTAGGTATTGAATCCATACTTAGATTGAGAAGGATATAGTCAGATTTTTGATGAGTGGATCCACTGGGAGCAGTCACTCTGAGGCTCTGAATCCTCTGAGACTGCAGTCACTCATGTCATTGCCTATGTAGGAATGTGGGTGCTATACTTCAGACCACCTAGTTTGAAAAATTTGTATGAAGTACTGCTATTAGCGACTAAATGTTTCAGTACTTCCAAACACTCCTATTGCCTTTGACTTTCCTTCATTTGTAAAACTAATGGCCTTGATGCATAGCTTTGCATTACTTTGATCTAGTGTAAAGAGATAACCTTTGCAAAAATTGGTTTAGCTTTCCTATAGTTTCCCAATAGGAATGGATCAAGTTCTATAATTTGGACCTTTATCCCACTGGGCTGCTGCTAACTTCAGTGGTATAGAGCAAATCATCTACAAAAGTAAATTGGCCAAAATGCCTTTACTGAATTAAGCGTAATGTTCCCAGGTTGATTCTCATTCTCAGGCTGGATTACTTCTAAAATTAGCCTATTTCTGAGAATGGTTCTTTTCCACTCCGCTGAAAACATCCTTTAATTTTGAACAGTGCTTTGAAATGACCTCATAAGGTGACATAATGACTTTTCACAAGGAGATCTGGAGACTGTAGGAACATGTCGAGCGAGTATTTCACATACATCTGGATGTACTGTGTGACATATTAACACCACAGGCATATCTGTTATTCCTGAGGGGCTAACCAAACTTCACAATCTTGGGCAGATGCAGTAGATAGGGCTGACAGAGCAGACAAAGTCTTATCACTGGTTACTATAGCAGGCAAGAGATGAATGCAAGGGAATTCATCAGGACTTTATCTTTGTGCTGTGTGATGTGCAATTAATATAAAGCATGTGGCTATCTTAGAAATAAGTCATAGACTTAGATGAACTAAGTACATATCATGAATATAAAGCAGAAAGCGTTAAGGATTTAATTTCTGTCACTCACCCAATAGCTTGAAGTTTGGTTTCCAGAGATTGTACCTCTATCTCTCGCTGAGCTTGATCTCATCTGCAAGATCAAAAGAGTCATTAGAAACATGGATGGTAGCTAGCCAAGTCAGATTTACTCAGAAGCTGCAAATCACTAAATCCACAAAAGTGATAATATTCCATGTGGTATTTTTGTTTTTAAACTTCTGAGTGGTTGTTACAACAGACAGATCTGGCAAGAGTTTGAATCCTAGAAGTACATTTTGTTGCCTTTCATACTCATATAACAGATCAGTATCACAAAAGCATGAAGTCATAGAATCAGAAAATGGATTTAGGCTGCAAGGGACCTTAAAGATCATCCAGTTCCAACCCACCTGCTGTGATCAGGGACACTTCCCACTAGAGCATTTTGCCCAGGGCCTGATCCAAGCTGATTTTAAACGCCTCCAGGGATGAGGTATTCACAGCTTTTTTGTGCAATCCTTTACTCTCCGTAAAGGATTTCTGCCTAACTTCTAACCTTAATTTCCACTCTTATTCTGAAGCCTTCCCCCCTTGTTGTATCACTATCGACTGACATTCACCTACATTATTATTTTAAAAACCTACTTCCTCTTTCTTTCTGAAATCTTCTTTAGAGTATTCTACTTGGAGTGTAAAATCTCTGAGGCAGAGACTAGTTTTCCATCTTCTGCCTTTGCCATGGCTTCTAGGTACCCCAACAGTACCACTGCCAATAAAATAATAGTCTGTTCTCCCTTGTTCTCCTCTTTCCTGGTCTTGTGTCAGACTCTTGCTTTACGCTGTAAGATTGCACTTCTATTTGACTATTTACTATCATTATTTTGATCATTACCTTCCTGCTGTGTTCTGTCTTCATTTTTCTTTTGCTTCAAAACTGCATAACATTGAACAAAAAGAGGAAGAACAGTTAATAGTGGCAAAGTATTGCATTATCACTAAAAACAAATTGAGCTGTTCCTTCCAGTGGTTTTGGTGACCAGCAGTTCAACACCTCTTTACCTGCCAACTGCTTCTCGCTAACACCTGAATGCAGAACTGTCTGTAGAAATAGGCAAAAATAGCAAGTTGCCTGTAATAGCAGGTTATTCTGGAGCAGTAGTGTGGTCATGACCTTCTGATTGCTCTTCCTATGCCAGAGCACTGCAGAATCCAGCTGGGAGCAGCTTTTAATGAGGCTGAAGAAAGGCAGTTGATAGGTTCAGCACTTGGTATGGTCGCAGAAGCAGCAGGTTCCCTAGACAGCAAAAATGGCACCAAAATCAGATCTCTGGAGCTCTAGTACTGAGCCTCTCACTCAACTCTGTATTCAGGTCTTTCTCTTTCAACAGCAGAATTATGGCTTTCTTTTGTAATTTCCTTCCTCATATATAAGCTCAGTTAAACCACAGTAACACTGCCTTGTGGTTTAATTTTAAATTTTGCCTGCCACTGAAAATTTTTTTTACTGAAACAATCCCTGACATGACCACAGGTTGGACCCTGGTGTCTGCAATGTAGAGAAATTATTCAAGGATAAGAGTGAATGTGCTCTGGGCTAACACCGCTCGCCTTGCAGGGAAGAGTCAGAAGAAGCGCTTTTGAAGATGCTGAGTGTTTTTAACTAAGGCACTAATGAAGCAATGGCTTTGCAAATAAAACAAAGGTGTAAGCCTTTCCACTAATGGTTGACCTCAGCAGAGAAGAAATGATCTCCTCAGGTCCTAGGTGGGGTGTGATACAATTCAAAAAGCTGCTAGCAACCATCACTTGCAACATCAAGAACTGGGATGTGTGAGGACAAGTCTGTACCAGCAGAGCTTTGCAGAAGGAAGTACTATGGGTACTGTGAGATCTCTTCTGACTTATTGTACCAGAAATAATTTTCGTGCTGGTATTAGCAGTATTTGTCTCGCTTCTGACATGACTTCTCAAAGGCTGCATTTTTGCTAATGCTCCAGAGCCTGTTTTCTGTCTTCTAGTTCAAATGACATGGCACATGAATAAATTCCCTGTCTTTGGACTCACAGCAAGCAGTATTGGCCAGACTGCAGGAATGATGCCTCTTCATGTGCTATCTATGCACTTAATTATAGATTAAATTTTATTTTCAACAGCTGCCAATCTGGCACATTGCAGAAGTTAAATTTAAATTAGAATACAAAGAAAAAAGCTCTGAGTACTCACCAATGAAGAGAATCTGTTTTGCATTTGCTGCATGTGTGTCAGTATGTCTGGTATTGTGTAATGTCATATTAGCAATGAGACAATAGTAAATTATGGCTAGCCTTTCAGTTGTGCAGACTATAACCACTTTGGTATAAATAAAGAGAAAGCAAGGGATTAGAAGCGGTTTTAGGATCAGTTGCTTAGAGACAAAGGGGTAATGTTTAATGTTCTAAGCTACATTGATTTTTCTTGATGGAAAAAGTCAAAGAAGGAATAATTTTCACTTTTCAAATAAATTATATGAAGACCTTATAAATTAATTTCTTAGTAGTCAGGTAGAGTTTAATTACACTAGACAAAGATAAGGTGGCAACTTTCTCAGTACTTCTCCCCTGAGGGTAACCTTCAGAAACGGATTCAGAACATCATTAAATCTTAGGCTCTGGAGACTGATTTGGTTTTGTGACCATTTATAATCCAATTAACAGTAAACAAATAGACAAACGCACAAACAAATTCCAAGCTCCATCCAAATTGTCTACACAAAGTACATTAAAGTTTAACTTTGGTGCAGAAGATGCACTAAAAGAGGTGCAATAAAAATTGTTTCTTTTAGCAAATTGTAGGTATAAGCATATTTAAAATTTTATTTTTTTTCTAAAGAGCCTGATGGCCTCCAACATGCTTCCCATCAGCTCCTTGTTACTATTGTGTTTTGCAAAGCAAAAATAAGGAAAAAAAAGAAAAGTATTACAACATTTCATCATATGTAGCAGGATTTAAAACTTCTTTGGAGAAATTACACCTTGTTATCTGGAAATACAACTATACATTCTGAAAAAAGTCAAGGATGACTTAATGCAGAAACTCATCTACTTAGGAACACCAGCAAGTGAAAGCTTATTTCCCTAGAGCTCTGTTTTCCACCAGTTCCCCACTGAATACAGAATGAAGTTAAAGATTTCTGTCTCATGTTCAAAAGCCTACAGAGGATTTATTGTTTTTGTTTTTCTTAGCTATAATTGGGACCTACTATATTAGGTAGCTTGCAACGTCATATCTGGACAGTTCCTCCACTGGCTCCACTGCAATAAACAAACAAACAAACAAATAAATAAATAAATAGAAGAACAAGACTGGGTAATGATTTTTTGGGCAAGTTCACAAAGCAAGCTGGGAATTAAGCCAAATCTTGCGACATTCACACTAGTTTCATAGCAGCCAAATCATACTGGCTGCCAAAGCTACTCAAGTAAGCACATCTTTCTCCACAAGCATCATCTCTCATAAGAACTTCTAATGTAATAGTGAAATTTCTAATCACAGGACACAAAACAGGATCCTGTTTTATGTCAGTTGCAAAATTTTTTTAGCAAGCAATTAGAGTATCAGCCCAGCAAGGTCTGCAGACGTGCTTGTTCTTTTGATTTAACTTCCCAACAACCAATGCTTTTCTCCAAAGCTCTAGCCCAAGCAGGAGAAGAAGAAGAATGAAGATGGAAAGATAGAAAAGAAAGTCACTGTCCTTAAAAGTCTTCTGGTATCTAGGTATCACAGAGTCAAAGACAATATGCATAGATAGATTAATAGAAAGGAACGCATGGAATAAAATTTTGCTTAATAGTATTTATCATTCATAAAATGTATCACTAGATCATCTTGAAACTTCTATATCTCCCATCTTTTCCCATTAGAAACTTTAGCCCCAGATGTTTCCTTTTTATCTCTTGGCTTTGTGCTGATACATTATGTGTATATCTGCACTTGCATGTATGCCTGTGTGGGCTGACTGCTACTTGAAGGATTACCTTTTCAGATACATTCCCAGTGAAACAGATACCTATGCAAACTTGTTTTGCAGCTGTACTTCTAGATGAAGGCTTAGGAGGTGAGATTCTTAATAAGATTCTTCTATAAATTTGGTCAGCAAAGTTTTTTTGGACAAACATCAGCCATCCTTCCTATGTGCCCTGGACAATACACCTAAATCGCATAATGACAGAGGAGCTGAATCTGTCTTAGTGAATGCAGAAAATGCAAAAATGTAGAATGTAGAAAAGCATGAATACTTGTCTTCCATATTTTACATTAAAGAGGTAAAAAATTAGTGTAATTACAATGAAGTGCAGCTGTTGAATATCTAGACAGAGGTACATTTAAAGGCATGTACTTATATGTATCCTTGTCTGAAGATTCAACCTAACTTATTTATTATTATCTAACTGTCCACACCTGCTGATGCTTAGGTGTGTTGGTGAGCTACTATTCAAGAAGAAAAGAATTGTGATTATAATCTGTATTGTTATTAACAAAAAGCACATTTGTCTTGAGACAAAGCTTAAATCACATGAATATGTAACTGTATTATAACATCTGCCAAGAGGTTTGCAGGATGCAGTAAACAGAAGATGAAGTAATTAATTAAGGAATTACATCCACAAGGTGAAAAGTCCCCTAAGATGACTATGCCAGAAGCTATTTTAAGGAAAAGATCTAGGGTTTCTGCATCTGAATAATTTCACGCAAAGCTTTGAAGGCAATTTTTGTGTGCATGTAAATATATCTCCCCTCTTGCAAAAATACTCTCAATCCTGGGGTCTCATATTTTTTGTGACAGATCCCAAAAATCTCACAGGCTGTTCTTATGTGATGAGGCTCTTTGAAATCTTGGGCACATTATCTAGCATTCAATGTGCCTAAAAGTTACAGAAGAGGATCTTTCAGATGCTGAAATGTCTTTATTTATTCAGAGGAAGAGGACTGTGTAGATGTGTGTAAGCGATGGTGTCCATGGCTAATGCTGAGGATGATCATCTCATTCCTGACTGCTTTTCTGAGCTCTGTCCTTGGCAACAATGAGCAGCACAGGATGTCTTTTCCTCTGCTCACTGTGTTGTCTTTCTTTCACCTGTATTTCAGTGATGCAAAGACTACGCAAATGGACAGATTTTTGTTCACTATAAGACCCTTTTAAATCACTAGAGCAAAGAGTCTAACTCAAGCTCACAGAGAATCATAGAATCATAGAACAGCTTGAGTTGGAAGGGACCCCAAGGATCATCAAGTTTTGATCCCTCTGCCACCGGCAGGGCCATCAACCTCCAGATTTGATACTAGACTGGGTTGCCCAGGGCCCCATCCAATCTGGTCTTGAACACCCCCAGCGATGGAGCATCTACAAAGAATAAGACATTTCAACTGTAGCTTTCCAGATTGGTGCAATAACAAGACACTGAATATTAATGGCAATTTGACACAAGTTTCTCAGTCCTGTCTGATGCTTTCTATTTTTTGGATGCGTCACTGTGAGAAAAAGGAATTAAAGAATATCTCTTTAGCACATGAGTATCTTCTCCTCCTACTAGTTATTTTGAAATATGCTGTTGTTACTTTCCATGTGACTAAATGTTTGGCTTAAGACTTCTGAAATGTCTTGTAAAATTCATGTATGCATAAGGGCACAGTCTCATGTAATACATATACAACTCTTCTTGTTATTGTTTCTATCCATTTGTAATAGCTTCCATAATGCTAGGAAAAAAAACTATATATGCACTAGCATTTGTGTGCTTCATATATTTATTTCATGAATGCTTTTCTTTTGTTTGTTTATTCTCATTTTAGAGGAAAAATAGATCTCTTTTAATTTGATGACCTCCTTGGTATGCTAAACACATGTCTTTCTGCTCTGTTTTTCATATTAGATTGTATTTTTGCTCATCAAAGTAGAATAATTCCATTTTCCAGTCTTTTTAAAGTAACATTAATAGTTATCTCTGGTTTGTTTTAGATAATGAGCAGGTTGAAAGGAACCTTCTAAAAAAATTTCATACCATTAATAAAGCAAGCAGGGAAACAAACACACAAATAAAACACAGTGAAAGATAAATAAGAACAATTTCCCGTTTTCCTTTCACTAATTTCTGGCAAGATAGAGTATTTCTTCTCATTTTTATGTTCTTGCACATATTTCAATAAAGGCTTCTGTTTGTCAAGGAAATATCTCATGGCCCTTAGATAGAGGAAGACAGGGGCAGTGTATGTTGTTTATACATAGTTGATGAAAGAGCAAATATCATCAACCAATTCAATTTCAATACTAGGCAGCAAAGAAAATATATGGTATTTTTAAATGCATTTATTTTGAAAATCAGAGCCTTTCAAAACCATGTCTGTCTTACACACCTTTCATACAAGATGTTTTGGGAACACAGGTACCATTGATAGTTGTTTTATACCAGGTAATTTGCAGCACACACAGATGTGCAGGAATTGCACTTGTGTAGCATGTCATAAGACTCAATGGAAGCACCTCCTCTGCTTCTGTTTGCTTATCCAGAAACCATGACCAAACCCAAGCAAAATGGTTCCAGTAGCAGAAAATTACTATTCATTATGATCTATATTTTCAAAAATTTCATAGATTAGTAGAATGGCATGGATTGGAAGGGACCTTAAACTCACCAAGTTCCAATCCCCTGTCCCCCACTAGATCAGGCTGCCCAGGACCTCATCCAATCTAGCCTTGAAGGTCTCCAGGAATGGAACATCCACAGCAGGCAGCCTGTGCCAGCACCTCATTGTCCTCTGAGTAAAAAATTTCTTCCTGATATGTAACCTGAATTCCCCCTCTTTTACTTTAAAGTCATTCCCCCTTGTCCTGTCACTATCAGTTTGCGTAAAAAGTTGGTCTTCTCCTGTTTATAACTTCCCTTCAAGTACTGGCAGGTGGCAGTGGGGTCTCCATGTAGCCTTCTCTTCTCCATACTGAACAAACCCGACTTCTTCAGCCTTTCCTCATTGGGGAGATGCTCCAGCCCTCTGATCATCTTCATGGCCTCCTCTGGATCTGTTCAACAGCCATACATCTTTCTTGTGTTGGGGGCCCTAGGCCTAGACGCAATACTCCAGATGAAGCTTCATGAGGTCAGAGAAATGGAAACCTGGTCTTCAGCTTACAGCCTAGACTGGGCTGTGAATACCACATCTCCCAGCCTAGTTTCTTGTGGTCCTTCACCTTAGCTGTGCCTAATTACTGCATTAAGTTCTGGCATTTTTCCCATAAATGAAAGTGAGAAAATCCATTGTAAAATCAATTGATTCAACTATGAGTCTCAGATAATAAAAGATGACTATTAAAATAAATAAATAAATAAGGTGGCTATTACAATTCAGAATAACAGTAATTATCTGAAAGTTTAAGAGGAGTGTTACAGCCGAACTGCACAGGTATGAACCAAAAAACCACCCAACCAACCAATCATCAACAAAAAATCTCCACCAATACCAAAACAAGCAGATTCAAGTAGCCAGCATTGTAGAATGAGAACATGAATTTCTGCAGATGGCCATCCAGAAATATTTTGTTCACCAGTCTGTCAGATCTAAATTCGTATCAGCAGAGAACAGAACTGTGTTGCCTCTTAACACTAATTGTAAATGGAGCTATTATGAAGCCAGGGAAGTCATTATGATAGCTCTTTTTCTAAGTCATCAGGCAGCCTGTAAAACATGCCGTGTTTATGATTGTAAGCATTGTATGGCTATAAGAGCTGTACATCACGCCTGTCGTTCTGCGGGGACACCTGCTGACTGTTCATATGCCAGTTTGTAAGAAGGTACGCAAACAGTTTAGCTACAAAATCTTCCTTTTGTGTCTCATGAAACCAGATTGAGCTTTGGCTTATCACCCTCCAAATAACAGTTGAATACACTGTCCTTTTAAGATTCAGTGCAAGAAAACCAAGAATAAAATATGTATGCCAAATGCATTGTTTGTTCAAGGATGGAAAATTTTAGTTTGCTGATGCTATTAAAAAAATTGTGCCATATTTAGACGTAAAATACCTCTTGATGCTTTTTGCCCCAGGGAAAGTTCTACAAAATAGAATTACTAATCCAAATGTGAATATAGTGAGAAAAGGCAGTGCGGTTAGCCAAAGATAGTATATTCTGGCATAGCAGGGGGTAAAATATCCCCTATTGGTTCCTAACCTCCTCCACAATGTGCTTGCCTTTTGGTCCTATGGCAAATAAGTGGATGGGCTACTGCCTGGCTGCTCTGTACCTCTCATTCTATGCCTTTTGTTGTGTTGTGTGGAACAGAGGAAGGGTTGCTTTAACTTGTATCTCTGCTCTGCAGCTGTGCTACTGGTGCTTCCCCTGCTCTTTCTTACCTTGGTTGCTGGGGTTGTAGTAGGGTTCAGTGAACTAGCATTTTTTGCACAGCAATCATTGTTGAGGACAAGTGGTATCTGTCCTTGATTTCTCTATTTCATGCAGCAGTGCTTGAGGACACAAATATCTGCACGAAGTGTTTATGGGCTGCATAAAAAAACTGTCCCCGACTTTCATGCTCACTCATCCTTAACCCTGTAGATTTAAGAGATATACATAATAAATGATTCATTATGAGAAATTATCTCTGGAGATTTTTTTAATCTTATCAAAGCCTAGACTATGTCAATCATATGCAAAGTCTCAAATTGAATTACTTCTCATAATCAACCACTCTTAAGTTTGCATCTCATTTTCACCTTTTTTTTTTTTTTTTTTTTTTTTAAGGGGATCTGATTCTTAGTTCCTCTTTTGCAAATTGAAGGAAAGAAATAATATAATTTTAAACTCATCTTCAGGACTCAGAGCCATCAGCTGAACAGCCTCTGAAGTCTTAGGATTTCCAATAAACTTTCATAAAAAAAATAATCAATCACTTCAGGGAAATATATTTGTATCCTACTGGTTGCATACAAACAGAATAGACATAACACACATTTAATTAGATGTTTTATCATGTAGCACAATATGAATGGTGCTAAACTACATATCTCATTGCGACAATGGCTTGTGACATAGCAAAGTGAGCTGTTAATGTTACTAATGACATTTCTGAATGTACAGCCAATAACTGGATAGACTTTGAGAAAAAGTAGGTTAAAAAAAAGTCAACTTTTCAAAGGTAGAACTGGAAAAAGCATCCAACAATTATCCAGATTCATGGAAATTGACTTGAGAGTCTTTATCATGAGTTTCTAATATGCATGTAGGGATCTTACCATTAAAAACTAGATAAAAAGTGGAGAAAAATAATTTTTAAACAACTTTAGGGAGGAAGTATACAGCCTGAATTGTGCAGCTTCCATTAAAGGTAATGAGTCTGTCAGTGTGCATTTCTTGCATTGAAAATGTGCCCTTGATAGTCTCATTTACTCTCACCTAGAGACATTTCAAACTTCAGCCAGGAATGTGCTGCATATGACCAATCAGGAGCAGCTATAATTTTTTTAATCTGCTTAGTGCATAAAACTAATGCAGGACTCACCCATCTCCTGTTATTGTCCACACTGACAAACCACCACCTTGCTGAGCCACAGGCACATTTTCTTACCAGAAAGAAACCAGCCACTTCAAGCCAGCAATTATCCAAGTCTTGTTTTTAATTTAAGCTAGGATAGTAGAAGGCAGGTAATTGAGAAGGTAGAGCAAAGATTCCCATTCTCCTCTGGTGATCCAGCTGGAATTTCTTTTCTGTGGGGTGTGTATTGGTGCAATGGATTAATTTAAGACTGTTGCTAAATTTCCACAGGCTAGGAGCAGACGCAGGGATGGAGTGTGCTGAGGGGCCAAGTGTTTTGATGGGCACCTCCCTTGAGTTCCTGTAGAAAAAAGAACATGTCTTTTCCTACAAAATTTGAATATCATTTGTAGATTTATATGTATTTCTGTTGAACCTATATTCACCCATAATGATTGAAAAGGCACCCACTTGTTTGGCAGGAATTTGAATGAGTTAAAGACTTAATTTCTCTGTAAAACTGTATGTATCCCCTGTATGTACTAACAGCACTCTTTATAGCCACGTTCTACCTACATCAAGACACTCATCTATGAGATCATGCAATGTAAATTCTTCTCAGTTTTTTAGCCAGAACATGTAAGAAACTGTGCAATTTCTGTTTCTCTAAGCAAAAATGTTCATCTGTATTTTTGTTTCCCCTCTCTTGACTGTAATGCTTGAAAGAATCCTATTCATATGTTTAAAAATAAAAAATAAAAAACCAAAATGGATATGTGAAAGGTCATCAAATATGGAAAACTTTATTTTACGTTATGTTTCCTTGGAAAATTTTGAGTGGATGAAAAAGACTTCAGAATGACAATACATGTGGGACATAAACTCTCAGTAGTTCCAGGTAGAGCAATATCTCGTTTTTCAGAAATTCATTTAAGCCTTGGCACTTTAAATAATTAAACCACAAAAATGTAGAAACTAAAGTGGATGTGATTTTGACGTATGTTAAAAAAATCCCACTTCTTCTTTACTGCACGATTTGGTTAGCAACCAATCAGATGAGGAAAGTGCAGTCCATTCCCAATATGCACAGTGCACACAAAGCCCTGTATCTTATTAAAAGATATGGTGTGGAGCCAAGATCCTAAGTAATGCAGGTGCAACTGAAATATCCAGTGATGATTTGGCCACATATATATGGATTACCAGCACCTAATATTGGCGAGAGGAGAGGAAAGGAAAGGTCCCACCTGCATTCTACATATGTGGCAGGTGCAGTTTAGTCTGTCGACTCACAGTTGCAAATGTAACATCATTATTAACTCTACCCTGTTCTTTGTTAAGAGTCTTCATGCTGGGTAGGGTGCAGTGCACAGGCTTTTGTCGTTTTCCTCTTTACTAAATACCTTCATTTCTATTCCAGCAAAGGCAGAATGCAAGAGAATAGGAGGCAAAAGATTACGGCAAGGCTTTTTCATAATCATAGAATTAATCATAGAATGGCCTAGGTTGAAAAGGACCTCAAAGGTCATATATTTTCAACTCCCCTGCTGTGGGCAGGGTTGCCAACCACTAGACCAGGCTGCCAGGTTTTAGATGTGTTGTGTGTGGGAATGCATGTTCTTAAATCCTAGAATAACCACTTGCATTTCTATACACGTAGAACCATTTTGAAAGATGACAGGCTGGCCCGGAAATGTTACCAATCAGTGTTTGAATGGGGCTTTTTAGGATTCCTTTGTAAGAACAATGCATAAAAAACTGCATTTGGTGGTCAGATGAGTGAAGCACAAAGCATTAGTGAAATCAGTGATATTAAAAACCCCAGTTTTTATAACTCTTGTTCAGTAAAGGGCAGACTGTAGAGGAAGCTTCTGACTTACCTACCATATAGAACTGTCTCTGCCTGCCATCACAAGAAACAAGCGATACAGGTCCTACAATCTTCTTGTTCTTTTACACTGCAGAGAAGAGGCAGCCCATGTACATGCTACCTTTCCTCTTCTCCAGTAGTACAGACAGAGTACAGAGAAAGAAAAAGACCCATTTCAAAGAAAGTAATGTGCTTCCCAGAGCCTGTGTACCTTCACATCATTCTCATGCAGATGATTTCCTCAGACATGTATGTTACCTTGCTGTGCTCTGGTTTTGCTTTTATTATTAATCTTGCAATTCTGATCTCATCTCTGGGTTGGTGGGCACATTTCAACCTGTAGATTACCCATTCAGTTCTAGTTTCCTGTGTGATAAATGTGTTGAACAGTGGCCAAATTTCATGCCAGATGTATCTGAACTGTAGTGGTAGATTAAATAATTCTTGCAAACCACAGTTCTACAAACATTTCTAAAGTACATTAGGACATTTTAGGGATTAAAAGCAATTATAAGCTTGCCTTGCCATTCTCTAGATATACTGGCTTGCTTTTCTTATTTACAGGTAATATTAATAAGGATCAAGAAGCAGAACAAGTCAGAAAGTACTATCCCACAAGATATTCTGGAGTTCCAAATTATGCTTTACTTTCAATTCAGTGAAAATCTCAGTTACACTAGCAATTCCAATCCCTTTTATTTCAGTAATGCTGAAACAGAATATTATGTTAAACTTAAAGAATTAATAATACATAAAGAATATGAAAGGTTATAAATTAAAGTTAATAACAAAGTTGAATTAAATGCTTTCAGCTTAACAAAACATGAGATCTCAATGTGATTGAATCAAAGCAAAAGGTGAAGCATTATTCAGTCTGATACTTTTCTCTCAATTCTGGGATGGAAATTGGCATGTATGTATTACAATTCAGTGTTTCTCAGTGTGAAACAGTTCTCTTGAAAATACTTTGACCATATATTGTTTGTTAAGTAAACACACATAATAGAATGAGTCTTGGCTCCTTCAGTTTAGTAGCAGTGCATGTTTGACTCTGCCTGGCAGCGCCTGCAAAGCATTACTTTTGTTAAGTCTTCCTTATAGTAGAATAGCTGTGTCTCCATCATACTCTGAGGGCCTTGTGACAGAATCAGAAACAAAGCTTGGCTTAGATACAGGGCTAAATAACTAAGCAGTTATTTGAGTGTTGTAATAACCATCATCCTTGAGACTTTCGTTCATAGAAAAGTTAGTACTGTGCAAAAAATAAGAGTGTGAGATTACAGTCCAGGAATGTCTACAAGTCCATCTGTAGTAGACAAGAGGAAAGAAATGGCTGTTTGACCTTGTCTGGACATGTTTTGGAAACCCAAGAACCACACTAAGTTATATTAGTAAAATGGGAGTACAGAATAAAGAGTAAGAGTAGAGTAAGAGTGCAAGTGTATATTCTTACCTTAAATGCAAGCTCAAACTTTCTAGTACCACCCTTTGTAGACATCTTTATGGGCAATAAGAGAGGTTGCTTACTCAGAAATGTGTTTTCTAAGCTATTTAGCTCTCCAAGCCATTTTGAAAGCTTAATGTCTTTGAAGATGGGTTGAGGCACTTCTTTAATGCTTGTGGCATTAATAAAGAGAGAGCTGTTGTGGAATGGCTTGTGTTCAAACCTGTGCTGTCTTATAACTTGTGCAGTCTACTCTTCAGATCCAATTCCCTCTGCTCAAGATCAACAAAAGGCCATTGGCGATATTATTTTGTGACTACATGTACTCTAGTGCTTATCATGCCATCTCTCTGCCAATCTCGAGACAGTCTAGCATCCAGCAGCTGCCACCAGCAGCTGTAGGCATTCAGCACCTTTGAAAATTAGCTGCAGGATATCTTAAGCCTGATATTCCAAAAGTGATGAATCATAAATTAGAAGCTGCAGTTGAAAACATAGCTGCAGTTCTTGAATTTTTCATGAGAACTACTACAATTAAAGCCTTAGAGTAGATAAAAATAAGTGGGAAAAATCAAAAGACTTGCTGTACCCACTTGAAAGGAAGAATTCATGTGAATGATACTCACTCTAATTGTTTCAAGTAACATCTTAAAATAATGTTGATAATTTTGAAATGGTAAATAAGATTAGTAAATTATCAGTTAAGTTGCAGCAGAGTGAAAGGTCAACAGCTGGTGTGGCATCACACTAAACAGTAAAACGAGCAAACCTGTTGGTTGAAAGTTTGATAGATCCACTTGGCGTTCAGTGAGGAAAGCTGAACATCAGTAGTCATTTAATTGGGATGGAAATATCTGGAAAAAAAATGAACACAGAAAAACTAAGAGCTGAAATGCCTCATTTACCCAATTTCACATTACAGTTTCGTACCCAATATCCCATGTGTTTATCACATATTTCACAGCCAAGATATCAGATTATACTCAATAGCACAGTTTAAACAGTGTTAAACAGTGCATCACAGCACCCGGTTCTAAATTGATATTGATACCTATCTCGATGTCACATATCACCAAGAATGCTGCTAGAATAATACTGTGTATCAGAAACTCTTCTATGCATTTTGTATAACAACAGCCCCAGTTCCACGAAAAGCCCTTTTCCTCAATGAAACTTTGTAAATGGGATGTACTTAAGCCACCAAAGTTAGTGGGATAACATGCAGACCATCTCAGGTCAATGAGCTGGCTGAAAGCTCCTTGACTTTTCTTCTAAAAAAAAAAAAAGAATGTGTTTACCTTTGTGGTTTACTCTTGTCTGGCTTTGGAGTTAATCTCCTCATTGTCCACACTTAGCAAGTTTTCGGATCATGGACTAATCTCCAGTTGTTGAAAGTGGATTCCTTTCAAAAGATCATAAACAAGGAGACTTACTACAGTTATGCTTCAAAGGCAGTGGAGTCCAGGCTAGAACTAGTTTGAAGTATAAGCTCTCTGTAGCGCAGCTAGTGCAGATATCAGTTCCTAAGTATCAGCTTTTGCCATCTACAGAGTTTCTCCTGTTGATCTGTATTATTTGAGAATGTTGGCATGGCTTGTCCATCCATCTGCATTACTGTCTGGAGACTGCCTGCAACAGCAAGACAGAAAGACGAGTCTGCTTCCAGGGAGGTTGCAGAGAATAAAAAAAGCTTTGCAAGAGCCTTCCCTTGAGCATACTTTGGATAGAAATCAAGCGGGGGTTTGAAAGACAGTATACTTAGATATTTGTTCTTTTTGTTCTGACTCCACATGGACTCACACCAAGCTTTTAGGACCTATGTGTTCCCTCTGTTGTCCACTGGGGCTGAAGCGAAGGACTGAGAGTGATTTCTGCTCGACTGGTGCATATCCCCAAAGAAGTGTAAAATGTAATGCAGATGTTCCGTATTTGTGTCCACAGGATGCACAAAACAGACTTCAAGGTGGAAGGACTTTATAGGAATGAATCCTAGAGTTATTCTTCCTGTTCTTTCCATTCCCAACACAGTTTCTCTCTTTTCCATCTTTTTCTGTTTTGCATTGATTCATAGTTTTATGTTGCCCCGGAAATAGAGGGAGCATTGCTTGGTAACGTTTTGTTGTTTCGGTTGGTTGTTTTTTTTTTCTTTTAATAAAATTTGAAGCAAACCTCATTAGTTCTAAAAATCAGTATGGTGTTTCTTTATCAGTACTAGTATGTGGCCCACACAAAAAGCATCCATCCAGTGTATTAGAAATGCAGAAACTCTTTAGTAAATAAACAAATAATACAATTTGCCCTATAATCTCACAGAGGGAAGTGCTGGTGTTTTCTCCTCACTGGGCTTTCTCCACAGTACTTAAGCTTGTTACCAGAAAGAAGGATCTTCATTTTTCTTATTTAAATTTTAAGAATGCTAAGTCTTATTGGTTTATTGAATTTTTCTTCTGTAAGATTGTTGTATGTAGAGACTGCACAACTTCTTAGCAGCCCACAAATGTTAATATTTTAATGTTTATTTCCATATCTCATTTGGCTGTCAAAGAAGTAGCATTTAGTAGCACACTTCAGTTACTGCAATGTATTAAAGTAGTGCTATCTCTGAATAAATACATTATGATTCTCATGCATGATAAGAAATTTAGAATGGAGCCAGATGCTAAAAGGAAGAAAGAAAAAAAAAAAAGAATAAGAAAGAAAGAAATAGCTATGGACACCCAGAAAACAGATTGATACAAATTGGTGTATGCTTCATTGGAACAAAATGAAAAGAAAATCAATTTACATAAATAATATTCCTTCTCCTTGCACACTGATGTTGTTTAGATGAGAGTTTATAGGACTCAGTGGTGATGTCTTTCATTCTATTGGAGAGAGAAGGTTATGCAGACACTGAAGAAGAATGGGGGATAAAAAACATCCATTCTTAATGGAATATCATGACCTCTGCTAGTACTACCAAGCAGAATGTAAGTAAATGTTTTAGAACAAATGCACAGTGTTTGCAAGCTTTCTCTTTCTGTTTCTCACTGAGTTAAAGAACAGAGGGTTGTGAAGGACTGCAAAAGGTCAGACCGAGAAGTTTAGAGCTAAGAACGTTTGTGGTTTGTTCAACAGAGAATTAGAAATGAGGAAATACGTGAAAAACAAAATGGCTCATGAATGAATTGCTCAGAATTACACATTTCTCACATTTGTGTTCCACGTGCTCTGCACTGATGCCCCAGGACTGGATGTGCTGGAGCTCTAACTGCTGCAAATCAGTTTTACACCAGTTCTTGTCCCTTTTTTTCTGGCAAAGGATGGTAGTCCAGTGAATAAATGGGTGCCAGTTGTTTGCAATATGGACACATAGAGTTGATCATGTTTAACCAAATTATTTATTTTCAGAGTGTGACATTCACTACTATATCACATAGTATATGTCATAGTGTATGACAATAAACAAATTTCTTTCAATTTCTGCCATCATAAACATATTTATATATATATATATTTACCTTCTAATTTTGCAGAACAAAATGACACAGTATTAATGCCATCCTTCCTCAATTAGCAGTGAACAGACAAGGCAAGGTATCAATCTTTTTCAAGCTAACAAAAAGTTTTGCATTTATCCATAACATTTTTCCTCAGAAGAACAGTGATGACGAAATTATCACATTATATCTATACATTGGCTACGATTGTATTTTGGAATTCACAATGAGTGGGATTCTCAAAAGCACTCTGTATTGGTCCCATTAAAATCCTGCTGGCTCTAAATGGCTGTGAGAACACGCTGTTTTGGAAAAAATCCACCTCAGTATCACAAGCTGTATTTCCACGTGACAGTACATCTAATTTTAAGGTGCATTGTAGAGAATCAAAATGCCATGGCCACATGATATAGAGTGCTGGAGCAAGTTGTTCAAAATTATTAAAGGGGAAACTTGTTTGCAGTTTGCAGGTCTTATAACAGAAGCCACTGTTGCATCACAGAAGTAAGGCTTAAATGCAGCTCAAGGCACAAGCCCCGTGTTGGATGTTCTGGGTAACTATTAGAAATATGGTTGCATAACTGCATTTAGTCCTATGAGAATACATAGGGATGGGTGAGCATGTCCTGTAGCAATCAGGAAGAGAGACTGTGCAGCCACACCTGTTTGCAACTGGTTCAAATACGCTATTCTCAACACAGCTTATCAAATTCACTTACTACCTTAACTATCAAAATAAGCAAGATTTCATTTGTTTATGGAAGTGACATATGACTGAAAGAGTGTCCTGTTGTGATTTCTTTTGAGGAAAAAACAGAGCAGAATCACAATGTTACTCCAGCATCGTATAGCTGTAGATACTAAATGTATCTTTGGAATTTAATCTAATTTGCTGAGTGGAAAAGGATCATCCAATCCAGTTGACCCATGCCAGCTGTCAAAAAATAATCTGAGTAGTCAGCAAGATACAGTGTGATCTGCTCCATTTGTCAAACTTGTGAAGTTAGGGCACTTTCTTAAGTTCCCACTGCCTGAATCTATTGTAATAAATTTGGATTGCACGTCAATTACTGCAATTTATGACTACCTATCTCTCCATTCTGAATATGTATGTGATTTTAATTTAAGGCTTCCTTACTGTACAATATTTATTATCAGTTCTCTATTTTAACCAGCACTGTGATAACTGCTATTTTACACTCCTCCAATGTCTTCTCTTTTCAAGGTCATCAGTTTTGCGACATCACTGAGAATGAAGTAGGACGTATGGTTCTGTTTAATCAAATTTCATGCTCTGCTGCCTCCTTCTTATGGCCTCTGTGCTAATTGATCAAGTTTTCAATTAAAGTCCTCCATCTTTGTTTTAATTCTTTGTTAAGGTTTTTATTCCATTACATGGTTTCATGAGATCTAAGTTGGTACAAAATGCAAACTGTCTCTGCCTTTCCAACTGTCTAGTTACCATGATTTAGCTGTATTGCTCTTCTCATTCCCCCTTTCTTATTATTAAAACCCTCAGTGGACTAACATCATCTGTTGGATTTAGACTTGAATTCCAAAAATCTGATTCATCCATCAAGGAGAGATTAGCTTACCTCTTGTGATGAGTTGTGATGGAGAAAATTTTCTCTGTGTCTCAGCCCTGTCTAGCCATCTTGCTCAACAACAATTGAGCAAATTGCTATTCTTAAAGATATCCTAAAATGACTCTTGTAACTATATGGGCCAATGTCAGGCATGTGCAGAAAACTTGCTTTATGAGAGATTTTCCTAGCAAGCAGTGATTCTATTTTCATTTTCACATTGTTTTTCTGTGGATTGAGTAAATGTTAATGTGGCAAATACGTGTTAATGCACAGGGTTGATTACTCATTCTGTATTTTATAACTCAATGTTTCAGCCCCTAAGTAGTACTATATCAAATGTGTTTTGAAATTAAAAAAAAAAAATCAAATAATCTTTTGAATCAAATGTTTTTTAAAAGGGCAAAGAAAATGCTCTGACAGAATCCATATAAATATATTTTTTTCAGTGAGGCTTTGTTTGAGTAGGGGTAGTTCTTCATTTTAAAAGATGGGCTTTTCACTTAAGTTCTGATACTTTCAACTATGAAGAAAATAGAAACCAGATAATTCTCTGAAAAATCTGCAACAACTGTCAGAAATCTTTAAGGTTTACAGTTAGGAGTCTGCTTTATGATAATCTTCAAATAAAGCATGAAAGCTTATAAAATATTCTCCATTTCCCTCTTTAAGAGAAGTAAAACGGAATTTGCTCTCCAATTTCAGCTATTGGAATGTTAAAACAGAATCAAAGCATTGACAAGCATGACTGTAGCAGAGCAATTGCATAGTTGCTGGGCTTGTGCACTTTTGAATGCTGTTTTAAAGTTCTTGTAGCAGTTAAACTCCTCCCCTCACTTTATGTTGAAGAGCATGCTACAAATATCTGTGCTTTGAAAATCTCTTTTTCTGTTCCTAATGAATATTTAGACAGTCACCAGGGAGAACCTTGAGGTGGTTGGGAGTACTTGAGCCTTGGAATTCAGGGAGCATGAGGTGAGATCCTGCTTCCATTGCAGGCATTGCCAAAATTCCTGCTTATTTCAGTATGGGCAAAATTTTAGCCTTACATCCAAGATGATATCATAGAATCATAGAATCATTGAATGGCCTGGGTTGAAAAGGATCATAATGATCACTTAGTTTCAACCCCCTGCTATGTGCAGGGTTGCCAACCAGCAGATCAGTCTGCCCAGAGCCACATCCAGCCTGGCCTTGAATGCATCCAAGGATGGGGCATCCACAACCTCCTTGGGCAACCTGTTCCAGTTGATGGCGTTGTCTGTGGATCAAACTCCATCAGGGATCCTTGGGCTTCCAGCACAAGTACCTACAGTAGCATAAATTGATTTAGTTGCAGAGTTTTCTCCTCAAATCTTGCAGACATTTTTTGGGAGAGATAGCAAAATCCATCCAGCTTGCATATTGTTCAGCAATCCAGTATAGCATTATCCTAGGATATTAATGTCCTTTCAGGGTTTAGCAACCTCAGTAGACTCGCCTTCATCAATTGATCTTGTTGATTTTTTGAACCAGTATTTGCAGTATTTAGGATATTCTTCAGCAAGGAATTTCCCAGTTTAACTGTGCTGCCTGACGAAGTACCTTTGAGATTTTTTTATTTGCATTCCGCCTGCAGCCTGATAATTATTCACACAAAAAATTGTTCCTACTTCTTGCATTATAAAAAATCGAAGTAATCATTTCTTAATAATCTTCTCCATATTATTGTCATTTCTGTTCATTTGTGGATATCTACTCTCAGTTGTCTCTTTCTTATACACAAAATCTCAATTTACTTATTCCTTGTTTAGAGAATATTGTTTACTAAGTAATATCACTATCTGCATTTTTTCTCATCCTTTTACAGCCCTTCTGATCAGAGAGCTAGGATTGCAAGTAGTGTTCAGCTGTCGACACACTATGGGTTTATACAAAGGCATAATTATGTTTTTAGATTGGTTCTGTTTCCATCCTAGTAATTACTAGCATCCCACTTGTTTTTTCTCCAGCCAATTGGTTTCACAGAGCAGCTACTCTAACGGGGAGTTCCTGTTCCAAAGGCGCAGCAGTTAGTTCAGAGCTCATGCTTGCACATATCATGTTGAGGTATCTCCTCTGTGGACCACTGCACATTTAGCAACTCTGCTTTTTAGCTTTCATGTTGTTCTCCACTGTTGTGCCATCTTTCAATATATCTTTGCAACCTCTTTTAATTTCCACTGCCTGAATAATTTAGCACTGTTAACAAATTGGTCTTCTCACTATTCCCTCCTCTTACTGGGACATTTTTCGATATGTTTATTAAATGCATTTTGAGAGGGAGCTTGTTGAAAGTTTTTAGAAAGTCCTTTGACTGTGCTGTGAAAAGCCTTTGGAAAGGCTTGTACTCTCCGTGTCCATCACCTAGAAGTGAAACCACTTCAAATGAACAAATGCTTTTGCTTCAATCTCTATTTTTCCCTTCTCCTCACACCAATATAGGTCAATAATGTCCCTTTTTTGCAAACTATTTTTGGATACTGGGGAGTAAAGATCATTTAACTTCTACCTTACAGTATTTATTAATTTAGCCATTTCAGTAACGGCTTATGTGGTGAATGTTTGAAGTAAGCCATAGGAAGAATACAAACTGTTCTTTAATTGTGTCTGGCAGCCATAATAATTAATAATTGTAGAGCAAATGTTGCCTGCATTTGAAGTGTGCAACTATTACAGTGAAATAAATTTATAATGTGCTCTTGCTTTAAAAAACCCTCAAAGCCTTTATGTGCTTTCATAGGCATATTCTAGAGTGTATTTTCTCATGCAAGTTGGCAATTCCAGGAGTGCAGAGACAAATTCATATTTAAATCAAGTTTGAAACAAATTCGAAGACAATTCAAATTTTTACTGAAGTTAGTGAATCAAATTTCCTTATCCTTCTCATAGTTATTCAATACTGCTAAGCTTACAAGACAATAATTAAAAAAAAAATCCACTTTCCCAACCCAGCAAATAAAGAGAGCAACAATAAACCTGTTTTATTGAATGTTTAATTATTTTAAGAAAACCTGCCTGATTTTTTTTTTTTTTTTAAATATATGATGTGTTCTTTCTTAACACAATGGGGCACAACACATAATAAATTTTAAAACAATTTTATCTGTGAATGCCTTTAAATAGCACTTATCTTCACTGGATGCTTTGTAGGGGACAGTAGCTCACTAAGTAGGAAAATCTGTCAAACTTCATTTGCTATCTGGGGGATGTCAGATTGTGCAAGGAATGGACTTGCTCTTCTCATTCCATCCTGAATAAAAGCAAGTGTTCAGCTGTTTCAAAAGCAGATTTGGCACCAGCCAGATGTACTCCCCGGCACCCATTTTCCACCAAACACAGAAACGCCAATACAGTTTTCTCTCATTCCCAACGTATTTGTTTCCCCAGATTCACATGATACATGTACTCAGTTCTGCCACCGTTCTGAGCCTTCTGTCCTACAAATCATAAACAAAGCTCTCTCCTTTGTTCCTCTGTGCCAGCCATTAACATCAGTACAAGTTCCCCTGTAGGCAGAGCTTCACCAAAATGATTTCTTCTTGGATTCACTCTAAACTCTGCTATTATTCTGCATTCTGTATCATCTAGATTTTGTAGGCACTCTGACCATGTCAACCAAAGCCTTGAGATAAAACAAGGAATAAGAATGTTAATTGTACTATACCAGTAGTAATCCAACCAAACAGATGGGAAGTTCAGTTGGTAACGCGAGGAAGGAGACTAAAGTATGAAATCTCTGACTACACATCTCCTTTTCAGACATTGTAAATGATGCCCATAAATTTTGATCGAGCCAAGAAACACATTAATTCATCCCTTCTTCATATGATGGCTTCTCTTAGAGTGTTTTAACTAGTTTTTTCAGTCACTCCCCTCATTATAATATGCCAGCTAAAATTTTTCTGACCATGTCTGGCATGGAACTGCTGAATGGAGACTGGAAGGTGAAGGAAGTGCAGGAGTCTAAGCTGCTGCTTTCAGAATGGACATTCTACCAGCCTCTTCCTTGAGAGAGCACACCTGACTTTGGTCTGATATTGTGCACCAAGGACTTGTCCTCTGCTCCAATGATATTCAGTGGGCACAAATGTATTATTCTTTTGTTCCAGAAAAGCAGAATTTCTTTATTCCTTTCCTTATTTATTTATTATTACTTATCACCTGAGTTTCCTGTCTTTGCAAGATGAAAGATAGATAGTTAACCTTTCAGTCCTCTTATTGTCTCTAAGGATTTGGTTGACCATGGTAAGAGTGCCATGCCCATAAGTCTTGCATGCAGAGTTCTCTAAGGTCTAGCTGAATTATAACACTATGTGCTGCTCATGCCGGTGACTTTGTAATGTGTGCAAGAACTCATATTACTTTCAAGTTTAATGCTTTTGTATAATCTAAGAAAAGCATTTAGCACAGACTACTCCATATTGCATTTAAGCTGACACTTTAGCCAATTTATAACCAGTAAACTAGTGGAGAAATAATTATTCTTATTAACAGCTGAATAATACTTTTGCAATTTCTTATTTCAGAAGCTACTGTGAGAAATAGTCTCATAGCTTGCTGTTTCTTCTGCATTCCAGCTGGCTTGCTCTAAGCTGATGGTTGCTGTAAAAAGGCCTAAAACAGCTATTCTTAAATTTAGATTTTATTGAGTTTAATCATTCTATTTTTAAAACTGTACTGCATATAACGATCCAAACAGATCAATATTTATAACCTGAGTAGTACAAAGCAAATACATTAATAAGTAAAACAGATGTGATTGCACTTTCGTACAAAACTTAGTGAATCTGATGTGAATGGTACACATTTTAATTGGAATTATCATGTAAGGAAAAATGCTTCTGAAAAGAAAGGGAAAAAATCTGACTATTTCTACAGAATAGTTACCAGATTCTGATCTACTTCTGTTTTAACACAAGTGAATTAAAAACAATTTCACTGATGTTAGTGAAGGCATACCTTCACCTGAGAGAAGTGAAACTGCAAAACCATACTTGCAGAGCACATGTTCAGTGAAGGAAGTTGGGTCCTTCTGGTAATGGTTGGCAAAGTTACAGTAACTTTGCTCCCAAAGGTGAAATATCACACTGTGCATGAGAAAGCAAGCCTCCGGAATCACTCAGAAAGTCCAGTTATCTCTGGTAGTTGTGGGTATTTTGCTTCTGATGTTATCGTATCACATGGCTCTGCATAAGTTGTACTTTGTTCCCCTAAACTATGTAGAAACTGTTCCAGAGGAAAATTGCCCTTGATGTTTGTGCAATAACTCTCTCCATTAATGTATGTCACAGACAGGCCAAAATCTCAATTCACTCTGCAGTCTAAAATAAGAGGGTACGCCTCATGCGTTTCCCTCTTCATGTGTACGTAGAGAGAGCCTACTTCTTTGTAGGAGGACAAGAGTGAATTTCTGTTACCTTCTTTATTTTGGCTCCTGGAACAGATCTGCCAATCCTGGACAGTGATGTCCAGGTCCCAGGTAGGTTTCTGTTTCTCCTAGACTGTCTGAGCTCTCCCTGAACCATGAAAAGAGGGAAGAGAATTCAGGAGCTCACAGTATCAGGTCATCAATGTTGTTTTTATACAATCAGGAAGTGTCCTATTGAATACAAAATCTGCTAATGGAGAGAATCTGACCACAATAGAATTGGAGTAATACATCTCTATTCAATAAGACCAGAATTACGTAAAACCACAGTTCGTTCATTTTAGTACCGTGAACAAAAAGAAAAAGGTAATCTCTTTTTTTCTCTCTTTGATTTGTCAGATCAAGAACCTTAACCTAGCAGCTGCCATGTTGTACTTGTCCCTATATAAGTCAACAAAATTCAGGATTGACTTTCTTTTTTAAGTGGCTTATACAAATGACTGTATGAAGAGGTTTCGTTACTTCCTGACCACTTCAGATGTGCTTTGGTCCATGTCAAATTGATTCCATATCCCTCTGAAAAAAAGAAAAAGAAAAAAAAAAAAAAAAAAAAAAGGACTTCATTGTCAACAGTAATTGCCAGGAACAGATTCTCTCCCTCCTCATCTGTCCCACGAATTGATATTAAAAATGGTTGAAAAGCTAACAAAGATGAGACAACCTCCTGAGGATACTTCTGAGAACACATTTGTCAAGCAGAATTTGAGTCAAGCCCTTTCATGAAGGACCTAACTAGTATGCAGTTAGTATTCTTGTTGCTGTAACAGAAAAAAAGTATCAATTCCTATCTCTTGCCTGGAGATCTGTCAGTATATTTTTCTGTGCAAACGGGAGTATGGTCTACCACATCTTGTCTGCCTGTAACAAGAAAGGAATGGTAGATTCTTGTCTAATTATGTGTTAGATTTCCTAGGGAGGAAAAAGGTATGCTTTCTCAAATTCACCCTCATCCAACTTTGATTCACCTCTGAAAACGCCACATCTGATATGCTGATGATTAACTAGAAACTGTAAGTCTTTTTGCAGCTGTGTTGTCAATTCAAATGTGAAAATTTAAGACACCTGAGCATCCCCAGGGGAAGCTGTTTTGTGCTTTAGTAAGTTTGGCAGGGGTGGCAGTCCTGCACAGGGTGCCAAATTCCTTCCTTTTGCTTACTCATGGGGGAAGTAACTCCCATGTGTGAGGACTAGCACTTGATTTTCCCATTTACTGGATAGATAAACAGCATTCACACTCTTAGCTCCTGGAAATAACTCTTCCTCTCTCTTCTGAGTTCTGCTTATAAAAGCATCAGCCCAAAGTGTTCTAGTCTGTGAATTTTCTAAGTTTCCCAGTTTGAACACCATTACCAAAAAGTCTCTTCTTGACATTTTGCCATTTTTAAGGTTTCCTTTCCGGTTCTCACACTGAGCTTCCCTGGCTCAGCCTTTATTTATTTATTTATTTATTTATTTATTTATTTATTTATTTATTTATTATTCCCTTAGCATTTAAATCCAGAAGGAAACCAATGGATTTCAGTACAACTCTGAGATGACAAATGTGGCAAGGAGGGACATAGGCATCATCTCAGTGGTCGGTCCTTCATAACCATCACTGTTTCTTTCTCAAAATGAGGAACAGTTACAAGAAATGAAGAGATGTGCAATGGCCAAACTCTCTCTCTTTAGCGTGGGCTTCTTTGAGGAGTTCGCAAAGACCTGCAACATATTGCTGTATGCATGGCCATTTGTTTTCTGGAATTTTTCAGCTACCGACTGACATAGGAATCTAACCCTGCTGCAGAATTTAACTTTAGAATTTAAGCTTTTGTGGTTTTACTGAGATTTCTAGCTCTCCAAGTTGCATAGTACATGATCTTTGTGTAACCCAGTGCTGTATTATCCTCCCCAGCCTACACTCTGACAGCATTTAAAAGAAGTGTGATTTCTCTCTTTTCATCTAAGTGGGATGTGTAATGCCCCTCACTGAAGATTTGGTTCACTAAATAATTTGCTCTTTCTCATTTCATCTAATGGAGCCACTTAATAAGGTTATTTTATTGTATGTTCCCAACATACGTTGCATGATATGTGTTAGAGTCTGTGTATAAGTGTTTGATGCACAAATAAGTGCTGAAAAAGTGGGAGTAAAAGAATGAGTTAGGAATTTCATCTTATTTAGCAAAATGTTTTTGCCTTTGCCTGACAGAGAAAGTAGAAGGAGTGGAAATGTCATAACAGCTTCACAAGGATGAAGCAACCTACCTTGTTCTTGTTTGATCAGACTGATCCAACATTTCAGATTCTGGCTTCCAAAATTTATTTGCCTGTTTTTCCTATGTGCTTCTTCAGCACATTGGTGACAGAAAATAGATTGTGTTGAACTCTTAACGTTTATTCCATTTGTTAGTAAAATAAAGACAGAGCAAGCAGCTAATTAGTGACTCTTCCTAAAAGTATATCCAGATACTTTAAATGGTTCTGCTGCTTTTCACTGGGTCTTCTCCAAGAATTTAAGTCAAAATTCAGATATGCTCTGCATTTCTCACATAGTAAAAATCTGTAAGTTTGTATTGCCATTTTTGACATCAGCCTTGACTTTGATTCTTGCAGGTGTAGTTGTAAATAGTTCAGTGACACAATAAAACAATGATTAATGCTCTCCCATGGGTGTTGTATGGGTGTAGCCTTTTTTATTATAACCAAAAGAAATAAAAACAAACTCTATGAATATTTGACCTGGTTATGCTCACTATCAGTGCTAACAAAACAACAGGACCCCATATTCTTTTTACAAATAGAGGAAGGTGCAGTTTCCTGTTTCCACCTCTCTTTTTTTTTTTTTTTTTTCCTAGAGATATCCAACTGAGTAATCAATTGGGTTTTAAATGTGCTAGGTTCCAGCGTCACCAAATTAGTTACAGCCGTTTTCTGAGATGCGAAAATATGCACTATCTTTCTAAGTCAGTCTATGCACGTATGGAAGGAATTCTCAGATGCCTAATTCTGTGTAAGGAGTTAGGGTATACTGCCTACATCTACCAGGAATATGTCACTTTCAGACAGTCTACATAGCCAAAAAACGAAGTCTCCAGAGCTCATCTAATTCATCTCCAGTTGACTGGTACCTTAAGTAAATAAACTGATTTTACTCCAGGAGATTTTAGGAGATTAATTTGATTTTCATCACCATTGTAAGGATTTCTGAGGACATGCACAGTCCATATTCCTTCCACATCACCTCTGATCACTCTCCTTCCTGGAGAGTGAGAATTTGTGTTTTATTATGTTACTCGTATCATGGTTTGGGTGATTATGGATGCAGAGCATGCCTTTGCTTTTGTCTGTTCTTGGTAGGAAATTCTCTTTGTAATCAGACGCTTACTCTCATTGACAGTAATAGCAGGAAAACAGCCACTGAGATACAAGAAAGGACAAATGGGAAAGATCAGGTAGGTGAACAGCTCTTCACAGCAGAGCTGGATTTGAGCAAAGGGACAAAGCAAGCTGTAAAGTCAGGGCAAAGTGAGCATCCTGGATGGGATTTGGCACTTGGAGGTTGATGCTGCACTTTTTCACCCTTGCAGGCAATTCATGCATGATTGTGCAAAGGGAAAAAGTCAATCCAGATGATCCAACTCAGTATAGGAGCATTTTGAGTCAAAAGTTTGGCACAGCTTATTTCTTCTTAAAGGGAAGAACTCAAAGCCAGAACAATGTGGCTTCATCATCTGATTCTTATAGTTGTTTCCAGATCTTAAAAACTGATGAAATGTTTTCTACTCCAGACTGAGCATCCTCTGGGTAAGGAACTGACGGGCTCAGCCATGCATCAACTTGCAATGAGTATATCCCTGCGATACAAGTCAGCAGACATTTGTTTTTGTGCCATAAAAGGCCAAGCAAACATATCATTATTATTACTATTATTTTTATTTTATTGTATTTTAGGCTGGTATTTGGGGACTTTGAATATTTTTTCAAAGAAGGAACTGGCAAAGAAGATTAAGTGATCTAATAATTCGTAATAATGAGTGCTGCATTTGTGAGTACTACAGAAAGTTATATTCTGGCTTCTGGGACCATGCATGCATTTTTATAGGGGAATAAATAAATAATCATTTGTGACTTCAAAATGTAACAGTCTTCAGGAGGGAAGGGAAGAGAAATTAATGTTGATTCAGTAGGGAACTACTGTTCCAATTTGCTATTTTTTTAACAAGAAGGGATGTGTTGAATGTGTACAGAACAATGTGCAAAAAATTAATAATAATTAAATTGTTCATGTTTATTGTAAAATTAATACTTCAAGTACTAGCTTGATTTTCTTCTCTTTACTCTTGGACTGTGAGACATCTACATGTGAGACATAATGAGTAATTACTGAAAATTTTCCAAATTCAGACCTTTTTTAAAGGTAATGAGAAGGAGCTTTAGTGTCCTGATGCCCTAATATCTTGCTTCAGTTTTCAAAACTAGATGCAGTTCACTTCCAAACCATCACTGTAGCCTCTAAGCTATTTCTGTAATTTATGGTCAACTGAATATTGATTTACACTGGCCAAATGATAACATATGGTAAGAGCAGTCCCAAAGGATCTGTGGAAATACTTGGGCAGTAAAATGCAATTTAGATTTTCAAAGTCTGACCTTACAGCAATAAAATGGGTTAATGTGAAAAGCTTTCAAGAGTTTGCGAATCATTGATATTCCCCATTTTGAGGAAAACCAGGTAGAACTATTCATAATGAAAATATAGTTGGAACTGTTGTCAGATATGAGAGCTTGCTATTTTCTTAGGGTGTGAAAAGGTGTGTTTTACCTCCCACAGTGAGAAGCAGTAATTCTCATGAAGAGTCAGTGATATAGCTCACAAAGGGGAGTTGAATCCTCTTCTGGTGTTTAATAATTATAGGTCATATTGTGCCTCTGGCTGTAAAGTAGATCTCACATCAGGAGTATGCTGCTGACCACTGTTCAGCTTCCAGATGGTGTAATAAGCTTCATGAGGAGTGAATGCAATTATAATAATCTAAAGGATTCTTGTGGTCTTTTCTAGGCATGGGAAACCCAACCTGTCATGCAGGGAATTTCTGGACTGCCAGAATCAATCCAAGTCCAGATTCTTTGGCCTCAAATGTATTCCTAGGCCAGACAGAAAATTATTTCATAGTCTCAGAAGATTATATTGTCACCTTTCTAGCTTATACTGACAAGGCATGTCTTGTTTAGTGAAGTCAGTAACACAAGTTGAATACCAAATAACTGCAAAGCTGCAGTAAGTCTTCTCCACTGTGAAAGGATCAAATTATGCACAGATAATGTTAAAAAATAAATGAAAAAATGCCCGGGCCATGTACATTGATATGTGGAAGTCATTTATCACTGTTGCAACCATATGCTTTACTAGTGCTGTGGATGGAGGTGTTCTGGAGTGGTGCTCCCTGGCTGCACATGGAGCATGCCACAGGACAATGACTGGACATTGTCCCTCAATCATGCTCTGCTTTCCAGAGTAAAACCATCTGGATATCTGAGCTGGGGGATAAGGGATATGCCCTGCAAAAGATCCTCTGATGTGAAGAAAGGTGAGTACCTTCAGCAGCTGGATATAACCTAAGGCACTTTCACTGAATCTACATTGCGAGTATATGGAAAGTATGTTAGAAAAGTTTATTATTAGCACCATGGAAAACTATTCCAGTTTAGAAAAAAGAGTATTAACAAATTAATAGGTACAAACTGGTGGCTTTACATGGTTTATATTTAATTGTTTAGATACTGGCTTTATATATTTTATGTTTAGTTGTCTAGCTACTGCCTTGTTGTAATTTTTCTCTCTATTTTAAGAGAACATTGACAGTTTGTGGTTAAAGATTAGCTCACTGAATGGTTGCAGTTGCACATATTTTTCCCTCTTCATAATTTCTTGTGGATGTTTTTCCCACATCTGAAGTGTCATGTCACCTTTAAGAGCAAAGTGCTAGGCAGGAACTGGTAGATACAGCCTCAAGATTATGTATTCATCATTTTAGGATATGTAGAATAAGGGGTGGGAAAACTGAGTCAGAAGTGGCAACCTTCACACAGAACTGAGTGTCCCAGCTAATGCCAACGTCAATGATACTTTGCAATTGGCCGAAGTTGGTTATCACATAACAGGAGACAAAAGGTCAAATTCAGCACTTCTATATACCCCCTTTAACTCAGAGTAATTCCAGCCATGACAGGAGAAGTATTCTTGTCAGTATTATTAGTGGCAATATTTGACTCAAAATTTGGAAAGCAAGCTTAGTCTTTGACACAGTAAATATTCAGTTTTCTGTTTACCTTCTTCATGTTAATGTCCTAAAGTTTATGCTATACTAAATAATAAATAGTACAATTTTATTAGATCAAGTAGACACTTTTACACTCAGTTATTAGCTATTTAGACATTGGTAAATGGTCTGTTCTCAGGGATGCTGATGCTTGGATATCCTTTTTCTCTTCAAATGCACATTCCAAATCTCAAGCCATTTCCCTTTTTTTAAATCTTATTTTTTTTTTTCAGCAGGTTTTATTTGTGCCTGCAGTTTTTATAGTGCTTCTTTACCTTTTTTTTTTTTTTTTTTCCCTTGGGAAAGGTATGGATTGATATTTTATTAATGTCCAAAAGCAGAATTCTTTATGACTCCTTATCATTTTTTTTCTCCCAGCCCTCAGATCAAGATCTGTGAATTAGTACAAGATAATATATAAGGAACTTACTTTAGTGGTTTATGTGATCAGCAGAGAGCAAGCTCAGAGCCTTCCAGAAACTCTTGGCAGGACCCTGAAATGATTATCACAGATGAGTGGCTGATTGCAGAGCTGAATCAATCTGTGATTACATTACAATATAAGGGCCAGTTTCTGCAACCCCTTATTCATGCAAGCAGTCCTAATGGAGGCAAAGTTAAGAAGAAGAAAGCTGAAATCATCAAATTCCTTTCAAGCATAAAAACCATCCTCAGGAGTTAAGGGGTTAATGCTTTGACAACTACCTTCCCCTACATTTTCCATCAGCTGTATACAGTGTGGAATGAAGGGGATTAATTTAATAGTTACTAATGGCTTAAGTAAAAGCAGCCCCAGCTCCCCCCAGACTGTAGTTATTGCTAACTCAGTCTGCAATTGAGAGAAGCTATTTCTTCCAGAAATCTGTTTAACTTTGAAAGAATAGCGAAAACTTCCTCAGCCGGGAAAGGCTTTTACAGGAGAATAATTTGCAGCATGCCCATCTGAAGCTTTTTCTTGAAAGCACAGTGCATTCTACTATTATATTTTGAATTTAATTAGAACTGTAATGGGAATTAACCCTGCTTCCATAGCTATCCCAAACCCACTGTAACAACGTGGAAACAGGGCACAATGTATTCATAAGACTGAAGGATATTTGATGAAAACAAAGTAGGGATTGCTGGGTTGGGTAACATGCTCCAAGGAGTGCTTATTCCATGATTCTGAAAAGCATTTAAGATAAGAATCTGTGCTGAAATTTTAACTGTGTATTTAATGATTTCTGTTGCTACACAAAGCATTTAAGCTTATGCTGAGCTTCAAAGCTGTGGTCAGGTTGTACTGATGTTAATGGAGCAGGTGCATCCCAATAGATAAATATGAGGCAAATGTGGACTGATGCAAAGTGACTGATATTAGATTTTGGACAGAGACAAGAGTGTTTTGACACACATTCCAGCAGGAAAAGTATCTATCATTTCCCCTTTTTAATCCTACAGTGTGTATAGTCTTGTTTTTCTCCAGGATCTCTGCAGCTCAGGAGACTGCCTAGAGGCACACCTAACTGGTGCTGCCCACAGGCAGGGTCCTTTCAATTTCAGGAGCGCATGAAAGAATCTGAGTAATCAGAAGATGGAAAATGGATGTCAGAAAAGCAGAAGAGCAGGTTAGTTTAAAAGCTGTACTTTTTTTTGAGATACAAATCATATATACATTAGAGTTCAATTTCAACTGTTAAACATGTTAATTCTGTTATCGCAGGCAAAACAGAGTTGCCATGAGTACAAAAAAAAGTGTATCTCTTAGTCTTTCCAGGGCCCCTTCACTTTAGAAAAGGGTAAGAGAAGATTCTCATTAGATAGTGATTCTGGGATATGAGAGGAACTTGTGTATTTAGGGACTTGCAGAATAAATGCAGCTGAGGTTATGTGTTGTTCAGAAGTAGTCCTGTAAATCTTCCTATTGAAATGTGTATAGTTTCCAGTCTGCTTTTCAATTAGGCTTTAAAATAGTCCTTTGATTGTATTGAGGGCTTGTTACTGAATATGGGGGAATGACAGAGATTTAGGAATGCAAAGCAGTGACGTAGACAACATTTTTTTGACCGACTACAAAGAGTTACATAGGAGTGGTGTATTTAAAGTGATTTCAGACTGGAATGTAGCAAATCCTGATATTTCTCTCATTCTCTTTTACACAGAGACAGATGTGAGATATCCAGACTGATACAAAGCCATGCAGCCTGACTAGGGTTTGGCAACTTGAGGATTGGATGCACACATAGTTTTCCATTTCTGTTCAAATACATTCTCCTAAAGATGTAGGCATTCTTTTTAAAAACAACAGTGAAAGAATAATATATTTTCCACGGAATCCTATTGACCCTATTGGAAAACCCACTATGCAGTCTGCCTAGCATGGAGGAAATCTTTTCAAGAATGGGGAGAAGAGGCAGAAAGCTCTGATGGGAAAATGTCATAAATATAGGCTGTTCCTTAGGCTTGCATAATTTCCTGTCGTTGGCCAGCGACATGAGGACATTCAAGTAAAGATGTCTGGGTGCCATGTTTGATCAAATATAGTCATCTCAAAGCAGGAAATTCATTCAGATGTTAATAAAAATGGAAAGCTGTGAAATCATGGCATTTGCTGCATAGGAGGGAGGTTTTGTCTTCCTTCCTGCAATTTACCCTACTTCATTGCTGAAGCCCAAATAACAGTGTGGATAAATGACTATTATCACAGGACCTGGATTTATATGCATTGTGCAATGGTAGGAGGAAAATTAATATAGAAGCAACAACCTGATGAAAGCCATTGTAACAATAGCCATTCTTTATGAAGTGCTGCATCCTAAACTGGTTTTCTCTAAATATTTAAATTGTGTATCTCTGTGTCTAAGTGAGAGACATGTTCTTGTTTACGATATATTTTCTACTGCTCCTGCAGCTTGGAACACCAGAAAGCACCTTGTGCTCCAACACCTAAAAGCAAACACGTTCTGTGTGTTCTGTGTGTACAGGGACAACCCCCTCTCCCCACATGCACATCCCCCAAAAACCCCACGAAACCCCAAATCCAGACATGTTAGGCTTCTAGAGTTCCTGATATTTCCTCTTTGACTTCACCTCTGGAAAAATAAATAAATAAATAAAAGGATGTGCAGCTGAAAATTAGACTGAAAAAGACAGAGGTGTGGAGGGAAATAAGCTCCTACAATGTTTTTGAAGGATAGAAATTACCTGCTTTTTGTAAGCTATGTGCCATAAATTCAGCCTGGGTATTTGTTATCCAAATTACCTCTTCCTTTTATCTAAAGTATAAAACACTGTCACACTCTTAACTAATGTCTCATTTTTTGTGTAGATGCAATATCGAATGCTTAATTAGGCCAATAATTATTCATGCATTAGTGTGAACTTTTTGAAGTATAATGGTGACTTGTTAAATGTATAATTATTGCCACTGATAATTAGCAATCTTTTTTTAATGTGCATCACTGGTCCTCTAGAAAAAAACAACATTTGCAATACTGAATATTGGAATTTAACACATATCCTCCTGTTTTATTTTTAATATTAATAACTGCCGCATCTCCTCACACAATTTATTTAAGAATGAAGACTTGACTTTGCTCAGGAAAAGGTCCAAATGTCCTGTGGTTTTGGGTACTTAGTTGTGCTCTATATTTCTAAGAAGCTGCTATTTTGAATTTCCTTCTAATGTAATGACTTTCTGTTGTCTTTGAAACAGAAAAATTTAATCCTTTGTGCCATTGTTAAGAAAACCTTTAACTCTCTGTAGACACACCTAATTCTGCATGCAATTCTTGAGTTTTTTCTTGTTGCTTTGGAAATTCGAAGACTAAGCATTTCATTCTATAGCCGAAATTCTCTGTGAGGAAGTTTGTGCTTAAAGACCTAAATATGTTTCACTTTAGAAACCTGAATGACAAAATATTTTGGCAATCTTGAAGACAAAATGCTCATTTCTGCTTAACATTTTAGAAATACTTCTCTAGCCTGACCTATTCCTTTTATTACTATGTGTGAATAATGTGTTGCATATATTTTTTGTTTGTGTGTGCATATATATAGGTATTTATTTATGTATGCTGCCTATAAACAATTTATGTGCACACAAATTCTTTAAATACAAAATTAAGTACAGAAACAAATGGGATACAACAAAATGGTTTCACTAGTTATTACTTAATCAGAAGTTAAGCTAAGGTACATCATGCAACTCTGGTCTTACATACTTTACAGTCTTTAACTAGGAGTTCACCCATTACTTCCCAAAAAACACACCCATGTGTATCTCTATCGATACGCTGAAGTTCTCTAAAAAGAGATGTTTCTCCGCTTCCTCCCCCAGGAGCTTCTCCTGGATGTTGCTGGAAGTGAATGAAATATTTCTTATTGACTTATATATTATGATGCAGGTTGTAAAGCTGCACTCCCTGAGCTATTCCATCCTCTTTGCAAGTGTAAATTAAATATGGTATTTCAAATCCTGATTTTTCAAACTTTCATTTTATTGTTTCAAATGTGTAGTAGCATTTGCATGATTTTAAACTGAACCATTTATTATTTTTCTAATGAAAAATGGATTTTGAAAAACATTTAATGCAACTATCAATCAATTCCTTTCTGATGCTATAAAAGACTTCTGTATGTTTTCAAATTTTCACAGACTAAGAGGTCATACTAAAAAAAAATTGCTATCCAGTTTTTAAAAGAACAATAGTTTTTTGATTAATTATTTAACATAAACTTTTCTGGGGACAATTTTGATTTTTATTTAAAAAAAAGATAACAATAATAAATGGTCAAAACACAAATATTTTAATTTGTTTGCTTCAACTTAGCCCTTAATAGAAAAATTAAATGAATCCTTTTACATACATCATTTCTTCCTCTCAGTGTATCTTCCAGTGCCTACTGTATTTGCGTGTTGTCTTCGACTGCATCACATAGTGCATGAAAAAAGAAACACCCAGCCACAACAGTTCCAATGTTTGAAGCTACTTAGATTGGAGAATCAGTTTGGACCCTTAGAAAAACATCCATTAAAGATTCTGGATCCAATTTCAAATTTGAATTATTGATTTGAATGAAATTTAGTGGAGTTGAGAGATGGCATCTCGATATAGTTCTTCTCTAACCAAGTTACAAAACTGATGAAAAGCAATAAACCTAAAGAGCATGATCAAGAAGAACAATTAAAAGCTGAATAGCTCCCTGCTGTATTAGAGTGGCAATAAGCTTTTGTTGCCTTGATTTATTGCTTTGTAAATTGGGAATATCATGTCTTTTTCTGATGTTTACATAGCACTTAACAGATAATTAGGATTGCCTACATGCTAAGTATTTCAGCCATACATGGGATTTTAATGGCAATATCCAGACCTGCATATCAATGCAGCAAAAGACCACAATTTTTGCATACTGCATCTACAAGAAATGATATTTTCTTCATTCTCCCATAACCTTTCTTCTGCTTGGACTGTACGAACCTAGAAAAGCTGACACACAGAGCCATAGTGTAGGGGAAGTTTGGAGCATAAGGGTATACTAGCATAACTGTTTTCTTTCTGTAACAAATGAATACGGATCCTGATGGTTAATGCATTCAATTTGTTAGGAGGATTATCAGTATTTGTACTAAACACTGCTTTGGACAAAAAAACTTGTTGAGTCTGTTTCTTTAATCTCCTTTTGCATAGCTTGTCCAATAAGTCTAAAATCATCTTTCTAAATGTATCAGGGCTGGAATACTAAAAGTTGCGTGTAAGTGTTGGGCTTTATTTTGCTATTTTTTCTCTTTTTCCTGTTTCTTTTTCTTTTTCTTTTTCATAGTGATGATGTATAGGAAAAGAGATTAACATAACCTTACTTTTAACTTCTTCAACCTTGCATCTTTGTCAGACAGTCATCTGGAAGGTCTGGTGCCTTAAGAGATAGCTTTCATTCAAACTTGACTGGATGAACATACCTGTATTATCATGCTGCCCTTGAGTTAATATATGCTGCCTCTTGGGAAGCCTTGCTAATTTGGGTTCAGTGCTGAACTATCTTTAATTAAATGGCTTCTGATTTTAATTCTAGTGGCTGGCTCATATCTGGATCATATCCTCTTTCATAGGAAGAATGAAACATGTCTGCCCACAATGGTATGACAAATCCCCACTGTTATTCTTGAGCTTCTTTACTGAGTTAGTTTTACTTGGTACTGTGATTGTAATGGCCTGTTGTACTAGAACACATGTGAATGTCATATCAGTATTTGCCATCAGATATTCAAAGGAATCCTGGAAATATATGTTGAAATGTTGCATTTTTTTATCAGAAATGGGAAGGAAAATGCTTTATCTGTTGTACTGCTTACCTCCAGAAAGTTGCTTCAACAGAAGAAAAAAAAATCCCACAATATTATGAGAAAAACAGGCAACAATATCAGAAAGCAGATCAATAATACATTTTGATTTGGATTGAAAATGATGTAACCTTCCTTTTAATTTCTTGCCGTTACATTTTCTTTTCTTTTTTAGAATATTGATGAGAGTAATTGATGTCTGCCAAAAGCAAATGATGTGTCAGCTTACAGTAAATTCCTCGTCAAATCTAGACAAGTGCAAAAATAATAAATGTAACATTAATCGATCAATTTAACTTAGTACAAAAACCTAACTGTTCACATGACAAAAATTCTCATTTTTGCCATGTTTTAGAAAATCTTTTTCAAGTGCAAGTACTTTACTACTGATCAATGACCATGCAATAAAAATGAATTTCATATTCATTCTCCGTTGTTGCAAATTATTTTAATTACTTCTTCAAGGGTTCACTGGCACAATCAGCAGAGGTTAGCAGGTCACCTGGGAACATTTATTCTGCCAATTTATCTGTTCTAGAGATGTCAATATTAAAGTACTTTATTTTTTGCTACAAATATTTTATATACAGGAGAACTTGTGACCTCGGGCTTCATGAATTAATACATTTGTTCTGGATACGAAGGTAAACTGAATGTTAATGCAACATTTCAAATACTATAATCTGAAGTCTTTTGTAAGAAGCATATGTTTGTATTGTAGCACTGGGCCATATTTATGTAATGAGGAGGCATAATGTGCTCAATAAATATTGAAGTTTTTGGCCGCCTGCTGAGCATTTGATATTGAAGCATATTTAGTTATAGATTTTGAAAATGATGCCCCTTTTCATTCTGGGCTGAATTTGCACCTTTGCTACAGTAATTTCATTTTGCATCTCTGCACATAATTATTGAGAAGCTGATGCAGTGATGAGGGGAACAATAGAGAGAGATTGAGAGAGAGTTTGCCCTGAACAGCAGGCAGTGTTGTATTATTTTAATGAAACATGAAAGTATGAGGAAACAAACCAGTAAACCTTCCAAAATTTCCAAAACAGGGCTTCAGGGTGGTGCTCTGTTATCCTCACAGTATCTAGAGATAAATGTCTGTCAAGTGAGTTAAATACTATTACTTTAAAAGAGAGCAGATCTTTGTTGTCTCATCCACAGCAGAGTAGGGAATTCTGTTTAAAACATCCATCACTTGTATCCGCCAAGAACTTAGGTGCTGATACGGATGCTTGAGTAAGAAAATGCAGCAAGAGTGTGAAGTGGGCTTTCTAATCTTTCTTTCCTTACAACAACTCTGAATTAGCTCCCAAGGCAAGTGGACTCAAGAAAAGGACTGTCTTTTCCCAATTTGCACTGAGTAATTGCAATTTTAAGTCATAAGTATCTATAACAATTAGCTCTGTGAATGAGGAAATTTCTAATGTTCTAATGTTCATGTTAGAGCTGAAATGCCCTCAAAACGGGAATATTAGGGGAAGATGAGTACCTCAGACAGACATTCACAACCCAAGCAGATCTCTAACCCCTTGGAAATGTTGCCGTACAGGAACTTTAAGGATATACTTGTGCAGCAGCTCTCCTAGGTTTGGGAAGATGGTTGTTGTCCCTCTGAGAACATTTTGTTTACTTGTACCGGTGTCTTCAGAAAATGATCTGCATGGTCTGTGCCTGCGGGAGAGAGTCAGACCTCTGATTGAGTCCTACTGAGAGAACCTTTGACATAAAACAAGTTCTCTCTATTCATTTAAGAGGACTGCATTTCTCATTCATGAAATTTTAACTCCTTTAGAATCAATTGGTGTACTGCTCTTGTCTCATAGTGTGGATGTTATTTAACTTCAGAATTTGCAATAATCTAAGTGATCGAGTTCAAAAAGAAGTATGAAAGCTGGCTGTTTCATGGAAGCTATTAGGCACATGGGAGTAGTCCATTTTTTTTTGGAGGGAGGTTTTTCTAGACACATAGGAAATTTACTCCCCATTCAGCTGAAACTAGCTACTGAAATTCTCCTTTGTGTAATAGCAGATATCTCCCTGCATTCTTACTATGGTTCATTCAATATAACAACAATAAAAGTATACACAGAGGCCCAGCTACTCAGCCACTACAGATCCATTGCCTTCAAGATCCACTGAAAAATCAAAACAAAAGCACGCACAGAGGGATCTTCAAAGATGATCTATAGTTAGCTCAAATTAAAAAAAAAGTCTTTGTTAATTGAAATCCTCACACGCTATGATATGATGTTGCCAGACTTGCATCAGTCACCAGCCTGAGTATTTCATGTATTGGATCACTGTTGCCAAAGATGTATAATGAGATTCCAAACTGTGGGGTTTTTTTTCAGTGTAGTGAAACCAGGGTCTTTTCAATTCTTGTCAGCTCACTTCTTAAGGACATATCACCTTCTAAAATTTAACTTTGGTCTTACTTCTTGGATCAATAAAGAGGCAGAATTACCAAAACGGTGATAAAATATTTTTATATAAAATCAGTATCACTTATGGTAGTCACTAAGTCTCTCTCAGCACTTTAGATATTCAGATTTCCTCCACATAATTCTCTGTGATGTGTCTTCTTTAGGTGTTAATACTCCCAATGTCCTTTTACAAAATATGTTTTCAATTTCTCTTTCCTAGGCAGAAGAAATGTTATGTTCAAATATCTACTGAAAATATGCTATGGGCTACAACCATTTCAGACATTATACCACAGCTATGTCTGTGACATGTATTGTTTGTGAGAAAATGGACTATTCCACTCACCTGTTTGTTGGTCCTCAGACTCATACAGAACTTCTGCTATAGCTGTTTTCAGATTGTGGTCCTACTCTTCTGCTTCTAATCTCATGGTCACTTCTATACACGTCCTCACTGATTTGCTTCTCTTAGACAATTTCTCTTCTGCAGCAACACAGGAGTTCATATTCCCAACTCTCATATTTCTAGAGATTACACCACTGACTTCACAAGCTTCCACTTTGCTGAATTCGTTTACATCTCTGTATAGAGTAGGAGAAAAATAGCAGTTTGCTATGCTCCGTTTGATCCTCATAGCACATGTGTAAATGACAAGATACAAGAATGAGTTAGGTCTAGCTTGAGCTACTCAAGCACTGAGTTATGCTTGCAGTTTCAGGTTCAGAAAACACTAAGAACTGCCTATTTTCATGTTATGCAGTGGTACGATGGTACAGAATAGCATAAAATCTTATTTTGATCACTACATATTTGTGTACTGTATCAAATTTTGATTTGATTCAAATTATAAACTTGAATTTAGATTCAAGTTTCTAACTCTCAGATCAGACAGTACTGTCCTCCAGATATCAGATTTTGCTGCAAACAGTTCATGCTACTCTGTATATATTCTTTGGTTTGTATATAACTCAGTGCAGTTTTCCAAGCATACGTTACACCTGGCCATCATTACAGGGGTATTCCTTTGCTTCACTGTTAGCTTTCTGAGCTATAAAAATAATACTCTGATATACAAAGAAAAGCAGAAGCTTGTTTAGTATGCAGGGTTAGAGACTGAGGATTGCAACTGCTTCATAAAATCTGAGGGTTGCATTGTAGTGGAGGATTGGGACCTCAGAGAGATGGACACTTGAGGTTGGAGACCACCATTGCTTTTTCCATCCTTCTTGTCTATCAGATTCTCACATGTGGATGCATTTTGTATTCATTAATTATTCTGCTCCTTTATCCAGGCCTCCACTCACAAATCCAGTGAATCTCAATGATTTTGATGCTAGTTTGTTAGTAAGACTGTTGCATTGAGTAACTTAAAAATTATCAGAACTTTACTCTAAAAATTGTCTTCAGTCATGTACATCTCAGAGCAAGTTAGTGCAGTAACTTGAAAAATACGTAATATTTTACCTTGGTTTTAAAATAAAATGATCTCTATTTTGTCTTTGTAGATATAGATGTGGGTCCCATAAGGTTCGCAGAATGGTTTAGACTGGAAGGGAACTCTAGAGATCTGATCCAGCCCCTTGATCAAGCAGGGCCACCTGCAGCAGGTTGCCCCAGATCATGTCCAGAGGGCAGTTGAATATCTCCAAAGAGAGACAGCATTACTGCTCTCAGCAGTCCGTGCTGGAGTTCAGTCACTCTCACAGCAAAAAAAAAAATTATTTCCTTATATTCAGAGAAAAATTTTGTAATTCTCTTTGTGCTGATTGCATCTTGTCCTTGCACTGGGCACCACTGAAAAGGCCTGGCTCTGTTCTCTTTGCACCCTCTCTTCAGGTATGCATCTATGAGATCTTCCTCAACTCTTCTGCAGGCCGAAGAGCCCCAACTCTCTCAGCACTCCTTTATGTAAGAGTTATTTCAGTCCCTTAATCATCTTGGTGGCCATGTGCTGAACTCTTTCCAGTATCTCCAAATTTGCTGTTATCCATGTATTTTTTAAGGGCAAAATTTAGCCCTGTGGGTTTTCTTTGTTTGTTCTAATTATACTGCCTATTTCAGGAACACTTAGAGCAGGAAAAGTAATGAGAAAATAAGAATTTTTAATTTATTCTCAATTTCTGCTTGAAAAGCTGTGGTTTTTATATAAGTCATCTAAGAAATGAACAGAGGAACAATTTATATTGGAGATTAATGAGTGAGAGAGCCTTTGGTAATATGGCAGTAAGTACCATAGAAATGTTATAAATACCTAAAAATTCAGCACAGAGTGTATGGGCAAAACTCCAAATGGTTCTCACTGTTGCAAGATGGAAAATTAAACCCTTAATGGGCAAAACCTCTGCCTGTTATTGGTAAGAAGCACTAAAAGTAGCCATTCTTAGGAGCACTTGTGGTTGACTAGTGCTTGTTATGCTGCAGAAGAGGAGTAGTAGTCCTGAGGAAGAGGTTTTCTTTGTCATATCAGCATTTTTAAGTAGAGCACAGATGCTTTATGCTGCCAGGGTTTGTTACATTAGAGAAATGAACTGAGCATAGTGCAAAGGATTAAAAAATAAAGGAAAAATGACATGCTGGGTGTCATTAGTATGATGAGTGAAATTTTGCTTCTCTTGCTCATAGAAACTACAGACACTTTTCACTTTTCCATGAGTTTCTAATTGAGATTAGTGTACAGTCCAATATTTTCACAGAAGTCACACAGACCAGAGCGTACAATAGTAATTAAGTATTGAGTGTACATATGACTAATTAATTAATGCCATGAGGAAACATATGTTTTGTCTCCTTCCTGGAGCCAATTACCACATGCCTGTGTTATAAAGCAGGATGGGAAGTGGCCCCATGCTGAAATAAGAGTTCATTACAAAACAACATGACAAAGAAAGAAACAAGTATATGCTGACCAAGCCAACCACTGCAGAATCACAAGCAAAAGGAAGAAAATTGTCGGGGAAACTTCTGCACTGAAAGAGAGCTCTAACTGCCTTTAGGGGACAACTTCAGATCACTTGAACAACTTCTTTTGAAATGAATGTACAATGCTTAAACATACTGGAATGTTGAATGTGATCTATAGCTAGAAAAAGGCATATAGCCTACTTCTAATGACCCTGTCAACGATAGAATAGAGACAGTTTTTAATATTTCCTTCTGTTGTTTAGTTTGGGATCCTATTTGTGTTTTATGGTGTCAGTTTGATTCACTCCATGCTTCAGTCCTGAGCTATCACTCCCCTGGCTGTCTTTCTAGCCTCAAAACTGCTCATTCCTCTTGAGAAATCTGTGCAAAACTGAACAAATAGTTTGCTTCAGCATCTATGTAATGATATACAGTGCACATAATGACTCTAATGAGTCAGTAAGGATGCAAGTCCTGGCTCATGGGTTGACCCAGGGGTTGAGTCCTGCTTTCCTGTGCACTTCACAAAGACAGGAAAGACTTGCCAATTCTTCCTGACTTTGGAGGCTGCAGAGATTGTCCATTCGCTGTCTTTATCCTGCTGGGATTTTATTATCTTCAGAATATTGCTTCCCTGAATGATGCTTCCTTAAATGATAGAACCAAGCTCTAGGAACACAGTTACAGAAGTCAGGTACTATTATATGGCTTGGTCATAACTGCCATGTAATATTTTTTCAATCAGCTTTAAAAATAGCATGTTCTCAGTTACTGAAAACATGGACTGGGTTCAACAGCAGCATGATGACTGGATGCTTGCAGAAACTTTGTGTCATATTTATTGAATATTTGCACAAATGGGATTAGAGCAGTGACAGTAGTACAGATTTGTATATTAAAAACAACGAATGCCTTCTAGCAAGATGATAGTGTCTGGTAATGCCTTTTAATTCTCCAACTTGCTACAAACTTAACTTAGACATTGTTTTACCCAGCTCCTGAAATGGAGTGGTGGCAAGTATAAATATGTTGAAAATAAATCTCCTCCGCATTCTTCATACTTCATTCCTATTTTACACTAAGATACCTCACCACATACATTACTAATCCATCAGAACTAACCAAACAGGATTTAAAAAATTTTAAGATGTCTTTACGATAAGAATATTCATGAATACCAATCCAGAGTTTGCTCACACTTAACGTAATTCACGTAAAAATTTTTTCTTGTGCACTCATTCTTGGGAATGGTAACATAGATGAAAACCTCATACAGGCTTTTGTTTTATACTTTTGCCCATCTGTGCTTCTTGCTGCAGAGAAAAAAATCCTTTGCCTTTGCTCCTATCATTTTTATTGACACTCTTGGCAGGTGAGTGTTGATGAGCTTTTTGTTATTTTCCCTTCTTTTCCTTACAACTCCCATCTTTAGCTCCATGGCGGTATTTTAAACATACCCCCTTCTTTCCTGCTGCTGTTTTTTTTTTTTTTTTTTTGCAACTGAGCACCCTGTTCAGTTGCCTCGTATGTCGTCCTGACAGCTGTCATCCTCTCAGGCTTTTCTGCTTCCACCTTGTGCCTTGTGGCTTGTTGAAAATCCTGCTGGAACCTGGGTACTTCTAAGCTCTGCCCCACTCTTCTGGAGTAGATTTGAGGATCTGTGCATCCATAAATAGGCATGCTGAATCCACAGATCTCCAGGGATTGCCAAATTACGTTAGCAATTGTCTTCGCCTTTTCTCATTGCCACTGTGCTGCATACAGCCTGAAGGTGATATTGCCTCCATTTTCCTTGACAAAGAAGATGGTAACAGGTGTGGATAAAACAACCAGGACAAAGAATATCAGGCCACCAATGTCTGGAATTGATGCTTTCCTGATTTCCTGGGCTTGCTGAGGTCTTTTGTGAGCACATCCTGCCTGGAAAGTCTGAAGCAAGGCTAGCAAATGCATCGTCATTTCTCAAGACTCTTCTCCAAAAAACTGGAACACTGGATCCACACATAGCATCATCTCTCTCCTGCTCCTGCTCCCATGCTGTCACAGCCAGAGATGCTGTGAGCCAGCTCATGGGGCTGACTCCGTTGATGCTCTGCCAGAGGTGAGCCCAGGTATACTTCTGGGCATGTTCAAGGCTGTCTGAGCTGCTGATGGTAGGGTTAGGGCTCACTGGAAAGCCAGTCCTGAAGGTCAGGCTGTGTGTTCTTTGCACAAAGTACTGCTAGTCATGCTCTTCACTTCTCATTTCTATTTCTGAACTGCTTCTGCAGGGCACTGCCTTGTACAGCTTAAGATGACCCTCAAGGTAGTCATGATGTATTAATAATAATGCCTGATCATGCTGGATATAAATAGGAAAGCTTTTGGCATTCTTTCCAAAAAGAAAAGTTCTGCTCTCTATCTGGAAACGCAAACGGCATTCACAGTCATCAACAAATTAATCAACAAAATTTTATTTAAAATCATCTTAAATAGTTCATGCTCTGACTCAAATACCTGCCTGTACCTGATACATCTACAACCAGAAGGATGTAACAGACAGTTCTTCTCAGCTTTAATATATGGGACATTAAAAAATATCAAGATCTTGTTAAAAGCTTATTCAACAAAAACTCATCAAATAGAATTAATTGCTGCAATTGTCAACCTCTGGATTTTGATTTATTGCTAAATGGTATTATTTAATGCCCTCAGAAATGTAGAATTGTTATTCCAGTGGCACAATATATCAGAGAAACATCAAAGCCATTTATAGCCTATGTGGCTGAGTTGCACATGAGGTTTAAGAAAATATTCTGTTTAAACACACGTAGGGTTGTTTTTTTTATTGTTAAGCATTATCAGGGATAGCAATATTTCATTGGAGGCAGATCACTATCCAGAAATATAATTAATCATGATTATTTATGTCATACCTAATTATCAGGATATAGCCCCAGGGATACACTTCAGTTATATTTCAGAACCTTCAGACTATAATTACTTTGCTTTGTATTAAATATTCTTTCCATACTCTTGAAGAAGTTTATAACATAGTTATAAGGAATAAGGTCGCAGGGATAGAAATAAGTAATGTACAAGCAAATAATGAAAATACGTGCATTTGGGGAAGTGTTCAGTTATTATGAGCAGTATTAATTTCATTCTCTTCATAATTAGGTAAAAGAAATGGTTTTCTAGTGTGGTTTTTAATATGTGAGCACACCAGCACAATAGCACAGGCCTTGAAACAAAGAGCTTTTAAAATTCTGTTAGTGTAAAGTGAATTAAAAGTTGGGAAAAAAAAGACCTAAGGGCCTAAATTCTCAGTATTTTCATTTGTGAATTTTGGAAGCTATTTTTCAGTGAAGACTTTTCACGTTATAAGGATTTTCATAGCTTCTGATGTCGCTGTAAAAGTTATTTAGATACATTTCTGGTTTAATATTTATAACCCATTGTGTGTAATTAAAGCATTTAATAGGAGTTGTAAAATTAGGTAGGCAACGTACATGAGTACAAATGCGTGTAATTTACATTCCTGGTCATTAACGATTTTGGATGTCTTTAAAATGAAGAAAGGATAAGGTTAAGTATAAGACCTCAAAACATGCACACACTTGTGGACCTAAGCTATAATTTTATTGAAGGGCATACCACACAACAAAGTCATTCCTGTATAAATGAAAACCTGAGCATTTATTTTTACAAATAAGTGGGTTTTTTTCCCTCTTGTTTTCCCTTATAAAAAAGACAACAACATATTTTCAGCACCGCTATGACCAGAGGCTGTTTTTGGGCACAATGTTCTTGCATAACAGCTTTGTAGAGTTATGCTGGAATGCATGTCATTACACTGTCTTTGGAAGGAGGTTCGGTGATGGGGCTTGGCTTCTGGGGATTTTTTGTTGGGGAGAGGATTGTGCTTAGGAGAGTTACGTATGCACATAGAAGAGGGGTTGAAACTAGATGATCACTGTGGTCCCTTTCAGCCCAGGCCGTTCTATGATTCTATGATCAGGTCCAAAATTCAAAGCATGTTTGGTTATTTTGTTAGCTGACAGAATATGAGCTTTGAGGTACTCATTTAGCACAGTATTTTGATAAGCTCTATGTGAAGCTCTGTGATCTCAATTCGCATGCTGATAGCAATGTAGATAGTTAAACACTGTGCACCAGGGCCCAAAACCTCAGCACAGATCTTGTTGAAGAGACTGAGGCTGCATTCAGTGACCTGGGACTGAATGCTTCCACTTCACTGTCATGCAGTGGGCACTGGGAACCTTTCTGGTGTTGGCACAGTTCATTGGGACACTGTGTAGTTTCACACTTTAGGCTCAACTTCATATAGGTCCCACTGAATCTGGAATCATGCTTTGCTAAAATTCTGCTTGTGATTTGTCTGTGATTTGGTTAACTGCAAGCAAACTGCCCTGGTGGCCACACTATTGCTGTGTGTAATGCTCGCACGTTGTTCTTCATGGCTGTGTTTTTCATGACACAGTTTTGAAGCCTCTGCAGGGTTTGACTTTACAGAGCCCTCATTAAAGTGAAATTAGAGGATTATTCTCTTTGCTAAATTATTCAACCTGTTTAAATATTAAGAATAAAATAATAAAGATGGCGTTATTTTAAAATGCTGAAAAGGAATGCTTTGTGTTAGGGTTCAAAGTCAACAAACAATCTCCTCTTAAAGCCGGGGACGGATAAACACAGAAATTATTTGCTAGTATTTAATGAAGAGACAGCCCTCAGCCAGAGTCCATTACGATTTAATGACCACACCATCTTTAAATCAGTGATTAAAAACACTGTGTACATTTGAACTGCCACCCTCTGTCTTCTGTGAATAATAATACATGGCACTGAATGTTACTTGGGGAACTATTTCCTCAACAAATGCCTGATTTTTTCTGTCTTCTAACCTGAAAGGTGTTTTCTTCTCTGTTTGTTGCTTAACTGGACATTTTTTTTTACCTATGTGAATCATTGTTAGAACAGAAGGCAAATTGTTTGCATAATTGAGCATTCAATTAATTAAACCAACTAATATTGAAAGTCATTGTTATGAACTAACCACTTCCACATGGCTTTTCCCCTCCGTGTTTATTCATTTTTCTGATTTTCTGAACACTGTGTCGAGGTGATGCACTGCTTGTTGTTGCAGTGGACAGGAGCAGTCTTCCTTTAACAAAGCACACAGGTGGCCAAAATGACTCAGTGACTTTAGAGAATACTAAATGCATTTTTTGTTTCTTCCAAATTAATAGCTTCCAAGGACAACCTCTAGGCAAGACACAGTGAATTTTATAACAGCTAGAACAGGCTGTCCAGAAAAGCTGTGGATGCTCCTCCATAGAGGTGTTCAAGACCAGGTTGGATGGGGCTCTGGGCAGCCTGGTCAAGTAAATGTGGAGGCTGGTGGCCCAGCATGTGGCAGGGGGTTGGAGCTTGGTGATCCTTGAGGTCCCTTCAACCCAGGCCGTTCTATGATTCTATGATGATTCTATTATTATACATCTGATGTTGATTAATCTTTTTTTTAGTGAACACTGTTGACATTGTAGGAATGTTCAACTTTCATGAAGGCAGTGGCATTCCAGCTCCCTTCTTTATGTGCACTAAGGTGTGCTGGGACACATCCCTGAGCAAAACTTACTGCAGCAATGAGTGGTCCAAGTGAGAGCCTATCCTTCTTCAGAAGGCTTTGAGGAGTTCAGCTCCAAGTAGCATGTCAGAAATGAGAAAATTAATTTCCATTACATTTTGTTTTAGAAATATTTTTTTCTGATTTGCATAGAAGGAATAAAAGTGCTTCATAAAGCACTTAACATGAAAACTGTAACATAAAAATTTTGGTAAAATGAAACATTTTGTTATGCAAAAAATTTTATTTTAAACTTGATTCACTACATATCGTCATCAAAATGGGCAAAAGCAAGCAGCAAGTATTAATATTCTGCAAGTGTTATTGCTAAAAGCTGTTTTAAGACAAGAAAGTGTCTTTATTCCTAACATGTCTAGACTACTTTTTCACTTTCTCTCAGTTTTTAATACCTTTTATATACTCATTAATAGTTGGATATTTTGTTAAAGAACTCCAAATGGGTGTTTTGCTATTCTTAAATGCAAAACAGAAGCAATCAATAATTCTGTCTGCTGCTAAACAGACCTAGACTCTGGGTGGTGTTAGCAGCAGAGAAAATGAACAACACAGGATTAACAAGTATTTTGATCACATTGCTGGTTTAATTCAGCTAAAAAACAATAGTATCTTGTGGGATTAAACAGGAATCTTTATCTAAGAAGATAAGTGTCAAAGAATTGGAACTCTGCTCTTTTTTTTTTTAATCTTTTCACCTTTGGTCCTTTCTATTTCAAACTCTCTTCAGGTGCTACACTCTCTTTTCACGTACCTATTGCATTCATCAGCTCTCTGTGCTTGTTCAGTGTTAGATGAAGCAGGCATTGGAGAGCCTCACCAGAATCTACTGAAAGTCACAAGAACATCCTTCACTGACCTTGGAAACCTGTTGTTTAGGAGGAAGTTTCAGATATCAATTGAGCATTGCGATAAACTCTTTCAAGTGTAAACTTGGTAGCTGCATCACCCCTTCTCTTTTTGTCACTTCATTACATCTCGTTGCAAAGGTCAGGCGGTAGAGAGTGATACATTTCCTTTTATTAAGGAGCAGTGGCAAAGAGCTGTTGCTTAGGCTTTGTTTGCTCTGCCTGCTACTCTCAATGTCACAGAAACAGCGTGAAAATTAAAACACTGAGAGGAAGTATAATAATTGTGAGCGATCGTCCTTATCTACTGAATAATGGCATTTTTTCTACAGCCCGTGTTCCCCGTGCCTGGTGACAAGCTCTGCCTGAATGCAACTGAGCCACAGCAATGTCAATCTGGATCTTCATATCCAAGTAATTATGAAATCTCCAGAGCCAAGAACTCTTCAAATCAGACATATGCATCATAGCAAAATATTAGTTCAGCAAACACGACACAATATAGCACATCGGTTAGTAATTAGGTCCTTTACAGCTTTGCAGGTTCTTTTCCTGACCCATAAATGACACTCAGGAACACATAGTATTTTTCACTTCCTGAAATGAAGAAATTTTATATCCTCAGACCCAAAGCCTGAACTTTCATAACCCTTTTCTGATTTTCAGTGAAATGCCAACTATTCAAAATTCCCCCAAAAAGGGATTTTTGTACAGAGTTGAATGTTGTTCAACATGGTGCTCTTCTTTTTGAGAAAACTGAAACACTGTGCAGGAATTTCAACCTTTTTTATTTGGTTCTGGTCTTTTGTAACATATATAACATGTAATATATTCTGGAATACAAACTGGTTTTGTCCTCAATACATTTGTTTCTGGAAAATCCTGCTTTTGCTGTTCCAAAAAATGTGGGTTTTTGTTCTGAAATGAAAGCTCTTCTGCAGAACCTGTCGAGCTGAAGGAATGATTCCCTCAGGATACTTTCAGTTGTTTGACTGCAAGGTTCTTGCTCAGCTATTGCCCCTATCCTTTTGAGTTTCCAATACTTCCACAGTGCAAATACAGAACAATAACAAATAATTATAAGTGAAAATAGAAAAAAGAAAGGCAGGAAGGCACTAGTCAGCTTTAGGGCAGGCAGCAGTGTGCCTCCATTCCTCCACTTTCCCCAAGATCAATCTCCATTTAGCCCTTGACTGCTTGCACACATATATGTGTATGTGTATTTTTTGAGCACACATATATGTGTATGTGTATTTTTTGAGCTAACAAATACTTCTTTTCCCCAGTGATGAATTTGAGATGTGAATGGAGAGAAATACAGTGTGTATGAGAGGCGTGGTGTGAAGGGCTGCTGATCCCTTCAAAACCATTTTAAAAGCATCTCAGACAAGTAGAGGTACGGGCTGGGGCTGTAAGGTGACACTGGCAGGTGAGAAGCCTTTGGGAGCCTCATCTCTAAGGGAACGGTCAGCTAAATTTCAGTGTTGAACCACTGGGGGAAAGAATGCAAATGAGAAAGAACAAACAAAGCTTGGCTGATGTGCAAACGTCCTGATTTTAGTACTCTTTTTTTTTTCTTTTTTCTTCCCCTCATCTTTCCAGCTCTTTTGCTGCAGATGAAAATTGCTACAGAGGAAGCAAGAGCAAAGCAGTATGACTTGGTGCAGCCAGGCAGTGCTGCCTTTCATGATGATCCCAGGCTCTGTCACCGTGCCATCTTCTTGAGTCTTTCTGAGCTGTAAATTGATTTAAAAACAATTGTAATGACCTGCTTGCATCAACTCAATCAAACTTCATTATAGAGGTAATAACAGTATGTTAGAAACTGTCATAGATTTTCTTAATCACTCCCTTGGACTTCCAGTTCCTTGGTATTCTGACAGATTTTCAGCTGCTGAGCACGTGCCACTATCTGGATAGTGTGAGTGAGAGGAGATGTGTCATGAAAAGAAGCAAAAATATTTGACTGGCTATTCAATAGGCTGCTTTCAAGACTGAAAAAAATAAAAATAAAAATAAAAACCACCCAAGCAGTTGAAAACTGACTACACAGGATTATGCTACATACAAATGAGTATTTAAATGGCATAGAAAGCCCTGCTAAAAGAATATATATCCAAGCACTTTGGAAGCATGCTGATGGCAGGGAGCATGCCCCCTGCCCAAATAGCATTTTCTGTCTGTGACCCAGTGATGCACTTGCATTCTGGACCTGGTACCATCTTCAACTCCACCCAAATCAGAGCTTCTCCCATTTCTTCCTTTGAATTCAACTTGAGTCACCCAAAAAAAACCTGAAAACTTATATGTGTCTGAAGATTAGTGCAACACAGAGAGAGCTTGAGAAGATTTGCACGGCCTGAGATGAGTGGCTAAGGAAGGTTAGCCTGGCAAAACAATACAGCTAAGCTGAGTTTCTGGCTCTGTTCAGGATCTTTCTATGGCCCTCAAAATACTTTTTAGTCTTCTCCTTACTTTCCAGCTTTTGATGTGCCTATTTTGTGGAGTTGTTGGGCCAAGAGGTATTGATCCAAGATTATGAGGCCTCGAAAGAGCTTTGATGATAAGACTCACATAGTTAGCAACAAAGATAATACCTGTCTATCTGCACGTTTCTGTGGCAGCTCCGTTGAGAAGAAGCAGGAGACAGAGGTGCATGTGCCGCTTGGACAACAGTCTGGATTTTAGCCCAGGTACCAGAAACTTAGATGGGCAGAAGTAAATCTTCAGTTCTAAGGATTTAACTGGGCTCTGGTCTTGCAGCAGCAGAGGACAGTTCATCCCTATTTCTATTTGTAGACCGAGGGAGAAAGAATACCTGTGAGAATATGAACAGTTAGTATATTCACATGACTAAATTTAATGGAAAGCGAGTTTGCAATTGTGAGTAGTTTTTGGGATGAGATAGTAATGTGTGTAGGAGAAGTTCAGAGAAAAGTCTGCCAAGAGAGGAGAGCGTGCCTGATCAGAGCCTGGAATTAGCATTTTTGTGGCTTTGGAAGGGAAATATGTGAGAATTTTGGTGATAGAGGAGAAAGGGTAAGAGAGAAGATGGAGAGAAGAGTGAAACCACAAGGATCCAGAAAATGGGAGGTGTGAAAGAAAGAAAGTATGTGACTAAAAGGAAGGAGACATGCTGAAAAACCCAGGAAAGAAAGAAAAGAAGATGATAAGATAGGAAAAGAAAGAAGAACAAAGAGTTACCACTTCTGCACTGAATAGAAAATATTACCTTCAGGAAAAAAAATAATTAAAAAGATATCTTGAAAGATAAAAGATGATGGAGAGAAAAAGAACAGAATATAGTGAAGCAGTAAAGAGAAAGAGGGAGACAAAGTACATGCAAACGAAGTTTTTAATTAGGGTAAAGGATAAAGATATCTACAGGAAAAGAAAAAAAAAACCACCCATGGATGAAATATCAGAGACATTAATTTATGTAGGCCCCTTCAGGCTCAGGTTTTTATGCCTCTTTTTCACTATTAACATTTCAAAGTTGAACACAGTTCTTTCCTCTTGGTCATTCTGGACATTTTTTTCCCTGTGATTATATGCATTATTGCTCCTGTAACACAGAATGATGTAATACACATTTTTCGTGTTTATATTTTTGTCTGCCCATTTTTTAGCATTGTTTTCGCCTGATGCTGATTCCCTTGTTAAGACCATCTTTTTATCTTTACTGACTGCAGCTTTCTGGATGACAGCTTCTCTTTTATCTGGGGAATATTTTTTGTAGAACTTGGCACCCAGTCACTGCGCATTTGCTCTGCAGCTCTCAGCACCGCTTACCATGCATACCTTTCAGGGAATGGCATATCTTTCGAAGGAAACAATGAGAGTGAAAACTTACTCAGATTATATTTGCCATGAGTTTGTTCATGGACAATATGTTTTATGACTACTCTTGCAGTTTATTTTTCACACAGATGATTCCTATGAATTAGCTTTTGTCAGACAGACAGAGTCATCAGCTCCCTTTGCAGTCCCTGACACCAGCGCAGACTGTGGATTTGGACTTTTCATTAAATAAATTGGGCTGTAGGAAGTACCTGTCTCAAACAGATTTACTTAATGGTGGTAAAATATAATGGAAAGCCCTGGTAACACCATTTGCTATTTCAAAAACCTTGACACACTGTATTGCAGCTTCTTCCACTTCCCCATTCTTGTTAGGGAAGCTAACGTAACAAGGGAGGCAGGCAAGTGGATAATCATTCTGCTTCAGCATCTGCATTGCAACACTCAACAAAGTGCAGCTTTAAAAGGAAACCACAGGCTCTGAATGATGCATGTGATATGATTCCTCAAGTAAACTTTTATGGAAGGTGTACAATACTGGGATATTAAAGGGAACATTCAGCTGACCTAATTACCCAAATGTTAAACTTGGGATCATAACTGTGTGAGTTTTTGGTATTGCAGTTGAAGGGATTCCCAGAATAGATGCATACTCTTAAACAAACTGGAGCAAACAACCATGAAGATGTGGTGGCCCAGACCTCAGCTCTAAACAAGTACCTGGAAACTGTCCACAATGAAGCTCACGTCACCTTATCTTCACTGTGTGTCCTGTAGATGACTACTCATAGGGAGGAAGAGGTAACTTGTTATAGATACAAGGCAGGTGTCTCAGTGACCTGGACATTTGCAGTGCATGTTTTCTCTCAGTGCAGAGCGCAGAGGCAGTGAAATGGGACAAACACACTGTGCACGCTATGCACAGTGGGGAAAAAAAAAAAAAAAACAAAAAACAGCCATGACCTGGATTTTTCAAGGGTGTGTAAGAAACTGGGCACCCAACTTTCAGCAGCTTTTATCAAAAATAAGCCACCTCAGAGTCTAGCTGTGAAAAATTCTGAGCTTATTCTGGTTCCATGGCCTTCACCCAGGGCAAAAGATGTTACTTATTGGGCAGGGTAGCCTAGGATCTTCCACAGGAAAAGCTTAGCTGTGAGGGCTCTTGTCATTGCCAGCCATCAAACAAGGTTTTTTAGTTTATGTTGCTACAGTTTTCCTCCAGATAAACTCAATATTAGGGCTAGAGGCCAACAAAGCAAGAGCCCCTGAGTGCAGTGAAAAGTGGGTAGGCTTGCAAAGTGTGATTGGAGCTGGAAAACTTTCTGACTGGAAAAAAAAGATCATGGGCATGGAGAGTAGATGGGAGGAAGGAAAGAGAACATACCAGAGCCCCCACCAGACCCTAATTCATGTTTTGAAGCCAAAAAACCCCACACCCTATAGAAGTTTCAAGTTTCCTTGTCATAGCACACTAAACATGTTGAGCATTTGATGGGATACAATTTTTTTTCTCTGTAGCCTTGCTTGGTGTGGGTTAGGTGAGAAGGAAATTCAATAGGAGGAAGAATGAGTGTGTTAAGCCTGTAGCAGATGGATACTGTTTCTATTAGCGTTTACTAGTGACTTACTAAGTAGTATTAAAGCTGGGGAAAAATAAAAGAAAAATAAAAGAAAAAAAAGGAGATCTTGATCCATTCACTCAGTTGCCCAAGGTGATTTGTTCTTATCATCACAGGATAAAATGACACATGAAAGAATGGAAAATACATAAATTCTGTAGAGGCCTGCAAACATCTTGTAGTTATGTACCTAAAATGGAGGGCATCCTTATACGGCTGAGTAGACCACATTAAATTAAATTGAAGGAATAATTGTTTTTCAGCGTTGATTATTCTATGTAATTATATTTCTGTATAAAGGAAAAATATATGCGTGCTGCTTTTTTGTTTTATTTATTTATTTATTTGTTTGTTTGTATGTTTGTTTTTAACATAGATACATGCAAAAGTATTTTTGTGCGTGTACACGTGCGTATGCAGGGAGTTCCACTGTGTTGAAGCCAGCCTGACCAAACTGTTTGTCAGCCTCTGAGAGATTTTGTATTAAGCTTTGTATTCTTACCAGCCTCACAATGATCTCAGATAAGCAAACTGCACCTTTGTGAAAGGGATAGAAGAAAATCTATTGTTCTGATGTTTATCTATTTGCATATTTGGAAAGAAGTGTGATCTCATTCTCCATTCATTGCCCTGCTTTATTCTTCCGTTTATCTCTGAATACATTTTCTTTGACCATCTCTCTGATGCAGATACTAGAAGTAATCTTAATGAGTGGAAACTCACTGTTTATTATTAAAGCTGTTTAAGCAATGTAAGGTTTCATTTTATCTTGTAGACTCCTCTTATTCTTAATTGTAATGATCTCATTCCCTAAAATGTCTGTGCTTCCATTATTAACTCCTATTAATAACTTTTATTAATAGTACACCTTACAAGTCCCCGTCTGTGCTGGAACTCTGCAAAACAAACTTCAAATAGTGTTCGTGTTTTGTTTTAAAAATAAGGAGAAATACTCAATGCAAAAGCAAAGATGAAGACTGTATTGCACCAGAATCTCTATTATGCTTACTCTTCTTACTCCACCACAAAGCACTCAGCATGCCCTGAATGAATGTTGGAGTTGTCTTAATTTCAAAGGAGTGCACAGTGGTGGAGCGGATTGAGAGGTAAGGTCAGATTGCCCCTCTGCAGCGCACTGCCAGAGCCAGAAGCCCAAATCTTTGGTAGGAAAGATTGCAAGTCTTCCCTGAATTTTGTGGAGACCACTGCAGAGTGGAATGAGCTCAGAGAGATGCAATAAGGAAACAGCAATTACACCACGAGGGTCTGAATCAAACTGTCACTGCTGTGTTGCTGTCAACAGAAGCAGTGATGCAGCCAGAGGCAATGCGGAGCTGGCACCCTCCTCACTGCAGCTGATGCTCAAGTATCCATCACTGCGTGTATGAACCGCTGCACAGTGCCACCTCTGTAGTGCTCAGGGAGTGGGTGAAAAAGAGGAGGGGAAAGGGAAAGAGGGAGGATGAAAACAGTGAAGAATTCACTGCGATCCAGCCCTGTCTCAAACCTCTATCTGTGTGAAGGTGGCTGGGCTGAGCATCAAAGCAGGGGGAGGATTAAAGGGCTTCATCCTGCTGCTGCCAGGGCTTCCCGGCTCCTCAGGGTAGCCTAGCAGGGTGGAGACCAAGGCAGAGGAGAGGGGTGCAGGGCAAATATTTGGGGCAATGTAAAGGAGGAAAACCGTGCTTACCTCCTCCTGGAGTGTTTGGGCTACATCTTTTGCTTCAGGAGGAAATAAATAATATTCTTATTGTCTTTGAAACAAATGAATGTTTCCTGCAGGATGCGTCACCAGTGTGGTGCCTCTGCCTCCTCCTCTGGCAAGGCAGAATGAGTGAAGCTCTGGTGCAGTGATGAACCTGGTGGCTCTCTGCTAAATATTTCATCTGAGCTGAGCTCAGGGGCTCAGTCAGGCTGACTCCAGAGCCCCAAACACAGTCTGCATGACTGAGACAGCAGACTCAGCTCAGCTCTCTGCTCAGCTCCCACCAAACCATCGCTTGCTACCCCAGCCCTTTAGGAGTGAGGAATATGCATGCAACAGAGTGCTTGCTAGCTATCATTGTGCCCCTGAATAAGACATTTCCTTCTGTTGTACATCAGTTGTTTCTCCCACTAGGTGTTTCTGCCCTCCCTACAGCTTTTCCAGCTTGCTTCCTCTCGTGGCTTTAATAGAAATGAAATTGAGAGAGGCAAAAGTAAGAGTGATTGCACAGATGGGACATCAGGTGTCTGAGTTGTCCCTGGGTAGATAAATACCTCTTAGTAGACAGATCAAAAATGTTTGGTGGAAGGAGCTTTCTAGTAGATAATATCAGCTTGCTATAACCCGGGCATTTTGTAGGACATGTTGATGATCATGATATTTCATTTTGTTCTAAATGAAAAAGTCATGAAGTAACCTTCTCATTTTCTCTAATTTAATGTTTTTAAATGACTGTATCAGATCAGTCTGGAACCCCTCCGTTCCGTCTTGGGGAGCCTCTACTTCAAATTTTATTTTAGATGAAAAATTATAAATGGCAAATGTCAAAACAGAAAATAATATTTTAATTAAAATCATTTGTGTGGCAAATTTTGAAAATAAACCTTCTGTTCTGTCCTGATCTAATATGGAAAGATTCAAAATCCTGAGCTGTCTCTGAGTAAGAAATTCTGGCTGCTGCATAGCCCTGAAAATATCCAGAGCTCAATGGAACATTGATCCTGGATCCCTCGACCAGTAAAACTGCTTTTATATGTGTGTGTATGTGTGTGTGTTCTGCAGATGACTTCCATCCCTCTTTATCACAGCAGTTCCCAATATCAGCCAAAAATATCTGCACAAAAGCCTCTGTTATGTCTCCAGGCTTGAATACGGGCCAGTGTTACATATATGGAGAACAGTAACTCCATATCGGAGTGGATATCTCTTGCATTATATCCACATAGTCTGAGCTGGGTAAAATATAGAGTGTGAACTGAAATTGAATAGTTCATAAAGACTTTAATTATTCAGTTGGGAGGTATGCTCTGAGTGTCAATGAAACCCAAAAGAACAGGGGAAAATAAATAAAAGCATTATCCCTTTTATTATTGGCTTGAACCTTCGATTACCGAATGCTGTGCTGGGCAGCCAGAAAGGTTCTGCGAGGAGCATAGGACTTGACATTTCCATTACCATGTTGCTCTGTGGCAATGTTTGGTACAGGTGAAGTGTCTTCTATAAGCAGCCTCTGAAAAGGGCATGCAAAATTTGAAATAGTTGGAAAACTTCCCTTTAGACTCTGCCACAACGGCAGGGGTTCCAGAAGTGATTTTTGGTTACAGACAAGCAAGAAGGAAGATACTTATTTTCTGAAAGATGCAGGCAGTTTCCATTCCAACATCCCTATGTAATTCTTTGGCTCTACATCTTCCTCGTTTTAAGAGTAATATATCTGATAAGGGAACTGCTAGTTCAGATCCTCTGTAATGTAAGGCAAAAAGGGTGCTATTTTTCAAAATAAGCTGTCAACTTATTGATGTACTTCGACTACCCTAAAGTAAATGTATTAGCATTTTTTAGAAACAGTTCTCTGGTGGTCACCACTTACTTTCCACAGCAGGGCAATATATTGCTTGAGAAAACGAAGTTGAAACACTCTGCCCATTATTCTTCTGATTTTCACTGCCTTTCCTTATGACACAAACAAGTTATCCACGGTATATCTCTCATATGATAGTGCGGCCTGGTCAGCATGATGCTTCCATGAATGTCAGGTATCCCTGTGTCACTGTGATGTGCTCTGCATTGGGTGTCCCCAGACCTCCACTACCATCACTGCAGCTGGAGAGGCCATGCAGAAGAGATGGCTTCATGTGCTGTGCCCCATAGGCTGAAGCAGGAAGGGCTGGGATGAGACAGGGCTGTCAGATGGAGAATTTCAAGCCCAGTGTAATGACACAGATTTTTTCTCTACCATGGGATCATGCAGCCCTGTTCCACCCACCTGTATCATTATCGAAACAAAGGATGCCATATCTTCTGGGCTATTGTCTAGATTGCAAATATATTTTAGGGGGGAAAATGAAAGGTGGGTGTGACAGAGCTTAACTGCTATAATTGTCTCCTATTAGCTTAAACATTTCTCTCTCTTTTCTGCTGTTGATCCAGTCTTAAGGCAAGGGAGGGAGTAGGAAGATATTCTTTTGGGTTGGTGCACTTTTCATTTTCCTTCGTGCTTTGTTGTTTTATTTGTATTTATTTGTTTAACTGGCAATTAATATGTAGACTATTCAAGATTATGCATAATTTTAATGAAATAAAATCATTCAACTATTATCCTCCTTCTAATTTCAACCAGTCCCTGTGAAGATCACCTCAATGAGTTAAACACTTAAATTTAAGAGACAATTTCCCAGATCACAAAAGCAGTAATCTTTATGTGATCCATGGCGCTGGGAAAAGTGATGTAATTCTTGTGAAGGAAAGGACCTTGTAGGTTAATTTTTGTGAGTCTCAAGGTACGGTATGAACCTTATTGTTATGGGTAGGTTCCTCATCTTTTCTTTTTAATGCTTTTATCGTATTCCACTGAAGACTTTGACATGCATTCAGCGGCAGACTGAACTGTGGCAGGCAAAGCAGCTTTGTATTTGTAGCTTTGTGTCTTGTACCCCTCTTGGAAACTTCTGAACCCATGGCATGGACTGTGGGTCCCCTCCTAAAGCACTGCAATTTACAGCCAGTGATTATTAAAGTGAAACTTAAACCATTTTGATTCGTGACAACATCCACTGTGCAAAATGTGATGGTCAAGAGGCAACTCAAAAGCTGTTCGGCCACTGCAGCTACAAGGGCAGCAGCTTCTGGGAGATGGCAGAGTAGATAGCAAGGGAGCAATCACTTCTGCAGAAGGATTTTAATCTGACAGTGAATATGTGGCAAGATCCTTAAAGCCTCCCAAAGAACAGTGAAAACTTGTATATTTGCTCCCATGTAAATGTAATGATTCCTTTCCCTTCGTGCCCACCCAGATTCTAGATCTGATGACAAGAATGGTGTTGAAAGCTTAAGCCATCTTCAGCTGTTTCTTGAATTTTCCAATAACTTTCTGGTATGAAATTCAAACTAGGGATAGAAGCATTGTCTGTCATATTTAGCTGCTCTGAAATTGTGCGACATTAAAGCACAGGAAAACAAAATCTTGAAAGCTGATAATCCCTGCACTTCACTGGCCACAGAAAAGCCAGGTTAATCTCAAAATATTGATGCCGTTTCTGGTACTGACATACCATCTGCTCTTTTTCATGCTAGATGTGACCGCATGTGAACTTTAAAACCCTTCTTGTAGGTAACGCTTATTTGTGTCCTCAGACATTTTACCTCCGTGTAAACTTGCTTTTTCTTTCACCCATTTGCTATAGTGATGTTATAACTAACATATTGGAGTAGGCACCAGAACTTGGCCTGGGTTTTGTCATTTTGGTTTGAAGGGAAAAAAATTACACTCTGAGATGAGTGCTGCACCTTGCTTTAGAAAGCATCTTCTTATTTCTGCAATTTTCAATAGCAATAAAACAATTTATTTAAACTCCTTCTAGCAACCCACAACCCAATTTTCCTATCTCATTACAAGCGCTTATGACAAACACATCATCCAGGAATTTTTTGTGTATGCAGACATGAATACGCCTTCCTTAACTAATGGGATTGCTTGTTTTATGTGAGATACACATTTAACACATACATTTGTAATGCAATTATTGATGCAATGGATTAAGTATAAGAACCACAAAACAGTACAAGAAATGAATTCCCAACCACTGATAATGCCAGAAGGATTCATGTACTCTGGAAGGAACTAGCACAACAAATAAGAAATGTAAACTGTGACCATCTTTCTTGCTTTATCAATGTTATGGGAATAAGACTGTGTGCAAACAGTAGATTGATTTTGGAGCTGTATCAAAACACACTCTTTTAAATACATATGTATACAAGTGTGTGCACAAATGATATAAACAGAACAGTTTTATGATTGCACAGTCACTTTAAAAAAAGCCAGGAAATCTTAGAATTCATGGAGAAGACAAAACTATCCCCTCCATTCTCTCTATGTATTATGAGATAGTCATCAATGAGATAGTCACATATGGATTTTTTTCCTAAAGGACTGTACCTCATTTAGCATACCGGACAGATGCTGCTCACTTAATCAGCAGTTATTCAGTCTCTTGTTTACTCCTCATTATAAAATGCAGGGCCCCAAGCCTTATTTACTGCACACTATTCAAATCCTTCTCTAAAGACAGAATTTTCAGTTGCCTCCTGGGCTTTTCTATTGAGCTCATCCCTGTGGTATCTGAGCACTTTGTAATGAATGCACTTATTTATACAAGACCCTTGTGAGAATAAGGGATATTATTAGCCCTATTTCACAGATTCACTGACAAAATTTTGGGTTTCCACTCTGAGGCACCTACGGCCAGATTTCTGCGGTGTGCTTCAGCTTTATCAGTTTAAAGCAGAGTTCAGGTCCTATTGAGCTTGGTTGCAGCTGTGATACTCAGCGTTTCAGCAAATCAGGCCCTAGGGTATGAAGTCAGATACCAGGAAATAAAATGTGCAGAATTACTTTCTGCTTAGAGGAAGTTTGTTTTTTTGCAGCTTCTGATTTTTTTTATCCAGTCCATTCCTCCTAATTCACCCTGTCCTCATGTCACACCTCATTTCCCCTGGGCTCCCTGGGGGTGATGAGGCAGGGACAATCCACCAGGACTTACCCCTTTCAGGACTAGAGCAGGCTGAGGGACGTGTGGTGAAGCCCCAGCACACAGAAAAGCACACTTATTTGGGACAGAGAGGGGACAAGGCTGGGTTGGAGCATCTGCTACCCCATCAAGGGCAGCCTGGTGAGAGGTGCCAGGGTCTGGTAGAGCCCCGGGGTGGACAGGCACTGCAGAAAGGTCAGTGTATAGAGAGTGAAAAGCTGGAAGATGTTCAAAGGAGGAATTTAGAGATGCTGCTTGGGCAGGTGGGCATAGTGTTAGAGAACCAAAGTGCAGATGGAATTGATACTGCCAGTGGATATAAAGGAAAATGAGAGGAGCTTCTGCTGCTATGTTGACAGTTAAAGGTTGACCAAGCAATATATGGGACCACTGATGAATGGAGCAGGTGATTTAGTAACAAGACAAGAAAAGTCTGGCATGCTTAATGCTGTTTATGGTTCAGTCTGCCCCAAGAAGTTCTGCCAGACCTCTTGCTTAAAGAAGGGGTTCAAGATGGATAATCATAGAATCATAGAATCCTTAGAGTTGGAAGGGACATCTGAAGGCTATCTAGTCCAACCAATGGCCTGCATTAGATGAGGAGGGAGTCAGAGATGGCTTGCAAGGACTCAACACACACAGGCTGAAGAGCTCATCAAGAAAACAGAGCCAAGATCTTCTCAGTGGTGCATGGTAAAATAGTGAGCTATGGGCATAGGTTGAAAAAGAGGAGGTTTGGCCTGTAAGTAAGGAAAGACATTCTCCTGGTAAGTATGGCCAGGCAGTGGAGCTGAGTGCCAAACAGCGCTGAGAAGTCTCCATCCTTGGAGGCTGTAAAGATCTAACTGTGTACAGTTCTGAGAAGTTTGGTCTGGCTTCTTGACTGACCTGCTTTCAGCAGGAGGTTGGACTAGGGAACTCCCTAGGTCCCCTTCTTCCTTAATTATCCTCTGGTCCTGCAGTGGAAAGTTTCAGCTTTCCTCTTTTTTTTTCTTTTTGCAAGCACTTTTTCCTAACAACAACTAATCAAAGATTTGGCTGTGGTCTTTCTGACATTTGAACTACACTCCTTCACAGAAATGTAATTGCAAGAAATGCACTCAGCCCTGGGCTGGCTCATGCCCAGAAGGGCGGGAATCTGAGAAATGACCCTGGGCATTTACTTAGGTTTTCCTTGTACATGTGAACTAAGAGATTCACGTCTTCTCATCCAAAGGACTACAGTGATGTGAAATGTGATGTTCAGTTGAGGAGAGAAAAACGCACATTTTTGACATGAGCACCTCCACCCAAATAGTGGAAAGTCACACACAGCTGTAAGCAATGCAAGTATGGCCTGGTACATAGAAGTGCCTTATAATAGCTAATGCTCTCCAAATCTCCTAAAACAAGGATCTATCTAGAAATGTGATCTATCTAGAAATGTTTCTATATGTCACCCTCTCTTGATAAAGACAGAGAAAACAGGAAATGAACAAACAGGAAAGAAAGAAAAGACTACCTTGGGCTCAAATGTGGTTCTGTTGAGTGCACAACCTGAAGTGTCTGCTTCTTCTCCATATATTTCTGCTTGTTTTCTGTATGTGTGCAACATTGTGAATCATATGAAAATTCGAAAATTTTTCACGAGATTTTCTGTCTATAAATGGATTTCAGAATTTTCAAAGGTGATTATGCCAATGAAAATCTAGTTTTGGGACTGAAAATGCAATAACACTCTGTATGTGGAGAATTGCACTCTCTTACATTGTTGTTAATTTTCTTTCAACCAATAGAATAGTTTTCAGCTTCTGTGAAGGCAGAGAACACATTATTTTTGTTTAAGAGCAATTTAATTCAGATACATATATATGTATACACACACACACACAAACAAGAGTTTCAAACTAAACTAAAAGAAGCCATATGTAACCTGAGAAAAGGAATACACAGGAATAAAGGAATATACACACATATTTGCATCACTAAGTCAGTTTTAAAGCCTGAAAGGCTTTGTGTCCTTCACTGGATTCAGGGAATAAGGATTTCCTTAGTTGCACTCTTGTTGGAGCTGAAATTCATATTAGGCTGCGCCTCACTTTGAAAGTTGAAGTTTGAGCAGAAGCAATGTTGATGCTGGAAGGCTGAGTTTCTGCCACAGTGACAGGAAACACCCTTTTTGCATCCCCTTCCTGGCAGAAAACATCCTTCTCAATACGAATTCTTAGCATGAGCAAATGGTGTGTAATCCTCTCGCAGTGTAAATATATGTCAATCAAATGAGAGCGCTGCGATCTAGGTGGGGCTACTAAGCCTTACTGCAACAAGAACAGTCATGTTGTAGGCAATGCAGTATTCACCGATACCCTCAGGTTTTCACACAGTCGTATCTGGCCACCTTAAGCAGTGCTGCTTCCCCTCCTAGCCCCATGCTGCCCATGGGTCATGAGCTGGGGAACCACTTTACTCCCTGCTCAGCCTGGTCCCCACTTCCTGCTGAGCCATGCCCTGCAGCATAACTGAAGTTCAATTAGGAAGTGAATGACTGTGTAGATGGCACAGCAGGCTTAATCCCTAGAACTTTAATTTCCTTTACCTTTACAGGCTGGCAAAAGGAAGAGGTAACTTTTTTTTCTCTTTTTCCTTTTTTTTTTTTTGAAAAAGGGAATGAATCCTGGAGCTGCAGAGGATGGGCTTCATTGAAGTAACTTTCTATTTACTTTCGAAAAAAGAAAGCTTTAGGTTTATTGGAGTCATTCTGTGAAATAGCACAGAAAAAGCATGTCTTCCTCCTATCTCTCATTTCCTCTGCCTCTTTCCTACCCCTTTACACAATCTGAGGGGGACTTTTTGACATCCGCTCTTCAATTTCTTGGGGCTGTTCTTGGCACTAATTTTTAGTTTCACTGGGAGCGTTTGAACTCTTGAATGGAACTTCTCTTATCATCACCACACCAAGTTGTTATTGCCACAAAAGAGGTGAGAGATAGAGAAAGAAGCTTGATACTTCTCAGCTTGGGAAGCTGCTGCTAATAACCTGCTTTTTTGAGAAGAGTGACTCATGCATTAGGGTTGAAATGAGATTTATTTCTCTGAGTTAGAAGAAATAAATAAAGTTGGACAACAAACAAACAATAGTCGGTGACGGTCAGTTTGTATCTAATGAGTCCTTTTTTGTGTTAACAGAGGTCCAGATGTTTACTGGTAATTTTTTCCTAAGTGCAGATCTTCTTGGAGACTTCTGTGCCATTCCTAACTTTGTGATTATAACCATCTTTATCTCTTCACCCTCCTTGCTTCCTGCTAGGTAATTTTGCTTCTTTGGAGAAGTCAAAAGAAAATATATCTTTTTATTACAAGCAGGAAACCGTGTGCACAGTGAGAATCCTTCAATGACATATGGCTGCTAAAGTTGTGATGTCATAATCAGCTTATGATTTGAGTGGGACACATACATGGATGCCAAACCTTGCTGGTGACTTGGTCCTGATGTATTTCCTAACCTTCTGTTGCTAAGGTATGCTAAAAAGATGAAGGCATATACTCACTTCTTCTCTGGTACAACTTTGCTATTCCACTCAGCCCAAGCCTGTTACACCAGTACAGGGCTGGTATGGGACATCACTGAAGATGATAGTGCTGGAAAGGCATCTGGGTCTGTGCTCAGACAAAGGTTGTGCTGGGGAAGAAAAAGGAAAAAGCCCTGTTTGTGAAGTTGCTGTTTCTTTAAATGTGAGATAGAAGCCAAAGGCTTTAGGCAGAGGCTGTGCAGTAAAGGGAAGAAAGATTTACGGTAGTTTTCAGTGTTAATCTTGTTCTTCTTTTTCCAACAAACTTCTTTGTTCAGTTCAGAAGAAAGGATGAATAAGAAGGGGCAGGACAGAAGTACAGAAAGCAATGAATGCAGGACAAAAGGTAAATCAGTTATGCCCACTTACTGTAGTACAAACATGTAAGATAATAGGATATTGGGAATGTGTCTGTCAAAGCAAAGGATCCAGGGAGAAAGGGCAAATACAAGTGAGAGTTACCTATTTTCTGAGTTCAATGTCCAAAGCAGGCATTCATGAAGAAGTCTAGACTGTTATTTTTAAGGTCTGCAATACAGTTGTTAAATTTCACATTGATTCCAGGGCAGAGGTGACTGGGATTTGTAAAGGCACAAAAGTGCACCTGCTCAAGGTGACAAATCAGTTGTCTAGATCCATTCAGAGCCCATACATGCTACAAAAGCAAAGAGGATATGAGTGATGTCTTTGTAACCTGGTAATCCAAGGCTAGCTCTGTCGGTGCACAGGGAAATCCTTGGGTCTTGGCTTTGTAAGAAGCACATGATTCCAGGGGGCTTCTGTGGAAGATAGAAATGCACCCTGTGCACAACCCCATAGGTCCCCACAAAATCCTATTCTTGGGTAAGAAGAAAAATGTGCCTAGCCATGCAACAGGGAAGGAAATAAACTGAGTCTCAAGACTGCTTGCTTGGTTCTTGGGCTCCATCTGAGATGTCAATATAGCCCTGATGGGGTGCAGCCCACAGCTTGCCCAAAGTTCTTGCCCAGCCTGGTGATAACGGGTGAAAAATTGCAGAGGGCTGGTTGGGAGTTACTGCTTCTGCAGACCCCCAGACAGAAGGGAAATGATGCTGCCCAGAGGGCCTAAGGGAAGTGGAAGTTTATGGAGATGACATTTCAGTTTATGGGACACATAAGGAAGGATATAATGCAATCTCTTCTGGACATTATCTTAAAGGCTCCTGATCTTCTGCTACGTAAAGAAAAACGTACATTGTTAGCAATATGGCTGTGGCATTTAGGGCATTTCACTGGTGAAAAGGAGCAGGAAACCAAGAGGCAAAGCATTGTTTTTTGAAATTTTGGCCCAATCTTATAGGATGTTCCCAAAACGGACTCTCGCAGATATGAAAGAGAACAGAAATGATGCTAGTCAGGAGCTTTGATTGGAATAAATCACACCCTCTCATAATAAGACAATCTCTTCTTTTGCTTCAAAAACCTTCCGTTACTTGTGAGTCATCAGAGGGCAATAGAAGGACTTTGGTGTAAAGTTATTTACTTGCAGGCTTCTGGTAGGCTGCAGTGAATTATAGTTACTGAACAAACTTCTATCTAAAATTCCTGCAACTGAGCAATTAACTTTTTGACTCTTACACTAAAGCAGTTCATGTAAACAGATTGTGGTTATGAAGCAAAATGCTTAACAAGTCATAAATTGTGAATCAGTTGTTGATCTGTCCTTTTTTGTTTCTTTTATTTTCGGCACGAGACATAAATTTTCTGCCTTTAGTGGGTTGTTTTTTTCCAAAATAGTGGAATTTGTGCATCTTTAGGATATGGAAGAATCTCCTGAATGAGTCAAGGCCTCCAGCAGCTTACCATGTAGGGTGAAAGGATTCTTTTAAGTAGCAAACATGTGGGGAATCATTACAAGCAAGATGCCATACATCATCACGCAGTGTGCATTTATATATTTAGAAGCAGGGAAATATTACCTTGCATTTACCATGAATAAAAAAATGTAGCAGTGCAGCTAATGTGAGGTAGTTCAGGATATATAAATTAATCTCCTTATTTATCCTTCCTACTTCTATGAGTAGCCAAGCCTACAGAATAATAATGCAGCTCCTTTGCACGGTGATACTTTTATTCCTTTGTGATTGCTTTGCAGAGTTCAGCAACATTTTTGTATAAAGTATCATCAAATCAATAGGAGTTGCCCCCATTTAAATAGATGGACAGTTTCAGGCACCCTACAAAATCAGACCTTGCTCTATGTAGACATCTCTGGATCATGGCTACAAAATGGAGATGATAACATTTGGAGAACAAGGGATATTTCTATTTAATTCCATTAAGACTAGTCCTTGTACCTTCCCTGGAAGAGATTGCACTATGAAGCTTATGGAGCAGAACATGGCAAGACAGGACCTCTCTGACTCCTTCAACTGTTTAATAATTAACTATATGACCTCTGTTTGGAAATGAAGATAGGCTAATTAATGCATACTTCAATAGAGTATTTCACCTACGATATGACTGCAGTGTATAATGTAAAATTAGAATAAGATGGAGTACATTCCATGTATATCATGGCAAGGATTATAGAAATGCTTCTTTGCAAATGTCTTCTCTTTTTCATTTTATGGCACTTTGCATCACTGTGTAATTATGTATAATTACTTGGAAAAAAAAGTAGATTTCTGGCCCCTTGGGGTGCCAGTTTGAGTGAGACAAAAAGGGTCAGTTTTTGACTATGGTGTGAAATTTTGTGCACTATTACAGCATGTTCCCTGGAAGTGGAAATATTTCTGCAACACCTCCCACAGGAGGGCTCATTTGGGTGGTCTATATCCTATGTAATTTTAACCCAGACATAACATTTTCTGCTGCTTTTGCATCATTGTTGTCTTGCTATCTGAAAAAAAAAAATGCTTCTGATCAATTAAAACTCAGAAGGGCCTCCTGTCATGTTCCTGGAAGTGATTTACAAAGCATTTTCACAGTATCCACGTGAGTCAAATGAGTGCGATTATCTCAGTTTTCAAAGTGTGGTACGGAGGCAGAAGTGGAGATAGGCTTCTCTGTGTAGGGTTGGAACAGAACTGATGATGTTCTGGTATTCCACCATCCTACTGTGGTGGATTAGACTTCTCTTGCAAGTTTTCCTGTTGCTTTAATATCAGGTTGGGCTTTTTACATTTTAGTGTCACAAACGCTTTAGGTGTATTTGCAAGCACAGATTTGACTCTGTGACAGTCAGCTCTCAGCAATTAACTGAAACCTTTCTGCAAGAAGAAAAGATTGAGTCCTCTTTCTTCATGAGTCTTTTCACAGGTGTGGACTATCTTGTGAGTTAACTTTGTTATTTCACAATTGTAAAAAGTGTCATGATGTTTGAATAGCTGTAATTACTGCTCACCTTGTTCTCTGTCCTTTGATTAAAATGCTTTTAGGTACTTTGCAAAATCCTGAGATAAAGGCTGATACGCAAACAATATCCTGAGATAAAATGCAATAAATGTTCTGTAAGACATGTTTTATTTGTGAGGAGCTCAGATAACACAGTGATTGGTGCCTGGTGAAATTGATAGATTTAGAATATTTTTCTCTGATCCTTTACACAGTTGGATCTTATATTTTGAAAATTCATTTGAGATCAGGCAGAACTGTACAGGCCCTAAAGGCTTGAGAGACGTTGTACAGTTGCAGTGCGACAAAGGAAGGAAAAATGAAGAAGAGCAGGAAGAAATACGAAACTGTGTACAAAGCCTAGATCACACAGACTGAAAAAGAACTTTCAAATAATTTTTCCTTCTTCAGGATATCTCTCATAGAAGCAAGAATTTATACATGGAAATTTTCCTCTGGTCCCTCTGTCCATTCACTTTATTTATATCGCCCTGACATCATGTATGGAAACCATCCTGGTGATTGCAAAAAGGGAAAATGGAAATCAAGCTCAACTTCTTTGCAAGTTGTAAATCTGCAGTCTCAGTTCAGAGCAACTCTGTGCAAACATGGAAATTGTTTCATGGCCAAATGTTCATTGCTGGTATCACTCATGAGTATGCCATTCAAGTATGCATTGCAGTGAGATATAACTGCATCTCAGATTCCTTCTCAGCTCTACCTGCAATGTTTAATTCAAGCAGAATGACATGTTTTGAAAGGTCATACCACTGAATTTCAGGTAGCTGAGAGAGATGTCTAATTCAGTTGGCCTGTCTACAAAAGCCTTCTGAACAATCAATGAAGGCAGAGAGACTTTTACAGGATGAGCACATGAACTTTGGGTCACCTAGTTGAAGGTGCTGTCTTTTTGGGTTAGCTCTGATGAGGCTGATGGCCTCTTTTGGTGAGCACTGAAGTACTCCAACTTTGCTAGTTCAAACAATGCTTCTGCTTAGTCTTTTATTCCAGTTATATGACTATAAGTTTGATAATATCAAATTTAACTTATCTAAGTTTTTTGTCAAATGGAAAAGCCAACTGTGATAGTTCAGAAACACTGACATTCAATATTCAATTTTTCTGCATTTTCATCTATTCTTCTAGCCAAAATTATTTGCTGTGTTTGATCCAAGTTTTCGAAGGGCTTTTGTTATCTTGGAACAGTGTTTTCTAGCAAAGTAGCCATTCTGCTGGAAAAATATTGAAGGTCAAAGCTGGATATATATTAAACCACTTCTTTTTCTTCTGTAGTCTTTGGATAAACACAGATTTCAGTCTGGCATCTCTTGTAATTCAGAGAGAATATAAGTAACATTTCAAATAAGCAGAGGAGTATCTTCCCCTTTTAGGATGCTGGTTCCACCTTTCTCCATCTCCTTCTGCTGATCTCCTCTGGGGGAAAAGAATTGAGTATACTAATGACAAAAAGGCAAATATGCAAACTCCCTCAAGGATGCTTTAGAAAGCTACCTCATCACAACAGTGTGACATGGACATGAATAGAAGATCATTCTCTTACTTCAAATTCCAAGCAGCCATTGACTTTATTGCATATTTTCACCTACGTGAGTTACAAATTAATGACAAATATGTTTGAAAGCTAGTCATTACCTCAATCAGTCAATTATTCAAGGGATGTATCAGTGTGATTAGTTGCTCTCAGTTAATTATAGGAACAATAATTAGCTAATATGGGAGTCCCATCATTCATATAATACTGATTTTAATTGTTTTACAGACAATAATTTTAAAAGTCCCTTGAATCTGCACATTGAGAAAGCACCCTAGATTACTTATAAATTTATCAAGTTGCAGGAAGTGCTTTACTGTCTTCTTACTTTTCTGGCCAACCTTATGCTTCTACCATCTTCTCAGCACTAGCTTCTGTTGAAAATTAATGAATGTATCTTCAAATGAAGCCTTATTAGTGAATTGCCTTCAGAAAGCTGAGTGTCATACAGATGATTAGACAACTTGCTGCATTTAATTACCTCGCCCCTGGACAAATATAAACTGATGCAAACGCTGCCAAGGAAAGATGGATGTGTAAAAGACGTTATGCCCTGTTCCTATAAAGACAGAATCTTCTCTGAAATTTCAGATGCAAAACCATAAGTTTTCACACTTTGCCTCCCTAAAATCAGCACTGGAAAGAACACACATGGTGCAGGAATTTTGTTTAAAGAAGACTCTGACTGTTTCCTCCTTCTATTAGCACTTCCCTCTTTGGACCTTCAGCACCAGCTTTGTCTAAACCACCAAAAAGTTGACCTTACAAAACCATGCAGGATGAGAGGAGTGTCCTCCAGGGACACAGGGGATTAGATAGTGAGATTATTGCTTTCACTTGCTGCAAGCTGATGTTTCTGCTTGCCCATTTCATTCATCTTTATTGTAAGCACAGGCTATTTCTCCTCTGATAATATGGCTGAAAACTCTTCAACCCTCCTTGTAAGATAAGAATCTTAGTTTTTAATTCTCTTTCTATTGCTGACTACTATCTTGCAATCAAAAATGACCTTGGGAGGTCATCTTTGTATCCGGACATGGAATTTTCCCAACCCCTCTACTGAGTGAATGCCCTAAGTGTTTTTATCATATGCTCGAGATGGGCTTTTAGAAGACTCCCCCTTCTCCCCATCTGTGCTGACATTTTAAAAACCATATAATTTTTATCCCAGGCTCTTGGTTTTAATCATTTTCATTTTTTTCTATCTTTACCCTGAAAGTCTCTCTTGATTCCTGCTCCAATTCTAACTGCCCAGGGCAACAATTGCATTAACATATCACTAATATGCCTAATTAATTATTTAAAATTGAAAACAAAAGATAGACAAAGCCCATTGAGACCACAGAGGATGATAGTCATCTTTAACTTTGTGTAGTATAGTGGTCAAAGCATTAAAATTGAAATCAGGAAAATCTGCATCTGACTAGAATTCCCTCAGACAATTGTGTCAGCTCTGTATCACAACTTACCTATATGTACTATAGGATTTATAACTGATAGAGTGTTGTATGACATCTATTTATAGGATGTAGTATTTTGTAGTCCTCTGTCTCCTTATTACAGCTCCCAAATGACTTGGACTCTCAGCAAGCTCTCTTGCATGCTTTCCAAACTCAAGCACTCTTCATAATCTGTTTTACTTTGTTATACCGAATAAATTAAAAAAACCTGGAAGAATGCAGCAATACTGTTGTATTGAACTTTTGGTACCTAGTTCCATTAATGCTTTAATCATCAAAAGCAAAGCTTACATGTAGGTTTTGGACTGATTTTAAAGAGCTCTTTTCCAAATAATGAGAGGAGTAAGAGCCCTTGAACATTCACGCTGCTGTTCTTCAACACATAGATCAAACCATGACTCTGCACCAGTTTCTTTACAAAAATGTGTAAAGGTCTGCAAGTTTCATTTGCATATGACACTGCAGAAAGGTGAATATTTTAGGACTGATTTATTTGAGCTCTTGGATGATTTTGTCGAGACATATGTGACACTCCCTAGATAAATCGCACCACCTCTGAATTCCCATTATTGCTGTTGTTTCTTTGCAAGACAGCTGGAGAGCCCTTTCTTCTACCCAGTATTGAAAAGGTCCCAATCTCCCTGATGCAACTTCAGTTGATAAACTGATAGCTATTTTGTCTTTTCCCTGCCCCTGCTGCCTTCCATCTAGTTTAACCTGGACTGCTTCCAGCTCATCCCTCAGGCGTTTCTCTCTTCCTGTTATGAAAATTTTTCCTCTTCTTTCCTCTATTTCTTAATGCTCCACCTCAAACTGCAGGCATGGAAGGAGGCAGGGAAGGAGGTATTACTCAAGGGCGTCATTACTGCTGCCAAAGGGAGAAGGTAAAATTGGTGTCAGAGCTGAAAAGAGAGATAGATAGATGGCATGAGTGGGTGCCTCACCATTGCTGGGATTTGGCAGATGGAGGAGTGAAAAACAAGATAAAAAATGGTGGCAGCCACAACGGGTATGGAAAAACTTACAGTAACAGGAGGGAAAAGTACTAAATTAATTCTTATAGATGCTGGGATGTAGACATATATAGGGAAAGACAAATGCACTCACGTTTCTATTCCCTTTTAACAACACTCCAGGAATAAAGAGATTCTTGCTGTAGGCCCTTGCTGGACCTACAGTGATGAATAGCTTCTTCGTGGCTTCAGCCTCTTTCAGGTTAAATTTACTATCCACTTACACTCATTTCTGATTGCATTTCCTAATCACATGGCTAGACTGTGCTCATGCATGGTCATATTTGCCCACTTTCTTCACCTGCCCTTTGTGTTGCGCTGCAAGATAGACTTCAGGCACCTGGGCAGAGCACCCTGAGACCCTGCCTCAGAGGCCAACGTTATTTGCTGATAAGGTACATGGATTTTGAAGTGAAACTTGAAGAGCAAGTAATGTGTCTTGGGAATGCCTTCATATCCCTGCGGCTCTGGGAAGTGTGAACATAGCCTATTTTACCATTACAGAGGCCAGGTAGGGAGGTACTGAGACTCAGCAGGATAACAGAAGCCTTCAGATACTTTAAGTAACTCAGTCAGCTTTGAACTCTCTCATTTGGACACCACTGTTTATATCAGTTGTCAACTGTACACTCTTAAAAATGTCTGAGCTGTTGAATCTCACAGTGTCTGAAAGTTGAGATCCGTGCTGGAAGAACACTTCCAGCTTTGTGATAAAGGGAATTCCAAGGGAAATATACTGTGACAGAAGATTGCCAGTACTGAATGTCAAAGTGTGAGAAGGGAAGGAAACAGAGCATTTGGGTGAAGACATGCACAAATTCACAGTGCTCGTGAATCAAAGGGTTTAGAAGTTGCATTATACTTTGAGCTCTCCGAGAGTGTTCTTTAATAGACACTATGTCCTCATACAGAATGGTCCTACTATCTAATCCTACTGTTCCTTGTCAATCATTTAAAATTTTACACCTGCACAATTGAATAAATGTATTGGTTCTATTTCTCGGAAGGGGCATGTGCCTTTTTATGCTGTAAAACAGAAGTAATGATATTGGATCAGTCTGATTCAATTACTTCGTGTATTCTTGAATTTAATCTAATTTACAGGAATTTGGAGAGACATTCTGATTTTTTTTTAATTTTTTCTTGTGTTCAGTTTCATCATCACATACAATGAAAAGCATTAATTTTGCCCCTTTCCTCCAACAGCTATAGCAAAATAAGTTGTTTTAAATGCATTGCTTGAGTTCTGTCATGATTGCCTCTTCTCTTCTGTAGATGCATATACAATTATATACAGAACTCCACACAATTAGTTAGCATGGACTAGGCAGTTAGTGGCAATGTAATCTTCCTTTGTAAAAGACTCTGTAAATTTGATCCTTCCTGAACATTAGAGCAAAAAGGAAATAAGGAAAATGCAGGACATGAGCCCAGAAATGGAATAAATAAATAAAACTGGTGTGCTGAAAGATGGAGGAGTGAGGAAAAAGCAAGTCAAAGTCCCCACTCCTGAAATCTCCTCTAAGTGGCAAATCTCTTCTGATCACCATGGCAGTAAAATACCAAAAGGAGACACATGCTCCCTTAAACAGTCAGTACCCAAGTAGTTCCTTGTATTTCAGGCCAAAGTGAATAACCTAGAATTGCAGCAAATTATGTTAGAAGACTATCCAAACCTCAGAACATTTCATGGTAAGCACATGTAATCTGCCTCCTCTTAGAAGCCCAAGGGAATCAGAAGCAAATGGAGGGAAATTTTAGCACAGCGAAGAACTGTATAAAATGCTTAAGATAATGCACAGGGTAAGTCAGAAAGAAAATTTTCTTCTGACAAAGACATGCTGCAAGTGTTCCGGGTTGCTGGCTGTGACCTGTGGATAGCAGTAGTGCTTCTCCATGTCTTTATACTTGTACAGCCCAGAGGTTTGGAAAACTGATGCTATTTCTTTTCCAGTTTCCAGCATTTCCTCAGATTCAGTTTTGCATGGCAAGGCAAATGCAAATTTTCCAGATATGGGACATTTCCTGTGCTGAAGCTTGTCTAGGTGAATTTTAGCGAGCTCAGAGAGTGCAGGACACCTTTGGAGTTCATTCAATGGCATCCATGTGTTTCTCCATGCTGTTTAATTGACTGCTGTTATCTAAATGTTTTAGTCATTCTGAAATTACTTCTGTGTGTTGATAATTTTTTGTGATTGTGATTATTAATGCCTGCTGGATAAATGCTGTCTATATAAAGTACTATAAAATGCTATATGTCTTTGTGTAGGTAGCTGCATGTAGATGCAGCCACAGGCATTCAATAACCATAAAAAGCGTATGAATGTTGAATTCAGAACCAATGTACCTATTGAGTAAAACACCAATAACAGCTATGTGTTGTAAAAAATCAGGAGTATGTTGCAAGATAATACACAAAGCGCACAATTAAATGACTTGGTTAGATTATGTTATCGCTGGTGAGAGTAGCTCACATAATTGTTCTGTCAAGTAATTTTTTTACATCACTGGTTAGAAAAATGTGGGGAAATCTGTCAACCCCACTTGTCCGACCTGTTCCTGTCAGAACTATCTTTAGTTTGAGCTTCGAAAGCAACAAACCACATAAAATCTACGCCCCCTTTCTAACATTATTATCCCTCCTGCTGTTTTAATTTATGTGTTTAATTTGGGTTTTCTGGGTGCAATATGGCTAATTGCTTGAGAACTGTGCAACCTTACAAGTGAAATTTTGCTTTTATAATTTGTAGCACATCAAGTGTAATAATGTACATTTAATTTCTCAAAAAGATAATTATGCTAATAGAATTATTTGAATACAAATTCACACTCTATTCAGGATAATGTCCTCTACCTCTTAATTTATACTAATGTAGGTTTGTATGGAATTTTTAATAAGCTTCTTCAACCCAGGGCCATGAGTGGCTGGACTGAAGAAAAGGGCTGGTGGGACTTAAATAGGACAGAAAGGCTTCAAAAGGCTTTGTAGCAAAAACTGTCAGAAGTGATGCAGGTATTGGGTTTGTATAGATGCTAGGAGATGCTGCATCCAGCCCTGGTCATGTGGATGGTTGTGGTCCTGCTATGTTTAGCTTACAGAAGGAAAATAAGGAAGAGACTCTGCAGGTGAGCAACTGCATTGCATACAGGCAATGCTTGCCAGATGCCAGCCTTCATGCAGACAGCCTGTCACCCCCCAAAATGTGTGGTATCTAATGAATGACAGCACCTTTTGAGACTGACTCTCATTGAGTCTCTCAAGAGGCAGCTGGGTAGAAAGCAGAAGAGGAGGAGCCGCAGGGAGATGCAATTTATTTTTAAGTCCATTCATTAGGCACCAGTTAGGCATGAGGGCTTGGAATTGGCTCAAGAGAGATGAGGCTCCACACATGTACTGCTCTCTGATGCTCAAACAGCCTTCATGCCAGACAAACTTGTTTTGGCATCTGAGCAGCATCTGCGGAAGCATTTATGCTGGATAATAAAGCTTTTGGAGCTGGGAGGGGCTGTGCTGAGGCCAGGTTATCCAGGGGGGATGCAAAACTGCAGCCTAGCACAGACAGATGCCTCATCCCACCACCATCCATACATGCATGCTTGGCTCAAGTGCTTGGCACGCAGCTGAAGTACTCTGAGAGGTGCAGCAGAGCCTTTTGGACAGAGTTAAGCTGCATGCTGTATGGGGAACATCTTCACTTGCAGTTGGGAAAGCAAGACCTTCTACTAACCCCTCCTTGCTTTCAGTTCATGGGAGCCCTCTGAAAGTGGAGTGTTAAAGTACTGCTGCACTGAGTTTTCTGTATTTTCTTACCTGTGGCCAGCTTCAATGAGATGTATGATATCCCCCTCTTCCCAGATGAAACTTCCTCCCCTGTCTCCAGCACATATTTCTCAGGGAAAGAATGGTGGCTACTCTCTGTATTAAAGCACACTGAAATCTCAAGCAGTAGTATACTGCTATTGTAAAAAAATCAGGCTGTCGGAGGCTTGAAATGTTAATTATTGTATTTGTAGTAGAATCCTAGCCTTGGAATGACAAAACTGTTGCAAATCCCTTGTGAACTACTTACACAGGGAAGTATGATAAATGAAAGTTTCTAAAGGTGGTGACTTTCATACTAGATTAATATAGGGCACCGTGATTAATGCCTAGACTGTCAGTTCATATTTTCTGCCTTAATTATTTCAGGACTTTTTTAATGCACCATAAGTATATTTATGTGTGATCTAAGAGCAGGATTGACAGCCCAAGAGCTTGACAAACTATTTATCCATGAAAAGGGTGTGGTCTGGGCAGCAGATTTTGCAGAACTCCCGTTTCTTCCTCTTACCAATTGATGTGCCTTCCTTCTCTCTCTGCATTAAGTTAATCATCCACAGGACTGCTGATTTCAAGGTCACAAATAAGGAGACACTTTTTGCAGTGTTTCCGTAATGTTGAGATGTATTTGCTAGAAAAGAGGTCAAGCCTATTCATTTCACAAATGCTAGCCAGCATTAATATCTGAATACTTTCTTGATATCCTCTTTTAGGTACGGGAAATAGCTTTAATATCTCAGATACCACATTGTGGTAGCTATTGCCTTTTAATGTTGATCCCTACAGGCCATCAATCCCTAACTAGTATTACTTCTTATTGAAGCTGAGATAGTATCAAACCAAAATTTATAGGTAGAATATTCACTGTCTTATGACTAAATACTTGACTTGTATGGTTCCACTTCATGTTGGAAATTCCTTGGGACATCGAACACCACTGATTTTTAGGTAGAACCCTTCACTGATTTGATTGTGGAGTACTTAAAAAAGATTGGATGATATGGCCTCATACTGTTATGGACTTGAGTTTCTTAGTGTTATCAGATTATTATTATTATTATTATTTTTTTTTTGAGACTTGCACTTATTTGGTTTTGTTTTCCTTTGATAGCTTTAAATACAATGTGCCTTATATCTGGGGAAGAGAGAACAAGTTTGTATGAAATAAAAATGGCAAGGATCTGTACTGAAAACACACATTGAGGCTATTTTTACTTTCATTGCTGAGTTTTGCAGAATAAACAGATTACAATAAACAGAATACAGCGAGGTGATAACATTATTATTATTATTTATACAGCATCATAAATGTGCATTCTGCTTAACAGACAAATAAAAGACATCTCGGGAGATCACTTCAAGTTCAACTTCTGCATAAAGTACAACTTTCTCCTGAACATCTCCCTTTTTTTCACAGTTGCAAAGAACAAATGTTTCAGACTTGAGTGCATTAAATGGAGGAACAGAAATCCTTATTTGGGCTCAAAAAGAAAAAGTGATTTGATCAGCACTGCTTGATGTATAGGCCAAAACCCACTCTCTGATAAAAGTCCTCCACAACTCCAATGAAGGCCAGAGCTGACCCAGTGTTCCCATCAAAGCCGTTGGAATTCAGGAGTGCCCTGAACTTCTGAAATTTAAGCAGATTTTTTATGTTCTTAAGGATGATGGCTCACTGAGGGTCATAACACCTCAGAAAAAGTTGTTGCAACGTATCAAACTCTGTGTTTACCCCATTACTCACTTTCAACCAAAACTATAAAAGAATGTTATTCTTTAATTTTTTAAAGAGCATAAATACTGAAGACGTCCAGGCCTAGAGAAGGTCTGTGATGAAGGAAAATCTTGGAGACAGAATGATGTAGAAACACCAATTAGAGCACTGAGTAATGAAAGGCAATTGGTGTAAGCTTGTCTCCCAGGGAGTTGAGAAGTATGTGAACTACTGTTGCCCATAGACATTTGCTGGAAACTACAAGAGTGAAGGGAATAACCCACTTCAGAGAAACAAAGTGGTCCAAATGAACACTCTCAAAGTAAGTTCACTAAAAATATTAAGCATGTAACACAAGAAATTATTTTAAAATATTGCATTTAAAATCCCAATTAAAATATGTGCCTATTTATTATAATGTCTATATAATTCAGAAGAAGGAAGGAACGTTTGTCAGAAATATTTATAAATTGCAAGGCAATAAGAAACTCTGGCAGGTGTTGAGTTTGTAAGGGATAAATCATGCTCAAACTTCAGACGTTTAATCAGGAAGGCGCATAGATTTCATTTTATCTGCAACTGAGAACTTTGTCAGAATGCAAAGCTTTTGTATCTTGGTGGTATGCCACAGGGACACCTGCTCAGAACAAAGTCTTTCTTTTATAGCGTAATTGCTAATGTAAAACCACATTAATACAAATACGGCAAGCAGTTTTATCTTAATTTATAACTCTGTCTCTGGACAAACTAGATAGTACTTCTTCTAGACAGCCTTTCTCAACACCTGTTCCTACACGAACTTGTATGATCTTGAATTCTGTGGCTAGTTCCAGCCATCAGCTGTAACAAGTTCATTGCTTCTACACCTTCCTGCCAGCAGATACTCCCTTCAGTGCTGTTCCTTTGATGTCTTTAGCCTTTCCTAGCATGGGAATTAAACTGACAAAGCTGAGTTAATGATAAAGCTTTATCTATGAAGCATTTTAAGGCTTACAAAAGGAACATTAGTATTCTTGCCTGCTTCCTGTACTTCTTAACAGCTATTTGCTGTTTCTGGGGTGCAGCTTTTGTGTTTTCCTCTCTGGCAGGAACTCACGTGATCTAAAGAAACAACTACCCAGAGTTATTCACTTGCTTCCTTACCATAGTTGTAGGATGTCCAACGCAGTGTAAGGAGGGTCCAGCCCTTTGTGCCTATCTCCCTTATGTCCACTAGTGGGGAACGGAAAGCTTACTGCAACAAAAAGCAAAGAGAAGTAGTTCCCCAGTAAGAATATCACACTAATCTTTCACACAAAGGTAAGCCCAAGACAAAACTTTTTTCCCTCAATAAACATATTCAGAGTAGGTCCCCAGAACCACACTTCAGCTGTAGTCCTTGCTTACTCAAACAAATGTCACCCTGAGCACCAATGCATAATGCCTGGATTTTTGCAGCTCCCTGGAATATGAAGTAATATTACTCTTTCTAATCTTCACTATAAATTAGCTACGGAGCCATGAGCAGGAGTACTGTTTTTTTTCTGTGCAAGAGTCTGTTTTGAGCACACATACTGTCCACGTCCTGGACTCTCTATAAGTGCTCCAAAGGGTGCTCCATTACAGAACCACAAAAATGTTCCAAATAAACTGTGCTTGCCTTCAAGCCATGAACAAAAATTGATTTGTAAATCTGTATTGAATGCTTTATTTTTGGTAGGAACATGAGAAAGCCTATTTTTTTGTTTTTTATTTTTTTGAGAAACAGAGGAAAAACTGGCAATAACCCTCACTTCCAACCGAATAAGACCTGACTCTTTTCCAAATTACCACAAATAGTAACAGTGTTCTAGCACTGAATTATATTCTGAAATTGCAGCAATTAGTAGACTGGAAATATGTAGTGTTCCAGATCCATACACATGTGCTTGTTCTGTCATAGCCACAATGACTGCAGTTACAGACAATAGAGCCTTTGCTTATCATGCATTTATTCATGATGATTCTGACCACTTCAGAACTTCCTTTCCTATTGGTTTGACCCAGAGATAACCACACTGGAAATGGTCATACTGGAAAAAATTCTGACTCCTATGAATTCTGTAGGACTTTTGCAATCAACCAGAGCTGAAGTGGGATTTCCCTGTCGAAAATAACTAGAAGCAAATAGTAGCAGCATGATAGAAAGTTTTATAAAACTAAGGAGAAAAATTCTCTTCCAGGGATTAGAAAACACTGAAGCCAACTCTATTGAATTGGAGCCCACCCTCTGACATACTTTATAGTCCTTCCCAGTATGTTAATTGATTTCAAATACCATCTGAAAACACTGTCGGATGGCATCCAGAAAGAGAGGGATCTGGTATACCTGGCTGACATTTATTATTACTACCCAGTTTCTGAGCAAATGCTTTTGGACACAATCATTTTTTTTTTCTGGCTCGCAAAATAAGAGCTGGAAAATTATAAAGTAATTCCTATGAGGGTAATAAAAATTGATCCAGATGTTTTGTTTTAAAACTCTCAATCAACAAATAGATTCTAACTCAACAAACAGCCCTTGTTTGAAAGGCTAAAACAAAATTTCTGTTTATGGGCTAAAGGAAAAATCCCTATTCCGTATGAAAAAAGGATTCAGCTAGTGTCTTAGATTCTGTTCCAGGTAGTTTTATCCTTCTTGAGACTGTCCAGGAAGAGGTCTGGGTGCTCTGAGAATTCAGAAATAAAAAGAAGCCTCCAAAATGATCTTATTGCTAACTTCATCTGCTTCTGGCCTGCATCCAGCAAAGCACTTACATTTGTTCTTTGCTTTGAAATTGACTTGGTGATATCAACAGGGCTTTTCATGTATCTGCAGTTAAATACTTGCACAAGTGATTATCTATCTCTAACCTCTTTCCATCAAGGCTTGAACTACCCATAGTGGTCACCAGGAGGGAGGGCCTTGTTTTATATTTCTGAGGATCACTTTACCAAGTTATTTTTCTCTTCAGACAAACATCCTGCCATTTGGCTTGCTGCATTATGCTCCAGTTCAAGTTCAAGAGCTCCTCCAGCCCAAACTCTTCCCTTTCAATCCTGGGTCTGAACAGGCCCACTCAATCCAATCAAAGATTTTCTCTGTACCCAAAGAGATTTACTGCAAACAGATCAAGTGCTAAAGCCCTTTGCTGGGGATGGCTGACTCTCTGAAAAGCCAGCAAGGCTTATTAATACTTATTAAAGAACAACTTGCCTTCTCTAGTTTTGCTCTTCTATTTCCTCTTTTCTCCTTGATAGAGAAATGTCTACATGATGAAACGAAGTACAGTCTTCTGGTGACATTATCTGAGTAGAAACTTAATAGCTCCCTTGCAAGCTAAGGAACCATCTTTTCACTTTTTCCTTAGAACTTTGTAAAAGCTAATTGAAAAGCAATCACAGCCTGGCACTTAATAGGCTTTCACATTTCAACAGCAAACATTTTTTTTTCTGTGTTCAAGAGGCACATCCTGGGCAAATTGCTCCCTTTCATAGAAGGTAGGTAGTTTGATCTTGGTTTGAGAGAAGGCTACAGTATATCACTTTTATTACCTACTTTGTATGAGAATAAGTGTTTTATAAAAGTTCTGAAGGTAATTTCTTATGTCAGGGAGGGCAAAACTTAGTTCTTGTAGTCAAGATGCTTTAATTAGTTTTCCCTGAGTCTGTTTTCTCAGTTGTCTTGCTACAACTGCATCAGTTTTATTACCTTGAAGAAATAATTTGCTCTTATTAAGACCAAGTACTCTGTTCTATAATTTAATATGTTACATTATCTTTAACATTAAAAGGCCTGAGCCAAAGTTCACTGAAATCAGTGGAAAGTCTGCTACTGACACTAAAGAGCTTTAGATCCTTTTAAGGGAGTTTTAGTCTTAAGAAGCATCTATACTGCAATTATTCTGTGCAGCCTATCTAAGTTGGATGTTATTTGAAGTGCAACTATGCTAGGACAGGACTCTGTGGGGTCTGATGGCAAGTATTTATGCAACTTCTTGAGCAGGTGGGGCTTTTTTTAGTCTGAGATGGGTTTTGTGCTGACATGGTTATGTTACTAGAAATATCTGCCCTAGTTAGCTTAAATTTAGCTTATGTACGGTTACACAATTTGAATTAGTCCAGTTTAGACATACTCACATTTTAGATGGAAGTTTCTTGTGTTATAATGATATGATTTCATATCTTAAATCAGATATATTTCTCTATGGCTCTACTTCATCACTGGATCATGCTTCTGCTCATCAGCAGTCACCTATAACACAGAGTTTTCTCTCATGGTATTGTCATTTTCACTTACAATCTATTTTCTTTTTCCATTACTTGAAAAGGCTTTGATAGCCCTTCTTTTCTTATAGGTACATTTTTTTTTCTAGCCACCTGTGTCTCCCTGGTGGATCTGTTAATAGCAATGAATTAATCCCTAGATGCATTATAGCATGGTTGAGCACCATTATATTGACAACCAAGCCAGAAAAACCTTTCTAGCTCAGTTCCTTAGAGACTGATTAAGAAAGCCATCCCAGAAGTTCAATGATATTAGGCAGTATAACAACTGCGTTACTTGCTGGAAGCATTATTTTTCCCAAGTCTATATTGACAAATGTATTTCAGAAGCATCCAGTATCCTTGTTAATCAGTCTGAAAGTTCTGAGGATATTTTCTAATTTCAGAACTACTAAAATCCTACAATGAACACCTTAAACATTACTTTAACAAGAGAGAAAGTTTCTAGTTAGGTTCATTGATATTCAACAAGGGAAAATATGATGTATGTAAGCAATCTGAAATACTTAAGTATAGCCTGCTCTTTGTTATGTTCTGGTATGTCCAGTTAAAAATCCTCTGCCATATCCCACTATGTCATTATGGACTAGATCCAAAACTGGTTCAGTCTAATAAAGGACTGCCCGATATTTTCAGTCTCCTTTGCTTTGTATCAGATGGAGCTAAAATCTTGCCCTCTCTAACCTCCCTGTAATGCTCAATTTTTCAAAATGTAACAATGATCTCTAAAGACAAGCAATTTTGTGTTCTCGTTTTCAGTTCCTTTAATTTTTTTTTAGTTTCTCTTTTTTTTTTTTTTTTTTTTTTTTAACTTGTGAGAATTTAGGGTAGACTTAGATCATTCTTCTAAGTTTCTTCTCAATATTGATAGCCACAAGATTTTTAAGGGAAGCTTCAGATCAAGTGAGGCATAGAGTGCTCTGGCTGCAACAACATGTATTATGAACTCTGAAACTAATTTTCACATCACGGTGCTGGAACTTTTCCACCTTCTGCAGCTTCAATGTGTAGATTTTGTGAGAAGTATTACTAGGACTTATAAATGGAAGAAAAAATGAGGGAACAAATTGAGTAGTTATTAAGAACGAAGCTATTTTCCTGATGAAATATAACTCATGCTGACAATGGAGATTCAAAGTACTGTACAGATTTAATAGTCACAAGTAATATTTCAGTAGTGATAAGTGATGCTTGAAAAAGACAAATCTTGAAGCAAAAGAAATGCTGCCTGAGTTCATTCAGACACTCCTGTATTTCTTCTTGGGTCCCTTTACCTCAGCGTTTATAGGGAATAAATTTGTAGGCTTTGGGGACTACTGAAGTTAATTTCTAAGAAGTGTAATACATGCATGTTCATATGCATAGCAGTTTTATTCCATACCCCTTTGCTTTTATTTTTTTTACTTCAGTACAGACAATATTTGATGTGCAAAAACTGATTAAGGAAATCACCCAGGCACAAATAAATAATAATAAATATTCTCACTCAATCCTGAGGGGTTATGAAAACAACGGTTGGCAGGCAGATTTACAACTCTCAAAATACCTGTTTAAAGACCTGAGCTCAGAAGCCAACGGAGGAACAGAGAGACCTCCTGCTTTGTTGTCTTTTCTTCTTTGGGAGGTTCAGAATATAGCAATTAAAAAAAAAAAAAAGAAAAAGAAAAAAAAATACAACAAAACACAACCAAACTTTTGTCATGAATGTGCATATGTAGAGAAAGGACTTACCGTATTTTAGTTATGCTATACCACCAGCCCATCTGAGTGCTACTGCTAGACCAAAGAAAAATACTTCCTTACTGTGATCTCAAGTGTTATGTCAAGATATACATTCCTTCAATGTATGCAAAAATATGTGCATTACAGCATAACTGTATTGCAGTAGATTTTACAAAACTTCTCACATTTTTCAGTAAGTTTTAAAAGTTAATATCAGTCTTGATGTAATATGAAAGTAAGATTTTGTTCTTATGCTTTCTAAAATGTGAAGTGCATGTTTGATTTTCCTCATACAAGTCTGTTTTTTAATGAGGTTAAAGGCTGCACAAGGTGTCTGTTTCTTGGCTCACAGAAAGGCACAGGAAGAAATTAGCACTGGGTAAGAACATTATTTGCTTCTTTCAGCATGATCTTTTTGTCTTCAAATCAAAACACCTTTATTATTTTCATCCTTGCTCTATTGAAATCTTGGGGCAGGGGAACACAGGCAGCTGGATATACCTCCAAGCACACTCAGGTATTCCAAAAGCCTCAGGTGTGAGCTCCTGTGGTGAGTCTGTAAGTCCTTAAGCTAATCTGTTCTCCATCTCCTTTATAACGAATACTCTGCACTTCATTTTCTCTGTTTTCAAGTTGGACAATTCTATTTTCTGCTTCACCAAAATGAGTCAAAAGCCTTTGATTTATACTCTCAGTTCTCTCACTTACAGATAGTACCATTGCAGAGATTTTTGACTATCCATTTTGCTTTCAGGTAAGGTTAAAAGCGTTCTGGATTTTGACAGCTCTGTAGCAACAGTGGACCCAGGAGAGCAGCAAGAATGAGTCATGTGTCCTCTAGTGGCAAATGGAGAGGAATTCGTATTCTTGAGCTGCATGAGGTGGTTGCTCCTCTTTTGTTTCAAAAACAAGAGTTATACCTAGGTGCTCTAGCCAACTAAATTGATTGGCAAAGCCACCACTTTGAGGTTGAGAAGAAAGGAAATACATTTTGAAGCAACATTTTAATGCATCACATCTTTTCTGGGATGAATGTGACCATGGTTCTCTTAGTGTTCTTCATAGGTTTCTTCTCTTTCTTTCACCTACAGTGCTTGCTCAAAGAAATCACTATGGTCTGGGATGACCAGAAGAAAGCAGGCGCATCCTTTCACTTGCATGCCCTTGGCCAGCCAACTGCTTTCTGCTTATTGTCCCCAGAATTGTAGAGTACAAACTGTCCTTTGAGAACAGTTATTTATGTCCTAAGTGTACAGTATAAGCTTCTGACTGCAATGCTGAGACCCTTTGATTGACCAGATTTAACTAGTAATGGGCAGCAGAGCATTTGCAATAAGAGACGAATATCAGACCATGCACACAGGAAGAATTTTCAGAGATGTCCACATTCTACTGAATGTTGGTAGGAGTTAGGCACCTAAGACAACCTCTCTCTCTCTCTGCATGCTTTGTCCTGAGACAGAAATATATTGCTAATGTGGGATTCAGTACTTCTAGGGGTGGTTTGATTTTTTTTTTTTCTATTAAGAAAGAAAAAATAATTAAAAAAAACCATTACTTTCCACTGAATTTACAAATGCAAATGCCAGAAGGCTTCAGGTTCCCAGTCCATATTTTTTTCCTAGTGAGACTCTTACAAATGTAATTAGCTTTACTCAGAATATAAACTACAAAAGGGAAGATCAAGGGATATTATTTCTATTTTGTGGCAACCGCTGATTTAAATTCATTGCACTAATACATTAAAAAAAATAAATTCCCTGTATTTAAAAGGGTTAAAATAATAACCCTTATTAAAAGTGGCTATGCTTTACTGATAAAGCTAGCATTTAACAACCCTGCCTGAGCATTGGCATTAACTCTACGCTGAGATATGAGGTGGGAAGGAAATTTTTTACTGCTTTTGTGTTTCTGAGGTTTCCTTGCAACCAACACTCCGCCAAGGTGGAGATAAGATGGCAATACTGCATTCCTTTACGTCCTGCCAGCTCGTGGCACCTCAGGTTAATGCAGTCTACCTCCAAGAAACTGCGTGTATCAGACTGTTTGAGACCCAGCTGCCAGCACTAATGTTAGGAAGCCAAGTGGAAGACTGGGCACAGGACTTCTATTCAGCTGGCAGTCAGAGAAAAAGCTCTTTCCAGAGATTTTCTTGGAGGAAAAATTATTTTGTAGCATCATTGGAGGGTGACAGGAAGGGTCAGAAATGAAATGAGATAGCAATTTGTTGGTAATATGGGGAAAATGCTGCCCGTGGATTTTGAAGTGGGAAACTTTTCTTAAAAGCACACCAGATGGAAGTTGACCATTTTGATGCTTGCAGAACACAAAATAGACAGATTGTCAATTACCTAAAGGACTGCGCAATTTGTCAAATATGAGTTGGACAAGCAAAAGAGAAGTTAATAGTATCAGGGAGTTCAGTGAACAAGTCAGCCTAGATGTGTGAAAATCTCTAGCAAAGATTCTGTTTTTAAGCATATTTTTAATCCCAGCTAAAATATTTCACTTAGCAGTGGTGGATTTTTTCCTGGACTTGTTTTTAAAGTGCATTTCCTAAGAAAATGTGGTTTAGGCATTAGGATCTATTTTTTGGTGTCTTAACTCTTCAATTCATTAATCATTTGGACAAAGGAATAGGGATCTGAGATACCTTCACTTCCTGCAGTTAGTACATATGAATGATTTGACAGAGAAGGCAGACCCTCCTAGTATCATCTTGTTACATTATGAGCACAAACTACATCAGGCCTCAGTGAATCTGTACCAGTGCAGTTTTGTTCCCCAAAAAAAAGTCAGAGGAAGGCAGGTTTTATTCTTCATCCTGCTAATAAAGTGACTTTATTTTCTCATAACCTGTTAAATTCAATAAACAAACTCATCAGAATTATATGTAAAAAGACTGTCACATTTACAGCAGTCTATACGTTAACAATCTAATTCCAATTTGCTATTATTATTTCATATTTAAAAGATTTGAAAAAGTGCTATGATTCACACTTGGATAGGGATCCAAGCAGCCAAGGAAGAAATGGCCTGATCCGTTTTCTATTGAACTCAACCATTGCATTTTCTTTGCTTCAAATGTTGTACAATATTGGGCTATTGTCAGTGATATTATATAACAAGAACACGTCAGGTACATTTGTGATGTTGGAAATAAGCCATCAAAAACACAACAACAACAACAACAACAAAAACAACCAAGGAGATCAGGCCAGGTGTCTCAGGACTGTCTAATGGATATACAACAAGGAGATTCTTACATGCACACATGGTGGATAATAGGAAGAAATGGATGCTGAGAGAATAAAAAGGACTCATTTTGTTATGTCTTACAGTCACACAATTATGGATGCAGGAGCAAGAGAGCTGAGATATTAGTAAGAGTGATACTGAACAGGACACTCATCTGATCTAGCACCAGTAGAAACTGAAAACGTTTTAAATAGCAGTAATGCTCAGCAAATGGAGCTCAGATAGGTGTGTGTGCTTGTACAAGTGGATGTTAGACTGCAGGCCAGTTGCCTATAGATTAGAAAATTAGAATAAACATCAGTAAGAACACTTTAAGATTAACCATACAAACACAATCCTCAGGGCATCACATGTATCTATTAATAAGGCAAGACCAGCTGGCAGAATGAAAGGATTATTTTCTGTTATATTTGAGCAATCTAGCCATCAGGAGAGCCTCACTAGAAATACAAGGCATGATTGCGTACAACAGGAGACAGAGGTCAAGTAAATTCTGCATATTCTGAATTCCACAGGAAACACTCCTCCAGAGGACCCCACTCAATTTCAGGGACAACGCTGATTAAAATGCACAAAGAAAATGCAAAGACAGAAGCAGTAGCAGAGAATGTCAAATGTGTTTTGAGATGGCTGCTAGCAATCAAGTCAGTGCATTGCCCCCCACCAGCTGGAAATCCAGTGTTCCCTCAGCAGAGCTGCCCACATGCACTTTCCTAGACTACTGCAGTGGAAAGTTCATTCAACTCCAGAAAGCAAGTTGCGATCTCAGACAAATAATATATTCATGAACTACCCCAGATCATTCTAAAAGCACTGCTCTAATTTGTTTGAGACACAGCCTTATTGAAATCCTTTTCTCAAAGATATCCTTAGACTTTCAATGAGGTCTAAGAGGTTATTTAAAAATATAGATATCAGAGCCCACATGAATATGGTGGGTATTCCACAATGTCTGTCCTAAGGCTACAAGCCACCAAGCTGTTCCATCTAGCAAAAAATTATAAAGGAGTCATTAAACTCAGACCTCATAGAAGTCAAAAGTAAGAGATAAAAAAAGAAAGATCTCCAAATGTTGAAGTGCTCAATGAAGTTGAAATTACTGCATTTTGTATACTGTACATTTATATACTAAAACATCCTTTTAAAAAGGAAAGGAACATAAGGAAAAAGGCACCGAGGGAGAAAAGACCCAAGGGGCAAATAATGAATGGCTTAGTCTGAGAATCTCAAAAGACACAATGACAAGATCCAGATACACAATGCTGAAGGAGTTCTTCGAAGGTAGTGTGAGAAAACCACTTTCTAACCATTTGAGATAATATCACCCACAAATCTACAATGCATTTTTCTACAAGCACAAAGTAGAGTCTGGCAAAATGAATTAGAGTTAGGCGATGTGGGGAGGGGACATGGATGACATTTGACAGCCACAGCACACCAGTCGAGCAGCAGTGGTTCACTCAACTGCCACTTGCAGTACCCTCCACCCAGGAGGTACTTCACATGAAAGCAAATGAGGTGTTAGCTGACTAAAGCAGAGCAGAGGTCACTGCTGATGAAAGACTAGTGAGCAGGTATTCAAAGGAGCCGCTTGACAGGAATGCAATGGCCGTGACAGGAGTGAACGGAGTTGAGAACATTGCACGCATCAATTTCTGAAAAACAATACAGAGAGAGGTGAAGAGGCTCAGTTGTTTTGCATATAACCTAAGGAAAGAGGATGCAACAAAGGAGGACTGAAGAAATGAAAAGTAGGTTGTCCAGGAGAGATGACAGTGGCGATGTGCTTTTTGTTGAGCTTTGTGTCACCATTTGCTTGGGTCATGGGGTCTCGGGCAGGTAGGTCTGCTGCTGTGGTCCACATGATACCTTATGTGCTGGCACAGAGGACTCATCATATTTTCAACCAAAATTCATGAAAAGAGAAATTACGCTATCATAGTAAATTAAGTTGTTGCACAAACACATGCATTTCCCTGAAAACAGAGGAAGCTGATAAGTACTGTGGGGATCCTGCTTTATCTGGGGTGTTGGACTTGGTGATCCCCAGAGGTCCCTTCCAACCCCTGCGATTCTGTGATTCTGTGAAGGTAAAGAGTATGGGGAAACTCCAAGATACACTTTAGAACCTCAGATCTGCTTTCATTTCATGACAGAAAAGGGTTTCAGCTAGCTTATATGTTCAGGAAAAGGGCACATATATATTAAAATGTATCATATATTTACAAAGACATTTGGAAGAAGATAAAATTTTCCTTGTGACCAAAAAGGCTGCAAACATTTCTTGATTTTTCTTAGTGTTGTCTCACTTGTAGAGAGCTGCCAAAATTTTCCCTATCACCCCCATGACTCAGTACAGAAATGGACCACAAGCCAATGAAATCTATTTTAAACAAAGCTTTGTAGTCAGCACTGCCAAAACATGTATTTATCATTAAAATAATAAATAATATTGACAAAATATGCAAAAATAGTAAAGATCTCCCTGTTATGGCCCAGCTTTGGGAAAATTCATGTTAAAATACCTGAGTGACATTTTGAAAATATCAGAGGATAAAAAAAAAAACACGAATCATGAAATCCTTAGTTAGTGTGATTGGGTAGAGATAAAGACCAAACCACTTGTTTTAAGATCTGGAAAAGAATGCAGGCAATAAATACCAGCTTCCACTATTTCCCCTTAAACAAGTAATACAATAATTGAATCTACAAATCTCAAGTTACTTTTGATTCTTCCTAACAGATGAATGTAATCTAAAAACTGGGGACATGGATGAAAGCAGGATACAATTTCTGTCTTATCCTGAAGTCTAAACCAAGAATAGCCATCACTTGATCCAGAAAAGCAACTTACAGCTCCAAGATTTGAATACCTTCCCTGTTACTCACTTATATTCCTTGCTTCCAGGAACTCAGATTCCCACTGCCAATTAAGTTCATTATCATCACTCATCCACAGTAACTTACTAACTTGGGATATTTCTGTTACTGGATGTGTGGCTAACCTGATCTGATATTTGACCTCCTCTCTGCCGGGTCATAGGCATGTGATATAAGAGCACATGTGCCTTGGGGCACATGGGGGGCAGGAGACTGAGGGGTGAGAGTGGGTCAGCAGGAGATGCTTCTTCCATGCTCCATTGTGCTTTAAGATGTGCTTGCCAATGTGACATTTCTACACTTTTTTTTCCCCCCTAGAATAGCACCTTTAGTTTCCCAATGATTGTCTAAAAATATCAGGATTCAGTATAAAAAAGTTCACTGTATTGTTTCTCACTTAAACACAAACTAACAGCTGCTGCCATACAACATAGGTCACCCAGAAAGTAATGCCTCCTATTTATTTCCATTGAAATGACAATAGACAGGAGCACAATAACACTATTTGATAGAGGAAATTCTTAGCTACAAAATGCTTTTCTTCAACACAGTCACCACCATTAGCTATGCTTTTTTTTGCCAGTGATGAACAAAAGCCTGCAAGTCATGCTTATCAAAATCTGCACCAGTGGAGGTGACCCACTGTCACTATCATCACTTCTGAACTACACCACCCATCGCCTCACTGTGCTCACATCCACTGATCGGTCTCCATAAACATTCAACAAGTGTCAATGAAAGCCCTCACAGATAGCCATTACGCTGCCCAGTTCACACCTCTTTTCTAGCACGTCTGCTTATGTGTCACAAGTTCTAGAAAGATGCTGCATTATGTATGGCTGAATGTAGGCTTATGGGTCTTTGAATTTGTTTTCTTTGAACTCAGCTGCTGGCTACTTAGTTTTGAACAACAGAGATAATGCTTCCACACATTTCCTCACTGGACATCCCAAATAGCTACATCCCCAGGAGGAACAGACCCCATATGAAGGCAAATAAGATGAAAATATTCTCTGGTATCTGAAGTAATTTTTTTCATTGTGCTCAGAGCATCTCAGAAGTTTGGGGTTTCTTGTTTGGTTGGTTGGTTTGGTTTTGTTTATAGTTTGCATGTGTTTGCCCTTGCACGTTGTTTTACTAACTCATTCACAGGCTTGGCTATGCTAGCTTTGGGTGTATTGCCATTGAGTTCAATATATGCAAAATTACTCAAATACAGAAGTATTTTCAGAGAGAGTCTGTTGCCACCAGATAGCTGTGACAATTTATAGGGAGAGACTTCTCACATGGGAGAGAATTCTTGAAAGGAACAGAAAAAAGCAAGAAAGAAACATTGCTGTAATTCAAAAGAGCAGGGCTGGACCTTGATAGGGAGAAAAGAACTAAATCAAAAGCTTGTTAATAACCATGTTTGGCAGATTCATTTTTGTATCTCTTCAGCTTAATTGCATGCCAGAATTCCCTATGTAGAGTGAGATTCCATTCAATTCATTGAAAAGTACAATTTTGTTCTTCTCATTTTGCAAAGATCCAGCCACTGCTCTGTCCCCACAGAGTGATACAAAAAGGAATCCTACTCTGAGGCTTCTCAAGCACAATGGATCCTTTTAGCTACCACGATGCCATATGCAGAGCCCATTCCCCTAATTTATGTTTCTGCTTTTGGTCACTGCAGCAAAATGGCAAGATTTGTCAGGGAGACGATGCTGAACTCACACTGCATCTTGTGATGAGGTAACTATGGGCCAGTCTGGGAAACCCAAGGAAAAATAGTCTCTTTGAAAGTCTGGGCTTGGATTTTTTTCTGAAGACTACCCAGCTGTTCCTATTTGACTTTCCATTCTCTGCATTGTTTCTGTGTACTTTTCATTCCTGGGTTTACATTTGCTTCTGTTTTGTTTGACTGACAGTCTGTTCTCTGTCATTTGAATGAGAGAAAATACTCTTTAGGATTACTTCCATTTCTGAGTGGAAGGGAGTCTACTGTCTAAGCAATTTCTTTTGCCTTAGCCTTGTTAGTGTATTTTGCTCAGGATGTCCCATTTCTGGAAACTTGTTTCAGACTTCATTGAGTTAATTGCCAACACCATATCAAACTACTACAGTTCATTATTGTCATCATTTTACTAAAACAGTCCCTGAGTGCACAAGATTCTGAACATTTGGCTGCAATACTCCCAGGAAACCTATGATGATTTGCCCTGGTCAAAGCGAACAGTAGAACTGCATTAGCAGCCAGGCTAACATCTTTGAGAAGTGCTTCCATGCTTTTCCAGTGCCTAGCATTTAGTCATTGGCTCTTAAATGCTGTATCTTGATATTGGGTATATACTGCTTTTCTGTAGTGGAATAAAATGAATTTTGGTTGCAGAGGAAGTAGAGTTAAGCTGAAATCCAGATCTATATTTAGAGCTTCAGGCATTCTTTATAAGTTTTGTGTTATCTTTTCTGATCTGAAAAGGACAGCAATGCTTTTCGCCTTCATATCATACATTAAACTGTGGAATGTTAAATATAAAGGTAAAATGTATGAGTGGAGAAGTGATCTTTACTATGTAAAGTATGTTGCTTACATTCTTCAAATCTACAGTAATGATTTATGTGTAGCACAACAGTTCGTAAGTTTGCGTATTTTAATGCCAGGCTATTAGAGACATTTCAATGAAATGCAAATTCATGAGAACTTTACAGCAAAGTGGAAGAAATTGAAAATGAAACTGGAAGCAGTACTTGTGATTGATTAGTGAGACATGACAACCTGCAGGTCTTTTGTGATTGGAGGCCACTGTTGTGAAGTGGAAGCTAAATGCAAAAGTTTTGCCATTTGTGTTTTGTTGATATTTTGTTGCTTCATACAGCCTTAGCAATCACACTATGGAGCATTTAAAAATTTGTCATGCCTTTATGCTGAGTTTTTCTAGGGAAAGTGGGAAAACATATGTACTACAGTGTTCATCTTGTGTGTGAATGACTGTTCTTGAAGCATAGACATACTGAGAATCGTTTTGGTGCAAGTGAGGCTCTGTAGATAATGAAGTCTGGTTATTTTTAATAGCTCTTGGTAATATCTTATCCCCTTCGACTCAAAGTGCCTTTGAAAACCCTCCAAGTACTCCAGGAAAATGTTTTGGAGCAGAGCTATTCGCATAGAACCTTCAGATATTATCCAAAACAACTTAAGATAAAAAAGTTCAAATACAGACTTCCCAGTCTCATGCTATTAAGACCCAGTGTTTTAATCACAAAACTTTTATGGAGGACTATACATATGCTACCTCCTTACAAACCTCATTATGAAAGAATTCATTTTGTTAGCTTTTTGGGACAAAGAACTACAGCTTAATCATTGAGTGTGGTCAGTAAGCTGAGTGTGAAGAAGCAAACCATAACTTCAATCATATTGGCACCATGCAAGTCTCAAATCTAGTATTTGAGGCCCTGCCTTGAGCAAACAGGATCAAACCATTACTGTAAACAAAAAAGTTAAATTTGTTTAACAGGTCAGCCTTCAGGCTAATCAAAGACAGAACCTTATAAGCATAATTTTGCTTCCATATCTTGTAAAAAAAATTACAGTCATAATAATAGATTCCTTTCCCAGGGACTGGTTTTACAGCAACTCCAAGTTATTACACACAACTGGTGATAACTTTAAAAACTGCAGATATAAAAGGAGCTGTGCTAAAAACTACAATCCCTTGTGCTATAATAGATCAGGTTTTGGAGGTACATCCATTGTGACACCCTTTATAGGATAAACACTGCTGCAAATGTGGAGAGACTCGGCTGTATACTTATTTATATTTATATATTGTTATTATTAGCATCTGTGCTACAGAGATCTTAATTTCCACAATGATAGAAAAGCAGCATGAAAGATTTTGCTGTACATCTCTAATTATGTTCAACCCAATTACAGCAGTGTTGTGTGGTGGAAATTTCACATCACAGTGTCCTTGACTAGACTGATAGTTAATTATTACAGATGAATTTCTATAGTAGTTCTCAAAAGCTCACCCACAGCACGTATGTAATATATGTTTATGTTTTTATAGAGAGCAGTCATCTGTGTTGTAGAAACAGTGTCATGTGTTTCAGAAATCATATATATGCTCTTCGCTAGCTCATCAAACTCCGACCAATAATCCATCTTCACTGTGTTGACTCAAACATTCCAGACATCTTGGTAGTGTTATACAACTGTCATTTTTCAAGAAATTCAGTGGAGAAGGGTTTCCTTTCTTTACCACAACAAAGATTCCCTCCTCTCTGCAGAATTTTGGGATTGTACTCAGTAAAGACAGTATTTGGTATTGAGTTAGTGGCAGAATTATCATTTGATGCTTCTCAAACCTGCACACAGAAAAATAGGAACCTGGGGAACTGTGTGTTTCCACTGTATCGAGAAGATTTGGCAGTGCTTATGTTTATTTCCAGTTATTTATCTTGCCATTATGCTCTTATCTGAATGCCTCACAATCTTTTGAGTCCTTAGAGCCACACTGTGAGACAAAGGACTATTGTCTCCTGTCATAGGTTGGGCAACTGGAGCCAAAATTTGCAAAGGCAAATTATTGTGTTGTATGCTGGGTCAGAGACAGACAAGGTGAGACACAGAGAAGAAGGAGGAAAGGTTACAGATTTTAAGTGCTTTAGCAGTTCAGTTGCACTCCTAAGCCTGACCTCGTTAAATTACAAAGTCATAAGGAATCCTGATAGTGGATGTTGCCTAATCAATATACCTAATCTACCTAATCTATATATAATAAGAGATTTAGTAGAGACTCTCAGGGTGTCTTCACTATGTTGCCCTGGTACCCAGGGCTATGTGGGCTTGAACAATTCCTATCCTATGCTAGAAAGATGGGTTTCAGAAGATATAGCACCTTTGGTATACTTCTGGAGCATCTCCTTCTTGGTTTGCTGTGGTATGCTGTGTGTGCATTGTACACCTACATGTGTAGTTTTAAGAGGTAGCAAATCATGGCTTCTCAGCCATTTTCCTTGTCCAGGAGTTCTGGAATCAAGTTGGTGAACCAGAGGCTTCCAGATGAGCATTTCTGGCTGTGCTTTAGATTCTTGTACAAAGTAGCCATTCTCTGCCAATACTCATGAAATTAGACTTTCTTCCCACATCCAGCATGTACTGGCAGAAGAGAGGAGAGGAGAACAGCACTCCCACAGGGCTTAACTTTAGCTCTTCCCTTGGGATCTAGGTTCATGAAGAACCCCAGTGAAATGAGATCTCCAGCAGTTAGATCTTCACCACCACAGTAACCCAGTGACTAAGGAGATCATCTACAGCTGTTGGGAAGCATGGCAGTCCCGCCTGATTAGGTAGCTATAAGATTTTGAGTGAAAATAGCTCTTCCATCTCAGAAAGATAATCACACAAAAACCATACCACAGTACAATGGAGCCCAAGCTAGAAAGTCCCCCAGCTGCTGGATGGATTTATACTTTTCTCACTCAAATAAAGAGATGAAAAATTATACATCTGTGATTTTGTGCATTTCCAGAAGTTAACAGAAATCATCTGGAAGGGGAGCAGAAAGGGAAGCTGTATATCTTTGCACCCGATGCCTGAATTAGATTTGATACGTCAGGTTGTGTAGGTAGAGGTGGAGGAAGATCAACCAGGTCAAATGTCTGTCTTACACAAACTTATAATATGTGCAGAACAAAAAATGACGTTATGTGTGTGTGTGTGTGTGTGTTGAGGAATATGGAAAGATCTGTATAAAAATTCAGTCTATTAGTTGCACCTGGCAAGTAATAATTCCATTCCCAAGTGAGGACAAAATCCTCCTGCCATACAGTAAATCTCTGCCTGACTGGTGTTGTGCAATGGGGCAACAAAACAGAAAATATTTAAAAACACATTCTAAAAATCTTGTTAGACTTTTTCTTCTAAAGTAACTCCCTGAAAAGTCAAGCACCTTACTACCATCAGTCCAATCATGGTATCCAGATGGATAGGGAAATTATACATAATAATTTTAGAAATAGCCCCAGGATGCATTATGTGCATCTCTGAGCCAAGAAAACCCCAAAGGGCATGAGTCTGGCTCATTCCCAGACAGAGAGCTGCGGTCTTACTGAAAGCCTGACAGACACACTGCAATGCATATATCTTAAAAGCAGCACCAGTGGCACTTAGCCATTCAGATCTGATACTAAAAAATCAGATTCAGGGAGCAGAAGAGGAAAAATGGCAGACCTTTCGGAAATGAATCCAAAGTGTTCTGATTGAGGTTCTGGTTCTGTATCATACTGGGGAGATTTATTTGTTGTTATTATTTAATGCAATGATCTATACCCTGTTCTTTCAGTGACCTAGAAAGCCATGCAGATTCCTAGCATGAGTAGTCCTGGGCGAAATACCAGATTTGTACAGTCCACAAGACCACAAGTGCACATAAAAATGTTGTAGGATGTGACCCCACAAACAGTCCTCACATGTAATGACTGGAATGACTTTCATTATGAAAGAGGGTGTTGTCTAGTGGATGTTTCCTGAGGTGCAAACAGACAGAAAAAAATGTGCTTACCTGTTTATGCTCATGCATTCAACTCTCTTCAACAAATCAATACCAGAGGACTTTTCTTCCTCCTTTTTTGTTTCTTAACTTTCCTTACTCCAGTTTGAAGTAGAATGGAGGAGAGAGAAGGAGTGACTTAGCATGTGAGTTTTGGAAACAGCTCCTGTAAATCTAAACAGCCAGGCTGCAGCTGGCATCGTCTAATAAGAATGAGCCTTTCCTGCAAACCCCCAAGTTGCTTCTTCAGGGTTCTGTGATTGCTAGCATACTGCTATGGAAAGCCTGTCAGGGAAAAATATACATTAGAAAACAGTAGCAGGAAGGGAAATAGTACTGACTGCAAACCTGTCAACCAAAGTCAAACGTTAGCTTCTCCTTCTTGCTTCCAATTTAGCAGAAATATGCTAAGAATTTGAAAATGTAACTTTTTATCAAATATGACCCTATTTTTTCACTCCCTAAGTTAAAAAATGCCATTATATTAGCACACTTTCTTCTGAATTTGTAGACTGAACAGAAAGTGTACTGTTTTTAATAGCTGCAAACATAACAGCATGGTAGTCATTTGCACCTGGAGCTTCCTTTTCCTCTCACTTCACTCCTCATTCAAACACACAAAGTTCTTTTTCACATCAAACACATGAGAGATTTTTGTCTGATCAAATTATTTTTTTGCAGGCGCTAATAATTCTGCCGGCTGATAAACTTTCAATATACAAAAAAGCAGGAGATACTCTTTATCTGCCTGCTTGTTGTTTCTGTTGTTGCTGTTGCTGGGTGGTTTGTTGTTTTTTTTTCAGATGAAAGAACAAAACTGAGAGCTCAACAGGGGGCAAAGAGAGAAGATCCTGTCTGTGTAGATATATGCCTCTTGCTTCTGCCATGAAATCCTCTGTCTCAGAGCTGCCTTCAGCAGTGCAGATCCGAAGGTACACAGCACAACTTATCAGACTTCCTGTGATGTTTGGAATTCTCCTTAGGCTCCAGCTGTGGGCAGCAGGCAACACGTGTGGGAAATTCTTTCCCTTTTCCTTAGAGTAAATTACAAGTACTTTGGGACTCTGTGAACTGCCTATATGTACAGCACAGCGGTACCCTTCTTGGCTGGAGACAGAGGGCAGGTTACAAGTGTATATGATTTCAGAACCTTTATGAACTTTAACCTGACTTCTTGGTGAACCTGATGTCTGGATGTGGGTGACAGCAAGACCTCACAAACAATTTGGTATTGCTTGCATTTGGCAGTCCTGAACAAGTAGGCAGACATCTGCAATTTAAAAGATGTGATTCACAAGAGGCAGCCACCACTACATTCACACTGCAGAGAGAGGGAAGCTGGCTTGAGGCCCTGTGTTCCCTGTATAAATTGCAAAAGGGAATGAAATTCCAAGTAAATGCTCAGTCTTTTTGATTAAATCAATCTATTGCCACTACCCAATGAATCTTGTGTTCTCTTTTATTGCAGGACATTACCCAGCAGTAGTTGATACCATAAATGATCTGTACAACTTTCTGGGTAAAATAAGGACAAACTTATCTCACTGCCTTCAGATTCCACTTTTTTTTTTTTTTTTTTTTTTTTTTTTTTTTTACTTCAATCAGGCCTTTAACATCACTTAAAAGGCATTTTTTAAAATACATGTTTATTAGATGAGAAGATAAAGGATTCATTCTGGATAGGCTTAAATAATTGTGAATGAGGTAGGTGTAGACTCAAGATCAAGTGGATTCCTTGTTAAAATAAAATTGCTGTAGAGGGGACCTATCTGTAAGGGAAGAAATAGCAGAGGGTAGATAGCTGGATTCATATGTCCTTTTCTATGCCCTTTTCTCTTCTCATCAGTTTGTCTGGTGGAGAACAGTTTAATTTAGTGATGCAGTCCTGTTGTAAGGGCCTGTGACCAACATCATAAATTAAAACATACACTTAGGGAATTGGTGCAATAGGCCATAGGATAGCTTCAGGCTCCTTTCAAAGGAACATGCAAATGTTCTAACACTATCCTGGTAACTTGGTCACACTGCTTTAATGCAGTAAAATGAGAATAGTCAATCCTGTATATGTGGTACATGACACAGTAAAATTCAGGCACTCAGAGCTGCCAGAGTCTTCACTTCTCTGGACATCTCTAGAGTTGTGCAGATAGTCGGTCCACTTCCCTCACCCCCAAAATGTCAGTGAAAAATGTTCCATAAAGTTATAAGCTCATTTAGACTGGAGGCAGACAGTCTTCCTGGCCTACTGCCCATCACAAAAGTAAACAAGAGATCCTGCAGAAAATTGCTGGCCATAAAATACATGCTCACACTTGCACATGTGTGCACTCTTGGAATAGTCAGCAAGACCTTTCAGCCTCTCTTTATCAGTTCAGTAGTTCTGAAGAAAACCAGGCAAGACTCAGCATCAACAGCTAAATGCCAGCCTCTGAGAGCCTGTGTAGCAGTTACACTATGTATTTCACCCCAGTGGTTATACTGGAAAACCAAAACAAAGACAGAACTAAGAAGGGCTTATGTTAAATACCCCTCTGCAAAGAATGTTGGTTCTGTCTTTACATTTCAAAGATTTATTGCTCACAGAAATCCCACTTTTGAGCACAGGCTGACGTTTCTAGGATGACAAACTGTTTCTAGCATTGCAGAAAAGGACCTGGCGGTGGACACTAAGTTGGACATGAGACAGCAATGAGCCATAGCAACAGAGAAGGCTGACAGTGTCCTGGGCTGCGCTAGGACTGCTGCCAGCAGGTGGAAAGAGATGATCCTTCCTCTCTACTCAGCACTAGTAAGGACTCAAGTGCAGCACTGGGTCCCGTTCTGGGCTCCCAAGATGAGGTTGCTAGAAAAAGTCCAGCAAAGGGCAATAAAGATAATGAAGGGCTTGGAGCATCTTTCCTGTGAGGATATTGTGAGAAAACCGGTTCTGCTCATCCTGGAGAAGTGGAACATCAGAGGTAATCTCATCTTATTGATGTATGTCAGGGAGGGTGCAAAGAGGATGGGGACAGACTCTTTTCAGTGGTGCCCAGTGCCAGGACAAGAGGCAGTGAGCACAAACAGGAACATGGGCAGCACCCTTTGAACGTCAGGAAGCACTTCTGTACTGTGTGGGTGGCTGAGCACTAACACAGACAGCCCAAAGAGGTTGTGGAGTCTCCTCCTGTGAGGACTTCAAAAGACCCTGGACATAGACCTGGGCACTCTTCTCTCGGTGGCCTGGTGTCAGCTGGCGTTGGAGCAGACGGACCCAGAAGTCCTTTCCTGCCTTAACCATTCTGTGATTCTGTGATTTTTTCTTTTTTTTTCTGCTGCAGTTTGCCCTTTTCTCCTGCCAGTTTGATTTCACTCCCATTTGGAATAAAACAACATAAAAAGTAAAATTAAAATGAAGGAAGATGTTAAAGGGATTTTCCCATCTTCCCCTACTGTGTTCCCAATCTTCCCCTACTGTGCCTTTTTCTTACAAATCAAGAAAAAAAGATGCTGAACATTTCCACTAATGCTTTGCATCTCTCATGCAATCCAAACATACATGACAGAGTGACAGAGTAACATCATTGTCCCATTCCTCCTACACACACACACAGATACACACACACACACTCTAGGCATATCATCAAGAGAGACAATATTGATGTCTAGTGCACATCAATTTTACATCAATCCCAAAAAAGTCTCTTTCTATTCTTTCCCCACCACCCTCTCACTGGTTGTCACTGGGAGGCACTGCAAAGTATCATTGGGAAGTACCAATGAAAGCTAGCTGGCCACTAGGTTCTGGGCCTTGTTAGCAAGATCTGGATGATGAAAAATTTTGACCAATTCTGATCATTTTATAAATGGTAGCCTAAAAGCAGAAAAACCAATCAGTCAGCATTTTGCTACCCACTGACTTTCTGTTTTCCCACAGCCAGATGCTGTTGCTATTAACACCCTTACTAGAAGTAGACTCTTGCATCCATATGTAGCCTGAAATGCTCTTTTACCTGCTCAGAGTTAAAAGAAAGTGCTGTATAGGCTAGAAGAGTCCTATATACAACAAAGATTTGGTTTTCCCCCACTGTGGAAGGCAAGAAAGCCTTGTGCTACTACTACTTCTTAGATGGCATTAGGAAATGTTTCTTTTAGGAGCTTTTTCTTGGCTTCTGTACTGGGGCTAATTCTTAATTTGCAATAAGCTGCCTATCTGCTCTGTTCTCCCCTGCAAAGTGGGCAGAGTTATATCTTCAAAAGAGTAACTGCAGTGGGACAACTCGAGCTAGCATCACCTAAAGTGACCGTGACAGCCAAATAGAATTGTAGCAGCAGCACAGGCCAAATGCTAAATAACATTTACAAAAACTAAATAAAATTGCTGGGCCCAAAGGCAATGTGGAAGATAGCATTTGGCAATTGCTCTTTTCAAGGAGGTATATTTTTAATGGTATTTTTGTATTATGCAGATATTGCAAATATGAATTGCTCACCAGTGAACACTCATCTTGCAAAGATTCCAGCACTAACTAGAGCTTTCTCTCTCACATAAAAGGAATATATCATAGAAAAAAAATAGGAATACCTCCCATATGATCAGGTTTCAGCAGAAATTAAAATCTTAAATATTTCCCATTTCTTGTTCTGTTCTTCACCAGTGAAGTTAGTGAGCCTGGAAAGGAGCCAGCCAGCAGCTAATATACAGGAGTCACTGCCTTTTCCTGTTGTTTTTAAACGCAGACTTCTTTATCTAGGTATCTGCTCATGCAAGATTTTTTTGAACAAGGCAGAAGTCCATTACATTATATCTTTGTCATATTAACACTTAAAATTCAGGAATGTCTTGGGATTCAGCCAGACTGGACCTCTTTTGTATAAGGCCCAGTGCAGACAGAGGGTTTATGGGCAGACACAGGCACTGCAGTTTTAGTCTGAACTTTTTTTTTTGAAAGCAATAGCAGTTGCATAGAGATTATTGCCTGAAAATCTCACTTTATTTTTAAAGGAGTAGGTTTCTAGCCCACAGTGCCTGGAAATGAAAGTCCTAAATGCTCCAGAACCAGAAGACATATAAAAAGACTGTAAAATTAAATTGTCTGCTTTCATGGTGTTAAGTCAATCCTGTGATCGATTGAGGAAAGGAGAGAGTGTGAGGAAGGAAAAGTGTCATTCAGTATTTCTGAATTCCAAACTTGGACGGAACTGCAGGTCCTTGCTGCTTCTCTCCATTCCAAAATTTAGTGATTTCAAACCAGCACCATCTTAATCAGACCATCTGCACCCAGAGTAGAGGCCAATAAAACCAGTTCTCTGAGACTGGCATCTGTAAGATACTGTGTCATGACTATACAATATTGTTACTCAAGGATACCCAGATAAAATTTGCGTGCTGAAAAAAGCATTTCATTTACCATTATAATGATATGTTCCTTTGCTGATCTTTGTGAGAGCTACTTCTTTAGTGCTCATTCTGTTTTCCTTTGGGTTGTACTATCGTTTTGGGTTGTCAGGCACTCAAAATTCACAACAGATTGAGGCAAAAGCCATGCAGTTCACCATGTGAAAACTCTTCCATGTTTCTGAACAAGTAAAGCAAAAATTAGCTCACAGTCACTACCAAACATAAGAGTTTCCACAGAAAGGCCTTTTGATTGGACAGACCATCCTGATACCAGTAAGATTTTGCAGGGCAGAAAATTTCTGATGTTCAATCTCTGTTATTGCAACCTTGGCAGTTCTCAAACATAACAGTCTATTTGCCTTCCTCTTTGATCTGAAGATACTCTGTACTGGTGTTTACTGGACCTTCAGTACTGGTGTCCAGATGTGGAGTCCTCAGTACAGGAGAGACATGGACTTGTTGGAGTGCATCCAGAGGAGGGCCACAAAAATGATCCAAGGGATGGAACACCTCCCTCACAAGGACAGGATGAAAAGCTGGGGCTCTTCAGCCTGGGGAAGAGAAGGCTCTGGGGAGACCTGATAGCAGCCTTAGTCATAGTCATAGACCCTAGTCATAGTGACATGACTATAGTCCCTAGTGACATTCAAGATGAGGCTCGATGGATCTCTGAGAAACCTGATCTAGCTGTAGGTGTCCCTAATCATCTCAGGGAATTTGGCCTAGACGATCTTTAAGGGTTCTTTCTAACTCAAACAATTCTATGATTCAGTGATGATTCTATAATTCTTGTTTTAGGACTCACCAGTGAACAGGCAAAAGTCTTCCATATGTTCTACTTGTTGTCAGCCTCCTTTGGCCAGTGCTCAGAAACACATGAAATATATCCAGGCACCAAGCCACTATGTCCTTCAGGTCTGCTGATATAGAGCCTCCATGGCTAAGTTCAAGCTGGGGGAGGCTGAGGAGGTAGAAGACTTATTTTTCACTGAAATCTCTTTCTGAAGCTTATCTTTGAGTTAAACCTTGCTAGCTGAATGACAAGCTTAATACAGTGAATTAGGTTTGAAAAGCCAAGTTTTAGGTAAATGAAAGCACAAAGAAAGCTACAGCTAATGAGTGAAGCAAAAAAGAGGGAAAACTTGTGTCATTCTTTTGGAATTTGTAGGCCATTTTTCTGATATGAGAGTTTTTTAAAAAATCTTTGAGATGGATTGGTTTCCCTTATCAATAAAATAGAATTATAGTTTACATTTTCAGCAAGATCGCATCTAGAAGCTTATTCTCTTTTTTTATGGACCTCCATAGATCTCAGAAGCTGTCTATTCTTTTTGTTTGTTTTTCTCTTTGATTTTCTCCTCATATTCTTCTGCTGTATTTCTTCTGCTGTATTATTATTTTTTTTCATTCAGTTTTTTTAAATCCTTTCTCCTTGTCTGGAAAGCAAGTAATGCCCATCAACATCATCAACCAGTTTCTGGAATGTTGACTTCACATCTTTTTCTTTAAAGGCTCTATAGTACTAGCTTAAACACTATGTTTATAAGAATGGTTTTGTGACACTGCTTTCCTCTGAGGAGCCACCTGTAGTCCCCACCAACAGTACACTGAGAGCCATGATCTGTCCTGAAGCAGCTCAGCCTCTATGGGATCAGGGCACTGTTTGGAAAACCATGGAGCTGGAGGTGGTAGATTTTCTGACTGTATATCAGAATGAAACCAGGAACACCCAACACCAGCCAAGAGAAAGATGGACTAGACAATACTCTATTCACATCCCTTGGTTCTCAATTTCTGTTTGTTCTCCACCCTCTCATTAGCTGTGTTTTTCCTTACTGCTATTTTCACTCAGAAAACCAAGTTAAATATTGATCATGAGTCCTGATTTTTCACTCTCTTCCTATATTGGTAACACTAGAGTTGCAGTGGCCAAAAGTACTATTCTGGCTGAGCAAATCACTTGGGTCATGTAGTTTCGATTAGTGATTATAGGAATGGCATACTGACTCCTGCCCTACATCGTGTTGCTGATGATAGGCCCACCTAATCATACACCACAAAAGCAGAGCAAGACAGAGTGTTCTTTACTTTGGCATTAGCTTACTCTTCCTGTCATCTAGCATTCTGGGGACTTCCCATGTTGGAGACTGTGCTCAGTTTAATTGTTGCTGGTGAAAGGAAACTAAATCAGAACTGTGATCTAAGCAAAAGCCCCCCTACATGCTCACCCAGCTCCCACAGGCAGGAGTGGAAACCGCTCTGTTTGTTTGTAAGATGACCTGGGGATCTCAAAGGATCTTCTGTCTCAAATCTATCACATGATGTCAAAATGGGATTACATCCCCTCGCCTACAGTACACTCACACCAACTGGTGAGTCATTTCTGTTTGCTCTCAAACAACCACTGGCTACTTGAACAGCTTTTTTGCCTTTCATGAAGCAAGGAGTGGCTGTTTGGTTTCTTAGCAGCTTGCTTGGGTGAAAAGGGGAACTGCGTGCAGAGAAAGGCTCTTATTGTAACTTGTGTTTGCAGTGAAAATTTTAAAAGCACAAGGCAAACAGGGACATCAAATATAAGCTATATCTCAAATATGGTCTTTTGTCTGAAAAATGTGTGAGAGTGATGACCTCTACCTTGTTGGATGTTAGTGTTGCTAACAGGACTAACATAACATCTTCAGTTGTGTGGGGATATCAAGATGCATGTCAAATTTTCAGGTTGAAAGTACTTTTTAATTAAATTTAAACTGTTGAATTATTTAATCTCTACATTTACTGGATACTTATCCACAGTGTATTCAACTAGATATAACGAATGTCATGCCTTTTTCTTTCCCTGAGGAAACAACAAAAAATATATGAAATGAAAGCAGGTAATCCAAAGTTTAGAAGGTAAATTCCTTCACTTTGGAGAAATGCCTGGTAAATATTAGAAATATGCTGTTTAACAGTATGCCTTGTGACTAGCATGGAAGCAGAGCAACAAAAAGCCTAAATCACAGAAAGGTTACAGTGAAATAGGACAGACAGCTCAGAAATGGCAGCAGGAAAATTCATCTCTGTAAAACTGCAGGTGTAAACTCAAGAATCAAAGCAAGGAAATATGATAAGACAGTGCAAGCTGTTAAAGCGATAAAAGAAATGAATAATAAAACAATCTCAAAAGACCAGTGGTGTAAGTTTTACATGCTTCGGTGACAGTAAATGGGGTCACAGGGTACTTCAGAGATGTAGCAGGGATCAACGGTCTCTTATGAAGCATGCAGCAAATATAAGAAGGCCGCTACAAAAGTAATGCCTCTCATTTTATTATCTTGGCTCACAACATCAGAGGCAGATGTTGATGGAATGGTAGAAGAGACTGAACTTTCCCACCATTATTCCCTTACATGTTTTTGCCGTGCAAGAGATGGCAGCAGACGGGCAGTCTGACAGAATGACATCTGATATTTTAGCTGACGAAGCTAAAATGCAGAACTGAATTGCTCCATATGAGAAAAAATGTCACCTATTGACATTTGTTGACACTTGCTGAACACTGTTGGAGACCAAACAGTGGATATGAGCAGTGGTGATACATTTCATCAGTGGTGACAGCAATGTGGAAGACAAGCCACGTCCCAGACAGCCACGCAGATTTTGAGTGTGGCATGCAGGCTCTTGTTCATTGTTGGTGAAAATGTACAGCTAATAGTGGTGAATATGTTGAAAAATCATGTTTTGTAGCTGAGAATTTGCTCTATCAGAGTGTTTTTGTGCTCTTTGTATCTATTGTAGTCTCCATGGAAATAAATAGGAGACATAATTTTTTGAGCAACCCATGTATAAAAGATTTGCTGTTGTGGTTCTCCTGAGGAAGTAAAAGAGATGAAGTAACATTCTTCAGATAGGTCTGAATCTGTCCCTCCTAAGTCACCCCAGTTCCTGAGAAGAGCCTCTCGTTATACCATGCTCCTGAAAGCATGGCTGTTGTTTTCTTAGCAGCCTCTGGTCTGAGCATTTAATGGCCTTACTTTTCCCGAGGAAACGTCTAGTGATAGTGAAGAAGGGTCATCTGAAATGAGTATCTACTGGGAATGAGTCCCAAACCTCTTCCTGCACATTGTCTCACAAGACCATTTCTTTATGTTAGCAAAGAAATTAAGTTTAAAAGAAAGTGCGCTAACTACCAAGCAGTCTAAATGCAAAACTAAGAATCTGTTCAACTGAAGATAAATAAATCCAAGATAAGAGTCCTCTTTGAACCTGTGAGACTTCTGAAATGAATACTCACTTCTGAAATTTCTCTGAAAAATTTTATGAAAGAAGTGATCCTACTTTCAACTAAAACTGAAATGCCACAAACCTCCCTTTCTGTTTTCAGTGCCAATCTCTGTTTTCATACTTCTGTCTTTAGTTGAACAGAAGTAAAGAAGCACAAAGAGCAATGAGTGGCCTTTAAATGTTTCTCCATTTTACCTAAGATAAGCAGATACAGCTATCTCAGCATTTTTAGAATTCATTTGTACTTTTCTGTGCTTACTACAGGAAATGCTTCAAATATCACAAATATTGAAGTTATCTAACTGCAAAGCCCAGTTATCTTTGGCAACTGGCAAATTTTAAGAATCTCTGCTGTACAATTTTTTCAAACCTTATCCAGCACTTTATTCAGATTCAAATACAGCAGCGGTCAATGAGCAAAGCCCATTCTTTCCAGTAGACAAATGCACACATCTCATCCTACTGCTCCTTAACCTCAGCCTGGGAGGATTGTTTTTCATCTGTTTCTGAATTACAGGAAATGTCTTGGTAATTTGGATGTGTCTGTCACAGACTACTATGAAATTCTGACGTGCAGGCTGCCAATAAAAGGTAAAAGAAAGCCACATCATTGCTGATATCACATAGGAAGTGCTGAATTTATATATGAAGATCACTGTTCCTCTTTGGGGAGATATTTAAGCACTACCACCTGTGTCTAAGTAGAGAGAGCTGTGTATGAAAACCATGGGGCTACTCAGGATCTTCAAACAAACGAACTTCTCCAGACAGATACAGAACCACAGCAAAGGCACCAGAGGTGCATATCCTTGTTTATTGTTACTGCCAGGTACAGTGGAGCCTAAGAAGGACTAGGCAAACTGTGGAGATATTTAAATCTGTTTTGGGTCTTGTTTTATTTCATGTTTTACTCGGGTAGACTCACAGATTTTGTCCCTCTTTCTGCAGAGAGGCTCTGATTTATAACAATATGGAAAGGCAATCATGTAGGCCTGCCCCAGTTGGATTACACACCATGGAAAGCGCGTTTAATTATGAAAAAGTAAAGAAAAGAGGAATATGTTTAGACTAAGAATGTAGACAGTTTCTTGGCCAGAAACAAAGCTGAACAAAAAGGATAAGAATTCTAGAACAATTGTGAAGGATTTATTTACATTTTTGAAAAATCTACATATGTTTTCACTTAAAACTCTTGGGAGGGTCATTTCAAAGCCTAAGAATCCTGGCTGTTCACATTCACCTCTACCTCTATTCCCCCTGCCTGCAGTTTCAGCATTAATATACAGATCACAGCAAAAGGAAATGCAAGTCAGGTGTGACATATCAAGTGACACAAAGGTTCAGTCACAAGAAAAAGATTTTAAAATGATTGAGAACTGAGAGGACTTTTAGTAACAGTTATTTTGCACAGCTCAGGTCACAGGAGCTTTCACGAGAGTTTCTAGACTTGCTGCCAATAAGAAGTAAAAGTTATAATCTTAAGGTGCATTGTTTTAAAGCCCTCCCCCATCACAAAATGAAAAAAAAAACTAAACATAAACATTTTTTTTCCCAATAAATTAACTTTTTTGTTGTTGCTTTTTCTTCTTTCTCTATTGTACCTTCAATGTGGGCTACGCTTAATCTCCTCTTTAACTCTCTAAAGCTTTAATAATCCATATCCTACCTTTCTAGAACACCAAAAGCCAGCAGTATAGTTGATCTGCAGATTTGAAAATGGCCATTAGAGCTATTCATCACAAGCAATGCAGCGCAGTTTAAACAAAAAAAAAAGAGCAAATATATGCCATCCTGCGTCAGATTAAATGTCCAGCTGCCCTAGTGTTCTGTCTCTGTAAGAGAACTGCATGATTGATTTTCATGACGACACAGAAAAAAATGAGCAGAGAACAAATCTATAGCAAGAGAGGGGCATGCTCTGGATTTCCTTGGCCAGATATTCCTCCTTTAGGTAACATGCAGGGGTGATGCTGATATAACAGAGCTCTCAGGCTGCAGCTCACCCATCAAATGTGGACAGGGATTAGCCTACCTATAGTTTACCTTCTTTAAAGATCTACTATTAGTGCATAACCACCTCAGGCTCTGAATCCAAAGGTTAAAGGTCTTATCCATAGCTGGTTGTTTGGGTTGCAGAGTGAAGTAGGTGGAGACTCTAATTATTGCCTGAGAGTTCTGATAGCCAGAGGTAGATGGGCCAAGAAAAAAGGGCAATGGGAAGAGCCCTTGCACGTAGGTGACTTTATCTCTCTAGACCTCAGAAAAAGAGGGCTAGCATCTTCAGATTCCTTTCTATGTGATTTAAAGTCTCTACACTAGTGGAGCATATATAACTTTCCGGGTTCTTTAAGAAAAAAGGAGACAGACTCTTTAGCAGAGTCTGTTGTGACAGAACAAAGGGAAATGGTTTCAAGCTTAGAGAGGGTAGATTTAGGTTGGATATAAGGAAAAAGTCTTTTACAATGAGGGTGTTGAGGCATTGGAACAGGTTGCCCAGAGAGGCAATAAAGTGTGAGGCTGGATCAGGCTCTGGACAATGTGATCGAGCTGTGGATGTCCCTGTTCGTTGCAGGGGAGTTGGACTAGATTACCTTTAAGGGTTCTTTCCAAGTCTGAGGATTCTATGATTGTATGATTCTGCGACTTTAAGGGTCCCTTCCAACTCAAATGATTCTATGACTTTATGTAAATGGTTTTATTAATAATTGCACCAGGTATAGTACTTTTGATTTCTTTCACTTCTACACTTCAGACCCCACAGAGTTAGGCAGTTAATCTGCCCTCAGCTCAATGGTGACTTTTACCATCTCTACATTTAGTGCTACAATTACATCCTGTAGTGCCAGTGGCATCATTTTTCTTTAGGAGTTCAGATCACGGTGCACCTTTAATTGCTAGGAAGAAATAATGGAAATATAAGGAACCACTACTATGTTGATTTTGTCAGCCACACCTAAATAATCCCAGTCTGTGAACTTTCTGTCCCATCTCCAGGAATGTATGGCTCTGAGACAAAAAACAAGCAATGAATGCCAAAACAGGCAGGTAATCACTTGGCAGCAGGCTCCTTTGGCTTAAGCTTGAGCCAGAAAATGGACGTTTTCACGATAGTGGCATACAGACAGAGACTTTCTTGAGGGAAATAAAACTTGTTCTCAATCTCTCTGCAGGTGACAACCCCATCTGCTTTGTGTTTTATATCCCATGTGCTTGTGGCAGTTGCATCTTCAGAAAGTAACATTTAATGTAAAAATGGTTTCCGAGGTATGAGAAGAAGAAATAGATCCTCCATTAAATAATGAACTGACTGATTATAAACTGCACATTTCAAACGTTAAATGCTCCTGATTTAATGCCAAATGGAAAATGGAAGCGTAAAGAACATATTAATTTCAGGAACTGGGGAGAGGACACATGAACAAATCCATTGAAGAAATGTAATATTATTGTTCTCTACCTTGCTTGCTTTGTGCTACACAGGAATTCATTAACAAGTCTATTTCTAATCCCCTTGCTAAGCCCCAACCCTTGACTCAGGAGAATTTGTATTGAAGCAGAAACATGTCAATCATTTTGGCCAATTAAGCATAATAACAAACATGAAGCAAAGAAAAAAATGTGGGCGGTACTGCCACGGTAAAGAGAGCCATGTCTACACATTTTGAACAAATGTCTATATTACAAGGTCAGCTCAGTGAAAAACCATCTACAACTCATCTCCTAGGTCCAAGGGATATCCAGGTCCACACCTTATTCATTTCCTGTACTGACGATGCTATTCACTATGCAGCAAATGGTAACAGGATTACATTTTATACATATTTCCTTCCATTTTTGTTCTCCTAGTACTCCCCTTGTTAGTTCTACGGTATACTTCAGACTAACAGTAATTCAAATGATTACTGGGTTTATCTCAAAGTCTGTGAAATAAATTATGTGTTATTTGCATGCAGCAAGCTTACTAGCTATGCTGGTAACAATAGCCTTGGTGATGCTTTCAGCTGACAAGGAGGTAGTTAAGAAATTTCTGTTTGATTTTCAGCTGCTTTCTAAGCTTATCTTGTAATCAGTCACATGTTCTCATTTGACATCCAAAAGAACAATATCGCTGATTTGCAGAGAGCATCAAAAGTTCTTCTGTATTATTATTATTTTTATTGATGGCCTACTTCTCCTCCCTCTACCTGCTCAGTGACCCTTCAACAGTAATTGAGCAGACCTGCAGCAGGAATTTATACCTAGTGTACAGGTAAGGCAAATGACAGGAAACAGAAGCTGTGCAAATTGCCTCTGAAGGCAATGTACGCACACCTCCTGGTACATATGGGCTTATGTTGCCACGCAATTAGGAAAGGGAAGGAAAAGTCTGAATAAATATAGTAGCCATAACAAGTAAAACCACTGTGAGATTAGCTCAAGTTTCAGTCTCTTTTCCTAATAGTAGTCCAGCTCCTGAGGCAATCAAAATTCATGGACAACAGGCCCATATGGCAGCATGTATATATCCATGGCATCTCCTGGGGGACATAAAGCAAGTGGAGGAAGATCAGGAAAACCTGGCTTGCTTCCAGCTTGTATTTTTATTTTGAACTAATATGTTTATAGAGTTTAGACAGAGCCCCCAAGGACCTTGATAACAGTATTTATCTGCTCAGCTTCAAATAAAGCCACAAAAGGACTGTGATGAAATCTGGTGCAATCATTCCTTTCAAAGCTAAGAAAATATGTGTGTATATAAGTATCTATATATACATATATCTATAAATGTATATAAACATACATGAGGGCTACTCCAAAAGTAATGCCTCTTACATTACTATGTCCACGCAGATGTTGGTAGGATGGCAGTAGAGGTGGAATCTTCCCACCAATATTCTCTTTCATTTTGGTGCCATGTGACAGATGGCAGAAGAGGGGCAATCTGACAAAATGGTATCTGACATGGGAGTGCATAAGAAGCAATGGTGTAGAATTGAATGCTTTCATACAGAAAAATGGTACCTGTTGATATTAATCGACACTTGCTGAGTGTTTATGGAGAACAAACAGTGGATGTGAGTACGGAGAGGCGGTGGGTAGTGTGCTTCAGAAGTTGTGACAGCAGTGTGAAAGACAAGAATTTTTTCTATCAAATAGTGTTTTTGTGCTCTTTATAGCTGTTGTGGTTTCTATGGAAATAAACAGGAGCATTACTTTTGGAGCAAAATGTGTGTTTGTGTGTGTGTGTGTGTGTGTGTGCGCATTTGTGTGCACCTTTCTGCTGGAAAAGACTGAGGGCTAGGTGAATATCAACCTGAACAAACCTTATTTTGAAGCATAATAAGTCATGCATCATTTCTATGTAGGGGATCCCTGGTCTGTCCTTTACTTTCTATCATTAGTGTAAGGTACAGGAGCCATTTTGCTTGAGGAGTTGGTCTTCTCTCCCTCAGACACAGCTCTTGATGAATGTTTGTGCTGGCTGGTTGTACACTAGCTCTGATTCTTGAATTATGTTTTTATTTTCCTTTTATCATTCCCTTTGGTTGAAGCAGTGTCTATAAATACCTTATAACCCAAATGCTGATGGTGGAAAAACAAGGAGCATTGTATGCAGGCAAATCCCTCCTGCTTTCTCTCTGTCTCCCCAGATAAACAGCCCATATCTGGTTATCCATCCTAAAGTCACCAGTGCTTAAGCAAGTAGCTGGCAGGTACTAAATAATCAGAGGAGCAGGAAAAGCTTTTGGGGATACCTGATCCCTTCTGCACCTCAGATATTACTGTTGTGTTTTGCAATGATTGTGAGCATGCTCGAGGTTTTCAGATCTCTGCAAAAAGTAAGCTTCATGGCTCATGCAAGACCAACATGAAACAGGCTATACTCAGTGAGTATTCATTTTTAACCTTTCTAGTTCTACCACCAGTTGACTCTGACATTATGTCATTAACTTGCTCTTCACATTTTAATGTTAACTATTTATGCATCTTTCACATAGCTGTTCAATCTAATCTACATTTGTTTCCATCCTTTTTTTTTTTCCCCTCTATCTTGATCTGGGTAGTAAATCAATGAGGCTGCTCTTTAGATTCAGAGCCTTTGGAGATTAGTATGACTGAAGAAAAGATTGTATAAAAAGGAGGGGTGGGGGTGGAACCATTACACTTTTACAGTGAAATACTGCCAAGGAAGAAGCACAAAGAATAAAGGTTGGCATATGTTTGGAAACCTTGGGATATACCTATGCTGCATCTGGCAGTAATATTGACTTGTGTGTAGATTTAGCCTGAGCTGACTGAGAATAATGAAGGTTTTGCACGATGAGTTTAACATGGGCTGCAAAAGCCAAGCCAGGTTGATAAGATACTCACACCATCTGATGTGTCCATCAGCAAGGCTACTATTACTGGTGCCAAAAAGAGCCAGGTTGAAAGCTACTTGGCATTTGCTGCTGCAGTGAGCACCTGTATGCAGAGATATAGCTAAATCTAACTTGACTAAGAAAAAGAACACACAAAAAATCCACCAGCTTCTTGTGAGTAGGTAGGAGATATAGTAGTTTAACCTGCAAGGGTTTGCGTCTTCTGCAGCCAGACTCTCCAGACCAGAGTTCAAGTCAGAGGTGTTTGGGAAAGCTAGTGTTTCTTTTTCATACAAAGAAAAACAAAATCTTCACCATAACTTTTTAACTTTCTGCTGTGCAAGTATTTACTCACTTAGTGTTCGCATAAAATTTACTTGGAACTTTAATCAAAGGCCACTGTAATCAATGTAAAGACCAGGAGGAAAGTAAGCAGATCTTTGTCTTCTAGAGATTTTTCAGTGGAATTTGGGTTCCTAATTATTTAACATTGACCTGAACTGTTTTTAACCTTTGGAATAGGTTGACTCAACTTTTCTAGCCTGCTGAGAAAGAAAGAATTTGTCATCAAAACCAGTTGCTTTTGACTCAGCCTCTAAAGCAATCAGGCATCCATCTAGAGATCTGTCAGCTGTGGGAGGATGTCTTTTGATGAGGCTAGAGACAGCTTAAAATTGTCCTATCTCTGCAGCCAGAAACCTTAACTATATATCTACCTTCCCGTGCCACAAGAAAAGTCCTGCTGTGTACTCAGAATCTACATGGAAAGTTTTCCTTACGTATAGATGCCTAGCGAAATGGATGCTGATACTGACTGAGGCATCATAATTGATTCAAAATGTCAATGATCTTTTCCCACTTGATCCCTGTGGATGCATTTTCTGTGATAGATCGGCAGAGGAGCAGTGAATAGGAACTGAAATTTATAAGTGCAGCCCCTGTATCTACAGGAGAATATACAGGACAAGTTAGCTTGACAGCACTATGGCAGTCTGGCTTCTTTGGAAAACTTGACAGTGAGATATCTGCATCTCAGCTCTCTGACCACTCATATACCAAAGCTCCCCTCCAGAGTAAACCAGAACATTAGAGATGCATATTACGCACTCAGCTGACATAAACACTGGCAGGATATAGCCAGGATGCACAGTGTAGGTAAGAGCTAAGGAGATCTTTCATGTCCCTCAGCTCTGACGCATCCATTGAGTCAGGCTTGGACCATCAAGTCCCAAAAGGCGAGGAAGTTTAATTTTGCTTCTGATGATTTCAATATGAGTAAAGAACCTTCTGTTTTGTACGCTATACAGTCATTCACTTAAGCTTCACAGTTGAGTAGAGTTTAACAGTGCAAACAATTTCAATGGCAAAGCAAGAAAGTAGTTATCTCATACTGCAGCAAAAATTCATCAACTGTGATGCTCAGAAGTAAGGATGCTTTCTTGTTTTGAACCAGAAAGAACCACATTTATAGCACTACCCAGATAATTCTGCCTTCAAAGGTATGCACTGAACGTGTCTGTACTACAAAAGGAAGGAAACAGACACCCTTGGGATTCATTTCTGAAGGGCAAAGGGGTCCCAGAAGGCTGGACACTTTTCAAGAAAGAAGTCTTAAAGGCACAGTAGCAGGCTGTTCCCTGTGCCGTAAGATGAGCTGGCAGGGAAGAAGTCTGGCGTGGGTGAAGAGGGAATTTTTTCTGAGGCTCCAGCTGAAAAAGAGAGTCTACCTCCTGTGGAAGAAGGGACAGGCAACATGGGGAGAGTTCAAAGAAGCTGTTAGGATATGCAGGGAAGAAATTAAAAAGGGAAAAGCCCAGCTTGAACTACACTTGTCCACGGTGGTAAAAGTGAACAAAAAACATTTTTACAAATATATTAACAGTAAGAGAAGGGAGGGCTAAGGAGAATCTCCAGTCTTTACTAGATGTGGCAGGGAATGTGACCACTGAGGATAAGGAAAGAGGGTCAGACCCAGCCATCATGAGTTTATGGAAGGCAGATCCTGCTTGACCAACCTGTTCTCCTTCTATGATCGAGTGACCCAACTTGTGGATGATGGAAAGGCTGCTGATGTAGTCTACTTAGACTTCAGCAAAGCCTGTCTCCCACACTATTCTCCTAGAGAAGCTGGCAGCTCGTGGCTTGGACAAGTACACTCTTTGCTGGGTAAAGAACTGGCTGAAGGGCCAGGCCCACAGCATGATGGTGAATGGAGTCAAATCCAGATGGCGACTGCTCATGGATGATATTTCCCATGTCAGTACTGTGGCCGGTCATCTTTAATGTCTTTACTGGTGACCTTGATGAGTGGAGTAAGTGCACCCACAGAAGGTTTGCAGATGATACCAAGCTGAGAGGAAGTGTTGATCTGCTTGGCGGTAGGAAGGCCCTCCAGAGAGATCTGGACATGGTGGATTATGGGGCTGAGGCCAGTGGGACGAAGTTCAAGACAGTTGCGTTCTTGCAATTGGACTTGATGATCTTTAAGGACTTTTCCAAACTGAGCAATTCTATGATTCTAAGACCATGCATCAAGTCCTACGCTTCGGCCACAACAACCCCATGCAACACAATAGGCTTGCAGCAGAGTGGCTAGAAGATTGTGTGGAAGAAATCAATCTAGGTTATTGGCCAACAGTTGGCTGAACATGAGCCAGCACTGTATTCAGGTGGCCAAGAAGGCCATTGGCATCCTGGCTTGTATAAGTAATTGTGTTGCCAGCAGGAGCAGGGAGGTGATTGTCCCCCTGTACTCACCTCTGATGAGGCAACACCATGAGTACTGTGCTCAGTTTTGGGTGCCTCGCAACAAGAAAGACAACAAGGCTCTGGAGCATGCTGAGAAGGGCAATGAAGCTGGTGAGGGATCTGGAGCACAAGTCTTGTGGGGAGCAGCAGCTAAGAGTACTGGGACTGTAGGAGGCTCAGAGGAGACCTTACAGCTCTCTGCAAGAAGTTGTGGTGAAGTGGAGGTTGTACTCTTCTCCAGCACAACTAGCAAGAGGATGAAAGAGAATGGTGTTGAATTGCGCCAAGGGAGGTTCAAGTTGGATATTAGGAAAAATTTCTTCTATGAATGAGTGGTGATACATTGAAACAGAGTGCCCAGGGATGTGGTGAGGTCACAGTCCCCAGAGATGTTCGGGAAATGTTTAGATGTTGTATTAATGGGCATGATTTAGAGGGGAATTACTGGTAGAAGATGGACAGTAGGACTAGATGATCTTGGAGGTCTTTTCCAACCTTAGTGATTCCATGATTCTTTGAGAAAGTGAAGAGTATAATTAACTGAGGACACATTCTTAGAATTCTCTCTCAAAATTAAAGCAAGAAAATGCCGGATAGATTTTTTTCCTTACACACTGGATAGCACCCACTATCATCAACTTTTTAAATGGGTAAACATTTTAACTATCAAATCAGTTTTTTACAAAGGTAGATAGTGATAGGACAAGGCAGAATGATTTTAAACTAAAGGAGGGAAGATTTAGATTAGATGTCAAGGGGAAGTTTTTCACTGAGAGGGTAGTGAGATGCTAGAACAGGCTGCCTAGGGAGGTTGTGGATGCCCCATCCCTGGGGGCATTCAATGCTAGGTTGAATGGGACCCTCGGCAACCTGATTCTAGAACTTGATCTAGCTGTTGGCAACTCTGCCTGTGGCAGGGAGACTGGAATGTGATGATCCTTGAGGTCCCTTCTAACCCAACCTATTCTATGATTCAGTGATTCTATGATCATCCAGTAACTGCATCTTCTTCAGGGGCTGGATTTGTGAAAACATGGTAGAATTATTCTTACCTGAGAGCAGGAGAGCAGATCTGTCCCCACTGATATACAGCATAATTTTTTGGGTTGTCCTCAGATGACTGAAGCCTGGAAGCTCTTTGCTGTATGTTACCTTGCCACCAGCACCACATCTTCCCATCCTATTTCCTTTTGTTGTAGAGAGAAGCAGAGGGAATCCAGGGGACCTCAAGAAAATTTGGACCCTCCGAGATCAACATTCAGTAGACCTTGATAACTCCAGGTCACACATGTTCCCCTAAATGCAATGTATAAACCCATACACACAGCTTTGATTTCCTCAGAAAAACAAATGCATTTTTCACCAGAACATCTTAAACTTGATAACATGAGCTCTCCTATCTTCCCAGTCCACTACCAGCTCATTTCCCACTGCAAAGCATCCTGGTCTCACCCTTTTCTCCTTGTTCAATCTTCTCATTTCAGTTCCCTCCAGTAAAACTGAGGTGTCCCAGTACAGGGTACTTTCTGAGAAGAAAGTTATTATTACGTAAGTCATTGAAATGCCTTTTGTTATAAGCCTACAAAGAGATTTTTTTTTTCTTTTAAATAAGATAAATTTTGATTTGTGCCTCATCTGCCTCTGGAAACAATTTACAGACAGATATTTATATTTAGAGAGGAGCTTGAGATGTCTAGTGAATATTTCATTGCACTCACAAGACATCTGGTTCTAAAAGTCATTTGCATTGGTAGGCACCAAATGTATGGGTTTTTCTTTGTGTGTGAGACAGATGAGTAAATGGTTCTCAACAAAGCTGAGAGAAATTCTAAATCCAAACTTAGACAGAAAATAGGTAGCTTTACAAGGATCAATCTGTGCCCATATGAAGGGATATTATTTCTGCAGAATATGCCTTACTATCTTTTTCAAGTAAGAATCCCCAAACATTCCTGAAGCTATCTTAGATTTCTTCTAAGAGTGTCATACTTCAGAGAAAGGGGCAAATGGAATGGCTGAGGTGTGTCTTTTGAAAAAGTACTTCCAGAAAAAAGCATCTGACAATGTGTGAAATGCATGGCTGGACAGGAACCAAAGGACATCTCATTCCTACTTCTCTAAAATGAAGTGCAAGCAAAACAGGCCTTGTTCAGAGAAATGACGTAAGGCTCTTGAAGGAAGTATTCACGTAAACTAACTGAGCAAGAAACTCACTGAGCTGTTTCTAGCTGATACCCACTTTTCACCAAAATCACTGTTCTGTGTAATATCTATATTAAGTCTGGATGATTTTTACCTTTATAACAATGAAAAATAAATATTTTTAAATAGGTATTTATTCGTCCTTGCAGCCATGAAGATAGGAGCTTTCAAAATTCTGAATGATTCCACACAGGTCATGAGCTCCTTTTTTTGCTCTATCAACTTGTAATAGAAGAACAAGGAGATACCCGAGGAAATAAAAAAAGTAATAAATGTCAGACTGATAAAAGGCAAAATTTGTATATTTGCTGACCTCAACAAGACTGAGGCAAAGAAGAATACAGAAAGGAATTAGTCATATCTCAGAATAATAAAAATACCCACTGTCGTCTTACTCAGGGGATGACTTTCTAAAGAATAATAGTGTTCCTGATTTAGGCCCTGAAGCAACTTCCTGCTTGCCTGGGTTAGAAATAAACGTCTCTCAAAGGCATTAGTTTGTGTAATTATCTATTTTTGTATGTGCTGTAATTTTCAGTGGAGACATTGATGCTAGCTGCTACTGGAGACCAAAGAAGAATGCCAATTGCTTTGTAGCAAATACCAAAATATTTGGAATAGGATCTTTCCAGTTCTATATTTTATCTGAGATCTGTCATTATCCTTGACAAAAATCTTCACTAGAAAAACAGTATATGCTTATTGAACACACCAGGCATGACCAGGCTCTCATTATGGTTTTGGCAGATGTGCCATTGCTGGGTGTTCATAGTAGGTGTTTATATGCCTATATGCAAGAAAAGTTTTCTCCAGCTTTTTCAACCTGGACAAAAATTGACACTACTGTCACAAATGGTAGGAGAGGACCTTGATGGGCCAGTGAGATTCTCAGCTCCATGTCTATTTAGTTTTTTACAGCTAGTGAAGTCAGCCTGAAAAATTAGTAGGAGGCTTATTTGTCATTGACTGTGTTGTGTCTGTTTGTTCAGAAAAAGTGAAAACTTCAGTTTGCAGCATCTTCCACTAGAAGTTACTTAACAGCTGAGTTAATACAATGCAGAAACACTCTACTAGGATTCTTAGACATATTTTGATCTATGACTGTCTACCTGCAGTTTTTAGCTACAAGAACACTTACATTTTTCATGTATTGCTCAGACATTATACCTTATGAATATGAACAAGAAATTGGCAAAAATTCACATCGCTTACGATAGAATTCAAATGTTCACTTAAAGAATAAGTAATGAATTCTAACTTTTAAGCTTAAGATTTACTTTGTGTGTTTCCAATTGACTGTTTATTTTAGTGTCATATGGGTAGGAAGAGAAGCTGAAAGGATTCCCCACCTAGGAAATGATGATAAAGTTTCAAAAGTACTGAAGCACACTGAAATTCACATCATTTCAGAGAGACTGACAAGCTAGTCTAAGCCTTCAATCCCACAGCCATACAGACTCATACGAGACATGAAGTTATATGGTATTAATGAACATTTCGTATTCAGAGATATACTGAAGCAGCACCCACACTGTTAGCCGCCTGCAGATCTTATGGGCTGCATGATATCCAAGCTAGGGAACTTGCATACACAGGAAGAATTTCACACCTCAGAATAGGGCTTGAAATGTGCATAAGGTTGCGGAGGAAATCTTTTATGAAACACAATAGGGAAAGCAAAGGTGCATCTTAAACCTTACTGCTTTCTAAGATTTAGGTGTAGTTTCATTCATGATTTACACCTCCTGAACTCTCAGTTGCGAGGACTACATTTTTTCTCCCTCAAATTCAAGGAGAACAAAGACTGTAGCCTACTGCAAAGAACTTACATTCAGAGTGTTTAAAGAACAGTGTTTGCTTTACAGCCTGGAAAGAGTGACAGACAGAGGAACAGTCCACATGTAAAACCACCTCAGTGTGGGCTCAGTTGCAAAGGACGTACAGCACCCTGCAGCACCATTAAAGCAGAGATACTTTTATTGGTGGCTAGTGGCAAATCTCTATTGTGTGTTGTTAATGTAAGCAATCTTGAGGGTCTACAGTTTGATTGAAGGTGTCAGGGTGACAGAGAAGGTCCCTCAGTTTCTTGATCCCATCCTTCATTTCATACAACTGTCCTGGGAGAGGAACCCATGACATCAAAGAAGGCTTAAAGCTGCTGACTGAGATAAATACCATATTGGCACTATCTTACTGAAAATTAAAGGCTCTGGGTGTCCCTAGTGATTTTTTCATAGAAGAATAGGTAACAGAGAGCTAGAAGGTAAAAGGGGAAAGGAAGCTACAGAGCTGAGAACTCCAGTATACCGATCCCCCATATGCAGACAGACCCAGGAGCAAAATCACAGTTGCATGCTCTTGAGTTCTGTACTTCTCAGGTAAGCTAAGCAAACAGGACAAATAAAGCTGCAGGCAGTAAATGCCTTGTGTCTTTATCAAAATCTTCCACAAAAAATCATAAATACTTCTTGCCTTTACATACTTGATCAGGGGCTTGGGGAGAGTGACGCTTTTTCTTAAGGCTTTTGGATTAACAGAGGATGTACCTGGAGTAGGCAGTGAATGATAAAAATTGAGAAGAGAAACATTCACTTGTTGGCTGGGAAGTTAGCAAAATTGTAGAGCCTAGGGGCCGTCTTCAGAGCAGCTCCTGTTGAAGACAAGGAAAATGGTGTGTCTGTTCCTGTGAAAAGAATTTGATCCTGGCTTTAAGTATTTCAGAAGGAGGTATTTTCTTGCTTCTCTCTAAAAAGAAACTCACTTGATTCCTCTTTTGAAACCAAAAAGAAACACCATAAAACACATTATTAAAGACAGCCTTGATGCTACCTCTCCACCCTCTGGCTTTCCTTTCCCTATCTCTTTGTTATTTAAATAGAAAGTCAGATGTAATACACAACTTTAAAATAACCTTATATGGCAATTATGCTGCAACAGAAAAAAAAGATCAGTTTCTCTGTCAAGCGGCCAAACAACACTTTGCAGTAGTTTTTCCAATCTTATGAACATTTGGTCGACAAATATGTTTCTGTTACAGTCCTCAGTTACGATGTCTGAAGTTTACAATGCTCTTTTTGAGTGAAAAGCAGGCAAGAGTCATTTCTGATAAAAACAGCATCAAGGAGAAAATCCCAGTGAAGGAATTGGAACCAATCTTTGTAGCATGTCAAGGCTAATATACGCCCTGCCAATTCAGAAGCAGGTGATGCATGCTTTATGCACATAGTGCAGAAGCAAGGTGAATGAGAATAACTGGCCAGCCACAGCACGAGAGCAGAGGCCTGGCTAATGGTGGCCTGCACTTAGCCCTGTGTAATGCTATGAGAGAATGTGGCTTTCCTCCACCTCCTTGGTTGTATCTATGCGGTGGGAGGAGAGCAATGATGCAGTCGCATGGTGGGGAATCAGCCTGGTGCAAATCAAGATGCTGCAGCAGGATATGAATCTGTTAAGGGGTGCCTACATATAGGAGAGAGTGAATTCTTCAAAGTCTGATCATTCTCCAGTCAGATACATGGGTCGGTCTTGTTCAGCAACCTGAATGAAGAGACAGAGTCCACCCTCTGCAAGTTTGGTGATACAAAGGTGAGAGGAGTGGCTGATACATCAGAAGACTGTGCTGCCATTCAACAAGACCTGGACAGACTGGGGAGTTGGGCAGGGAGGAACCTGATGAGGTTTAACAAGAGGAAGTGTAGATTCTTCCACCTGCGGAGAAATAATCACATGCATCACTACAGGTTAGGGAGTGATCTGCTGGGGAGTGGCTTTGCGAGAGTGACCTGGGTAGCATGGTGGACAACATGCTGGCCATGAGCCAGCAGCGTGCCCTTGTGGCCAATAAGGCCAATGGTATCCTGGGTACATTAAAAAGAATGTGGCCAGCAGGTTGAGGGAGGTGATCCTCCCCCTCTACTCTGCCCTGGTGAGGCCACATTTAAAATACTCTGTCCAGTTGTGGCTCTCCATTTCAAAAAAACAGGGATCTCCTAGAAGGAGTCCAGTGAAGGGTCACAAAGATGATAAAGGGCCTGGAGCATCTCCCACATGAAGAAAGGCTGAGTAAGCTAGGTATGTTCAGCCTAGGGAAAAAAAAACTGAGAAAGGATCTGATTAATGTTTATTTAAGAGGAGATGGGAGGCAAGTGGATGAGGCCAGGCTTTTCTTGGCGATGTGCAGCAATAGGACAAGGAGCAATGGCCTAAAACATGAACACAGGAAGTTCTATATATTTTCACTCAGAGGGTGGTGATACACTGGAACAGGTTGACCAAGGAGGTTGTGGATGCCCCATCCCTGGAGACATTCAAGGCAAGGCTGGATGTGGCCCTGGGCAACATGGTCTAGTGGTCAGTAACCCTGCCCAGAGCAGGGGGGTTGAGTCTGGATTATCTTTGAGGTCCTTTTCAACACATGCCATTCTGTGATTCTATGATTCTATGATAAACATGAGAAAGAACTTCTTCACAGTAAGCGTAATGGAACACTGGAACAGGTTGTGCAGAGAGGTTGTGAAGTCTCTTTCACAGACTTTCATTCAAGACCTGTCGGGACACCTACCTGTGCAACTTATTTTAGAGAACCTGCTTTAACAGGGAGTTGGACTTGAAGATCTTTTTGTGGTCCCTTCCAACCCCTGCAATTCTGTTATTCTGTGATTCTCATCTTCCTGAAGAGAACACAACTATGACTGCCTTGCAATCATAGGCATCTCCTCTTTTGCATGCTTCAGAGAAATTAGAGATAGTAGAGCTATGTCACAAGCCTTGGTGTGTGGCCCCGGACAGCCAGGTTTTGCTCATGGATTTCTTTTTTTAAATAAAGAAAGGTCACACATCAATTACCATATACAGCACACTTCATTGAGAGATTACTGAACACTATCAGTGAGGCTGTAATAGAACTCCATACTGCATCACGAAAATTCAGCGGTTTGACTTAGCTGATGAATGTGTCAGCCGTTCCCAATATCCTGACTGTTATTAAAAATGAAAATATCTCTTACTTTAACTGCTTCAAACATCGCATCTGTTCTGGGTGAATGTATCATTAAATGTCAGTCTATACACACATCATTTTCAGGGGATAGAGGGTAACAGAGGGAGTTAATAGGCTAAAATGTTCATATCTGAGTGAGACTTACAAATTTGAACATAGGCACATGAATAAATGGCTCGTAAAGACCAAGCACTTGCATAAGTAGGAGTAGCACTTCATAGATCTCAGATCAACCACTCAGGGATGCAACACAGCACTTGGTATGGGATTGCTGGTATCAGGACTGAAAATGGCCCTGATTTTCTGTAGTGTTGACAAATGTAGGTTGCTTTACCATGTTTCGCAATACACTCTCCTGCACTCTTAGATCTCTGGTCCCTTGTAAACTGCACATGGTTCAGCGAGTTTGACAGCATGGTGCTCTCAGGACACAAAGAAGAAACGAGCTAATGGCACAAAGACTTCTTGTCTGACTGGCTGGTCTGCAGCTGGGATGGGAAGAACAACACTATTTTTCTCCTCAGACATGTGTTGCAAATGTGAGGAGGATATACCAGGACTCCTGGGGCATTTTTAATGACACCAGAGGAGATTATTTGACTTCCAAAGGTTAACATTTAATAATTAGGTTAGAACCTGCTGTTATCAGTCTTGTCAGTCTCCTACAACTAAAAAATTTCAAACATCTGTGAAGGCCACAAACCAGGGAGAAAAACTGTCTTGCCTCAAACACCAGGCCGAAAATACATAGGGAAAACATTTTCAAAAGTATCCTGGGATCACTTGCAACTGAAGAGTTTAAAAATGAAGGATGGCACCAGAAACTAAATGCCTAGGGGGATCAAATGTATGTGCTGGAATTACTGAAGATGATACAAGGCACAAGTTTTAAATACTTAAACCACTTTGACACTGTTAGTCTAAAAGTCACACATCTCGAAGGCTTTTGTCATTAAGTAGCTCATTCTCTTTTCTCATCTAAATTTGTTCGGGTCCCTGTGGATCCAAGGGAGATTTTAACATCTTTCTAAGTAAGGTCCTTTTGAAAATCTGCAGAAATTGCTTTCGTTTTCAAACTAAAGGCTGTAAATTCATTATATACTGATTTAAACTAGCAGAAAGGAAAGAGCCACATGCATGTTTTCTGAACATCAGGAAAACAGGCTCAGTGTGCATACAGCATAGTCTCTGGTAGATAAAAATCAGAGAGAAAGAAGGGGAAGCACTTGAAAAATAGACACAAAAATAAAGCTTACACCGCAACTCAGATCAAATTAAACAAGGCCTGCACAACATCTGGTCTGGAGATGGTGCACTGGCAGCTGAGTGGCAGCTTGTCTGATGGGCTGACAGGTAGGAAGAGCTCATACTGGCTGGGGCTACCTGCTCTGCTTCCAGCCTGCAGCTGGGGCACAGCCAGCCATGCTCACAGATGAGGCCACAAGGGAAGCCGGGAGCAGTCTGGGAAGAGAGGACTGTTGCAGGCAAGGATGTGAAAGCATAGGGTGAGAAGGATGGGGATTACTGGGAAGCTGCAGGAGAGGAAGAGTGGAGGAGGTCATATGTAATTATCGATTGAGAAGATGTGGATGTGTAAATGAGCAGAAGGGTGAAGCCCAGAGATGGTGCACTGCTATCTCACTTGCCTGAGCTGGGAAGCCCAGCAGTAAACCAGTGAATTATGCCCAGACAGCTGCAGGCCAACCAGGATGCTTTTGCAGGATACTCAGGCTGAGCTGCAGTGCCTCCCAGCAGGGTACTACTCAGGGACATCTGGTCAGATAAAGTGATCAACAGCAAGATCAACAGACATGAGCACAGCCAGCAATGAACTGCATGGCCTGTCCACAAGGAAATATCAGAGCCCACCTAATTGTGGAGTCACAGCTAGACCTGAGGCTTCAGTGCTGCTTGAAGCAGCAGCTTCATGACTGAGTCACTGAAGGTGAGAGCCCAGAGCCCAGCTCTTCCTCTCAGCTGGTGCAGAAGAAGCAGCAGCTGCCCTTCCTCAGAACTTCCCCAGACCAAATTTTCACATTTTTTCAGCTACCAAGACTGCTGAAAGCATTTTGATTTTGAAATGTCAAAACTGCACAAGAAAGAAAAATGCTTTTAATTTACCTATTCTTTTTCACAGATCTGACTGTCCTGAAGGTCACCTTTCAAAATCCCCAGAGGCTTCAGAGAAAGGGAAGCTGATGTTTTCTGAGTGCCTCACAAAGCCAAAAGAGGAGAAGCTCACTTTAGGCCATTAAAAGAGAAGCAGCCATGTAACTAGGCACCCCAGAAACTAATTTGCCAAGTTGCTCTGTGCAATCTCCCAGTTTTATGCTGGACTTTTTCCACACTGGCTTGCATTATCTCCTATTCTTTTTGCCTTGTAAAGTTTCAGTCCAGCACAAATATTCATGTAAGTCTGTGAAACTTTCAGCAGGTGCTTTGGTCTGTCAGGATGATTTAAGTTCTAGTTCTCATGTTGGGGCTTGGCTGTTGCTAACACTCATTTGCTTAACTACCTCACGTAGCAAAGTTCAGCACATGTGCAAGAGTTTGCAAGAACGCTTATAAAAAGGTATTATATGAGGGCTATAAATATTTAGAAATTGGCCAAGAACAAGTTTTGAAACTGTAAAAGTAACATTGGGGGTGCAATGACAGGTTATAATGAATATAAACTTGAGAAGTGTTTTAAATAGTTAAATCCCATTTTTCAACATCCTAAGCACCATACATTGTACCAATAGGACAGTTCCAAAAATAAGTGGAGATAGCATAAGGCAGCACTGTCACAGAGAAATTGCTACCCGCTTCCCTTCATCTTTCCTTTTGCCAGCCCAAGATTTTGCACAACCATGTAGAGAGCATAAATCTGAAAGTTGGCCAGTTTGGCAAGAGAGGAGAAGAGAAATGCAGAGGTGAAGCAAGTAGATCCACTTGGGATTGCCTTGCTGCCTGCTATGCTTGCTTGAAATACTGGATCTGGAGTGTGAAATCACAGAGCACCACTGACTTTCTTTATGAATCTTAAATATTATGACTAGAAACAAACACTGAGTTACTTTTTCAAACAAAAGCAGCACTTAGGAAGATGTCTAAACTGAAATGAAATGGACAACTGAAGCGCTGAATAAGAAAAGAAGCTTTCACCCACAAATTGCTTGTTTAAACCAAGTAGAGTTGACCTAACCAAGAGCATCACACAGTGCTGTAACTGCTACTGTTAGCCTACATCAGCTGACTTTGCTTTTCATTGTAGTTCCATCATTTTGCAAACTACATTTCATGTATTTAAGCATAGAAACACAGAATATTCTGAGTTGGAAGGGACACGCAAGGGTCACTGAATCCAGCTCCCGCCTCACACAACACCATCCAAAATTCAAATCCTGTGTCTGAGAGCAGTATCCAAATGTTCCTTGAATTCCAGCACTTGGGGCCATGCCCACTGCCCTCTGGTGCAGACCCTGTCCCCAGCCCCCAGCTGCCCCTCCCCTGCCACAGCTCCATGCCGTTCCCTCGGGCCCTGTCGCTGTCACACAGAGCAGAGCTCAGCGCTGCCCATCCACTCCCTGAGAGGAGCTACAGCTGCCATCAAGACTTCACTCAGCTCCTCTACTCATGGCTGAACACACTCAGGGACCTCAGTTCCTCCTCATATACCTTGCCCTCCAGACCCTTCCCCATCTTTGCAGCCCGCTTTTGAACTCTCTATTAGAGATTAGTTATTAGTCTATTAGAGATTAGTCCTATTTCCTTCTTACATTGTGGCACCCAAAGCTGCACCCAGTGCAAAGTGAGGCCACACAGCACAGAGCAGAACGAGACAAGAAACAACTTCTCTCCCTGCCTTGTGGCAGTGCTGGGCCTGGTGCACCCCAGGTTATGGTTGGTTTGCTTTGGGCTGTCGGGGCATGCTGCTGGATTACATTCAACTTCCTGTCAGCCAGAACCCCAGATCCCTTTCTGCAGGACTGCCCCATCTCAGGTGCAGAAGCCAGCACTCGCTCTCGTTCAGCTTCATGCCGTTGGTGATTGCCCATTTTGTCAAGACCTATCTGCAAGATTTCTCCAACCTCGAAGAAGTGAACAGCTCCTCAAGTGTTGTCATCAAACTTAGCATATACCTCAGTCCTGCATCTAGACACCATCTCTACATCAAACCTTTCCCTTACTGATAAAATGAAAGCACTGAGAGAAAGTGAACGACCTGCAGAAACTTCTGTTTCTGATTTAGAGAAGCCTGGCTGAGCCCTGAGGCTGCCCTTCTGATCCTCCACGACAGGATCAAGGAACATCTGGTGATGCTGTTGTAGTTTTGATGAAGAAAGAAAAGGACTCACAAACTTTGACTGATGAAGAGGAAACTAAATATTTATTTCATACTTCTGAGGAAAGCACTGGTAAAGCCAGCATCTTCTCCACCCTCAGCTTTCCACAGAATCATAGAATGGTTTGGGTTGGAAGGGACCAACTCTTGGCTGTAACTGACCAATTTGAAAGCATTAGAGGGGTCACAGTGGAAAGTGCATAGTACTCGATGAAGAAATGTTTCAGGAGGAAGTACTGAGAAGGAGAGGGCCTTCGAGAGTTTGGAAGAGACAGGAAGTATGAAAAGTTTTGTTCAACAACTTAATCTGTACAGATTCACCAAAATGCCACATGACTTCATAAGACCTCCCTCACTTCCCAGATTTCTATAGAGGAAGAGGCATTTACTGCCCATAGGAATGTATGTCAGTTGCTTCACATATGAACCAACTCAAAATATTCTGTGGGAGAGATGGATAGTCAGACAAAATAACACATGGTAATAGAGGTGATGAGAATGACTGTACGTGTTCTGATCCTAACTTTTTCTGAATTTCTTTCTCTGGCTGTTTGCAGGTATTTTAGAGGCAGCATTGCTGAGTACTAGAAATGTGAATTAAATATACTTGAGTTGTTTCCAGTGAGTCTGAATCCTTGGAATGGAAAGATAAATAAATGAGGATACGATGAGTCTATTTATTTCAATCTATTTGCTACACATCTTGTTTTACACAGCCCAAGCTGTAGGTGTAAACTGACTGATAGACATTTTAATACCCATGCATGTCTTCAGCAATTAAAAGTCTTAGCTCCTCTATCTCATTTCTCTCAGTCTTGAACTGATATAAACTAACCTTTTTCTTTTACATTTTTCAGTTACTCATCTTCTTCTTCACACATTTTTCAGGAGAGATAATCCAGAACTGTTTAAACTTTACAAGAAGAGAGTTGCCCAGAAGAGAAGAGACGTGGTTGTTCCTTTCCTACAGGAAGACCCAAATGAGAGCTACTTGAGGTGCAGCCCTAGTGCCCAGTCAGTGTAGGGAGCAGCTGCCAGTGGATCCAGAAGTTGGCACACAAACAGTGGCACCCATTGGGCCCCTGCCACTCAGGCACCCCGAGAAAGTCACCACTTGAGCTAAGGGCAGCACTTCTCCAACCCTTCCAGACCCTGCTGCAGCTCAAGGAAATGGTGCCATCCTCTGGCCATGTCCCTGCAACCAAGTAGCAACCAGACCTTGGATGTCACTTCTGCTCCTTCAACTTACAGTGCTCTGCCCTTCATGGCACCCGGATTTAGACCTGGCTCCCCATGACAGGAGCTTCCCTGAAACCCAGAAGCACCAGAGCTGCAGGCTCCTTGGGCTGCCCTGTCCCACCACAGCCCATCCTTTGCAATGGCCATGATTGATGGCAGCAGCCATGCTGACACCACACAAATGGCAGCCCCAGATAGCCCTGCACTGCCCAACGTGCAGCTGCAGATCTCACAGGGAAGGTGCAGCTGATGGTCAGGCACTGCAGTGCAGGACCCTCTGTAGACAGCAGGGACAGCAGCACCTGATTACAGGTTCATATGTTTGAATAGTAAATATCTTAGGTTGTCGTGTTCTCTCATTTATTTGTTTATCTATCTATTTATTTAATGGTTCTGGAAATAAAATGTCTGAATAATGAACCTTTTCAGTTGTCATGTTCTTTTAGTCATTAATTCAATATTTCACTCATTTAATGGTGAAATCTCAGATTGAATTTGTATTTTGACTCTAAAGGAAGTAGAAAAAACAGTTCTAACACCACTTTAATGGTTTTCTGTGTCAGTCAAGATCTAGATTCTTAGCTGTAGAGAATAAAAGACTGAGTGATGTCTGCATGCCACATGCACTGAGAATGTTCTTCCTAATGATGGTTTCTAAGGGAAAGTTAGGATAAACTAATTAAATAACAGCATTTAAATTATTGAAGATTCAGAAAGAGAATGCCACCTGCTTAGTAGGATGGCATTACAAGGTTAACCCTCTATATTGCCAGGCAGTAACTCTTGATTTAGTTATGAGGTAACATTTACCAAGGGTCTGAGAAATCAGGTGCTTTGGAGAGGCCATTCCTGAAAAACCAGAGAACAGAGTTCAGAAGTTATGAAAAGAAGCAGTGATTCATGACAATGTACTGGATTTTTTTTCTGCCTACAAATTTATGAAACAAAAATATCAGAGGAAGTTTCTTTTAACGTAACTTCTGCATTTTCCTGGGAACATGCATTGCCATCTTTGTTCCAGACATCATAAAAACCATGCTACATTAGAGTACTTGAAAAATCTTAGCAATCACAGAACTGCAGAATCACAGAATTGCAAATATTGGAAAGGACCTCAAGAGATCATCAAGTCCAACTCCCCTGCTAAAGCAGTTTCCTACAGTAAGTCACACAGGTAAGCATCCAGCTGGGTCTTGAATATCTCCATAGAAGGGGACTCCACAGCCTCCCCGGGTGCAATCTGTTCCAGTGCTCTGTCAACTTTACAGTGAAGAAGTTCTTCCACACATTAGCATGGAACTTCCTGTGTTCAAGTGTTGGGTCGTTTCTCCTCGTCTTATCGCTACACATCACTGAGAAGGGCCTGGCTTCATCCATTTGTCTCCCATCTCCTTTTAGATATTTATTAACATTTATCATATCCTCTCTCAGTCATCTTTTCCCCAGGCTGAACAGACCCAGGTGACTCAGCCTTTAACCTGGATTATACTTGAGCATTAGCTGGAAGTTTTGTGCTTGCAACTTAAAAGATTGCTCTTATTAAATGCTTCTGTTTCAGTCAACATATTTTAAAAATTTTGGAAAATCAGAATGATCCTGGAAAATTAGCTTTATGGTGCCTTCTCCATTAAGGTTACTTACAAAAAAATTATAAAATATTTGATTCAGAACAGAACATGCTTCAAGTCGTACAATGTCTCTGCTTGTCTAGATGCAACCGATCACAAGTCTGACAAAAAGCACATAAAAGGAACTTACAAAAGAGATTCTAGGCAGGAGTTATTCACAGAAAACAACATATGCAAATAACAGGAGAAGGGCAAACAAAGCATCTATCGTTATAAAAAGGGGAGGAACGCAAATTACTGGAAGAAAGAACCTGACAACCTAGCTGTAAGTATGTTGAAGAAAACAATAAGATAAGCCAACAGCCACTGAGGACTTGCTAGAGAAAAAAACCTGTGAACCAACTCATTTGTTTTCAGAAGACGATGACAAGCTTTGTGGTTAAAGAAAGGAATACATATAATGTATCTTAATTTTAACAAAGTTTTCTATGTTGTGTCACAGGACAACTATATATGCCAGCTAAGAATGTACAGAACTGAGAAAACAATAAGAAGGAATTCACAAAGCTGTTTGGAAAGCTGTATTTGGAAAGAAGACATGAACGATTTGTAGACAAGTTGCATGGTGATTCTAGCATTTTGCAAGTGTTTGTCCTGGTAGTACTTAATATTTTCATTCGTGAACTTGATGAGTATGCTTTTTAAATTTGTATATGATAACCAAGCTGCATGGAGATAATAATAAGAGACTGTAATTCAGCATGGATAATTAGAAGGTGCATAGATAGGAATCATCAACTTGAATGAATTCACTCTAGAAAATGACTGTCTAGGAAACATTTCTACAGAAATCTGAGGATCATAATGATTTAGTCTCTACAAAAGCCAGCAATGCCAAGCAGTTGTAGAAAAGGTAAATGCTATAAAAGAAGATAAAAGTGGGACCATATCAAATAAACCGTATCCTCAGTTCAGAACTCCATAATGTTTCAGTTGAACATCTGTCCTGTTCTGAGTAGAACATTTCAAGAAAAGTAGAGATTAATAGAAAAGACTCTAGAAGAGTTCATGAAAAAATGTCAAAAAAATATCTCTGGCAGCGGGTTGAGTGAGTTTTGATTGTAGGAGAACGCAAAGGAAAAGGTGTCTCTCTAGCATACTCAGAAAGACAAATTGTGCCTGACTTACACGATGGACCAGAAAGACTCTTGTTAGATGTAAGCAGTAAAGATCCTAAAACTCTGCGTACTGAAGTGAAAAAATAGATTTCCTGGGAAGGATTTTGTTGGAAGTCTTTAAGGAGAAATTAGACAATATCTGTAATGGAGGACATAAATTCCACTGATCTTCTTTCCAGGACAAGGAATGGATTTTTTTAGGAGATATAAGGGCAATGCTATTAATTTTCTCTCTAAATGGGTTTGGAATTATTACTGATGACTTTATCATGGAAGAGTGCTCAAAATGTCCATTCAGGAACATTTTATCTGGAAGCATGAAAAATTCCCTTGTGTACCACAAACTCCAGATGAAGACATAGGACGTGGGTGAGCTTGCAAGATAGGTCAGAACTGGATTTGCTAGCACTTACCATGAACTGTTGTCTTTGTAAGGGCTTTTGCTGGAATTGAATTTTGCTGGAATTGTTACTTTGCTCAATCCAAAATTATGACTTTGGCAGATATAATGCTTGGAAGAAAATATTCCAAGAAAAATTGCATACAGTAGTGGCTTTAAAGCAGAGAAGGGGCCAATATCAGGATTACTTTCTTATTCTGAAACTTCTGTCAAAATAAAAGTGAGCTTTCAATCATACAGATGAAATATTGAAAACCAAGAAAGACTGAGACGAAATCATCACAACTGCATAAAGAACTTACTATGGAATAAATTCAGGACCAGACTTGGTATATTATGATTTAGTGACATGTCTTTCTATACTTAACTATTACCAGAAGTGCCAGTCAAGAAGGATTCCGTGCACCCAAACTGAGCATACACAGCACTGCATTTATTTGGGCCTAAAGCCTGAGCTAACTTCATCAGCTTGCAGAGGAAAAGTGGAGGGAGGAAAGAGGGATTTGTCTCTTGTACTCCTCCCAAGAACTTGATACAACTCTTCATGGTTAAGGGAACAGTATCACAGAAAACTGGCAATGGGTTCATTTATGTGTTGTCTTTGTTACTATATATAATGACCCCCAAGGCTAGATTTTTAACATAAGAGACTATAAAAAGCAAAAGACAAGATAGGCAGTTGGAAAAGCAGAAAGGATGGCTCTGGTATACAGAATGACTGAAATCAGAGAAAAGAAATGTTAACTGTTTCTCCCTGATTACATAGGACTTTTCCCTTATGATTATATCACCCCAGTGTTGCACAAATTGTTTTAAATAATTCAGTGACTTCTTCTGGGTTGCAACCCTGCTAACTGATCATTTGGATTTCTTTTTTTTTTTTCACCCAGTTTTACATCCCACTATCCTAGCCCTTGGATGACCCAAATACAAATTCCTTTCCTTAAATGGAACTTGCACCTTTCAAAAAACTTATAAATTGCTGTCACATCAGCCTCACATTTCTTTCCTGTTTGGTCGAAGCTACAATGTAATGTTCATATTTACTTCTGGCAATTTCCTTTCATAAATCTGTCCCTTCAGTGCCTTATACACGTGTTACTTTCCTCTGAGTGTCTTTTTACCATCACTAATTTTTGGAATTGAAGGACCTAGGATTATTTGCAGTGTTTTTAGTGAATAATTACGTTATAAACATTTTGCCTAATTAAATCCTATAAATAATTATGAACAAAAAAATGAAAAATTAAAAACAAAAATATTATTCCAATAACCCTGAGCTACAAGATCTTGGTGATCTCTTCTAAATTGAAGTAAATAACAATATTCTATCCCTCATATGGGACGTGGCTGAAAAAAAAAAAAATGCTCCAAGCAGACTGCCTCTGTTTCATGGTACTTTGCAGCTGTTTTGATTTGTGAAGATCATAGATTTTACTGGTGTTTTCATGAAAGCTAGTCCAGTCTACCTTAACATAAAAATGAGGCAGGGACTGGATATACAGTGGTGAAGTTCACCCCTGTGCAGATAATCTAAATTTCCACACAAAATCTGTTTTGGGGTCTGAGGTGTTCCCAAAATGTTTTCTAGGCTTTACAGTGACTGTATGTTTACCTTCAATAGTTACAAAAATGGCTTGCTTCTGTATGAGTGGGCCTCAATTTCTGACAAAGTTGAATTATTAATTCAGATGTGTTTCTCTCTTTCTCCCATCTTTTGCAGCAGATTCCCTGAAGGACTGAACAACTTTGGGGTATAACTTGCATCAGAAACCAGGAAGGAGGAAGATGGGTTGTGGTGATAGGTAGGATGTAATGCAAGAGCTGTTCTGGACATCTCCTCGACTGTTTCATTTTGGACTCATCCTGACCTGTACTCAGCAAAGCACTCTTATTTATAGACTTCATTAGCCAGTCTCCCCCAGGATTTATGCTGCTTCTTGTTTCATTAGCTGGTGATTCTGCCCGGGTTTTCTACTGAGCAGAAGTAGATACAGAGCATCAGCAAACAACAGTTCTACCTTTAGATATGTGAGCCATGCCAAGACTTCAGCTAATACCATTCCCATCTTTCTCAATCCAACCAAGGATGAGAGTGTCCTACTTTGCACTCAGTTCTAAAAGCAAGCAGCTGATACTTCAGGAACACTACCAGCACAGTTATCTTCTTGTGGGTTTGTGCTTTCAAGGAAACCTTGATCAAGATACATTGATATGGTTATTTTGCACGTTCCTGTTCCTTGTCAAATTTTGACGTTCTAGAAAGAGATAAACTTTCCACATCATCCCATAAACATCCATCACCAAATGGTAACTTGTTACTTTGCCTTTTCCACACTCTCTTACTCTGGTACTTGTTCTTTCCATACTGCTAGCGATTTTTTCCTTTTCTTCTAGGAATGAGAAATGCAGTAAGCCTCAATGCTGTTAACACTTCTGTAGGTAAAAGCAACCCAGTCAAACCAAAGTCACTACCTTGGAGGAGCCGAAGAACTCTTGTACGGGACTATAAAAGCAGGCATTCTGCTGCCTGCAACTCTCTAACGCACATTTGGTTGATTTAAAAAGATGGCCAAAGAGTGACAACCTGCTGTGTTCACTTTCTTCCCATCAATGTTGATATAACTCAGCTTGGAATGCAAATCTCTAATAAAACATTAGAGTGTTTTATTTTGCATTTTATTTTGTCGCATTTTTTGTTAATGCACATCAAAGTTATTCATAATTCCCAGAATTTTTTACACAGAAATGTTTGCTTAAGCAAAGACTCTAGTAAGGGTGTGAATTATTTATTTATACAGTCTACTTTTAAGTTGGGGCCAACATTAATTTGGCTGGGTCACTGGCATTGTGGATTTAATTGCCATGTAAATAGCTATGGAGCCGACATCTTTAGTGTGCTAAATTCTACACAATTTATGAATAAAATATAGTCATTCTGACATTTTGAAGCAGTTATTTTATTAATGAAGAATTTATCAGCATTATGCCAATTCCCTTGCCTTTTGTTAATTATACGCTCCTATTGGATTTTCTGGTATGTTAATTTTGTTTGGTATAAATATTTGTCCTCATTAAGATGAATGCATTGTCAATGTTGACTCATTCCTTCTACTCAATAGATAACTTAAATGTGAGTTCATTTTTTGATCCTGTGATTCTTACTGATGTATGAGAATAATCCAGCTCTCTCATCCATTAAGCCCTCTTCTGCAAGGGATAAAATGTCACCCTAGGAGTGGTCTAACTTGTTCTGTGTGGCATGCATGCAGTTTTTGAAAGGGGTTTGGGATATGAGGATGCGTCTAGCTGTGTTTCTTACAAAAGGAATAAAAAGCCAAGTTTTGCTAATATAGTACTGTCCCTTCTGTGAACTTCTGCTGCTAGATCAGTAATTCACACATGATGCATGCCGAAAGGCTTAAAATATGCAGATATGCAAGGAGGGGCATGATCAGAAGGAGGCAATGGTACAAGAGTGCTTTTAGGGCAATGGGAAAATGGTGACCTTGTATAGGAATGGCTATTTCTTTCTGAAAAGCAAGGGATTTTTTGACCTTAAATTCCTGACAAGAGTAATTCTGACTCCCTTTTCCTTACAAAGAATGGGGGAGAAACAACCAAATAAAACTGACATACAACCATGGGTCTCTTTGACAAACACCTTGCTTATTTTGTTTGCACATAAGCTGATAACATGCCAAGTCCAGCAGGGATAACATGCCAAGCTGAGAGATGTACTGATCTGGGAAGGATAGAGCAGGGGAGGTAAGCGTGGAATGTTCGGAGAAGGAAACAGCAAGTCTACCTCCATGAAATGTGAGAGATGGGAATGGCAGCTCTAAATAGTTGTATTGAGAACCAGTTTCAATTCAAAAGCATGCACTCCCCTGTTTTTATGAGACACCTACACAGTGGTTTGAAATGAGGCCTGATAAAGGAGGCCAGGACTTTAGGAACTCAGTCTGAATGCAAGAGATAAAGCCTCCTGATGGGAAGGAGCCAAAACTGAATAATAAGAGCTTAAGGAAACCGACAGAGAAGCAAAATACTGTTTGAAAGTAACTTTACAAGAAATAATAACTATTTAATGATTGAATCAATTAAATTAAGATTATTAAGTAAAAATAATGTAGCACAAAGACAAAGAAGAGTTATGTATCTTATGCAGTTTTTAAAAACAAGGGAAAAGATTCTTCACACTAAAAATGCTAACCTCTAAGATGTTAGGAAAAATTAACTATTAGCTGAACAGTTAGAAATAAATATTGCTTGAGTTTCAGATAATAACTTGCAAAGATATCAGGTTCTCATTGCTCCTGAGGATAGGAAATTTGGCACGGACCTGAGTTCAATGCTGAAAGAACAGAACCTTAGAGCAGAATCTTTTGTTATGAGCCAGTCACATAAAAAAACATACACACTGCTCTAAATGGATGCTATCAAATATTCAGCCAAATTAAGCTGAGGTTACATGATCACTCATACCTTTTGGCCTCCTATTGCTGTTAGAGAAGAAGGGTTCAGTACTTCTGCCACTCCTTGTCAGAACACACAAGCTTTCTGTTTCTTTAATTATGCTTTATCTGTTACAAATTCTAACCTGTGTTAGGATAAAAAAGATTTCAGAATACAAATCAAAGGAAGCAGTCATAGCTGAGAGCTCAAGCACAACAGGAGCCACAGAGCTGAAGTCTGTGAATGCAAAATTTGACATGGTGCCAAGGACATAGAATTATAGAATGGCTATGGTTGGAAGGGACCTTAAATATCATCCAGTTCCAACACCCTCCTATAGGCAAGGTTGCTAACCATCAGCTCAGGCTGCCCAGGGCCCCATCCAGGCTGGCCTTGATTGTCTCCAGGGATGGGGCATCCACAGCTTCTCAGGGCAGCCTGTGCCAGCGCCTCACCACTCTCTAAGTAAATAATTTATGCCTATTCTAACTTAAATCTCCTCTCTTTTGTCTCCTGTCCTTTTGCTATCAGATGTGTGAGGCACTTGGCTTTTCTGAGAGGTACTTGATTCTGGAGCGGATGCATTCTGTGCCAAAGCAAGGAATCCCCTCAGAGGATGAGATGAGTCCCTGTTAGGGAGCAGCTGCAGGGCACCATTAGCCCTCCTCATGATGGCAGCACACTGACCCAGTGGGGGCAGTGCCAAGAGCAGTAGGGCCACCCCAGGCATGCACGGGCAGCCCCTCAGGAGCATGGCAAACAGGAAGGGCACAGTGTGGGCAGTTAGCGCTGACAGTTTGTGCAGGGCATTCAAGCAGGGGGCAAGCAGGGTGTACTGCTCTTCTCATCTGAGTCTGTGAAGTCACCAGGCTGGGAAGTGTTCAGCAGTCTGAGAAACTGATGCTCACTACCTGTCTGCACAGGCAGACAGACAGTCCTGTCTTGGGCCCAGCCAGGGGAGGAAGATAAGCAGACTTCCCACCTGATGTGTGGGGTGAGGGAAGCTGAACCCTCATCTCTGCTTGGGGCAAAAGGAGAAGCCCCCACCTTGCTCCTGAACTCCCACTAGCCAAGAGATTTCAAGCCGTGATGTGGGAGAGAGAAGATGGTATGGATAGCATCTTGGTACTGGAAAGGGGTGATCACATCAAAAAGGTCCAACTGACAACCTGAGTCATGACCCTTGCCACTAAAAAAAAATGTGAAAGGTTTTAATAATTGAAGACTCTTTGCTGAGAGGCATTGAGGTGCTCACCTGCCACCTGAATAACTTCTCTAGAGAGGTTTTCTGCCTGCTGGGGGCATGCATTTGGGACATCAAGAAGAAGATACTGCATATAATAAAGCTGAAGGACTACTATCCCCTCCTATCTTACTTTGTGACCAGAAAATTAAAAAATATCTAAAAAGACTTTATGTCTCTGGGGAAGATGTTGAAGGGATCGGGAGCGGAGGTTGTGTTCTCCTCAGTCCTCCCAGTTGGAGACTGGGATACGGGCAGAAGGAGAAGAACAGATCAGTTTAATGACTGGCTGCATGGGTAGTGTCACACTGAAGGCTATGGGTTCTGTGATCTAGGACACACCTTCAGCAAACCAGGAATGTTGATGAGCGATAGGAAACAAGTGACCGGGAGGGACAAGAATTTACTAGGCAGCAAGCTGGTGGGTCTCATGACTTGAACTTTAAACTAGGGGGCTTGGGGAAGGGGGTGTACTGCTGAACGACAGAGAGCCAGGGAAAACTGTCTCTAGGAAGCAGCAGGGGGAAGCCTCAGATTTGTCCCAGATTTGTGGGAGGGCTCTTCTAGGAAGGTAATGTGGCCCAAAGTCCAGCTGAATTAGCTCTATACCAATGCACTCAGCATGGGAAATAAGCAGAAGTTGGAAACCATAGTGCACTTGGAAAACTATGATCTTACTTCTCTCACAGAAGCATAGTGGGATGATTTGCATAACTGGAATACCACCACTGAGGGCTATAAGCTTTTTAGAAGAGATAGGTAAGGTAGGAGGGGATGAGGGAATCGCTTTCTATGTAAAAAAAAGTGGATAGACTGCAAAGAATTCCCTCTGAGTAACAGTAAGGAATGGATTGAGAGCCTGTGAGTTAAGATTAGAGATGGGACCAATAAAGGACAGCTGGTGGTTGGGATCTACTACAGGCTGCCTGATCTAGTGAAGTCTGTTGACGAGGCCTTCTTGCTTCAGTTCCAGGAAGTGTCATGCTTGCATCTCATCCTGATGGGGGAAAACAACACAGCAAGGCTGCAAGTGATGTAGGAGATTCCTTGAGTCCCTCAGTGATAACTTTCTGGTTTACCCCATCAGGCCACAGTGAGGGCTCTTCAGTGCCTTTGGTTCTCCAGACTAAACAAGCCCAGCTCCCTCAACTTCTCTTCATCAGAGAGGTACTCCAGCCCTCTGATTATCTTCATGATCCTCTTCTGGGCACTCCAACAGCTCCACATGCTTCTTGTGCTGGAGTCCTCAGACTTGGACGCAGAACTCCAGAGGAGGCCTCACAAAGGCAATATGGAGGGAGACAATCCCATCTCTCATTCTGCAGGTCTCTCCTCTTTTGATGCAGCCTAGGATACAATTTGTCTTCTGGACTGCAAGAGCACACTGCTGGCTCATCTCCAGCTTTTTGTCCACCAAGTCCTCAGTAGAGCTGCTCTCAAGTTCTTCTCCGAGTCTGTGCACATGTCTGGGATTTCCCCAACTCAAGTACAACATCTTGTTTAACTTTATTAGGTTCACGTGGGCCCCCTTTTCTAGCCTGTCCAGATCCCTCAAGAGACATGTCTCTGGAGAGTAAATCTACTGAGATTTACTAGGCAAAGCATGTCAGGATAAGGAAATCCCCTGAGATGAAAAATGCTGGCAGGTAAGACAACAGTCAGGGAGTGATATGTTTACTTGCAGAGGTCTTGCTCTTCTCTTTGCAGGTACATATGGCTGTTGTTGTAGATGGTACAGGTCTAGGTGGATATTGCTCTGGATTATCACTCTCAGTGATTGTATTTTCCTTTGCTTTGTTTTCCCTTGATTTCCCTTTCTGCCCTAACTTAGACTAAGATGGCTAAATAGAGGAAGAATAACTTGTGAAGTACAACCTGTAGGCATTTAATGACATGCTGGAAGGACTTGGCATTACTACATCCATTCTGTCACTCTGCATCTAAACTTTATTTGGATTAGAAACTGTCATTTTTATTCAGCATTGGCACAGCACCCAGTATACCAGAGCATTGCTCTGTGTCCAGAACAGCTGTGGACTGCTATGAGAGCTGCATGTGGCTACTGGGAAGTATGGAAAGGAGGAGTGGCTGGCCTGTCTCTGCCTCTGGGGGAGGCCTGGGTGTATGGAGAGTGTCTAACAATAGCCATCAAGCTTGGGTAACTCCACTGGCTCTCTTTGTGTCATTCACAGCACTTCGCAGCCACTTTGCCATGTGAGTGGGTTAAGATTACACATCCAGAAAATTAAAGCACCTCTCTGGAAGAGAGGGAGGCTCAATCTGGGAAAATGAATCTGGAAAAATGGAAATAAATGCATTCAACTGGAAGAGACACATCACCATCTGGAACAGGTTGCTCAGAGAGGTTGTGGATGCTCCCACCCTGGAGGCATTCAAGGTCCGGCTGGTTGGGGCTTTAAGCAACCTATTCTAGTGGGAGGTGCCCCTGCCTACAGGGGTTGGAACTAGATGATCTTTCCAATCTAAACCATTCTATGATTCTATGTTTCTATGAAAGGTACACATGAAGATATGTCTGCCTGTGAATAATAAGAAAACTCAGTATACATCAGACAGGAAAGGATTTAGACTTGAGCTGAGATGCACCTCCTCACACGGATTTGTCCTCTCACGTGCAGTCTCTGCCTGCCCACATGCAGCAGCTTAGTAGGTGGAATGTGCTTTCATTTCATAGGCAGAAAGAAGCTTTTAATCAACAGCAACCTCACACTTTAAGTCTGGAATCCGTGTACATGTGCATATGTGTGGGTGCTCATTGGCACAGTACTTCATTTACACTGATTGTTTTCATGCAATGAACTGCATATGTGTTGCACCTTGCGTCACCTCTTTAAATCTGAACTTTTTTATCCTTACAGACTCTGTACTATTGTGTAGTCTATTTGGATGTAATTTTTCAGTTGTACATCTCACAGATGTTTGGTCAGTAAACAAAAATGATCAGTTTCATGTGTCTAATATAGGATTATAAATCAAAGGACAACATGGCTGGAGATCCCCCTTGCCATACGTCACCTGGGAATAAGATGAACCTTTCAGATTCCTGAGGTCTTTAGCACATGGATTACTTTCCACCACAGACGAATTTTAGGTCACTGGGCTTATTTCAGTGGCAGCTAAAACATGGATTTGAACACAGATTTAAAAGTAATCTGAGAGTAATCCACTGGGCTACTTGTTGAGCTGTCTCCACCTGCTTCTACTATTTCAGTGTTGCATTTTTGGACTGTGACTACATACACATTTTCCTTTATATTTGTATTGTTTATTTATGCACTGTGCTTCTATTTTAGCGTTTTTTGAGGTGCAAATGCTTGCAGGCTTCCTCTGAAATTATTTGATCATATACATTTGCGGAATGCTTTACCGTCATCTGGTGCTTACTTTTTTAACATGCACTTTAGACAACACTGTGATTTGTTTGAACATTAAGTTCAGTCATGGATGGAAGCCAGCATGCTGCTTTCACATCATAGATCTGCACTCAATTGTGTAACATTTGGATCAGAAACATTTAGGATTAAATACATTTTCTAAATGTTTTGAGAAAGCTTTTCTCAACAGAAGCTCTGCTGCAGTCGTCACACTTTCAGGTAACTGATCTCTATGTTCACTGCCTCTGAACAGCAGGACTTAGAAGACTTCAGACAGTAGGTGACTTGATTAGATAATCTTGTTTCTTTCTTTGTTTTCTTTCACCTCCTGTATTTTATTACATTTGAAAATTAAAACAAACTCTGCCAATAGCAAATTTGCTTCTGTTTCCTTTTGTTTGCACTAAGATTTATATATTTGCATAACATTGCCTTCTTACACTGAAATCAAGCCTGCTTTAGTGTCACTGCAGTCTAAGTAAGGAATAACCTACTGCAATTTCAAACAATAAAGGCTGATTGAAGTGTCAATGATTTCAGCTGTGTTTTGTATTACAGAGTTGAACATACTTGTTTTCCATTTAAGCAAAACAATCCCAAGGAATAAAGATGACAGGATAAAGGGCAGTAGTCAAAGATGTGAGATCTTCAGTGAAGCTTACTGCAATAAAAAGAACCTCATGGTTGTACTTAACTTTATTTATTTATTTATTTTAATTTTAAATTGAAATTAATGATATTCTGATACAAATAAACTTATTTACAACATTGCATTCTGTTCCCCAGTTGTTCCTACACACAAGGAACACGCGCAAGTGTACAAAGAAAGATGCTCTGGAAAATTAAAAGAACCCAGATTACAATAAGTCCATCACATTTCAGTTTCAGAGTATATAAACAGCACACCCATTTATCTTATCTGAAGTAGTGAAATTGCAGCTTTCTCTGAGAGCAGACTCTTTTCCTTGAGAAAATATGATGCTTCTAGATACAAACAAAAACAAAAAACCTACAAAAATGTAAATTGAAATACACAGCAGAAATTCTGAGAATGTGTCATAAAAGTCAATCAAATTTCTTGACAAATGCATATTAAAAATGAAAACTTTTCATGGCACAGTTAATATTTATGCAAGCCAGTATGAAGTGATAACTCCACAATTATTTGAGGACTAACATCATTCATCAGTTTAGCTCATGAGGTATTCTGCAATGCAAGAATACCTTCCTTTAAAGAGAAAGATGTCTTTACCTGAAAGCACAGTGTTTTCAGAAATAGCTCATTTTCATTGAGCTGATGAGTAGTTTGAAAGCTAGTTGTCTAAGGGCTGTGTCCAAACACAATGGCTCAGCCAAAGCTTTCAAGACCTATGATTTTTTGGTTTTGGACGGAAGCTTAGAAAGCCTCAATTATACCTCAGATTTCAATGCCCCTAACTTTCTCCTTAGGTTATGCTGGAGCCTTTCCAGAACATTCTTCAATCTTTCAGAATGCCAAGATAACACAAGTAAAGAGAGCTAAACATTTCATTTTATAATTGATAATTCCAAACTGAGATATTTGGGGTTTCCTCCTCAATTAGAAATTGCATATTTTAATTTTTATTCCAAACAAAAAATGAACCTTTCAAATATTTCAGAATTTCCTAAAAAAAAATAGGAATACAGAATTCGGAGACATTCTAATCACCATTCTGTAAAGTTTCTTTCTTCTTTTCTTCCTTTTATTTTTATTTTCCCTAGAAATGCTTTTAAAACATTTGAAATGTTCTTATTTGTGCTGATTAGTCTGGAAATTCAGACCAAGCACATGATTTTACATGTTTTTAGATGTCATTTAATAGGCTTCATTTTTATTTTTATTTTTAATTATCCAATAAGGAGGCAGAAACAGCAGGATGTGATTTAGATGCCTGTATCATCTCAAAAATATTAGCAAGTGATGACTAATCAAAATCAGCAATGCATGGATTGATACTTCTTTCCATAAATTATTTTCATTTATATATTTTACTAGCAAAATGTGAGACATAAGTTACCAGAAATAATTATCAACTTCCTGCTTGGGAAACTAATGGAAACTGATCAACTATGAACATGGATCTTTGTGCAGAGCACTACAAATTTCGAACAACTGAAGACAGGCCTTCCAGCAGGTACTCTACAAGTCCTAAGCACACAAATCTGAACAGTAAGACAGAGACATTATGGGTTCGCTTCTCTTTCTCAAAAGTGTGAACAACAGGTAGGCGTAGTGTATGAGACTAAATGGACAATATTTCTCTCTGTTGCTGCTATCAAGAGGTTGAAAATAAACTAGACAAAACCCCATCAGCTATACCCTGTCACAGAGGTTTCACTAACATGAGAGATCTAGTGGTGTTCCTGAATGCCCTTGCTGACAGCTAGGGCCAGTGGAATATTCCTGTAACACCAGTCTTGTGCAATCAACACAAAGAATGAACTACAAAGGTGTTATGGTTGGTCTTTGAGTTTCTCCTGTCGAAAACTAAATGTATATGCTAAAATGAACAATTGCGTTGGATAATCTCTCCCATCAGTCAAGAAGACTTACCCATTCTACTTGTTAACCAGCGTACATTACTTCTTTTCCTTGCTCTTTGTTACTTTTCATTGATTTCTTCTCTAGAGTGCACTTAAAAACTGTGACTAAAACATGAAGTCCTGATTCCTACTAATGTTTAGACTCTGGGGAAAAAATAAAGAGAGAGGTGCATGAAAGCAAGGAGATTCTTTTTGATCCTTTGAAATACACTTATAGTAATTCCTTTATTTATGTGATTTAATCAATTTAAAAACTGTTGCTAGACCCAATAGAACTTTAAGAAGGCAATATCTAGGAAGTCTTTGAAGATAAATGTTGTTGCAGAATGTCCTGTCTGATCTATTTCAATTAAATGCCCTAGCCACAAAGGGGCAAAGCATCTTGGAATGATGCTGCAGGTTGTGCAGAGAGAGACTCTTTAAAATCCCTACTGCTGGAGCCTGTTTTGGAAAGCATTAAGAAGTTATGAACACTCTGAAAATCAATTTACTAAAAACTATTGTTAGACAGGCAGTCAAAACCTATGACCTCCAAAATCACTTATCTAAAATGTGCACTAATTGTTGTCTTCAGATTGTACTCATTAAAAGTCATTGTGTTGCAAAGACTGAACAAATAAAGTCAGTTTATACTGAGTTATAGCTTCATTTCTCATTGGTGCATTGAGATTTAGAATGTGAAGAAGTTATCTATGCATTTAGCAATCTGTGACCATGAAAAGTTATCACTCCTTTCTAAAAATATATCTAAATCCCAGAATTACTTAGCTTATTTTGCATAATAGGGAAAGTTTGATAATCAGAGTTCAAAATTTCACAGGTTTTGTAACAGACTTCATGTTTGTACTTTATTTAAAGAATTCTGTAGTTTTACTGAATTTGGTGGGATTGCTGATATGTATAAAATTAAATATATCCTGAAAATGAGCTGGGACTGGATTTCTTTACCTTAACATATTTTGCCCAAAATAAATTCCCAGAGAGATCTGCAAATGTGCACAAACAGGGTTCAGTGATAACTTTTATAATCTGTCTCTTCACACTGAATTGTGTGAGGAAAAGAAAACGCAAGTAATGTACTTGAGATGAACATCTGAGTGACACTGAGAATTGTCATAACTATACTTGACATTTGTTTCCTTTGGAGTAGAAATGGAAAAATGCAGGACCTCCAGCTGGGGCAAGCAGTCCCTACCAGTTCTGGCAATGGAGTGTTTCATTCTGTTGCCTTTAACAGAGCCATATGAAACAGAGCCCATCTCTGATCACAGACAAAAGCTTTCTAATCTGCTACATTTGATGCTGCACCTAATATTACAGAGACCTGTTTCTAACTTGTATGTCTAAGTCCTTAATGAAATAACAACTGATTGTCTAAAATGCCCTGGAAGTGTAAAAAGATGTAAGTCTTTAGCACATATTATCAGAACTGTTACTTCTCCTTTCCAGAAAGTTTTCATTCCAAAGCAACAGCTGAGAAAGATGAACCCAGATCAAATTAATAAATCCAGTTGACTTCACCTGGATCCCAGACTGGAGCACTTACAGAAAAAAGGCAGCCTGATAGCTTCAAACATCAACAGCTGTGACCTTTTTTGTAACCTCTGAGGGAAACTGATATGTAGAAAAGCTTTAAAAGGCAATTATAGGAGGTCTATTAAGAACCACATACAATACGAGTAACTTTTTCCTGGTAAATGAGTAGGGCAGAGCCTCTTTAAGGACCATACCTTTCAATTTTAGCGTCGCTGCTAACAAAGAAGATGATGGAGAACAAATTCTAAGCAAGACCTGCAGCCTCTCCTTTTTCAATACAGAAATTTTCTACAAAAGCTTTCTCTACACAATACATCCAAAGGCAGCCCTGAAAATCCTCAACTACACGAGAATACAGATAAGAACCAAGCATGCCAGTTAAAATCCACCGTCACAATGGGAAAACAGTACAAATACCTATGCTTTTATGCAATAATTGCAATACATTATTTCTAGTAATAGGGTTATGTATGTGAAGCAAATACTGATTGAGGGTGCCAGCAGATCACGTTCATAACAAGGTACAGAATGCAAATGCTCTGTGAAAAACCTATAATTGATTCAATACCCAATTGTATGCATATTGGTATCTAGGTTGCCTGAGTAACCTTAACACTAAATACAATACAGAAAGTAGTTTATTATCACAAGTCTCCCAAATATATTACCCCATTCATATATATATATATTTTGAGACTCAAACTTAAACATTGCTGTCCAAAATGTCTATTGTGACTTGAAACAAGGAACAGACATTCCTGGAGACTCTAGGAGAGTCTGAGAGCTTAGCAGAGTAGGAAGACACGTAGCATATGTTTCCCTTCACTGCTCTTCCTTTGTTTCAGTTCCCTTGGGAGCTTGTGGCAACAGAGATTTCTGGCATGACCTGAGCAGATGCAAGGACCTGAGGGGAAGAAATTTGCATGCAGTTGTATTTACTGACTACAGCATTTGGGTTGGAAGTGCTGACTGCTCTTCCACTGGACTTCTTTTCATGAGCAACCCATGGGTTAACTGAGAGTGACTTGGCCAGCTGATGCAGTGATACCTCTAGTAATCAGGTGATTACTTTCTGGTAATCAGGTCGAAATCTGAACCTGCTGTTTATTTGGCAGGCACAGTTTTGGCTGGGTTCTGCCCTCATCATATCAAACTCCCCTTGGAGCCAAATGAAATGCTGATGTGGTCTTGCAAGAAAAGTTCAGCTTGAAGGTGTGACCTTGGTAGAGCAAGATCACCGCTAACACCTGAAGCTAGTCCTGAGAAGAAAACGCAGTTCCCAAGACCCTTACTGTGAAAAGCAAAATGATACTCACTTAGGGCTTAGGCTACCAATAGATATGGAGTCCTTTAAAATCAAATGTTTGACCTGAAGCAGCTAAACCTTCTTTACACTCTGCACCTAATACCTTCTACTGCAGCAATGCTGTTCAGTGCAATCAGTATTCTGGGGCACAGACTCTTTCCTTTCTTAATGCAAAGCCTTACTTGCACTTCTTTCTATAGGCTGCATGCTAATGAGGACAGTTTGCAACCTTTGCTGTCAGCGAGGAGTCCCGGGGTAACACTCCCTGATTCCTGGTTGGTGGGAAGCACTGCAAACGACACCTTCTAATTGGGGAAAAAAAGCCAAACGATATCTTGTCGACATGCAGTTAAAACAAGTTACCTTAACAAAACCGATGTTTCGTATTTCGTGTGAAGATGACATTCCTCAGGGATCCTTTCTGCTGGTCTTTAAAAAATACTCAATGCAGTTGTCAGCTTTGCTGTACTTCCAAATCTGGAGGTTAAGAAGCTGAAGTAGAACACGTATGTACGGAGAGCACGCAGAGGTGAGATGTGCAATAGTGGCATACAACAGAGCACGGTCTTTTAAGAGATGGGCCTACTGTTATTCAGATTACCGCATCACTGAGATGTAGCAGGGGAAATGAAGTTCCCCTGAACACCAACAATCCAAAGATTTAACTTTTTCTGAGATCGATATCTATATAAGCAACCAGCCTGAGCAGAGGCAGAGAGACACAGAGATGTCCAGCGTCCTCTGCAAGGTGACATACAATGTCAGGAAAGAGCTGGGGACACAAATCAATTCCTTTAAGAAAACCTTTCTGATACAGCCAAAGGAGTACACTGTAGGCGTTCATGGTGCTGTGAACATTTATACTTAGCTAAGTGCACATTCTTTGCAAAAGTTGGCCAAGAAACTGTTAATATTTTCAGAGAAAAATACTGACAGAAGCTTATGCCCACCCAAGACTTAACCTTTTTTTTTTTTTCCTGGTTTTAGTGAACAATAAAATTAAACATCAATTTCATAGTTCTGAAAATAAATCATTTTCTAAGCTAGCTGAAAAGTTTTCATAAGATGATGCTTCTTTTTTATGTTGTTGATGGAAAAAGGAAAATTTCAGACACCATTTTGAACAGAAATAAATCATGAAGCATGTATTTTGTCTGAAAGTGTATAGTCAGTTCTCCTCATCATGAATGGCAGCAAAGATCTATGTATGAATGCTCATTGATATTGGATACTCCCCTCCTGATTTCGTCTTTCATTCTGAAAGTAGAGCACGGTCTGCTTGCAGCAGTCAAGACCTCATCCAACGTGCTGTAATCTCAAATATTCATTCTTTCTTCATACATTTTTCTCCTTAGAAATGCTGAAGCTTCAGGCTATATTGATGTGAAACATAACTTAATATGGACCAGGGAGAAATATCCAGCATTCAGCTGCTTTTTCAAGTATGTCCAGTTGTGGCCTCCAGTTTAAAGCTTGTTACTTGATTTGAAAGACTGTTACATCTCATGAATCTTAGATATTTAGCTTCTGGCTGCTTTCATAGTTTAAATGCTGTCATTTCACCTTATGCACATAGAAATACTTTTCCTATCTAAGCCAAAGTGATCCATCCACCTCTCTCACATGTTCCTATAACAGCTTCTGGGGTACAGTAGCACAGGATTTCTTCTGTGAGAGCAATTTGCTCTACCATTATATTGTCTGCGATGTATGCAGCTGTATTATTTTACCATGTTGGTCTTGGAAGGAGCTGGAAAGCAATTGGTTTCCAGCCTAAGCTTTACTTCTTCCTAGCCCACTGTGCTCTCCAAGGGAATCTCTGCAGGATTCTGTTAAAGAAGAAAAGGTAGATGAAGTTGTGTTCAGAGCTAGGGCAGACACAATATTACACCAAATCAATGGTTACATCCTACTCTGCTTTTTACTCGTTTCTTCTGTCAGCTCACATAGATGATGAACACACCTCATCCTATGTCCACATCAGCTGCCCTCAACTCCCACTGCCTGGCCCCACATTTCCCTCACTGCAGGGAACTAGTGCATTTACCATGACCACAAAGATACTTCAAAGGAAAACACAGGCAATTCTTGATACATGGATGATGAACACATGCTGGACTGAAAAAACACTTCCTGCAGAGGGGTACAGCATCACGTAAGTGGTGCTAACTCAAGGCTCTGGCATCCCAGACACATTCTCTTAGATGCACCACCAGCAGCCATGCCCTCTTCAGGCTGAGCTTGAGGCTCCCTGGTAACAGTTGTAAATGGGAAGAGTCACAGGAGGCAAAGGCCACATAGCCTTGTTCCAAGAAATGAGTGCAGAGCTGCTCTGTAAATGGAGTTGGCACATATGTGAGATGCTCATCGCTTGTAAATACTGGTGGGAGTGAAATGTGCAGAGTTCATGGGGAATTTCTATGGAGCCCCACGCAGTTACAGAGGCATTCTTCCTTAAATTTAAGGCAGCTAATTAGAATAATATATGTGCCACTTCAGCCTGATACCTAATGATCCTGCTGTGTAGAGAGGAAAAAAAAAACCTTGCTTGAGAGAAAAAATGTCATTATTTTCCCAAGGAAAATACAACTCTGAAACTTAGCATATACTTTTTCAGAGATGTTGCAGTCATCTGTCTTGGATCTCATCTACACTACTGTGTGCGCATTTTGTTGTTTGGCATGTCACCTTGTTGCTAAGTGTGAAGCCAGAAAATAAGTAGGCAGACCACTTCCTGCCTCAAGGACGATGTGGGAGAGGAGGGTCTGAAACATAATGTTGTAGAGACCAAAAGTTAAAAAATAAGAAAGATCTAGCCATGATTCCCTTCCTTTACTTTATTTCATTTTTTCTCTTTTAGTAATTCATTTTCACTTGTTCCTAACTGCTGGTGATTTCTGCCTCTGCTAACCTTAAAGAATCCTAAAGCAGAGAAACAATTTTCTCATTTATTCATGCTACTCCATCCCCTCTAGAAAAGAAGGAATTATCTCAAAGACCACTTTTTGTGTCACTGTAAAAACATGCCCTGTGCAAAAGTGAGTGAGGGCAGGAGGACACGTCTGGAGCCCTTCCAGCACTTAAAACAATCCTATTTTGTTTTATCATACCACAAAGAGAGTACTAGCCTTGAAACCACCACCTCCACTGGGAGTAGTGTCCCAAGAGACATTCATCAAGGACTGTCAGAAAAGCACCATCCTTCGGCCCCACTGGAGTATGACTAAATGTGGTTGTGGTAGTGTGTTTTTTCTTTTGTTTTCTTTGCCTCTCTCTAAGGCATTAATTTTTAAAAGCTGCTCTAATGAAAGCTTTAAACAAAAGGCCTAACATGAAGGAAAAGTAGTCAAAATGTTCATGAAAAATAAAAAATGAAAGACATCTTTGTTTTGTTCAGAATTTTCACTGAATTCTTCATTCCTACAGGTTCACCTGCATCTATATTTGTTTGTAGGGTTAGGGGGCAGAAGTCTATATTTTGATTTTTTTTATTAGAAAAAAAAAGATAGAAATAAGATTCTGATCATTCCTTACACACACGTGAGGTTTATAAGTGAAAAGAAATGTATTGGAAAACAAAGGCTGAAAACAGCAGTGCACCCTGTTCATATCACAAACCCTATATATGCAGCTACAGCATAGGGCAGCAAATTACACAGTGAAAAATTAGTCAGCGAGTATATGATTGCCTGCCTGGGGATGCATAAAGAAACCACAAAACAGAAAGGTCTTGAACAAAGCCACTTGCAAAAGCCAGACTCAAAGACAGAAGACCTGGTTTAGAAGAAAGAGGTAGACTAAAATACAGTAATATAATACAGAGGAGATCTCTCAAACAGACAGAGTCCTTTCACACCTATGGACAACCTCCTAACTCTGAAGTCTGACTCTGATCTGAAAAACCTCGTTTTATTATACTTTTTGAGAAAGTTTCTTCCCACTCTTCAGTTTCCAGATGAACCTTCTGCAATGACATACAGTAATTTCTCAGTAATAATGAAATTTGAAATGTTAACAGACAGAAAGCTTTCGTTGCACAAAAAACAACCCTCATTTTCTGAGGGCACATCAAGACAGTTTCATGCCAAATTCTCACTCAGGCTAGGAAACAAAGGGCACAGCTTGTTCTGACTTGGGCCTCCTGTGCACTGAGAAGCCTGCTGGGCCAGGCTGCCCCAGCTGTGAACATGGTGGACCAGGTGCTTTTGGCTGCAGGCTCCCATCCATCAGGTGCCAGGCTGTGGATCTCCAGTTGCCTTGTGTCACTCCCCAGAAAAGGAAAGAGATGGGGGGACCCACTGAGGGCCTGCAAGGCCAAGGGAGGCTTCTGTGTCAGAGTATGAAGTGACAACAATCCTTAATGGCCTCCTCTCTACTCCACATTTTGCTCTGATAGATGAAGTAATTAAATGCCAATATAGGCAACCCTGAAATCTTCGCAGGCCTGGTTATCAAAGGATTGTGCACAAGTCTGCAAACTTCTCCATGACATCCTGCAGGAGGTCTCAGAAACCACCTTGAAGCTGAAGGAGTAGCTGTATCTTCCCAGGACATGCCTTGGGGCTGCAGCTTCACAGCAAGGACAGCTGGTCAGCGTTGATTACTGCTTTGTGTGCACAAGGCAGGGGCACCACACCACCACCATACTAACTAACTGAAATTTGCATGGTCCTGCTTAGCTCCAGGATCCTTCCCCCACCTCCTCTCAGCCTGACCACCTCCTTGCTCTGGAGTAATGTTGGCAGCAGGATTCGTTGCCCACCTGTCTGGGAGACCTTTGCATCTTCTGCACAACTTCACCTCACCATGAAGCTTACAGCATGCAGTGGGTTAAAAATAGAACACTTGGAGGTAGACACAGCAATTCCTCCATCTTCCTCTGCTACAGCCTGTTTTGGTTCCTCATCTTCCTCTCCTGTATTGTTATAACAGTAGCCTGTCACATGCCTTCTGTTTTGTTTTGTTTTAGTAGGGAGAGAAGTTTCACTGCAGTTTAGGTTAAGAAAATTGCTGTTATTTCTCAATACTGTATCCTTTCCCTATTCACACAGAGCAGGAAGATTCTGTAGCAACTTCTAATCAAACTTTAATTAAACAGTGATTAAAAAAAAAACTTTTAATTTTTTTTTTTTTAATTTATAAAAGACAGAAGTGTTTCTAACCAAGAAAAAAGAACCAAAGCGTCCTAAGAAACTATGCTCCCTTCCTACGAACAAACTGCAATCACACCCAGTAGCATAGCTCACTTCAGACAAGTGCTGTGCTTCAGCAGATTGCCCTTTGAGAGTCTGATGCAGGACCCAGCACGATGAGTTACTGCTCTCCAATTAGGGACTTCAGACACCTCCTGAATAATGTAGCTATTAACAAAAGCAGTGATTCTAAAGTTGGTAATATTCAGTCACCACTCAGCTTGCCCCACAATGTTCCACAAGGTATGGCGAATCATGTAGTCTTATGACCTTTATCCCAAGTAATTAGAGCTCATGTTTATGTCAGTAGGGCCTGTCCCAGGGATCTGAAGGTCTATTTCTTCCCAGCAATGGAAATCTCTAGGTAAATCAGTGCTGTCTGGGGGAATAAAAAACTCTTAACTCACCTGTTTGCTGTGTATGAGACATTGTTAAGCTCTGTAAATTAACAGGGGTAAATTCTCTTTACCTGAATTAATTCTCAGCTCTACTAATAGGTTAAATAATTTAACAAGGTCCTAAGTCTGCATGACAGCCTTAATTTAGTGCTTAGCTCTCTTTGTGTGCTGAAGTAGTTTCGAGGTCAGTTGAATTAAATCAACGCTAGCCTAAAGACAGAGTTAAGCTGTGCAAATAGTTCCCTGAATCAGGAAGCACATAACCAGCAGATAACTCAGTTAGGTTTCAACTTTTGTAGGTGTAATTTCTTTTGTCTTCTGGGGTTTGGAGCAAGCTTTGGAAAGAAAATTCCACATTCTAGCAATGTTAATGACTTATGTGCAGGCACAATTAGAAAAAGTACTATTTGCTGAGTTGGGCTCTGGGATTGAGCTTGCCTAAATCAAAGCTTGGGCATTTAGTTAGCCAGCTATTATACATGCTATCACACTGCTCTTTCAATTTCTCCCCCTTTTTTCAGAATACATTATTTTTAAGGGACAGTTAAAGTTTCTCAGCTTTGCTGTTTCTCTTTTACATTCAGCTTTATACTGTCATAGGTTATCAGCTAATCTCACTTTCCTTGTGAGCAGCCTACCCTACCATTTAAGTTAAAATGGTTTTCAGAATAAGTCAGTCCTGTAAGATGTTATGACATTTTGTGAAACAACATAATGCAATGTGACTGATGCAGATGGATATACCCCATAAAGCTGAGAGATTTAGACATGTAGTTTTACCCCCAAAATCACTCCATAAAGCAGTTTTGTTTAAAATATCACTTTGAAACCCTATTTAAACTCCTTGGAATAGATAACAAATTTATTTAAACTTTTATATAAAAAGCTTTTTACCTGAATGCTTAGAGTTTTTCTATGTGCAAAGCTTTTTCAGCTCAGAGCAGAGGGAAAAATATAAAATATATTTAAAAGCATCTAGCTAATGTTTCTTTCTTTACTCTCACTCCTGAAGAAAAAATGCTTTAGTGGGATCAATAGCTATAAATCATTAGAAATGATTTGAGGTTTTATTTCATCTACTTTTATTATTATGTCCATGCCATCTGCTGTACATATTGAGCTTATTACACTAATTCACTTTGCAAGCTGCAACCTCTGAGTGAGAGATGTCAGAGGGCAATTGATTAGGGGATATTTGTTCTGTTACACCTTTTCCTTTAATTTCTCTCTATAAGGATTTCAGGTTGAGCAAGTGAGCTGACATAATCATGGGGCCTCAGGTCTGGAGATAAATGAGATGTGTGACTTTGTGCATTCATAAACATCAGAACATCTTTTAACCTGGCAGTGATGGAAGGGATAGTCAGTGTCAGCTGTGTGTTAATACAAAGCTGAAGGCACAAAGTTGTTTCTTTGCTTAAAAGCTGAAAGAGAATGAACGTCCGGCATATAAATGATAGCTTAAACTAGGAATCTACTTCCTATACACCTTTTATTATCTGCATTCAAAATAGTGCTGTGTGATAGCAGTAGGACAGAGGAAAAAAGAAAAAAAAAAAAAAAGCAGAACAAGGAGAAACTCAGAAAGTCCTCTGTAAGTGATATCACTTATATACCAAGTGTTGGGACTGCATCCAGTATGTGAAACTCAACCACAAATGAAGAACTGTTTCGCTTCTACAGTTTTCAGCCCTACGGCCTGAAACTCCTGTCTCCCACATTTGCACTAAACACACATTAAGGGTTATAGGTGCTTGAAAAAATATCCATCACCTTGTCTCCATCAGTTTGAGACAGTGTCAAGAAGAAGAAGCGAACAAGACATGTCATAAATATTAGAGACTGGCATGGTAACCTTAGAGCAATCAGTCCAAGTATGACAGTAGCCTGAATATTTAATAACTAAGGCAACTTTACAACAGCAACCTGAGTTTCATCCCACTTTGACCTGTTTATAATTAACTTCTACATCATGTCTGAGGTCCTGTCAATATATATAGAGTTGAGTAACATTTACACACCTGAGAAGTTCCAATGAGCTCAGACAAAAACCATGAAAAATCATATCTAGTGGATACTGCTGCTGGATCCTAAATGTAGACAGCCATGCATGAATACATAAGTCTAAGAACCTCTCAAAAGGTCAGGACAGTATTTTAGCAAAGGTTTCTCACTGGGGCTCCTGGACCACCCAGTCAGAACTCTTTCCTAGTACAGTGCCCACTATTTCTCAAAGAAAACAGCCTGGGCTAAAAGAAAAAAAAAAAAAAAAAAGAGAAATCTCACTAAGCACCGTCACAGGCTTTCCAGAGAATCTGTGAGCCTCCTCCTTGGAGGTCATCAAACAAGCTGCCTGGACATGGTCCCAGGCAACCTGCTCCTGGTGGCTCTGCTTCAACAGGGGTTAGACCAAATGGCCTCCAGACATCCATTTCAGCCTCAACTGTTCTGTGATTCAGTGATGTTTGAAGATTTGGAATTATACAACATGCTATGAGTTGCACAGTTGCACTCATGTACAACTCAAGGCTGGCTTGTGACCCCACCTAAATTCCAGCTATTACAGACTTCAAAAGCAAGTCTAGTCACTGGTAAATTAGGTGCTCTCTTACATTGTTTCCATTGTACCAGCAGTGTGCCCAGGATTGCCATTTTTAGCTTGAAAGTAGACTGAACAATTTCCATTTATTTGGGTAAACAAGCTCTCAGATGATCTTCATTTTGTATAAGATTTTATATTAGCCCTTTAAACACTGATTCAGATGATTCTCAAGCACATAATTTAAATTGAAGGTAAATGGCACGCCACAGAAGTCTGTCTCAAACTTATTATCAGTGATAACCTCTGAGAGACAGACTGTTGTCTGAGAACTTTACTCCTATAATACCTCAAAATATCTTCAAATTGCAATTAGTATATTTTTCTTCAGTTCATGAATTTTTAAATGGTAAAATGTCAGATCTTACATGACTTGACCCCCAACTATCTGGTTGTGTCATATTGTGCATCTAGTTTCCTCAGTGGGCAGGCTCCTCTTTGCCCTGTTATTAGGTACTTTACAACTTCACTACTAATTGCACAAACTGAATCATTTATGACAGAAATCAGGGCAACAATGGAAACAAAAAGATTGCAGTAAAGCGTTGCAACTGACGTACTGATGGATGCTGAATAGAAGTGCCAGCTGTGTCTTATCAAAAGAGACAACTGAAAAAGAAAATCCCAACAAGGACTTTGTGCATTCAATGGTGTTTTGGTGTCTGTAGGAAGAAAACAGCAGAAAGGATTACTGAAAGCCTCTCTTCGCAGCAGGTCGCACCACCACCCTGTGATGAGGTGTGGATTGCCATTTCACTGTTACTGCTACAGTGTTTTTTATGATGCAGGATTTGCTATTGCATTAAGAACAGAAAGTGACTTTCTCTCTCTTTGACAGAGCTTCAGCTAGTTGAGCTGTACCCATGTCTCTCCAGCACGTTTTCTCTGCAACTTACTGAACTTCCAGCACTGAATAAGCAGTGTTAAGAGCACAGCAACAGAGCCAGTAGCCTGACTGCTGGGTAACACTTTCCATAGAGAGTAAATAAGCTCCTTTGTACAACGCAGTCTCAGGAGAACTCTTCTCCAATTGGCACAGACTGTGAAACACACCCCTTCCTTGCAACACTGGGAGAAAAAGTAATACCCTTCTCCTCTCGTCTCTCCTGCAGCAATCTAATATATTCTCACTGGCATAGCCAAAGCCAGTGGCTAACAGCAGCTGGTGGTACAGCTGGAGCCACAAGGAAAGCTCAGGAAAGCAGTATGTGCAGGACCTGTGCAGAGATGATGATGAATGCAGGGCACGTAGGAAGCAAGCCATTTACATTTTGGCAGTCTCCACAAAGTAGGTCCCAAAAAGTCATCTTCTTCTGTTGGGAAATATTGACTTGTGCAGCGTTACCACTGCAGTGTTTCCTGCTACCTGTCCAGCACGCCCATGCAGAGCAGTCAGCTTTTGTTGAGCCTCCTGGACTGATGTATGGTACTGCAATTATGTTCACCTTGACTAACACAGCTAAATCCTTCTTGGGATCTAAAACCTTGATCTAAAGCTTCATTCCACAGGTAAACTCCCAGAGCTAAAGGGGACTACATAGGGCAGAAGCAAATATTAAAAGGCCCCACCCCAGAGGTTTCAGTAATTTAATAAGGATAAATAAAGCATAGAGAAAATGATTATCAGGAGCATCTAAGCAGATTAGCACCTCACATACTGAAAGCATTACAGAGTCTAAATATTGCAGCATGAACATCTTGCTTGTCTGTGAGCACGAGCAATACTGCAAACCACGTAGGAGTTGCATTTTAGATGGCTGAGATGCACAGTTAGCTTAAAGAGCCACAGTCATTATTTTTAGACACGGATGATTAATTTGCTTTACCAAGACTCAAATGTAACATAATGTATATAATATAATTAGAAGGCTATGTCTCTATTAATACTGTAGGCAAAATGCAGAGATAGGTTTATGAGAAACAGTGGGAGTCTGATAGTTATTTATACCTTCATTCTGTCTTTGAGCATGTGGACTTCAACCTGGAAAGTTGAGCACTTGAGAGCCATGTGCATTAATCAGTGCGTTACTGATTTGCCTTCAGATTCCACACTTGAACATGTTTTGCCATATTTACATTACTAGCCTAAGAGTCGGACAGGACACGACCATATGCTGAGAAGGTCAAAAAAGAGGACAAAAATGCAGAAATTTGGTACCACATCTGGAAAGATAATGAAAAGGAGACTTTCTTCTATATGAATTTACTTTCTCTCAGATGTATGGCATGCCAGGAGCCCAAGAAGTGTGATGCAAAGGAAGTTGCCCCGCTTCATTTTCATCCAGGGAAAAATAAGAGTGCCATACAGTGGAGAGGTCATCCTAACACCTTCAGCACTCTTCTTTTAAGATCACAAGGCTAAATTCTCAACTTGCCTAGAGTTACCATCACACAGAACAAATATGCATTTCTTTCTCTGCAGACTAATAGCTAAATGTTGTCAGATCCATATTACCAGTACAAATTTTGGCCCATCTCTCTGCACATATGCATTGGGTAGAAATAGTCATATTAAAAAAAAAAAAAAAAAAGAAAAGAAAAAAATTTAAAAAAAAAAAAAAGAAAAAAAAATCCACCACCAATAAAAATCCAGTACCCAAGAAACTAAAAACCCACTGGAAAATAGCCAAGGAATCAGTGTAGTGCTGCACACTTAATAGAGAGCCTGTTCACAGTTCTCATTAATAAATTGCATTATTCTTGATTTATTCCTTAAAGAGTTCAATGTTCTTAGTTTGTTTCTCATTCACCAAAGGGCAAGCAGGAAGCAATCATACTATAAGGGGTCAAAGCATGTCAGCCTGCCTATGGATATGTTAAATAGGAACTAAAAGTACAAGGATAGAAGATGCCAGATCTGGAAAACATCCTATGAACAGATGAAGCCAATCAGCCAGAAAGACTTAAGCACTGTCTAATTGAAGTAACCATTTAATATATTGAATACAGCTGAGGTTTCCTATGCTAGCCATGCAAATGACACTAATGCATCTCTACTTAAAGCCCAAGCTTCATTTTATTTTATTTTTTCCTGAAACAATGCTGGTGAACTGATTAGTTAGTGAATGATTATAAAGAAATACATAAAGTAATCTAATTATAGTAATACATGTGCTGTAGCAGAGGGGTGATTTATGTCAAGACTAATTCTTAATGTTGTATGTTTCACTGTAACTGATGATTTAACAAATAAATAGTACAAACAAGCAGAAGTGGTGGAAAGATTCATTTAGTTAGCAATAAACTTGGGAATACATGAACATTCTTATTCTGGAAGGATTTCCCAAAGTAGAAATAGGGTACCTCAATCTCCATGATCCATTGAATCCTCAAGACCTTTCTGTACCCAAATCTAGAAATATCTGGTATCATGATAAAGTTTTGAATACTTGGCACAGATATATTTACATCCTGCACCATTTCAGCTACAGTAGAGCTCCAGAGAGCCAAGATTTTGTTTGTTGCGTATTCATTTATCATTCTTTAAAAAACGTGGCCATTTGCCAATAGGAACTGAAATGAAATCACCACCTTCTCACAGGCAATCCAACAATCCTCCAGTTGCAATGACATTCACTTACTAATGGGTTAGTTCAGTTTTAATCCGCTGTCTAGAGATGAATAGCATTAATTATTGTAATTGGTAGTGACAGTAATGGGTGCAGCATTTCTAGGGCTAATTTACTCTACTTTTGTGAGGTATCATGCTAATGTGGCTATTCTGCTTCAGTACTCAAGATAACTAAAGCTAGCTCAAATGTCTTTCTACTGTACAACAATTTGCAGAGCCTCTAAATCTTAAGATTTGCAGTGTGTACAATGGTATGGTGTTGCTGCACTTAGGCTATTAAATGGACCTGAATGTACTGAAGCATCCTGAAAGAAATTATGTGAACTCATCCAACACTGGCATAACGTATACAAAATGTTTTGTTCGGTGTGGCAGTTGAGTTGGGAAAAAATATTGCCTTAATTAAATAATAATAAAGAACCCACTTACAAAAGGTGAAGATAGGAACCAGATTAAAGTAGGTCATTTTGAAAAATTATTTTGTACTTTATAGATTCAGAGCAGCTATTTGACCCGAGTTTTTTACCTCTCAAGTGAGTCTCTCAACTGCTAAGTTATTAGTGCATGCTGAAGTAGGCCTCCCTCAGGCTCATCTGCTCAAACTGTTCCACTTTGAACAGCACGCTTAAATATTTGGTGAACAAATAAAAATGATTCTGTAGTTGGTGGTCAGGATGCTCTCCTAGAATATAAATATAATTATATATATTTATATTATATATATATTATTTGGATAAATATAATTATTTATCCAAAATGGAATAACAACAACAGGTGGTACTTAAAACAGTGATCCATTCTCAACCTTTTGAATAGACAGTAAAACTGAATGTTGGGACACATTATCAGGAAAAGGATTAAAATGCCCTCAGACAGAGATGCAGTAATCCATGTCCACATCCTGACAGGTAAATATCCTAAATAGAGGTCTACTGAATAAAACCGTGACTTGATAAGTTTAAAGAAATGCTGAAATCTGAAGAGGTAGAAGTTTTTTTGGAAGTATCACTGGTAGTTGAAAAATTAGTAGAGCACGGATGAGACCAAATTAGTCTCTAGTTGAAAGAGTTCAATAAAAGCACATTAAGAAATTGTATCTCTATATATGTTTGTCTATATATAGATACACACAATATATATATACATACATGATATACACATATAGGCAATTAGAAACTTGTAGGCACCAAGAGCAAAGAAAGGGAGATAAAAGAATTCCAGCTATTTTTTCCTAGTAGTATCTGTTATCTCAAATATTAGAATGAAGAAAGGTTGAGGGAACAGGGCTTGTTTAGCTTGGAAAAGAGAAGGCTAAGGGGGGACCTCATTGTGGCCTTCCAATATTTGGAAGGAGCATATAAACAGGAGGGAGAATGACTGCTTATGATTGTGTATAGGACAAAGGGGAATGGTTTTAAACTGAGACAGGGGAGGTTTAGGCTAGATATTAGAAGGATGTTTTTCACACAGTGGGTGGTGAAGCACTGGAACAGGTTGCCCAAGGAGGCTGTGGATGCCCCATCCCTGAAGGCATTCAAGGCCAGGCTGGATGTGGCTCTGGGCAGCCTGGTCTGGTGGTTGGTGACCCTGCACATAGCAGGGGGGTTGAAACTAGATGGTCATTGTGGTCCTTTTCAACCCAGGCCATTCTATGATTCTATGATTCTATGATTCTATGTTTAGAATGAGATCCGATTTACTAAAATAGAATTTAAGTCTGTTATTACAAGTTACATTAAATAGGGCTATGTTTTCATATACAGACTGGAAAGAAAAAATACAAGATTGTGAAACAAATGATCAAAAATAATAAAAAGAAAAAATTACAGTCAATCTGTGTGGTTCCAAAAAGGCTTTTATGAAAATTAATCAGTATCCAAATTACATTAAATTCTTCTTTATCTGTTTTTCAAACCTCTTTTTTACTGCTTTTTTTTTCCCTAAACTTCAATTTAATAAAATTTGATAACATTAAAAATAGAATCCTATTTAAAGTTATATATATTCACACAGAGAGTAAGTTAAATTTCAGACTTGTGCAGAATATATGAAAGGCGGCACAGATTTTAGCAGAGCCATATATGCCTAAAACCTGAAGAATAATGCAATTCATAATGAAGAAAAAGTGTACGCTGCCTAAGAAGTGCACAGGATGAGATTCTGAGTAGACAGAGCGGTTAAACCTAAAAGCAGCTCCATTGACTGTGATTGAACCTAGGAGGAGCTCCACTGACCTACTAGTTGACTCAGAAGAGAGAGAATGGAAAGTGACCGTTTGGGCTACCAAGTCCAGCTCCCAGCTTGCAAAGGCCCTGATACCATATTAATATGCTTGCTGGAAGGAATTAAGCTCACGCTAGTCCCTTCCTCCTGTTCCAGAGCCTCCTCCCTATGATGCTCAGAAATCTTCCTCTCACATGCAGCCAAAATTTATTCATGGCCTGCTTAGACTCATTTGTTCCTGTGCCAACATTGTCCTTTGGCTTAAATTGCTCTCCTCCCTCCCTGGTGTTTATCCTCCCGATGTATTTATAGATAGCAATCAGATCCCCACTCAGCTTTCATTTTGCTAGGCAAAACAAGCCAAACTTTTCCCAGTCTCCTCTCATAAGACAGCCACTCTATTCCCCTGTTATCCTTACAGTCCTCCTCCACACCTGCTCCTGCTTATGTTGCCAGTTGTTAGCTTATGCCAGAAAACTGAGACATCCTCTTGAAGCATCCATAAGTCTATGGGTCCCAATGAGATGCATCCCAGTTTCCTGAGGGAACTGGCTGATGCAGTTGCCAAGCCATTCTTGATATCTGAGAAGTCATGGTGGTCAGGTGAAGCTGGCTGGAAAAAAGGCAACATCACACTTATTTTTAAGAAGGGTGTAAAGAATGATCCAGGGAACTACCAACCTGACAGCCTCATCTCTGTGCAGGGCAGTATCATGGAGCAGACCTCCTGGCAACTATGCTAAGACACATGTAAGAGAGGGAAGTGATATGGGATAACCAAGCTTCACCGAGGGCAGGTCCTGCCTAACCAACCTTGTGACTTTTTATGACGGCAGTGGACAAAGGAAGAGCCACTAAAGTAATCTCTCTGGACTTCAGTAAGGCCTTTGAAATGGTCTCCTATAACATCCTTCTCTTGAATTCGGAAAGATATGTATGGATTTTGTGGGTGAACTGTTCAGTGGACGAGGAACTGGCTTCAAGATTGTACCCAGAGAGTAATCAATGGCTCACTGTTCGTATGGAGTTCAGTGACAAGTGGTGTCCCTCAGGGGTCAGTACTGGGACTGGTACTCTTTAACATCTTTATCAGTAATATCAACATTGGGATTAAGAGCATCCTCAGCAAGTTTACAGATGACACCACTCTGCATGGTGTGGTCGACACACTCGAGGGACAGGATGTCATCCAGAGAGAACTAGATAGGCTCAAACAGTGGGCCCAGGTGAACCTATGAGATTAAACACATAGAAGTGGAAGGTCTTTCACCTAGGTAGCAGCAATCCCCACTACCAATACAAGCTGGGGTTATGTAAGGATGGAGCACAGCCCTGCTGGAAAGGACCTAGGGGTACTGGTGGATGGCAAGCTGGAAATGAGCCAGCAGTGTGCCCTCATAGCTCAGAAAGCCAACCATATCCCAGGCTGCATTGAAAGATGCGTGGCCAGCAGGTTGAGGGAGGTGATCCTGCCTCTCTGCTCTTGTGCTGGTGAGACTTCATCTGGAGTTACTGCATCCAGATGTGGAGTCCTCAGTTCAGAAGGGACATGGATCTGTTGGAGCACGTCCAGAGGAGGGCCACAAAAATGATCCAAGGGATGGAACACCTCTCCTATGAGTACAGGCTGAGAAAGATGGGAACGTTCAGTCTGGAGAAGAGAAGGCTTTGTGGGAACCTGATAGCGGCATTTCAGTATTTAAAGGGGAAAGAGACAGACTGTTGTGATAGGACAAGGGGAAATTGTTTCAAATTAGAAGAGGGGAGATTTAGATTAGACAGAAGAAAAAAATTTTTTACAGTGAGGGTAGTGAGGCACTGGAACAGGTTGCCCAGAGAGGTGGTAGAAACTCTTTCATCTGAGATATTCAAGGCTGAACAGAACTCTGGACAACCTGATCTGGACAACCAGCTGTGGATGTCCCTGATCATTGCAGGGAAGAAGGACTAGATGACTTTTAAGGGTCTCTTCCTTATGATTAAATGATTCTCAAATGATTCAGTGATTCTTGGAAGAAGCTGGGTCCCTGTTGACTGGGAGAAGGGTGGAATCCAGAACGAAATTAGTGGGACTGTGCAGAGGCCACATATCTGTGCTTAACTACACTATTCCCTGAATTTCACAGCAAAGCTGTGTTTTAGATTTGGAGCCCAATGATGAGCACACAGACTGATAACCTACACCAAGTAATGTTTATAATGCCATTAAACATTAAGGAACACTAAACATTAAACATTGTCTTATAGGGGGAATGTAGATTTCACTTCACTGGTCATACAGATGGATATTTATCACGCTGAGATGTAGAGCTACAAAGCATTTGTAAGCATGCAAGATCTCAGATCCCCCCATATATGTACCTCCATCACCTTCCTGAAGAGGATGTTTCAGGCTCAGGTGGCAGAAGCTGGCTCAGCACAGCACTCCACTGTCCCACTTGCAAGGGAAGATTTATAGAAAAACCTATTTTAGAGAGCATTTGACACTGCTATCCAAAGAACAGTGCAAGAAAGTTCAGATGCTTCTATTATTTGAGCTCAAGCTGCCTCAGCCTCACTCACCACTGACACAGTCATGTATGGATGGGTTAGCCTGTGACTACACTCAACAGGGAACTTGTTATGGGATACACCTGGGATATGCACCATGGGATAAAATAACCTGCACTATTTCAGGCCCGTTGCAATGAAATGTATGCTCTTTGGGAACAACTAAATTAAAAGTATGCATTAATAGGGCTACTGTTCATATTTCATGTCAATGTATTTCTTCTGGACTATTTATAAATGTTACATGAAAAATTATTGGTCAGATTCTCAGCTGGCATATGTTGATGGAGCTTCATTAGCTACAATGAAACCTATCATTGCACCAGCCAATCCGTTGACTATTTATTAATTAAGTTGTAGAACATGCCTTTGAAGGGGATTTTTCATCCCTCTACGTAATCCATCTAACCATATTTCTTTTTTCACTTTCCCATGGACAAAATATACTCTTCAGATTGTTGCCAAAACCTGCATGATTCACTATATTGGAATAAATCTGCTCTTCTGGAATTTATGGGCAGGGGCACTATGCTGAGTCTGATTAATCTGAGATTTGAAGGGCTTCAGTCCAGCTATAAGTTTCAGTAAAGAGCTGTAATTACAGGTTAAGTATAGCAATTCTAGATTGCTGAACATTTCTGTATTGATCTCTTTAAACCATTAAATATATAAGTTCAAATTCATGCACTTTTGAAATCCCAGTAATTTAGGGGGATTATGTTTCCAAATGTGGTACAGATGGCATAACAGTTATCTAAGTAATGGCTTCTCTATGCTGGAAAAATTGAAGAAAGGGCTGCACAAGCAGGACTTCCATTTTATTTTAAAGGTAATGTTTCATTGTACCACTTCCACATTTTTTTTCAGTGCTGGCAAAGACAGTCAGATTATGGGGGAATGACAGGTTGATAAAACTCATATCTCAACCATTAGTCCAGTGATTTTCCTGGTTGCCACTGTCCTGAACTGTATGAATGCACTGTTAAAACAGCAATAACTGTTTCTTCAATAATCCTCTTCTCCATGTTGCTTGAAGTGCAGGCAACCTCTCTCTTTTTCCAAGGCAGCTAAGTAGCAGATAACATAAGGACTAAAATGTGCTCCTGGTCACTTGGGAGACATTATGGAGCACGTATACAAAATCATGTCAGTGGTGAGGCCGTGAGGTCTTGTCTTCTTTGGGTAAGTTACAGCATTCAAAATGCTCTCATCTTATTTGGCAACTCCTGATGAAGTCTCCTGCCCCAACTCATCTTCTTATATCAGCTCTGCATGCCTGCCCACCCATTCTGAGTCTTCTGCCTTAAGGTATAAGGAGAAGTATATTGGGAGAGGTGGGATTGCTGCCTATGCCCATCTGAGCAAAAATAACAGAAACAACTGAACAAATAAACAGAGAACTGGGTGCAAGGAACTGTTTCCTTTTCTTTTTTCTTTTTTCTTTTCTTTTCTTTTCTTTTCTTTTCTTTTCTTTTCTTTTCTTTTCTTTTCTTTTCTTTTCTTTTCTTTTCTTTTCTTTTCTTTTCTTTTTTCTTTTCTCTTCTCTTCTTTTCTCTTCTTTTCTTCTTCCCTTCCCTTCTCCCTTCCCTTCCCTTCCCTTCCCTTCCCTTCCCTTCCCTTCCCTTCCCTTCCCTTCCCTTCCCTTCCCTTCCCTTCCCTTCCTTCTTCCTTCCTTTTCTTTCTTTCTTTTCTTTTCTTTTCTTTTCTTTTCTTTTCTTTTCTTTTCTTTTCTTTTCTTTTCTTTTCTTTTCTTTTCTTTTTCTTTTTTCTTTTCTTTTCTTTTCTTTTCTTTTCTTTTCTTTTCTTTTCTTTTCTTTTCTTTTCTTTTCTTTTCTTTTCTTTTCTTTTCTTTTCTTTTCTTTTCTTTTCTTTTCTTTTCTTTTCTTTTCTCCCTTCTCCCTTCCCCTTCCCTTCCCTTCCCCTTCTCCTCCCCTTTCCCTTCCCCCTCCCCTTCCTCTTCCCCTTCACTTTCCCCTTCCCCTTTTCAATTCAGTGACAGTTTTGATATTTACTTGATATCTACTTAAATGCATTCCCTAAGTTCAGTGTTGTCTCTCTGTGTCTGTGATTGTATTAAAAGTGCCATGCAGTCTCTCCTCTAAACTAGAATATTGGTATTGTGTGTCATCTGTGCAAAACACTTATGAGATCTGGTCCATAATTACAGCTTTCTAACATCATACAAGAACATTTCTCAGACCTACTAATTGTGCTGCCCTTTATGCTCCATCTTATTGATTAAACATCTGTTAGTGTTTTGGCGAAATGAGAATTCACTCGCAATGCAATGTGTCTGCTATATTAAATTCTGTTTAAGTCAGCTCTAACCACAAGTTTGAGATACATGTATTGTATCTCCTTAATTGTATCCTAGTATTTTTGCCTATGTTATTTGTGCTGTTTGCTGGAGGGCAGCAGAGTGTTCTAATGTTTTCTTTACAGAAAAGTCGAGTTATATCTCCTTATTATTTCTTTTTTTTCCCAAACTTGAAACATTTCAGGTGGACAAATACTTTGGAATATTGCAAATAATGCAATAATACAGACTTTTACCTTCTTCATATATCACAATCCAACTACTACACAGGAAATTTTATCCTTTGTGGGACTTAGTTAAAAAAAAATCAATCTCTATCTCTCCCCAAAGAAGAACATAAAGACTTTTTAATTAGACATTTGTAATTGTGAAGAATTTTCCTTTTCAAGGAGGACAAAAAAAAAAAAAAAGAAAGAAAAAATCTTTCAACAAGATCCCTCTGCTTCTACTCTTCATAATTCAAATTAAAATAGAAAATATGTTGGTATGCTGGTAACCTCTGGGAAATTAAATGAGTAACTCTAGCAAAGAGATTGCAGAGAGCAATGCAGAGATTCTCTTTCCATTCCTTGTGCTTACTAAAAAATCAGAAGTTCTGCACAGAAGAAATCCAAAAGCTGACACAAATAGAGAGGAGCAGAGTTTGTTTCACTGCTGTCCAATGTTATTTCGAATTGACTTATCCTTTCTTTATCTCATTTGCTGACTGATAAAATCTTGACAGTATTAAAAAATAATCTGAGTCCTATTGCATGACTTGCTTTCCTTCTGTATGTTTTATGTATATTGATTGGTAAAATGAAAAAAAATGCTAATATCCATATGTTGTCACATCAAGAAAATGTGGACCACTTCTTTTCCCAAATTACATTATGTCTGGATGATTTTGCAAAGATCTGGGAGCTGAGCTTGCATTCAGTACTGAGACAAAATGAACCAACTCAACAAAGGAGCAAAATTAAATTACTTCTACCCATATTTTATCCTTTTGACATGTACTTTCAGTGTCCCTTCCTCCATCATCTCCAATCTGAGAGTCACAGTATCACTACTGAATCCCTGCCTAGCAATAAAAATACTGTCTGCAGCTGTCTCCGATCCAAGCTCTGATGAAGTCAAAGAGAGTCTTTCCATCTACTTAGGGAGGTTTGATCAGGCCCTTTCCCTCCTATGGAAGAGGATGGAAATCCTACTGCAGTGTTTGAGGGTTTCATTCTCCTGCTTCAAAATTTTAGAGCCCAATTTGGAACATAATAACAGTCTCTTTAAGTTTCAGATGAAAAACTCACTGGCTTAAATGAACACACATGGATGAATGTTATGTTGGAAAAGAGTCTTCAAGCTTTATCTTCAAGAAAACTGTAGCACCTTAGGGAGATACGTACTGCCAAAAAGCCAAATGAACAAGCCAAGTGACAAGAATGAGAAGAACTGCAAGAACAAAAAGCTGCTTTTGGACTCCCACTGCTGTCCCAATTAAAAAATAAATAAAAGAAAAATTAAGCTAGCAGACCTTGAGGCTATCTGAAAACTAAAGCCTTCTCGGGACTGTTTCGCTCCCCAAATTACAAAAAATAATTCATCGATTAACACCTATATTTTTATACTTCAATAAGGATCTGAACAAACCAGTTCCTGTACTAATTTAGTACGTAAAATCCAGTTACAGAAATTGCTCTTTTGACTCAATAAAGAATAGTTAGCACCTTAGAAGCAACACTGAAATTCTCTTCTTCTGAAGAGGCTTGATCCTGTGGTCACTAAAGTCTTTGATTAATTATTGATGGTTTCAAGACTGCATGGTCAAAACCCAGTTGTGTTGTTTTTACATCTCAAAATGCAATCAGATATCTAAACATCTTTAAAATTTAGTTACACAAATGTCTAAAGCCTACTCTACCCTGGCATTCTACTTACTTATTTGAGTGAGTGTCCTTTATTTCACGTAGAGGTCTAAGCACATGTGAATGTCACCGGGGGCAGATATCATCTCCATGTGCAAGGAACATTGGGGTCAGTTCCCTGTAGCTCCTGTGATGTTTTATTAAATGCCTTGATCGTGAGGTATCCTACTGCTTTATGCTCCCAGGCACTGGCCTGGGGAATTATATGGCCTTTGTAGAAATCTAAGGGGGTGTTTCCAAAGAGTTGGGATCAAAGATTTTACGTATATATGTGCATGTGTACGCATATGTGCATATATATGCACGTATGTATACACATTTATACATATATACACATGCACGCTCATGCATACGTATAGTCATATGATCAGTAACAGGACATAAAGAAGACACTGAAACATTCAGCACGAGCCACTTTGAGTCAATGAGGCAATTTATAAGAACACTAAATTATTGCTCTAAAACCTGGGATTTTGTTTTGCTTTGTAAACCTATGTCCCTATTACCCTATGTAAACCTAATTATAGACAGTGTGAAAATTAGGAAGAATCTGCATTTTAGTACTGAGTCAGCTGTGACTCCAAATATCTAGAACAGCAAAAAGGAGTGTGTTTCACATTCTTTGTGAAGTGCTCTCACACACAGATACACTCAAACACAATATTTATTTTTTATAGTAACCAGCTGACTTATGGCTGGTTTGATTCTCCCCACTGAAAAATTTGTCAGATTCTCCTTTTCAATTTATCTCTCATGCATGAAGTGCCCAAGGCATAGCTTATGGTTAAAATGCAACCCAAACAATTTACAAGAGGATAAAATGGATTAAGTGCAGAGCTCCAACTTTAAATATGGATAGTCCCAACTTCAGAAGGCATTTAAAAACATGCTTCAGTGTTAGCAGCTCAGGGATATCCTCTCTCTTGTTCTAGGACAGCAAAAAAAATTAAATTAAAAAAAAAAAAATCCTCACAGTTGCTGCACTAGCTGATGGAAAGACTTCTGGATCAAGCTTTGTGGGAGGTTATCTTTAACTTCCTCATGGTAGTAGTGTGACTACTGCATAGTGTAAGTACATAGTTTCACTATGCAGGTTCTCAGCCAGTTTTGTTTGGGCAAAGTCAGCTGTCTTTGCATCTTTGGGAAAGGGTTGAAACTCTTTCATGGTGAAAGAAACAACATGCCAGAAAGCTCTTAAAATTTTGCTACAAAAAAATTACATTATTGTTTTGTAGCTTTAGAGGTAAACTTAACAGAGTGGGAAAAGCAGCTAAAAAATGCATTTTGTAATCCTTTTGTTTGAGAATTCTTTTTCTTGCTTGGTCTTGTTATGGACAGCTTGTGATGGATTCATGATGCACAATACTTAGCTTAATTCATACACACATATCACAGAATTACAGGGGTTGGAAGGGACCTCAAGAGATCATCAAGTCTAACCCCAATGCTAAAGCAGTTCCCTACAATAGGTCACACAGATAGGCGTCCAGATGGGTCTTGAATATTTCCATAGAAGGAGACCTCTGGAACAACCTGTTCCAGTGCTCCATCACCCTTACTGTAAAATATGTAGAAACTGCTTCTATTATCTAAAAGTGCAATTGTGAAACAGAATTGTCATTGTATAGGTGAGATCACATCTGTCATAACAAGCAGATCCTGTTGGAGCTCTCCTCCAGATGCTTTCCTCCACTTCTGAAATAAAATTAATCATAGTGGAAAACTGTCACCTTTATATCAATATGGGTCTCAGAGCGAGATTCAGACTTCACTTTGTTAGGCTGAAGCCATGTATGCTGTCTCTCTGCAAGATGCCACATCTAAATTCACTTTATACCAAGCAGACCAAAAATCCCTTTTGAAAAGTGACAGGTCAGTGCATTAAGCAATTGCTCTACTGGTGGGGTTAAGATGGATAAATTACAAAGAAGTAAAGCCTGACACTAAAAACATCAGGTGGATCAAGGACACTTCTATCCATTCTGGCTCATTAGACCTAGGACAACAAGGTCAGCAATGTTAAATATAATCACAAGGCTTCCTAGAGGTATGGTAAATGTGTTGGCAAATTTTCATACCATATTCAAGATAATGTATCACCCACAGCTTGAAAGGTAGCTTGCCTGTGTTTTAAGTATCCACAGTATTTATGGTCAGTTAAGACAAACCTTTATTGTTTTTCAACTATGATGAGTGAAATTCATCTCAAGCATTTAACTCCACCCCTCTCCCCCTCCCCCCCATTAAAAACAGAGGAGCTGTAGTTCATGTATGTTAGCACTCAGTTTGGCATCATCTTTTTAATGGAAAAATAAACCAAGCTGTCTATTCTAAACTGAATCAGGCAAAATAAATAAGCAAACCAAATTTTTCTTTGCTGTAGGCACAGAGACTATGTTCTGAACGAAGAAGTCTAATTAGTTTTAAAATCTTTGGATAAAACACTGTCTTTCTGTACTCTGTTTGTAAGGTCCCTTACACAGTGGGTGTCTGTTCTATTACTACAACTTTCATGCACTATAGTAATAAAAATAATTGACAGTGATAATACTGTGGAAGTTATTTAACATTGAGCCGTCTTGGGTGAACTCCATCTCGCCTCTGGAAGGTCCACTGGCCCTCACAGAATAGTATAGTACATGAAGAAAAGAGTGGTACAAGCAAGTTCTGTGCTACTGATACCACTCTCACAAAGCAGAGCATGTTATAAATATTAAAGGCTATTGAGATAAAGCAGGAGTAGGTCATTCCTTCCCTCTCTTCTACTGTCACATATCACCCTGGAAAAACTTAACCATGCTCATCTAGAGTACCATTTTGCTTTGCTACTGCCAGAACAGCATAGCAGTCCAAGACCTCCATTACTGGAAAAAGCACTGTTTGCCTTGATGGTAATCTTTCTGCTCATTTGCAGATAGTCCTCACGTGGTGGTGTTGCTCCCAGTCACAGAAAAAGTAACTGCCATGTAACAGAGGTCCTACCAATGGAAGTGTGCTTTGCAGCTGTTGCTACACATACTGCCATGATGAGTTATCTAGAGTGGGCCAATCCATCATCCTGAAAAATGTTTGAATGATATTACACATGATTAGCTTAACTGTAAATTGTTCGCTAAAATCCAATGCGGGAGAGAGTAAACATAGGCCCTGGCTAGCTTTATCTCACTCCATAAATTCTTCATGCAAAGAAATTGAAGAAAAAAAAAAAGAAAGAAAAAAAGATTTACATGTCTGTGCCTGAATGCACTTCCTCAAAACTAGCTCCAGATGGTTCCAACAATGAGAGGCCAAGGAAAGGGCTGAAGAAATGAGATATGTTGTGGTGATGGGCCAAACAGGAAAGCACAATAGGCTGTGCTTAATAAGAGTGTCACTGGACTGGGAAGCAGTTGGAAGGGACAAAGTGAGAGAACTGTGCTCTGTGTATGAGAGGTAACCAGCATTGTGAATTGCATGGCATCAAAAACTGGAGGACCCTCCATTGGCAAAGAGAGATTCTACTAACTCACTCAAGGAAAAACAATCCCAAAAGTAAACAAAGACAAGGGGGGCTTCTGTTCCTGATCATAGCACTGTGTGTGGTAGGTGAGTTTCATAAATAACCTGTTTCTAGGAAACCTCCTTCCTGATCCTTAGTGACTTCCTTAATCAATCTTTTATCATCACCAGCTTCAGCTTCCTCCTCTTTCTTTTAAAACTAAAAAAAAAAAGTAAATCTAAGGGCAAATGAAAGATTGCTTATCATCTACTTTAGGCACATCCAGTCTACCTAATGGTCTATGTAATGAAGCACTCATCATGACAAAGGTATTGCTTTGCCAACTCCATATAACAAATAGCTTGATCTAGGGATGACATGGCTCTTAACTTCCCTCCCCACCAGACTACTGATCCTATTAATCTTATCTAAGGTATACACACTTAAAAATAAAATAAAATAAAATAAAATAAAATAAAATAAAATAAAATAAAAAATAAAATAGTGATGAACATGCGTTAAAACAACTAACTGATTACACTGAAATTTTTTACTTAAGATCTCTTAGGGAAATGTCAAGACAAAGGCTTGTTGTTATTTCAATGAATTAACAAGAAAAAAGAACAAAATACATCATAAACCCAAGGGAGGAGAAGAAAAAGTGGTAGTGGAAGTGGTATCTATAACTGGCATGTACTAGTGAAGGGGACAGTTCTTAATAATGCAGCAAAGCAGATCCAATTTAGACTGTAGAAATGTCCCTAAGCTACTGATTCTCTTGGGAAGTGTTGGAAAGACTCTCTGCTGTCTTCTGCGGTGGCAGAAAATGCCAGATGACACCACATTGTGCTTCAGAAGGTCACAACTTTTATGGTAAGAGGTGGTTTAGCACTAAATTGCATGCATATTGCCTTACCTTCTCAGGGTTCTCAGTGCTCTAGTTGGGTATCACAATGTCAAATAAGTAACAGCTATTGAAAAGTCAAGCTCAGTTATCAGCAATAGTATGTGAGATACTGTAATTATTACCCTGTAATTAATTGCACATCTTAGATACTTGGCACACGATCGAGAAGGTAGCTAGTTTCTTATGAGTTACAATTTTTAGTGGCAGTAGGTGAGATCTGAAGTCTGACTATGCGTTGATCTGTAACTTGCTCAATTACATATGCCAGGATGAGCAAGTACTAAAAGGCTAACAATGTGATTGAGTAGAATTTCTTATTCACTTCAGCGCTCTATTTCCCTACCAATACACAAACAAAAACAGATTGCTTAAAGGTCAGCTGATTATGCCTTTGTATTTGTATCATCTTTTCCTGTGGAAATTCGTACAGCATGTAGAAAATAAGAGAGAGAATTCAACCACAGGTAATAGGGAGACTTTCAGAAGATACACTAAATTCCCCTCAGCTTTAAATACAGACACTGCAAGCTGCTCTGTTTTCAGTACAGGAGTAGCATAACCAATTAAAAGAACAGGGGACCATTTAGGCAGGCAAAGCTAGGGAGCCTTTTTATGCAAATCTCTATTCTATCACCAAAGCCAAGGCAGCAGTGCTGATTTACACAGGCAGATGAGTATCGGACATGAGATAGGATTTTGCCCAGACCATCTGTCACAAGATCTCTATGCTTAAAGTTCCCTGGGGTTCTTTAATGACTAATAGTCAGCTTTTTCACAGTTTTTATGCCTACTCCAAAAGACAACACACTGAGAATATGGATACTCCTAACCTCATGCTGGGGTGTTGATTCATTGCAGATTTGGCAGAGTATTGATTCATTTCTCTGAATAACCAACATTTTTTCTTTAAACACTCTAACTTTTCTTAGAACGTGTACTGTCCAAATACTTATCTACTTCATTAAAACACTCTGATCGATTTCTGTGCTCTGCAGATGAAGGTATGTCAAGTTTAATTCATGAACAAAAAAACTTGCATAAATAACTCCACTACAAACACTAAAAAATAGATAAAAAACTTGTTTTTAGATCTACTGGGAGTTTGTTGAATACACACCATAATTTTATACTATTAAAGGCATTTTACTTTCAGTATGTTTTTCATGTCAGATTCTAGGACAGACTTGAGCTTGCCCAAATTAGTTTGAAATACACTTCATATAAATAGAGTCATTATGGTTCTTTGGTATGTCTTCTACATAACACAATCTTAATATCATGTTTTGCATTCTTAGAAATAACTGCAAAGAAGATGACAGTTAATCGTCTTTTTGCCTGCATTAATTTGTGAATCTGAGGAATCAGTGTTTCTAGAAGACTGTTTTACAATTATTGTCCCTCACCTCCTATTTGGGCAATAAGTTCATAATCACACGAGGGTTCCTCTTACATTACAAACTCTCATGATCCAGATGAATCACTGGATGGTTGCAAATTGAGTTCTGACATTGTGAATAGTCTATCAACACATGTAATTCAGCTGATAACCAAACATTGCTGAAATGTGAAGCCTTGTTCACAATTCTTATGAAATGGGTCAGTGGTATTAGGTCATTGGTTGGTAGGTATGTGACCACATCCACAGCCATATCCCTTATTGTGTATCTCTCAATTAGAAGTCAAACTATATAGCATAGATATGTTTAATGGGATGGATCTACTATTGTCTGACAGCTTTGTTTGGCTTTTGTTTGTTTGTTTGTTAATAAGGGATGGATCAGACTATGTTATGAGAAGAATGCCTTTTAGCTTCCTAAAGGGGACACCTGACACTGGAGCTGGGATAGAGATTTTACATGCTTTCCATCATTTTGTGCAATCCTCTGAAAATGTTTAAATGGTCTCCATAGCAGCTTGGGAGAGAAAAGTGAGGAAAAGTCTCTGCCCAGAACAAAAACCCAGAACAAAGCTGTGTTCAAAGACTTCCTTCAGGACATCAGAACAAGCTGCATAGCTGCATTACCTGGGGCATGCCATGGTCAATCCAGATGTACGGTCACTCTGGCACACCATCTGAATTAGTATAATCTGGTAAACTCATCAACATCTCAGCAAGGAGGCTTATGACTGAGAGAACACAAAGCTGGTTCATTTTCTCACACAGAGAGGGCTTGGAGCATGAAGCAAGGTAGTAAGTCAGGGCAACTCCTGTTAATGCTGTGTCTATTTTTAGAACTGGAAAAACTTCCCAGGTTTGTCATTCCAAGGCTTTATGTTTAGGTCATGCTGGTCCTCTGGCCCGTAAAGGAAAGAGCCGTGTCCTTTGTATTGTACTGATGAATCCTTACTGAATTTAATGGGGCAGAGACTCATTGGTGTTTAAATCTACATGTCAAGAAAAACCTTTACTAAACGCAGTTCTCTGCCATGTAGAACAATGTGAATCATCTGGCACGAGGAGGAGGTGAGGAGCTCCTCAAAAGCGAAGGAAAATAAAAGGTAGTGTCATTTTGCAGAATGTCCAGCACCTATCCTTCTTCTTAGTGTTTTATTTAGTTAGTTAGTTCTGAGAAAGAAAGGGAGAAAGAAAGCACCAAGCTTCCTTTTTTTGTATGCAGAGAGCACTTTTCTGGAAGGCCATTAGGATGCTGCATGGGGGTATGAGCACCCCTGTGTTAATTTAAAAACTCAGTTGGTGATCTTGAGGCAAGCTCAAGGCCACTCCGCATAAAGTGTGTGCATGTATATTTGTACAGTGAAAAAGTCAGGCTTTGTGTTAACTGCATTCTACTTGACAGACCCTTCACAATTTAAGTACTGTGGCCAGTCCCTACTGTGCTTTTAATTTCCTTGCTTTATGTTTTCTTAGTGGATTTTTCCTTTTTATAGCATATTATTTTTCAGCTCTGATTTTCAAAGGCCTTCACCGTGTGGAACTTTTCTCTGCTGACACGCTTGTGGGGGGGCTTTGGCTTTCATTTAATGTTCCAGCTGGGTTTCTGGGGCATCAGCTTAAGCGCAGAATTCCCCCAGGAATAACAACGAATCCATTTTATTCCCTTTAATATTTGCTGAATACTTCCTTACTTTCAACCAAGCAGACACATTTAGTAACCACCACTGGTTACCTCTCTCAGCAGCTCCTCCACTCCCCCACTTCCAAACACAGAAAGTACAAAAAACAGACTTTGCTTCAGAGGTGACACTGTTGGGGGAGAACAACTGGAGGAACGGTCAACCTTGTTATTGCCAAAATACAGGAATTCAAGCCAGAGCTCAATGAAAATAAACAGGCTGTTGAAAAAGAAGGTGAAAAGTGAATGGAAGTTCTGCTGCCTCAGGGAAAATAACCTCACTGTATGCTCCATCATCAAAGCCTCTCCCTAGAAAAGCACTTAAGCAGGTAAGCCCTTCCTTACTGAGGAGAGCATTTTAACATATGCTGAGATTTCAGCAAACATGCAAGTTAACTGAAAGCATTTCTATGAATTATAGCCTACACATTACATGCTAAAATAAATCTTCTAAAATTATTATTTTTACTGACTAAACATCTTCACCGGCCAGTTTAGGACACACAGTGTTGCTTGACATTTAATCTCTGCTATTAGTTTTTTATTCTAGATACCTATGGACAATCTATCTGCCCATCCTTTTCCTTCTCCCTTAGCCATGCAAACATGCCTCACACATCCAACCTCCCAACACAACTCTTCTGCTCGACTTTGAGCTTCCCTCCACATGCTGTAAGAGTCACAGAAGCACAGTTGTTGAAGGGTAAAACAATGTCAAAACAATTGCAGAAAACAGTATAAACAAGAGTAAATAAAAGCCCAAGCCTCTCTTCAGCACTTGCACCTTGTATAACCTTTCAAACCACCACAGCATTAAATACACATCCTTAACACTGTTTCTGACGGCTCTCCTCTGAATTACTTTGCAGAGGTGCAAGTGACAGAACAAGACTGAGAAAACAACAATCACAATCATGAAGTTTTGGTGTGTTCCTGTTATCTACCACATGTTACTCATTTTTGGAGGAACTGCTCTGACTGATGATGGGATGAGCAAGAAGCCAGCAGCTATGATTTGAAGAGAGCTGCTCTTCGGTGGCTGGTCCTGAACCACTGCAGATGAAGAAATCCATACACACTGGAGAGGAATCATAGTATCATAGAATCATTAAGGTTGGAAAAGACCTTGGAGGTCATGCAGTTCAATCATCAACCCATGTTCCTCACTGCCACATCTGCATGGTTCCTGAATGCCTCCAGGGACAGTGACTCCACTACCTCCCTGGCAGCCTGTGCCACTGCTTCACCACTCTTTCTGAGAATGTTTCCTAATATCCAACCTGAACCTCTCCTGACGCAACTGGAAGCCATTACCTCTTATCCTGTTTCTGTTAATTGTGAGAAGAGGCTTACTCCCAGTTCATCACAATCTCCTTTCAGGTAGTTAGTCAGGTGGTTAGTTCAGGAAAACTTTGACCTTTTAACTACCTGGAGCTGAAGGATTAATTTGAGGCGAGCAGGTTAGTGTTCAACTGAAGCCCTACAGGTGACATAAAAGATGCTATTTTATCTGCAGAGGGATGAGTACAGTTTGGGCAGGATCATATGTGTCTCTTCGTCTGTGTTTGTGTCTCTGGGCACATGGTCACACTCTGGTTACAAGGAATGTAACTCTGGCAAGTCTGAGGATTTGTCTCTGCATGGCACAAATGGTATAAGGGTGAAGCAGGACAAGGCACCACGCCTCCGTGTTTGCCCAGATACCTCTATTTTTTTTCCAGCCAGAAATTCAGAGCTAAAGGCAATGAAGGTCTTAAACCATTTGTTTGGACCCAGGTTTGGTTTCTGGACTCAGGTTTCTGAACATCTGCAAATCTCTTGGTTTTTGCAAGCGTGGAATAAATCAGCTCTAAAGCCAGGCACAGGTTAATACACCCGAAATACACTTGGTGAAATGTGTCTAGTGAAGCCAGAGGCTCACCATTGGTGCGGGAGTGTATTGTATTCCCCTGCAGGAAAATCTAGAAGAAAAAAAAAAACAAGTGAGAACTTCAGCCACAGCACATGAAGGTCCCCAGCGGTTTCAAAGCCTGCGGTGAAGCACACAACTGTGTGGCCTTTGCAAGCAGGCAGTTTCCCTGTGGTTCAGAGAGAAGGGTCACATTGCAGTGCCAGGCTACCGCAGTGACCGAGGGACAAGAACAAGCCATGTCTGACATGCTAATAGGGCTGAAGACTCATTCCACTGTCCGCTGAGCTGCCAAGGGAGCAGCTTTGCTTCCTGACAGTCTTTTCTGCAATATCTCTTAAAAGCAAAACAGATTTCTGCTGCTTTCACAGTGTGCTACACATGGATATGTGGTTTATTTGAGATCACTTGTGCATAAGTTTACACAGGTTGTACCAAAATCAGATGCAAGTTCATCCACATGTTGGCGTCTGACCTGAGAACAATGAAAAAAAGATCCACCCACCTGCAACGTCTCACTGGCTTGCAAAAATAAAACCTGTAAGCAGGGAAGTCTTCTCATGAGAAATAATCACAGAATGTGCCAGCATCAGCTCCTGCCTTGCGCTGAAGCTCCTGCAAAAAACGCCATCAGTGGACACTACTTAAGAACTGTAATTGTTGCATTTTCCTCAACCTTTGACCTCTACTGCTGTCAAAAGTAAAACCTTTGTTGAGTGAGGAGTGTATTGTGGGTCTGAAAAGCCTGTCATGTAGAAGAGCCTCCAGCCACAGAAAAGGTCTACATTCTCTAACTCCATTTCACTTCACAGAGCCTAAATGACTTTGAGGAGCCATTGGGTATTTGTGGCATTTAGCAGAAAAGTGTTGTAAACAAACACTTACATGATCGTTAGGCACTTCTAAACAAAATGCGTTGCTAATCACCACCTCCCATGACAAAGCCTTCATAACTCCAGCTCATTTCCTTAAAGCTTTACAGAAAACTATTGGAAAGACTCAGGCATCCATATGAAGACAGCTGCCTAGAGCTGTGAGCAGGGAACACAGTAGGACTTTCACATTCTACTCTCATAGCCTCTGTGAAGTGTAAAAAATTAGAATCAAGTGCGAATAATTGGCATAAAGATACTGTTTTTAGTTGGTGTAAGATGGCTGGTGGGCTAGTGTTCCTTGGGGGCTTTCTTGTGCTTAATTTTTTAATCAGGTTATTTTTATTTACAGCATAGTATAGTATATTTTATTTATAGCATCCCAAGTATTTATACAAATGGGGGAAGATCTCTTGAGAGCAGCCCTCACAGAAGGACTTGGGGGTCCTGGTGAACGAGAAGCTGGACATGAGCCAGCAGTGTGCGCTTGCAGCCCAGAAGACCAACTGTGTTCTGGGCTGCATTAAAAAAGGGGCGAGCATGGAGAGGGAGGTGATTGTCTCCCCCTACTCAGCTCTTGTGAGGCCCCATCTGGAGTACTGCATCCAGGCCTGGGGTCCCCAGTACAGGAAAAACGTGGAGCTCTTGGAGTGGGTCCAGAGGAGGGCCTCTAAGATGATCAGAGGGCTGGAGCACCTCTCCTATGAGGGAAGGTTGAGGGAACTGGGATTGTTTAGATTAGAGAAGACTCGGCTGCTATCCGAGCTGGAAATCCATGAAGTTGTCTCATCACTCTGTATGTCAAAAAGCTGCTCTTTCTTCTTCCGTGATGTACTGCTTGTAGTTATTGCCTGGGAATCACACTTCTAGCAGATACCTTGGCAACAGTCAGTGTGTTGGTCTTATCCTTATAAGGCTTTAATGAGAATGATTTTTGAAAACATAGATTAAGCTCCAACTATGCTATAAAGAAACCATTTTTCATTAAGCCATTTTCAACTAAACTGAATTCACACAGGACACTAAATCATGCAAACAGAATATAAATAACTTAGAGGCTCTATAAATCATGTTGGTCACTGATAAAAAAATAATAATAATAAAAGAAAGAAAGATTAAATTAAAGTATTTATTTAAAAATGAGCTGGGGGAAAAAAAGCACTTCCTGCAGCTCCGTCGCCCAGTGTAGCCTAATTTATGTGGACTGAAACCCATGTAAGGCAACATATGTTCAGAACTGAGGTAACAATTGCTAGAAGCGGTCAGGAATTTTGGGACTAAAATTTTCTTCTGTCTCTGCCCACAATGGAACAAAGCAGTGATCTGTCAAAGCTGAAATTGATTGATGGTAAACGTTTGTTTTCGAAAAGTCTCTCAGCTTAAAAAAAAATCCAAAAGAACCTTTCAGTGATCAAGAACTGCTGCTTTGACATTTTCTAAGTGAAAAGTTTTATTTCTAATTGAAAGAAACAAGCAAGAACCCCACGTTCCTTTTGTACTAAAGAGAGGCAACTGCTTAGGAAGGTCACAATCAAAATACACTCTTTGAACATTATTAAAGTAAAATATTTAGTTTGGCCCCATTGTGATTGTATTTTGGAGATTTTCATCCAAGTTTTAAAGGGACCTTTCATCCCTGGTGGGAGATAGGAAAAATACTGGAATTCCTGAAAGCTCTGTCAGGGTGAGGGTTTCCCACCTAGGTTTGGTAGTTCTCTCTCCTACTCTCATTCCACTGGAAGGGTGTTGAAGGCCATCTGTTCATTGCTTCACTTCAAGATGTCTGAAAAGCAGCAGTGAAGTTGCCTATAGGCTTTAATTCTCAAGAGCCCAGAGATGTAAAAGATCCAAACCCCAGGAAGTTATGTCCTCGGCTCACGTCAGAGCAGTGGTTGGTCTGCTGGGCTTGGGGCCAGCCTCTCTTAGACCTATTGCACATTGGCATGGGCATCTGCAAAGGTAACAAATCAGACCCTACGTCTAAATGCAAATGTGATCTACATTGGCTCTAGCGCTACCTGTATTGGCCACTGCTCTGCTAAGCTGTTTTTTTTTTCTCCATTAATGTACCTTCTGAGTCCATTTTAAAGAGAAAATAACTAACAAGTCAGCCATTGATTTACCATGGGACCCATTAGCAGCAGGCATTTAAAACTGCAGACCATTTACTTTAGCTGTATTATGGCCCTGCTGGTATCAATCACCATAACATCACAGGCATCAGCAGGGCTACACCAATTTATATGATCTGAGGATCTGCCTTCTTACCTTTACCGAAGTATTTGCAGTAATTCAGCCTTGATTCTGAGAGTGGTTATTTGCCGCTGGACCCCTTCTAGAACCCAAATGAAATAAAATTAGGTGAAGCGATTTCTAAGGCAATTTAAGGCCATTAAACATGACCAAAAAGTGATTAACATTGTTTGTGTGATTTACTGACCTGGCAGAGCTGTGTTTAATGGAAAATGACTTAGTCAAAAATGCTTTTACTTGCAGCAGGGAGAGGGCTTAATCCAAGCTTTCAGAAACACTGATTTTAGCCAAATATAGAGGGACAGATGTAGGCACGAATCATTACCAAAGTATTGTCCCAATGTATTCCTCTAAGGAAGAAGCAAAGGTCTAATTTCACTTCAAGCCCTGAAATTAGCAGGTCTTCACCCATGAACTGATATTCAGTGTCAGAGCATTCCTAAGAAAATCGTTCAGCTACTGCCGTGACATTTCATTCTTGTGGCAGGCAGTTGGCAATAGAGAAGTGGTCCCAAAGCCAGGAATCTGCGCAGTCACTACTTTGTATCGTGTTCTTCCGTTCTGCTCTGCCCCAGCAATCTCCTCCTCTGTCTTTCCAAGATGAGGAATCTCCCTTTGGAACATAACTACCTACGCAGTTCCCTATCAAATACAAAGAAAATGTCTAAGTGTCACAGACAGTATTTGCAAAGCTCTCTAGTCTAGACCCTGCTTTCTAGCAGTGTTCCTCTGTCACCATTGTTTAAATAGGTAGGAGAGGAGTATGCAGAAGAACATTTGGAAAGCTGCTACTAATTGCCTAGGTTGTGCACCAAATTAGAAATCACCTCATTCAACAATTCTCCAGCCTAGATTTGTTTGCTCCCAGTGCCAGATGCAACTTACTGGCACCTGCTCACCTTTGGATTTGGAAGTGAGCTGGCAACACCTGCTCTGATTTAATTCGATGAAGGTAAATCACTGCACGTCCCCTAGCAGCAAGGATCCATTATCGGTAACTACATTATCTGCGGCGTACTAAACATTTGCTTTAACACACTTACAGGAAGATAAGCAAAATAATAGGAAGCATCTCAGTAAGCAGTTGCCAATCTAAATTTTTTCCTCTCTAGGAGCACCTAGTCACATGGGCAAGAGGGAAGAAAAATGAGTTTATCATTAGGCTTTTGCAACCTGTAGATGAATGCAGATAACAAACCTGCATAAATGGATGAGGAATTGTAGTTCTCCTCAAGAGGACATCAACAGGAGGTGAAGGACTTATTTTGGATGTCAGGAAAGCAATATTTAAAGATTGCACTTGCAGGAGAAATCTGGTTTAGTTCATGAAGTTGAAATAGAATCATAGAATTATAGAATTGCTCAGGTTGGAAAAGACCTTAAAGATCATCAAGTCCAACCACAACCTAACCATACTACCCTAACTCTAACAACCCACCACTAAATCACGTCCCTGAGCACCACATCCAAATGGTTTTTAAACACATCCAGGGATGGTGACTTGACCACCTCCCTGGGTAGCCTATTCCAGTGCTTAATAACTCTTTCTGTAAGGACGTTTGTCCTGATGTCCATCCTAAACTTACTCTGGCGCAATTTAAGGCCATTTCCCTTCATCCTGTCACCTGTCACCAGCGAGAAGAGACTAATCCCTCTCTTGCTGTAAGCACCTTTCAGATATTGGAAGAACCTAAATAGGAGAGGAGGTGGCCCTTTCTGCTGTGGCCCTGTGGGGCACACAGCCACAGCATACAGCAGCTCATTGCTTCTGCAGTTCACAGGACCATCAGATCTCACAATGCTGCTGGACTTCTTGTCAAGGTCTGAGGAATCTGTAAAACATCATGAGGGAAAGAAGAAGCCCTTCTGACAGTCTAGGAAAATATACCCAAGTGAGGGAAAAGTTGTGGATGTAATCTACCTAGACTAAAGACTTTGACTTTGTCTCTCACAATATCTTCCTGAAGAAGCTGGCAGCCTGTGGCTTGGACAGGTACACTCTTTGCTGGATAAAAAATTAATTGGACAACCAAGCCCACAGAGTGATGGTGAATAGATTTACAACCACCCAGTAACTAATTATGAGTGACATTCCTCAGGGGTTAGTATTGGGGCCCATCCAGTTTAATATCTTTATTAATGATCTAGACGAGAGAATTGAGTGTACGCTCAGTAAGTTTGTGGATGACACCAAACTGGGAGGAAGCATAGATCTGTCTGAAGGTAGAAAGGCCCTACAAAGGAAACTGGATAGGCTGAGGCCAATTGTGTGAGCTTCAACAAAACCAAGCACCAACACCTGCATTTCAGTCCAAACAACTCCATGCATCACTATAGGCTTGGGGCAGAGAGGCTGGAAAGCTGCAGAGAGGATAAGGATCTGGGAGTGTTAGCTTACCACTGGCTGAACATGAGCCAGGAGTATGCCCAGGTGGCCAAGAAAGCCAATGGCATGCTGGCTTGTATCAGAAATAGTGTTATCAGCAGGAGCGGGGAAGTGATCACCCCTCTGTACTCAGCACTGATGAGGCCGCACCTTGAGTACTGTGTTCAGTTCTGGGCCCCTCATTACAGGAAAGACATTAAGTCCCTGGAGCATGTCCAGAGAAAGGCAGCGAAGCTGTGAGGGGTCTGGAGCACAGGTCTTATGAGGAGTAGCTGAGAGGGCTGGGATTGTTCAGTCTGGAGAAGAGGAGGCTCGGGGTGGCCTTATCACTCTCTACAACTACCTGAAAGGAGGTTGTAGAGGTTGTAGCAAGGTGGGGGTTGGCATCCTCTCCTTGCTAACAGTGATAGGACAAGAGTTAATGGCCTTTAGTTGTTCCAGGGAGGTACAGGTTGGATATTAGGAAACATTTATTCTCAGAATGGATGGTGATGCATTGGCACAGGCTGTCCAGAGAGGTGGTGAAGTCACTGTCCCTGGAGGTGTTCAAGAACCATGTGGATGTGGCACTGAAGGACATGGTCAGTGGACATGGTGTGGATGGGTTGATGGTGGACTAGAAAATCTCAGAGGCCTTTACAGCTTTACAGCCTTAATGATTCTATGATTCTGAAAGGAAATAAAGATTGCAAAGAGTACAAATGTAGCTTTAGAACAGATTTCATTTTCAAGTCCACTATAATTTGCAGTAATGCACAGCTGATGCATCAGCAAGCAGAGTGAGATCTGCCTTTTCCTAAACAAGCCCTTTTCCCAAGGAGTAACTGCTCAGTGCAGTGCTGTATTTCCCTTTCTTCACATCTTGTGGCTCTGGGAGCACCCATGCCCTTTCCAGATCCCAGTGCCAAGCACATTACTGTGTCCATTCCTCACCTGCTCATCAGCAAACTCAGCCTCATATTCTGACTCAGACTGTCCCCAAATCAGTCCATAGACCTAAAAGTACTGAGTGTTTGCTAAGTGAGGTGTGCCTCCTGAAGGACCTCAGTGCAGCATCCACAGGCATGTTGCATCAGTGTCCCTTAGCATAACTCTTGCACTTACACTCCTGTGTCTACTGCAGGCTCAAAGTAGAAGACAGTGGAGTTTCACTTGCTGTGCACCACTTCCATTTTGACTCAGCTATCACCTGATTTTGTGTGTGTGTGTGTAGTGCTGTTATTTTTTACAGCTCAGTTTTGCAAAGCTCAACAGTGAAACTGCAACCAAACATGGTTCACATAAGGGTAGAATTACTTCAGGGGCACCAAGAGAGCAAAAGCTTGCATCAGATTTTGTGCAGGCGCAGCAGCTGACATATGGCTCAATGCAACAAGCAAACAAACTCAAAGCTATTTGGCGCTGACCTACACATCTGCTGAAAGAAGACCTGGGGCCTGAGGGCACAGCTCAAATCTAGCTTGTCTCAGTGGGAAGAGGCACTTCCCCTTTCCCTTTTACAGAACGTATCCACCCACATTGCAATTAATATTGGGTTAGTAGCTATACCTACTGTAAGAGAGAACTTTAAAATTAAATTATGGGTTGTGCACATAGTGCTGGATAAAATTTACTTTGTGTGCAAGTGAAAAAGGTTTTGTTATTTTTTTTTTCTTTTATACATTTTTTCCTGACTACCAGGTTGAAGATTCATCCTAGGGTCCCATGAAAGTCAAACCCCAATACTTCTGTTCTACGATTCCAGCAAGAAACATTCCTTAAACAAAACCTTCCCCCTGAGCAATGCCAGACTGACACAGTGGACTTGGGGGAGAGGAAAGACAAATTTTATGTGTAAATAAATGAGGATTAGGATTTAGAAGTGGCCTGAAGGTACGAGGTTAAAGAGAGGGGAAAATCACAGCAATGCATCTGGGGAACACGGAAATAAGAGCTTGTGATGAATAAGAAATATGTTTTTTGCCACAATGAATTTAAGTGACTGGCGATGATAACTGGAAAGGCAGACGCTAGGGAGGCAGACAGAGGTGGGAAAGTAATTTGAAATGCATTGCCATAGTGATCTGAAATGCATTGATGCAGGCATAACATGAAGTGGATGAGAGAGAAAGCTGTTGTGATGCCAATGGAAAGCAAGAGGTAAGGGCTGCCACAGGAGGAGAGGAGGAAGAGAGGGGAGGATAAGCATCTACTGGGGAAAGGCGAAAAGATAACAGGTATTTCAGCAGGAGAAGGGATCAGCCAGTATTGAAAGCAGTATGGAATTTTGAGGATGACCTCAGAGCACACTGAGGGAGTTGCTTGGTGTCTGACTTGTGTCATCAGAAGACATGATTCAGTCACAAGCTTTCAGTCACAAAAGTACTGAAACTGTAACGTATATTTTCCAAATATCGCTTCTGATTGAACTGCAAGCAATGCTCTCTCCATTCTGAAAGAAGCTGTAAGCAGCCCTCAGGGTGTTACTTCATTCTCCAATGACATTTTAGACTTCGTTCTTACACAGTTTAGAGCATTGTCTGGCTTGTTGTTTCTTCAGATTTTTAAAAATTATTTTTATTTTTTCTTCATTTAGTAAAAAGTCTGCTGACTTTGGCAGCGTAACTTAGCATGTTCCCCTTTTCTCTAAAGGTCTTGTGCTATTTCCCTGAGTAACAGAGCCAATTTGCACTGGGAAGTTCATACTAATGCAAAGCAAGATGAGACAGTGGCTGAGATCTCTCCTGTGACAGGACTGCAGTGACACATGCACAGGAAACAGCCGGAACTTTGCAGGGTAAGTCCTAGAAGCAAAGTGGGATAAGGAAAGTTGCTGCTTCTACCAGAGTGAAGTCACTTGAAAGACGCAGACGTTTTCAGAATCGGGAACAATGGGTTCCTGGAGGTGAACGATTCATAGCAGACAGAACGAATTCAGAAAGAAGAGAATAATTTCCTTTGGGAGGTATTTTCAGTGAAATTGGCCCAACTTCATAAAACTCAAGAAGCTCTGCTTTTTCTGGCAACAAATCTCCTTCACAGCAAATCAGTTACACCTAAGATTGAGTAAGGAGATACACTGCTAGGAGAAATATTCTGCACCAGGAAGCCAGCCTACTGCTAGGTCCCAAAGGACAGCAGAAATATAACTTAGTGGTGCGCTCAGCCAGTACATTAGTGTTTGGGGCTAATTCAGGAAGATCCAAGTCAGCTTTTATGAATTTCTGGGTATAAGTGCTGCTATTTAGAAGTTGGAAGAGTGGGAAGGTTAAAAAAAAAAATAAGAAAAATAAAAAAAAAAAAAGAAGAAGAAGAAAGAGAAAGAGCCAGGCAGCCATCTGACAAAAAGAGGAAGGAAAGCCCAGAGGACTGACAACGAAAGCCCACTGGTCACCATGTAAATCCCGACTCTGTGATGTGAAAGTTCATAGTCACTTCACAGAGTCATGCAGAAAATCCCTGGAGTAATCCAAGGAAGAAGGCTGTGCTCAACATCATGTGCACACACACACATGCAGACTAGTATAGTGTGCATATATATACATATGCTTCTGCTTCTTGGGATCAGAACAGCTACAAACAGCAGCAAAGCCTCTGTTCCTCAGTGCAGAAGTACGTCCATATGTATGGTGGAGGTACAGCATCCTCCAGAGAAGTGCTGGTGGGACAGCAATGTGCTACAAGTAACATCTACCACAGAGGCCATTAGCAAGTAAACCACTGTGGAACAGTGCAGAACCACTGCTTTTGTCACATGAAACAGAGTGAGCAGAGCATTTCCCTATCATTCTTAGAGAAGTGCAGCCATCATTGCAGTTTTACAGAACTAGATGCGCTCACAGACGTTGCCATACAAGCAGTTGTTGGTATAGCTGGGCAAAATATCTGGGCAAAAGGCAAGTCACACACACACAATTACAGAGGTTGGAAGGGACCTCAAGAGATGTGTTATACCTCTACTGGGATTTTCTTTCTGAGTCTACACAAAAGCAAACAACGTGCACAGTCACCAACACGCCCCAGCATTCTCGGCAACTATAAAAAGGGAGTACAAATTTTCATTTGGTTGCTTCCTCCAGTGATGTTGGAACATTAGGAATGAGAGTGATGTGGCAACACTCTTCTCCAAAATGCTTGGGAGACTCTGGAAAAGCTGCAGTGTCAAGTGTTTCATTGAAGGGAGTTGGACTAAATGACCTTTAAAGGTCCTTCCAACTCAAACGCTTCTATGATTCAGTGATTCTGTAATATAATTCACTTCCACATCAGGTAAAGAAAGCTCTTCTCGTTATCAAGTCTGATGCCATTCTTTACAATACAATGCTGTCCAGAGTGAGCAAATTCAGTTTGGCTTTCTACAGGATGCATGTATAGGCTTCAAGAAAAAGGGTTTGGTGAAGGACTTAACAGTATCTGAATTATACTCCTGAGTCTGCATTTTCTACCTATTTGACTAGACTGGGAGGGGAGTGAGGCAATTACATAGAATGAGGCTTTAAGAAAACATTTCAGTAAAAAAAAATGCAATTCAAGGAAGAGTTCCATATAGTTTAGAGAGCAGGTATGTGCGTAGTCCATCAGTGGTAGGCAAAAAATGAGGTAGAATTAGGGAACTGGAAGTGAATGAGGAAATGATCTATTTTTGGAGGGTTCCAGTTAATACCATATAATGCTCTCTGGAGATGGAAGTGCACGTCTGTTTCCTAATGACTATATTTGATTCTGCAGCGGATAGAAAAGAAGCAGATGCAGCCACTAAGAGGCTGGGCCATTGCACTGACTGTTACAATTTACAATATTAATACATCTATTTAGAGAATTCAGCATAATCCTGCTTTTCTTGATTAGTTCAGTCACTATCCAGGTGTTTCTTACCTATTTTTGCTTTGTTTAGTCATGCTAGCCTTTTTCTGTCCAAATCCAATCTGGATACATTTGAGGAACAAACACCTCTAAATCTATTTATATTGTGAAGCCTAACAAGCAATCTTCATTAAAAATCTAAGACATCATTGAAGTATTGTTTTTCTAATTGTCAATTGTGATGGGGAGCAGAGAATATACACTGTATTATTTAGTTTTTCATTTGATTTCCCTATAGCAAAGCAGCAAAGGATAGAGAAGCAAGCAAATCAGTAAACAGGAGATTTTTTTTTTTCCCTCTCATAGCTGAATGGTCTTCATGCATTTCCTTCATGTATCGAGTGATGTGTGTTCCCTCCAGCCTCCTAAAACCTGCTAGCCTAGAAATGATACCCACATCATCCAAATGTTCTATTTTATTCTCTAACTATAAATTATCATTTCATCAGATGTGACCCTTGGTTAGATACGTCTCAACCTTTACATTGCACATCTCCAGCCTTTATCAGTGCTATTCTAAAGGGCAGGCATATTCAATTTAATAGTCTTTCTACTTTTCCCTTCATTTTTCTGTCTTTTGTGACTTAAACAATCAATCTCTCTTTTCTCTCATTTTTACTTGAGAACTTCTATTTTTACTCTTGCTCTTGCCTGCATCTTTTTTGTCTCTAACAACCTGTCAGCAAATTGCACTTGCAGTGTTGACACAGCTCTTTCCCTTCTGGTGGCAGATTGTAGGCATCAGTGTAACTAACTTTTGCCTTCAAGTCAGGAGAAGGAGGTTGTCACCTGGAAACAGGTAAATTGTTCATGTGCTAGTGCTTCAAGATACTCCCCAAATCCTGGCACCTCCTCCTCAAAACTGTCACCTTTTTTGGGTGTCCATTATCTGGCTAGGAGGGTGCTGCAGCACTAACATCTCTCTCCCTGATGCACGCTTACACAAACACAAATTTGATTTCTTTCACAAATGCCCTTGTGATCAGGGAGCTGTCACAGCTGATCATGAGAAGTGGGACATAGATCCATTCCTCGATTTAAAGCCCATCGTGATACAGCAGGTAGAGGCCAGCTGAGGTCCTTGCAGCTTGCTGGAAATGTGACTTAACTCACTTTTAATCACACTTCCTCTCTAGCCCTATCCACAAAATGACACACAGAGAAATCCCCACAGGCTCTAAAATGCTGAGTCGCTCTTCCTGCTCTGCATCACTCTGGAAAAAGCTCCCCATCACTCAGAGATGCAGAATGATAGAAAGCTTTTTACTTTGTAAACATGTACTGAAGATATTCCTCAGATAAGAAGCTCAGAATTCTGATCTCTCCTCCTCCTTTTTTGTTTGTATTTTCTTCCCCTATCAAAAGGGCCATTTCTGCAGTCTCTGTAGTCAGTAGGAATTTTACTGTAGTGCTCACCAGTCACTCTGCATATAAATACAAACTGCCAGAGCAGCCCTGCCAAGTCTCACCCTTGCTGTATGACACCTACTTGTCTGCTCCTTCCCAACCAGCCTCTGCTTTTTCCCCTCTTCCAAATCAAGAAGCCAGCAAGTCAGTCACTGTAAGTGCGGTACCAAAGCGCTTCTCCCCCTGTAACACCTCTGCCAAATCATCCTCTGCAGAGTCACATCACCCAGCACGTGTTGAAAGAGGCAGGGGTGGGGAGAACATCATCCCAGAGCACCCACCAGCCTAGTCTGTACCTCAACCAAAGGACGTGTCAGGCTTTCTATGACTTAAATCTATGGAGTTCCCCACAGGGACTTATTGACAACCTAGGGCAAGTACTGATGTTGTTCATTTGGCTACCTCCTAGTCTCAGGGGTTGGTCCATAGGGCAAAAGAAGGGAGCTGTATTACTTCCATACAGATAAGGCTGCCCCACGCATTCCACTCCAAGGAGTCATGACATCAAAGTGAAGCCTGTTGATTATCAGGGCTTCAACAGCACTATCTGATAGCTTGTGTGGACCTTCAGAGGTGGGCGTTTCTGCAGAAACACTTGTGCAGCTCCATAATATTTTATGGAACTTCATTTCCATTTGGACAATGATTTTTGCAGGAATGGATGCAACTTGGATGCATCAGTCTGCTTTGTTGAGTCATGTCACTGATCAGGTGATGGGCTGGGGAATAGAAAGAAGCCTAGGAAGCAGGGCTGTGAGGACGGAGAACAAGGCCTTGCTTGCACAGTCTGTTTCTGCCTGCCGACTCCTGGCAGGCAGCAGGAGGGAGAAGCCCCTCCCCATACATGCTTATGAAGGAGAGAATAGGAAGATGAACCTGGAGATCAAACAATTCACACCTTTCTACCTTCTTCCTCTTCTCTCCCCCAGGTAAAGCTACATCTTGTTTTTGACAAACTAGGAAAGCATGAAAATCAAAATGGAAAAGAAAAAACAGGTTTTACTCAAGGAGGATACTCCAGGTTCTCTAGGAACCCATAGTTTTATATCAAAATCCCCACCCTCTCTCATTGTCTGTCTTAGATTAGATTTCACCAAGATTCAATTTCTCTTCAACTCTATTTTTTCCTCTGTGAGCCTGTCTCACTGATGTTTGCAAAGCAAACACTTTCAAACATCTGATCATGGCCACACAGAGCCAATGTGGGATCTTCTATCAAATCAGTGTACTGGAAATCTGGAAAGAGTCAACAGTTACTGTGCACAGTCCCTTCTAACCCTCTCCATTTGAGATAGAAAAGTGCGTCAAGGAGAGAGGACGTAGATGATATAGAAATGGTTACACAGCAGGTAAAAAAAAGAAAATGTTATCCTGCTGATGGGGATATAAACAACACAGAGAAGTTGTTAATTTCTGAAGGAGACAAGTGAAAATGAACTAAGCAATCTGGGTATATCTCAGGGAACCTCTCCAAAGTTCCTAGTTTTGTTCATCTCTTAGAAGCTTAGATCCTTAGCAAGTCCAGCTAAAAGATATTAAATATATTCAAAACTAGAACTAAGCCACCTCTAGAAATACCTTTCAGCTACATTCTCCCTAAGGCAGGACATTACTGAAGGCAGATTTCACATGGAAAAGATTACACCCCACTACTCTGTCCCATGCTTGTTCATTTCAGACTCCTCTGCCTCTCCAGAGACACAAGCAGCTGATGATCCTCTGGGATTGTCTGAACTCAGAGATCCCTGCTGTCTCACCACAGGTTTTGGGAAAGTATTCCACTCCTACCAGCTTCAAAAGTTTCTGCTTATGACTTCCAGCATGAGAAGTGGATTTTCATTTTTTTTAGGTCTAACAAACCCATATTGTTCTGTAAAATAAATGCACCCCTTGGTAAGGCCGTGACTCTGCAAACAAAGTCATGTAGCTAAATCCGTATGGATTCCCAAACCATCCATAAAATGATGGCCTATAAACTGAATGCAATAGTTGCCAAGATCAAAGAAAGCACATTTCTCTTATTCTTTTTTGGACCCTCTTGTATATATCAGTAGAAGATTAGCTTTTACATTGTACATCATGTCTCAGTTCTTCAAAAAAAGAATCTGTTTAAATATTTTCTTAACTGTTAAAGGGAATTTCTTTTTATAGTGCAGATAATTAAGTATTGAAGATGTAGTGATCTAGTTGATACAGAGAGAATAAAAGATTTGAAGAATTTGAAAAAATGTAACTCCAAATCTATCTGAACTGACTACTGTACTCTTTGAAACTTAAGGCTAATATTTCATCTGATTCCTGCAAAGTCTGCTATAGTTAATGGCTGTGCAGATTTGTAGCATTCAAATTAGTTACTTATATTCTCCAATATTGTTCTACAAACATCATAGAAGCTGATGAAGGAAGGGGGATCAATTTTTTTGAAAATAAGACTCAGAATTGAAGTTTATTCCCCATCCATATCAAGAGCTAAGGCATGCAACATCTTGTCAGATTATAGTGCTCTGTATTTGCTTCTACTTCAACAGCAATAAAAGAGTGATTTGATGAAAAAAAACTGAATTTTCCTAACAGGTTCATTCTAAATTTCTGTGAAGCCTAATTAGTTTTCCTTCTATGTAATATAAAAGGGACTTGGACTGTACAGAAACCTAGTGAGAGAAAAAATACCAGTTTGGTATCTCCAGAGCCATCAGTCCAACAAATCACTTACATGTGCATTTTTTTAGCACTGGCTAAAACCCTACGGGGCTTAGGCACAATGTTTACTGTTTTAATGTATTTAAACTTGGACTAAATGGCAATGACTGTGTTTTAATTTGGTTTGTTGTTGCTACCACTAACATACGTACTTGTCACTGCCTTTGGTAACAATGTATTACACCACAGCCTTAACAATAACTCCACAGGACGAAATGCCACTCAAGTGCACTAGTATGTGCTTCTTAAGCAGAGTTAAACAAATATCCTAGATCTTACGAACTTCTTCAAAGACATTACCTGTTTGCAGTTTGAGCTGCAATTTTTTCAGCTTCCTCCTACACCTCCCCTCTTGGTAGCAAATCTCTTGATAGCATATCTCTTGGTAGCAAATGCATCCCAGACCATGGGGATCCCAAGAGCAGACCAGGACATTATAACATGGATTCTCTTTGTATCTACTCACATGGATGGAGCCCAGTGGTGGCCACCAGTGGAGGGGTGGAAAAGTGATACTGAGGCTAAATGGTGCAGATCAGTGGGAAAGAGAGGGGTGATCTGTGAAACAGTTGAGTAAAGTACTTGCAGAACCAGTAATACAAGCTTAACTTCCCAAGCCACAAAGCTCAAGTGGGTTTGGCAGGTAAAATGCATAAAATTGAAAGCAGGCCATCCTAAGTAACAACATCAAAGCTTTTCAGAGAGACTTTATTTCCTAGGAACTTTCTCTCTCATCCACACATATACCCCCATGCCCCAGGTTTCTGTGACATAAAGATGTTTTTTGTTAGTGATGGTTTCAGGTCTTTCTGTTAGTATTTTGCAAGCTGGGGGGTCAAACGTACATCTTCTCCACTCCCCCCCCCCCTCCTTCTCCCTGCTCTCCATTTAGGCTGGAGTGCATCTGCTTCCGAAGGAAGGAGGCATATTTCAAATCTCCAGGAAACAGGAGACTATCATTGCCATGGCTCTCTCCAAAATTCAGATAATTGATTAGTGAACTTTTCCCCTCTGCTCATTTGCAGCAGCAGTAGGAGATAGATGTAATTATGACACTTGTAACTGAAGGTTCAGTGTTCTGTGGTTACATCAACCAAAAAGTTAGGAAGGGAAACACAGACAACACAAGGTTTTTAAGAATTTGTCAAACCTCAGGAATGAAAGGGGTATCAGCAACAAGTCCTTGCAAGCTGTAATGCTTGCCATTTTCCCATTTCTACACAATGCCTGCCAGTATAGCAGCCACAGCAGTAGGTGACTCAGACCATGAGAGCTGAGCCTAACTGTAAGCTTGAGTTCAGCAACATCAGTCTTCAATATGTACCTGATCAAGTCCACTGAAGCACAAGCTTCATCTATTTGTTACCCATCTCGTAGTGACAGTTAGGAGAAGCCAACGTACTTTCAAGCACACTGCTTACAACCTGAAGTTCACAGTGAACTGATTTGCATAAAAACAAGTCCAGTTTTCTCCAGGAGAAGGGACTTCAGGGAACAACTGGGCTACAAGAGGAACTGCATTTTTGTCTACTACCTCCAAGTCACTGTTCTACATATACGAGTGCCTCTTATCAAACATCTCTCCCCGTAAGAGTCACGTTCCCTTAAGAGCCTGCACCACGTAGACCTCACACCTTCAAGTGGCTGCAAAGAAGTTGTTATCCTCTCCAACAGCCATAGAAACTTGCTGACAATTGACCTCAGTGCCTCAACAAGAAGAGGTACCCAAGTGTGAGGGGATATCCAGTGGCACAGCCCTGAAAACAAATATTCAGGAAAGAAGTCCACAGTCCGTGTTTCTAGAGGGTGCTGTAACTTCAGTTTTCTTGTTCTAAATGTCTGCTCACTGAGGGTATTAAATCAAGCCTTAGCTCAAGGGTGCACACTATTCATTCTGTAATCAATCACCTGAAAACATTCCAAGCAAAAGGCAAGGTGTAATTTGTAACTAAGGCCAGAAGAAAAGGAAACAAAATCAATATTTGAATGTAACCAAGTATGGGCAAGAGTTTCCAATGCAAGATTACCAACAGAATAAGCACAAACACTTAGAAAACAATTACATAGAAAGCTAAATCATACTGAGAAGATGTATGCACACGGACTACTCTACAAGGAGGCAAAAGCCAAACATGAGAAACAAGAAATCAACAGGAGAGAAGGGGAACCATCTTTGTTTTCTTTTTAAAAAGAAATCACCTTCCTTCAATTTTAAAATGTCTTTAGAACTATATAAAAAGTATACAAAGCCATTGGATATTTCTTCAAAGTATTTTAATAGCGTGAAAAAAAAACAGCTTTAGAAATCTGGAGCCATCCAAAGGAAGCAGTGGCCAAACATTGCTTCAGACAAAGAAACATGTTGTTCAATAGAATACTTTCTTCCCTTTCAAGTGAATTATCTTTGTAACTTTACATGATGAGAACAGTTGAAAATCTGTGATTTCCTCCTTTTTGTGTGTGTTATTTTCCTCATTTCAATTAATTATCTAGAAGCACAATCAACTTAGCAGGGTGCCTCCAAAAATTCCATCTCTGCAGTGCCGTACCACCGAGCACAGAGTTTAACTAGATGATTTTATTAGGGAGCCAATTAACACTCAGATCTCCAAAAAAGCAACTAATCCATCTTTTTATTTAGCCCCCTGTGCAAATTCCACATTGCAAGTATGTAGTCACCCCCTGGCATATATTGTGGATCTCTGACAAGAAAAGGTTTTTGAAGACAAGTAATCCTGGTTTTAAAGAAATATTATTTGCATATTCATGAGAAAGTATCCATCCCATGATCTACTCCTTACCAATAGGTATGGAACAAATTAGAGAAGATGAATTAGAGTACAGCTTCAAATAAGCAACTATGAGTAATGATACTTGAAGTGATAATAGGGCTGAGTTTGCTGCTTATTACAGGATAAACAGACTGAGCTAGTCTCATCAAAAAGAAAGAGCAAAAATGAAAGAGAGTGTTTAAAATGAAAATATTCCCTTTGTTAAAAAAAAAAAAAGGCAAAATCTCTGTACAAAATCACAAAATTTTGTGTGTGTTTTTTTTTTTTTTTTCTTCCCAGTAAGAATCTACAGCTATGAGTTGGTGCTGCATTTCTTTTCTATTTCCTTAAATCCACATTTTCTCCCAAAAACTAGTTTGAATGGAAATTTTTCAATAGGGGTTTTGTGTCTTGCATCTGTATAATTCCTCTCTGACCTAATATGTCTGTACAGGGATTGAACTAAGAGGGTATTAGGTAGCAGAGAATTAAGTTTCCAAGGAGCAGAAATAGAAAAAAAGAAAATCAATTTAGTGGAAACTGAAATAGAGAAATAGAAAAGTAAGGCGTAGTGTGAAAGCACAGGTTTCGAGAGCAGGCATGGTGTGGGGGCTGTTCTACCTATATTAGCTGGGCCTGACATATTGAAAAACATTGAAGGACCGTGTGGTCCAGCCTCCTCACCAATTTGCAGAGGGCCTGGATCTGCTCCTTGCTCCTGTCTTCCCCTTCCTTGTAGCCATGCAGTATCACGTATGCTCAAAGCTGGAGGATGTTCCTATGCTGGCATTTCAATCCTATCTACAGTGATCTTCAACTTTCTCCTTATGCAGACTTCTGTGTAGCACTGATGTTTGCCCAGGCACCTGTGGTGCTGCAAAACACTACAAATGTGTAAAAGGAACCAACTGGGATGGGAAGTGAAAAAAAATGAAATAACTGTATTTAGGCACAAAAGTGCATGAAAAAGTGGAGAAAAAACAAGATGGGTTTTTACAACATAGCATATGGGAAAGTAATTATATTAATAAATTAAAAGAAATGATGGACTCTGTAATAGCTCTGAAAGATTTTCAGTTTCAGTTTTGCACATATGCAAAAGCAGGCTGAAAAACTTTTAAAACTTTCTGAGATGATAAATGGTTTCCAGCTCTAAAATGGCACACTCCAACTTTGCAGTCTCAAAGACATTAGTGAAGGAGAAAGGGGATTTCAGAGTCTAAGTTCAGATTTCATACGATCAGCTTAGCTTAGCTTTAGAACATGTTTGAATTACATGAAGCCAGGCTTTGACTTCAAAGAATAACTCTATCAGCAACCATAACCAACCCAAGAAGTTAGCTGGTGCCCTGTGAAGCCAGTTATCCAGGGCTGATTGTGAATAGAAAGAGATGGGCACTGCTAGAAGACACACTGTCCTACTCTGGTGAAAATGAACGTGCAGGAAGGAATTTACCCCATGTTACCTATTACCAGAAGCCCCAGTGGCCGAGGCAAGACACTTAGACAGTTACTTTCTTCACTCACCAAAAGTTGGCCACCCTGTTTTTGGGATTTGGCCTTGATTTTCTGGAGATTTAAATTTTGACTTCATCATGAAAGAAAAAGCAGCTAAGTTTAGGTCTGCTTTGGTTTTCCCGGAAAATATTTGAGTAGCTTAAATCAGACACAAAGTAGCTTGCAGTATCCATGTCTGGAAAGATTGATGAGGAACAATGTTTTAGCCCTAGCTCTCTGTACAGAACTGGTGCAGAGCTGAGAAAAATAACTAACATGAGATGGAGGAGCAGGGGAGCTAGAAGCACAGCAGCTTTGGGCAGCAACTTCCCTAGCTCTTGCTGCAAGGGGGGACATGGGAGATGGGCAAATACCACTATTTTGTGTCAATTCTCCATTGCTGGAGAATTGCTCCATTGCTCCATCCTGAGAACCCAGTTTTTGGTAATCCCCTCTCCTCTCTCCTCTTACCTCACGATTGTCTTTCTGATAATGTCATGAGCATGACTGCTATGTCTTTGTCTACCTTACGTAAGCTTTATTTAAATTTCACATGTTATTTACTAATGACCTTTACTTTGGAAGACATGTGCTTTTGGTAGCCCAGCTGTGTAAAGACTGACAGCAACCTTCATCAGCAGATAATTTCCAAATGAGAAAAATATCCACGTGGGACCGTTAGAACCACTGAATTGATTTGTGCTTGCACCACAGGTCAGATTTCAAACCATTTTTCTTGAAGACAAACTAGACTGATTTATCCTCAGGGGCCTTGCCCTCCACTTCTTACAAGCCTCAAAACCCAGAAATAGATGATATATGTTCATTTAGTACATCCATATCATGTGAGGGCAATTGATTCAATTACATTATAGCTACTGGAAACAAAGCAGCCATATGCTGAGCTCTCCACCCCCATTAAAGGAAGCTGCACAGCTACAGCTCTGAGCTGGTATCTGGTAATTCCTCGCATGGATGCTGCCTTCTAAACATGCTGAATGGAGAATGTTTTCTGAGCAACAGGAGAAATCTCAGCTCAAAGTTGATTAAAAGAAGTATTTAAACCTCAATAGACAAAGACCTCTCTGGATCTTTGTCTATTCTATCCAGAACTCTTGAGGCTGCAACATAGCAAGGAAAATTTTGTAAGAACAGGGTTTGTGTGTGCCATTGTCTACTTCTTAACACTGGAGGAACAAGAAGGAAATGAAGAACTAAAGCAGTCACCATACTAAGTTATTTCCAGTGCTACAAAATTCTACTGGGAGGCAAATTTAGTCTTAAATCAATAAAGTTCTGCTGGGTGCAGAGAAATGACTGCAGCGTATGCTCCACACACCACTCCAAGGCCACCTGTTTTCATGCCCTCTCTGCTTTCCAGTGGTCTGTTCAATGTGGCAGATGGAAATAGAAAATGCAAATAGATGGCTACAAAATCAGCAGGCTGAGAAAATTCAGCATGGTTTCAGTAAACTCAGGGAAAAAAAAAACAACAATCAAGCCCACTTTATTCTATAAAGGGAACTCTTAGTCAAAGTTTTCATTTGATTGCTGTAACATTTAGTCAAAATCACCATATGAAGCTCCAATTTTCTACTTCTGAGTAAAAACCATGAGGTCCAGAAAAGGCCCACTATTAAAAGTAGCGCTGGGAGTAGGTGTTAGTAGCTTCTAATGAATTAAAAAGGGTGACAGTGGCTTTGGGATTTTTGTGGCTTGTCTGCAAATCAGTTCTGACCATGAAACGCCTTCTAGTTTTACCTCAAGACAGAGCAGTTCACCTCAGAACAGGCAATATTTACTTGTATTTCCCAACACTGAAGACAGGAAATGCCTTAAATGCTGCAAATACTGAGGTTATAAAAGCAGTAAATGTTTACCTGTTGAAGGCACCTGACAAGTTTTACAGTCCTCAGATAAGTGCAGAGTCATATCAACACTTGGGCTTTCCATGTCCTCTCTTTTTCACTGGTTTTACAAGGTGCAGCATGGAAAACAGATCATTTCCGTTTCAAATTGACTCTCCTAAAATGCACTTGTAGAAAGGTGATTCAGGGTCCACCTCATTATTTAGTTTTCTATTTTTTAGTGTTGGAAAGGCTAATCTTTCCATGTACGTTTTGTTCTGTCAGTTTTTTGAAGAGTGGCTCAAAGCATCAAAGCCATAGCTTTGACACTCTTCAAATATTTTAAAAAGAGAAGATCATATGGTCACTTTTCACAGATTGATATAAATCCATGGTGTACAGGATACTCCAGGACACAGTGCTGAAGTAACTTTTTAATACTATATTTCTCCATGATACCTTTCAAGTTTCTGTAGAAATCTTCCTGCCTTGTGTTCCACTGTGAGCTTATTGGCTTGAGTATTTCAATGCTTATTCTTGCACGGGGCTGGGAGAACTGAAATTAAACTCGGCAGTCTGGCTGTTCCACTTGGCTAACCCAGCTTTATGACAACTATGACACCTACTGCCATGAGGAGAGATACAACTTCATTAAAAGTGGGCTGCCGCCTGCCACTGTAACCTGTGGGCATGCAAGACAGGCAAACTTTACCTGTTTTACCTTTTACCAAATGCAGCAAAGTAAAGAGCAGGAGAGAAGAGAGAAACCTGAGATGGGAGAGCAGGGACACTGATGTGGATTCCACAGCCAATGGCCTGGGTGGTGCCCCAGGGGTGAAGCTGCTCAACACCATGGAAAAGAGCTCATCATCAGCCCAACTGTCCTCAGGGAAGTCCCTTCTCAGAAGGGACCCAAGTAGCAGCCAAAAAAAATAACATCACTTAGGTGTGCTAATGATCCTGTTCCTGCTGGTCATGTTGTGAACGTTTAGCCAGCAACCTTTCAGAAAAGGTGCAATAATTTGAGCATCAGGAGCCTTATTAAATATCCACAGTCCAGCTGAGCATGGTTTAGCTGAGTTTTTATTGCAAACCACTGTATATCTTTGTCATTAAAGAGGGCTCCTAATTCATTATTTTGGACACTAACAGAATGCAGAAAGTATCTTAAAATAACATCTTAATTTATATTTCTAAGATCTTGGCACTTCTAATTTTTATTTTATAAGCTCTGTTAATCCTTAATGTCTGCTGCCGCATGGCAGCACAGCTACACCGTCAGCTATTGTTGCAAGTCTTTCATCTTTGATCCTTTTAATTGGTCAAACAATTAATTTAGTACAATTTCTTTGAGTCAAAAGTATTCCAGCTTTTACTGTTCCTTCTTTAGGGTAGTTTTCTTAGAGGGTAGTTTTCTTAACAGGGGTAGTATTCTTAATAATGTTCCATCTAGAACAGAAACCAAAATACCTCTTTCAATACATATATCAAACTAAGTTTTCTCTCCATGGCAAAATTTTAGAGGACAATCAGTCTTTCCCCTCAGGATATCAGTATTTCACATATGGGAGCACAAGGGTAGCAAAATAATAATTTGTAACATTACCAAATTATTTCTCAGTTGATAATACATTTGGTGTTTGGACCAAAATCAAAGAAATCCACAAAGAAATAAAAATAAGCTGGTTAGAGGGAAAAGGAAGAATAATCTATTCTGATTCCTCATCATTTACCTCACTCTACTGCTCAAAACCATGTTACTTATGATTGATACACACATCATGTTTTCCTGTGTTGCAGGAGTTTTGAAAAATGGACATCCTCTGTAGGTGTCAAATATACAGTCACCATATAGCAGGCTTGCAATGATTCATGGAATATTGTAAATAATTGCATATATATAGGTTTATTTCTTTCAAGTTTTGAAATCTATTAAGATGTTCTGGAGCCAGTTTTAATTGTAAACCAGACTATAAACATTTTCAGTGAGTCAAGCTGAGCTGAGCTTGAGCACTCTGTCAGAATCTGAATTTGCTCTTTCTTCCACAAGCCTCTTGTTCTGTGACACAACAGGAGCTGCCAGCCTCAGGTGTTTTCTGTCTTACGTGTAGCCTTCATTAGGATTTGCTCACAGGTCTCCAGAAAGGCGAAAAGGAAGGAACTTGAGGAAATGCCATGTGTTACACTATTGAAGTTGGAAACACATACTCCGTAACAACTACCCTCTGAGCTCAGGCAGCTCGGCTTCCCACTGGTGAACTTTCATTAAACACTGTACTCCTCCTGTCTGCAAGGCAGCAAGACAGTTGCCAAGGAATTTGCTACCAAAACAAACCAATGAACCATATATTGTATTATCCTCCTTTTATACTAGTTAATGTTAAATGCTTTCTTAGGAAAGCATAAACAGTGATCTTGATTTAGCAAAATAACATGTGCTCTTGCCTTAAATGTGCTTATGACCCCTTGGCATCAGCCTTCATTACAAGAAAATCACAGCTTCAGTAGCACCTAAAACTGCTGTTTAACACTGCAATTCTATGTTACATTTCAGCTTATTTTTACTCTGCATGCAAAATGTTTCAGGACCTTAACCCTATGCTAAAACTAAGTAGGAATTCAAGTGCTAATCAGGGTTAAATAGATCACATAATTAAGTGCATTGATCAATCAGGTTATGTTGATATTGCCAAATAAAAGAAGGCCAAGAACAAATCACAGGCCTGAAGGCCAGAGAGTTGCTCTTTCCATGGCAGGTTTGTCTTGGAAACAAATAGTTGAAATAGTTTGAAACAGAGCCAGGGAGTGAACTATCTCACAACACTGCAGGACAAGGCTCTCTCACTCTATGAGCTTCTATGCAAAGTAGCTTTGGGATTACATATCTGAGTTTTCTTCGCAATTTTCTACTCAGATAATTCCCCAGATTTCACTTTAGTTATTTCTGCCTGTACCACTGCACACCCCCAGTAAGGGGATGCACCTCTGCAAGGCATCAATAATATTCTCACTTATGTTGTCCTAAATCACAGGGAGATCTTGGGGGGAAGGGGATCAAAATAATGCTGTTTGTATATCCTGGGAATGTAAGGCTTCTTGACTCTACTGCTGATGTACTCATATTTGCTATTCTACCTCTTCCATCAGCATCTAGGACCACTGCATTTGACCCTACCTATATTATGGAAATGCCAGTCATATAATTTGATTTGTTGTGAGACAATAAAACAGACTTATGCCAAACTTTCCTTGGGAACAAGAGTGATCCGGAATGCTTTTAACTGGACCTTCATAAAAGTATGACACTTAGAAACTTGCATTTACCTCACTAATTTGACCAACCAAAGTCACCTCAAGTCACAGTCTTCATCTCAATGGTCACAAACTTTGTACGTTAGTTTGAATCTCCAGAAATATTTCCTTCATTAATGATTTTTATTTTGTCACAGTCAGGATGCTACTGCAAAAGGCTTCACTATGAAATGCTGGATATTAAAGCAACCATCATTCTTGAAGCCAGGCTCCAACTGTTTGAGCTCAAAAGGTTTGTCTTTAAATTTTCTGTATTTACTATTAAATTTCTGACTGCTGCAATCTGTGGATGAAACAACAGCTAGATAGCTACACTGAAAAGAAGCAATGGCAGAAGGAAGTACTTTCTGTATCTCTAAGTGCAGTGTTTATTTTCTCCATGTACATTTCTAGTTTATAAGCTGAAGAATTGTTTGTCAGCCACAGCCTGATTTCTTTTCTTAAAGTGATATGAGTACTTCGTATAATGCAGATTCATCAGGATCCTTTTACTTGTTATTTCATGAAGAGATCAGGTATCAAATGCAAATGAAGAAAAATAAAAGGAAAATTTAAAGCAGATCATTCAAAATGATAGCAGGAGCATTGCAAAAAAGTTTTCGTTCTATTAGTATAAATCTGAAAGGGATCCCCTTCTTCAAATCAGTGAACTCACAGATCATTTTTCCACAGCAGCACTCTAAACAGCATTTTCTTATCAGTACTTTTGCTGGTTCTGCTGAATGAGAGAAACACAAGGCTGAGCTATGGAGTGAAGTATCATTTACTATTTGTCATTTAAACACGCAGATGTCTATTGGAAAAAGACTGGAACATGTAGGAGAAAGAAGATTTAATTAAATATTACATTTCAGAGGCTCTTTCAGCCCATACCTCAACAATTCCTTGCTACTCAGTCACTTATTTTTAGATCTAAATTTCTCTCCATCACACATGAACCTGCTATCTAATTTATAAGGCTCTCCATCAAAACCTCCAATTCTTAACTAAGAGGTAACAGAAAGCATCAAACATCTTCACTAAAGTCCTGCCAGACAGTCTTAAGTTCCATCATGTCTAGTATTCTGCCTCCTTATTCTATTCCCTTCTCTTCTTCACATCCTTACTGTAATTTTGCATCTATCATGGTACAGAGCCTGAGCAATGTATCTAGCTAAATTGAAAAAAAGGGAAAAATAAATACTCATGACTCCATATTTGATAACATAGAGTGTAGAAATCCCCTGGCAGAAGTGATCCCCTTGACCCAGAGCTGCTCAGCAGCAGCCACGTTGGACACTTCAGTATATATGGGAAAAGAGCAAGAACCCTACACAGCAGCACTGCCCAGACTGCATTTGGCCAGGAACGGGCCCAAAAGTGATGCTTCTATGGGTGACAGCTCTGCATTCAGCATCTCATCCATCCCAGCCAGCTGTGAGACCCATAGTTCTCTTCCTCAGGAGCAGCTCCCAGTTTCTGCTGTTCTTTTGGGGTACTCTTTGGGAAGGGCAAGGAACTCTCACTCCCTTCCCATCAATACAGCTGCTTTCCACCTACTGCAAAAAAAAGGCAAACATGCAGCTCCATGGGGGCACAGTGTAGCAATTCCTCTTGCTAAATTAGCTAGAGATCTTACTTTCCTGCATATTACAGTTGCACCAAGATGTCACCAGACTGGAAACTGCTGTAGTAAAACATGCTTCTCTGGTGCACCCCCTGGGGAAATTTTAAAGCCCTTGGAGTAGTGCCAGTGCTCTGACAGAAGATGACAATTGCGTCTTTGCTTCACGTGAACCGGGAGCTATATACTAGGTGGTGTGATCCAGAGTTGATAATTATGGTCTTAAATCTAATGCTATGGCCAGCGTGCATGTAGAATATTTAATGCCAGTAACAAAAATAGAAAGGCAAGCACTTCTTATGAAAGTCAAGGCATGTGCATCCTATTTGGCAATTCTAATATCTTTCCCCACTGGATCTGTTTTCATCCCTCGGAGCTCTTTAAAATAACACAGGAATACCCATTATAATATTGTAAATAGCATTGCTCAGCCTGCTTTTCAACACAGGGAATAAAAGCCCCCCTTGTAAAAACGGCTTCTTATCACTGTATTTTCTTTGTGACTTTCCACTCATTACAGTTATCTTTAGATAGGGAAAAGGTATTCACTGTTGTAAAATCAATGAAGCTCTTAAGCAATGGCATCATCTTCTACATCCTTTACACGTTCTGCAAAAAATATGTGAGCTTTCCTTGCTTGCTTCAGCTGGCAGACCCTGACTCAACCCTTCATGCTGAATGTCAGCAACATAGCTGCAAACAAAAGGGACTTTCAAAACAGCCATTTCTGAAGGAATTATCTTCTTTATGCAACAAAGTTAATTGCAGGCTGGTCAGTGGCTCTAGCAGGTGCAGTGTAGGGACACACTTTTATTCATTCATCTGCTGGGCAAGCTGAAAAGTCACCAGAAACTTCAGTTTCCTCACTAATGTGATGAGGAGAAACCACTTACACTTGATTAGAAACAAACAAAAATATTTCACTTCATTTTCTGATTTTTTTTTTTCCTAGGTACTTTTTCCTGGACAATCTTCTCTGTTAACAACAAATTTCAAACATAAAGGGTGAGCGGAAAACACAATCTATTTGAGTCCTTTATTTTTCTCTCACCTCACGAACTGTTTGCCCAGCTGCACCAGCATCTCCCCCCTATCTCTGCAATCTGAACCTGCAGAACAACAAAATCTTCCCTTTGGCATTGTATGGGAATGCACAACACATCTCCATGCTGAAGGGACAATTGGTAAAACTAGAGCAAAGCTCTGTGGGCAACTTTCTGTGCAACCCCTTTCAGCGGGCTCCACCTCCAGTCTAGGCAGTGTCACTGGTTCGGAAATGCAGGGCCAGGACACCAGTGGCCCTGTGTATTTAGGGAAATGAAAGGGATAGTGGCTGCCTCTCTTTTCTCACCCCAGGTGCACGCTGCCTCTGACTTCAGTGCTAAATAGGATGTGGAGGTGGAAGAAAGGGCAGGGCAGGGAGGGAGAGGGAGAAGAATTACTATGATTTTTATCACTGTAATTAGCTGTGGGGCCTTTTTACTACCCAAAATTTCAGAGATTGTGTCATGCTTCTAGCAGTGCTGTCAGTTCCTCTTAGTTTTGTTTAAGAGGAAACTCAGTATCTGCAGATGTGCTCTGTATCAGCATCAGCTGATGTACTTTCTGTTTGAGTCTGCATCCTGCCCTAAACAGTAGAAATGAGCTCAGTGCTTCCCCACTCCCCAGCTTTTACTATAAGGCAGTGGGAATAAAACTGTAATGTTCTCCTGCACTGCTTCCCATGGTTGCAAGGCTGAATAGGCAGTGGCGTTAAATACAGCTGAGAAAAAAAATGTAAATAAAGTACCAGTTTTCTGCCCTCACTGCGGCCTTCCAGTACTTGAGGGGAGCTTACAAGTAGGAGGGACGCTGACATTTTACGTGATCTGATAGTGATAGGACAGGGAGGAATGGCTTTAAAGAAAAAAGAGGGAAATTTAGGTTAGGAGTTAGGCAGAAATTCTTTACTTCAGAGGGCGGTGAGGCACTGGCACAGGCTGTCTAGAGAAGCTGGAAGCTGTGGATACCCTATCCCTGGAGGTATTCAAGGCTGGGTTGAATGGGCCCTGGGCAGCATGAGTTGATGGAGTGGAACTAGATTACCTTCAAGGGCCTTCCAGCCCAAGCCGTTCTATGATTCTATGATAAACAAGGGCAGAAAGCTCCAGCAGGCAGCAGGGCACTGGCAGGCTCCTCTGCTTATCTGAGAAGTATCTCCATCCCTAACTTCTCAGTGACAATATACTGGGAGATGCAGGATCTGGGAGTTGGAAGCTGAAAGCAGTGCTCACTGCGTTAGCATTTGAATAAAGCCCAAACTTTGATTATCACATCAAACAGTTGATTAAATGCAGTCACTTGAAACTTGGAATTATGTGCTGTGCTGGACACTGTTTAAGCCAAGAAGCATAAAAGGTTATTGCACCTCAAATCTTCGTCCTGTGCGTATGCTGTTGTGAAGCCATTTATAAAGATAACAGGAATGACATATTTGAACAGAGCAAGTGTTATGTACGACTGCAAATGTTGTTGACTCTCTCTGGGTCATTGGAGATTAACAGTTTGGAAACTGCAGACATGTGGAAGATATGGTATATGTTATATGGAGTCAGAGAACAAGCCTGCTCTTGTAAGATTTCAAACTCAATTATGCAGACACAAGAAGTTTAGATAAACTTTCCAGATTATATCAAATGAACTTTTGGTTGCTTATCTGAACTGACCCTCTGAAGACATTTGGGATTATTCTGAATGCTGTTGTTGTTGCTGGAAAAAACCGCAAGTTAAGAATTTAGTTTTAACTTTTGCATTTCTGAAGCCTGGTATGTACAGGATGAGAGAGCTTCTCTATGCCTATTTTCACAAACATTTCAGTATATCTCACTGTCTGCAGTGAATGGCTGCTCTCAGTGCAAGCAAGACACGATCTGATCCTTAAAAGTTTTGTGAATTTAATTTTGAAAGATTTTCTTGCTCTTTTAGGAGAACATATAAAAAGAAAACCCTGAAGATTTCAACAGGGGGACCACAGGACTCGCTCTGTGTTTGTGTTGATTTTTGTCCCATATAGCTCAGGAAGTTCACACAGCTATGTGCTATAAGTGAATAGCATCTGGTCACTTGTGGGAGAAAAAAAAAAAAAAAAAAAAAAAAAACAAGAAAAAAAACCAACGGACTTTTCATTCACAGACTCCTCTCCCTAGCCAGATCTGCCACCACGTTATACCACAGCTGTCGAACCATGCTTAGAGGTGGGACTTTTCATGGCAGTTGGGGTTGAGGGGTGACTGCTGGATTCCCTCTTTCTCCAGGACACTTTCCCTGCTCTGAATGGCCAGCCCTGCATGAGTGGGAGGGTTTGGGGGACTGAAGGCAGTGGTGGCCATAGTCACCCCTCAGTTGGACACTAAAGCATACTGCAAGCTCAGGGCTGCAAGGAGAGCGGGGAGTGGGCAATGTGGAATTGTCAGAGAGAATGCCAGAGGAAGAATAGTGCATGAACAGCTAGCAGACATACATCCTCTTTGCCTTCTTTTAGAAATAAAAGGTTTCAGAATTGTCGTTGCTGTGGCTGTGCTGCACTGAAGCATGGGGTCTCAACATGGCATAGCCCTGCAGCTCCTGTGAAGCTCTGCAGTCTGGGTACAAAATTCCTGAAGAGCTCAGCTACTTACTAATTGGGAAGTAGAAGACCTACTACCCTACTATCAGAAGTTTTTTAATACTTAGTCAGGGATTTATAGCCTTACACCATACAAGATATTGCTCAGCTTTACCTCTCAGCAAGATTCACTACAGCCATGTCTTAGCTGGATGGCCAGGCTGCTTGCTCTCCTTCTAAATGGTAAAAACAGCTGCTCAACTGTACTGAGGTTTTTCTTTATAGGACACCAAAAAGTAAATAACTGAATTACGTATATAAATACCATGCAACACAGTAAGCTATCTAAAGAACATATGGCTGAATTTACCATACCAGTGTTAATATCCATTTAAAAACAACACCAAATTTCACAGGGAAGCCCCTATATGTTAATACATGCTAATGCTCATTTATACAGTGACTCTCTATCAGGTGGTCACTAATTATCAGCATGACTGCTGCTCTTGTGGCTGTCTACAATATCAAATTAACATGACTTAGTTATCATGCTTGAAATATAGACTGGAAGTGCAAATAGGCATTGGGAAAGTCACGACTTATTTAAAACCTCCTACTTAACCACAAGAACAATCTTTTGGTTTCCAGAAACCAATGCCTTGTAGACGTTTACTTGCCCTTGATATCAGAAGAAGTCTTGGGAAATAAATATTTGCATTTCAGCACCTAAAAAGTTGAGTAGAGTCATACTCCATTTCAGGCATGTATCTCAACATTCTGCAGTGTGCTAATGTCACCATACTCAGTGTTCACAGTTCACAGATCTAGATGTCAACAAATAAACCTAAAGCTTATATATAATGCTGCCTTATTTATAGCAACCAGGGGTACACAGAAAATCCCATCTGACAACTGTAATTACACCTGACACTAATTTGAATAAAAATTACACCTTATCACTGCTGTACCATTGGCTACTTGACAGAATTAAAATAAAATAAAACAAAATAAAATACAATTTTTTTTTCTCAAGACGAAGGGGAAAAAAAGCAGTCGCAGAGCAGAATACAGTTTGTTTCTGTGGACTCAGTTACTGAAGTTTAACAAGTCCTCACACATAAGCAACGTGTGTCCACTCAGCTTGTGCCAGGTAGTCCTTCCTGAGGAAAAGCTTCCCAGCACAGCAGGGCAAAACTGTGCTTACAGAGCTGCAGACAACTCTGCACATTAGGAAAGGAGGCTGCTGGTGAAAGAGGATCTCCCAGGCAGCTACCACTTGTACTTCCCTAATAGCCATACAGGTAGGGTGTGGGGTTGGGTAATATTGGTATGCTTAAGAATGTAAATTCCCTCCTTGACTTGTGACTGCAATGAGAAATTCCCACCAGTACCACAAGCTGAGAATCATTCGTTTGTGAACAGCCATTAAGTCACTGTCCAGGCAACTAAAAGAATCAGAACAGTTCCCAGAAATTTGCAGTAACTGTATTTGTTTTGATGGTAAAATATACAAAATGGGATTAATTCCCACTAACAGATTTGAGCTGCTCTGTCAAAATCCTGATACTGGAGAAGGATCAGAAATGGAAACATCAAGATTGTCATTGCCTCTCAAGGAAAAAAAGCAGGTGCTGTCGCAGGGTGGATGAGAGTGGTTGTCCGTGAGGAGGAGAAATGACTGTGTGGGTCTCACCCCCTAAACTGTTGGGATATCCTGAAAGCAGTGAGAACCTTCCCCCTCATTTACCCAGACAGAAGGTCTCCGGAGGTTTCAAAATCTGTGTCAGGGGGATATAGCAGAGATGTAATGGTTGGCTGAAGGATATTTTGCTATTTTAATCCCCTTGCATTGTTGTTGCCTCTCTGGGGTGACCTCAGCCAGAATAGCCATATAAACAGCCCTCCTTCCAGCCCCTCTTCCTGATTACCAAAGAGCAAATGTATTCTTAAGAGACTACCCCTTTCTCCCTCTCACCCTCCCTCAGCCCTGCACTGAGCATGCTTCAGCTAAAACACAGGCTGTCACCAGGGAGCACCCTGCTGGAGGCCATAAAAGGACACAGCCCTTCTGCCTGCAAATTATCTTTCCCCTTCAACACTTTGTGTTTTTCCCAGCTGCCCTGCTCCACACACCATCTCCTTCCTTAGGCTCTTAATTCAGTTTTGCTCCTGCTAATGGACTGGCTCAGCTGGCAATGTGCAGGCACAGGGTGGGAATCTCTGCTTGTAGGAAACAAAGGATGGGAGTGCATCTCTGCTTTCCTTCCCCAAGCGAGCATTGGGTAGGTTGTGGATGATATTGATTTCAAGCCCTGGAAAGGAGCAGAGAAAACTTCCTCTCTCTTCCTTTGGGAAGCCTTATAAACAAAAACTTTGCAGAAAAGAACCTTCTTTAACTTCTTTAATTGGCTTTAAGGGCACCTGCGTGCAGCCTTTGAATGATGGCATTTCTCAGCAAGAAGTTTTACATTTAGGAAATCCTACTGAAGCACAGTATCTACTCAGGATCTACCAGGAGCAATGGGAAGGCCATATGGTACAGAACTCTCACAACAATGGCTACCTGATATCAAAGTTGGGTCTTCAGGGGCAGAAAATACAGGATGACATAAAGCATCCAGCCTGTTCTCAGGTAGTAATCAGCAACTGGTAACTTGCAGGCTCAAGAAGCCAGATGGATGAGGGCTAGCTTACCCTGAGGATAGCTAGACAGTTATCTGAGCTTCCCAAGCCACAGGCTTCTCAGGTTTGTCTTTACTATGCTGTAGCCATTGCTCCATGCAATGTCAAGCTGTGCACTGCCTTTAAGAGCCTTACCGGAGCAGAAATGACATGGAAATCTGCAAGCCAAAGGCACCTGCTGACTTAGGAGACCAGCCAAAAAAAGAATGCCAGGAAGTGCCTTATTTTCTGACAATAGCAGGTTCTAAGGCACTTAGCATTTTTAAGAGCTTCCAATTAACTCAGGGGTGGCTGACAGTGAAACTATAATGCAGGGATCTGAGCCACTTTGCATGAACGTGAACATGCTACGGTTGAAAAGCAAGCAGTAGAGGAAAAAGGAGAGACCAAAGAGCTCAAAACTGTCCTAAGGCTGAAGAGCTCACACTTTCTAGCATGACTGTCAACCTTGCTGAGTGCTACATGCACTATTGGGCCCAAGTGCCCAAAACCATCCTTCTGTGTTGCACTCATTGGCTTGGATGGGAAAGACTCCAGCTCACAGACACCTCAGCATGCAGATGCTGAGCATCTATTTGTGTTTGGATGGGCTCAGGGGCCAGCAAGCACCTGCTTTGTGGAGAGCCCACATTAAGGGGACACCTCGACCCCTTGGATTGGTGACAGGGCCTACTCCAAGCTTTGTTGGCACTGACGAGTATCTCATAATAAAGGCAAAGGAAAATACGCCAAATCAAAGGCAGATTCCACAAGAAGTAGAACATGAATTTGCAAACATTGCAGAGAACACCAACAACCAAATCTGTGCCCAGCATTGGGAAGGAGAAGAAGATATAAAGCAAATCAAGTGAGAAAGGTCTATCTGCTGGCAAAACAAGACCATCCTTTGGATCAAACCAGGCAGAGACTTACTTGTTTTGAAGGAGGCACTTACCTCTTGCTGTTTTTTTCACTGTGAAGAAAAAGCATTACTCAAAGACTCTGACACAAAAGAGGAGACTGAGTATACCTATTCTCTCCAGCTATCATATGTGCAATGTATTTAATGGCCTACATTTAGTAGATACATATTTTTAGCAGTAAAGATTAAACTCTCATTATCAGCCATCTAAGTGGTTGGTAGAAAACAACGTGAAGCAATGCAGAAAACTGAGCTGGACTCATATACGCATTTAACATTGCTGTGGAACAACACTGATAAAGGCTGCTTGTCACCTCTTTTGCTCAGCGAAAAATGAAAAGCAAAACCGCCGTCAGTGTTGGAACCGGTGTCAGAGTTACTAGGGACACACACAGACAAATAGAGACAGGCAGAACAAAACCAATTAACGTGAGAGCGAGCACTGACCACACCAAAAGTGGCAGTGTTTCCCTCTGGTTGGAAATAAACAGATATGAAAGGCAATAATATTAGCAGGACTTTAGAGGAGGCTCCCCCTCCCCAGCAGACACAAGGAACAGCTGTATCCCCTCAAGATGTTATTTCACCTCAAATATCTCAGACAGGTTAAACCATAGCAAATTTAGATAGCTGAGCCCCACAACATGATGATAGGCTCAAATTTGGTAGGTATGAATTCGAGCAGTGAAGTATAAGTTCAGATGCCCGTATCCAGAACTAATCCACTTATCTCTACCTGACCACAGTGATGCTGCTACTCGGTGGGACTCAATAAATTACAGGCACTTCAGGGATTATTTGAGCATCGCCATACATATTTGAAGTACAGTTTTATGATATGTTCAGGCTGATGAGCTGTTCTTATTTCTGACTGTACCTTTACAAAGTCCTCTCTTTGATCAAACCGAGCCTGTTTACTGTATTACACAGAAATTCATATTGCACTGGCACATTTGGTTATAATCCGGGCACAGAAAGAAACTAGTCTGTTCTGGGCTCCCAAACCCGAACCACTTGCTCAGGGAAAGTGGTGGGGCTGCCCCGGACTTTGCTCCCCATCTCAACACAGTCCTTTTGAGCTGTGAGGGACTGCTGCACCCTCAGCCCACAGTAGCCCCGTGCCTGAGGCTGTGCCTATCCCTGCCAACACAGCTGGTACTGCTGCAGCTGCATCTCATTCTGGTGGGGAGGAGAAGGAAGAGATAGCGAGAAATAATCTCAGTGATTATATGAGACAGAGAATACATTCCCTTAAATAACCTCCTCCGCCTGCTGAAGTTATCAGAGCATGCCTTTCTAATGCTGGCTAATGCCAGGTTAAGTTCAGTAGTTCACAGCTGTGTATTTTGTTAGAGATTTGTCCCTAATTGAACAGCAAGCTGGGGGACTGCAGCTACATGTAATATCTGCTAGGAAAACACATCCATCTCAAATGGCATTTTTCAAAGAGACACAGACAATCTTGTTAAAAGTATGAGCCCTAATGGCCATTTGCACCACCATCCACCAGCAGCAGGTATGGCAGGAAAGGGAACAGCTGCTTAGTTGCTTCTGTGATCTATTTTGTCTAGATGTTTGCATGTTTGGGAGAGTGGTTTGGCCCTTTGCTGTTCTCAGATGAATCACTCTGCTAATGGACTAGCAAGTGCATGGATAACATTATCAGTGATGCAGACCATGGTTCCTATATTGCCTTAATACGCCTCTAAACCAATCTGGTAAATTACTTCCATTATAGGATTTAGATAGTATCCCATTACAGATCAAGCTTTTGGTTAAACGTCATTTCTTTGAAAGATGTATTTGGTGTCAAGGTCCACTTGATAGTTTCAGAAGAGAATGAGCAGAGTCTGATATTTCCTTTATTATGACTCCAAGGAGCACTGCAGGAGTGGTGCTAGGAAAGCTGGGAGAATGGGTAAGAAGAGCTCCTACCATCAACAGAGGAGGGCCAGCAGATCGCTTTGCTCTAAGCTCTATCCCCTGTGTACAGTAAGCATGCACGTCTCCTGGTCACACACTGAAAATTCTTCTAAGCTGTATTGAGTAGCTCTAAAGTTAAAGGGACTATATACTGTTAAATTATTATACTAGGAAAATACATCCCGTATATGAGCCGCTGTTAAAGAAACTGCCTTTTCTGTCCGTTTCCAGTGGTTTAGTCTTGGCACTTCAGTGAAACTACAGAACCCATCCCAGCTGTCAAAGTGCAGCCAGTCTGATGCATATATTATTACATAGTTCTGTTCTTTGCTCTGAAAGCAGATCTAAATAAAATAATTTTCCACTTGCATTTGAAAAAAACCACCCTAGAAGGAACAAGTCATGAAAATGATTCTATTTGTTTCAGAAAATATAAATGTTCCTTCTCTTTCTTTTTTCTTAAACAAAATGAAAACATTTGTGTCCAGTCTGTGCTTCATTCCAGCACTTCTATTAAACATTTTTACTCTGTACTTAATAAAAAGAGACATTTCATTTTAGCAAAGTCCTGGCTTATTAAAATTAAAGTGATGTGGAATATTAGTGGGACTTGCCAGTATTAAATATCTTTATATGATAATTTATTCCATATTTAGTGCTCAGTGCCTGCAGTGTTTAATGCAGCTAAAGCATATGGTGCTGTTTTATTCAAATGTTAAACTGTGTGATCATTAAAAATATATGGAAATGTAAACATTGTGTCAGAGTTCAGTGTCTCAGAAAGAGCTGTTAATCTGGCAAACAGTTTCATTGTAACAAGAAGCTCAATCAATTAATGATTTTGTTTCCTTATGTATTTACTTGTCACGATATATCCATTTAGGGTAATTAATTTTATTATGTTTCAATTTTCTATATATTTACATTTCTACATTCTTATAAAGGAACATTTCACTTTTATTTTGATTTGATAAGAAACAAAGACTGGCAAAATCTGTTTAACTGCTAAGCTGGGAGCTCAGATCAATCTCCATTTTCACTTGAGGATTGAAAGCAAAAAGCTTCTGGCTCTACAGCAGCTTTGTCAGTCTTGGCAATTTGCATTATGTTACCCATGATAGTATGCACAAGGATCCATTGCCACAAATGCAATTTAAGAAAATACTTTCAGTTCTTTTTCTCCTTCTCAGTATTTTCAGGCAACTGGAATGACTTCATTGCTGTAGAAAGATTACTTATTGACTGTATTTAACTGAATAATAATTTTTTTTTTAAATCCTGAGGGGTACTAAATAAGTTGAGTTTCTAAGAGAAACTTCTCAGGACTTTTCATGGAAAGGCAGAAAGTAAAGGGATTTTGATGGATGGTGATGGACACACTGCTTTTGATACAGCCTTTGCCGAGCAGAGGAGCAGAAAAAGCCAGGGTGGGTGTTCTCAGAGCACTTTGCACAGTGCCCTGTGTGCTCATTACTGCCTGCACCACTGCTAGGCACAGCCTGGCCACTGAGCCTCTGAAAGCTTAGTGATGGTTTTAGAATAATGTCATAATTTTTCAGTTATGGTTTTGCAGACAGCTGTAGGCATTTTGGCTGGTTGCTGTACCAGTGTACAGGGCTGGGTATTTTTCACTGTTAGGCAAAGCAGTCTCCATCTCTCCTGAGGTCGGGGTTTCACCTCGAGAGCCTGATGATTCAGAACATGATGGACACAAGTCCTACCTGATGCTCAGTATGTCTGTCTCCCCACTTTTAACACTCTACACCCTTCAACTATTTCATTTTGAAGTCCCACACTTTAATGATTGTAGGTATCTCCCTCTAAATCTGAATTCCATTTTCTTACTGCTTGCTTGTCCACACAGTTCCTGCAGCTCAGCCCGACTGCTGGCAACAAAGGCAGAATGCTCCAAATACCACTGCTCCTCAAACAGCGTGATTGCAGAAAATGGACAAGCCTTACCCATTGTCTTTGGGCAGAAGGACACCAATGGTGGTACAATGACGGTTTTTCTTCAAGGCACAGGGTGAACCATGTACCAATTTGCAACTTAGCCAGTGCTTGCAAAGCTAGCTGGCATTTCCATGTAACCATAGAAGCTCTCCACCCACAGACAAGAGTCCTATCCCTGAAAAGAAAAGAAAAGCCCATGCGCAAGTAGATGGTGAAATCTGTATGGCTTTTTCAGTGAGTAACAGAGATTCGTCTTTGATACAAACAGAAAACTTGATATTGAGGTGGTTGAGTGAAAGTCTAAAACTGAACATGAGGTACAAACAACTTACAACTCAGTATTAACTTCCCTTTGTGGGAGAGGTACAGATATCCAACTAACTTTCTAGCTTTAAAGTCTCTGACACTTGGGATGTGATGCCCTGTTCTGTTGTCAGTTATTTCTCCTCAAGCCTATGCAAATTCAGTATGAAAATGTCTTATAGCTATTTAATATCCGCCATCCATTACCCCTGCCTCCATGATTGATGTTTATTGCATATCCGGTTAGTAGTGCTGGCAGCTGGGAGATCTGGTATCTATAGCTGATGTTCCTATCTTTGTTGAGTTAACTTCATCTCTTCTTCACTTAATCACGGTCATCATCTTCAATTGAGCTACTTATAGTGACACTTACTACACCTGTTACACCCCGTACAACAAAGCTTGAATTATTTTCAGGGGACACTGCAATATGTGAATTAATAGCTACCATGTCTAACCTAAAGAATGTGGCAAATACAATCACAAGAGTTGAATGTCACAGTCCAAGTTTTTTTTTTTTTCCACACAGTCAGCAGTGTGCTGCTGCAGATAAGCAAAACATTTGCTGCCTATACTGAAAAAAATGTGCCTCACCCACCTTGTTGGAGAAATGGAGGTGATTCAATTTCCACGGCACTGCATTCTCATGGCCTGATCCAAGGTCTGGTACTGATGACTGGGAGTTTTCTTAGGGTTCTCCAAGCTCAGTGACTGCTGAAGCTGTTGGAAAACAAGTAACAAAGTTGACTTGGAGAAAGCCACAAATTCTATGTTATTCCACAATTTTCCTTCTTGATATCTTCACAAGGTATCCAGTGGTGCTCCCAAGAAAAATCAGGATGCTGACTGAATACATGTAAAGGAACCAATTAAGAAACATGAAAGCCTTCTATGAAGTTTCTTTTGTGTAGAATTAAACTTCAGCCAGAACTATACTACAAGGTTGATAATGGTTAAATAGAATTTCAGCCATTAGCACAAAAATTCCTAAGAAGAACTACAGGAAATCTTACAAGTTTTAGATATGTTATGGATAGTGGCATCCTAACATTTGAAACAGAAATCAAATGTTGGGAATTCACGCATCTCTTGGCATCACTGCATTTATTTGAGATGAGCTGCGGGGAAAAAGTAGTTGTAGAAAGACTCCAGGTCCTCTAAATCCTCGTGACTTTTGGTTGCTGATCCTTTTCTATCCCTGATCACATGTAACAAAATGATCAGATGCACAGAGTTCACAACTGATCTTAATATTACAACGACCATTTATTATTGGGGTTGAGCTCCAACCAGGTGCTGACAGCTGGCGATTCATAACTCCCTACCAAAAAGGAAGTCTCTGAGATGAGCTGTGATGGCGAGGAGATGCTCTCACCTCACCCAGGCATTTAGCAGTCCTGAAGCAAATGTACTCTGTAGTCCTTCGTTTCCCTTACAGTCCTCAGTCCTCTCAGTACAGTATGTTTTCAGAGGACTTGGTGTATAGAAGGTGAATATACATCACTGAAAGGAACTTAATTTCACAGTTACTTTCTTGCCTTCGTAATACTAAATTCTGAGGCAATTTTGGCCTGTTGTAATACTGTAGCAAGCATAACTTAATTATTTGGCCAATTATAGTATCAGGGAATGTAACAACCATTACGCGAATGGGTGTTGAATCAGCACATTTTCCACTCTGCAGTAACCAACAGGAAGAGAGAGGAAAATGTATTAACTGAGCAAAATCTAATAAACATAATGCTACCTACAGATATGTGCTATTTAATCCCATGAAAGGATTTTATGCTTCTGTTCACATGGTAATACCAGATACCATCTTACTGAAGAAAATGATTACATCAATATATGAGTCCAACATCGGGAAAACATTTCCTTTTAATGTCTGTATACAAACATCTTCCTTGGTGATTTTCAAATGCTGGGGGAAATAATATCTGGGTGCTGACACACTTAAGGCTAGATCCAAGAGGAAAATGCTGCCACTGACTTCAGTCTGAGCTGCCCAGATAATTTTGGGAACTTCTATAGGACACAGCACATCATCCGTCTTTGTAGACTTCCATCAGCAGGGCTTACAGCTGGAGTGGGATGCTAGCAGCCACTGCGACACAGAGAATGAGGATCTTGTTTCATGAGTTTAATTAAAATGTATCTGCCACACTTGTTCTGCTGCTGTGGACAAGTCCAAGAGTTGATAACATGCCAAAAAAAATTCAGATGTTTCAATCCAGAAAAGCAAGAATAATGAATTAGTTAGAAACTGTGCTGGAAAACAAGAGGAGCGTAAAATAACAGACATGGATTAATTTTCCTCCATACCCCTCATTTTTTTTCTGTGTAGAGCAGGCAAGGAGATAGTTAAGTTTGTAGAAAATAAGCTAATTTTAAAGTAAATAATAAATTTATCAGAATCACTGGGGCTTCAGCTCAAGTGGCAAATATCTGTACTGAATCTGAAGTTATACGGTGCTCCACAAGTGTGAAAAACCCTTACATTATTATTAGTTGTTTCAGCTACATGTGATATCGATTATGTTAATAACGAGGATAACATTTTGAAGAGGTATTGTTTGATTTTCTTACAGTGATTAGTACATTGATTGTGATTGGCTATGCAATTACAGAGTTATTAAGGTGGCATTTGATTTTTAACAGGGCATTTCATAAGTCAATGACAATTTAAGATATCATTTGGCCCAATTTTGAACATTCACACTTGTAAAGTAAACATTTTCTAAATCTAAAATTGTGTTATTAATTTACAAAATAGAATCCTCCATAGAAGATTTCTTCATGGTTGTTATTCAAACCAAAGGCCACAACACACATTCAAGTCTAAACACCCTTGAAAGCAATAGACACATTTATTTTAGCCTCCTCTAACACATGAATACATATTTAAACTGATTTTATTACTATTGCTCCTTCATTACAGGAAAAGATACCCTAAGAGTCACGTATTATGTAGTCCTTATCCAGAGCCTACTGAATGAAATGGAAAGGGTCATTTTCTTCTGGGACTTAATACAAATCCTAAATTGGACATTTTGAAAAGTTGTATTTCACAGCATTTTAGGTTAGATTTTCATTTTAACTTCAGTGATTCAAAGTAAGAGCTGACTAGAGTGTGAATCAGATTTTTACTGCAGCTGGAAGTATCTACCTGTACAAGATAACAATAGACATATCAGGCCATAAATTCCAGTCTTTTTGTGAACTATACCTGGAATACACATTTGTTTTTCTCATGAAAAAAATGGCTGACGCAAGTAAGATTTCAAGATATATCAAAATCAAGAATTTATTTATATTTAGCACTGATAAACCAGTGGAGCCCTGTTTTTAGTGTTTATAAAAGCCATGAAAAATAAAGATCAGCTGTCACATTGCGAACACCACCTATTTCACATAGCTGCAGTTAGCTCTGTGGGGGCAGGTAAAACCACATTTTTGTGGGTTTTACACATAACCACATCAGGCCTCCCAAGAAGTACAAGGAATCATGATAAAACAATCTCATCTAACTATATTTTCCAAAAGAATAACTGTACAGCACTGTAGCACACTGTGTCGCCTCGTTAAAAAACTAAAAAAATATCTGTGCTGAGTGTGTCTCACACATTTTCAGGATGTACTGTTACGTTCTACTTTCAGTTGCTCATTCCTCTTGGCCTCATTTAGTATAAAAACAACTGCTTTCATAGCCCAGATTCACACCTCAGAGTTTTAACAACTGGTGTACGGGCCCCAACAGACAAATTTGAGAGAATAGGAAAATTTCTCTTCTCAACCTGATTACATCTCCTTCCTTGAACAGCACAGGGTCTCAGGAAGCACATGGTTATCAAACCCAACACTGCTTAGACACAGCAATCTGTGCCAGGAGCCCTCTAGAAAGTCATGTACAATATTCATGACCATGCTGGTGATAAAACTAAACAGGATTTTTAAATCCACAAGTCCAGTGACTCAGACTGCAGACACCCATACGCATTCCTCTGATCTTTTGGAAATGCCTCTGGTGGCCACTTGTCCACAGAAAATGAAAGCACCACTCCACCTCTATGCCTTTGAACAAATGTAAGGTCTGCTCTGCCTATGGGGAAAAGAGGTTGCTCAGGTCCCCACCAAGGCCAACCAAAGGAGCAAGGACGTCAGCTGTAAGTAGTACAAGCACTAAGGACTGTGAGTGAGGGAAAGGTGGCCAGCATCAGGCCCTGGATCATGCCCAGAGAAGGACAACGAAGCTGGTGAGGTGTCTGGAGCACAAGTCTTATGAGGAATGGCTGAGGGAGCTGGGCTTGTTCCATCTGGAGAAGAGGAGGCTCAGGGGGGACCTCATCACTCTCTACAACTACCTTAAAAGGAGGTTGTGGTGAGGTGGGTGTTGGCCTCTTCTCCCGTGTAACTAGTGATAGGACAAGAGGGAATGGCCTCAAGTTGCGCCAGGGGATCTGCTCCATAATTCTCCCAGACTCAGAGGTGAGGCTCACCAGCCTGTAGTTGCCCAGGTCTTCCCTTTCCCTTTCTTGAAAATGGGGAGTGATGTTTCCTTTTTTCAAGACACAAAGGACTTTGCCTGACAGTCACAATTTTTTAAATATGTTGGAGAGCAACTTGGCAACCACATCAGCCAGTTCCTTCAGGACCTAGGGATGCATGTTGTTCAGCCCCACATTTAGGTTTACAAAGCAGGCACCAGGGATATTAAGTAGCAAAGGAAACAAATATGGGATTATTTTCCTGCTGACTCATGATGTCCTCAGGTCTCCTTTGGTCTCAGTAAAACCACAGGAAAGCATGCCCTGCAGGAATGCCAAGGAGCACACTGGGGAACACTTCTGCTCTATGACCACCGCACCAACCAGCCAGAAGATGGCACAAAGTAAGAGAGTGCATCAGCTCAAGCAGCAAAATTTGTGTTTTCTGAGCGTGTGGCAGAGTTGACTGTTGCATGCTGATAAAATGTGCAGCAGTGAGCTTTCTAGAGTAAACCTAACCTCACTCACACTGAAGTAATTGGTCTCACAGCCATCCTCTGCTGGAGGGAAAAGCCATCACTGCCAAGTGGGAAAACATGACAAAAGTCAGACAAAATATGTGAGGATTTACTAATAAAGTGATTGGGGAATGAGATAAATCATAAGCATGGTAATCCATTTGTTCAGTATGGCTGAAGCCCTGCTAATTGTTTGGTATTGTATCTCACAAAAATGTATACACTCATATCAAGAATTTCCCTCCCAGACCTCTTTTGGCTAAACAGAGTTTTTCAAAAGCATTTTCTGCTGCTGCACTAAGCTCTGCTTCCATCAAAACTGCTGGAACACTGATGTGAGCAAAGCTGGGCCAGAATGCCACCCACAAAGTTTTATTTACTGAATGCAGGATGCTGACGCTGATACCTCTGCAGCTATGTGAAATCACAACTCCTGTGGTGTGTCCCCGGAACAGCAAACTCAGGATTTCCCAGCAATGCAGAGCTTCACACAGGAGTCTGTTCCAACATGGCACAAATCTCTTTGTATGGATGACTTCTCATTGAATCCTACAGATAAATGTTTAGCTAAGAGTATCAATATTATACTGAAGCACTGGGCAACCAAAGTAATCAGAGAAATCAAGCACTAGGAAAAAAAGAAGAACAACAACAACAGCAACAAAAGAACAATAAAGCCTGGACATACTTCACATTCTTCTCTGAATGAGAAGTACTTGATGTTCCAGCAGCAGCCAGCTCTGCTGCTTGTCCTGCAAATCTTTGTGAGACGGCACTATCAAAACCAAGGAGGAAAAGTAATACATAAAAATGGAATCCAGCTAATATCAAATAAAGACATAAAGGATTAAATTTAATTCTGTCCAGTAGACCCTACTGGCACAACTTACTTCTATAATCTTAATAAAAGCACAGAAGGACAACATATTCATCTGCTGCACAGGCTGAAATCACTCAAACTGTGGTTTTGTAGGAGATAGAAAAATTAGAAAATTGCATGCAAAGATAATGGAGATATCTGACATGAAAGCTTTCTACACTGAACTAAAAGGCAGTAGCAAAGAATTACTCTGATCCTTAAGTTTTTTTCCACAATGACAGAATCTTGCCAAGCTGGAAGTTGACTCTGCGATTTTTAATGTATTTTAGGATAATTCATCTTCTTTTGCTACTCCCCACCAACCAGTATGTCCCAGATTTTTAAACAAATGACTTAAGGGTACACGTGCATTTAATGTAATGTTCTCTTTTCCTTTCCTTTCTCTTCTACACTACTGCTGCTACAAGTAATACTTAAGTTAGTTGTAGCTGGAAAATACTAGAAAGGAAAAAAAAAAAATCACTTTTTTTTTTCTTTCCCTCTAGATATGTTTATATTGGACAAGATCTTGTGCAATTAATTCCCAGTGGTGTTTTTTTTTTGTTTGCTTGTTTGTTTTGTTTTTCGATTGGCATTGCAATATGTTTGAAATTGAATAAAAGAATAGTAATAATAGTAATGGTTATAGTCATTTCTGTTTGCTTCTCATACTGAAATGATTTAGTTACTTCCTCTGTTGGGTATAAGAATCTCTGGTGCTGCAGCAAAGAAAATAATTTTTATTTCATTTAGTGGTCAACAGGGGCTCAAATGGTGCACAAGTAGCCAGTCCAGGTCTGGGAACCAAAGCATCTTTAGAAAGCATCTGGAAGAAATGGTGTTTGCCAGTCCTTCACCTACACTAAGCCAAGCATTAGGTAGTTAGAGGCACTTCCTGATGCCCCTATCTGGGACACTATGGACCAAACTCCAGGAAGTTTGATGACCTATTGATGTGTCTTACTTCTAACCAGGAAAAGTAAAATATGACTTGGTACACTGCCCTGCAAATGTTGCTGACCTTTCCAAATAAAGACTATTGGCAAACAGAGACAAAAGGGTTTGTAGCTGGGTGTAACTCATTCTAGCTACATACACTGGGGAAGTGACAGTCATGAGATTGCAAGAAGGGTGCGTGAAAGCATGTCTGTGTACTCACATGCCTGTGTGCATCTGCCCCTTTTCCTCCTCTCTTCATCTCCCCAATCTCTGAAACTTAATTTCTAACATGATTCACAGAGGAACAAGGCTTTCAAAGGTACTCATCCCCTACAATGTCATGATAAAAGAGGTGGGTAAGGAAGGAAGATTTTACTGGAGTCTCTGCTGAGGGGAAGGTGGTAGTGTGAGCTGAGCAAGCATTAAATATCAAGTAATCTACAGAGGACATCATTCTTGAAGCACACATTTGAAAAAGCAAAAAACAAAACCACACACACAAACCAAGACCCCATTTCTCCTGCAGCTGCTTTTTATAACTGCTTGTATTCTTCCAGATGGACTTCCTTTAACTCTGGAGCATACACACAGTGGTGCATAATTGACCTCAGTAACACTGAGTACTCCGGAGCTGTGAAAAGTGTGAGGTGAGATGCAAGTTAGTGAACTGAAAGGTGGACATTAATGCGCTACTTTTTCAGCAGATGGCTAAAAGCTGTATTGTTTTACATGCTACTGATGTTAAGAACAGTTTGGTCCAGTGCTGAAAGTGAATTGTGAAGCAACAAACTTGGCAGGAGGTACAGGTAGCAGCAGAACATGGATTAACTTTTAAATGCATTTTGGAAATAGGAAAAAAACTTTTGAAATACGAGCAGTGTTTGGGTACAGAGCCTAATATATTTAGCCTATCTTTTCAAAGGAACAGTACTGGACCATGTTCCCACTGAGGGATGGGAAGGAACTCACACTTCTGTCCTGACCAGTTATGCTTCCCAGACTGTTTATCCGCAGTTCCCCCGGTAGGCAGCATGTAAAATGGAGAGGAAACCTCATGGATTCAGTACCAGTGCTCTCCCTTCCTCTGTAGGTTGTGCTCTACAGCTAAACAAGTGGAGGAATAAAGTTGGCAACAAATGAGTGTCAGCTTAGGAGAAAAGTAGAGCTGGGAAGCAATTCACGCTTGAGAATACAGACATAAATTACTCCAGGTAAACCACACACTATGTCAGCTACTCTGCAGGATCTCTCTTCATGCATCTTCCACCCAGCCACAACTCATGGCAAAGGTTCATTTATCCCTTTGTCCATGCGACTTCCTGAAGCACAAATGCCTCCAAGGGCTGTCTCTGGAATGATGTCACTGAAGCATCCATAGCCCTGGAAGAAATATTGCTATCATCTTTTCTCCTCAATATAGTGGGCTTTCATACAGTACCTTCTTTCTTAGCACTCACCTAATACATGCTTTTATTGTCAGGAATTAATGCATCAGTAAGGAAGAAAAGAATAATTTCAGCTCTATATGTTTCTCTATTTACATCCATTTCTTTAGCAAGAAAGCAACAAGAAAAAAGGTTTTGAGGTAATGACTACTTCCAGTATAATACTTCAACAGCATTATAGATGCACCCAGAAATTCTTGGACGTATGCACAATATTCTGACTGTCCTATGCTGAAATGTTTTGTTGGTGAGCTGATGTGGTACAATCATGACAAAGCCTTCTAGCCTATATTACAGAGAGATAAGACACAGCAGAGAACAGGATGTGGGTCTTTGAGTTCAGGTTTGCACTTCTATGTTGAATGTGAATAACGCTTTTTCTGAAGTGACACACAGCAAAAAAAGTGACTCTTAATTTCAGGCACATTGTCCCAGATCCACAGATTGTTAAAGATTATGTTAAAATTAAACATCATAGCTTCAGGGGAATCATCTGTTGGATATTTCTTCTGCTTAGGGAATGTCTAAAGAGAAAGAAGCCTCCAAAGTTTTGCTCTTTTATCATGCCAAAGCCAGAAGCAGCTCAGTGTTTAACACTAATTTTATGATTTTAAACCACTAGCACACATTTCTCAAACATGGTCAGCAATTCTATTTTATATTTTTGCAGATGAGCTAAGAATCTACACCAGACAATATTTTTAAGCAGCTAAAGTGCAGTTACACTGAGAGCTGTTTAATCTTTTCCATTCTATTGTTTGTTTTAAGAAAAGGACCTCTTTTTTTCAAGAGCTTGTGAATATATTTTATTTTTATTTATTTATTTATTTATTTATTTATTTTCACAAAGAACCTCTTTCCCTCTAGCTTTGCTGTGGTATTAGAAATCCACGTTTATTTGCTAGCAGTGCAAATTTCTTCAGGGACTATACACTGAGACAGCCTGTAACATGATAGAGACCTGATGCCTGCTGGATGATACTTTAATAGAAACAGTAAGAAATAGCACTTCCACACAGTCACATCTCAGCCTGAAAAGGACACACATTCTAAGTCTGCGCTGCCTTCTGCTTGTTATTCCTTCCATTCCTTCCATTTCATACTATGTAACTGTGTGGAGGCCTTTTGGAGGATTTTTCCTAAATTTTCCCTAGCTGCTGGACTAACAGAACCCTGTGATGCTTTCTTTTTCCCTGTAACACCAACCATCCCATGACTTTTAATTCAAAACAATCTACTGTATTAGTGTGACTTTAAATGCAGGTGGTTGAGTGTGAGTGAACATAGTACATCGTCTTGCACAGAAGTTTCACTGTAAAAGCAATGCAATATTTATTGTTACAGAAATATTAGGAAAATATTCTTCTCAGAAAGAATGGTAAGGCAGTGGCACAGTCTGCCCAAGAAAGTAGTGGAGTTACCATCCCTGGAGGTTTTCAAAATAAGGGTAGATGTTGCATTGAGTGCCATGGTTTAGTGAGTATATGGGGTGATTGGTTGATGGTTGGACTAGAAGATCTTGGAGGTTTTTTCCCACTCTAATAATTTGATAAAATGAAGAAACCACAATGTTTAACCACCAGGACAGTCCACGTAACAGCAGGGATTTTCAGAAGATCAGGAGGGTTGCATGAACTAGAAGTGGCAGTGCAGAAAAAGCATTGGCAGATTGAAGAAAGTTTAACAAGAAATGTGGCAGCTCAGGATTAAAGGGCGGGTAAAGGGTGAAACGACTTCAGTGCAGGATCCTGCTTTCTGTTCAGCAGATTTGCCAACAATTCAGGCTTGCCTAGTCAAATGCCTGCTGTTCCTTTTCCAAATAAACAGATTTATTTCATTTCCAGGTGTTTTTTTTGTTTTGTTTTGTTTTTTCCCCCACACAAACACATAGCATTTTTTTTCTTTTTTGTACCCCTGGGGTCTAAAATGGGATTCCCCAGCAACTGGCTGGGGGCTGCTGATCTCTCCAGCTTCACCAAGGGTTGTGCCATTACTTTTCTGAAAACCACAGAAAACTGCAGCGTTGCCACAGAGTATGGTTCTACCCCAAATTTTAAGTAACTCGTTAGCTGTTAAGGGAAGAGGAATATAAGGTGACCAGGAACAGAAGCCAATGAGCAGGCATCTATCTGAAAAGCAGCCATTTTCTCCCTGTAGTCTATGTTCAGCACAGATATTCCCAAATCCCCCTTTCCAACTGCCTGCTGGCTAGTTCTCTGCTGAACTTAGTGCTTTTCTTCCCACAGCATTACAAGCCTCTCAAGCTTCCTTCCAAAAATAAAAACCTTCTCTTCACATTGTGAAGTTAGATAGGACTGCTGGATGTGTTTCATCCTCTGCAGCCTATTCTGATCCTTTCTGCTTGACAGAAAAAAAAAGTGTTTCCCTGGGGAAAATTTGACCACACACTACTTAACCATGAGCTGCTAACTGAGCTCCTTAATTGGCCCAAAGACTGAAGCAATTTTCTGCTCCCAGCATGGTTTCTACACCTGGATAAGGACACACGAGGAAGCTGCAAGAGGAAAGAGAAGGTGCCACTCTCCAGGTATGTCAATCAAGTGTTAAACTTGCAATAGCAAAACATTCCTTTGAGCCAGACACTAATAACGCTTACTCCTCTCTCAAAATTGCAGACAAACCTGTCTGTAATCAGATAACATAAAAAGACTCTGACAAATGGCTGGTGACGTTTCTTTTCCCTTCCCCTATGGTGTGTGATTGCCTGGGAAAGAGCCCCGGGGAAGCAGCTCAGCCCCAGACCAGCATTATGCCCGCAGCAGCCGCAGAGCCCTGTGCTGGGTGCAGCACAGCAGCGGCTATCTCACGAGCTGGGATGCTCCACCTTGCCACACACTCATCATTCATATGCAATGCACAGCTTGACAGGTGCTGGTGGTGTAAGTTAATACTTCAGCGAATCGTTTTGTAACCTGCCCCAAAATCTTATCTTTTCGTTATTTTTTTTTCCTGGGTCATTGAATAAAGAAGGCTTTGCAATGGAAATAACTTTGACAGCCTTGCTGCAATTATACTGAAATTACTGAAACAAATAAAATCTCTGTGAATCCTTTTTTTCACTTTCAAAAGACAGAAAACATGCGGATGTTTATAGGTGTTCTCAAGAATTGCAATTCGTAGCGGTACACTGAACATGAATAAAACCCATGTTAACAAGCAGCGTCTGTCATGTGGTCCACCTGATTTGCTCAAGTGGCCGCGTTTGAGCAGCACTGCATTGAGCTTGTGAGGTATTAATTGGCAATGACTATGAATACACCATTTAAAACACTTTTGACTAATATGAATCTGGATAAACCTGTTTTGGCAGATTTATTAGTATCCGGAATCACAGTATGACTCAAAGTATGATTATCTGGGGCCCTTGACAGATCTAAGACATATGAGCTGATGTGGCAGCCTTTTTCTGCATCTATCATGAGATAACTTCAGGTGGGTGGGTGGGTGTTTGTTCAGCGCTTGTGTGAACTGCTAGACTGATAGCCCTGAAGAACACTTCACCTTCAAAACTGGACACAAAACTGGTTGGGTCCTTTCTCACAATGTACTTTACACAAGGCTCAGGGCCTTAATGCTAAGAGCAGACAGGGGAGTGCCTTGGTGCTCATCACATCATCAGCCTTTGAGAGGAGACAGTTAAGAAGTCTATTGAGACATTTATTTGCAATGTAAAAAGTATGAAAATACCTGGGACATACTTCATGTATTATATTTGTTGTGTTTATACTCAATTCAGAATCAGTAATTTTAAAGTATCTTACAAACTTTATGTGCTGCATGCCTGTATTTGCTTTACATTGTTCTTGCCCCTTAAGAATTAAGTACCCCTACAGGGATATCAGTGAATATTTTGGAGAGAAAATGCACAAAACAAACTCTCTGAAGACAGAGAATTTTCTATCTCTTTTCTTTTTCCTTCTTGCAAAGGGAATTAATGTACGACTTGTTTGAAATTGAAGTAAGCTTTGCAAATTCACAGTTGAACACTAGCCTCACCCAGGTCAGTCTAAAGTAACTATAGTTCTATAGTCTAAAGCCTAATTTTTTGGACTAGAACAAACCAGACCCTTTACATATACCTCCTTCTTTTTCTTTATAAGTTTATCACATCTCTCTCATCTTCTGTATGTTCCTAATCTTACTTTGGTCCAGTCAGAGGGCCCACTTGTCTTTCCAAACTGCACCTGGAGGAGAAGCCCCCTAAGTGGGGAGCAGCTCTTCATGGGATATCGCTGATTTCAGACGACCTGAAAACCTACACCCAAGAGACCAGTCTTTAAAATGTGATAGGAAGCCATGGAAACTGACGTGTCAGAACAGGACACAGAGGAGTGAACCCTACAGACCTCCATGCCACAGAGAACTTTCTCCTTTGCCCATTCTCAGCATGATGTGGAGTGATGGATCGATTAAATGAACCAGAGGGCCAAACGGCGGCCTGTGTGTCGAGCAAGAGTCATGTTTCCAAGTTTTAACAACTCTCTGCCTGCCGGGGCTTCTTTCTGTTGACAGCAGAGAGGATCAGCTCAGGGCTGTGCAGATCAAGCCAACACTTGCTGGATTGTGACAGAAGGAAGGAAATAGGAGCATCTTGAAGGAAGTGTGACTGTGGAAACAGAGTAAAAGCATAGCATGAGGAAAAGGCAAGATAACAAAAAGTCCTTGGAATTTGCAGTCAGCGTCTAAATTTCGCATGCCATTCTCCAGCCTAAAAAGCATGTGTACTCAACCATAAGGGACAGGACTGCAGCTGAGCTCTTGACAGAGCTGTAATAGAAAGAGAAACATAGCACGGACAGGGAGCATTAGTGAATATTTTCTTTTATTATTCACTGCTTTCTTGAATTCTTATTAGGGAATTAATAAACACATATGGTTTGCAGAACAAATCCAGGCACTAGGAACTTTCCAGAGTATTTTTTTATTACTAATGGTAATTATGCCCACAGGTGAAGTAACAGCTGAGTGACTCAAGTTACCCTGCTGTTTAATTTAATCAAAGGAGCCGTGAATCCTTTAACGAGACCTTTTAGAAAAAGGACAAAGATAATTTCCCCTATTATTGGGATACAAAGAACATGGTGAATTCATTTCATAACACTTAATATACAGCTAGAGTGTATAAGGAGAAGAGTAAAGGAGAAGGAATGAATAAAGTCACTTGAAGGTATGTTGACTTTCTGTCTGGAATTTTGTGGCACATTCTCAAATCACTCCCACGATCTACAGGGCTTATAGATGCTATGAATTAGTCAAAACAATTACGATTGAATTTAACATAAAAAAGCATTTGGCTTCTACTTTAAAGCACACAAAACACACCAGGAGGGGGCTAAACCACATCTACCAGCACCAAATATTAGGAAGCTAGGTTCAGATTTCATTGTTTCTGCTGCTGTTCCAAAGCCTGACACTTACAGAATGTATAGTTGGAAAATGTGGGAATCAGAAGAAGTGGGGAAATCTATTGATCCTTAGTATGTTCTCTGCCTCTTTCCAAAGTGAATTTGAGACTAGGTAATTACTTGAGAGGTTGGAACAAACCTGGTATTTAATAAACTCCGGCAGATTTCAAGTACTTCTTGAGCACTGATATCTCTAAAGAAAGTAGTGTAAAAATACTCTATAGTTAATAAATCAGCTCAGTGCTACTGTTCTTTGATTTATAAAAATATTGAGAATGAACACAGCAGCTCCACTTGTCAGACCAGAAGTTCCAACCCCTCCTGACCATACCAAATCTCTTCACTGTTTTCTTATCATCTACTGCTGAGAACTTAAGGCTAACGAAGAAAATATAAGGAAAGAGGCAAACAAAAACAGTCTTCAGCCTGTCTCCTGCAGTGAGCAGCAAATATCAATAATCTTCAAAAACCACAGAAATATCTTTGGATGACTGATGACTCTCTCGATTACAGAGGAGCCTGGGGGGACTCCCCAGTTTCTAGCAGCATGCACATAGGATCACAGCCACTCCTCCTGATGCTGGCTCTTTTACACATGGGGAAGTCACAGTGTCTATGCATAGCTTGCAGAATAAACTCTCTGCCCTAGTACTTGGTTGCCCACCTGCTCAAGTGCGTGGCTTATGGTTATGGTTCCCTCACTGCCAAAAGCTGTGCTCCTGCCCTGGGATTTTGGAGGGAGACATGGGAGAAAAGCAAAGGCTGCATGCAGTCACAGAGTAGGTCAGCAGCAAATATAAAAACAGAGTCATTTTCTACCTGAGCTCCTTCTTTAGTGTCTGGCCCAACCTAGAAAATCAAAGAATTAACATGGGTGAGAACTTTTGACTCAAGAGCTTATCTACAGAAATATTTCTTATGTTAAAGGCTAATTAAGGTCAATCATACCATACTCTATGTGTAAAGACCTGTTAAGTCAAACTCTTGGGAAGAGCAGGGTTGATTTCCACAAGATACTTGTCAGTATTTTGTTCAAAGTACTTTCAAAATTCACAAGCTGCATGGTGATTTTAACAATTCTTTTGCAGATGTTTCAGGTGTTCTTCCACCAGAAAACTGTAACCTGATTTTTGGTGTAAACCTATGTCTCCATAAACATATGAAACCTAAGTTTCATATGCCCACACATGTTGATCACATTGGGTTATATTTCTTTTATTTCTATGTGCTTGCACATCGCAAACATTTGTAGCCTACTATAGTGCTTTTTCTCCTTATTCATTAAGTAATCCAATGAATCATTAGGTAAACAATCAAATATTTTCTCTGAGCTCTTCCTTTACACTCAATATGCTGCTTCCTAATGAAGTCCCTCTGATTTCTTTCTCTCTTTGGTAACACAGTTTAGAAGGCAAAATACAACTCTATGTAAAATATGCTACCGAATTTTCCTTTCTCTCCATTTGAAAGATCAACTCCCTTTTTGTATCTTAGTAAAAGAATAAGACGTGTTTAGCACCCAGTCTAACCGTTGACACTTACAAAAGAAGATTGAAGTTGCTGAGCTCCCAGGAAAAAATAAAAGAGATCTTGCCCTTCATTTACATGACTGAGGATAAAGTTGTGCTCTTTTAAACAATCTGCACAACCACCACAGGAGCGGATCAGTGGCAGCACAGCATCACTGGAAAAAATCTGAGGTCCAGATTCCATTATTCTGAGCAATAACAGAGGTTATATTGCTGCAAGGAATCCACGAGTTAAGATTGGGGTACAAAAGAAGCTAGGACGTACTGCTTTTTCAATTACTAGGTGACAATAAAATGACAGCGCCAGCTAGGACATGCCAGGGTCATTGGGAGCTTCATCCCTTTCTTGTTCCTTCCTGCACAGGGCAAGCTCCTGCAGCTGCACGTGCTGCTGGTTGATACTCCTGAGATGTTAACTGCTGCCAGCTCCCTTGGTTCTGCAAAACAGCAGCTACCCAGAGGCACACCTGCACCCCTCAGCCTGTGAGAAGGGGCCAAGCGAGTTCTCCCTCAGTACCAAAGTGAAGGCAGGTGAAACTTGTCTTCACTAATTAATCGGTGGTAATTTTACTCTTTTGAGTATGAAGATGGGTCTGTCCAGTTCTGGCTTCAGGAATGTCAGAAATGAAGGTTGGCATAACTGCTCACTGCAGTTTGTATCTGTACAACCTTCATCACGCTTGTTTTAAAACACCGGTACTTTCCAAAGGAAAAGAAAACATCCTTTGCTGCCTGGAATTTTCCATGGTTACGCTTTGCCCAGAGGTAATTTGTCCCTCTGAGAAAAACTTCAGTATTATATAATATTTTTTAATTCTGTTGTTTGTATCTACCAAGGCAGACAGATAAATGGGGAGACAAATAAATTAAAGAACAGCCTGAGATTTTTATCAGCGTGTACAGCCAGGATGACTCAATGATCAACTGCTCTGGAAAGTTTTAGACTTTTGTTAATTGAGCATTGCTGAAATTCCAGGATGACTGGGGGGTCATCCTCAAATCTTTCTCTCAAAGGAAAAACCTAATTTTAAGAGAGGGTGTGACTGAAAGTATCTATAGGGAATGCCATTTCTAAATTTGAGTTCCAGTCAAATTGTGGTTTCATAAAGAGCGAAGCATTTGAATAACCTCTTGAGGAAATGATTTTTGTCAACATTAGGGAATATGCACAAATATTAGTAGTTTAAATTCCACAACTTTGAGTCCACTGTTAATATTTAAATACAATACAATGTAGTTGTAAAACAATGTTATCTGGCTATCCGGACTGCCATTTTAATGAACATTTGACTCCCTAAGGTCCATGCTTCCTTTTTGAAAGTATGTTGATTCCACCCTGAAACAGGTCTAAACTTACTCTCCTCACTGCTACATCAAGTATTGTTCTTTGTTATTCCATAATTCTTGCATACACAGATACTATAATAGCATAATTTTAAACAATACAAACAGTAACTCATGCTTGCACAGAACCTACATGTACGCATAGTCTGTAAAAGAGCTGGAAGTCTGGTCCATCAAGATGAACAAGATTGTCTTGTCATAAATGTATTTTTATTGTGAGGCAGTTTGTGTGTAGACAATTTAATTACTGGATTGAGCAATAAAATTCCCACAACAGTAAAGGCTGGCCAACCGACCTCTTTCTCACTTGATTAACCTCCTGAAACTCAAGGCACCTGTTCCAAACTCACAGACTTTTAAAGAAAATAAAGAATATCGGAGGACTTGACACTTTGCCACTACCTTGTCCTCATATTTCATTTAAAACAAACCCCCCAAATGCCTTTCATTCTATGTGACAGATACATTCGCCTGAAGCTGTTATGAGAAAGAATGTAGAACACCTCTTCACAAAGTAGACTTTTTTTCCTAAAGATATGATCTCAAGAAAAAAAAATGTAGAAAAAGTGTACCGATTGTCCATACCCAGAGGCTAAGAGGATAAATCCTTTTGTTATTGATCTGCTTAGGCTAGGAATTCAGGAGATGCACGTGTGTTTTTGCATGTTTGCGCTTTGCTGGTTTGTACTGAGCTTCTTCTGGGACAGAGATGAAAAGCTGTCAGAAATGAAAAGGTAATTTCAAGGGTCAGTCCTAAACTTATTTTTTCATCTTAATATTGCAGATGCCTACAAGTTGTGACAGACAACGTGCCAGTGGTCTACAGGCAGCTCCCAAAGCATGGTCTCATACTTCACTGAAGCAAAAGGGTTATTCAAAAAGAGAAGAGCAGTTAGTTTCATTTTTTTTGTTGTTTCAAAATAATATTATAAGCCTTGTGTCATGGGATTTAGAGCATCAACCCATCTGCTTTGGTGTTCAGCTCGGTTATCCACTGAGATCAAATTCTTTGCTGAAGGAATTTCAAATAAAATTAACCTCCTGCTTCTTCTGGAAGAGTTAGGGATCTCTTTCTTCCCACTGGCTTGGGAGAACTTGTAATGTGTTGTTATTGCACAGGGCTTGCTCTGTGCTGCCTACTAAGTGGAAATTGGCATGGCAGGGAAACTTAGGCACAAGCTGTTCAGTGGTGGTGTCCTAGCAGCAGATTTGCTACAAGTTCTTTACTACAAAGGAACAACACTTTCTGCTATAACATTAAGAATTTACAATAAATTATGAAATAAAAATCCTTGCACATAATCTAACTGATGAGCATCTTTGAGTCTGGTAGCAGCAGGTACAGCTTGAGATTAAACCTGAAGAACTCACTCAAGAGAGAACACAACAAGACAACTGGGCCCAAGCCTAAGCACTCTGAACATTACTTCTCTGCAAGCAGACAGCCCAACACTACTTTCTGATTTTTTTTAGTTCTGGCATGCATAATTTGCTTCTGACTTTTCCTCAAAAGAAATTCAGCTTTCACAACAGCATATTGGTAAGTAAGGAGATGAAACTCCTCTGTTTAGCCATGCAAAGGTACATCATGGATGCAGGTATAAAAATATCAACGCAAGTCATAATTCCCACCTGACACTATCACACAATACAAATTTTTCAGCAGAAGATCGGTCCCTCAGTTACAAAATCCCCTTTAAAGCAAAGCCAATGTTCTAACACAGTCACTTGCTTTTCACTTGCAGAGGTGAACCAAAGCCAACATTCATGATGCTAGGATGTGCATCATCTTTCCATCATCTTTATGCCAAAGTGAGTAGCCTCCTCTAGGTGTAAAACACAATTAACTTGCACATGAATGAGTCATTGAATGATTTCAGCTCTCTGAAGAAATCGGTATTTCTTTCTCTTTCCTTCAGGCACTCTACATGCCCTAAAGACACATACGATTATATTACGTATTATGTCTTGTTCCTAAGGGTCAGTATATCATCAACAGAAGAAATATAGCTTATTGTCAACTTTCTGCATACATTACTTGCAATTCTGTCCCATGGGCATTTGCTGATTGAACTAATCTCAATAATAAAGGTAGAAATATACATTCCTAGAAGACTATTATATGGAATGACATAGGATGTAATGCCCCATAGTCATTGAGAAAGTATGTCTTTAAAAGAATGAAACTAATGCAGCTTATGTAGTGGCAAGAAGATACTGCCTTTTAAAAAATACACAATGCAGTGAATGCTAAGCTGTTATTACATGTAAAGCAGCTGCAGAGAAAGTGATAGTGTTAAGGGCATTAGAACAAAGATTATCTGTTCCCTGTGATTAAATCCTTTCCCCGGCTTTATACCAGATGACTCTTCAGGTCACGTGAGTCCATTTCAAGCACCATCATTGAAACCAGCCTGAAGAGGTTGGAGCCAGACACTGGACTCCCCTCAGCCAACAGGGATTTCATTGTTCTGTGGTTTCCATCCTGTCTTTCTCTGAAGGAGTGGAGAGCTGTGACTGATTCCAGACAATATCCAGGAACAGGCTGCTCTCTGCACAGCTTCCGCTTTCTGCACACCTTTTGCCAGTGACCTCTCATACATTTGGCATGACAACACACAAATATCTCTTCCTTGCCAAAACTGACAGATTATTCATATCCTTATTTTTACGGTTGCATGACAGAAAAATACAAAATACGCTCTCTCATGGTCTCTGAAATGGGAGGATCCGGCTCCTAGATAGTGAGCTCAGTGCCAGGCTGTTCTCTGCATGGGTGGGGATAGAGGAATGCGTCAGCGGATGGGTTGAAACAGTCACTCCTCAACTGCCTTTCATCAGCCTGTCAGTCTGGACAGGCTATAGGATTAGCTCTACACTCTCCGATTCAGCTCTCCACTTAATCTGACACCATCACACCTATTGCTATTTTGCTAGAAGCAGTTACACAAGTTTAAAAACAAGTAAAGGTTTTGCATGATCCACAAGGAGGAGAAGAGGGACTGCTACTAGTTCAAACTGTGATGCACATTATCAGTGAAAAGGAAAGAAAAAAATGTTACAGCTGTTAGGTGGTTTGTGTAAGCTGCTGGTCTCGGTCCCATTATGAGGGGAACATCTATCCACACGGATGCCCTTAGCCTGGTAAGAGATGCTTAGCAGCTGGAGGGCAGGAAGGCTGAACTTACTTTCCTCCACTTAGGGTCCCTCTGGATTAGAGTTAGAAGCAAAAAGGAGATAATGACGGAGTCAGACCTGAACTGTAACGCATCCCTTTAGTGCCTGAAAATCAAAGGCTGACCCAGGCCAGTGTCCTTCCACTCCAACTGTTCTCCTGATGGGCAAGGTAGCTCTCAAGGAAAGCAAGCTCTGACATTTACAACTTGTTTCCCTTTATAATTACACTTATTTTTCAGCTTGCAAGGCAAGGTTGTGTCTTCTGAAACAACACTGAAAGAAGAAAGAAAAAGTAAAGAAAGTATTTTTATCAGTATGAATAAAGTTCTTGCTTTACAGACACTGGTTCATTTAACCTCATGTTAAAACACATACTTAAATGCCAAAAAGGAAGCTATCTCAGTCAGACATGCAGGAAAAGCTGTTGTATACTTTGTACAGCAAACTATTTCCAACAGTCTGTAAGAGTTTTGTTTCCTCCCCTGATAGTCTGGTGGGGTGCATTTTCCTTGGCCTCCCCTGCCAGCTTATCCAGTGCCCTCTGCTCTCCTCCTCACTACCATCTGTTTTCCCACCTGACAGATGCTTCTAGTATACAATGCTCTTATACACCATCTCTAACCACATTCACACCATTCTGCTCTATCTTCATTAGTACCCTACTCTGTCTTCCTAATACTTCTCCTCTTCATTTGTCATTGACATTTTCCTTTTCCTTTGTCTACTTTGTGTTCTTTTCTTTTTTTCCCCACATGTGCCTTTCATTTGCTTTCTATTGTGATTGATTTCATTCGAATGCAAATTTCAAAGTAAAATATTGTAGCTCCCAAATGCTACATGCACACTTATAGTTGTACAAGACTGAGACACTTCTCATCTCTTTTCTTTTGTTCTAGGTTTTCCTAATTGCTCTGATGGTTTCTTTCTATCTCCAGTTTAGTCTTTTATTTCCTTCTTTGATGCTGTTTTTGCTAATAGCATAATTGGTTTTCTTTGATGGTACGTTAAACACTTTTCTTTTTATCAGTATTTAAAGTTTGATTGATGCTGAATTTCTTCTGTCACCATTTTCTTTGAGTGTTATTTATGCCTCCCCTATTCCTGTTACAGTGTTCTATTCCATCACCATTTTCTGAGAATACTCCTCAGATGTATCGTCAGAGGCTGCTTCTCTCACTAGACCAAATAATCTTATCTCTTTTGTTAGAGCAAATACCAAAATCATGAACACTGCACGCCTGTGAGCTCAATTACACAGGGACCATTTATTTGTATGTTTATTTTCAACTTAAGGGACTACTAAGGTCCTCATTGTCAGTATTTCACACCTTGATTATGCAAAAGAAGAGATAAGCAGGTTAATTAATTGCAATTTAGGGCCTTTCCTCATTGCATGGATAATATAAGAACAGGTTTCCTTGTCTCCAGCCTCACAGCTAAGCAGTGTGAATGCAGAGGTCTCCTTTCCTTTTAGCTCAACCACGCCCCAACCGAGGCTAAGTAGAATACTACAGGTTCTCCTTCTGAAGCATTCTACACATCTGCAGTCAATTCATTGAAAAATTATGTTGATGACCTTTCATTCTGACATGAACAGCCACCATACTCCATTTGCCATGAAGTATTGTCAAATGAGAATGTTTTACCAACTTAACTCTGAAAATTGGAAACCTGAAGCACTGGAATTTAAATAACCTGATAAATATTGGGAGTGGTAAAAATGATAGTTTCGCTTATTCCACCACAACCTGGGACCTGATCTTGCACGTGAAGAAATACACAATTAACTCTGGGAAGCAATGAAGTTACAAGACCTACCAAAATGGTTTCTAGAGAAGAGAAAGGGTATGGAAGATTTAAACTAATAGTTCTGCTCTTGATAGTAATTGCCCCAGGCCTAGCAATTCCTCACAGACAATTCAATTAAATGCTGACAGAAACACAAATAGAGCTCACACGGTCTTCTAGTTCTTGCAGCATTGCACTGATGTCATCTTGTCTGGAAGATACTGCAAAAGTCTGTTCTTACTGAATACATAGCTACTAAATTATGCAGAGGCGTCCAAAGCAATTAGAAAAACAATGTCTTTATGCTTCAAAACTCGAGTTTCCTGATTTCCAGAACTGACATTGTTGTAACTGGGAATCTCAAATTGAATGATGAATAGTCCTGCATTCCAAACATTTGACGGGTTTTGTGTCTCTCCTCTTTGGGTTGCATTTGTGAGGAGTCTCTGGTGGTAACTGAAGTAGAATGCACTTCTTGTTTACTGAAATTAGCAGCAATTAATCACCTGTACTGGATTATTTTCAGGGTGGAAGTAGTTTATTTTTTCTAATCTGTTATCGCACACGTATATGCCTTTCTGAATTTCATCTTGACAATGAATATCATTGTTACCACTCATCTTTGCTGACTTAATGATATAGTAAGGTATTAGTATATACATATATATAAAATATCAATCACAATTTTGAAATGCCAGTGCTTTTAATGGTAACAATTGTTTGAAAAGCAAAGCAAAACAGCTTTGTAGAGACAGACAAATTAGTCAAGAAAAAAGATCAAATGTTGTAATTTATAATAAATTCAGAAAGCATGAAATTTGGGCTAGTTTTAAATTTGTGATTTAAAAAAAATCCGAAACAAGTATACCAGTGATTAATTTAAAAGCAAACAGACTGAAAATTTACATACTGCATTACGATAAAGAAAAAGTTTGAAAGTATTTATTGCAATATTAACAGCAAGCAGCTTAAGGAAATATTTCAGTCATCTGAAAACGGAGCCTTATAAAATCAGGTTAAGCTTAAAAAAGTCTCAAAAGCTGTTAACACATGGAAGTGCCCATTTAAGCCTTTCAAACAGCTTTAATTCTGACCACCAGTGATATTGTTGCAGGACAGTATTCAAAAGCCTTCTAGAGTACTTGATGCATGTTTGTATTTACCACGTTCATATCTTAAGTGTTGGCCAAGCTGGATACTGGCAATGACATATTTCTGATTGAATCAGATACTGGTTATTAGTGCTTGGCCAATAGTTACAGAAATAGACTGATGCCTTTTTTTTTTTTTTCTTTTTTTCCTGTGTGCATTATAAATTTCCATATGTATATTCCTGTTAAAGCTTTACCACAAGATTCTGCAGTAACACAAAAATATTTAATGTACCAAACTCCAGCAAGTGCTGCAAGCCATAAAAGCAACTTGAATCCAGTTTATTCTGACCTTGCTTATCTCAAATAGTATCCCACAAGGCAAGCAAGCAGAAGTGGTATTATAATGGCTTTATGAAGGTATAAGTTTCACTAAATTTTCTTGATGTACTTGCAGTTGGGCATCTTTGTCAAGAATTTTGTCCTCAGATCAACCCTTTTTCATTACCTGAGGCTTTTTACACTCTTTCTTTCATAACTAAGACTATATCTAGCTATGCTTACACTTTCCAATGTTTCACTTGCTAAAAAAAAAAAAAAAAAAAAAGTAAAAAAAAAAAGTGCCAGCAATCCAAGCTGGTTTTATTTTTGTATCTCTCAGCAAGTTCTAATAAAGTAAATTGAGCAATATTCCCAGTTTATTGTATTGATAAACAGACTGTAAAGTGTTTTATGATATAGCACTTCCCGTATGAAAGACACTAGACTAACATAAATTGCAATTGTAACTGTAAAGTACTAAAATATATTTTTCCTCTAGGGCTCTCTAGTATATCTGGCTGAAAAAAAATAAAAATAAAATAAAATAGACTTGTTTATTGTATATATTTTTTGTAGTGTAATTAAATGTCTCTATGGTTTCCACTCAGAAACAAAATCCTTTTTCCCTACTCCAAGCAATCTGAAGGCACACAAATAAGCATACAGAGCTGTCTTGTTCCAAATTGGAGGTGAAGAAACACTTTATTTTACTTTTTCTCTAGACTGTCTCCAGAGGAGCAGATCTCTCAGCACACACTGCCCTATCGTTTCCAGGCCATGCTAGAAGTCATCAGGATCTGAATCAGTCTTTCCTACTGTTACTGTAATGTTGTCCTATTATCATTTGTACCATTGCAAAAATTTCCATTCTCCACCCAAGCTGGACTCAAGTGGATTCTTTGTGGTGATTACTTTGGATATCATCCAAAGCAAATACAGAGGCATTTTCCCCGGGACTAGGAGTTGTTAATGTTACAGCTCTATTCCCCAGGGAATGCAAAGCAGGCACAGGAGCTTTGCCCACTGCCAGTGGGGTTGAAGGCAACAGCTGGAACTAGTGAAGCCACAGAAGAGCACTGCCTTGCCAGTGGGCCCTGTTCACCCCAAGGCGACTCCCTCACTGCAACAGCCACATCGAAATTGAGGACAAACTTGGGCCTCGGTAGTTTTGTTTTACTGGAGAAAAGAAGAAATTGGCAGGGATGTGGTAATGTAGCTACATGCTCCTGAGAGGTTTCACTTTGCACACAGCAGCTATGTTTTGAAGCTCAGCTCTTCAAAGACACCCGGACCAAGTCTGAGTGCTCTTACAACGTTTACCAGCAGTACAAATACTGAAGTCCCTGGAACTACTGAAGGTGTGAGGAGGGAACAGTGTGAATCAAAGCAGCATCCAGACCCAACAGTCTTTGCTCCTAAAATACAATACTTCAGTTTTATGCAGCCCTGCTTTAACGGCATTTCCCAGCTAGTCTTCCCATTAGGAATGAAGTGCTAATGGAGCTGTTACAGTCCTTCTACAGACAAAAGGCAGCAACAGGAATAATGGCTAACTGGGGAGAGAATACTCACAGAAAAGTCAGAGGACAGGTAATGGATCTTTGAAATAAAGGTGGAGGTGAGATACTTACAAAATTAACCTCCTCTTTTGTTTTGGTCTTCCTTTAATAAAATGGTGATAAATCCATTAACTGTTTTAAGGTTCAGAGCAGCTGCATAATGAATGTGCCAGAATACACAGCAAAGTGCAAATTTGCCATTACAATTCAAGAGCTTGTGCCCTCTCTGAATGAGATGGAGGATTATACAAGCACAAAAATACTCCCTGGAGTAATGAATGGTAGACTTAAGGCTGAAACAGCCGCAGTTAACTCCAGATACATGTTTAAGCACAAAATGTTAAACTCTTCTTTAGATACAGATTTTTGTAAGACTTCACTGTCCTTAGGGAAAATTTGAGAATGAGCTTCTCTGACAACTCAACAGGACACTTAAAAAAGTAAACAAAAAAACTTTACCTAGTCCATATGAATGGCTTCTCTTTGCTCCTCTGTTGCTCTTTCTAGATCCTAAAACTCTTATATTTCAGGATTCACTTTGACGTTAGCTTCTCCTAGATCCCTCTTTAGCAATAATGTATATCAGATCTGTACCTGAATTTTTAGTTCTAAAACATTATGGCATCATGTGTGTTCTCCACTTCTTACATTTGCGTAAGCCATCCCTATCTTTCTTGAACTATTTATTTTTCTCATTCTGTGAACATTTTATAACACATAGTAACCTCACTGCTCTAATATAGCACAGGATGAGTATTTTGCATCGATTCATTCTTGAAACAGAGTCATAATAACAGTTTGGACATACATGAGGCAGATCTTGTCTCACATCCTTATCTCTTTGTGTTCATCATTATATTACATTGGCTCAAAACAGCCAGCTTCTTCAGTCCTGGACTCTGAAAAGGACATGTCTTTCAATAAAACAACATATGAGAAGAACACAGAATTCAAGGCTTGCAAAGCTGAGCCTACACCTCTCTGACAAAGCTGTAGTAACAACAGTGAACAATCTTTGTATACTCTCAGTGGAGAATACTTTTCTCCTACAATCTCTACAGAATGTCTGAAGAAGAGAAAGAAAGATGCGTAAAACTCAGCAAACACACATAACAGGAGTACACAAAATCTCAAGTAGTGAGAGAGTTCAGTCTTAATTAACCAGACCAACCTGTAAGTTGGGTCAGTGTAGCAAGGTCCTTCTTGGTCAGGAGAGGTTGCCTTTAGGTGACAGCCAGCATTTGATAACTATGACTTCTCACCACTACCCTGAAGGAAGGAAAAAGTGTGCACTTGTGTTGACACACCAGTGAGAAAAGAAGGGAAAATGAAAGAAGATATCTCAACAACTCCACCTCACCTCTTCTTCACATACACACATTTATTAGAGAACAAATGAAAGAAAGACACACTGCCACAACACGCTTTGTGATAGCATGATCAGAATTCGTCTATGCTCTTCCTGAATTTAGACAATATCACAATACAGCCTCCCTCAAATAATTTTTATTTTAAAAGAGTGTTTTCCATAAAGGTTTCATGAGAAATTTGATGACTAGTACACACAAAGTCTATCTGCTCCATGAAGATTGCCTCCATAGCACATAGCACTGTCTTTAATAATGCATATTCTTCTTCTTTTGTGTTTTCATCTTTTTTCTGGGATGTGTACTGAGTGATTTTGATGTTTCTTCTCTATAATCATGAGGAAGAATGCATCAACCTTTATAATAAATATCTTGCCAAAGGAAGCCAGGCATTCCTCTAAAGGAAACCTTATATACATTCTTGAAGTTTCAAGACCCGTCTCCTATCACCATTTCATTAGCTGAGATATACTACAGTCCAAAAGTAGGCTGGTGGGTAGTCTACAACAAGGTGAAAGAACAAGGGTTTCCTCTGTACACAGCAGAAATACTGATGGTAGACCTTCCCTCTGTCTGGATTTCCAGGTGTCTAATAAAAAATGAGCTTTTGAGTTGGCTCCTCCATAGGAGCACTTCTTTTCTCCTCATGGTCACATATTTGCACATAATTTATAAGGATACTATTACCACCAAAGTCATTCCTCTTTTATGAAGCTGAATTGAAACTGGCCATTGGGTTTACAGATTGCTTGGAAGGGAGAAGAAGATGACTAAGTACAGCTAAGAATGCTCAATCCCACAGAAGAACAGACTAAAAATACCATTTAGCTAAGGAGAGGTAAATGTGATACATGAAGGATGAGAAACATCAACAAAGGAAAATAAAGCAAAGAGAGGAGCCAAAAGGACAGTAAAGCACACTTTCAGTCCTTTACCTGAAAACTCTATTTTGTAATACACACTTTAGTAATCAATATTTCTCCAGGTTGGTATGAAAACACAAGTGTATAAAGATCTCTATCCAGCAGGACTTTCCCAGAGGCATATGTTATGGATGATCAGAGTGCAAAGAATTTGAACCACTATGAGTTGCTGAAGTACAGATTAAGTTGGGAAGGTAGTATCTTCCACAAGAGGAAAGAATTAGAACAGATAAAGATTTGGGTTTAGTCATTTCAATTTAAATATTTCTCACAGATTACATATAAGTTTTCTTTGTTTTAAGTCTTCCTTCTATGTTGTGTAGAAAACTCTTCTGAAGTTTTAGGTTCAAATTTGAATGAAAAAGTGGATGTAATCCAGAGGTCACAGTACCCTGAGACACTTTCCTGTGTAATAGAATAGATGCAATGCAATACCTTTTCCATTTTAATTTGAAGCACATCATCTACAAGCTTTTAATTATTGTGGCCTGTGAAACAGTGATCTTGTCAGAAAACTCTGTATTAGTACATACTAAGATTGCTCCTTCTTTTCCTAAAATCTTGGATTAAACAATCTCTGTGGAAATTAAGAGACTGCTTTAGCAAATTGCTGATTGTATGTGAGGCTTAATTTAACTATAATCTGTATTAAATATTTAAAGAAATAATAATGAAGTATTACTTAAAGCAGGAAATCTACTGAAGTATTCTGTTTCCAGATTGGCCAATATATCTAATCTGCATGAAACTTATAGAAAGGAATATTATACATATATATATTTGTCCTGCAGAGCATTTTGATAATGACTGCAATATTCTAAAGAAAGATTGCTTGCTGCTAGTGTAATGATCAAGTAAATGAAAGCAAGCATTCCATCAGTGTAAGTGGATATTAGCAGGGAAACTCTAATAACTCTACTGCTTCAGGACTGTATACTGAGAAAGCAGAACATGGGTACGTTTGCTTTCTCTCTCTAAATAGCATAATCTTTTGCCCACACTGGAAGACACATTCCTGACATGAGAGACCTCTAGTCTTATCTAACAGCTCCTGCTTTACAGTCTTACATTCATAGATTTACATATTGCCTTTCTCACTCTATATGCAATCACGAAGATATCCACTATCTCTTTCAACAGTTAATTCTCACACCTTCTACACATATGTGACTTTTGTATTAGGAGTACCAGTGTCGTCAGAGAATGATGCATTTGAGGTATATTAATGAAATGTGAAGCAAGCAGACTTCAGTTAAAAAAAGGAAGTATTGTTTCTGATTGGGGAAATCTTGCAGCATTAAACAGTTCAAAAATAATATGTACAGCTGAAAAGACATTTGGATAATCATGATTTACTAACAGCAGGAAGCTTGCATGCAGACTGGAAAAATATCTCCATTCAGGTTCAAGGCAACACTGGCAGAGATTGAGAATCAGAGTCAGAATCTTCACAGGAATATTGGCTCACCTTGGAAATAAAGTAATCTTGTGTTGTGTACTTAAGGGACAAAAAGGGTATCTAAATCCAGAAAGGGAATCTAAATCCAGTTTGACTTTTCATGGTTTTTTGTACTTTTAGCAGTGAAAACACTTCTAATGACTCTATTTTTCCATTTTTCATTCAATATTACAACAGTTTCTGGTCCCAATCTTACTCTTTGCAAGAGAGAATCAGGAAAACTGTCTTCAGTTTTCTGGGCCATTTGTTCATTCTAGTACAGTGTAATTGGGCAGTATGAAATAAACTTTCTATTATTTTAAAAAATCACACATTTAGCATGATACAGTGGTTCAGTTTCAGCACTGGCCACAGTAAAGACAAGGATCAAATGCAACTAAATAGCTCTGAACAGCTTTTGAAATAGATACCACCATCTAACATGCTGCCTCCTATTATTTTCTCAAAACACGACAGAGGAGGTTCATTAATAACATCCTCCAAAATGAGAAGGTTCTATACGTAGAAGGTAGAACATTTTTTGAAGTGCCACCAACCTCCCATAACACCCTCAGTCATCTCCTTAGCATTACAAATGTTGCTATTCATGGCAATCTTGTTAATCTAATCATCATTGTACCTTCTATTTTTTAACCTTTCTCTTTGGTCCTCTTCTTGGATAGTTGGAGGTGAGTGGGAGAGCCCAATGGACTATAACTTTACATGGTAGCCTGCTGTGAATATTTACCCTCTTCTTGAGATTCTGTTGCAGAGCTCCAAGTTTATTTAACTGAAGGTGCCCCATACTCAATCACTGCCTGCCTCTCTGTTCCTTAAGAACAGAATATATTGCAAAGGAAAGAGCTGAAGAAAGCCTAAGAGAAGGTAAAAGGGGAGAAGATGTCATAGGATGGACTGTAGTGTATCAGTCATCTCCGTTCTTGCTCTTTTTCTCAAGGATTATTGCGGATTGGTTTCCTGCTGAGTCAAAATGAGAAACTAAGTGGAGGTAAACATGCTGTCAGAGACAGCAGTTCTCTTTATATAGTGCCGATCAAACTTCCATTTGCACCAGGCATCTGCTAGGTAGTTAGTGTCAGATTCCCAATACCTCCGGGCAGTTCTGTTAACCAAAGTTTCCTTCACTTTCTCAGACAACTGGTGTATAAACGAGGAGCCAAATTTTCTTTTCAGCAGTTCCAGGCCATTAGGCCTTCCACACTACTTACCTGTCTAATCGCCCAATCTTTCATCTCTAGGGAGTTTAAAATAATGCCCAAGTCACAAGTAATGAAAATAAGCTTCCTTCCTAATCTCATACCTCACCTGCAATCCTTCATAACATGTGATGCTGCCCTTACAATCCTGATGAGAAATAAAAGCAGGTTCTCTCAACCTTATCTTTTATCCATCCCTTGGATATCACCACATCAGAATTTAGGATTGTTCTCTACTTAGTGGAGAACAAAACTACATACAACTTAAGTTTGTAATTGCTCGCAAGCATATGAGATACCATGTAATGTAAAAAGAAAAACTGTATATTATGTGTATTGACCACACTGGTAAAGAAATGTTAAGTCTTGGTATTAAGCATATACCAGCCATGTAGTAACACTGTAAAAACAAGAAACTTATACATATATGAGCAACAAAAATAAGATTATAACAGCAGAAAGGAAAAACTTCAGGACTAAAATTTCAAGGAACTGGGGAGCTTCATTTAAAGAGTTACCTACTCAGTGGAAGGAATGATTTTTCAAAACTGGATGTCTTCAACTTCCGTGATGACCCTCAAATGTGTCTTTCCATCAAGAACACTCCTACATATCTGGTCAAGATTAGTTGGATTTATTATAAATTCCCTGTCCCAGCCTTTGAATCAAGACAAAATACAGCCCATGTTATGCCTTATTAGGAATGGAAACCACTATTCCTCCATACCTCCTTGCAGAGAGGTTTCCAAGACTCTGGTAAGCTATGGCAACAGCTTTAACAATCCATCCTTTTACTAAACCAGTACTGAAACAATCTATACATCTCAGAGCAGTAGTGAAACACATATTGAATTTAACATTTGCTTAGGGCTAGCATTTTTATTTCAGTTCAGAGTTAAGTATGTTATTTCTGAGGTGTGTGCCCTTCAAAGTGCTTTTCCATTTTAAGCAGCAAGTACTGATGTTAGATTTTGAAAGTGGAATGGCCTACTGTTCCACCTTTGGAGCCAAGGCCAAACATTAGCCCATGACTAAAAAGTGACTCTCAGTCTTCTTTGTATAAGTCATATTTTTTTAAGCAGCAGGAAAAACCTGTAATATACAAACCAAGGAGAGACAAGACAGAAGGTACAGTGAGTGCTGAGGGCCACATATCTGGATACCAGCTTTGCAGAAAAGAATCTAGGAATCCTGGTAGACACCACGTGGAACATGAGCCAGCAGTGTGCTCTTACAGCTAAGAAGACAATTAGCATTTTTTGCTGTGCTAACCAAAGTACTGGTAGTAGGCCAAGAAAAGTGATCCTTCCCTTCTACTCAGCAGTAGTGAGGCTGCACATGAAATCCTGTGTTCAGTTCTGGATCCTGAGGTACATGAGAGACAAGGACAATAGAACAATGGAGAGCCACCAAGATGATAAAGAGAGTAGCTCTTCTAAGAAGAAAGACTGAGAGAGGTGGGACTTCTCAGTCTGCAGAAAAAGCAGCTCAAGGAGATTTTATCAATGTGTACAAATACTGGAAGGAAGGGTGCAAAGAGGACTGGCTTTTTTGGTGCCCTGTGCCAGGACAAAAGGCAAGTGGCACAAACTGGAAGACAAAAGGTTCTGCCTACATATCAGGAAAACTTTACTGTATGGCTGACTGAGCATTAGCACAGTTTGTTCAGAGATGCTATGGGGTCTCGCTTACTGAAGATCTTCAAAAGCCACCTGGATATGGTCTTGAGCAACCTGCTTTGGGCAGCCCTTCTTAAGCAGGGGTTGAACCAGAGGGGACCTCCAGAGATTTTTTTTCGAGTGTCAACCATTCTGTAAATCTATGACGACCCATGAGCAACAGAAGAAGTCCATTCATTAAAATATCCCAAAGTCTGTTCTGACTTCAACAACAAAATAAAGATGGTATACCTACAAAATCTGCTTTGAATTTTCAAAATTTAAGACTTAAAAAAACCCAAACAGATGAGTACTCTCTATGCCAAACCAAAGGAAAAACATATTCTTAATTTGTTTTAATGGACTGAGCTTGAGATGCATTCCTTTCTCAATAAAGTGCATTTTCTGCTAAGTGGCCCAGTACACTATAATCTCTTCATTTCAACATTGCATAAGTTTGTCAGCTGATAAACACTGTTTGGGACTGAGCAGGAAATAACGTACACATTATTATTAGTATTATTAGTGCTTTAATGTTCCACAAGATTATGTGGCTTAGGGATCTGGGCTTCTCATTTACTGTTCTAAACATGACAGAAGCACTCACTTGCAAATTTTTGTTAAAAATTAATATTTGGGAATTCCAGCTCTTCTAATTCAGGAATGAAAGTCTGTCACTCTCCACTCACTCACTTCCACAAGGTCCTGTTAATGCAAAACATTTTGCATGAAATGACAAGAGAAATCAAGATAAAGGAAAATGTCAGCAGACTATTCTTTCTACATGTACTTTCTGACTGCCAATAGGAATCCCTATTATACCATGTGCTATGCCTATCATTCCAGTGCAGTAAGAATAGAGAAGGATAGCTTTGTTTGAAGCCTTTTCATAATTATGAAGTCTTTAAAGTCATTTTTTCAAATAAATATAAGTAGACAATGACTTACATTCAGTGAAATCGATGAATACTACATTGAACACAAAATGTATATAGAACAACAAAGAAAAATGTGATGTTTCATACTGAAACCTTCACATGTCTTCAGGGCTTTGTGTGACTTCGTCTTCATTGCTGAATATACATAACTTTTCAAAGATCTTTTCAAAGAGCTGCCAAAAAGGTAATTCACATTTTTATAAAAGGAGAGAACAAAATGTTTAATTCTAGCTTTAATGGTACTCACTTACTCCCCTAGAAGTCACCCTTTTAAGTGAATGATTTATTTGAGAATGTATGTTTTGATCTGAACTGTCAAAATTTGTTTGTTTTGAATCAAAACTGGTGATTGAAGTTGCTAGCCACAAGCGGAAACAGAGGAGAAAAGACCTGAATATAACCATACCGTTTTACATCTGTTAAGGTTTTGTCTTACTGGATTTGACAGAAAAGCTCTCTTTAGTTACCACTCTTTTTTTTTATTACCCAAGACCAGAACTTTAATTGCACCCATAACTTCTCTTATCAGCACATCTGTATCCAATTGTGCTAACACTTTGCTCACCTTCAACTTTTTTTTTTTGTTTTGGGAACATTTCTTTGTGGTTCTAAACAACATAAATTTGGTTTCCTCATCAAGAAGCTCATTTAGCTGCAACTTGATTGCAAGTAATTTGCCCTAACTGTCTCCGTCTTTTAATTGTTTGTGCCTTTTTCTAATCTATAAACTGTAACTTCAGGCAGGCCATTTTTGTCTTACCATTTCCTTTTTGGAAAGGCATATCTAATAACCCACCTCATATCCTTTGGCTTTAGGCATCTGAAATCATATGAACAGAAGGGATAGACCATCGATTCAACTCCAATTTCATTAAAAAGCAAACAAACAAACAAACAAAAAAAAACTTCCATAAAATCTCCTTTTTAAGAAATAGGAATATAAAACTTCATCCATGAAATTCATTTTGGTGGAAAATAAATATACATCACCATTGGTATAGAACTGACTCCTTCTTCTATTTCCACAGAGATTTCTTATGACCTCTGAGAGACATGAAATTCTAAGTGCCAATTTGAGTACTGCTACAGCGCTTGAGTTAATCAGAGTCCAATGAATTTTATTCCCACAGTTCTGATTTGGCACCACTTACCCTACAGGAGACAGAAAACATGATCTCATTAAAGTCTCTGGACTTAGTCAAGCCTATGTATGAGGCAGATTTTGTTTTTTAAGTAATCTCATTAGAAGTTCTACCAAATATGGTATCCATATCAAATCTCTTTAATTTCTCCCACCTAATCCCCCTTACTCCCAAAATGTAACGTAACTGTATTAGTCAGATTAGCAGCACATTCAAGAGTAATCTCTTCCAAAAAAAAAAAAAAGAACTATGTTTTTTTTTCCCAATCCCCAAATTTTTGTTTGTGTTAATTATTCCAAAGCTCACTGACGGGGTGAATAACACTCTTCCCTCCCTCCAGTCTGAATAACAATTAAGGAATTTGCATTTGTTTCTTCTTTTTGTTACAAAATTAGATCTTTTCTCTGAATTTTTTTGTTCTGAGCAAGTGCCTGCGCTGACTTGGGCTGAAGTCTGTGGCCATGTTCCCAAGTGAGTATTTTCAGCTGAGCCGTATTTCATGGCAGCTGCATAAAGCACAAAACACACACAGGAACACGGCAGCCTTGGGATGGTGAGAGAATTCCAAGCATAGTATGTTTTCTTTATCTAAAAGAATGGAGGTGATATATTTAGTTTAAAGGATGAAGACCCATAGAAAGATATTTTCTCACAAGATCTCAAGACCATTGTTATCTATCTGATGGGAGCAGAGTTTCCACCTAGAGGAGTACTTTTGGCAAAAAGAAAAAAAGCATTTTCTGACTGTGATAATAAAAGTTTAGGAAGTTTTATCACTTCTTAAGAAATTTTGCTTTTCTACTGTTTATGCCACTGAAAATACTGACACTACATTATGAAATGAAGACAACCTTCGTGTAGCTGGTATTCAAAAAAAAGCCAATTAAAATCTTTGAACCAATAGACTGGAAGCTTTCTATGAGAGAATGAGCAGATGCCTGCATGTCTACTCAGAGAAGCATGTTCTAGATACAAATGTTTGTATTGTCCCATCAGGGCTTTCTTGCCTATGCAACAAGTTGTTTTGATGGATAAAAAAAAAAAAAGAAGCAATGTGACTAGACAGCCTTCACAGTTTATTAGCAGTGCCAATATGCAGCTATTTTGAGGAGAAGATGTATTGGCTGAGAAGTTCTCCTTCATAAGCAAAGGGGGAAATGTCTGGTCATATGAGTCTGCAAATTACTGAAGAGTTCCTGAAGCTCTTCTGTTTTTTTTTTCCAAAAACTTTTGAAATCATGAGTTGATTATATGCAATATTTCACATGTATCTTCTGGGGAACCTTCAGCTAGGCAAAGCCACGTTGGCAGAAAAGATTGCCAAGAACTCTCAAAAATATTATAATGTAAAGTAAGTACATAAATATATTATTAAAATAAGTAAGAAAATACTTTGAATTCTGAAAAATCATTTTATGTGAAAGCTCTGATGACCTCTCCCTTTTCCCAAGGCACATATGTGAAACAAGGTAACAATTATTAATTGCCTGATTCCAGTTAGGAGAAAGAATTTTAACTGGCTTGTGGACACAAACTACTATCGCCTAAAAGACTCAGAAAACCAAGTCCCACATGCAGGTGTGATATAAGCTAAACCTAAACAACACAAGAGTTATCAGGATTGAACTGCTAAAATGCTTCTGAAAATGAATTATGATAACATTTCCGAAAATCCCTTGGATACAAAGTAATGCAACTCCCACTTGGAGACTTTACGTTAGGTTCCCAGATTTAATCTGTGGAGGGACTCATGCTCTCCCATCAAGTGAAAATTTTGCATCACTTACAAAAACTCCTCTGGACTATTTTATTCCCTATTCCCAACACAGTTAGTGAGAGACAGGGCGCACAGTAAGGTATTTAGGACATTAAAACAGAATTCCACAAGTTAAGCATCAAATCTTTGACTTAATGAAGCAGATATGGTTAATAAAAGGAAAGACACCAACAAAATCCCACTAGCATGCTGATTGGGAATAGTATAATACACTATAACCATATGGATTCAAGTGAGTAATTATATATGAGTAACCCATCTGATCTTTCTTGTTGTCAGGCTTTTATCTCAGATAGTCATTTTTCTCCGCTATTACCAGCCTTTTGTTCTAATGAAGAACAAAGATCCACCCCTTTCACCATTCTTATTATATCTAAGTAATCATTATGCATGGATACAGAGGACAGTTCCTCAAAGCAGATGCATGCCGAGAGATGGTGAAACTTCCTTCCTGCAAGGCCAGAAGAAGCTGTACATGCTCATGTGGTACCACCAATAATTCAAACTTATCTGATTTCAGTGGGCAGGGAGAAAAAGGGGGGAAAAGAGAGAAAAAAAGTTTTACTTTTCTGGAGTGGCATCTTTTGTTAAAACAATTCAAAAAGAAAAAGATGTGATCTGATCGTTACATGATAGATTCATGGGTCAGCTCAAGTGAAGGGAAAGAACACAGGACAAAAAGGGAACATGGCCTTTGGAAATATAGACTACATTCTACAGTGGAATAATGCTATCTCAGAGCTCTCCACAAGCATAAATTTTCCTTCTGCCTTTTCATTTGCATTGAAAACTAAATAAATTTATTTCAGTGTGAGATGAATGCTTAGCTTGTAAACAGAAGGCTGAGGCAAGAACAAAATAGCAGAGCTATGATCTTAAAAACATAATTGGGATTGGAGGGTTAAAAGGTAGATTGTGTTTTCTGGGAGAAAATGACAGAATTCTACTCCTTCCAGCTTTACGAAACTCTTAAGAACATCTGTACAGAAATCCTTGCTAATGTCAGCTTCTGAAAGTCCTTCTTTGTTCTGGAAGGCATGAAGGAGAAAGGGTCAGGCCCAAGTGGGGGACATTTAAATTGTTCATCTCCAATAAGGACAAAACTGGAAGCACTCCAGCTAGATCTGAGTCAACAGAGATTTCCCTACTACAAAAAGGGATTAAAAACAGCTGTTTCTCAAAAGTCTAAAGAGCCTGTTTGGACTTCCTGCAGAAACTTGAAGGACTGTGCTTTCATACCACACGCAATACCAAAACTTACCTTCCTGGGAGACTTTACAACCTGTAAGAAACTCAAGCTGTGTATGATAAGGAATTTGACACACCTCAGATTAGCATCTGGTTCTATTGGCTATTGGCTGTAGAAGTAGAACATAAGAGCTCACAGGAATGTGTTTTGTGCCAACCCATAAGCTCATTACACCACGCTGACAAAAATGCTCAAGACAATTTGTTTGTTCTCTGTAAAATAACGATTTTACTCTCTTTCCCCTTTCTGATTGTGAATGCTTTCTTAACCTACACGTGGGGAGCATTTGGAAATAGTAAATCTGATAAAAATAAACTTTCCCTAAAATAGTGGCAGGGGAATTCAGCCATCCAGACTGATGACTGACATCCTCTCTATGGCTCTGAGAAGAGGTATTTCCCTAGGCTCAAGGCAAAATGGGCAAAATTCCAGCGTGGCCCAAAGCATAATTTGTTATGAATTTGCATGAGATGAAAATTTTTCACGTTTAAACAGAAAATATCAATGATTTGTCAAAAACCAAACTCTTTGCAGTAAATATTCATTATTTTTCTCTTCTGTATACAAGAAAATTCCTTTCCTCCATACAGAAGAAAAGGCAATAAGAAAATGCATTTTTGTTTTTTCTGAAGTTATGAATTCCCCACTAAAGGCAGTTTTTCCTGCATAGCTCTAAGCTTTTGAAGTGTTGGATCTATTTTTTTTATCATTTACTAGCATGTAGTCACATTAACCTCATTAAGATCTCTTGTCCCGCTCCAAACTGACACTGGAATATCTCTGACCAACAAAGACTAGCACCTGCGTCTGAGGATTAGTTCAATTCACCCTGTGCAGCAGCAAAAGCTCTTGTTTTCTTGAGAAGGTCTGAGATAATCTTCTGATGTGCTACAAAGTTATTAATGTTGCTTGGTATTTGCTTTGACAGCTGTTCTGTACCCTCCTTAATCATCTTCATCATGGTTCACAGCTCTTTTTTCCCTTCATTTCACTTTTGCCTATGCTTCTGAGGGAGAATGATGCAACATACAAGTTGATAAATCTTTCAGCCCTTCATGTATTTCCCCCCTTTATCTTTACTTCCAAAGTTTCAACATTTTGCATTTTTTTCTGTTGCTCAGGAGGAGAGCAGAAATGTTCCAGACGCAAATGCCATTGGAGTATAGTATTTCTAAAATATTCTGACTCTCATAGGAGAAAATTAGTTAGCAGCCTTCATCCATTCAACAGGTAATTTGGTTATGCATTGAAAGAGCTCCTTTGGTACTTGAGAAAACTTTAAAAATTATATTATGAACATTAGCTGCTTGCCTTTATTCTATTTGGATGCCTCTCAGTTTAAGTTATTGACAATATTTAAAAGAGCAACTTCAGCTACAGAAGAGTTTTCTCCTCTTGTGATGTTTTCTGGAATGATTCCATGCTTTGTCACTTGCCTTCCATTTCCTGGGACAAAATAGTCTCTGGGAAAGTGTTTTCTTGCCTGCTGTCATGCAGACTCTTGCTTCTGCCCTACAGCAGAAGGTGATTCTCTAAGCGATGTCACCATCATCTACAGCACCTCCAACAACCTTGTTCTGTCATAGAATCATAATAGATTCATGCAGTGGCTTAGGCTAGAAGGGACCTCAAAGCCCACCCAATCCCAACCTCCCTGCTGTGGGCAGGGCTGCCACCCATCAGATCAGGTTGCTCATGGCCCCATGCGACCTGGCCTCGACTGCTTCCAGGAGTGGGGCATCCACAGCTTCTCTGGGCAAACTGTTTCAGCACCTCACCATCTTCTCAGTGAAAAATTTCCCTGGAACATCTAATCTAAATCTTCACTCTTTGCATTTAAAACCATTCCCCCTTGTCCTATAAGTGTCTTATAACCTGTGTAAAAAGTTGATTTCCCTCCTGTTTTCCCTTCTATAAGCACTGGAAGGCTGCAATGAGATTGCCTTGGAGCCTTCTCTTCTCCAGGCTGAACAAGCCCAGCTCCCTCAGCCTGTCTTCCTAAGAGAGGTGCTCCAGCTCTCTGATCATATTCGTGGCCCTACTCTGGACATATATGAAAAGCTCCACATCTTTCTTGAACTGGGTCAATTGTCCTAAGAGCAGGGATACAGCCTAGCTCAGTCCCACATGCTCCAGTCTGAAGATTTTAGGTCAAATCAATTCACCAACAGGGACTTGCAGTCAGAGATGTGAGAGGACTGCAATCCTGCAAATGAAGAAGGAACAATCTACAACCAACTAGAGCGACTGGGAAGCCTCCCAGAGGGCTAGGACTCCATGCACCTCTTTGGCTTGCCTGCAATCTGCAGCGTTAGAGACAGCCAAGAAAATTCATTATTCCAAAGCTTTCCTGCAGGCCTGAAAACCTACTGCTCACATCATAGCACAGTGCCTTCACTCCATGAGCTTCTCTGTCAAGTTTCTACACTTACATATCCTTTTGCTGTTTGAAAGATAGAGATTTTCAAAACCTGACAACACTCTATCTGGTTGGTATTAACAAAGTTAACAAACAACTAAGCCTTGACCTCTTTGGTGACAGTGCAGTTCAGATGTTGAGGAAGCCTGCACCAGCTTGGAGAATTCACCAAAAAAAAATCCCCTAGAAACAAAACAATTGATAAAGGGAAAGAAATTTTCTGCTCGCCTGTCAGACACTGTTGTACCTCCAGTTTTACAAACACGAGCCTTGACTTCAAATTCTTGGGATCAAACTTCATATTAAATACATTCTTTTCATGTCAGTAGATTGCATACATCATAGAAAACAAATGGCTCTTGATATCTGTTGGTTTCAAAGTCAGCTGATTATGGTCAAAGTTTAGCATCTCAGTGCCTTACAGGGAAAATACATTTAGAAATGTGATGGGGGAAGTAAAAGCAGAGCTACTCCACTTTTATTTTTATCCAGAGTGTACTAGGAACAGAAAACACACGGGAATGATTCCTTGTTCTTCATGTGGTGTAGTATTTGTGATGATGTCTCAGGATGGCTGCTTTTGCCATGCACCGACTCTTTATGCCTCAGCTCACAGAAAAACAACATTTAGCAGGTGGAAATGCAGAGCTTCTGTAAGGTGACTTTCTCCTTTTCCGTACAATCTTTTTGTCCAGATATACCCAGCCACACATGACAACAGCCTCCAGCTCAGCTGTTGTAGCACTAAAACCCACCCAAGAGACACTGCAGTCCTCCCATACACCGCTCTCTATCCCAGCGCCTGACTCTTCCTAATTAATTTCCTTTGTTGTGCAGAGAGCATCCAGGAGCTAATTGTTCTGATGAGACAGATAAAACATCAAAGGATGATCTAAAATGCATTTAAAAATGTGGCACATTGACAGCGCTGCAGCCTGAAGTGCACCAGAACACAGGCAGGTGGTGCCTAGGAGAGCAGCTCCTTGCAGCCTTGTCAGGTGCCTACTCTTTTACCTTTCCCTGCTCCTAAATCCCCTCCACCCCTTCATGCTCAACCTCACTAATTTCAAGTTAGCCCTAAGTGGCCATCAGACAGTAATGAGTTTTTGCAATTGACGAGCAAGATGAATTTGAACTATTGACCCAAGAATTAATATGTTCCATATATAGTTATCCATGCATTCAGTAATTTGTCCGTGTCTCACTAAGAGCACAGCAAATGGTTTGGATTTCTGACCAGACCCTTTCACATGTCAGAAAAATAAATATGCCTCAGTGGGAAACAGCATGCTCTCAAGCCCTATCACTACTTGATATTTAAGGTTCTACTTTAACAGACCAAAAGACTAATGCGAAAATCTGTCAGCCCAATTCTAGACACTGTAACAGGTTCTTCCCTTAACAAGATTGTTCACATAATGAACAATAAATGTGAAAAAATGAAAACCAAGGACAGCATGAGATTATGGCCCTGATTCACTACATAAGCACATACTCGTGGGTTTTATGAATAGGACAGCCTCTTTGAAATTAGGCCTTGGGGAAGAGGAAAGTGGAGACAATGAAGAAAACATGGGGGTTCTTTCTTCGGGAAGGAATCAGAGAAGAAGAAAAATTGCTGAAAGAAACAATGCAAATGGAACAAATAAACCATGCTCGTGATTTCCCAAACGTAAAACAAACAAACAAACAAACCAGGTCAATATGTTACAAGGTATAATGAAAAGAGAACATCAAGCTATACAAGCTGCATAAAAGGGGATGCTGCTAGAAACCACACCGTGGATGGGATGAAGCAACTTGGCAGAATGTAGGAGCCCCCACCCTGCAAGAAGGTGTGTTCCTTCCCCTTTCTCTTGCGCTCCTAGCACTCAGCTCCCAAAGGTATTGCAAGAAAGCATGATGGAAAAACTTTGTACAAAATACTTCTGGACTCTGCAGAATTTATAGCAAGTATCAGGACAAAATTTTTGCCTGTTCCTTTGGTGTCAGTGATTTTTTAGCATGGAGGTTGGTGGTACTGTTTTGATAACAAAGCATGTTGATACAGGTACAAAAAAGTCTCTTGGAGGTCAACACCACCATGTGAAGTGGAGTGACAAGTTTAACAGGCTTGCAGTGATGTTTTTGGTGTTTGACCTTAAACAAGACATGAAGCTTGCAGGACAAAAAAAAAAAAAAAAAACAGGGTCATAAACATAAACCAAAACCAAAAAGTTTTTCAGAATTCTACTTAAAACACAAACAGTAAAAGGAAACAGAGAAAATAATTGCATAAGCATAGAAAAAAAAACAACAAAGCCAAAAAGCTGCTATTAGAACTGCAAGGGGAGAAATGTTCAGAGCATATCCATCTCCTGTCACTTGGCATTTTTACGATTCAAGCAGAGCAACTGTGAGGACTGGCCAACCCAATCTGACTGGATGGCTATTTTCCTTTGTCATATCTCAAGCTTTTTTGTTGTTGTTGTTGTTGTTTTTTTTAGGCTATTTTCAGTTCTGTTGACTCTGTTGAATGAGATGAGAAGATTAAGCTTCACCTACACTGCATGAAGGATATGCGACAGAATTCACCTTCAGATCAACTGAAGCTCAGCTCCAGGCCTGCAGGTGCCCTCAGCAGCGGTCAGAAGCATGCCCGGTGCCATACAGCATTTGACCCGATGTGTGGAGCTTTAAAAATAAGTTGTCAGGCTGGTTCTCTTCCAAAGTTAGAGAGAATTACACTGAAAACATTGTCACATGCTGTGTGACATTACATTCATAGCATGTTCTATCATCCTGGTTTTTCAGGCATCTTTGCAGTGAGATAAACACCACATGATGGAAATAGAAAAACCAAATAGATACAGAAAGAACCATTTTGGGAGGAAAAAAAAGGATAACTGTGAGAACAAGATTTCCTGACCCAAGATCTGATTGTATATATATTTTCTACGTTTTTATACAAGAAGTCAGCATTTCCCTTATTTCTCTTCCTTCGAACTGTAGTTCTTAAAACTTTCCAGTCCAATGGGGGTTCAAAAGTTGCTGCTTTCAATACACAATTTCAAACCTTGTTTTAAAAAAAATGAAGTAATTGTGAAGTAAAACTTTGAGTTTCTCATTCGTAAAAGCATCTTCAAACATTCTTGTTAGAAATGACAGTAGTAAAACTGACATAGCACTAACTTTAGATTGGTCAAAATGAAAAGCTGGTCTTGAAGAAAATTTTCAGCTGGACTTAACACTCGCTCTAAATTTGATGTAACAGGAAGCAAACCAATTCTCTGACCACATGAACTGAGGTTAGACAGGTAACAATATGGGGCATCCGTCAGGATTTTCTAATTTCCAGCAGGGAAATATATCCAGCTGAAAGTCAAATTTGGGATTATTTTTTTCACCTTACCATGAAGTGAGGGAAACTTGACTGAAAATGTGAGGAAAGCCAGAGCTACAGGTAACTTAGAACTCTGTTGTCTGCAAATGTATCCATTCATTCAGACTATGGTATGCATTTACAGAGAGCAGAGAAAAGAGGAAGAACCAACAGTTTGTACAATTTAGGAGGAACCTGAAAGTCATTACAAGGGCAGTGGTTCCTTAGGGGAATATTTCATGAAACTGGCACACAGCCTGGATGCGTTGAGGATGAAATCCCTGAATGGAAGCAGGAAACCTCTACAGATGGGAATTCAGGCACATTAAATGGTGGAATTGGCCTTAGGACCATGAGGCTGAGAGAAGGGACCAGGAGGGAGGACAAATTGCTGACCCATTTTTAATTGCTTTCCTGTGGTTGACACACTATATATCACCACCCTAATGCTTAAAAAGGCTGTAAGTGCTTTGATTCTTTCCCCTGCACCCCTCTTCGAACTGGAAAATGTTGTATTTCATGGCTACGTCCTCACAGCTCTAGTCTGTAGCCTTCTGTTTATACCATAATGGTGAAATACTGCCTTTTTCAAAAGCTGGAAGCCAGATTTCTCTTCCATTCATCCATTATAGAGTGAGAAAAAGAAAATGAATACTCTTATATCCATTATATATATCAAGAGACTGAATCTACCTTTTTTATTTCAAGAGCTGGAGATGACTGCATTGCTCATGAATTACAAAGCAATTTTGAGACACAACAGTAGCAGAAACAGTAGTAGCATTTGGCACAATGTACCACACAGATGTGCTACCCAGAGATTGAAAAGTAAAGGGAATTTCTATCTATTTATCCATCCATCTCGTTACTGTGTGGCTTTTACATCCAATGTGGGAAAATAAAATCCTTTTTTACATACCATTCTCTCCAAGCATGCTCAACTTAAATGCTGTTGATTTATGCAGCCTATATCAGTGGCATAAAATATAACTATGTCACAGAATTTGGAGAGGTACATTCAGACAAATATGCTGGAACACCTGAATCTGAGAAATAAGATGCACTGTGTAAGAATAATAAATATATTGTTACCATAAATTAAAGCTGTAAAGATTTTTTTGCCTTACTTGTTGGCAAAGGGAACGATCTCTCCAGTGTCAGGATTGAACTGCAGGGCACTAATAAAACATGACACAAATAACAAATAAATTTCCTCTGTATTGAATAGTTTGAGATTTACTGAGATCTCTTATACCAAGATCTACTGGGAGTTGTATAATCTAATGTATAAAATTTGTAACTAGAAGATAAAATGTGGATAAAATAACCTTTATCTTATAATATTATTTCAACTGTTGCACCTAATTTGAATCTTTTTTAATACAAAACATGCAACTTTAGTTGAGAAAGGCATTTACACTCAGTAAAAGTCACAGCAGTATTCTGAAACGGAATTACAAAAACTAGAGTGAATTAAGTTTTCCTGAAATTCTGCAAGTACACAGATTTACATATAAACCAGTTTTACATATAAACCATCATCTCTCATTAAGCTACATGAGGTTTCCAGTTGTTTGTACACAATGTTTTTTTAGATTTGTTTTGGTTTTTTTTCACTTTTTAGTGGATTTTTACCCCATTCAGAAAACAGCTGAGGTATCTTATGTTGGCTACATTAAACCTCATGGATCAGATCAGTTCAGCTGGAGACACAGCACAGAGGTGCACAGATTTACATAATCATAAAATATGACCAACTTCATCTCTGAAAATAAATACCAATTAACCAGATTGCACTGATACTAGTGGAAGTGAGTACATACTTCAACCCTAATTCTGTTTTCTTTTATGGTAGCGCCAGTTCAAATGTAAACCAAAGACTTCCATGTTGATTTGAATATAAGCTAGAATGAGAAAAACAATTATGTTTTTGGACCTACTTTCAGCTCTGCTTATGCTATGCAGGTGAAACTGCACTGATGTAAAAATATGAACACCCTGTTTAAACCAGTTTGCACAAACAACTTTGCATTGGCAGGGCAGATATATTATCACATTTTTCAAAACTTCATTATCCTTTGATACTGTGATTTTTACTGAAAAACAAATAAACACCTGTTGAATAAGCAAAATTTAATTATTTGAAAAATTAACCATATTGAAAATTTGGACACAGAATATTTCTACAAATTGAAGTATTTTAAAAGTTAAGTATCTAGTAAAAGCTATTAAAGAGAGCCTGAGATAGAACAGCTCTCACAAATTTACAGTAGGTCTCTCCATTTTCTGATTTTCAATTGGCTTTAAAGAAGTCCTGACAAACATTGTCTCTCAGTGAAGAGATCAGTTCACTCTCCCTTGAAACATACTGTATGGGAACTGTTAAGTCACGGCCTGAACTACTAATTGAGCATCTGGGGAAAGGACCCTGTCAGCTGTGGGAGCACAGATGAAGGCAATTCACCTGTGTGACTAGACGAGGTGGAGCCTGGCTGCACCTCTTAGACCTCATTTAAGGGCTGACTGCCACAGGGAAAGGATCTCTGGTTGGAGATCCCTCCCTTGCAGAGTTTCTCTTGTGAGCCTAGACGTTCAGAGACAAGTGAGTACTTTTCCTTTTTCTTTGTAACACCTTTCCATTGTGCTAGTCCCTTTGTCATTACATCTCCTGTATCACCATTCCATCATGTTGATCTTTCTGATGCTTACACACACAAATGTTTTGGAAATAATTCTACATTAAGATAAGGTGCTCTGGAAATCCAAGATATCCTTGGAAGCCCAAACAGGCTGTATATTTGCAGTGAGGGGCCAACCTCCATGCTATTAAACAACCACGTAATTGCAGTATTCAACATCAATTTATAGAAGGCAAGAAACCAACAGATTCATAGCTTTCACAGATTCTCTATCTTTTCTGCTCAGATGATCAGTAAGGGTTAATGACATTAAACAATCATTACAGAGGTGTTTATTTACCTGAAAGTTGACACCTATTCAAGATAGCTTATTTAACAAAGATCTACCATCAGCTGTCAGAAGTAATGGTGTGTTCAGTATTTATCTTGAAGCCAGATGCAATCACTGACCTTGAGGTGAAAGGCTCAGCAACCCTCTTCCTAGTCTTCTGAGTTTAAGTAAAAAATATCTTGCTGAGCTTCTCTATAGAAGCTGCCCCAAAGATTTAACTTCTAATGCTTTCTCTGGATGTTTTTAACACTCTTACTACTCTGCTGGATCCAGGGAGCCTGCTGGTCTGTCATCCTAAGTGCCATAAGTTAGTACAAACTCTCTTCTGTTCTTAAATTCACATACTTTTAGCCTGTGTGCTAGTGTGTTGCTCAGCAGAGACCTGATCACATATCTCTCAAAACAACTCAGCTGTTCCTCCTGTTCTTCCCTCTGTGGGCCTTGTCTGGCATGCAGGCTGTTCTTGACCAGCCACGCACAACAAACCTACCCCAAGTCATTGCACTTTGGGAAGATCAGAAGTACTCAAACCTTTTGGCCCACAGAGTGCACTTTATGGTGTTGGTAATGCTCCAATACAATAGTGCTCGTGTTCCTGCCGAAGATCGCAGTTTATCTCGTAACTGTTTTGTGCCTGCTGTTACCTGTTTGGTATTTGACTGCCCCACGTGCAGAACATTACAGGGACTTTGACAAATAAGCTAACTCAAAATGAAGTCCCAGCTTGTGGATGAAATGGCTTTCCCAAATCATTTGCTGCAGGGGAGCCTATCAGCCATGTATCAGGAGCTTTTGGACCTGGCTACTATTCGGGCTGTGACACAACAGAGGAGATAATGGCTAATGAAAGTTAATGGATTGGGCAACAGGGGTGCCTCCTGCCATTCTGTTATTGCATTTTGCTGCTTCTGTCTTGTTTTATCTTTAATTTAACAATATGTGAAGTGGGCTTGGTACTTATCCTTACCTGTCTATAAGGAGTGGTGTTTAGAGCTAATGAATACAAGCTTTTTGAGCTCTCTGGATGAAAGAAATTGTGTAAGTGCAAATTACCCTCTTGCCTATCTTCTCTGAAGTCTAACCTACTTTGATGTGATTGCGATCTGCATCAGTTTGGTGTGTATTATAGGAGGGATTCTTTCAGCAATGAATTTGCAAGTAAATCTTGAGTAATGCAGAGTAATTCATGAATGTGTAAGTTCAAACTCTGGATGGAATTGTTTTAGGCATAGTTCCAGGATTTTTTTTTTCAAGAACCTATTTTCTGAATTACTTGTTCTCCTTTTTCTGTTATACAATAACTGTGATATCCTTCTGGAGTCATTAGAGGTGAGACCCTCTGGCCAACATAAGTCATTACTACTTTACTGACACCATCAGAGCTGTCTTGGTTTGTACTTAGCTGAGCATCTGGTCCAGTGAGATATAGTCACAAAATGTAATCTGAGGCACAGCAATGGTCAGTCAAAGTAATGTGAATATAGGCTGATAAATAGGAAAGCTAAAATTCTCAGATTTTACAGTCTTACTTCCAGGTAACTAGATTTGTTAAACTATCTCTTGATTTGTACCACCTTTGACCTTAGTACTAAGAATGCTTTAAGGAACTTCTTGCAATTCCTTAAAAATGTATTAACATAAATACTGATATTAATGTCTATTGCCTTCATATAAGCCCAAGAAGGGAAGGAATTAACGTACACTTTGAGAATTAACTCCCATTGCTTTACTTCTGCAGGCAACCCAGTGCGAGTCAGACACGCCAGCGGGTGAGCAGGGATGCTTGCACATGGCTATCTAGATTCCCTTACTGCACTCAATTCCGTTAGCACTGAGCATCCTGTTGTTATGGGCTCCTCTGTGCAGGAATAATATTGATTTCTGTTGAAGGTTTTCTCCCAGGAGAAAACAAATGTAAAACTTCCATTTTTCTAGTACTACAGTGAAAAGTCAATGAGGAACTGAGTTTATAGCAGGGAAAAAGGAATTCAAAAAGAGGGCAGAATGGGCGGGGGAAGATAAAAATGGAGAAAATTTAAGGATGCAAGGGGAAAATGATGGATGTTGAAAGGTTATATATCAGAAAGGTAGCTTTTCCGTTCTGTTTCTCCAAAAAAGTTCTCTGGCTTGGAAAAGCTGAGGTCCCAGCAAACTTTTACCACAGAATTTTCCCAGGAAATATACAGGATTTTTTTTTTTTAAACTTTCCAAACTCCTTGACAAGCACACAGTCTTCCTGAAGACAGTATGTTACATGCACCTTCCTGCAAGATCAATTCTATAGACATAAGCATAGGAAGCAAGAGGAGGAGAATGGTGGCTACAACTAGAAGACCAAGCATAACCCAGCAGCTGCTTCACTGCAACACTTCTGCCCAATGCTGTCTTTCTGTATTTTTTCTTTCCAAAAAATGGTTCTCATAGAACATCCCATGTAGTCAGCATGGGTTCACCAAGGGGAGGTCGTGCTCGACCAACTTGGTGGCCTTCTATGATGCTGTCACATGCTGGGTGGATGGGGGAAGAACAGTAGATGTAGTCTACCTTGATTTTAGAAAGGCATTTGATACTGTCTCCCATGACATCCTTATAACAAAGCTGAGGAAGTGTGGGATAGACGAGTGGACAGTGAGGTGGGTTGAGAACTGGCTGACTGGCAGAGTACAGAGGGTCGTCGTTGGTGGTGCAGAGTCTGGCTGGAGACTTGTAACCAGTGGTGTCCCCCAGGGGTCTGTGCTGGGTCCGGTCTTGTTCAACATCTTCATCAATGACCTTGATGAGGGGATAGTGGCCACCCTCAGCAAGTTTGCTGATGATACGAAGTTGGGAGGATTGGCTGACACGCCTGAAGGCTGTGCTGCTATTCAGTGAGACCTGGGCAGTAAGAAACCAGATGAGATTCAACAAAAGCAAGTGTAGGGCCTTACACCTAGGGAGGAGTAATTGCATGCACCAATACAGGCTGGGGGATGAGCTGCTGGAGAGGAGCTCTGCAGAGAGGGACCTGGGTGTCCTGGTGGACGACAGGTTGGCCATGAGCCAGCAGTGTGCCCTCATGGCCAAAAAGGCCAATGGCATTCTGGGGTGCATTAAGAAGAGCGTGTCCAGCAGGTCGGAGAAGGTGATCCTCCCCCTCTACTCTGCCCTGGTAAGGCCTCATCTGGAGTACTGTGTCCAGTTCTGGGCTCCCCAGTACAAAAAAGACAGGGATCTCTTGGAAAGAGTCCAGCGGAGGGCCACAAAGATGGTGAAGGGCCTGGAGCATCTCCCCTATGAAGAAAGGCTGAGTGAACTGGGTCTGTTTAGCCTTGAGAAAAGAAGACTGGGAAGGGACCTGATCCAGGTTTATAAATATCTGAGGTGTGGCGGCCATAGTGGTGAGGCCAGTCTCTTTTCAGTGGTACGTGGAGACAGGACGAGGGGAAACAGACATAAGCTGCAGCACAGGAAGTTTCGCACGAATGTGCGTAAGAACTTCTTCACGGTGAGGGTGACGGAGCACTGGAACAGGCTGCCCAGGGAGGTTGTGGAGTCTCCTTCTCTGGAGGTATTCAATTCTCGCCTGGACGCCTACCTGTGTGACCTGGTGTAGGAAACCTGCTTTGGCAGGGGGGTTGATCTCAATGATCTCTAGAGGTCCCTTCCAACCCCTACAATTCTGTGATCCCTTTGATGGAAATCGTGAGCAGACAAAACATGCCTACAGATTCAGGTATTTGCTCTACTTCTCCTTTTCACCTAGTCTTTTTCTACTTTCATTTTAAATAAAATTAACTTACATTTTCTGCAGGTAAGCTACTAAACCATAACTGACTTCAAAAAGAACAAAGGCTTTCAATCATAAAATTTTAAGTATCATCAGGATTATGTTATTAAAATTCTACTTTTTTTTACCCCAGGAGGCAAACGCTCCCTGCCCCTAGCCACTTTTATTGTTCCACTGCATAACTAATATAATCTGTTTAATCTGTAATTAAACCTAGTCTTAAACATGTAACTTCTCTCTCGTTGATATGCCTACTTCTGAGACTGATTTTCTTCACTAATAAAACATTTTTATGCCAACGACATTGGTTTTTTTGCATTATTGTTACATTTAGCTTAAGCTTATACAAAAGACACAGCAGCATCTCCTTCCAACATCTGCTTTTAAGGAAATAAGACTCAGTCAGTAATAACAGTGACTCATTTTCAAAGCAGTTCACAAGGGGAAGAGGGGTAGTTTTCCTGCACGCTTTCAATTCTGATTACCAGAAGATGCATTTGAGGTGTTCCTTCTGCCTTTTGGTTTCACTCTTTGGTGCTCTAACAGGGCACTTAGATACAGATCCCAAAATATCAAACTTCCGAAAAGAAAAAAAAAGAATGTTTTAGTGTGTGGAAGCATTCCACATTAGAAGTAAGAGTCTGAATCCTGGATAATACAGTTCCATCTTCACTGATACCCATTCCTTGGATGTGGAAGTGAAGCCTAGATAGGATCACAATAGGCGACAAGCTGGAAGCCGTCCTGTGGGAGATACTACTTTTGTGAGTGCTTTATTGACATGCTCCTCCATTCCTGATCATTTTTAGGGACAGGATCCAGCTAGCATATCTGGCCATTAGTCTAATTCATAAATTCCTAAGAGCCATCAGACCACGAGAAAATAGCAATGTTATAAATTTGCCTTGTACAGAGAATTGAGCGTTTGGAGCTTCTGACAGTCAGGCCTCTTGCTCAGATCCCAACCAAAGCAGCAATTAAAGTCTAAGCATGTAAGATTGTGCCTGTGCCATACTACACTACTGTATTCCGTGATGATGTTGCAGAGGTGCAGTTAGAGCCCCAAAGTTTCCAGCAGAAAGAAGTGAGCGTACTTGACGGGCCTAAGCTCCCTCTTGCTGAAATGATATCACTGACTTTATTAGGCAGACGATTAGACTTGCATTGCTCTGCATGGGCACATTTCAAATCTGTGCTAGCCAGCAGAGTTCCCAGATAAGCGATTAATAGCACTAAGCATTTTGGTTAATATCAGGGCAAAGAGACACTCCTTTTGATATGCCATTTCGGTTAAATGCATTCTCCTTCTGTTCAACTTGTCTGACATCGCAATGTTAAGCCAAGAACTTATCTAAGTAAAAAGATTAAACATATCTCTGAGGAATGCACAACATCATTACAGTTGAATCATGAGGTTAAAGAGTTGCACTGAGGTTGCAGAATATCAGATAGAGAAGTGAGACTGAAAGGATAAATCCTTACTTATTTAGCATAGTTGCCCTATTCTACCTGCTAATGAAATCAGTATGTGCATTAGAAAAGGGATCTGTGCGCTTGATGTTTCACTACGAATTCATTACATTGCAGCCTGTTATAGAAAATGATGGCTTATTGTGATAATTTTTTAGCTTTGTTTTCACTCGGGATCAAAGGACTGTAATTCAAACATAAAGAGAGCTGCAAATAACTCATTCTTAAAAAGCCCTATAAAGAGACACGGCCAATACAGCGGTCTCTTTCAGGAATAATCATGGTCAGACATTTTGCATGAAATTATCATTTCGTTAAAGTACTGATCGTTCCAAATGCTTTCAGATTTAAGTATGAATTAAACAATATCGTATTCATCTTAGAGATGTAGATACAAGCTTCATCACCTGCCATAGCGTTATATTTATTTGCCTCTGTAAACAGACTTGTGTTAATGTATTTGAGCTTTAAAAGCCCAGTGTAGAAAAATACTTAATCACAGGCTTAAAAAATTTGGTTAAGCAGGGTCTAGGGTGGGAACTAATCCTCCCCACTGGTGAAGATTTCAAAAGCAAGCAGACCAATTTTAGTATAGTGAAGCATAGCACTGTAAGGTGGGTCAGCATTGAAGAGTAGTTAGCATGCACTGTTACTGGATGTCAGTAAGGACACAGGGATATTTTTCAGACTTTCTCAACAAAATGAATACATGATGCAAGTGTAACATTCCTTTAAGGCAATGCATTCTACAGATGGAAAATATAGACCAATATTGTTTTACAATACTGGATGATGTTTTTGATCATTAGGAAATGAGAAGTTTCTGTCACAGTTTGTGCTGTGCAAGCACAATACCTAAGCCTTATCATAGAATGAATCACAGAATGGCCTGGGTTGAAAAGGACCACAATGGTCATCACCCTAGTTTCAACCCCCCTGCTGTGTGCAGGGTCACCACCAGACAAGGCTGTCCAGAGCCACATCCAGCCTGGCCTTGAACGCCTCCAGGGATGGGGCATCCACAACTTCTCTGGGCTTATGCTGCCAGAGGCATTCAAACATGAGTTTTAACCAACAGTCAGACCAAATGTATACAGAAACTGATTACCAAAATTATCTAATTTAGGCATTAAATAGCACCTCAAGTGCTAGTCAAAGGAAATTCGCAGTCCTCATTGTTGCAGCCCTTCCTTCTCTCAGAAGATGAAAGTTTCAGTGAAGCAACTGAGAGCTATCTCAGAAAACTCTCCATAGGTAGAAGCCATGCAAGAACTGTATTTTTCATGAAGGCCGAACTTCTGATCTCATTGTGAAACTCTTCCAGGACTGTGATGTCCAAGTGCATCTGCCTTAAACAGGCTCTAAGCACAGCCAAGAAGGTCAGGAGCCAGAATTTTGCCACCCCCTAGTCCTTGTACTGTTAGTCCCCGAAAAGCAAGTCATCCCTACACACGAAAAGATTAATGAGCCTCATCTCCTGAAAATTTATGGCTTGCAGCTAATTGGTTTTGTCTTTTGGGAAGGTAAAAGAACAACCTGAAGTTTTCCTTGCAGCTGTAGCTCCCATACAGGATTTTTTCCTGAGTGATTGGATGTCTTATAAGAATTCAGTTCTTCCTTTTATCTCTTCCTCATTTTTCAAGACACTTTTTTTCTGTGTTCACCCTCTTATTTTCATACAATTTTTAAGAATGCTCTTCCTACACTCTACCTCCCATCAAACTTGATTGGAATTGATGGAAGTACAAATAATTCAACAATAGAAGTTCTGCTTCCATAAAGAATGAAACAGATTTTGGAGGGCAGCCTATATCTACAGATCAAATTGATTGCTCTATTTCAGAAAGGAGTAAGGGGCTTAGAAAACATGAAAGTGAACGATGGGGATCACAAAAAAAAAAAAAAAAAAAAAAAAAAAAAAAAAAAGAAAGAAAAAAAGAAAAAAAGAAAGAAAGGGGACCCAAATCTGAAGCATGCAGCAGAACTGAAGAGACTGGAGCAGGGATGTCTGCCTGAATATATGACATTGTCTCAACATCCACAGCTACAGTCTTCAAAACCACTTTGGCTCAGGTGCTCTCTCATCATGCTGTTCATTAGCTAGAAAATATATTTCACTAAATAAAAATTATCACTAGCACCTGAGAACTAGGAGATTGTTAAGAGGCATCATTTTCAACCTGTACCACTCAGGGAACCCCAGACAGCAGCTGGTTTGCATTTTTAGAGGGGCACACAAAAGTCAATAGTAGGGCAAGATCTTCCTACCCACTCTTGCCCTCTAGACTTCCTAAACTTATACTTTTCAAGTCAGGTCCTGAGCCACATCCTCCTCCTGCCTCTACCCTCTGTGAATTATTTAACCTTCCCATGTCTTATTGGGTTCCCCTTCAGCACAATGAAGTCAGTGTTATGCTAACCCAAACATGGGTACTTGAGACTTCAGGGTGTGTTACTAGCTGTTGTTTATAGATGGAAAAAAACAAAAAAAAACAAAAAAAAACAAGATTGAGATAATTCAGGTGCCTTGGTTTGACGGGAATCATGCTCTAATGACTTGATACCAGCCTTATATGACAGCACACACCAGAATACAAGGGTTTGTGTAATTGGGTTATAGAAAAGCAACAGCGACTTCTGTTGGTAGGGCTGTCACTTGCTTACCAGGCTAGTCTAATTCACGAGCTGAACTTCCTTATTTAAGCTCCTTCAGCAGCTTCTCTTTCTTGTGATCTGGAAAGACCAGCAAATGACTTATGGCTAGTTGGCAAAATGTTTTGGGAGTGTTTCAAAATTTAAGACCGCTGGAAATCTTCTAGGGGCTTTTATGTGTCCTGATGGGTGAAGAAAGAAGCAGCAGAGAGAAGAATGTGAGAACCTTCAAGAAATACCAATGACTAAGAATTTCATAGTACAGATAGAAAGAAAAGAAGGTTTGGAAATTTCTGAAGGTTTCTCCCCCCACACCAAAACCCTCAGCAAATAAGAGTTCATTCAAACAACTTCCTTCTATGCTTTTAAAGGAAGAAAACCACTGCCCAGGAATACTCACAACAACTGACAACTGAATAAATGCAAGAAAAAAGTTCCTAAGCCAGTGTAGCTTCTGAAACATCACTTCAATATGCTCAACATCTGAAATATTTATGTATATTCAGCATCAGATGAAATTTCTCAGTGGTTGTCTTATATAACCACAAGGTTGCACTAACAAGCCTGAAGTGAAAAAAGCATGAATGAGTATGGTGAGCTCTTTATGCATGAAAGAAAGAAGGCCAGATACCTTAAAAAAAAAAAAAAAAAAAAAAAAAAAACACACCACACACACACAAGCTTCATTTTGTTTTTCAGGCACCCAAGGCAGTGGACTACCTAATTGCATAATTTTTTTGGTGCTGGTTTTGTATTACTGTAAACTTTACAGCTTTATATTGAATTCTGAAAGTGAGTCAGCAATTTGTCTCTTTACATTTTGCAGCCATAATTCAAGAGGCAGAGAAAGAATTGTTTAACAGAGAAAATGAAAATATCATTTTGTTAGTTTTATAGCCACAAGTGAACATGGGAAACTAAACAATTAAAGTAGGAAATATGCATATTTTGGTAGAAAATAAAGCACATCAAATATGAAAAAAGCTGTAGCAACTTAATGTGGACCCACATATACTCTTAATAATTTATGTGTATGTGTAAACATACACACAAACTGGAGAGGCATAAGTGTGGATAGACTGATTTAAGAAGATCTGTGCAGAATTCATTGTTTACTGTTATTATCATTGTGAGCTTTTTGTTGTTGTTGTTGTTGTTGTTGTTGTTGTCGGCTTTCCCCCCCTCCCTCTCCCCCCCATTCCGAGAGAGAGCAAGAATCCAAGAATCCTGCTTAACAGGCTTTTCTGTTTCTACTTCTCACAGCACTGCAAATTAGTAGAGAGCTTAGCCAAAGATGAAATTAATACAACGATCTTTTCAGGACATTTAAGTGTTACAGTTGAGTGTTTGGTAAACAGGGCTAGAGGACCAATAGCTGGAAAGTGCTGCAAGTTCCTGATGTCAGTCTTCCCTTCACTGCAGTCATCCATGTCCAGTAATCCCATTCATGACACTTATTAAGACTTTCCACATGTGCATTCAGACCTTTGTTCTCAGCATTCCTATGCTGGATGGAAACTTGCTTTTCAGTCTAAACAGTGATTCACAGCCAAATTATGCCACTTCATCTTTTATCAGCTTTGTCTTTTCACTTTCACAGCTTGCACTTTCCTTCATGATTATAAAGAGCAACCAGATTCTTCCCAGACTCTATTCTGCCAGGCTGAGCACACCAGGCCTTTTCAACCTCCTTGTAAGACAACTCTTCAGTCTTTCAGTGATCTAAACTATTTTTTTTTTTTTCTTTTATCTGTCCCAGCTTCAGTTCATCTTCTGGAATAGGGCACTTATCTACACAAGAAGCATTTGCTTTGTCACTGACCTGTTCCTTGAACAACATCTCTGACACATTCCCTGCTGCCTGCACTGTGAACACACTCCTAACAGACCTGTGCATCATGCCTGTCTTCCTCTAGGTTGGAATGTATGAGGTTTCTGTCCTCATCTGTGCATCAATTACAGCATTTAGATCATTCCCTTCTTTCTGATGGAAAGCAGGTACATATATACATCCCAAACATCTATAATATCACTTACTACATCACATCATCTCAGTCCAACTTCTGCTGGTTAACACTGCCAGTAGCAAAACACCACTTAGTTACTTGAGCATACCAGGAAAATAGGGGAGAGCACTGGAAAAGTGAGAAAACTTGCAGGCTGAGATAAAGACATTTTGCTAGGTAAAAATAAAAGCTACAGACGCAAGCAAACAAACTTGTTACTTCCCATCAACAGGCAGATATTTAGCCTCTTCCAGTAATGCGGGTTTCATAACCGTAATGGTTACTTAGGGAAGAAAAGTGCCCTAACATCAAGCGTTCCCTCTTTATCCTCCTCTTCCCCCACTTTCATTGCTGAGGACAACATTATGAGGGCTAGGTCAGTTGTCCTGACTGTATCCCTTCCACCTTCTCGTGCACCTTCTTGCAGGCAGAAGAAGCAGAGAAAACCTCAATGCTGTGAAAGCACTGCTCTGTAACAACTAAAATATTGGTGTGATATTAACAGTTTTGGTCACAAATCCAAAACATAGGTCAATAAAAGCTACTAGGAAGATGATTAACTGTCCCATCTAAAACCAGTAAACCTTGATATTCTGATACAGAGAAACAGAAGGAAATTTCATCATAGGAATTTCGCCATTCACACTGTGATATGAAATATTCAACCCATAATATCCACGTGTTATTAGAGGGAGAGCTATGGATTGCATTTTGGATGTCAAATTGGTCTCCATTTAGCATTTTCTCTTCTATTTTTTCTTTTCACATCAGGAATCAGCAGGAAAACAATGAAAAGCAGCTAAGCAAGGAGAGAAATAAAAGCACTTGAAAGCAAAAATCATCAAGTCCAATTATTAAGGGAAAACTAAGTGTTGTCTGAATGAACCTTAATGTTTTGTATGCCAGTCCATAAATGTTGTTCAGCACACAAATCAAAACTAAGCGATTCATTGCAACAGATATAATTAGAGAACAATTCTGGAAATACTTTATCTCTCCCTCCTTGACAAAATTTTTCTCCTCTTCAATACATAAATGATTTTTGTCACATCAGAGAACTTTCGTTAGAGCAAACACGAATCCTTAGGGATATAACAGTGAACTATGAGAAAAGAAGAACAACAACTTTATAGTGTTTATCATACTAATTCTTTCTGAACCTAAAAGCAGAAGTGGGAATAATTCTAGGCAGAATTATCAAATTGGAAATGTATGTTCACCCCTTAGGAGCTTGGAAAAAGGAGAAGTAGGAAACAAAGGATTCCCAGGATGCTACCTAATATATAGGAACAGTATACATTTAAGTATAAAACAGATCCATTTCCTTCTCATGCAAAATTGGAAAGTGACTCCTGAATATATTAAAAATATATTCAAAAAAGAGCCAACCACCAACAGCACAAAATTAATACTCACTAGTGAACACTTGATTATAAGAATAAAATTCATATCTAAAGTCTGCAAGCGATCTACACACCCATATACCTTGCTGTAAAGCTGACTAAAGTTGAGATGCTCCATATCAACTTGGAAAAAAAAACTTATGAATAGTTGTAGTTTTTAATGGAAGGAATGTCAGACTTGCAAGAAAATTGAGGAGTTCAAGCATCTACGTATTTCCAAGAGTGTTTGATAAGAAGATTCAGATGCTAAAAACGCAGGAAATTCAGTCCTTTCTTGGTCATCATTTTCCAAGAGACATTTAAGACATTTATTCCTTTTACTGGTAAACGTTTGAAAATATCCACAATAAAATAATCAGCTTCCATACCAGTCAAGGCATGACTGAAGTCCTGGAGAATTACTTGTACTTTCTTTCCCCTACTATGGTTTATCAGATGGGTGATTCTCACTAGTACAAGTCAGGTCCTACAGGGTGCCCTTTAAACACAAAGGATGAAAGCTCTACAACATGTAAAAAGGTCAGTGGCCTCCTCACACGTTTTAGGCTATTTGGTGGACTGTCACTGAGCTCCCACTATTGAACAAATGCTCAGCTGTCCTTTCAGTTTTTATGTTGCATTTCTTTCCATTCCTCCATTTCTATAGCAAGTGGTTTGCATCTTGATGTACATGAAGGATGAGGACAAAAGAGATACAGCTTATTTCAAGAGATGCTTTCATTTCTATCCTGGTTGTACCTGCAAGAGAGTAAGTTTTCTTTCCAGTAGCTGGGATGGCATTGCATTTCGGATTATAAATGAGAAAAATTTTGTTAATACAATGATGTTTTAGTTATTGCAGAGCAGTGCTCACACAGAATCAAAGACATCATGTTGAACAATAAAACTTGGGTGCTGCTGCTGGCTGGGGCCAGGCTGGTCATCAGCGCGTGACAAGAAATGCAAGAAACTGCATCACTTGATTTATACATTCCTTAACATTATTATTAGTTTCTCTTCCTCTTCTGCCCTATTAAACTGCTTTCATCTCAACCCATAAGTTTTATTTCTTTTTTCAGTTACCTCCTCCCACTTTGAGTGAGAGAGTGAACAGTTCACCGAGATAAACCACAACCATTTCCAAAACACCACTTCAACAACACATACATGGTGTATGTGTATACTTTGCATATACTAAAACATTCAGAATTCACCCAGCTTTCAGTGATGCCCCCAGTGCTACGATGCTATGACTAAACGCCTTATCTGAGACTCCTGATGGGATCTGGCTCGCTCCCACTCTTCAGAAAGTTAATTCCTACAGTTTGATCCTAAAATACTCCACATGAATAGCTACACTCATCCTTCAAACCGTACTTTATGCGGTGAAAGACTGGAAACATGCCATGGTTTCTCAAAAAAAAAAAAAAAAACCATTTCTAACCTAATGAGGTTCAACGAAGCAAAGTGCAAAATCTTGCACTTGGGTTGGGGTAATCCCAGATACATATAAAAGTGGGAAAATAACTCCTTGAGAGTAGCCCTGCTGAGAAGGACTTAGGTGTTCTGACTGATTAAAAACAACATGAGCCAGCAGCATGCACTTGCAGGCCTTAGACTGCATCAGAAGAGGGGTGGCCAGCAGGGTAAGGATTGTCCCAGTTTACTCTGCCTCATGAGACCTTATCAGGAGTATTGTGTCCAGGCCTGAGGCCCCTAATGAAAGAAAGATGTGGAGCTGTTGAACAGGGTTCAGAGAAGGGCCGCAAGGACAGTTCAGAGGACTGAAGCACCTCTCCTGTGAAGACAGGCTGAGGAAGCCAGGCTTGTTCAGTCTGGAGACCTCATTACAGCTTTTCAATATTTAGAGGGAGGTTATAAGCAGGAAGAAAATTGACTTTTTACATGAGTAGATAATGACAGGATAAAAGGGAATGGTTTTAAATTAAGGGAAGAAAGATTTAGATTAGACATCAGAGGGTTTTTTGTTTGTGGTTTTTTTTTGTTTTTTTTTTTTTTTTTTAAACCTGAGAGAAAGGTGAGGTGCTGGAAGAGCCTGAGCAGAGAAGCAATGGATGTCCCACCCCTAGAGGTGTTCAAGGCCAGGTTAGATGGGGCCCTGGGCAGCCTGATCTATACCTGATTCAGTGGTTGGCAACCGTGCCTGCAGCACAGGGTTCAAACTCAGCGAGCCTTAAGATCCCTTCCAATCCAAGCCATTCTATGATTCTGTGGTCTCCATGTGGTGGCCTTGTATCAATAACTGGATCATTCATTGCCCCCATTGAGAAATGAAGGTAGCAAACAACATTAAAATGAGTAGTACAGTAACAACAACTCTATGTTTAATTCAAAAGCGCTGTGTATCTAGTTTATCAAGAAAAATGTTCTTGATAAGAGTACTCTCCTGCACAAAAATGCTGTTCCCAAAAAGCTTCTGCTTTGCCCTTACTTTGACAATGTTTACTTTTCAGCTGCAGTTCTGAAAATTAGCAAGTACATGCCTTTTGGGCTAATTTAATTAAAAGCAGCACAAGATCGTATTATATTTCCTTAAAATACCGTTGTAAGAAACAGCCTGGGGAACCACTCCCCAGCATAATTTTGTTTAACTTCCCGAGCAGCAAGCAATGCTGGTTTATCACAATCACTTGGAAGGTTGCCATGCCATAACCTAATACTTTATTACTGTAATTTCTGGCTTCTTAAACTCAGAGGATAGAGACCCAATGGACTGAGTATTTTGTCTTATTCTGATGCCTTTGAAAAAAAACTAAAATTCACTGTTTGGTTGTCACTCACTGACCACGGAAAACTCAGGAAATACATATATACTCCAATAGTAGTGCATACATGTTTGGTTGTAAGCATCTGTAATGTGGATCTACGGAATAGTTAATGGAAAGATGCTTCACACAGAAAGCAGGGTACGTATAGATATCATTCTATGTATTGTGAACCTGCAAGTGTAATATGTTCTCTCTAAATACAGGTATTATTTTATTGAGTTCAAAGTTTATAATCAATTACTTAAGAGTAATTCAGAGCTTCAAAATTGCACGCAGAGTTTATTTACACAGATAACTTGAAATGAAAAGAAACTTCAGAATGAATAGAATTAAGTATTTTTATAATGTAAGTTTTTCGAATGTGAAAACATTTATTTGCATATTGATGGCCACAGAAAGGAAACAGTTGTTCCAGCTTTAACTAGTGATAAAATACCTTACGATCTTCATTTCGTAAAAATATAGCCTACATGTCAAAAAAATGTCACTGTTTCTCTTCTGGTATTTTTGTTTGTTTCTTTGACTGATGGGGAAAACAAACAGCACTACAAACGCTAAACTCATGATGAAAAATACACTCGATTTCTTTGGGTGTGGGGGACTGTAGGGAATGACTTAACAATGTCAAGACTCACTTTCACTGCCAGACAGGCAGGTAAGCAACACATTTGGCCCACAGGTTAAGCAGTTTTACTTCAACACAACTAGAAGAGGAGTTCACTAGGAATCCAGGTGTTAGAGGAATAGGGAAAGGTGCTCAGCACACCTCCTTGCCCAGCTTAAGAAACTGTAAGTAGCCAGACTCCATCAGCACTGGATCTACTGTATTTGCACAATACAAACACAAACAATAGAAGTTCATGGCAAAGTCTGGATAACAAGGATCTTGACTCTAAAATAATACTAAAGTAGATTAAAAAAAAAAAATCTGCCATTTGAATTATTCTTTTCTTTTTACACATTAACACTAGTATTTGAGTAACAGAAGGGTTTGATTTTCGTGCTTTATTTTTATTTTTATTTTTTTTAACTAATCTTGCAATGGTATTATTGTTGACAATATGATATAGCAGATTTAGTGAGACACAGAACTGAAGTAGGTTTCTTGTTCTTTTGTTTCTCTCTAATATAGAGACTTATCTTTACAGGTTTCCAGATCTACAAGACAACAAAATTCAGGTACTTCAATCAAACTAATTAAAGAAAAAAAAAATAAAAAGAAACATCATTGCCTTTGATAAAAGTTATTTTGCCTTTTAAAACAATGACAACAAACTCCCATGATTTCCAATGATCTTCACCTACAGCTCCTATTAGAGCCAATAGGAATTTCTTCCAATAAGAGACAAAACTCTCTCTAAAATGCAAGAAACGTTTCAAAATCCTGCACGCACATAGAGTCATCCAGAAACACTTACAGAATGGTTATACTACTTTAATAGCATAGCAGACAATATTTGTATAGAGGTAGACATGAATCAGGTCAAAATTACCCTCAAGATGACTTTAAAACTCTGGAATCAATATTTTCACTTAGAAATTAATTAGGCGAAATGAATTTAATTAATTAAACTAAATGGAGTTAACTTAAACTTGGAAGGAACCAAAATAAGGGAATCTTCAGCAGGTGAGGCTTTCCTACTGTTCAGATTTCCTATTGGCTTTTTCTGCCTTTTGTAAATTATTACAAAGATCATCATGCAAAAATCTCCCCAGTCTTCCTGTGTTGCAACTGAGATATTTCTAACAGCTACTGTAATACATTAGAAAGGGTAACAAGACAGCAAAGAAGCAAGATCTTAGGCTACACCAAGCAAGGTTCTGCTTTGATGTGATAGCAATAGACACAGCAATAAGAGAAAGTCAGTACTTACCTACAGAAGATCTGTAAAGTTTTCAGTTAAGCAGAGATCTCCAGAAGATACACCTTTGTCCCCATTGCCAACCCTTAAATGAGGAGGGATGGATCCTGGCTCCACTCCTTCTGGTCACTCAGGTGGACTGCTTGCACCTGAGCTCCCCTGGGTTGGCCCTGCCTTCCTACCAGGTGCTCAATCACTGCTTCAAGCCATGACTCAGCATTTCCACTATAGTTACCAAAAATTTCCATACTTTTTTTTTTTCACCTCAGTGATTTCTTACATCACTCTCATTAAATTCCTTAATCTCAATTTATGTATTTGTTTAAAAGGGAAAAGTGACATGACCAGAGACAATTCAACCTCACAATAGGTGCTGCAGAAAGTAATTAACATTTAAAAGTACCCAGTAGTACTCGAGTGACAGAGAGTCCCAGTACAGCATGAGTGTTACAGTGTGAACTGGTACATAATCACAAAAAGAAAAGTCCACACAAAGAACAAACGATAAATTAGCCCGAGAAAGGTGGGGAGATGCAGCTCAGATGCCATTCAATTTCTGTAGCTGAGCTATAGAGACATTTGTGTGTTCACATGTATGCATTCAAACACCAAGCTATATATTGCAGTTACCTTTAATATTGCCATGTATTTTTTTTTTACTAAGCATGTTCCAGCAATCGGATGGATTAATGACATGTTGCTTCATAACAACAAGTCAAGTGTTCCTTCTCATGAAAAGATAAAACAAAATAAAGCACTTCACTAACAAGATTCATTAAAAAGAAAAGCAGCCTGATTCAAACTGAGATCCAGCCCAGCGCACCTGCCTCACAGCCTGCCTACCAGCTCCAGCTGTGTGTGATGAGGAGGAGAAAAGAGCTGGATGCAATTCAGCAGGGCTTGCCTGCACAAAATGCACTATCCTTCAGAGATCATGACAGGATGTAGAACAAATCCTCACAAAAGACTTTATATAATTTATATGCTGACTTTTATTTCCTAAATTACAGTAGAAGATCTTGTTGTCAAGAAAGTGTGAAGTGAATGAATTTTTCAGGTTTTCCTACACTGCTTTTTCTCACCTCTCTCCTATCCTCCAAGACAAGCTGCTTGAAATAGTAGAGGGACAAACCATAGAAACACAAAGCTAAAGATCTGAGCCTGCTAAATGATAAGAATCCTCAAGACAAATTAGTGAGCCCAAACAATGTTCAACTTTTTGATCAAAGCTACAGCAGCTCTTATATTCAACCTCCAATAGAGCATCAGTCGCTAGCCTCTTTTAGCCAGTCTACCACATTTTAGCATCCAAAGGGCATTGCATCGTTTACATCTGTCCCACCCACACATACTTTTACTGTGGTTATAATTGGCTAGAGAAAAAAGAATGAGACATGGCTCTGGAAAACTATGATAGACAAAAAATGGCACAGAATTATTTTCCCTAAAGAAACATATGCAAATCCACTACAGTGCCTACTTTCTGTGATTCCTTTCTGTTTGCCTTGTAATATTGCTATTTGCACTGATTCTGTCAGAGGCTGTAATACAGGCAACTAAATGTCATGATCCTATTGAAACTGCAGAAGCTTTGATTTCTTTGAGCTTGGATTTATGTACCCCGCCTCCTCTTTGTATTCCGTTATCCTGCTGATTTCAGTTCTGAGCTGATGCGTTTCCAGATGCCATGGCATGCTTTGTACTGCCAACGTGAATAAAGAAGTGCTCAGTGGCAGGTAGGTAACTAACACCAGTCCAGCGCCACGAGTACCAGTTATTTTTCCATGCTTTGTTTCTCAGTAGAGATTTTTCTGATGGTTCTTCACCAGCATTCAGGCTGAAATCTTTGACTATGACAAGTCTTTAATATTAGAAATGATGTATCAAGAAGTCCAAAACTACAAAGCTTTGAAGAGAGGTAAAGGGATCTTTCCAAACTTGTTAGATTGGTACAGCTAACAACAACTCATCTGCCTTGAAGCATTTAATGAGGTAAAAGATGCGCTGTTTTCAGGGCCAGGTTTTTGAAGTTATCCTGAAGGGCACCAGCACTGCTGCTTCATACTTCAGGGACAGAGTGCGAGCTTCTCAATCACAAATTCAATACCCTAAGTAGCCCTCTTAAATCACTTTCAGAGCAAGAGAAAACGTTTTGTGAATGCTGTATGCAATAAGGTAGTAAGACCTTTTTGCAGAACAAGTTGAAGAAATGATAGCTCCTTTCCCTGCCAAACTTAAGACCTGAGCACACAGTACAGAGCCCAGTACGGGCAGGAACAGTGCTAGCAGCACTTGTGCGAGCAGTTGTATCTCCGTGCGTTGTGAAAGGAAGAAAGACGTTTGGCGTGCATGAAGGGAGAAGCAGGTCCCTCCATGAGGAGAAATACAAGAAGTGAAATTCAGGGCAAAGAAAGCAGGCGGTTCGGAAATGAAGGTCAACTGGTGTGAAAGGGAAAGTAGGAGATACTCTCAGGAAGGGAGGAGGGCATAGGCTCTAGCTGAAGTCTGCTCTAAGTGAACAGCCTGCAGGTGTCTTGTCCCAAATAAATAAATAAATAAGAATCAAGATGAATTACTGAAATGAGTATCCACTATACAAGCAACTCATGTACAGCTAGAATCTGGGACCCAGCTACATTTAAACTATTGTTTGCCCTTCATCCCACAGATGTGTGCTGCTATCAAAGAATTATTCTCCAAATTACACAGTAAGTTTTGGCCCAAACAACACCAGGTCAGTGCATCTGCAACCTTTAAGCTGTACAGTCAGGCAGGAAGGGCTGCAGGAACATGAAGCAGAGCCAGTGTCCAAGTGGCAGTGTACAATGGCCCCATTATCCAGTCTGCTTCTGTTCGTCTGACACTGGGTAAAATTCCTTAAATGAGGTCAAGACCTTCTAAATGTCAAGACTTCTTGACTCTGGGCACGTGTAACTGAAAGCTTCTAAAAGAGCAACAGGATCTGGGCTGCAAAGAGGGTTTGCAGTCTCTTTACAGAGGAAAAGGAGTAGAGCCAGTTAAAAACAAGAAAAACATGACAGAGAAAAGAGACTTTTGCAGCAGCCTGTGAGATTTTGCTTGGTAATTAACTTTGGAATTATGCAATTGTTGCAAACATTTGACCTGAGCCTGCCTTCCATGTTGAAAGGTAATACGTTTTTTATTTACTGCCTACCTTGGGAAAAGCAAAGAAGATTGAATGCAGTAGTGTTGAGGAGTACTTATTAACAAATCACTTCTAAAGTTGAGGGCAAATAGCCAGTGAAATCTGGCTTGTGAATTTAATTTTTGTCAGCATATGGTACCACTCAGGGGACATATTTGGAGATTAGGAGACATTTTTGTTACACATGTACATGTGAATGGCAAGGAAGCTGTAACGAGGAGACTGAAGTAAAAATAGATGTTTCTTCTAAATATATGAGAGCAGAGTAAATGAAGCAACACTGCAACAGTTCAAAATGTCCATTAGTAATAATAATATTCCTTGTGAATTTCAATCTGCACCCTGCGGGATGTGTGCTCTGTAGCAAAAACAAGCAAGTAAATGTACAAGTAGAACTTGTTGCTGTTGAAGATGCTCCACCAGTTTCATCATGGTCTTGCACCTGGCATGTTTAAAACATTCACTTGGGGAGTCAGTTTTCAGGCTGAATTGCTTGTAAAGTCACTCGTGCAAAATTATTAATCACAATGCAAGATTCTGAAAAACAAATGTTACCCAAAATAAAAATTATATGGATGGTCTCAACTCATGTCTATATTCCAGAACTCCCACAGACTTCACAGGGTGCCTGCCCCCAGTGTGTTCTCTCTGGTTTTGCTCTTCAGAGTCTGCTATTTTCACAACTTAGCTGAGAGCCATCTACCTCATGAGCTGCATAGAGAGAAGAGGAAAAAAAGTCCCATGTGAACTAGGAAATATTCCTAGGACTTCCAGTCTACTTTTGGAAAGATTTCAATGGATTTTGACACAGACTCTTCAAGCTCAAGCCTGTGAACATGAGGAAAGTACTAAGTAGAACAGGAATTTTCAGCAAATTAGTTCTTTTGCACTGATTCTTTAAGTGAATATAATATTTCAAGGAGTACTGGAAGACCCCTGCGGTATGTAGTTTACCTTCAGGAGCTGCAGTAACCTTCCTGCAGACAAATCCTTGATCCTCCATTAACTATCCACTGCAAGCTGCCTTCACCTATTTGGTTTGGTGGAATGTAGCACTGGCATAACTCCAGTAGGCAGCCCAGCTGGACTAGATATTTACGGATATGATCAGGGATTATTTCTCTTCCTCCAATATACCTTGTATTGCTGGATGAACAGTCCAGAAAATGTTACATCTGAATCCACGACACATACAGGTAAAAATATACAGCTATCTCCTGCTGTCACATTTTTCTTTGCTCCTTGTATCTGTTGTGAACTCACACGGAACAGGAATGGATTCAGACTTTTTTTTTTTCCTTAAATAGAACTCATAACACACTTGAGAGAAAAATTACAGCAATATGAAGTTGAACACAAGTCCTTCATGGGCTGATACTTTTCAATCTTGAACCGAGGTTGGAAAGGTACGAAGAAGGAAAGGTAGGACCAGTGATTATTCCATGCGCAAACAAAGCTCTATGACCTCATTTGATAGTTATTTTTGACTCCCCAAAAACCAATGTCAGTGTCTGACCAGAAATTCAGACCAAATAAAGTTGCAGCACCAGAAGTCAAACTTCATTAATTATTGTTTAGAAATTTTTTCGTCATAAGCTTGTTTTCACATATTCAGGACATTCTGAAAGACTGAAAAAGAAAAAAAGGAAGAAAGAAAAATAAAGCTATATTTGGGCAGAATTTCTTTAACTAGTTCTCTGCCCAACAGGGACTTAAGAATTCATTTTAGCACTTTTAGAGGTTCCAAGTCAGTCTAACGAGTCATTTGTATTGCCTTATTTATATTTTATTATTTTGTTCTCTTTAATGAAATTAGAAGTAAATCAAGAATCTGATATGACTACAAGTGACCTTTAGTTTATGGTTTCTTCTCTTTGTCTTTACTAGATTCTATTCATTTATCAAATGTTTCTACATCTGATGATCAAATATTTGAGTAAGATCACTATCCATTATTTTACAGCTTTGCAGCTAACATTCACTTAAAAAACTACAGGGTCAAAGACAGAAAGGCAATCTTTTTTGCAGAGCTCCCAGCAAATAGACATTAATCTAGTTTGAAGATCTCATTATTTAAGTCATGATCTCCTTTTAGTTCTAGGCACATACATGTAAAATGTTCTCAACAACATCTGATAATTCTTGTAAGATGTCTACCAAGAGGCTATGAATCTCCTAAAAAATATTCGTTATTCACAAGTATTCACCGAGATTCATCACTTGCCTGTATGTTTGCCTGTGCACATTTCAAACTGCAGAGCTAAGATTTGAATTTACAATTGCTTTTACTAAACATAAGTCATAGTGTTTCTGTTTTTTTGTTTGGCCAAGTATAACCTGAGAAACAAACAGTTTGAGCAAATCCTGGCAACACAGCACATAAAAAATCTTTCAGTGGTCACTATGCAGTACAGATGTAATAATCACTACTGTGAAGATAAATCCTATTTGGAAGACAGCATACATAACACACACAAAAAGAAACACCAAAGCAGTAAAAAAGAATTTGCTTAAAAATCTAAGTAAGTACTACCAGCCTGTCTTATTTTTTGTGTAATGACCCAGATGTCATTATTACTATGGTTGCAAATTCTGCTTGCCTGCTGGGCTGCAGAATGTTTTTGTACCGGTTGGATATCAAGAGCCTGATATTGCTGCTAATCGGCAAGATTGAGAGCGTGCTGTGTACAGCAGTATGGCTCTCCCATCCAGCTGGACTCTAACTAGTCCTTGAGCGGAGCTGCAAATATGCCAGATGGAGGATAGGCATCTTTCTTGGGAAAAAAACATCTTTGGGGTTTGGGGTCTTCTCGTGTTCCTCTCCAAAGGGAATCCAAATCTGTGTGAGTGGCTCAAGCAGCAGTGGGAGAGGGAAACCTAGCTCCTATCACTCACTGTGCCACTGCTCACTGGTCTTATTCTTGGAAGAACAGCTGTAGCCTGCATGTCTACCACAGGGGTATGCAACTGCAACGCTAGTGCAGCAAGCATTTTCAGCACGAAATCCTATGCCTGAGAGTAACTTCCTTCATTCTCTTCTGTTCTCCTCTTTTGTTTTTTTCTTTTAATTTCTCCCTCGGGATGGTATTTTCCTTTCAATGCAATTAAAAGCTGCAGGTAGGGTTGGGGAGAACCTATTTCACTATTTTTTTATTTTTATTTTTTAAATCTTGAACAAACAACAACAAAAACAACGTACAAAAAACTTCCAGTGGTTTCAAAGTTAATTGAGTGGTGGGTACCAGCCTGAGAAGAGAGAATGTAAGCAAAGACATCTGATTGGATAGTCACGGTGTAAACGTTCCTCAAATAAGTACAACATGGGCAACACTACTCCAACTTCCGCCATTTACATTTTACGACTCTAAACAAAATAATGTCTACTGATACTATGGTCTTTTAAAGAATTAGCTACTACTAACTAGCATTAATAATGCTTGGCCAGAGCTATCTTTAAGATCACAGGGCCAGGATTTCACTGCTCTTGACATGTCCTGGCAAAAAAAAAAAAAAAAAGAGAAAGAGAAAGAAGAAAAAGAAAGATGAAGTTCCTAGAAAGCAACTTAGACTTTGTGCATTCTTGACACCTGCTGACAGGAGATTTTAAGTTCCCACTAGCAAAAGCCTAAGCCATAAGTGCTTGCTTGTCCATCCAATTAACAAGAGAGGAAAAAAAAAAAAGGAAACAAAAAAAAGAAAAAGAAAGAAAAAGAGGAAAGTGAAAGAAGGAATGCTATTAGGCTGTAATTGTTCAGAACTCAGATGACCCTGTTCAGTGCTGCAATATTTGTAATCAGTCTATACAGTGGAAACAAAGTGTATTTTTCATTGAACTCATTTGAATAATGGATAAATTTAAGGAAATTGTAATCTGTTTTGCTGTGCAGAATAGCAGGCTAAATTAATTGAATAAATTATTCATTGTAAATTATGGGCTCATGTCTGCTGCTGTCTCCATATATATACATTCATTTTCTGGCATCTCTGCTGAGCTTGCTAACAAGTATACCAATTAGTAACAATGGTACTAACAGTGGTGGTTTAGATTTATTTATCTTTACATTTCCTGGTTTTGTCTGGTCCCAAAAGCTGATATGCTAAAAGGATATGGATTCTTCCTTTACATTCAGAAACAGAACATACTGGAAGTCTACATTAAAAAATAAATAATAACAAATAGACAACTTATCTGCGCTTCATGACTTGTTCTTTTAGTCAGAAATTTGAATTCATTTCAGCAAGTGTCCAGGCTTTGTATAAGTATTTGGAATAAGCCTTCCAACATTCAGAATTATCGCTCACCTCAAGCTATGAAGCAGCAAAATAAATGCCTGACTCCAGTAACAAATTAATCTCCAAGTTAAGATATGTTCTATAGTAAATAATTATGTTTGTGCAGTGATTTAGAAAGAGGCATGCTGCAGACATGACTTGGGCAAATCAAATATACCAGTCAAAGAAAAATCTAGGTGAGGTTTCAAAATGGTGGTTTGGAGATTTTCATGGACAGACAACAGAATACGAATTGTTCACAAAGCCCTTAATTTTATAAAATTGAATTCAAGTCTTTCAGAAATCTGAGGAGGCACTGAATAAAAGAACTCAAATGTGGAATAATTTGACTTGATTTCACATGTCTACAGTATAGGCATCAGTCAGAGTCTGTTGTCAATGGCTGTTTTTATAATAGGGTTTTTACTGCACTTCTTCCTACTTTAGGATTTTGCCTAGATTAAGACGAATCATTGGGAAAGCCACTCTTTCTCCTTGGACTCCAAAGTTGTGGAGAAGGTGAAGTCAACCACAAAGCATATATCTGGCTGACAGAAGCCCCTTATGCCCCAGGAGCAAATTAAAGAAAGATGAGGAACACAGTATGTTATAATGTCTGTGAACAGATGCTGACCAAGTAGCACATTTCCTACTTATGGAAAGTGCTGTTAACACTATTCAGAAAAACAAAAATCAAATGGAAAAAGAATGGATAAGACACTTCCTTGCTATAATACGCTGCCTTCCTCTAAAATCAAGGTTTCTAAAAACAAGAACAAAATAAACCAAAACCAATGATAAACAAGCAAACTGGGATGGGAAAGCCAAAGCACAGAAGATGATGCTTTTCAAGCTTACCGTCTTCGTAAAAGTTTCTGTGCCACAACATCAAGGGTAATTCTGGAAACCTACAAGCTTTAATTTTTATGCATCTAAATCTGTTAAAGTCTATGGATTTGTTTTGTTTTGTTATATACTCATATCCTACATCAGTCAAGCTTGCATGACCCCTCTATTTTCATTGACTGCTCTGTTTTTATATTGACTCAGAAAGGTATATTTTCTACTATTACTTTCTAAAAATGAGCAGCAATTGAAAATTTAAAAATGAACAGGATTTCTTTTTTTTGGAAAGCCCATCTGAGGACAGTTTACATGATATGATATGAAAGGGTTAGTGGAAAAACTCTTCATTTACAATCTCCCTTCCAAAACTCTCGACTTTTTTACTGATTTAAAAAAAAAAAAAGAAAAAAAAAGCCACGTCAATTTGCAGTTACCATTTCCATGGCATAATTTGGTTTTTAAATGAGTTGACTTTACTTTCTCAACTAATTCATGACTGTTGTCTGTGTGCTTTTTTTTGATCTCTTTTCATATCTTTGCATCTCACTCCAGGTGTTTACCTTATCTCATATGAAGCAGTCATGGACAAGCAGCCAGCTGCTGTAAAGACTGATATATTTTCTTATGCCAAGACTATGGACAGATCTTTTGCCATTTATTGCAAGGTTTTGAGATTAACAAATCAACTGGCAGGATATATCAGTGCAAACATTATTTAGTCAAGTAATAACCCTTTTTCTAACCACTACAGTTAATCCAGATAATGCATTGTGCTTGACTATTTGGCTGCCTGTTGTGATTTAACCCGGCTGGTGGCTCAGCACACACAGTTGTTTGCTCACTCCCTGTCTTCCTAGTGGACTGGGGGAGGGAATAGAAAACAAAATGAAGTAGAACTTGTGTGCTGAGATAAAACTATTTACTGAGATAGCAGAAAGGAAAAAGATAATAATTATGGTGTGTATATATATATATATACATATATATGTATGTATGTATAAATGTATATAACAAGTGATGCACAATTTCTTACCACCAGCCAACTGATGCCCTGCTAGCTCCCTGAGCAGTGGAAGAGAGCACTGAATTCCCTCTCTTCAAAACTCCTTCTGCATGATGTCATATGGTATGGAATATCCCTTTGGACAGTTTAAGTCAGTTGTCCTAATTCTATTCCCTCCCAGCTACTTGGGCCCTTCACTGAGAGCAGCCTTTGCTCTATAGAACTCTGCTTAGCAGCAACTGAAAATAAACATCAATGTGTTAACAACATTGTTTTTCTCCTAGAATCAAAACACAGCATCATATAAGACAGTATAGAAAACAATTCCATCACAGCTGAAACAAAGATACTGCCTTCTTTTGCTCTCTTTTATAACCTCTCACTTCCTTGCTATATATCACTTTGCTATCAGCTAGCAGAGCATCTCTAGAAAACTTAGGGTTTCTGAAGAATGATGGAACTTTTTGTTATGGAATAATGTAGGAACAAAGCAGCACTATAAAACCAGAACAAAACTTTCTCATTAATGAAACCGCTGATTGTCAAAATAACATGCTCATACGAGAGTCCTGTTCTCATTTGGCTCCTAGTCCTTTGACTTTCATCGAGATTGGATATGATGGTCTATAAATCCCTCACTGATCCTCTATGGAGACAGGAGGACTCAAACGTGATATCTTCTGTTCACTCTCAGGTAGCTGTCAGCTGGTGACATTAGTCTGGGAAAAAAAAATCCTAGGCAAACTGTAGAATAAATCTAAGTATTTAGATGTGATAATTGCTGGTACTGTTGTCCTCTCCTGAAGGTCATTGGTCTGATCTGCTGAGCTCAGCCTTCTCCAGGAACTGTCTGCATATCTTACATGTATCATATGCTCATTGAAACTAACTTATTCGTATCTGAGAGTCTTTCAGTAATTTTTGCTAGTACAAGCTCAGCAGGAATACTAGAGAGATCTTGAAAATTAGAGAACTGGGCAATGACCAAACACATGAAGTTTAACAAGTGCCAGATTCTGTTGCTGGGATGAGACAACCCTGGATATATGAACAGACTAGGGGATGAGAGGCTGGGCAGCCCCATATGAAGGGATCTGGCTGTCAGCCAGTTGAATGAGATCCAGCAGTGTGCCCTGGCAGCTCAAAGGGCCAGCCTTACCCTGGGGTGCATCAGGCCCAGCATTGCCACTGGCTGGAGGGAAGGGTTGTCCTACTTTGCTCTGCATGGCCTCACCTCCTGCACTGAGTGCAGCTATGGTGCCGCAATGTAAGAAGGACATAAAGCTATCAGACAGCGTCCAAAGGGGGCTATGAGGATGCTGAAGGGTCTGGAGGGCAAGGTGTATGAGGAAGGGCTGAGATCCCTGAGCGTGTTCAGCGCAGAGCAGAGGAGCTGAGGGGAGGTCTGATGGCGGCTGCAGCTCCTCACAGGAAGCAGAGGGGCAGCACTGAGCTCTGCTCTGTGTGACAGCGACAGGGCCCGAGGGAACGGCATGGAGCTGTGTCAGGGGAAGGGCAGCTGGGGGTCAGGGACAGGTTCTGCACCAGAAGGCAATGGGCACAGAGCTGTGGGCACAGCCATGAATGCTGGAGTTCAAGGGGCAGTTGGACTGCACTCTCAGACACAGGGTTTGGATTTTGAGCGGTGCTACGAGTTGGAGTTTGTAATCCTTGTCGGTCCTTTCCAACTCACGATATTCTATGATTCTATAGTAAACATTTCTTCTGAGATAATCACCACATACTTTTCTATGAAACTCTGGGGAATCACACTGATAGGCAGTTGTCTGAAGGAGAATGGGAGGGAAAACGAGCTTGGAGTCCCTGTCTGTCAGCTGTACTGCACAAACGAATTCACCCATCTGAGGTGTTGACTGGGATGGCAATAGGCCATCCCAAGAACCTGAAGAGGAAGAAGGAGATTGTATTATTTTCTGTGTTGCACTATCTGTGATTTTCTGGATCATTATTTAGCTTGGTTACTGTTACTAACAGATTATAGAGATTCAATACTTTTTGGTAAAGGTTGAATGTCAGGATGTATTTGTTCCTTCTTACAAGAATCTCTGAATTCCTCACTATATGCCCCCAGTGACAGCAGAATTGATATAACCATATTTTATACCACATAGACAAGCTGATATGAAGCAAAAAAATGCCATTTCTTTCCTACATTAGTGCTGATTTTTATATAATTAGTCTCAGTGGTCCAGACGGCATGGGACTGGATACTGTCCTTTCTTTTTAAACATACAGATACCCTTGCTGAAAGAGCATAGTCCTATTTTAGTTGCCTTTTATTTTGCAAGCCAATAAATTGAGAAGATGACATTCTGCATACACTGTAGTTCATCATTTATCCCTATAAATCTTGTTCTGAAGAATAATAAACATCATGCTTTTCACTATATGAACAGTAATAAATAACACAAAGCCAGAGAACTGAGTCTGCAGATTACCTGGTACAAAATAATTTCAAACTCACTTTGTCCACTTTTAATTATTCTTTCAAATATTAAAAAATTACCCATCTCTTCAGCTGCCTCATCTATGTTAAAATCACTAGCAAGTAACTAGCATAAATTAATGAAGTAATATTTATATATTTTGCCAATTATAGCTACATGGGGGTAAGAGAGAGAGAGAAAGAGAGCGCAGCTAATTGAATGACAATAAGATCTGTGAAAGACTTCAAGGACAATGAAGAGGGACAATGTTTACAAACCAATGAACAAGTGGAATCCTGCACTTTTGAAATTTTCCCCTTTCCATAATCAAAAAGAAACACAGCTACTCTTTCTACTGAAATAGACAAGTGACTGTCCTCTAATTTTGAAAAAAATAGAAAATGCTTTTTTGAAACCCAAAAGTTTTAATATAACTCACAAGCATTAAAAGTGCCAAAACCACTATCTTTCATTAAATTTGAGCTGAAAGATGATTTTGAAAAATAATATTTTGTTAGAAGATGCCTTATTATATTCAGCTAAGGATCTGAACTTGCAGGATTATCTGACCTAGCTTTCAGAAAAAAAACATGTTTAAAGTCCTGACAATAAGGAAGCTGTCAGTTACAGCAGGGAAGAACTATTTGTGCAAAATACAGAGTTGGTGGACCAGTGCAGAGTTAGGTTTCGTGTTGTCTGAAGAAAATAACTCATATGGTCCAATCTGTGTGGAGAAATGCTTTCTTCTAAATCTACTCATCCATTAAGGATGAAATAAATGCTCTCTTTTATACCAAGGAAGGACAAATTGAACTGATGTCAACAGGAGGCACAGTCGGCACCATGAAAAACAAAGTACTTGAATTCTGGTGTTTAAGTACATATTTGTGAGCCTAAACTGGGTTTTAGTTATCTGATCAGGATGTATGGAAATGAAACAAGGCTTCTAACCCTACCCATATAGAGTCAGTAGTCTCTAACATGCGAAGGTCTCCATAAACTGCACTTACCTGTTACTGCTGAATTGATTGGGAGGTATATGAAGCATTGCCCTTTGCCAGTCTATTGCATTTAAGGGTTCTGTCTTGAAATTACTTGATGTGATTTTTTGTGCCTATTCATCAGAGTGTATGGGAGCAAGAAGCAGTAATATCTGACCCAATACTGCTGGAAACTGCACAGTACTCTAAAACTCACCAGTTTCTCCTCAGAGCCCCAATTCAAAAAGTAGCTTCTCTGAGTTCACTACAACTGTATAAGCATGAATTCTGTTGGCACTGAAAACTGTTAAATCATAGCCTAGCTCCTACTGCTATTGTCTATCACACAACAAGGAAGCCTACTGAAAGAAATCAGCACATGAGATTCTTGCAGTTCAGTCAACACAAAAACAGAAAACCATCAGCAGAGTAATATGCCTGATAATGACCCTAGCCAAGCAAAGTTTTTGCTCTGTTTCAATCAACAGTAGACAGAAAAGAATATTTGTTTCAGAAGAATTAAAATTGAAAAAAAAATTACCTTGTCAATATAAACATGGCTTTTGACTCTGTTTACAGTTTACCAAGCTCCTGAAAACCTCTCTTAAAAAGTGCTTCAATTTCCAAGTAAAATCATCTACATTCCTTTCTTTTCCTTGGCTTGCAAATATTTCCTGATTTTAGGATGTGTAGATACATAATGGTTTGGTCTGGAAAAATTAATACCAGAAAAATGTCATCAGTACATCAGTATTGATCTACGTATAGATTTTCAGAAGTACTATAGCACTCACAGGGAGCCATACTGAATGTGGGTGGGCAGAAAAGAGGTTCAACAGGGATACAGTGATAAAGACACAGCTCCCAGTGGCATGCCACTGCATTCTGGAACTAAATTCTAGATACAGGTCAGAAAGAGTACATAAAATCAAAAACTGAACAGTCACATTCATTGCTCTGATTTTCATTTATCTCAAAGTCATTGCAAAAATTTTGGACCAAAAAAAAAAAAAAAAAAAGGGCTAAAATTAAAGCGGAGACAAGGCCAGGAAAGATTGGCATTCTGATTTTTGCTGCTAAGGCCCCCTGGTGTTTCTCTCTATTAGATTATAAACATTCCTAATCATTGTGTTGGAAAGCTTGACCATACTATTTAATAGAAAGGTTGCTCCGAAAGTAATGCCTCCATTTCATTATGTTTGCCCACAATGTCAGAGGCAGATGTTGGTGGTATGGCAGCAGAGTTTGAACCTTCCCACCAGTATTCTGTTACTTGTTGCTGTCATGTGGCAGATAGCAGCAGAGGGGCAGTCTGATGAAACAGTGTCTGACATAGAAGTGTGGATGAAGCAAAGGTGTGGAACTGAATTCCTCCATGCAGAAAAAATTGCACCCTTTGATCTTCATCGATGCTTGCTGAACATTGATGGAGATCAAACACCAGATGCAAGCACAGTGAGGTAGTGGGTAGTGTGTTTCAGCAGTGGTGACAGTTGACAGTGGGTCAACTGTTGGTGCAAATTTTTATGAGCTCAGCATGCAGTCTTGATTATCACTGGGGAAAATGCATAGCTAGTGTTAGGGACTATGTAAAAATTACTGTTTTGCAGCTGAGAATTTGTTCTATCAAATAGTGTTTTAGTGTTTTTTGTATCTGTTGTAGTTTCCATGGAAATAAATAGAAGGCATCACTTTTTTTAGAAACCTACTTATATTCAGGAAAATGAAAGACAAAAAAATGGAGACTTTTCTATAACCAGTGAAGAAAGGACACAGCACTGTTTACCAGAATGTGACAGTTTCTTGTTGCTAAGCTTTTAACTCACTATCTGCACCAGGACATGAAGACAACTTTGTGGGTATTTTTTGCAGCATATGCTCCTCAGCTCACTATTCAGAAATTCTGGCTAGAAAGGTGGATTTCTTTACTCTTGGAAAAGAGACATTTTAGCAAACTTCCTATAAGACCACAGAAAGGGGAATCATTTCCTCCAAACATTGTGGACTCCCATCCCAGCAAAGTAAATGTTTCAGTTTCTATTTATAAGCCTAGTTGTTCGTAACATGACCTTAGCACAAGTTTTTTTAACAAATGGAGACTGGGAATTATTCTGAGAAGGGTGTTAGTAGAATAACTCAGGTGTGGCAAATACATTAAATAAAATCATTATAGAAATAAATATACGAGATGAAAAGCTACGATAGTACCTATCTCACTGTAAGAACAGTTGATGGGTGGAGAGATGCCACAATTGAACCTTTCTGTACACTGGACTCTCGTAAATTCTATTTCCAGGTAGTACAAAGTGATGTATTGTCTTCTGAGAAACCAACTTCTCTTCACTTATAATATGGGCAACTAGGAAGTCAAGTCTCTTTCTGAGCACTATCTGCAGCCTTTCAAGTTTTCACAGGTCTCAGCACTAGCATCAAACCATTTACCTTGCTTACATTCCATCCTCATTGTTCCAGATGCTTCCTAAACCACTGCTTCTAAGTGGCTTAGTTTAGACAGTGCTGATAATAGAGAGAAAAAGAAAAAAAAACAAACTACCACTTTGCACACAGCTTTTATGCTAGTTTGCATTTTGGCCTCACAGAAAGACAAGGTGTTGAGACTGGGAGACATAAATACAGGGGAAAAGGTCTGAATATCAATAGGGAATGATTTGGGCAATAATCCTTCCGGAGTATTTTAGATAGGTTGATCCTTGTGTGAATAAGAGCAAAATTTACACAAGTACAAACAGAACTACAAAAGGGATAAGCAAGGACAATTCTGGCTCATTTTCTTCCATTTTTCTCTTTTTAGGGAACAAAAGTAGTTAATCCCAACACTCACAGCACTCAAAAAGCTACTAGGAGAGTCAGATTTAAATTTTGACTGTGGTGACTTGCTTTGTACACACACAGCTCTAGGAAAATGTCTAAATAGTCACCTCAAAGCAGTCAGTATACCAGGGAAGCACAATAAGATGCAGGAGTCAGAGAGCAAGTATTCAGATCTGAACACTACAAATCTCAACCCTAATTAGAATTATTCTCTTTTAAAATTTCTAAAAATATTGTGGGAGTGGAAAGCAACTTCTGGCCCAGCCCACCTACAAAATAACACAGTCCTCATACTTCTGATGTCTGTTTGCAAGGGAATAAAGAAATTGGAAAGCTCCTACCAGCAGTGTTCTTTGCAGGTCAGTATGTTTTCATTTCACAGATGGCCTTCATGGCTTCCCTAAATCAACAGCTGCAAAGCCATTTGTCATGGGGAGCTGATTTTCCCAAAATGGCACATGGTAAAATTTACAGGACTGCATGTAGCATCTCTGAGAATTCCAAGAATTACACAAATTTGATGATAAAGAGAATACTGCTTTCCATTGATATTATAATAAATAGCAGCAATAGCATTGAAAAAGTTAAAGAAAAGTTAAGCTGAGGAAGTGAACAGGCTTTTTAAAAAAAGAACTTATATTGACAGAGATAGCATTGATTCTGTGAAATCTGAACAGAGAGGCACTGAGCACTAAAAGAGACAAATACACTGTAAGTAAAATAAAATATAAATAGAAAAAAAAGTGGCTGAGCTGGGAATTTTCCCACTGAATTTCTTTCCCTACAACAGCAGCATTTGAAAAAACTACCACAGCTTTCCAGAGCACCATACACATTGTTAATTAGCAGTATAATTTGTCCTTCCTTTAATGATGGTTTATTCTGCTCGGGCTTTCAGGAGAAGAAAACAAGAAGAGCATTTGGAAACCTTATGAAAAAAAAACCCACAGTTTTAGGGCATTCAGGCTTGAAAAATATACAGCTGTTGATGGATTAAAACACACACACACACACGCCACTCCCATAAACATTCAAGAAGTAATAGATGGAAGGAAAATAGGTAATAAGAGTGAAGGATTTTGTTTATAGACTTGACTGGTTGACTAGGGTATAATTATAGGATCTGGTCCCAATCCATCCTATGTAAAATAATTGGTGTGTATAGGAGACAGATTTGCTTATAATAAATGGATCTCCTCATGATGGAACAGAATGATATTGGTGTGAATACACTAGAATGACAGCATGATTTAACAGGAGTGATGCTGGAGGGTGGACGTTATTAGCTTCAGCAATTCTGAAGGCACGCTGTACTTGCAGGCACATCGTACTTTCACATAGAAGGTGCACAAGGTAAAAGAAGCAGCAGTTTCATAGATTGGAAGTTTTAATTGAGTTAATTAGATTCTTTCAGCTGTACTGCTGCCAAGTTGTGCTAGGTGCTGCATGAAGGTTCAGGCAAAGTTGTCCAGCCTTGGTTCAGGCAAAATTGTTCAAATCTGCTTGGTGAGAAACAGATACGGAGAACATAGTCAACCCCATGACCTGACTATTTATCCAACCAAAGCAGGTGAGTATAACAGAGGGTGAAATAACCTGTTTCCCCAACTCCTATCAAAAAAAAAGGGAAGGGGGGAAAAAAAAAAAAAAAAAAAAAAAAAAAAAAAAAAAAAAAAAGAAGCAGTTCTGGAGCTGTTCTTTGTAGTATCACTGGCTATCGGACTCAGGGAGTTCTATTCTAGCGTTCTTCAGGTTCCTGTGGCTGCTGAATACTTGGGAGCCAGGTCTGGACACAGCAGAGGGGCCAAAGTTGATTACAGTTGATTCAGTAAAAGGATCTTCAGTCTCAAGGGGAGTTTTAAAATTTCCTTTGTAATTCTGAAGGCTTGAGATATGCTCAATGCACATGTTTGCATTGACCTTGCATTTAGGAACCAACACTGATGAATTTGGTATTCCAGTTAGAATTAAAAATGTGCTCTAAGCTAACTGTAACCAAGCACATACCAATATATGTTAAAACTTTCTCATGGACAGTATTCATGAAAAGCTATCTCCTTGATCCTACCAAAAACCCTACCACTAGGCTCTGAGAACATGGACAAGGACCCTTCCAATGGAGGAGAGTCATATAGTGGCAGATTAGCACTCCAGTACTGTCATCACTACCAATTTTTTTTTTCTTTGCTTGTTTTCTGCCAGCACTGGGCCAGGCTATTGAAAACAGAAACAAACCATTAAGTCTGATAGCCCAACTTAGAGAACAGAACACTACTATCAGTGAACAGAAACCTTTAAGTCAAGACTCCTGGATTGCGCAACTGACTAGTTAGCCTTCTTTGTCTGCTTGTCATTGTAAGACAGAATCCATCTTGCCTATTCTTTTTGGGTTTTTGCAGATCAAACTAAATAGATATTATTTTATTAGATTCACTAGTACACTAGTAGACACAGTACCAACACATTCTAAAAGAAATGGAAAAGTTAACTACTCTGCAGTGTACAATAAATAGTACTACTATTATTAGTAGTGACAATTAGTTGCTGAGTAGAGAGTTGATAATAGTTACTTCAGGGAAATATAATGTCATCTATACTTTTGTTCAGTGGAAAGAAATAACAAGGTATCTCTGTGGAAAAACCATTTAAAATATATACCCTGCACAAGAAAAGGTAGTGAATGATTTATGTAACAATAAAGATATAAAATGCATAAGCGTAATATATTTATTTTTCATTAAATACCTGTTAATTTCATTTTGCATGTCTTCATAAACTACTTCCAATGCTAGGTTGACAAATCCTCCAAAGGCTGGCATAGATCAAAGTTATAAGTTATATTTTAGTTATCCGCACTCCAAGATACTTGCTCCAATTTGAATTTATTAAGAATAATTAAGTGTATGTCAGAAGGGAAAAGACATAAAACACACCACAGCTAAGTCACAAGCCTTGCCAAACATTAAATAAAAACATTCTCTTCCACCAGCTTTGCATGGAAGAGAAGCCAAATCTTTCTCTGGAGTAAATCCACTGAAGTCAATAGAATGGCACAGGGAATACATTTGGCTAGTTTTACCTGGCATACGGCCTTCTAGGAAACATTGTGATTTATTAAAAGTTGGCCACGTTACTGTCTTCAGTCTCTCAAGTGCATCACATCTATTGTGCAAGACACATTCCTTCACTGTACAATCCTACTCACTTTAACAGAAAATCAGCAAAGAATGACTGACCACAAAGCAGTGGCAGGTATTGGAAGATTGGAGTCAGAGCATTTGCTCTTCTCCCTGCACATCACTGTTTTATTTTTACTTGTTTGGACAAGCCAAAATTTACACTGACAGGGCTGCTGGTTTTAGGTAAACTCTGGGCACTTGTCAAAAAGCAGAAACAGGTATGCAGGTTGGCATGTCACAAAACAGACCTGTTTTTGCTGCACAGGTGCCAGAACAGCTTGTGCTACAGCTTCTGAGTCATGGTAGCTTACAGCCTGGCATATTGGGTCAACACAAAACCAGCGTGTGTTCACTGGTCTGACAGCAACAGCTGAAATAACACACAGTTGTCAGTGCAACAATTTTCCATTTTCAGAGCTTCTTCTGCCTACATCATTAACATAAATATCACCTCCTGCCTGAAAGAGGACACCCAGGTCATGTACTTTCTATTCATCTATCTCAAAAAGGATGCGATCTGCTGGAGGTGAGTCACCAGAAGGTTTTCAGGAATAGCCACAAGCAAAGATGCTCCGTTTCGTGCCTGTTTGCATGCAGCAGTTATGGGCCGCCAATACGGTTCTGCAGCTGTGAGGGGCAAGCAAGTCTAGTACCTAGGGCAGTTTGTCTTACTCACATAACATACTGGCTATCCACTGAAAAACATTCTGAAGCTCTTTTTAGTCACTTGAAGGAACAAGAAATTTAGGGACAAACAGTGAATGGCAAAACACAGAGCAGAAAAGAGGTTACAGCACTCCAGAAAAAGAAAAAATATTTTTTTTTCTACAGCTGTTGACATTTAAACACTGTAAGATACAGATGAATTCGGAAAGTGTTCTACCAATTCAGATTTTTAAAAAATGATTCAAAGATAGATATGTAGTTGGGATAAGATGGATTCTACCCTGCATTACGCTCTACTTAAAATTTGAACAAGAAACAAAAGCATTAGTTAGTGTTCTCCTTTCCATTGCAGACCAAGTTTTCAAAGCAAATAAACGCCCATGATAAATGAGTAAACTCAGAGTTACTTGAAAATTGCACTTAGCTGTCTTTGAGTCACATGAATGTGGGTGTAAGAGAAAAGGACATATGTTCTGAAAAGCCTCAAAAAGAATGAAATTCAAAGTTAAAAGCCTACATATTAGCTTTTAATGAGGAAGTGAACAGCAAGTTAAAGCCAAAGAAAATTATGTAGGCAGCAAAAAAAAATTAAAGCTGTTATCAATTAAAGCTGTAGAGTCACATATTAAACTATTTTTCCTATAGAGATTCTCTTACTCCACTCAATATCATCTGTAGTTGACCTTGGAGCAGTCTGCAAATTTGACAAAACACTTTGCAAATGATGTTTACTGTGAAGCTGTCCATGGATTACTTGTGAAATGTTGTCTGTATGAACATTGCCATTGATAGTTATTATCATTTCTTCCCATCTTTATTCCCAGGAAATAAACTGGAAAGGACTACGGAAAAATAAGCAACCTAGATCAACACATAAATACAACAGGAAATGCAAAGAAAGATAGCAGCTGACTCTCTGCTGTTTCATAATCTATATACTCATTTAGGTCTATGCAACATGATCTGAAAATCCAGCTGTGCTCTTTCAATTACACTATCATCAATAATAAAAATTCTGCATTCAGAATTTATCTGTTTTGTTGCCGATAGATGAAACAGCAGTGTACAGCTTGTTTTGCCTTCCTATCAAGCATACAAAATATGCAAAATCTGAAGCATAGGCTCAAAGAAGAGAGATTTGCCAAATAAAAAGAGCCTTTTAATTTTTATTTTTTTTTTAATAACTGACTCTTGTTTGTTTTTTGTCCTTGTGCTTGATTGTTTAGGTATGCTAAAAAGACAAAGGGCTGTAGATATCACTGCTCACTCTAAAAGTAAAGTCCACAAGTACACAGAAGAACAACCATAACAAAGGGAGTTATTGTTACCATTTCTGAAATTTTTTTATTAATCAGGAGGCAGATTTCCCATGCAAAAATATAACCAGAGTTCTGCAGAATCTGCTCAAACAGTGTAGATCAAACAAAGGGCTGAGAATGCATCAGCAGGTGGGAACATGGGAGGAGACAACTGCCTGTAAATAAGCCACAGTATGGAGAATGACTTGGGAAAGAAATGAACCTACAAGCATGACTCAGACAAAATTGGCTGAGTATAACAGATACCGCCCAGGAAAGAAAAGTCTAGTAGAAGGCATGGAGAGCTCTGTCATTTGCTCAGTCAACTAAATAGATTGAGCAAATACCAGATGTGTCAAGTGCCACAGAGCTGAGACCCAAGAGGTGATAGCAGGATCAACTTCTGCTGATAAAGAGCAGGCTGGGGCAGGGAAAACACAAGTGGATGTAAATCAATTACACTGACAGACCTGGGAGCATATGTCCTGGACAAGTCACAGACCCTGTGCTGAATCCTATCCCACAAGAGTGAGCTGTGCTATATGGTGCCATGCTTTGATATACCTCCATTATCTATAATCACTGCAATATGGTCTATTGTAAGCAAGTGAAAATCCATTATTAACAAGGGAGGGTTGATCACATTCCCTTCCCATCTATTTTTACAGAGCATTGCAGGGGATGTTCTACACCAGCAGTTACATGCTTAGGAGGGGAAAGTAGGGGGCCTCACTGTGATACATGATATGGGTGGTCCATAAGACTCCTGTGAAACCTTGTTGTTTCTCTCTAGTTCTGGTTTGAGTGCACATCTTCCATATATAAATGCCTTCCTCTGCCTATGGTCGAAGGAACAGTGTCTTTAAGATCATAAATGGAGTACACTGGTTATGAAAGTTTTCACAATAATTCTTGATCACGGTAGGTCATTAACAATGAACTCTGGCAGGTCATTGTTTAGTGCTTTTTTTTTTTTTTTTTTTTTTTTTGTCCCTCTATGAATTCCTTCTGCAATGGCAGGTATATGCTACACTTTACTTTCACCTGTATGGCACCAACCAGCTGTTACACTATGCTAATGTTCCTTCGTTGATGGGTAGAATGACCTCTAAAAGCCAGTTATGATTAATAATAACTGCTATTAGGCATCCTTCAACAAAGACAATGACACTAAATCACCTAATGATTATAAAAGGCTTAAGAGAGATTTGAAGGGAGAGATGCAATAGATATGCAAAAATATTAAACTGAAAAGGGAAAGCTGAAATAATCAGAATATTTGTTTTGAAGGGAGACATCAATTCAAGCACAGTGATTGAACAGTGGATTTCAAGAGAATTAATCTGCTATATGTTAGTCAGCCTGATTGAATCATCCTGTAATATTTCAGTTTAGCTTATAATATTCAATGTTGTAAGAGCATCCGGAAATTTTCAATCAAGAAAGTTGTTTGGCAGCCCACATACTAGTTGAAATGCTAAATATAAATATATTATAAACCAATGAATGGAAAGACACTTTAAAATCCATTTAATAGCTTTTTTTTGAGCACTATAAATATCCTGTGGTTCACTGCTGGGGGTTTTAAAAACAGCTGATCCATGATTTACAGCACTGTATCATCAGTTGCTCAGAAGCACAAATTCATTTGATATTTCCTATCAAAATAAATCTGTTTGACAATAGGATTTAACAGGGTGGGAACCCTGTAAACAGATACTTTAAAGAATTTACTGAAATTCCTGATGCCATGTGTTTCAAGATTAAGTACAAAACTATCTCTATTTAAGATAACACTGGATTTTAAACCAGAACGTACAGAAAAGCAATATGGGGTGTTAGCTGTAGATATATCAGAGCTTTGTCAGACTTTGTCTTTAGGAAAATTCTGGCAATTGTCATGACTTGCTTGAAAAATATCTGCTAAAACCATGCTTTTTCCTCTTGTGTTATTTCTGAGATAGTTAATAAAGCTTCCATGGTGTAAATTTGTAATTATAGAATAACAAACTAGCAGAGAAATTTCCAGATAATTTAAGCATTATAGATTATGCACGCAAGGCAGAATGCTCCCAGGTAGTTTATTCTTTTAGATTTAGAAATATATTTTTTAAAATTTTCCTGCAAACTACAAGTAGTAAGTAAAATCAACTTCCCAGACATGGGGAAGAATACAAGCCCCAGTATCTTTCTCTGAAAATATTATCTTAAGGGAAAAAAAGGCCCCAGATATTCCCTCTTGGTGAGTAGGTACATTATATTGCAGAGTTTTCAGAACTGTTTCTTCAGACTTATGCCTATAGCTTCCAATCCCCACTGGAATTGCACTCAAACACAAGCCCTAAGATAGGAATCAGTTTAGCAACCCCTGCTATCAAGTTCTTAAGAAGACACTGTTTCTCCTTGTCAAGAAGCAGTAGTATATTTTAGAATTTCAACATAAAGTTGTGCTTTTGGTGGTGGCTAATGGGTTGCCTGGGTTTTGATATGCTGAGGTTTTACGAAGGTAGAAATATGAATGGCTTATTAGCTACTTACAAAGCATGGAGCCAAGAAAATCCTTTAAGAGACCTGGGTAAACTACTTGGGTGCACCCCAGTAAATTTAGGCATGTCTACAAAGATGGCAAAAAAAAAAAAAAAAAAAGAAAGAAACGAAAAACTTCACAAATCTTAAATATCCATCCCTTTCACAGAATAGCCTACGGCATTATCATTACAGCATCCTTCTTCACTGGTAAGAAAGGAGACCTTTGAGAGAGATACATTGACCATGAACTCTCCACAGACAGCCAGTAACAAGTTATTTAGCACAGATGTTGCTGTAATTGTGAGATACTGGGAAAAATCAATGTTTAATGGCAGACTCCCAACTCTATCCTGGCAATGCTCTTGAGTTAACATCACCAGGCTAGAATTTTAAACATGTAGAACAAAACAGGCTGAAATAAGTCCTCTAAAGTTGTCATCAGTCACATCCCATGCTTTCTGATCTTTGAGTACCTAAAGATAAATAGATTGTGATTTTTACACGTCTACTTCCAAACTTTGTTATTTACTGCCAGTACACGGACCAGGTTTTTGTAAAGTGCTGTACATGCATGCAGCATTCTTTGGGTAGAAACCATCTTTCTGTTTTGTTCAACCAATATGTATCATGGTGCTTGCAGTTTCAACTTGTGGAATTATCCCAAATTTTGAGAATCTTAGTCAGCCATTATTAGTGAAACACAATCACAGTGCTTTAGAGGAAAGTGAGTACAGAGAAAAACACAGATAATTAAATGGTATAAAATTAATGGTATCAAATACAACATTCTACTTCTATTAATTCTGCATGAAGATGGATGAAATTGGTCAAGACAAGTGAAATAATTCATTCTTTGTTTCATTTAATGAGAACATCCAAAATACAATCCAACTGAGCTTCTGTTTCACATCTCACCCTTGTACATGACATCATTCTCTTTCTCTCTTAAGCAATACACAGGTAGAGGAGATTTATACATAAAATTGATTTTTATACACTTAGTGACATTCCTGCATGGAATACAGGAATCTTACCAACAATTCACAGATGTACACACTATTCAAAAGGGTAAAATGTAATTTGTAAGGATGATTGACTGTTCTGTACCCATCTGTATATTCATCCCAGGATAAGCATTCCATCTGCTGCAGATGCTACTTACAGGGGTTTTGCAATATCAGCTTTCAAAGCAGGGAGGCATCTACAGTATGCCTAAAGGACTGGCTAAGAGAGACATTTCCAAGTGCAGCTGAGCTGTACGGAAGAGCTTTAAGTGGGTTGGTCATCCAGCTGTAGAACTGCATGACATATTCCATCTGAATTAACAATACTTAAAAACTACATAATCAGTGAGAGTACTGGGAGGAAACACCCTCTGGAAAGGCCTGCATTTTCTTTGCTGTTTACATTTAGGAGCAATTCTGTTTATAACAGAGGGACTAGGATCCCAATCTCTTTGTTTCTTTGTCCCCTTGGATTCTCTGCATGGAAGTGTTCATGTCATGACCTACCTGCTCAACCTTAATTCTACTGAATCCCTATCCTTTTTGCTCCCTTTGTCCAGAAAGAAAAAGAGCACACTGGTTAAAATGCTACTGACCAGGAGTCCTATCTGCTGGTTTTAAGGCCTGCAGTTCACCTTTGATGACAAGGTGGTCTCTGCTGTCATCATATGCAAGTACTTACTCAGAGTAAAGAGGAAAAAGGATGGAACTAAAATAGTGTCCTAACTACCAAAAAAGCAGCTGCAGTATTGAAACACAAAGCAGCCCAATCGATGGAGTAACAACACAGCATTTTTACAACCTAAAACTTGAGTTCCCTCCTAACACACCACAAAACAAAGTGACTAACGTCTGCCGCGTGGTTTGCATTTTCTCTCTCTCACACTCACACCCACACATGCATATATCAACTGTGTAGCTCAGGGAAATGAAAGCAAACCTGTCATCGCAAGATGTCTAAAAACAGAGTGAAAATAAGAAACAGATATCGATCTATGACCAGAACTTATGGATTAACTGAAGAACCCATTGTGTAGCTGCAAACCATGTTTTGCACACTTCTTTTGGGAGGGTGTAGAAGATACTTTTAAAGATAGAGCAAAACTCAAGGTTAGTTCTGTCGTGGGAGGAGTTGCATTCTTGAGCAGATGCAGTCACTGGTATAAAAAGCAACAAAAAGTCATATAAGGAAAAAATATCTATAATACAATACTTTGTGCGTACAATCTATTCCCACAATCAGTGTCATATTCCAAAAGCTACCTCACGTACTTTTGGAGAGTATTAAAGACCTAAGATGTATTTGAATAGGCACCATATCATTACAATATATCTGTTACACAAATATTTGGACAGAACCAGGCCACAGAGCGATTAGGAAATTGCTAATTGCTGACCATTTCTGCTATGGAACTGACTCACATAGAAGATTTAAACTTCTTGCTTCATTTTAGAAATAAATTGATTAACCAATGACATTATACATCTGATGCTGTTTCAGAAAAATCCATTCAACCTTGCCAGAAGTTTGTCTCCAACAAAATAAATGGCTCACAATTATGAAAAACTCAAGAATGAAAGAGATGATTCTGTGCAGTAATTTTCCATCATCAAAACTAGTCCTCAGTGCAACAGGTTCACAAGAAGTCCTTTAAATGCTTTTTGGTGCCCATGTACGTTATGATTCAAAAGAGAAGGATAAAATGATTTCCAAATCAGTAAAAAGAAGAGACCCCTCTAGGTCCTTCTGTTACTCTCATTCACTGAGCAGTTCCTTACCAGCTGCCATGATCAAAGCTCAGCAGGAATTTCTAAAGGAGCAAGTGACTACCTAGTGTGACTGCGGATTACACCTTCTCCAGACAGCCTCAAAATGGGAACGTTATTAAAACAGGATTACTTTAAAGCTGTGTTCCTGTTGTCTCTATCAAGCTAGATTTCCACAGCAAAAGTTGTAGCTAACCGTACAAGGTAAATCACAGGATGAGGTACATCAGATGTAGCTACCATCCATACCTTTAATCAGAAAAATTATAGCCTGAACATTTAGTTGCACATTACAGAACACATACAGGTATTTTGCATAATTTTCCTTTCCTTCTGCATTTGACTAAATCAAACACATGCTGTTCAGCAAGCTTTACAATAGCAGTGGCCAAACCAGCACGTTTGTGAAGATCAACACAATTCTTGCTGGTTGTCTTGATAATGTCAATTGTTGCTTTACATTAGGTTTACTATGGCCCACTGTATAGAGCAAGTGGCAATCACAGAATGATACAATTGCTTGGTTAGAAAAGACTTTCAAGATTATAAAAAGACTTTCAAGATTATAAAATCCACCCGCAACCTAACATACTCCCCTAGCAACACCCCACTAAATCACGTCCCTGAGCACCACATCCAGATGGTTTTTGAACACATTCAGGGATGGTCATTTAACCACCTTCCTGGGGAGCCTATTCCAGTGCTTAACAACACTTTCTGTAAAGAATTTTTTCCTGATATCCACCCTAACCTCCCTAGAGTCCATTTCCCCTTGTCCTATCACCAGTGAGAAGAGACCAACCCTGATCCCACTGCAATCACCTTTCAGGTATTTGAAAAGAGCAACAAGGTCGCCCCTCAGCCTCCTCTTCTCCAGACTAAACAGCCCCAGTTCCTTCAGTCTCCCCTCATAGGCAAATTTTCCAAGCCCTTCACAATCTTTGTTTCCCTTCTTTGGATCTGCTCCACCACCTCCAAGTCCATTCTGAATTGAGGTGCACAAAATTGAACAATATAACAGCATAAGCAAGTGAAGAAACTATTTTGTGTCCTGACAGAAATACACTGAACATGTCTTGCCTGCCAAAAAATCTAGGCTCACACCTCTGTTCCCTCAGTCAAACTCTCGTTGCTCTTAGGATAAGGGTGAATCCTCAACAATGGGTGAATTTTAAGAAGTTTTTAGTTTCTCAGAAAGAACACAAGCTAAAATCCCTCTTCTTCTTAGATTTTCTTGTCCTTTTTATACTTACAAATACGAGATCCAATCCTTTGGAACGGATTTTCCTACTTACCCAAGAATGTTGAAACTAGGTTTTATAATTTTTTTTTTTTTTTTTTTTTTTGCTACCCTTCTGCCACAAGAAGAGCTAAAAGGTTTAGGGGAAGAAAGTAGAAGGGAAAGAGACCTTATATTTTCCCAAAATACAGTAAGAATTCTTTGTTTAGTGGGGAAATAAAACAGACATGCCAAATCCCATTAGATGATACTGATATCTTACTCAAAATGTTGGGCATGATTGTGATGGTACTCCTGCTTGTTATAATTAAACACTATTTTGGAAAGCTGCTTCCACCTACTGATTCTGAGGAAGAAATGTCCTGCAGGACTCTGAAATTTCATTGGAGGGCTAAGCAAGGTTTTAGCAAGGTTCAAATGTGCTTACCTAGTAAGACCTGATAATAATATACACTGAGATGCACAGAATCTTTGAATCTGTTTGCAGAAGAAAACTCTTACACTTTCTTTGTCTGCAGGAGTAGACTGTGTCTAATACTTTTCCTCAGGTAAAGTTTTAAATATTTCAACAGAAAAACTTCCCACCACTTCACTGGGATGTTATTAGCCTCATAGATCTCAGTGTCAGGAAGTTTTTCCAGTATATACCACCTAAATTCCTACTTGGCTTCATTTCATTACTTCTCTTATTAAGCTAATTAATTTTTTGCTACGTGAGCACAATCTTCCACCATCTGTACACTCACCCATCACCAAGTCTGCCATTACTTAAGCAAAACTCAGCTACTTACTGTCATTTTCTGTTTTAAATAAATCACTCCGTCTCCCTAACTTTTCACAATCCTTTTTTTAATATTTTCTCATTACCAGTGAGTTTGTATGCTTTTCAGCCTGTAGGCCTTTTGAATAAAATACCAGTTTCTACAATTAAAGCATAAGACTTCAGAAGTAAACTCTTCTCCAAGAATAAACAAAAAATGACATTTTGACCCTTCTGTACGAGCTCCAGAATTATCTTTAAATTTATTGACACTTGCAAACGTTAGTGAGAAGGCAAATCAACTCCTATTCACTTTTTTAATTTTTTTTTTCCCCCTCTGCACTGCCTATTTACTGGTACAAATTATTTTGGTAACTTTTGTACTGTGAAATACAGAAATCCTCACCAGTAACCTGACTGAGCTCAGACTGACTGATTCAGAAAGTCATTTCTACCACTTGAAGACATCTCTGATTTTCTCTACATTAAGGAGCAAAGCTTCTGTTAGAATTTAATGCCTGCACTGTACTCACTTCTGAGAGGAGCAAACTGTACTTCTTGACCTATAGCCAAAGTCATCTTAAAACAGCATCCCAAGCATATGTAGCAATACATTAGCTTTGATGTTTTAAGATCAAACATAACATGCTCAGTCTGAACTGAGGGATTGCTGTGTTCTAAACCATGAACTTTGTTTTATGTTTCTGAAACAATGCTAGAAGTCCCTTTCCACTCCTAACTTCAGGCAATACAGTTCAGTGCATCATCTGAAGAGTGCAGATAGTGCGAGGCTTCACAATGCTCAACCATATACAAACTAAATGCAAAACGACACTCCTGTAAAGCAATGATTTCATACCTGAGCTGCAACACTACCAACCACAATGCATTTGAGCATCTTCATCTACTATACAACTTTAGAAGAAAATGAACGCATTTGGTGTAATACAATATCCCAGCTGAGTAGGGGATAAAAAAGTAGAACTCCCCAGAATCTTGAAAATTCAAGAAATGAAAGAATCAAAATCACAGTCAGTTGTAGATTTTATTCAAGGGCTGGTCCAGAAGCATGTTGAAGTTTTCTGTACAAATGTTCCTGTAACAGATACCCTCATTTCTTTGGCCTGATTTTCTTAATGCACATTTCTCTATTGGAAGAGCTCAACTATCAGACTACATCTTCCAAAAACAGTCACAAAATTAAAAATATAGTTTCATAAAAAAAGGCTCTTTCTTCTTTGCCAAAAGTAGCCATGACAGTTTGTTGACATTGCTGAGCAGGGTTAGCATAGGAAATAAATTATACAGTGAATCATGAAATAGCATAGCTTGGAGGAGACTTTATGTATCATCTAGTTCCAGCCTTCCTGCCATAGGCAGGGTTGCCATCCTCCAGATCAGGCTGCCCAAGTCTCCATCCAACCTGGTCTTAAACATCTCCAGGGATGGAGCATCCTCAATTTCTCTAGGCAACCTGACCCAGTGCCTTACCATTCTCTGAGTAAAAATCACCTCCCTCTCCCTGCTGGCCATTCCCCTTCTGATGCAGCCCAGGATACAGTTGGCCCTTTAGGCTGCAAGTGTACACTGCTGGCACATGCCCAGCTTTTCATCCACCAGGATCACCAAGTCCTTCTCCGCAGAGCTGCTCTCAAGGAATTATTCTGCCTGTCTGTATATGTATTTGGGATTTCCCTGACACAAGTGCAACACTTGCCACTTGGCCTTGTTAAATCTCATTAGGTTCTCATGGACTCACTTTTCAAGCCTGTCCAGGTCTCTTTAGATGGCTTCCCTTCCTTCTATTGTGTGTCAACTGCTCCACTCTTCTTAGTGTCATCTGATCCTGCTGTCTAGGTCAACTGATAAAGACATTGAAGAAAATCATTCTCAAAACATAACCCTGGGGTATACTAGATTTCACTAGTTTTGGACTTAGAGTCACTGACAACAACCAGTGACCATCCAGACAATCCTTTTTCCACCAAATAGTTCAACCTTCATATCTATCTGATTTAGAGATATAAGCATGATTGGAACAATGTCAAAGGCCTTGCACAAGTCCAAGTAGACAACATCAGTTGTCCTTCCTTTGTCCACTGGTGCCATCACTATGATAGAAAGCCATCACATTGTCAGGCATCATCTGTCCTGGCCATGATGGCTGTTTCAGGTCACCTCACTTCACATTTGCCTTAAGATCTCTCCATGGGGACCTGCACCACGATCTTCCCACGCATAGACACAATGCTCACCACCCACAGTTACACAGATCTTTCTTTCTTCCCTTCTTAAAAATGGGAGTAATGAATATCCATCTACTGTGCTATAAAGAGGAACAGGGGAGGAAAAAAAAAAAAAAAAAAAAAATGACCTTCTGCTTACATGAAAAACAAATTGAAAAGCAGCCTGCCTGAATGTTAACAGAATACAACATTACAATCATGGGTCAAATCCAATTATGCTGTGCTATCCTACCTTTGAAACCTCAAGTCACATATCACTATTAATTAATTCTTCCATTTATTTGAAATTACCTTGCAATCACCTAAGTTCAATAACAGCAGATTCAGACAAGCTTTGAAACACAAAGTCTTAGCCAAAATCCAGAAGGGTATCTGAACACCTTTCCAACCCCCAATACATCTGTTATCTTCAGCTTTCTTGTATTGAAGTAAAATTTGCCTTTACACGGTTAGGATTTCAGAAGTATAAGCCTGAGTTTATTAAAACTCTGACAATATATGATTCAATCATACTCCGAGCACATACTGGGATACTTTTCTTATAGAACCTAAGCATCTTCTTGGAATGTTTATTTAATGACCTTAGTGGTAACATCAAGAGATTAATTGGTTAACTCTAAATAACTCCAGACTGTCCCTGAGAGTTCCAATTTTGTGAGAAAATCTAACTTTAAAGAAAAAGAGAGAACTGTTTTTTATTCTGAGTGCCCCTTAAAATATATCTTGGAGGGCAAAAGTAAGCTAATCCCAGATACAACCAGCTACATTCATTTTGTCACCTCAGCAGCTCATTTAGCTTACACCTCTTACAGACGTTTCAGTCTTTATTTCCTGTCTTCTCATCCAAATAGCAAGATGGCTAATTCACTTTAGAACAGCTTTTATTTATGACGCTCTCCTACCCTGCTCTAATTTCAGGGGGTGGGACCGATAATGTTTCTTTTATAGGTTTCTTTTAATGGACTATGGGATGTTGTTGTAAGGTCACTGACCACGCTGACAGGAGAGAAAGAACTGTGAATCTGTATTATTTTCAGGTCACTAACTGAATGACCAAAAGAGAATGGGCTGTGACTGGGTAGTGCTGGCTTTCATTATTCTGCTTAGTCCTGAGTGACCTTTCGTTTCCGCTGTCCTTCCCTACATTGCTTTAAGAGTCTCTTCTATTCTCAATTTTTCTCCATAGTGTTCAATTTAATTTGTAAACTTTTCATTCCAATCAGAAATGCTGTCAGGAATTTGAAGTGGTTTGTTTAAGGATGGTTTTGTCCAAAGCCTCTCCCCAGTACAGATCCCCAACCATCATGCATAATTTATACAGTACGGCTGTAACAGACTGAAGTTTCAGCCTGTGACAAACATGCAAATTGCTCAAGCTAGCCCTATATGAACAATTAGTTGTCTCAAAATGCCAAGTTCACTAACACACAACAGTACAACTGTTTTTCAAACAATCTGGTTTCTTCAGGACACTCAACTACTTTGAAGTTTGTTTTTTAATAAAACAATTGTACCTATGATCACTCCACCTGAAACACAGAATATCTTAGAAGCAACAATGCAGAATACTATGGTCTTGGCTAGAAGACAACGATACATAAGAGATGATGTTCTGCTTCTGGGCATACAGAAAATACCCTACTCCTTCTACATTTTATCCATCACTACGGTGCTGCAGACATCTGCCTTTTCTGCTGTACTGCCAGTCTGCACAGTGAAGGTGCCATAAATCATATTACTACAATATCATCTGATAAATAATTGAGCCAGAAAAATTGGGAAGTTTTTGACAATGAAAGAATTGGAATAAAGGAGGACAGGATGGCACATGAAGCAGAACAGAAGCGGAAAATGCCAAGAGAGCAACTGGGGAAGTGAAGGGCAGGGAAAAAGTCTGAACAATTTATCGAAATATTCTTGCAATAATTTTCAATTTTTACTCTTTATTAATTTGATGTATTATTCCCCCAGCTCTATTACCAGTATTTCTTCTTCCCGTATCAGAGTTATATCAGAAAATGAAGTAAGATTTCTAATTTATGATTCAAAGAATTATGAAAAGATGATAACAAGAACCACAACAGTTAACTGACATTTGGGGAGTGAAAGAATTTGAAAGTGAATATAAGCAATATACACAAACAATTGAACATAGATTTTTTGCACCTACCCTACTATACTTTGGATGCTATTAGGAAAAAAAGAAAAAAAATGGACAATGGATGAAATGAGGTGGATCACAGGTATTATGAAAACAAACAAACAACAAATGTTCAGATCAAGGCTTCTAGTCTGTTCTCAAACAAGACATAGTTCTCAACCCTCAACACTTCTCACTGTAACATCTTATCATTTTTCCTTTCAAAGACAAAGTAAGGTAGCTCCACTTAGCAGTTTCCTGCAAACCTGTTCTTTCTGAAACATGTATGCTCATCCCACTAACTTGTGCCTTTAGAGGAAAAGAAGGGTGCTTGGTCTGTACAGGTGAAAGACGGTGCATCAGAAAATTTTTGGCTTTTCCTAAGTATTAGATGCTTCGGACAGCTGAAAAAGATCCAGTGACAAGTACAGATAGTCTGGCAAGCACAGGGCTTACAACAGCTGTACAAAAACAGGCCCAAACCCTTCGGATAAGAGGTGAGACAGGGTAATTATCCAGGAGACGAGTCAGTAGAGATTATAAGGACTCACATCACAAAGTTTTATTGTTGCAATCACTGATTGCTTACACACAATGCTATTTACTTTAATTCCACACATTCATTAGCACATCTGTCATTGGTGAATCGGCTCATCTTTCTAAGACATTCACATATTACATTATAGCCACTCCATTTCACACTAACAGCAATACTACATAATTCATCACTGTCACTTAAGGCAGTGTTCTTTAGCTGTCTTGACCTGTAAAAAGAAAGACAATAAAGGTGTAGAGCAATGTGGCTCTTTGAAATCCCATGTGTCAAGCCCTACGGCAACATGCCACTGAATTTCTTTATCAAACTCCATCTCAAGATGATCCTTCAGTGAAAGGCAAAGGAAAAGGAGATGTTTCTAATCCCCATTCTTAATCATCAAAATCACCGGTCTGTTAGAGGGTGTTAAACAGATGGATAGGTAATTCCTAGTCAGAGGGCTCCACAACTTTGATGAATGTTATGAATTCTGCACAGTTCAGAAACGCATGACCTTCTGCATCCACCAGGTAGTGTCTGTTTTAATGGATGCACATACTTGCCTATGCAAGGAGAAATTCAACAAGACTGAACATCAGACATCCATCTGTACACACAGTCTGACAGCCTATGAGGCAACCACATTTTCAATAGCAACTATTGGGATTCAAACTACTGTAATGACAATATAGTCATTGCAACAGATCAGACTGTTATGAAACAACTTTTTTTTTTTTAATCTGTATAATGTCAGATTTCACAGGCATCAGAGTAAATGTTGAGAAGAAAATAAGAAGAATGGAAGGCAAGGAAAATACTATTGTGTGTTAAAGTAAATTCTCAAGTATGTGGAAGAAATGGAAGAAACTTGAACTTACCTCCTTATCAAACTGCTCTTTTAGGAACTGATTTTTTTTCCTCCAGAAATAAGAGTGTGACTATTTCACAGCTCAACAGAACCACAAAAAGAGTTCACCAGAATACATTAAAGATGCTTTTGGATACCTTGAATGACAATTGCAATTAATACTGCATTAATGAGGAACCAATGATGTGGAAGCAGCACAGAAATATACGGTCTAACTTAAACACACTCAAATTTTAGGCTTATCGCATTAACCAAAATAATGCCCACAGAGACTCTTAGGTATAAATGCAAGACAGGGGGCAATCTGCTTTGTCTTGAACTCACTAATTTAAAGAAAAACAAACAAACAAAAATTACATCTCACATCCTCTCTGTCAGAAGACACAAGCAAAGCATCAGCTTATGCTAAGTCTCCTGCTAATGTACGGTTCCTCCATTCTAAATGTTAGAATGAAAAAAGTTAGGTTTGCAGCCCAGAAAACAAAAATTTGGTGTGGAAAGACTGAGTTAAAGGGACCAATCTGGACAGAATTTTTGCTTGGCATCCAAAATGAAGCATCAGTACCTCCAATAATGAGATAGGGTGGTGGAAGCTTGGCAGAAAAACATCTGTCCAAGACCAGTGGTTTGAGAATGTTTTCCTGGTAGAGGTACATTACATCAAATGCTTAGAGTTCAACACTGAAGCTGGGCAGTCTGGTAATTTTCAAACAAGCATGAATGACAAGTAACAACATGGCTGATTACTCCTGCCTCAACTTCATTATTTTTCAGTCTTTAATCAGCTAGGGAATTGGGACCACAGAAAGTAAAATAAGGTTTCCACAGGCAGAGAAATATTATGATCCCTCACTCCTGTCAGTTAGATACTATAAAAATCACACTAACTGCCAGATCCTAAACCTTAAAAAACATCCCGTTCCCTTGGGTGATATTCAACATGTCAATTCTTCATGCTGGAAAGAGTAAGCCGCTAATTTAGTTCTGATCATAACTATTTCAAAAATGCATGGCTGACAAAGACATCTTACAAACTCAGTGAATGAGGAAATACTTGTCCTGTACTGACTTTCCATGTCTATTTCCATTTAAGCTTTAAGACCTAACCTTTTCATGACCTCTACCAAAACCTTTGCCCATGCATTCCCACCCAGAGAGCATAAGATTAACAACTATCAGTTACAAATAACAGAAAGTATGCTATAGCTACTAAAATATTAATATCTATATTTATCTATATAAAATCTAAATAAGATAAAACACGAAAACATCCAGATACTGTATTCCTGAGATTACCTAGATTATCATTTATCATTACAGGAATTAAATAAACTATTTTTTCTGGAATTAAAGCCTACATTTCTGAACTGTTTAGATACACGAGCCAAGTATATAAAAGCTAATGGGTCTTTATATTGTTTACCATTGCTGAACTGTTTAACCTTTTATAGTAACTCAACACACAAGAAAAGAAAACAAAAACCAAACAAAAACTAAAATGAGGGATTACTGGGGAGAACAAATATTTTTCTAGCATGTTGTCATCTTCTCTTAGCCACTTGGGAAAGACTTGTATGCTTACCAACAAAGGCACTGAACCTTCAAGCTGGAATTGATATACCACCTCAAAGCCTTACAAACCTAATCATATTGAAGACTTGGATCTTGGACTTACAGAAATCTTATGTGTGGAAAGGCTGTGGAAAGATATTTGATTCTGTACAGTCTGTGAGGATACTGATAGTAAGCAGAGCTATAAAACGCAGTAAAGGATCTTTTAGGGTAGGTGAGGCCAACAGAAGAGCCCTCTGTAGAGGGGTCTGACTCTCTCTGTGGTCTAAATCAGTGTACTCTGTTGAGGTTGAGTGATAGGTCATTGAAGACATTCTATCCATCGTTTCTGTATAGAAGATGAAGGAATAAAACCATTTAATAGCCATAAAACCATTCCCTCTCCCCCATCCATCTCTTGATGTAACTGAAAGCAGAATGGGGGGAAAAAAGCTCTACAGAAAGCAAGAATGCCTTGTACTAAGGCACTGAGGAAAATTTCACAGCACTTCTCTGCAAACTTTTCCTTCTTCATAACTCTTGTGATTGTGAACACTGCTGGGTACATAGCTATAGGTTTAGATGGAGAGAAAGTCACAGACCAGGGCTTTAGTTTTCAGCTCACCTGTACAGTATATACAGTACACAAGCCCCAGAGCACTGAGAAAACTCCCAATAGCAAACACAAAGGGATTCAGGAGTCTGACCAAACAAGAACTAAATATAAATATAGCCCCATATTGTTATCCAAAAAAAAAAAAAAAAAAAAGTAAAGATTTCAGTAAACAGATATAGTAAAGAAGAAAAATGCTTTTTTTTTTTTTGCTTTACTGTTTTTCTTTCTTTTCTTTTTTTTTCCCCGCAAGTTGGTTTTTCTTTGCACAAAAATGTCATTGGAGAAAATGAATTGTGAGCAAAGTTTTCTAACAGCAAAAGCAGTTTGATTCTATGTCATTTCTGATGTTCGCATTCTTTTCCTTCTCCAGCCTTCACAACCAGTCACCGTAGCAACAAAAGGGCTGAAAAGTCCTCTGCCCATTTCATAATCATTTAATCATTTAACAACAAAGAAAATGGGAATGGGAGTGTGGAACAAGAAGAAATACCAAAAAGAAAATATACTTGAATGTCAAAATAATAATGAACACACACACACACACACACACACACACACACACACACATATACAAAGAATAAGGAGAGATGATCTACAGGATCTTTGTGTGAACACAAAGAGGTTGGTTTAAGTCTCTCACTGTACTCAGACACAGCATCTTTTCTAAGGGAGATCATCTGAAATGTCCTTCAAGTTACTGAAAAAGGTGTAGAAAATCCACGTTAAAAGTCCAGACAATGAGCAAAGAGGTAAGGATGTTTCTAACTAATAAAAGCCAAATTCTACAGTTTCTTTTGTGCCTTTTTCTATTTTAAAAGAGGAAGGCTGTGCCTACAAGTCTCTGAAGCTCTCACCATAAATCCACTTAAAAGATGCTCCAGCAAAAAATGGCATCTCCGTCTCCTTTAAGAAGCAGGTCATACACTCCCCTGATAATCACAGCAATATTGTTGAGCATCTGGTAGCCTGGATTAATATAACTTTCCCCCTCTATGAAAGATAACACAATGACAGACAGCTTTCCATCCATCCATCAAGGAGGTAAGTATCCTGCAGCATGTCCTTACCTCAACAGCCACAGAAGATGCAGTTCATCTCTGAGTAGAGAAGCAGTTAGAAATTTTGTCCCCACTAAATCTGTGCTTGGGATGGAGTTGCAGTAGTATAGATGAAATGTGAACGTGATATCAAATGAGACTGTCAGGTTTTCACAACTAGACAGTGCACTAGCAATACTGTGATGAAAAAGCAACTACAGGACCAAGGCTCAGCACTGGATCTCTAGCTCAAGTCCTCAATACTAAACATAGGATGTGCTGCTCTTGCCATTATGAATGCTCCAGCTGTAAGTAAAAGGAAGACATCAGTTTTTGGTTTCATAAGCTTATAATGTCCATAACTCCACTCCAAATTCTCCTCCAATGGCTTTCCCTCTTCACAAGCAAACATACATGAAGAACAGTCCTTTAATCAGAACACCCCAGACAGCTTATTACCCCTCTATATAGATACTGACAGGGTAGGAAATGATTTAACTTCCATCTCAGCATAAAGGGAAAGCATAAAACTGCATCTGTAGACAAAATTTCATTGAACAACAATAGCTTTAGTCAAGTCAACTCAATGGCAACATAAATTATTTTTAAACCTTGATACTAGACGTCAACAGCTCCTATGTCACTCACTGCACTGAGCCGCGAAACTTCAAATGACCAACTGCTCTTGATGTACTCTTGATAAAATGTTGCAGCTCAAAGAAGGTGGTAAGGAGAGGGGAGACATTTGTGTGATAATCTTGACTGCTCATGTCTGCCAGAGAAGAGCATTTAAAGGATAATATTGGAATACCTAATGAAAACTGTCTTCTGAATACTTCTCTAGCACGAGGAAGGTAGAGATTTTTTTACATGGCTCTGAACTGATAAGCCCTAAAATTTTTTAAATAATTGCTCATTTTCAGTTAAAGCCATACGATGCATTATTCTTATTTGCAATGATTTCTCCAAGGTGCCATGTTACAGTGATACCTCAGAATTCAATGCAATTACCCAAGCAGCCCTACCAATTAGGGAAAACTACATTGCTTCCATTGCAAAGAAGGGAACTGCAAATTTTAAATTTCTCCTTCAAAACTAACATATATAAAGGTCACCATTACTGCTAGGAATAGAGGCTTGAACCTTGGCTTCTTTTAGCATACTTTCATCACAAACCTCCCCTTTCCCGTGTAATGTAGGGATGGTGAGCATTCATCAACCTCAGAGCTTATCCCAAAAAGATGTTTTTTGATTTTATGATGTTTTATGATTTTTCTTTAGTTCAGGAAAGTGGATCTCCACTGACAAGGACCATTGCCCAGAAAAATAAAATACTGAATAGGAAAACTCCAAAACTGGGGATCCTTGCCTTTAACCCCTAACCTCAAGTAACACCCAGAGAAGACTCTTATTTTTGTAGCTGCTTCTAGATTTGTCTTGCTTCATCCACACTGCAATTTCTTTTTTGCAACCCAAGGACAAGTCAAATCTAAATTCTTATTGCAGACCTTGAAGTGAGTACAACAGCAGATACAGAGCCATGGGAATTTTAAAGCTGATCTGCAGCTGTTGCTCACTCATATTCATATAACACTGATGAGCATAGAGGTTACTAAGACTTTTCTTTAATACCTATCCCTAAAGCTTAGAGCTATCGTATCATCTTAGATACGAGCCATGTTGTACAAGAAATGCAAATAATCCTTCAAGTAACGTTCCCCTGCAAACCCACCTATCTTTCGTACTTCCAGAACACACAGAAGAATTTCAGACTTGATTTCTCGTTTCAGTTCTTCCAAAGCCCCAAGATAATGCCACCAGATCTTTAATATTCCAGTTTTATGCCAGTCTGGACCAAGACCTAATTGATAACTTCCTTAAGAAGGTCAATAAAGTGCATTTTGAGACTTGCAAATACTTATTAAATTCAAGTCTGTGTTTCCCTTCGTAACAGCTAACGAAATGACAATAAAACAGACAAAGGGAAGGATCAGGCTGAGCTCTAAAATTTTCATGCCAATGTTTCAGTGGTAATTTAGGCTGTGGTCACCAATGCCAGCATGAGAACAAATGCATGAGATGAAATGCAATTTTTACAGATCTAGGCCTCGTGACCAAATCATAACATTGCACTCCATACGCCAGTGCTGCAGAACAGTAGGAAACTACACCATTCAAGCCTTAGTAAATTCATTTAATTTTTTAGCAGAGTATATTATCCCATGCTGAATTCCATGGTATGGTATCTAGACTGTTATCAACACCTGAGCAAGACCACTTTAAAGTGATTTCATATCTTTCTGTATTACACTACATTGTGATATACACATTCCTTATCTTACACATACACAGGCATTTATCTAGTCACTAAAATTTCTGTTCTAGCTTTTATTTTATTTATTTTTTACCTTTCACTCCTCACTTTGAATTTTCTAGAAGCCGCTCCCACTACTTTTGCCATATCTTTTTCCAGTTTATTCTCTACTCGTTTACATATATGAGAAGAAAAAAGGCGCAATTCAGAAAGGAAAATATACTCCAGTTACAAAAAATACTCCTAATGCTCAATATAAACAAACTTTACCTTTTTTCTTTTTTTTTTGTCTTTTTGCACTTTAGAAGCATATATTTATAAACATATAAACTGAAGGTTAGAGAATTTCTACCCATAATCCCAGACCAATTACCATAACACATAGATTTTTTAACCTAGTTGCTTGAGTTCTCAGCTATCAGTAAGCTACTAGATTGTGCAACTCTTAGGCTCAAGTTGCCAAAAAAAAGTCAAAGAGGAATACTCCACACCTGATTCTGTGGCACTAGAGAAAGAGGGCAATTTGAGGGTAAAAAGAGATTATGAAGCACATGGTCCACCTGCTCCTATCTTCCTCTTCTTTCCAACTGTGTTATGGGAGCAGACAGCATGTGAACAAGAGAGCATTAACCCTAATTCAAAGACACAAATATACTTTCTTATGAACTCTATGTGTTACAAGTGCTTTCTCAAGACTCCTGATAGACACAGGCATTAGGCTATTGAGACCTTTTACAAATTCAATCCACACTGAGTCACCTATGTGTTGTCATTATACAGTCTTACAAACCTACACAGACCCTAGGTTACTATTATACTGATTTTACTATGAATGTATAATGATGACATTGAGCTAACTACTACACAGAAAAAATGACTTTTGCTTCAAAGAACAGTACCCTTTAGTTGGCTTCTAGCTCTGCTTTTATTTTGTAATTTAAATAAAAGTTGGGGGATAATACCTTATTTGTATTGTAGGCAAATATCATCTTCAAGGTATCAAAAGTGAGGTTTTACAAATTAAATGTAGACAGAAGGGGATATCCTTTCCCACACACATAAATTACAACCCACCTTTTGTTCTTCTAAGGCAGAATTCACCATTAAATCCCTCTGAGAGTGTGTCATCATTTCTTATACAGGTGGACTTTGTAAGATACAGAATGGGATTTTAAAAAAAGTTTATGTCCAAAGAACTTATTTTTCTGTGAAAAGTTTATCAGTTCCCATATCATGCTTATATGATTATCTCCTGTTCTTTCAGACATCTGATGTAAATCCCCACAAATCCAGGAATTTAGCAGTTAGCATACTGAAGCATCTTTATTATTGGAGAGGAGCTGGCTGTAATGTAACACAGCTGCTTACTGCTCCAGTGGGATAAAAACAAAATCATTATAAGCAAAATACCTGATATTTAAATAGTGCTATATTTAAGTAACTTGCTATCATTGGGGATGGTTTTAAACTCAGACAGGTGAGATTTAGGTTAGATATTACGTGGAATTTTTTTCACACAGAGGGTGGTGACACACTGGAACAGGCTGCCCAAGGAGGCTGTGGATGCCCCATCCCTGGAGGCATTCAAGGCCAGGCTGGATGTGGCTCTGGGCAGCCTGGTCTGGTGGTTGGTGACCCTGCACATAGTAGGGGGGTTGAAACTAGATGGTCATTGTGGTCCTTTTCAACCCAGGCCATTCTATGATTCTATGATGATAAACTATAAGAGAATTATATTCAGCACAAAAACTGGAGTCTCTCCAAAACACTGGACCTAAAATTCTTTTAAGCAAATGAAAAATGTCAATCTTTATTTTGTTAATAGTCATAATCATTTGCTTTTTATATGTTACATTAATTATGTATTAAGTTAATTTACCTAGATAGAGAACAGAACTCTAATATTTTCTTTTTTTTTTTCTCTAGAGTGAATTTTATTTAAAACCAGTTGCAAGAAATTCCACATTATTTGACCTCTTACTATATAAAGAAACTCAACACCTGTATATGTTCACATGTTGGGGACGTTTAGAAACAAAAGATGAAAACGATAAATACACTGTTTTACTTTCTTTTAAGCTAGGCAAGCCTCCAATAGAGAAAAATTTTGCAGTTTTATGGATCATGGCTGTGACAGATGAAATGTCTGTGCAGCACAGAATTTATTTTTCTAGTAGAAATAATTTTCTACCAGTTGTGCCAGGAGATGGCAAGCTTTATGAGCTTATTTCAATTGAAAACATCTGCACTAGATAATGTAAGCTGCTGGGTCACATGTTAAATAACACTATTATATGTGACTGCATACAACGGCTGTTTTGCATCCTCTTTATAATGGTTTGTAACTATGCAGAATTGTCTTGGATCATTAATTGAAGTTGCTGTAACATTAACCCTTAATGCATTTATACATCTCAATTTTTCAATTAATTAAGGCCTGGTTTAGCAAAGTACTTGAATACGAGCTATTAGCATAAATACAACTCAGGCACCTACATGTTAATTCAAGTACAAAAGGCATTCTCATAGCACTCCATGCCATCTAAAATTTCAGATCCCCACAAATGACTTAATACAAGAATTTCCAAATTGTCCAGTTTTCTGTTTCTGAATATATCAACACTAAAGGGCTCCTTGTCAAAAACTGTACGCCTCTTCTTAGAAATGAGGGGTTGTCTTACCAGCTTTTGCAAACCTGACTTGCAAAAGCAGTCTAGATTCTGGATGAATTCTTCTGGAGTGGTGAAACTATATGCAAACCTACTCCCACCAGCATCTGGATGACTCTTTGTATCTTTCCAGTTAGGCACATGCATGAGAAACAAACTGGTACCTTGGTAACTGTTGTTATCCAGCCAGATTTTTCAGTGTTTGACTTGAAATCTGACATGCATTAAAATCATGCTCTTTGGTCTTATGAATTAGGACACAGCAGAATACTAATAAAAAATTAGCATGCACACCATTACATTTAGACTCTGAAGATGTAAATGATACACAAATCAACTGTGGAATGAGAGAAGATGTTTCATGTCCTTTTGATCCTAAGATTTCTCAAAGTTCACAATTACATTCTAGTTACACCAATTAGTGGCTTTCTAAAAGCTACATGCCTTCGGCTTCCTGATTCTTCCTTTCTTAAGAAGTAATTCTTCTAGTTAAGGATAACCTCAGTATAAGATTTTTGGCCTTGTTCCCAAATATTTGTAACTCTGGAAACCAACACGTTCCATCACATGATAACAGATTAATGGGTGGAATAAAAATGAAAACATCTTAGAAAGCAACGTGCCTTCTATAAACACTTGGTATAACTTGTGGGAGTGGGTTTCAAAAAGGTGGATGCAATGTTACTCAACTCACAGTGTTATCCAAGAAACTTCTCCTCATGGTACACATACAGCTGATATTCTTCTGCTAAATGAAGACATTGATGATCTGGTCCTTGATGGCACGCTTTCCCAGAAGTCTGTATTGAAGCTGATAAAGTCTAATGATAGGAAGTTATTTCAGACAGCCCTCTCCAACTTACCTGAAGGGCTGCTATAAGAAATAATAGATTGTCTTATGCTTCATCAGTCCAGATGGGTTTTATTCTAACAGTTGCTGCATAGAAATGAAAGGTGTAGAACAATGAAATGGAGTATATTGTTTCTGTATAAGCAGTCTGAAATAAACTGTGGATCTGATACCTACTAAATTCATGTGCAGACTGTTCCAATAGTTTTAGTTCAGCTTCCTTACTTTCATCAGGACTGCAGAAGTGACATATTTATGCGCAGTGCTTGCTTTCAGGATTTAAGCTCTGTTTTTTGTTTTTCTTTTTTTAACAGCAGTATAAGTTCCACAGGCAAGACTTTATTCATTTATTTTGACATTCATATGGGTTACTGTTGTAATTGTTTCTCTATCTCAATATCCATCATAATGGAATCTCAGCAGGATTTTCTCTTGGTAATCTCATTTTATAATTAGGAGTATCATATCCAGACTTCTAATCAAACTGAAAGAAGTATAGTGGTTGCACATAAAGGATTTTATTGAGTTCCTAGCAACCTGTGAAGCCCAGATCCAATGAGTGCTCAAATGTATTTGAAATCAATGAGCTACTGCTAGTAGCTTCATCATATCTATCAGATAGGTTATCTGACACTACAACAAAAGCAAGTCTTCCCTTTTTCTAAGTGACAAAAAGGTTTTGTTTACAACTCACAATGTGGTTCTCCATTTCATCCACTCCTCCCAAGTCATTTTGCATAAAACAATATTGACTTTCCACTAAACACAGTACTATGTAACCAATGAGCCAAAACATAACCCATCATCACTGAATAAAAAAAAAAATATTGGAAATATTGGAAGACATTTCTAAAAATTCATTTCAGGTAGGCTATTTGCTGCTGAGGTGGATTCCTAATTCCAAGTTAAGTTTGGGCAGCAAACTTAAATAACAAAAGTAAGTCTGCCTTTGCCAGGACAACCTTCCTCAAAACTGTTCACTGTCAGATCCCCACACAATTACTGAGCTATCTATTGCTAGGATTTTTGTTTAATGCACTTTTTACAGTGCTAAAATGTGCATGCATTATGCTTTCTTTTTTATCAGTCGATTCAATAAGAAATTCAAGAGTACAGTAAACAGGGCAGTAAAATGATGTTCTGCAAAATGCTACCCTAGGAATGAGATTTCCTGTAACATTTGCGTGCTCCCTGAAATGAGCCAAATAAGTACAGAGTTGAAGCTATGCCCAGAGACAGCTAAACAATACTGATTTAACAAGTGCCATCACACAGAGCAAGAGTTTTAGTGTTAGGAGAGATTCCTAGTGTTTTTAACACAGATGTCTTCTAAATTCAGAAATGCCACAGAATTACTATAGAGGAGGAAAAGGTTGGTACTTGTCACTGGAAGGAACAAGCAAGCTGTCGTAACAAAGCATGGAGTCAGCAAAGATGTCTAAACTATCAAAGGTGGTGCCATGACAAGGGAAGGATAACAATTATGGGGAGTCAAATGCTGTTTTACTAAAAAAATTTTGGCTTTGAGCACAGACCTTTTACTTCACCACAGTGATTTAAGAGGAATAAGTTGTGCCACTGAATTAGAAAGAATACAGGTAATGCCAAAGGACAGCAGCAGAGTTAAAGCTGATATTATAGAGCTGCAACCTGCAACAAAAATCTGGAAAAGCCCTTGTGAGGCCACATCTGGAGTACTGCGCCCATGGCCTGAAGCCCCCAGTACAAGAAAAGCAGAGAGCTGTTAAGAGAGGGTCCAGAGGAGGACTACAAAGATCATCAAGGAGCTGGAGTACCTCCCCTATAAAGAGGGGCTGAGGGAGCTGGGCTTGTTCAGCCTGGAGAAAAGAAGGCTGCGGGGTGACCTCATTGCAGTATTTCAATACCTAAAGGGAGCCTACAAACAGGAGGGGAATCAACCATTTGAAAGTATAGATAACAGCAGGACAAGAGGAAATGGTTTTAGCTGAGGGAGGGAAGATTTAGGTTGGATGTCAAGGTGAAGTTCTTTACTGTAAGAGTGGTGAGGTGCTGGAGCAGGCTGCCCAGAGAGGCTGTGGATGCCCCGTCCCTGGAGGTGTTCAAGGCCAGGTTGGATGGGGCCCAGGGCAGCCTGGTCTAGTATCAAACAGGGAGGTTGGGGGTCCTATCTGTGGTAGAGAGGTTGGAGATTCATGATCATTGAGGTCCCTTCCAACCCAGGCCATTCTATGATTCTGTAAAATCAAAAGCCTACAGGCAAGGCACCCATTGAAGTTAGTGAGGTGACAAATACACGTGCTATCAAGAGTGCGCAAGTACACCAGCTAGTGTTACAGTCTGCTGCTTTACTCAAACAAGTTTCCAGGGTTATGAACACTGCCAGTGATCGACAGTAAAACATTTTCTGTTGACTCGTCAAAATTAAAACTTGCAGACAAAGGATTCAGTTTCTACAAAGATACCTGCTTTTACATACATACATGCATATATACACACACACACACAATTTTTTTTTTTTACTGTTCAGATATTCTAGACCAAAAGCACTGCTTTGAAACACTGGACCAGGGAAGTTCAGCCTGAAAAAGGACAGGACATTCTGAATTGCCATGAAATTAATGTAAAAATTTGGTTGATCCAATCCTTTCCCCTCCAGCCTAGGTTAATAATTTAGAAACATTTTTGAAACCTTCACTGTTATATCCCTGTTCAGAACAGGAGCCGGTATGATATCTTTTGAGATAGGAAGCCCAAGTTTTATTTTGTTTTACTAAGCAACTTCCACTGTTGCCAAAGAGTCTGTCTTGACACACTGTTGTTTTCTTCACAGCCTGAGTGAGAAGTTTGCCCACACATCGACAGGAGGCAGCTCTGTCAGCGTGAGTTTTGAAGAAGGACCATCTGATTAAAGCTGCTGTTATCACTTAGATCAGAACAGAAATTTGTTTTCTTGTCTCTCTGTCCTTCCCCCTACTTTTTTTTTCTTTTACAGAGAAAAAGTTTAAACAGACCAGGCAGGCAAGAAAGGATAAGAATTCACTTATTGTCCAAATCTTTCCTAAAATGCATTACTTTGAATAAGACTTAGCCATTGCCTAATACTTTCTGAAAAAAAAAAAAAAAAAAATGAGAGAATTATGCCACATACCTTACAAATATTGCCTGCTTACATGCCCTATATGATATTCAATTCTTTTCACGATAGTGTAAGATTGCTAATATAGTAATTCTACAATTCACTGCAGCTCTATATTTCTTTTTTCCTCATAACAGGACAGTGAGAACTCATGCAGCTGTGAGACAGAATTTGACACCCCAAAACTTTGTGGATGGTGTCAGAAAAATTAAGAAAATATTAACTGGCATAAAAGCAACACACTCTTACACTGATATAGAACAAGTGAGGTACAAAATCCCTGAGCTGCATTAAAATGGAAAACCCCAAGATGTTTTTTGGAAAATCGCTTTTCAGAGAATAACTGTGAAGCAAGAGAGTTTATAAACCTAGCAATTCTGCCTTTGATAGTATAATTGCTATTACTATTCAGAATCCTAGAGGATCTGATCTTGCAGAGATGCTGAGCAGCTGCATTTTCTATTGATTTCCGGTGAAACTACAAATGATCAGGACTTGAAAAATCCATACCCACTGTAATCTAATCCTTACAGAAAAAAAAACAGTATTCTATTTCATATTATTTGAAAGTCATTTATTTCCCTCCATAGATATTTCCAATGCAATTCTTCAATAAATAATAAATCACACATGAAGAACATCTTTCAAAACATCTGATTCCTAGAAAATGCTTTGCATGTCTAGAAAGTACCTAGATTTTGATGTTTCAGAGAGATTTTTCAGTTCCAGCTGGTCAAAAATGTGTTCTGGAAACAAGCTTTCTCTGCATAATCTTGGCAGAAAATCAGAACCAGCTACAGCACTCAAAGTTCATAAGAATCACCAGCTGAGAGCTAAGCAGGCCATGCAATACATGGATACTGTAAGATACTGTAAGCAATAGGTATTTAATACTTGCATTTTAGAAATGAAAATTTGGGTTTAAGCAGCTCCCAATTTTTTTTTGTGTGCGTTTGGACAATGGAGTTCTGATGTAGGAGAATTAAATCTGCCTCACTTCTCTCACTGGCAAAACTGTCATGGTGCTGTTAAATGTTAACTGCAAGAAAAGCAGAAATGAATGCAATAGGCCATCATTTGAATAAGGCATATCTTGAATGAATAATTAGACAAAACAACAGGAGAAAGTAAATGTAAACAATACGATGAACCTCAGTGGAGTACTAAATCAATGCCATCATATAAAAGGAGATGCGCTAATACAATTATAAACATATTTATGTATATTACGTGCTCTCGTTAAGTGAAATCTGCCATTTACAGATAGCTGATTTATAACAATTTATTTGATCAATGAGCTGAAATTTTGTTTGTGACTAAGTTACTAAATACTCACAGAGAGTTGTGAGGCCAGATGTGTGCTCTGTTATGGATTCTGCAGATAACTGCACTGGACTGAAGAATGCTGTCAGATTTATTGTAATTATTATTATTTTTAATAGTTAAATTGTGCTGGCTTTCCAGTCAAAATTGCTTAACTTATATGTCCAGTAGTTCAAAATAAATTACGAATAAAGGAATGCTCAAAGGAAACAGTCTGCAAAAAGAAAGTTAAAGTTTAAGTTATCCATTGAAACCATCTAGAAACTACTAATGAAACCAGTATTAAAAAAATATTGGTATATATTTATGAATGATTCATTAACAGAAGAAACAGCTGAATTCATAATTAATATTCTTTTTTTACTTCAATTGTGTGATAAATAAATAAATAAATAGCCTCACGAATGAAAAGTACCAACCTGAGCTGCTTATTGAGTAACCACAGGACTCTATGCAGTGTTACACAGGGTCTTAGTCAAAATGAGAGTAACTATATGATAAGAAACACTGTGAATAGTAATTTGTCTACCAAGTAACCTGATCAATAACGCTGTTTCCCTGAACTGTGTTGTTCTGGATTTGTATTCTGTGCAAGGTCTGCTAACAACACCTCAGAAATATGCTTTTTAAAGGTGTGGAAATGGAGTAAGACTAGATCTCTAGGAACAAGGAAGAATTCCTTTTGAACCACAATTTGTTCAAAATGTTTCAAGTCATTGACTTTTCCTAAAATTGAAAAATGTTTCTTTTAAAATAAATTGTACATACATATTATTCATGATAGGGAAGATAATTTTTCATCAAAAATAGCTTCAGAACATTTTCCTCCATAAAAAAAAATAAAAATGCCAACACCAGGTTAAAAAAATCTGAAAATTCAAAATTTTCTTCAGAATAGCTTTAAACTACAAAACTATCAACAAAAAAGTCATATAATTTGTCTTTCAGAATGATGCACAACTCTTCTACATCTTTAAGTCAATCCAAATTGTCAAGTGGAAACAAACAGACAAGCTTTTTATTTTGACTGATATTTTCATGATGGAAAAAAATTAAAGTGCTTCCATTCTAATGAACATCTGAGTTAAAAAAAGTAACATTTTGACTTATCTTGTTTTTTTTTTTTTTTGAGGTGTTATATGATATAAGAATAAGAAAAAAAACCTAAACCTTAAGTAAATTTATTTCCCTGGTCTTAGTACTACGTCTTCTGCTATAGTCACCGTTCTCTAGCCAAATATTACTATGGTTCTCCAAAGTCTTTCTTTCTGCTTGCACTCATATATACTGCAAAATATTTATTTAGTTTAGCACTCATCTCTACGTCCAAAAACACTTATTAGAAATCGAAGAATGGAACGCTCTGCATTCCGTAAAATGCAGTAAACAAGTGTCCAGAGACTGCTCAACCTGCCTAGGTTGACAACTGGCACTAGTTTGCATTTTTTAATTTGGAATGGATATGGTTAATACCAAAAACTAGGTCTTTACTTCCAGCATAAATACTAGAAGACATGCAAGCCAAGAGATTTCAGAATTCTGATGTATAGGTCAGACTTTGAGGGTTTATTTATTTATTATTATTCATTTGTTAAACATGTCTTAATATGGAATATTCTTCCTTTCTATCTACAGAAGTTTATGTTGAGATCCTGTTGTTTTGTATATAGATAAGTAAGCGTATAGTCACAGTAGGCCTAGTATTGTCACTACATGAGCCTTCTATAAATCTGAAAATATGAATGAAGCAAAATTGAGAGTCAAATTCTCTTCAGCATTTGGTTTTAATCCAAAGTAGAACAGAAACACTGAACAATTTCCAAGTAATAAACTACATTCCAAAATTCAGAAGAGAAAAATCTGGGAGACCTTATAGCAGCTGTGCAGTACGTGAAAGGGAGCTACCGAAAATGTAGGGAGGGACACTTTAACAGAGAACACAGCGTTGTGACAATTACTTTAACCGAGTGCAGACTTACAATAGATATTAGAAATAAATTCTTCACTGTAATAGTGATTAAACACTGCACCAGGCTGCCCAGAGAACCTGGATGTGCCATCCCTGGAAATGTTCAAGGCCAGCTGTTTGGAGGTATCCCTACCCATAGCATGGGTTGGAACAGGGTGGTCTTCAGGGTTCCTTCCAACTAAGCTATTCTATAATTCCATTTTAACAGGATCCATTTTGACACACTCAGTCTTAGAAATAAAATGGCCTGGTTATTGAGTTGTATTTCAACATTAAACTCTATTTTCCAAAGCTGGTTTTCCCTACAGTCTCCATAGCAGGCAGATACTACTAAAACAAAGCCACTGACACATACATTAGCCAAGGTGAGTCTTATGATTGCAGAAAATGCACTAGCGAATATATGCTCAACAAAAAAAATCCAGCTTGTGGAAAAAAAAATAAGGCCTATAAAGGTAGAATTTGCCTATTTATATATATAAAAAAGGAAAGCTAATTTATTACATATTTATTTAGTATTGATCTGAAGCAAAATAATTTAGATGAGTGTCAAAACAAAATCAATAGTCTGATTCAGGTCAACTAACATGAAATAAAATAGCAATTTTAATTTTAAGTCTCTATCAGAAAAATACGGCACTTTAAAAAAAAATGCTATCATGCTTTTTCTTCACTTTGGAAATTACACTTCACAGTGGAATATCATTTGGGTGAAAAATTCCCAACTAACTCTAACCAAAATCCATGTCCAGGTATTTAAATATGTTTCCTGATTTCACAGAGACAGAATGTTCTGTGCTTCTACCAGAATAGATTTTTCATAACATAGCTAGAAGGGACAGTCTTATTCATTAGTCTGATGTACTGTATGGCATAGTCAATAGAGATCCCCTGAATTATTCTTGAACTAGGTAAAAAAAATAAATAAGTAAAATTGCAGAAGTGAACAGTCCACCACACTTCTTGGTAAGTTTAAGATCTTCAAAAGGTTAAATATCTTCACCGCTAAATATTATACCTGATTTCTAGTCTAAATTTATGCTGTTTCAATTTATAGACACTAACTTTCTTACATGCTGATCTGCTAGACTCATGAACTTTTTATTACGACACTGCTGTTCCCATTTAATTACTTACAAACTGTGATTGAGTCTTACCCAAGCCCTGTCTTAAAATAAACACTACACACAGTCTTTGACCATAAAGCACATTTCGAATTGCTTTAGTAATTCTTGCATCAATTATTTGGTGACAGCATGCTGTTGTTAACAGACTAAGAGCAGTAGATCCATAATTTCATCACAATTTTGAGTACAATGCCTGCAACGTGCCCCTTCCATTTAATGGAAAGCTTCCAGCAGGACAGGAGGTATTTGGATCTATACAGTAGAATACATACTATTTCATGAGAGCAGAATACCAGCTGGGATACTGACTGCTCACTTACCTGGGTTTCACCTCAGCTCCCAGCTAAGAGACTCTGAATCCATTTAGACAATTGGTGTCCCACTGAGACTTTGACCTTAACAGCATGCCCATTAGGTACAAATAAAAGCAAAAGAAAACATGTAAACTGAGCAGTCTCCCATGTGCAGTTGTGACTGTTCTTTTCACTGCTATAATTTAAGCGGAAGAAGGATTTGGAAATCAAGTCTGAGAAACTCTCTTCCCCTATATTCATTTATAGGGGAGTCAATGGATGCTTGTCACTTAAATGCTTTTGATGATCAAATGCTAAACATTACTGCTGGTGGAAAAAAAGTATTTAACACGTTCCTCAGTTATTTAGAAGTCTTTATATTGGCTATACAGTTTCTGAGAAGCAGCTACCTTTAAGAGAAAAGACAAACTTAAAAAAAAAAAAACAACAATCTCATGCTTGTGGCACAAACATTTAATCTCCAAGTGAGTTTCACAGTTTCAGTGACCAGTTCCTTGAAATACAGACAAAGTTCATTCACGTCATTTTCATTCAAGATGCTGACAGCTGTATTACTTTTTCTTTCTAGATTTCACAGTGCCTTCTCTACAAAGGACTTCGAAGAAAATGAATTATTAGGCTGCTTGTCACTGACAAGGGTTGATTTGCTACCAGGAGACAACCTTACTGGCCAAATGATAACAACCTGAGTCAGTCTGGGTGAACTATCCTCACTGCACGGAATGACCTATTGGATAGAAAATGATATTTCATACACTTTTTTTCAGTTTGTGGGGCAACTAGCTTCAATGATACAATGACAGTCAAAATATAATATTTTGAATCAAAATCTGGAACCATATCCTCTTATAACCCAGACAGAAAAAAATGCAGATATTGCTCTCTGACTTTTTGCCACTCTGTTTTTGGAAAGTAATTGCTGCAGCTTTTGTGCCAAGAATCATAGGGCACAGATGAGCATGGGCTCATCTTCCTTAAGTCAATAAGCTATCTGAGCTAATCAATTCCCTTGGGCCCCACTGATGGAAACTATGTCTTTTCCACAAGTCATAGTTGTGACATCAGCATTTTCATCTGTTGCCTGTTGAAATACGCATTTTGGAGAAGGAGACTATTTTAGACTCTTTCTGTTGTTTGATAGCTCTGTAGTAGTTTTGCTGTTCACCTTGAAGCAGCATGAGGTCATCTGACCACATTCTAAGTCCAGTACATTCATGTGATCTGCTCCCCTCCCCAGCTGCCTCTGTAAGTGCAATCGAACAGCTGATCAGGCCTCACATTCATGATGGATCTACAACATTTGGGTAAGTTAATTTCAAAAGTGCTCATTTTTACATTAATTTCTCAAGGTATCAAATTGAAATTGCTTTATCATAGCATGCTACATTCCTGCCACTTCACTGTTGTTCTTATTGATCACTTTCATTTCAAACACACAGCAGCAACCAACTTCTTTGAAATGTGTTTGGTGGCTAGGTTTCCTTGGCTAAAGAGGTATACAGGAAAAGGAAATCCTGCCTTAGAAAATTTTCAGATTTTGAAATATTTTTGCCTTCAGAAACAAGCTCTGTGAAATGAGGCTCTGACTATCTATCAGTAAGTGAAATAACCCACTGGTTATTCAAAAGCCCTGAAACTGCTAATGAAATGGCACCTTTTTAAGCAGACTGCTGAGGAGAGAAAAGCTGGCAAGAAACTACTCCTTGCTGAAACAGAACCTTTTCTGTAATAGATTTTAACTTCAGTGAGTGAGAGAATTCCAACATAAGTTGCTAAGTCATAATTTTGCCAGCTCGCTCAATTTGGCAATTCAACAAGTTGAAAAAGCACTTTAATGAATACTTTGACTATTTTAATTTTCTCAGTAATGTTTTAGATTTTAGTCAGCAACGTTATTTCCCTGTTACACAACAAACAACATGAGTATAAAACAGTTCTTAATGTGTGTTTTTTGTTGTTTTTTTTTTCCCCCCAAGACACCACTCTGTACAATGTACAGGAAGAAAGAAGTTAGATGAGGAAATTCCTTTCTATGCCTACAACTCCACAATGTTTAACATGTCTCCCCTCAAAAAAATAAGTTAATTTTGGGAAGTAGCAGAAATGACACCTGTTCACTGTTAAGTATTAGAAAATTTAGTCCTTTGGCCAGAGACTGCAATTAAAAATTCCACTTACATAGATACATTGGTCCATGGCATAACATTTTTAACATGCTGATCTACCTGTACCAGGTACATGCCCATGGTGTGGGCACAGACAGAGAAGAATCAGTTGTTTTAGCTAAGTTACGCCAGGGAGCAGTCCGGCTACCTCGTCAGATACAGTTATTTAGTCAATCTATTGCCTTAGTGAGAGTTGTATTACAGTTATTATAGAATCTTTCCAGTTGGAAGGGAACCTTAAAAGTCATCTATAGTCCAGCTCCTCTCTAATGAACAAGAACATCTACTGCTGGATCAGGTTTCTCAAAGCCTGGTCTAGCCTGACCTTGAATGTCTACAAAGATGGGGCTTCCACCATCTCTCTGGGCATTGTGATTACCACATGTATATGTATACGTAAATATCAGTACCAATACATTCTACATAACTTCTTTCTCACAAGAACTTAAAAAAAAAAAAAAAAACAACTTTAAAAGCCTCACATCTGGAAGAAGAAAAGGATAATAGTCTATATTCACGCCAGATCAAGTGTCTTCAAATACACTTACATGTGACAATTCAACCCTCAAGGAAGTATCCTGCCTAAAAGCTCCCATCTCTCCCTCTAGCATGGATAGCTAAAAAAAAAAAAAAAAAAATCACATTTTTCAAACAACTGCTAACATCCAGCATGAGGCAGAAAATTTATTTTCACCCATAAGCCTGATGCAAATTGGTTAATATCCTGGCTAATACAATAATAGAATTAAAATACCTGATGGCTATTTTTCAGCAACTTGAATATTTTTCAGTGTAAGGTGTTCTGCTGTCTTATTACAGCGAATTTAAAGGATCTGAGGTGGGATTACAATGAGCCAAGTGTGTCCATGTGTCCATGAAAAAAAAAAAAAAAAAGGAATTACTGGGTATCTAATTGAGCAAATAAATTTAATGTCACAGCCTAGCCAAGATATACAAACAGCTGGAGCTAGAAAAAAATTAAAGAAAACATCTTTTTGTTAATGCTATAGAACAGTTACAGGCCAAGCATATGTACTGTTCCAAAGAGTGAGGAATGACACCAGCAACTAAACCCATCAACATATGTTTCTAATTTTATTTTCTTCAAAGTCAAGACATACAACCACAGAGAGCATGAAGTTGAATGCCAGTTTGGAATGAGAGCTGCAGACTTGTGTCACTGCTCAGATGATTATCACTGCTTGCAGCAGCTCTAGAAGAAAGCAGCATGTCTAATAAAAATATTCTCTTTCTCCTTAAAAACAAAACAACAACAACATCTGCGTTTAGATTGATGGGGTTACTGTAAGGTAAATTGAGTTTGTCCTACTCTGGATTACTGAGCCATTTTGGTGCAAGGACAAAAAATAGAAAAAATAAAAAAATTAGCGTTCTGTTTATTCCTGGTTTTGGAGAAGGGGGTTCCTTACTGTCAAGAATTATATATGTATCACATTAACACGCAAGAGCCTTGGCTATCACCTGTACACAGGGTGCTCTATGGGAACAAATTTAGAGTTACACTTACTCCAAAAGAGCTTAGCATTTAACCAGACATAACAAATGGAATAAAAGTGGATTACCTCCATTTATGGAAAATAACAAAACTGAATCTTCAGCTCTCTTGTCCAAAGTTACAAAGAAAAATTGAGACAGAATGAGAAATAGACTTAAGTATCCAGGTTTTAATCACTAACCAAACAGTCCTTCCATTCTCTACTAATTTTCATCTTTGTTTTTCATCAGAACATTTTTCCCTCTGAAAATGCTATATCATGTATTTGTTATCCAGCTAAATCCTTTGTTCCCCACAGAAAAGTGACTCTGCATACATTTTGACATCAAATTTATTGTTACTAACATCAATTTTGTTATTAAGGCAATGAATTACCTTTGCTTGTTAGTGAAAATGAGGTGAAACTGGCACTTCCTCATTAGATGATAGATTTCTAATTGGACCATATTCAGTAAGGCTGGTAAATACTGTAGTTTGCATAGTGTATTAAATGAAAAACAGGAAACATTCATGAAATAAATAGTTGTGTGATTAAAACAGAATCATATGCAGTAGGTTAATGTCTGATGAAATTCTCAGATATTTTAGCATATTATGTAAGTAAAGGGTTTGATGTCATTGCTGCCTGCTCAGTCAGCACATCTTCCTAATTTATTTGTTGCATTTTATCACTATCCAAACAGCCCACAGTAGTAATTACTCTAAAAAAAAAATTCATAGAGACTACTAATACAGTACTCAAGTAGAATGAGTAGGCAAAGTACAAACCTAATGCGTTTGGACTGTGTGACTGACTCATAGGCTGTGATGTACCAATTCGTGAAACAGTATCCCCATCTTACATGAGAAGTACCCTTACAGCAGTTAGTTACAAAGTACAAGTCATCTAATTCTTATTTTCCTTCTTCAAGTCAAATCTAGAAAACTGAGCAATAGCATTGCAGAAGTACATGGAAAGTCTGCAGCAGAGAAAAAACAATGAATCTATGCCCTTAAGAACAAAATAGACACGATATGTACGCCAGACATAAGCCCTCATCCAGGATGAACTTTTAGTTACAGACACAGGTAGGGTCTGGTTGCACATGTAAGCTGCACTTATATGGCGGGAGAAAGAACTTATAGATAGAATAGAGCTGCATCCACACCATAACCTGAATTACACATACCATTCACTTTTTCCTTCTCCCTGTCTCACAAATCCTCCACTGTAATAGTATGAACTAGAAACTAGATCCAAGATGTTCCCATTTCTGGAAAAATTTCATCACCACTAGGCTGTAGAGTTGACACTGACTCTCACATTTTTCCCAGCAAAAATGTAGTTATGTCAGGCAATATGAAGCAGCTCCAAAAAGAAAATCTGAAAGTCCCTTTACCTCACATTTGTAAGCTGACTTAGAGTTGTCTCCTACTAGAAATTATATATAACCTTGAACACTTGGTCAAAAAATGAAGGAGCAATACAGGCATAGAGCCACAGATCTATTGGATGACAAGCAGTTGCAGAGCAGGAATTTTCTTTCCTATCTTCAAAAGAAAAGCCTGAATATTCCTTATATTTTAGCCTGGTTTACATTGTGCCTGAGGAAATGATCTTACACATATTGTGTGCTGGCTTATCCATTTCCTTCTTCATAACTACTTAAATGAGGCCAATTTCTGTTGAATTCAGTAAGTTGTCAGTGATCTCAAAGGTATCGAGTTCCTACAGTTTTCATGCAGATAAGAAAAAGCACATTTGTCCTCATTGAGAGAGAAACTGCAGATTGGGCTCACTCTTTGCTGGACACCAGAGAACCCATACTAATGGGTTCTCACCAGAAAGAGGCTACTGATGCCCAGCTGTAAGAAAAGTGGCAAAGGAGTACACTCATTGTTAATTATCAGAGTTTCTGGTCAGAAGACTCAAAGGTGGGGGAAAGACCTGTGGGTATTTTGCCCCGTAGAACTTTATATTTCATGAAATAACATTGGTGCTCAGCTCCAGTTCTCAACTTGGGCTTACAGCTGAGACCTCTTGGTGAAGGAAGGCACTTACCCCCAGGCAGAATGAGGCACCTCAGAGAAGAGTGGGATTTTGCACATGGCTTTTCAGGAAGAGATTTTTGTTACTTCTGCTTTAGAAGCAGGTGGCAAGAAAGGAGAAGTAAAAAGAAAGCAGAAAGCAGGTAAACAAATTAGCTTCAGAAAAGCAGTGATGTAATCCCCACTGGACAAACTATCATAATATGTCATTAAAAACCACTGGGATGTTTAAGGGAATTAATTAGTTTACAGTTTCTATAAATATATTCTTGAGTGGCAGGTGTTCTGGCATCCATATGCAAAGCTGACTGCCCAAATACAATTGTGAAACCACCCGCCAGGAAAAAAAGCCATGTTTATCTGCTGAGAAAATAGATATGTTGCAGCAATCTGTTCTTCTCAGAGCAGCATGCTTCGCAAGTCTTTTAACCCTGTCACATCCACATAGTCACAGAGTGAAACATGAAAGAAGAGCTAATGCTCTGCATGGTTGTTGATAACTTTTTTTTCCCCACTAATATTCTTGGCATTGAGTATTTCTCAAAAAAAAAAAGTTATAATTTACTCACTCATCCTAACACCCTGTAGAACAGATCCCACCTTCTACACTCACTCACTTTTTAACTGATGAGAGGGAAAAGTGATTCAGCTCCCCAGTTGAATGTTCACAAGTCTTTTCCTGGGTGCAACCTACCATTATTAGTGCTTGTATACTATTTTGATTCAGATACAATATTCTAAATTTAAACTAACAGAGTTCAAAACTCCACTCTTTAGTATTTAAGCCTGCAAACATTTACAACTAATGTGCAAAGCAGAAGTTCACATTCCCTTGTACTACAGGACACTATGTTTACTTGATTTCAGAATCATGAATTAATTGAGGTTGGATGAGATCACCCATTCCAACTATTCTCACTCAGAGTCAGTCATGGCAAGCTGCTTAGGGCCACGTCCTGTTGGGTTTTGATTATCTTCTAGAAAGGAGCCTCCACGACCTATCTGGGCTTTATTCTTCCACTGTTTAGCCAAAATAGTTTGATTAGATCATACATTCCTCTTAGAGCGAAAAGAGAGCTGATTCTTCCATAAGAATATTAATAATCAGCAATAACTGCTATAGTTTAGTTCCCATTAACTGCACCTGAAGCACATTCAGCTGGATAGCTGAAATTATACAGTGACTGAACTTTTTTTTGCCTTACTAATAAGCTGTTCACAGCCCACTAGCAAGTTTTGAAAAGTACAAGGATACCTGTGCACATATGTGACAATTTATAATGAGACCTTTTCAACCATCTGAGCAATATTTAGACTACAGGAAGTTCCAGGTGTTTCCAGAGTGTTGATCTTCACAAAGCCAGCAGCTCCTGGATTCTGTTACTGATCTAATCACTCATGCAACACTGACAACTTGATTTTATATGGTGTGTACATATGCACACTGGGAAGTGCAAGGGAGTAGCAATAATACAGAATTGAAACAATAGGAATAAACAAAACCTATCATATTTATTTTAAAGGAGAGTAATTTATCATGCAAAATAAAAGATCATACAAACATAAAACGGATGTCTGGCTTCAAGTCAATTGAAAGCACACCACCTTCTCACATGATTTGGTTCAAAAGCTTCCCTAAGGATAGACATGCAGGGGTGAGATGAACCACCATCTCACACATGGTAATTCACCTCTGTAGCCACATCCCTTGGTTTATGGAAACACCACAAATCCTGCCTACAAGATTTCTGTGCTTCTCATATGAGAACCAGTCCCTCATTTTCAAAGCAACTGAACCCTGTTCTGACAAATATTAGCCCAGCAAACAACTGTCTCTTCATGCTGCTCTCTTCTGTACCATTCTTTTCCACTTACAGAGGGCTGGAAAAAACATCCTTGTTCTAAACATGGTGCCTCAGCCCACCACTCAGGGACAATGCTTTGCTATGAGGCACTAGGCTTTATAGGGGTTTTCAGAATACTGGAAATCTACCTCTGTATGGGCAGAAGTAAATCACATGTAAATAAGATTAAGCTAGGCCAAGCTAATACCAATCTGTCACTCTACAGAAATCAAAATGTACATTTGACAAGAGTATTTGCCTTGTTACAAACTCTCATGAACCTGTAGATGCAGCTTTGTAGCTAGGAGGCAGTGTTGTGACGACTCATTTCTTCTCTTGTCAATGACATAAACCACTGCAGTGCCTGTAGAAACTTAGAATCGACAGTCACCCCCCACCATATCTATGACTGTAGACCCCTAGTAGCACCATCCTTAATTTATACAATACAATGAAATACTGTGGCATTAATCTCATCATTTATGTGGGAATGCAACAATGAACAGAAGTGACTTCCTTTCTTATGACCGTTATGAGAAGTTGGATCTCAGCTTTCTCCAAATGCTCTCAAAGCAGCTGGCTCTTACAGTAGCCTGGATAGTCACCACAGAAAGGCAATTTTTGACACCAGGATAGGCAGTAATTTCAGTTTGCTCACAGTCAAAGCTGCTCCCCTCTTTCATACTGAGAAAGCTCCAGTTTAAGGATTACAGCAGCTGCAGCATGGCCCAGAGAAGAAATCTCTCTGTGAATCAAGTCCCAAGTCAAAGCCAGTGACTTCAATTTCAGCTCCAACCGCCCACAGTTCCTAGATCACATTTGCCTGTACAAAATGTTCCCTCTAATGAATAGCTGCATTTCTCACAAGTTGCAGTTTCCCAATGTTTTAAAGCTTCAGCACTTTTGTAACGGATGGCGCAAACATCTTAAAATGACAGAAACAGGGGAAACTGTGCTAAGGGCCAAATCCAAAAGGAAAAGTTGTAGTCATCTATCCGGATGAAATTGGTAGGCATAAAATGGAGGTAGAAACGGCAACATGCACAGCACAAGCATTATTGTAAAGCACATCTATTGAGTGCAAGCAGTTAGTGTTAAAATGACTACTCTTGAAAATAAACATCAGGCTAAAGAACTTGAGCACCACTTTTTCTTCTTTTTGTTCAAGGAAGATTAACCTTTGCAAGGTCACTTTAACCAAGTATTATGCAAAGTCTTAAGCTGCATAAGCACTGTCATTTCCATCAGAATCTAGGCAATTTTTTGTCCTTTTGCCTTCCAGGACTACCATTGAGAAGCTGCATTCAGAAGTCCCAAGACAGCATTTTAAACACATTTCTCATGATTTGGAAAATTACAAAATACAAATTCTGGAGTACTCAAAAAGCACAGGTCCTCTTTCCTGAATATTTGCATTTAAAGATCCCACCCTTGCCTGCTCAGCAGAGACAGAAAATGGCATTTGAGTTCCCTTTTTTTGCCAAAATACAAGCAGGGATGACAGTTGGTTTCCATAGTATTATTTATATATATTAGTATGCAGTTCCAAGATACTAACTTTCTACAGCATACAGAAAAAAAAAAATATTCCCTTTCATTATAGCCTGATCATTGTAATAAAAAATTAGGGTTATCACTCCAGATTTAAGAAAAATAATGACAAAGTCCCAATGCCATAATTGGACACATTCTTCTCTCTTTTGTTAATAACATGGAACTTTATCAAATAGAAACCTTGCTTGCAGGCTTTTCCTACATTTTTCACTTCTCTCTCACATCCAGGCAGAGAATGGACAGACAGGGGTCAAAGGATTCAAGTACTCTCTTTCTGTCCTCAAGATGTATCCTTTCTTTCTCTGTTCACGTTTTTTTTTTTTTTTTAAAAAAAAACTTTACATTTATATCTTTCTGGCTTCTACTGTGCACCAGCAGCTGTCTCTGGCAAGTGACTTCTCAAGTAGATATTCTGTCATAGATGAAGCCTTTCTCACAAGATCTCCTTTGGTTAAATGTAAGTCTCACAGCAAACAATGTATGATATCTTCTGAAGGACAGATCAGTCTGCCTCTAGGAATGAGGAAAGCTGGTGTGTCCATTCATATTGGTTTTTGCCATCATATCTACAGTTAAGGAATTAAAGCTTATTCCTATTCTGTACAGTGATCTTAGAAAAAGTCTGGGGGAAGATATAACTTTTTACATTTACAGGGGAACAAAATTTATTCCATAGCTTAACAAACAAAAATCTGGTTAACCAGGAGACAAGAATACAAAGAACAAGTGAGTTGTGTTTACTATTCTAATACAGGCCTTCAGCTTTTAGCATTGCTCTGTTGTAGATCTGTATGGTACGGAACAGCAAAGTATATATTTCTGTCACAAGGCACAACTCCAAAGATACCAAATAACTGGGAGCACAGGAGACTCAAGAGACTCCATGTTTCAAAACCACAGGCAGATTGGAACCACTGGAAAGGGAGACTTAGATGCTAATTGCATCTGTTTTAATTTCGATAAGATTGGCCGTAGTTTATTTTTCCAGCAATATTCCAGCCAATGAAGCTTCACAGATAAGCAAGAGAGGACAAAAACAAAATGGTGAAGATGAGTAATGCATCATATCCAGACCAAATGGTAAGCAAAGCCATCCTTATCCATTAAAGCCATCCCCATGCCTGTTCTTCATTTGTCAGAAAGTCACAAAGTCCCTGAGGCTACAGTAGCAGACATACTTCTACATGTATGTCTGTGACTGTTCAGTGCTCAGATTTTAGGAAATGGTTGCTGGAACTCAAGACTTTGGAACTTGCTGATTACTAAAGGACAAAGAATGAAGATGCATAAAGAATGAGCAGATTTGGAACAGCTGACTGACAGCACACACAGGGGACTCCACAGGGAAGAAGTTTCTACCGAGTTTCTATTGATGGCCTAGAATAATGCATGGGCTGCATTGAGTTGAAAGACTAATCTAAAAATAGGACTAGTCTTTCTTCTGCACCGATCAGCAGACACAGGCATAGCCAAGATTTCAAGGAGGATGACACATCTGGCAACAACAGAAGGATTTGTTTTGTTTAAAAAAAAAAAAAACCCGCAGTGAATAAGATGCTTAGGAGCAAGCAACACATTGAAAAAAATGGGATTGCTGAAATGTTGCTAAGATCAGTACCTGCATGGGCTCTTCAATCTGTCACTCATAGTGATTTTTGACCATAAATTAAAATCATCCAGAAGCTAACTGAACTAGCTTCCAGGTTTCTCTTGAATATTATTTGAGGTTTTTATTCTTGCTGTTATGCATTGTGAATACCAAGAGTACTGGAGAAAAAAAAAAATCATCCCATCATTACTGGAATCTTTGATAGAGGCAGCCACAACATAGAGGAGGAGAGAGAAGGAGCCTTAGTTTCTCCGCTATCTTGTGACACGGGTCTCAAGACTTAGTTTTTTTACCTGGGGATGCTTCAGGACTTCAAGTGACCTGGTAAATCAACTACTGAGAATCCACACTTGAAACTAAAAGTGAGTTATTTAAGAGAGCAGGATCCGATAACCTTATACAAGTGCAGTGAAACAGGGATTTCAGACACCTGCATCCATGCTGAGAAACTGATGTTGCCCAAACATCATTTTTCTGAGAAACGTGGTAATATATTATTTTCAGTACTGTGTATCTCCCAAATGGTATGCAGGGATAACATCACCCACTGCTGTGATGAAACATGGCAGCTGCTAAACACAAGACAGCTACAGATGAGGTCAGGAAAAGAAAATTATCCTGGTTCACACTGGGTCTCTGTTACACCTATGAAACACCACAGTACTTATTCTCGATTTAAACAAATCAAAACAGGAGTGTCTTCAAAGCCACTGCATACAAAGTTAGAAAAGGAATTGTAAACAACTGGAACACAATTATTTGTATTACAAATTGCTCTGTCTGCTTCTTCCTTAATGGATTGATAATGCTTGCATACAGCTGTTTCCAGGAGACCTCACATCAAACTTCTCAATGAGTTTATGCAGGTAATCAAAAGCTAACTGGGACTTGAATAAATATAATCGTTATGATTTAACATAAAACAAACTGATTGTTTCAGTGGAAGTGTCTATGAAGGCCAAGGTTGTTAGATGCTTGGCACACCATTATTAAATTGACAGAGCAAAGTGCAAACTGTACAAGCAGCACTATTTAACAGTGAATATGGCATTGTACAATACTAGATAGTTCACTCAAAATCATGTTGTTTACAAAGAACAATTAAAGAAAGTCACAGAATAAAAATCCAAGAAATACTTTTCAATACAGAAATAAATACCTCTACACAGGAACATCTGACATAGAGATAGCTGATAAATGAGAATATATACCAAAGAGGTACAACAACACATTCATAGAATCATAGAATCACAAGGTTGAAAAGGATCATCTAGTCCAGCCATCCTCCCATTACCATTGCTACCACAAGCTACTAACCATATCTCATAGCTCCTCATCCAGACACCTCTTGAACACTGCCAGGGACAGCAACTCCCCCACCTCCCTGGGCAGCCATTCCAGTGGCTGACCACGCTTTGAGAGAAAAAGTCTTTCCTTATGTCTAATCTAAATCTCCTCTGGCACAACTTGTGGCCATTTCCTCAGGTTGTGTTTATTGCTGGGAGAAGGGGCCAAACCCCTCCTCATCACAAACCCCCTTCAGGAAGTTGTAGAGTGCAATGAGGTCTTCTCTGAGCCTCCTCTTCTCCAGAATCAACAACCCCAGCTCTCAGCCACTCCTCATAAGACTTGTGCTCCAGACCCCCCACCAGTTTTGTTGCCCTTCTCTGGGCACGCTCCAGAACCTCATTGTCTTTCTTGTAGTGAGGGGCCCAAAACTGAACACAGTACTCAAGATGCAGCCTCACCAGAGCTGAGTACAGGAGGCTGATTACCTCCCTGCTCCCGCTGGCCATGCTATTTCTAATGCAGGCCAGGATACCGTTGGCCCTCTTGGCCACCTGGGCACACTTTCAGCTCATGTTCAGCCAAGCATCAACCAACACCCCCAGGTCCTTTTTCTCTTCATAGTCATCCAGCCCCTCTGCCCTAAGCCTATAGTGCTGCACGGAGTTATTATGGCCAAAGTGCAGGACCCGGCACTTGGCCTTGTTGAACCTCATTCCATTCACCTCAGCCCAGCAGTTCAGCTTACCAGGGTCTCCCTACCTTCAGGCAGATCCACATTATCTCCCAACTTGGTGTCATCTGCAAACTTACTGAGGGTACACTCAATTCTCTCTCTTAAGTCATCAATAAAGGTATTAAACAAGATGGGCCCCAACTCCTGGGGGACACAAATGTAACGCGTCACCAGCTGGACTTAACTCCATTAACCACTACTCATTGGGCATGGCCCTCTAGCCAGTTCCTTACTGAAAGAAGGGTATAAAGGGTATACCTGTCCAGACCACAGGCAGACAGTTTCCCCAGAATACTGTGATAGACCATGTCAAAGGCTTTGCTGAAGTCTAGGTAGACTACATCAATAGCCTTTCCCTCATCTACCAGTCTGGTCACCCAGTTATAGAAGGAGATGAGGTTAGTCAAGCATGATCTGCCTTTCATGAAGCCGTGCTGGCTGGGTCTGATCCCCTGGATGTTAAGCACATGCTGTGTGATCTCACCCAAAATGATTTGCTCTATGACTTTCCCTGGTACTGAGGTCAGGCTGACAGGCCTGTATTTCCCTGGATCCTCTTTACAGCCCTTTTTGTAGATGGGAGTCACATCAGCAAGCCTCCAATCCTTTGGCACCTCTCCAGTTAACTAGAAGCGCTGGTAGATGGCTGAGAGCAGCTCAGCAATCACTCCCACAATCTCCCTCAGCACCCTAGGATTCAGAACATTCAGAGACAGCCTGTTCTTGTGTCTTTAAAATTTTCATCTTGAGGAGCACCCAAGCTTCCTGGATCCATTCACTGTTAAGGAGCGACTCCCAAGGGACCCATGCAACAAGTGTCCTGAACAGGTTAAAGTCCACCCTCTGGAAGTTCAAGATAGCAGTTTTACTAGTCACCCTTCTGACATTTACAAGAGAGAACTTTACAATGTCATGATCGCTCTGCCCAAGACAGTCCGCAACCTTCACATCTCCCACCAGACCTTCTCCATTAGTGAAGAGCAGGTCTAGCAGACACCACCCCTGGTAGGCTCCCATACCAGCTGCATAAGAAAGCTATCTTCCACACCCTCTATAAACCTCTTGTATCGCTTCCTCTGCACTGTATTATACTTCCAACACGAATCAGGGAAGTTGAACTCTCCCATGAGAATGAGTGCTGGTGATTGCACAACGCTGCTAATAGAATGCCTCATCCTTCTCTTCATCCTGATTAGGAGGTCTGTAAAAGACGCTCACCAAGATGTCACCCCTACAGGCCTTCCCCCTGATCCTTACCCATAGACACTCAATTTTATTATTCCCAATACCAAGCTCTTCAACATCAAAACAGTCTTTAAGATGAAGGACCACACCACCACCCTTCCTTCCTTGTCAATCCCTTCTGAAGAGCTTGCAGCCATCCATCACAGCACTACAGTCGTGGAAGTGGTCCCACCATGTTTCAGTAATAGCAATTAGGTCTTAGTTAGCTGCATAGTTGTTGCAGTCTAAGTAAAACAACACTTTAAAAAACTTTCAAATATTAATTTCTGTTCCTCCCTCCTCCTGTGTACTGAAAAATTCTAAAACAGTGTAGAATTAAACCACTGCCTTAACTCAGCAAAAGGCAGAAATGCTTCACACAACACTGAAGCTTCAGACTTTCCCTCCCAGCATCTGACAATAAGAGGGTCCAAAGCAATTACAGAATTTTGCTTTTTGGCTATCTTTACTGTAAATTGTAACTACAAGTTGTTCACAGTCCTTTTTATTTTCATTATATAGAAAAATTGTATGCAAATGCCTGAGTAGATTTTATATTTTATAATTTCTAGCTAGCATCCTGAATAGCTTACAAACAATTGGTAGCTCAGTAGTTCCATAATTCACTTGTGGAAAAAAGGCCCAAACTCTAATCTTGCAGTTAATTACACATGGAAGGCTTTACTCATGCATATATCCATGCTGTGTTTATGAAAATTATGTCCATTAGTGTTAGTTTGGATTTAACCAGACTATTAACAAACTGTTACATGAACAGTGCTTAAACTTACCATACATAAACCTAGTACTCCATTACATTTTCCATTCTGAATAAATAATACAAGACAAAAAACTACCTATATAAAAAGGTTCACGTAATAGACTTAGTTAGTCCTCAAAAAAAAAAAAATCAATCTTTATGACTTCTGAAAATTGATATGTATTAGTTATGAGTCTTATGTGGTTTCTACAATTGCTCTCTGTGAAATTTGCCAAGTTTTTTTTTTTTTTTTTAAACTGAAGCTGTGTATTTTGTTAAAATTAGAAACTCTTCCTTTGTGGCCTTTTCAACTTAATTATACCTCACAATTGTTCCCGATTTTAAAGCTATCACAGATTTAACCTCAAAGCTCTCTCTATTACTAGCTAACTCTTTAGTGTCTAGCATAATAATGAAGACAAAGATGCTAGACAAAGAAACAGCAGAGGCAGCTCCAAGGTTTCCAGCTCAAAAGCATTAAGGAAGATCTTCTTAAAATACCTTGCTAGACTTAGCAGCAAAGATTAGGATTTCAGCATTGCAACCCCTTTTGAGATAGAATTGAACATCTAACTGATCAGGCATTTTTATTTGCACCTAATTGTATTGTCTCAATTTATGCAAGCCTTGAACAAATCCAATCAAAGTGGTTATAGAATAAAGTTGGTGTAAGATAGGAACAATTCATTCTCGGCCCTCCCTAAAAATGCGCTATGCTTTTAAAAATAGATTTGACCCTTTCCCTGTGCAAAGCAGCTCACGGTGCAACTAACAACAGTGTTGGTGCTTCTTTCTGGTGTTTACTTAACACATTTTGAACCATTAGGACCACAGCTATGCCTCAAAGTCAAACAGTAACCTAAAGAAAGTAGGGCGATCACTGGAACATACATTTCAATAATAAGTAAGAGCCAGGTGGAAAAGTTAGCAGCCAAATGGTTACTAGTCCAGCTGCATCCATTGTACCTGCAAGGGAAACAAAATCATTAACAGAATTTTCCTTCAAGTGGCTGCTAAGGAGTTACTGAGGGTGCTGGTGTCAGTGTGACCTTTCATTCTGGACAACAAATGAAAAGTAGCATTCACTGAAAATTATACAGAATAGCTACAGAAGAAGCTACAATTCTCTTCTACTGTGCCAGAAATGTCCTTTATCATGTACCAGTTGCAAGCCCTCTCCTTCAATCTGAGTGCATCACGTACTATTAGGTGGGAAGACGTAGACAAGGATTTGAATGGATGACTATACGTGGCAGCCTCATAGACCCTGTAAGTTTTGTAACTATAACTCAGTTACACAGAAGGTAGACATCACAATGGACAGGGTGTTTTTTTTTTTAAAGCATAAAATAAGCAAAACAAAACAGGATAGCACATTTCCTGCATTTTCCTTTTCAAGAATAATTGTGCAACACCTCTCTGGGGAAACAAGGCACCACTGTGGCTTTATGCCTTTTTGTATCACCCAAACAGGCTGCCAGCCCTCTACTGAGTCTCTACATCAGGCAGCTGCTAAGCAGGATCTGTAGGTCAGACACATCTGCCTGAAATGGACTAGGAGCCAGGACATCAGACTTTCACCTTCTGATCTACTTAGCCTAAGTGCTTACATCTAGGCTGGACATATCTGCATTAATTTCACGGTGCCTTCAACACCGGAGAACAAAATCTTGTGTAGGATCTGACATAACATAAGCGTCAAAGGTCTTCTGTTACCTGGCAGCAATCTCAGAAGCATTACCTTGACCCTTCTCAACTAGAAATAACTCTTACAGAAAGTGCTTCACTCCAGCAAAGTCACCATGATCTCTCTTCTTTTCCCACATAGGAAAGGATGGTTGACAGGAAGTTCCCTACAAAACCCTCTCAAACATGAAATAGCCTAGATTTTATTTTTCCAGTGTGATCCAAACAGCTAATAAAATTAGCAAAAACAGGTATGCTTCCAGGTACCCAAACAATTCTTCAGGTCTGAAACAGGATCTATTAGAGATCATGAAATTTGCATTCCTCCTGAGTCAGTCAGGTTTCTATTTGCTTTTCTTTTTTACTGTTGTACTGAAAGTTAATACTACTTACAATGTTTCTGGAGTAAAACCTTTTTGAGCATCTCTGTAGTCAGTGCGCAAACCTTAGATAGTGAAGGGAATAAGTCATTGGTTGGACAACCAGAATGGATTCTAAAACTACTGACATAATTTCAATTTATCTGCTACATGATTAATCACATTAGGATGTCAAAATCCATGATTCTAAGTAAATAAAACATAACTAAGTACAGTCTAAGCCAAGTGAGGTTTGAAATCAGACTATCCAAGATGAAGCAACAAGTCTTTCAAACCTTTCCTTTCCAAGATATCTTCTCTGCAAATGTTTATAGTTAAGGAATGGACAGTTTTTGATGACCATTCTCTACAAGGCTACTCATTCCACTTGGGTCATCTTTCCCCCCCCCATAGAACTAACAAGATTTATGTTTGATTCATTCAGAAAGTCAGGTGGTGGACCTCCTATTGAGAGAATCTTCTTGCTACTCTGCTTTTTTAAACTTACATCTGAGTACTCTTTCAGAAAACTAGAGAAAGAAATACTTTTCTTAATAATATACACTTCCGTGAACAATCAACAAACATTTTGTTCTGAGCCTTGGTGATTAATGGTGCCAGCACATCCTTCATAACATCAGGGGTTTCTTCTACATGTCCTTGGGCATAAGGTAGCTCAAATGTTTTGGTTCCCCTTCCCCTCCCCCCAAATGGTGGTGACATTGAGTTATTTGGTTGCTAACCACTGCCTGAGAAGTAGTTGCTCTTCCCTTGTGATGGGCATACGATTCTGAGAAACATTCATGGAAATAGGAAAGCTACACAGAAACATCAGATCAACTTTTTTTGGCTTTGTTTTTCTTCTGTTTTGTTGTTGATTTTACAGGGGAAAAAAAAACAAAAAAAAAAACAAAAAAAACAGTAGAAACAGCTCTGGATCATAACATTTCCAGAGAACAAAATATGTCACCTTCATGCTCTTTTAACAGCTCAACATCAAGAAGTTACGCCTGGACTGAAACAAATACAGCATCTGCTGAGATGCTCTGAAGGTGCTGGGCAGTAGGGATGTCTGTCAGTGAGTTCATACGAATGAGCTCTTACTACCCCAGCAACTTGTCATTAATCCTTCAGTGCTATTACAGAAAGAGTTAACGTAGCAAGGCCACACTCTGAGCCTCTGCTGGGAGGGTATCTGAGGCAGAGAGGAAGAACAACAAACAAAAACCTAGGAATAATTCAGGCTACCAACACCAGGTATCTGAAGTTCAAGGTTGACTTTTCCAAAGATTTACACAATTGCATTTCAATTCTCTCTCTTCACCTCTCTGGTTTCTAAAACACCTTATTTCTCAATCTCTCACATGATTTTCTTTCCAGGGAAGCAGGAATCTGTTGTTACCTACTTTGAACAAATGCAGAATTGAGGAGCTAAGCAACCATCTCAAAAATCAAGCACCAACCTTCAGATGGAAGAAATAATTAAACTCATAACTACAGAATCACAAATTCTCTTCCAGACCCCCTTTCCATCATTCCTCTACTTACCATTATAGTCTCTGGGTAGTTGTTACATGTACTTTTCTAGTGAAATGGAGCCACACGGCAGCACATCTTCCCAGTCTCCCACAAGCCTATCTGCAGTGATAGCCTTTCTTCTGGCTTGATGTTGAATGCTAACTGTGAAATTAGGGGGCATTACATTCCTCCCAAAATAATTCCATTATCCCAGCTGCACTGAAATACAGAACAAAATACATTACTCTTTCAGCCAATGGTGCTTTCTTTTCCCAGCTTCTACTCTGAGGAGGAGTGCATGATGGGAAAGCCAGTATGGCCCTAAGAAGCCAGTTAATTCTGACTTTCTGAAGCCTCCTTATTTTCTTTCTACGCTTATTTAGGTAGTCACACTTCACTCTAGGGCATAGATTTGGAGTGTGCAATTCAAGCTGTGCTATATTGCATTATGCTGCAATATAGGCGCACTACAGCCACCACGCAATTAAAATAAGATTCTGAAACAACAAGTAATGACAAACTCAAAAATCAGGCAGTACTTGATGTGAACATCACTCAGAGAAAGACAGAAAAACAACAATCAAGGCAACAAAAAACCCCACAAGAATGAAGGACAGGGCAGAAGTTATAAATGCTGTTGACAGTTCTAAAATATAAAGCTTTTTGAAAGGCATTTCTTAAATTTCCTTCAAATTTTACCACAAATGATTCTAAAGAGAAAAATGGTCTTTTTTCCCCCCCCGCCTACCCTTTTATTTCTGCATAGTATCTAATTTCAGTGTCTCTAACAAAGGCATAATAAGAGTCATGATTACAGATGTGGGACATCTACTCCCACTATATTTCAAGTTGAAACTTTAAGACCCACTTTTCCACAGACTACTGTAACTACTTTTATTCTGCATATATCTTTCTCTGTTCAACATCTTTCATTGCTTATAAATGTTTAACTATAATGTGGAAAAATGCTGAATAATAAGCTATCTAAAAATGAAAGTCACAGACAAAATAAAGCAACAGGTTCTAAGATAATAAAAATAATAATAAAAAAACCCAACATCACAACTAACTGCACTCCCAGTTGGCTACTGGTCAATTAAATCACTTTAAAATAGGTCTCAGTAAACAGATCTGTTGAGGGAAAGGTTATAAAAGGCTCAACAGATAAATCGGTGCACATAATCACAGCTGAGACAGGTGACATATATTGTTCCCCCATACCCATGTAGCCAAGCATGCAGTGGGTAATTGGCTTCTGTCACATGACTACATTTTAGCTCCAAAAACCTGCGTTGTCCTAATAGGAATAAATGAATAGCAGCTACTGAGAATAAACACTGCTACTATCTAAGAAAACTGCTCAAAATTGGTCTAGCCTGAATCAACAAATTCAGGGAGACACTGAGTTTGGGTTTGACTAATTCCTTTGTATGGTTTAATTCGAGGCTGTCACCTACAGTACACTGAAATCACTGTATCTGCAGTTCCCACAGAGGAAATTCTAGCATAGGTTATATCTCAGCCAGAGACCTGTCAATCTCCCAGCTTCTTGCTGAACACTTGAAAACTGAAAATATAGAAGGAAGGCATTCATTAGCAAATGCAGGCAGCAGTAAGATTAGCCTGAGAATGCTCACCAAGTCTCTGACTCTTACAATTGCCAGACTACACAAGTATAATACCAACTGACGTACTGCTTAGTTGCTACTACACTAATGCATCGCTTTCCTGAAATGAGCTAATTCCCTAACCTTCCACAGGTTGTATATTTAATAAAACACCTGATATCAGACAAGTCAGAAGCAGTTTTGGACCAGACTGGTTCCTAACGTGTGCAATTCTGAAGGAGTGATTTTCAGATTATTATTGTTGCAAGTCTTAGCCGTATTTTTTTTTTGGATCATCTAATTGATATTGCATGCTCCAGGGAAACGATATATCCAGAAATGGATCAAAGACTGAGGGCATGCAAATGCCTCCCATTTTACTCTCCTGCTGTGTCTCAGAAACAGAGTAAAGATGATTTGTCCTGTTTCTGTCTACAGTATCTAGCTTGCTTAGCAATCATACTCACAAACTGCCTGCTCTGAATTTGCAACTCTTTGGCTCTTAGAACAATTAAACACTGAATTTAATGAGATCTATATGCAAAGAATGAAGAAGTGCTAAACTGTACACTCACTCCTTGGAGGAACTCAGGGAGTAGCAGTCAGAGCACGTGGGTGAAGAAAAATTACATTATATAATCCAAAAATCAAATTAATGAATTCCTGTCACACAAAGCCTGTACAAGGTGCACATCTCTTCTGGATGTAGTGTTGAAGTGGCCAGTCCTTAGATGGAAAAAGCAATCGTCACAAGAAGGCAAATCCTGTGTTTTGCAAGGTGACTGGGTTACTACAGGTATTAGCTAAAGGAAGACTTATTTACATCAAAACCTGTAAACTTCATAATATCTATCACGAATTTAGTTGGATCTGTATTTCTAATATACCTTCTCATAACTATGTGAATATAATACATGCAATAAAACACAGCTTCTTTGTATAAAACATATAGAAAAACACAAAAATCGTTCATGTGCAACTTGATTAGTTCCCATGTGAATAATCAGGATGAGACATTTAAGAAAGATCAAATACCATATTCTCTTTTTTCCCCTGGCAGATGACATGGTCTCTCCAAATCACTCCAAGGTTTTGACCTAGTTGCTTAATTGCTTTGCTTTATTATTTCCTTGTGCTGAATGAGAATAGTGCAATGCTTTCTGTAATTTCTCATAAAAGTATTTAGAAAATTCTGCATTATATTCAATTCCTAACATATATATACACAAATTCTTGGAAATTAAAGACTAGTTTCTACTATCACTTCCACCACTCTCTCATTTACATTGTAATTTTAGATAAGGACATCTATTCTAATTTACTTGTTGTTTACCACTTTCATAGCTTAATCTTTACCTTTTGATCACCAAAGATTTATCATCTCTGAAATTCAGAAGTAATCACAGATCTTAAGATTAAAGAAAGCTTCTGACACTAGTGGAATACTCTACAGTATTTTAGATGCCTTCTATTACGCATGTTTCACATACATAGTCCTTCTGGACAAGTTTACTGAAGTAAATGCATTAGGTAACTAAGACATCACCATCAGTCATTAGTAATCCTTGGAGATAACATACTGAGCTGAAAGAGATTACTATCAGAATTAGCAAATTTAATTCTTTTTTTCTAGAGGATTTACAGAGCAATGAATGCTACGTGAGCACTTAATATCACTCATGGTAATAGGAAAGCTTGGCAGCCCTAGTATTACTTGAGCACATGCTTAAAGCTAGGCATGTTCTTTAGGCATATGGGTGATTATGGACCCCAAATAGTTGTGTAGTCCTGTATAAGCATGAAGGGAAAATATCCTTCCTGACCCCCTGCGGGCAATCATCTCACCTCCTGAAGCATGAAATTAGAGTGGCCTTATCTTTGCTTGCATACTGTAACTACAAACATTATTAGTGATCATAAATTTAACAAGTCCTATTTTAAAATCCATCCACAGCACTATTACATGACTTTTGAAGACAGTCGTTTTCAAGAACTTACAACTTTTTCCTTTCCATCTTCTAATTTCATTTGGGTGAACTGGAAAAGGAAGGTCACCGTCAAACCTGCTGAAAGGCAAATATTAGCAGTAGTGCTTAGCTCCATTTCAGCTACCTTAGAACAGCCACTTTCCAAAGTGTAGAAATAACAAACAAACAAAAAAAATACTGCTCTGTCTCTCCTCTAGAGGAAGTGAAAAAACTTCAGACCTTTACATTCAGAGCAAAGGGAACTTTAGCTCCCAGATTATTAAATACTCTGGTTGAACTGAAGTTGCCACCTGCTCAGCTCAGTATCAGACAACCCCATAAGCAGGGTTTCTTTGTTTGTTTCTTCTTTAGTGAAAAAACCAACTGCAGCTCAGCAGAACAGGTGAAATTACAGTAAGATGATTACTCTTCAGAGCAGGACTCATTGCAGGCATTACCACTGTCTTGAAGAGAGAAGGCAAATGGCCATGCCTACCTCCCACACACAGTATATCCGTCTCATGCACAATAAACAACATGTGTTTTTCAGTCCAGATTACTTTGTACTTCAGCTTGAGGAAAAATAACAAAGATGCAATGAAAATATGTCCTCCACGACCTGGGGTGGAGTAGAGTATATTTCTCACTTGACTTTATTTGAAACCCTTCCCCTTGGCAGATGAGCTCCCACTGAGATTTAAACCACAAACTGCAAATAAAGAGATGTTAACAGCATCTTTGGTGAAACACTGTGCTGGTCTCGAACTCCTGCTGAAAACGCTACTGGTCTTTGCCCTCCCTTACTTAGGCAGCTATGCTAAAAGAGCTATTGTGAAAATATTGCAATTTGGCTGCAGGGTTATGAAATGGGAAGAGCAGAGTTGAGGGGGGAAAGCCTTTCAAGTAAACCTACATAACAGTCACGTGGCAAAAGAATGATCTGTTTCCTTCTAGCTTCCCAGCCTTTTCCAGGGTGAATAAACCAAGATTTAAATCTTATTCAAACCTTCCTCACTGCAACCACAATTTATCCTCCCGATAACTCCTTAGTTTCACTCTGTTCCTGATCTGAGTCCTTGATAACACTTCCTTAAGTTAAATCTTAATATCAGAAAGCCACTCAAGCAGTTGACAAAGATCTTATTGTGCTTCTGAGTATTTTGAACAATAAAAATAATCCTGGGTGCAAAGAACCTGATATAATATCTTCACAGAAGCCTCTTTGGAGCAGCCACCTTGTCCAAGAAATGAAGTAGGGACTTTTAAAACCAAGAACAGGATGCTTAAACTAATAAGTACTGTAACATATCCATTTTCTCTGCAGAACAATCACAGAGGAAATTACATCAACACGTCACAATTACTATGCAAAAATTTAAATTGTGTCTTTGTTCTGAAAAAGAAAAAAATCTGTGGAGCATCAAGGGGAACATTATAGCATCTGTGGATACTCTGCAGGGGGAAATATTTTTGTTTTAAGATTTGGGTTCTGGTTATGAGTTCTTAGGTCAAAGAAAAGAATCACAAGTTGTCTCTTTTTAGTTGGATGCTATTTGCATGTATTCATGAATAGAGTGAGAACTTCAAAGTTGTTTTCTAGAAAACTAGATGTAAAAAAATTTCTCATTCAGCTCAGGATCTAAGTGATGCAAAAGGACCTCATGTGGTTTCTCTGATCTAAATGGCAGACTTTGGTCTAAAAACAGAAAAAAAAAACAGTTAAGCAAGAAAGTGACAATAAAAGGTACATAAAGGAGAACAGGAAACCTAAAAAAAAAAATCTAATCTTGGAGGTTTCTAATTCCTGTGGATTGGAAAAAGTTAGAGTTGAAGAAAATGAGGATGTACATTTAACATCTAAATCAACTGTCACACCGTAGAAAGGAAATAACACAGAAGAATAGAGGCAACTTCACTCCACCCCCAATGGCTCTACCTCCACATCAAACAACACAGAGTGGCCCTGAATAAAGCTAGGTTTTCTATACCTCGGAGTGGGAGTACAATGTACCTTTTTTTTTTTTTTAAAGGAGATGTTTTTTTTCCTCTTTGAGGCAGTAGGTCTTCCTAATGTGGAATATCTCCTAATGGGAGTAAAATAACGGATCCTAAATGTACCAGAAAGAGGTCTACTGTTGGTAAGTGGGTAAAAAAGTTTCTCTTCTTTTTTTCCCCCTTCGCTGGGGTTCCCAGGCATAATTAAAAAAACAAATACATTTCAAGTGTGTGAATGCAGTTAAGTGCAAAGGGCTATCGCATCTCCTCATTGTTTTGTTGCCCTCCCTTACTCCTAATAAGAAAAAAATATTTTTATATGTAAGATGCTTACATTCAGCTGAATTCAAAATTCTCTTTGCTATGAATACCAAAAGAGAATACAACCAACGTTAACACTACCTGGATGGTTTCTTTTATTCAGGCATCAGTGATATGAAAATGTTTGAAGATGAAGTAATTTCTTACACACTTGAAGGAAAGAGAGCTGGGGTCAAGAGAGACAAGACATCAACTGGCTAGAAAGAAAAAGTGGGAGGATTTCCACTGCTTTGTGAGAAGTACGATACCAAAAGGACATCAGGTTGGCAAATTTAAAAATCTACGCAGACTTCATAGTGGCTTCTAAGTTTCAAAAGCTTTCAAACAAAAGATTTCACTCCATATTAAGAGCTTTATTTGATGCTTCAGGGGGTTCACAACACTTTCTGGGATGATCTATACTGCTGTGATTATTATTACTACTACCTTTCTTAATACTTCAAGGGCTGCTCTAAAAGTAATGCTCTGTGTTTTATTATGTTTGCTTACAACCTCAGAGGCACATGTTGGTGGTATGGCAGCAGAGATGGAACCCTGCAGAAAATACTCCCTTAGACATTGTTGCTGTGTGACAGACGGCAGAGGGGCAGTCTAACAACGTGGCATCTGGCATAGAACTGCAGATGAAGCAAAGGTGTTTCACTGAATTCCTCCACGGAGAAGTGGCACCCATTGATATTCATTGACACTTGCTGAATATTTCTGGAGCCCAAACAGCAGATATAAGCACAGCGAGTTGATGGGCGACTTGATAGCGGGTCACCTCCACCAGTACAGATTTTGATGAGTGCAGCATGCAAGCTCCTATTCATCACTAACAAAAAAATCAAAGCTAATGGTGGAGATTATGTTGAAAAAGAGTGTTTTTAGCTGAGAATTTGTTCCATCAAATACCATTATTATGCTTTTTCTATCTGTTGTAGTTTCCATAGAAATAAATGAGAAGCATTAGTTCAGGAATAACTTACATAATGACAAAACTTGTAATTCCATTTGTACAGAGGCCAAAAGAATAGAAATCACACCAAACTCAAACACCTGCACCTAAAGATGAGAAAGTATCAAAAGCATACTGTTTTACCTAAGTGGAGCTCATTTAACAGTATTTTGGGACTGAGAGTGTTGATGCATAGCCTAACAGAAGGTAATGGGAGTCCATCTATTACTAGCAAAATGGATCAGAAAGTTGCAGGCCTGATCTTTGGCAGAAGTTAAAAGTCTGAATTAGATCGTGAGGGAATACTTCTATCATATAATAAAAATGGGATAGCAAACTTCTTTACTTTGAAGATTAAATATCAAGGTTATTTGATTTTTGGTCAAATATATACTCAATTTTACACAGGAATATATATAGAAAATATCTTCAAAAACTGAACAAGCTGAGAAGTATTGCTTCTTTGCCTTTAAATGTATATCATGCAGCAATATAAAAATATAGCTTCAGAAAACAAAAAAAAAAATAGCAAAACAGGAGTTGAACAGAAAAATTACACTCATAGCATAAACAACTCAAACTCACCAAAATACTTGTGATAGAACTCTTTCAGGGAGGATATGACAAAGATAATTCATAGTTTATGAAATAATTAGTTACTAATCTTGATGCTACACCTATACCCAAGTAGCAACTCAGCTAAAAATCATACTCCCCTTATTTTCTGAAGGGAGGTAAAGTTTAATGGCAGGAAACCTTACAGACACATCCCAAAGATCAGTAAAAAGCCTTTTCCATAGTACAAAGCACCAGGAAAATAAACCATAGATAAAAATAGGAGAAAACCTTATATAAGTGATCTAACAGATCACTGCTCATTAGACTGTTAAACTAGCTTCTCCACCTCTAGCTGAAAGGAAATAGAACACCAGTAATGCTGAGTAGCAGTTTCAAGTTGCTTTCTATGATCAGTACTGAGTGAAGAGATCATGCTACATGGAAATATCTACAGACCAGAAGCAGGGCATACTAGTTTATGAGTATAACCTGATTGCAATGCAATGGAAAGCACAAAAAGACAGCAGAGCAGAGACCTCAGGCTACAGAAATTGAGAATCTGCTCAGACACAACAGCAGTTGGCACAACAATAACAGCAAAAGCCTCTTACCTCCAGAAAGGCTCAGCTACACAGGAATCCCTAGGGAGACTCCCCTACTTCCACTGCCAACCCTTAAATGAGATTTGGGAAGGAGTGGATCCTTCCTCCACTCCTTGCAGTCAATCAGGTGCATTGCTTGCACCTGAGCTCACCTGGGTTGGCCCTATCTTCCTACCAGGTACTCGTTCACTGCTTCAAGCCACGACCAGTATTTCCACTACAATGAGAAATGCACTTCTACAGTTTATAATTACATATTCTACGTAAAAATGGTATTTTAAAAAACTTTTGGTTGAATTCTAGCCTTTTATGACTACATATTTACCTATGGGAAAACATGCATTTCCTATTGACTGTAACCAACACTCACTAGAATAGACTAGTTTTATGCACACATGTGGAAAATGTTAATACTTTTAGTAAGGACATGGGTAAGGTAGAGTAAGTGCTCAAGATGTATTCCACTTAGACTGGAATAAGGAACTTATCCAACTCTAAAGCCTCAGTTTCCTCACTGCCTATTTTTAAATCAAAAGCTATTAACCTGTTCCTGTCTAAAGATGGTTTTCAAGGACTGAGATGTGGTAGGATACTGTTTCAAAGTCTTGAATAGGAATTTTTGCATATGAATGCAGGTGAGCAAGAAAGATCCTAGTGCACTGGAGGCACTCTAGGATTCTTTTGCTTCTAGCAGAAAAAAAATTCAAAGGAAATGCAAAAGCTAATTGGAAGCCTTCCCAAACTATATGGAGGAGAAAAAAGGGAGTAGGGACGTGGAGAATGAGGGTGATAAGGTTGAAAGAAACCAAACTATTACAGAACTTTCTATTAGAAAGAAAGATCAGTGAGGGCTTGGGCAGAACAAGACTAGATCTGAGGCTCCATTTCAGACAAAACCAGACCAAAAAGAAAAAATGGAGAGAGAATGTTAAGATGGACCAAAGCACAGCACGTAAACCAAACCAGTAACACAATAATAAATCACATCCCTGCTACCTGAAAAAAAATGACAATAATTATCTTAGGCTCAAGCATATGAAATCAGAAGATAATGCTGCACAGGTCTATATTGTAATCTGTTTACATGCATGCACACTTTGGTGGTGCTGCTGCCTCTGAAAGTAGGCCGAAAGTAGGCCGGTGCAACAAAAGAAGGCAGAAGACAGAAGAATATTTCCTCTGTTTTCACCTATGGACGGGACTACACTAGACTCAGTTTGTTCTCTGACCTCTGAAAGAGAGCAGGTACTGGCCAAAGAGGAGCTTAAACATGAAAGGAGGTAACGCTGCATGAAGGGATGGTAAAATGTGCTTTCTCTCCCCTTCTCTTGTATAATTACCATAAGATGTGACTCCTGAGGAACACTGAGGTCTACCTGACCCAGTACCATTTGACATTCCAGATACTTTTCCTTCTCTGTTGTGCCACACAGTAGCTGATCACATTTCAAACAACTACGTCTATGAAGGCAGAATGTACGGGACAACAGGAGTACTTCTCTAGTTCCTTCTTTTTCAAAGTGTTGTTTAGCATGAACAAAATTAATCCCCCACACACACTTGTAGGACTAACTTGCATTTCCTTTATATCTTCAAAAGGATTAACAATCTTGGAAATGAACATCAAGTGAATAGAATAAAGTTAAACAGCATCCTGCTCTGAAACTCTACTCTGATTAAGGTAGAGAACACCTACACTACTGTTTTTGTATTTTAAATAGACATTTGGAAGCATCATTGACAGGATGATGATGTAGTCCTTTTGACTCGATCACATCAAAGCAAAGCTACCTGGAAATTTTCAGAAAAAAGGTCTTGCTGAAAAATGCCAAGTTGTTGACCCTGATCTATTTTGTTTGCAACAACAAGTGTGGTAGTTTCTGAGTCACTGGGGACCCTGCTTGCCAACTTCTGTCATCAGCTGCAGAATAACAGCATTCCAATTTTTTTTTTTTTTTTTTTTTAAATTGGCCTTGGACTACCAAGAACTGACAGAAAAAAATTGAAAAAATCTCATTCTCCAAAGCAACCAACCTACACCCTCATGTACATACGGTCAAAGCAAAATTTTCTATTGTGAACTGACCTTGATTTCTTCATCTCTCAGCAGGAAAGTATGACTACACTGTCAATTTTGGATGTTACTGATCTGAGACCACTTGGGCTTCTTCTACATAGGGAATTTACACACAGTTTCCCACTGAGTGGTAAGTAGCAGAAGTAACAATAGCAGTTGCAGTGAATAAACTCCAGAGGCAAGATCTATATTTTATTTGTCTTTCCAAATGATTTATCAGCTTCCTCAGCTGTTAGAATTCCTTTCTCATGAAAGAGAAGGGAGGACAAATCACTGATACTGCTACCTTCACTAAATCCAGCCCAATCTCTCACTTGGGATAAATTGGCACAAACACACTGAAAGCAATGAATTAATATTTATTCACAACCAACCTGGGGACCTGTATTTTCATACATGAATACAAGCCCATAGAGAGAGTAGAACCAGGCAACAACTGATGCTAGATTGATTTTCTCATTTTCTGAGTTTGGCAGGATGTTACACATCCCAGAAGCAGATTTGCCACTGGCCTAATGCTTTCCTACATATATAATATCTCAGATGATGCTGCTAAAGTCTGTGCCTTTACTAATTTAAATATTTGCCTATTTCACAAAGCTCTTGCTTCGTTTCCCTACCGTTCTATGGCACACAGTGGCTTACTGCAAATGAAAAATATCGACCCTGCAAACCAGTAGATGCAGAAAAAAGCCACATTAAATTGTTTTCCTGAAAATTGAGTTCACCCACCCACATTCATGTTCATTAGCTCAAAGTTTTACAGCACTTTTAATGGCACCTATCCTTCCTGAAAACCAGTAGCTGCCACACAGTTTTCCTGCAACGCACACAAATGTGAGTGTGAATGTCTTTCCTCTGACAACACTTGCATCATTCCAATAATTTGTCAGTAGTCCTTACTCCTAGACATCACACTGTCAGAATGCAATATAAAAATACTTGTGAAATTAGTGGACATGTCCTGCGAAATCTAAAGCTTCCTTTCATGTGTTGCCGAAAGGGAAACCATTTCTATTTGCAAATGACATAAAGAAACAGGATTGAGCTACTTGATTACTAAGTACATGCTGCTCCAGTTTTAACATTTAACAATTTAAACATACACATGAGAAGCACATGTTACAGCTGGTTCTGTGCACTTTTAATTGACTAAACAACTAGGTTTACAGAGAGGAGGTGAAGCCCTTGTTGAGACCTTCACTGAATACAGAATGACACAACACCACATACTGTCAGTTATCCCAAGTAAATCAGAGTTGTGCAGTGCCTTTCTTAGTACTCTTTTCTAAGTCAAAATATTCCCCTTGCTCACATATCCATCCCGTCAAGTACTAAAGGAAGCAAACCTATCCCATGTGATTTCACAGTGTGTCACAAAAGCTTAAAAATAAATTAAAAAAAAAAACAGAAGAATCAGTCATTTCTGACATTTACAACAACTTCTGTTCCCAAAGCACACTATTACTGAACTTTTTCAGAAATTTTTTATCAACCACTTTATGTTTATCATAATTCAGTCATCATCAATAACAACAGTACAGCCATGCTTGTTATCTCACTAATCTGGCATTACTCATCCTCCTTCTCACAAAGTGTACAAAATTGTTATTATAATCTTGTTGCTTTTTTAATTGCTATCAAAAAGCATGAAAATAAGAGTTCTCTCACCATTCTGGCAGCAGTTTCTGAGCTTTCTATCTGAGTGCTTTCCACCTGGTTTCACTTCAGGGTTCATAATTTCCCTCTGGCTGGCGACACCAATGGTTGCAGCTGCATTTCTGCTGGGGTAACATATGCATTCAGGGTGGACAATCTCACACTGGGATGACTTAGCCAGATCATTAGGTCTTTCTTTTTCCCCCTTCACAGTTTGTGCCTTTCTAGGAGATGTGCAGCAGCAGAATATGCATAAGCTGGGTATTTTAAGTGCCTTCCAAGACACGTTTCTTTTTTCTTACAGTGAGATGTCTGAAGCTGTGAGATGTGATGGAAGTCTCACCAGCCTTTCAGGGTCTTCTTTTTGAAAGTAAAAGTGGAAAAATATAGCATCTTGCATTACTCCCTCAGGACAGCAGACTTGGCGATCTATTAAGCCTTACCCATCTTATAAAATCTTTGAACAGCAAGTTAATCTTGGTTTTGTGCTTTCTCTTCATCAAGCTCAATAAAGAAAAAATAACAACCCCAAAGCTTCAATATATTTCTACATTGAACTTAAAATAATAAGACATCTCATCTAATGTTCAAATTTTTTATTTGAGAGCAACACATATAGTGTTCTATGACTGGGAAAAGGTTTCTAAATTTCTATTTTCTTGAATTCTGTGAAATTCTAAATGTTTCCTCTGAACTGTCCTGGTTTTATATGGGACAGAGTTGATTTTCTTCAGTGTCTGGTATGATGTCTTTAGGAGAAAAACAATGTTGAAAACAGACCAATGTTTCAGTTGTTACTGAGCAGTGCTGTACAGAACTGAGATATTCGGTTTCTCAGCTTTTCAAACTGTCCTGCCAATGAGGGGGGCTGGGGACCACAAGGAGCTGGGATGGGACAGAACCAGGAGAGCTGACCTAAACTGGCCAAAAGGATATTCCATACCATATAACATCATGTGAAAAAACTATGAAACTGATGGGAGTTGGCTGGGGGGTGACTGTTGCTCTTTGGGCACTGGCTGGGCATCGGTCGGCAGGTGGTAAGTAATTGCTTTGTGCATTACTTATTCTGTATACAAGTATATGCATATCTATATTATTATTATTGTTATTAATCTCTTCTGTTTCTTTCCTAGTAAATAGTTTTTATCCTGACCACGATTTCTACTTTTTAACCGGTTTTTTTTCCCATTCTGCTGGGAGAGGGAAAGTGAAGAACAGGCTGTGTGGTGTTCATCTGCCTGCTGGATTAAACCATAGCATGAACTTACGGTGTGAGCCCATGTTGTGCCCTCGAAACTTCATGGTAAGTTGAAAACTTGAATTGCAATTAGTAAGACAGTATTGTAAATGTCAGTGTAAATTACTTCAAAATGTTCAAAGGTTTTTGCAATAGCAAATCAGAGTTCACGTTTTTCTTTGAAAACGCAGATACAATGGCGGATATGGAAATACTTATCTACTTTTGAATTATAAATCAAAGAACCTTGAAACTTACAACCATGGTCCTGTGAAGAAGTTTTTGGTAGATGTAGCAAAGAAATCCTTTGTGAGATATGGTTGCAAACCAGTTCCCTTGATCTAAATATTGAAGGTAAAGAGAACTTGGTAATCATAGTCTAAATCCATATCTAAAAAAGCATAGCAGACATGATAGTGGAGGAAGCCATTCTAAATAACTAAACAAAAACTCCTTTGGATCAGTAGGAGTCCATGCTCCTTACTCTTCATACTTTCTAAGATGTTCTGTAGGTATACAATTATTTCAAAGGAATATAGAAGTGTTCAGCTCTGAAAAATCACATCAAAAACTGTACAGAACGCATAGCAATACAGGTGCAGATATTATTACTCTCTGCCTTAGGGGTTTTTAGAAAGACAATTCACAATCTGTTTCAGATTCCAGCCAACCTTTCAGATTCCATACAGCAGAATCACATTAGTTATGTAAGTGACTTTCTCATAAAACATTAGTAGTTAATAATTTTAGTATTTAAAGACGCAGATCTTCAACTGTTTTAAAGTGTTATTAGGGGAACTGTGAGAGCTCAAGCAGGAAAAGTAGTTTCCAGCATTTTACACATGAAAAATATTAAATAAAATAAAGAAATATTAAAGTTTAATGCTGAACGTTCATCGCTGTATTTTCATGATTTTACTCGTTTTCTCAACTCATTCGTTGCCATCAGTTAAAAGCTAACTTGTACATTTCCCTCATTCAAAGAATGTGCCTGGAGAGCTTCCCAGTTGATACACGTAGATTGCCAGCACTGTCATAAGTTGCATCATCTGAATGACTACAATTACTTGCAAAGCCATTTCCTTATTTAACAGACCTCTGTGAGATGATAGCAACAATTCCTAAATCATCATTAGAATGGATGATTGTCAATGACAAACAACTGTGCAAACTTAGAAAGGTGGGGAACAGAGTGAATGGCCTCTAATGGGAGGCCCTTCCCAAACACGCATGAAAACAGAAAATACAAGTTTCTTACTGGAATCATCCTTTGGCTCCTGGGCATCTTTGTATGACCTAGTTCCTTGTACCAATCAAATGGAAAATAAGGGAGCAGCATCATTCTATATTCTATGATTCCATAAAACTTTTTGCTCTCTTGTAATACCTGAAAGGTGCTTTCAGCGAGAGGGGGGTTGGTCTCTTCTCACTGGTGACAGGTGACAGGATGAGGGGAAATGGCCTCAAGTTGTGCCAGGGTAAGTTTAGGTTGGATATCAGGAAAAACTTCCTTACAGAAAGGGTTGTTAAGCACTAGAATAGGCTCCCCAGGGAGGTGGTTGAGTCACCATCCCTGAATGTGTTTAAAAACCATTTGGATGTGGTACTCAGGGACATGATTTAGTGGAGGGTTGTTAGAGTTCAGATAGTATGGTTAGGTTGTGGTTGGGCTTGGTGATCTTTAAGGTCATTTCCAACCTGAGCTATTCTATGATTCTATTATAACTCAGGCATGCCAGAACAGCACCTACATTCAAGGAACGGAAAAATGCACCCACTCACTGACTAAAGGAGGTGGCACAAGGCAGCCAGGCCCAAAAGACTTTTTCCTTTTCTTTCCTACTAGATATTCTTCTGAACATCTGTGTCAGGCATATTTTGACAGATTTTAATATTTTTTCATACTCAGGGATCAAACTGCCTGTAGGATTATGTGCTATGAAGAAGTACAAAGGGTTGTGGTTTTCACCCAAAGCAGTATATTTTTTTTATATATGATCATGAATCTGTCCTGCAGTCACAGATCACAGATTCATTTCAAACACCTAGGCTTCCTACTTGAAGGGCTGATTATATCAGCATTTTGCTTCATCATCTCTCTTCACCAGAGTCACTTGCATTACCTCATTTTCCCCCCACCATCTGAGCTTTACTATTTTATCTAAATAAATAATTTACATTTCTTGTCACCTATTATCCCATTTTCCCTCCTCCATGTGCTGAGAAGGTCTCCTCACCTAAATAGTAGAATGCTCTTTCTCCTCAACTAGCTAGGCAAATATTTGCATTTCTCTGTGTAAGTGGTATTATGGAACAAAATGTTTTGGGAAGGATGACTGTCAGCAAGCAAAAAGTTTCACAGTTTTACGGTTGTCTATTTTTCCAGTGTTTGCCAGTAGCTATGCATGCCACATCATGTATTTAGCTTGCCATGTCTACCCTTCAGCCCTTTTTTACACTGTGTGTGGGTTCCAAATTATGCCAATACTTCCCATTAATTCCCATTTAGCAACATGTTGAAATCAACTGAATGTTCCAGAAATATAGGAGCCTGAGCTGCCTTATCCAAATACAAGATTGACATTTAACTGGAAATCATACTGCAACCTTAATTACATGGACCACTTGGCACAGCCATTAATAACAAGTTCTTGCTTAGTTACCCATAGAAATTATTGTTCAAACAAGGGGCTTGTGCTACTGTGAAATAAATTTTTAAAACAGAAACCTATCTTACCTGTTATTTTTTTTAACTCAAAATTAACAGCCCAAGCCACCACATGTTTACATGATGACAATTTTATCCTTTGGGGGGAAAAAAAAAAAAAAAAAATCAAACAATTCAATGTAACTGTGAACTACAGTTCATTTGAAACACTTTAAAACTGATTTGAAAAGACCTTCCTACTAGCACATAACATGGATGTAATACCTAAAGCTATGAGATTTCTTTACTTGTTTAAAATTAAAAAAAAAAAAAAAAGAGAAACACATTTGTAGATATTTCCAGCAAGGTTAGAATATTATATGGAATACAAAACATAATAAGTAATACGGTATGATGAAAAATGCTTTTATTGAACACGTGGCCTTTTAGTGCATAGACTATAATCAGCTTTTGAGTTTAGATATGGACACAACGTATCCTTTCTGCATGATGTGATCCAAATATTATGTAATGAAAAGGAGAAGTATACTGATATTGCCTCGTAACTTTAAAGATACATTTCATTATGCAGGTTCCTACTACCTGATGTGTTTTAAAGCAAGGTTGTCAGAAATCTTTAGAAACATAAGACCTTCTTTCAGCTTTTTAAATTTCTGGCTTATTTCTTCACTCAGGCATAGGCTATACTAATTCAGGTACAAGTGAAACTGCTAACAGTCTGCTGCACTCCCTATACTCAATCAAATACATAGTCTGACTCCAGCTTTTTACTGTTATGATTTGGATTTCATAACAGCAATAAGGGATTTCAGATGTAATACTTTCTAGGTGTTATTACTGAACATCCTCTGTGGTTACAGTTGCTCAGCTCCTGGCTCTGCTGGTCCACACGGTCCACACAGACTAAGCAGTACTATGCAGTATTCTTAATAAATATTTCTTTACACTGATTGTAGCAAATAGCGTTGGGCAATGTGGATGGTCCACAAAAGCAGGTTTCCTATCCTACCCCAAGAAGAAGCTGGCTGCATACTTCTGGCATCGCATCCTGTCATCCAGCTTCCTCCCATCCCACTATGGGATCAATTCAAAACAACATCAATTGAAAAGCTGTTGGTCTCAAAGGATTTTTTTCCTCCTGCGCTTAGAGGTAGTTCTCTCTATTTTAAAAGAAATGAATATAAGTGTTTCAAAAAGTAAACCATGATGATTTATCACATGAAAACAGTTTGTGTGTTAGCAATTGAAACAGATGGAAAATATTGCTCAAGATATTTCCACACAAAGTAATTTCACTTTGTTTTAGGCAGTGAGAACTGAATAATTCCAGATTGTATGATGCTAAATTGGAATTGCCACATGGTCGAAGTCCTTTTCTGAGAGGAACGGTACTCAAATCTTAGGCTTGTGCAAATTTGCCTCTATTCCTATCTCAAGGTGAAAGGCAGCTTAAGTGTAGTCTGACCCATGATCAAAACAACACAGTAATTGCATTTTTTATTATCTTTCTCCTCTTTTACAATGCTCATTTATATGACTTCTCTCAAGTGACATGTTTAAAAAGTCTCCTGGATTTAAGTATCGATAGTTGTTTACCAGGAAGATTCTTCAATTGGTTCCTCCATTACAGGGCATTTCTAGTCATTTTGCTCACATCTGCGAAAAAGTAAATGCATTTTGTCAAAATCTCAGACTTAACTATTCCAGCCAGGTCACTTGGAGGTCACGCAGCAACGGGATAACATTAAAGGGGCATTTGTTTATCACTGTGAGTGGCCTATACTTTCATAAAATGATTACAAGCTCTGATTCATGACAGTTGCAGGCAGCTGGGTTAATTTTCTCCCTTTCTCCGCTTGATTGTGCCCAAGAGAAAGAATTTCTTTCTTGCATTCTCTTATCTCCAGCTAAATAAGATGAGATATTTCTCAGTCAGAACAAATAAGAATTACATCTCTCCGCAAGAAGACATGCTACCGCAGCCAGGTTGAGCCCATGCCATTTCTAAGGGAACTTTTATTGGCGTTTTAAGAAACTGAGATAGTTTAAATGAATGTACCAGGAGCACGTATTTCTTTCATTCATCCAGAATCACTGTTGTAATTTCCAAAATGACAAACAGAACACGAATTAACCTGCTTGTAGCAGGACACTTTGAATTCTTGAATTAACAGCTTAAGTGTGGGTTTTCACATATGTACATCAACAAGTCAGTGTTTAAAGGTAAGTACTACAGATACTACGAGTTAGACAAATTCCAATCACGAGTGTCTATCTGGAAAAGCTAACCACACAGATAGTAAAATGGAGAAATAACATCCTGATGCCTACAGGAATTATTTTTAAAGTCATCAGTTCAATACCATGTGCCCTTTAATATGGTGTTCAGGTAGCTCAGTCAGAAAAAAACCTGGAAATTCTCAGTCGTTTCTTATTCAGAAAAGTTGAAAATCAAATTGTGAAAAGCTTTCTGGGAAAATATTTGCAAGCTCATGACTGGAAGTGCAGAAACTGATCAATAATAATACTATAAATGTAACTTGTTTTGTTTAGAAAAGTGGCTTGGAAAGATACAGTTGTCATAGATTTTTTGTATAAAACCGAATTAAAATAAGCCAGTGTATCTTACCCACTTGCAAATGGCAGAAAAAAAAATAGGGGAAAAAAAGACTGAAACAATGTTTGTGCCAAGCTCTCCCAAAAGCAGGCAGAATTTCAGATCTGGGATTTCTCACTGTACTTCAGATGTCTATATATAATTCTATTCTATTGAAGTATGTTCAAATAACCATTATTCTTCTCAGTAACAAGGAGGAAAACAGCATCAGAGAGAACTTCCCAGAAAGCCAAACAAATCACATTACACCTGCTTCCAAATAGTAATTTCTTAATGCTTATGTCTCTATTTTGAGAAAGACAAAGGCCTGGATTCATACCGCCACTAAATCTTAGGAGGCTGCTTGTACTGGGCTTTTTTCTTTAACAGATGGAGACAAAGAGTTACCTTCAGAAGGTGACATAGCTTACCTACAAGTAGAAAAACTCTCCAGTTAAATGATTTAGACAGATGGAATGATACTTTATCAAAATGCCCCTGAACACAGGTGTACAACAGGCAGGTCTTTTCTATGAGAGGTGTGCATGCACACATAAGCCACAGAATATCCTTTTGAAGGACTACCTTAGCATTTTCAAGACAGACCACATCACTCAGGACAGGGCACAGCCACTCAGATCTGACAGTTCCAAGGAACATGACAAAGGCAGCACACTGAGGGAAGAATACAAAGTAAGCTGGATCCTGAGCTATATTGGAGCAACTTCAAATTTTACTTTCACTTCACTCCTCCTCCTCACTCAACACAGATGCAGATTATTATTATGTTTAAATCAAGATTTACATTTCATAGAAATTAGCAGTGGAAGTGCTATTAATCACATTTTAAGAAAATGTAACGTTAAGAGAAGTAGATTTTAAGTTGAATCAAAGAACTTTTTAGAGTCTATTGGCACTTTTGCTTCAGATTCTTTTTGTTAAAGAATACAAATCCAGCAAAGGGGAAGGTTTCACAAGGTTCAGAAACAAACTTCGGGAGGTGTTTTTCAATTGAAATGGACTGCAGAAACCCGATTTCATTCATTTCTGTTTTATAAACACACAGAGAGTTTGGCATGTCCCCTCCAAAAACTGTTGAAGACAGAAGCATACTAAACCAATGAATTTGCTAGTGGTGCATCCACACATTTGATAAGCACATAGGACAACATAAACCTCATGTTGTAATTTGACCTGAGCATATATGACTGGGCAGATTATGCCAAGGGAATGAATGAATAAGAGAAAACATCCTCCCTATCCTAAACCTGTAATTGTTCTGTAAGTTGCTTTACAGTGATCTCGAATCAAATCTACAAATTTTCAGGACATCTAAGAATAAATTAAGCCAGAATCCAGAAAACAGTAATACTTCAGTAATAGTACTCAGCTACCTTCATTTTCACCAACTTTAGTTTTATAAGAGCCTTCTTAGATTTCAGCTTTGCTCTGCTCATTTTTGTCAAGGACTTGTTTAGAATTGAGATTCCAGAAAATGAGGAAGATTATTCATGCATATGTCTTGCAGCAGCACTGGGTGACAGATCTGAACTGGAATGCTTCTGTCCACAAAGGCCCCATTTCTAATCAGGCAGAATTCCAAGGCAGCAGGAGACCCTGCAAAACAAGAGCACACCACAGATACAGAAGAGGGCTTTATCCTGGAAAGGTAAAGTTGCAGTGATGCCCAGATTGCTTTAGACAAGCAGCCAGAGACGGAGCAGCAACACCTGCAGAGTGATACAACACTGAAACATGAGAGTGAGCAGTGGGAGGGAAATAAAAAATTGGGGTTCTCTCTTTTACTCAGCATCTTCCTTAAGCTCAAGAGACTTCTCACATGCAGATACTCAAAGGCAATTCCCATCCATGCGTAAGCAGGTGACAGTGAAGAGATGAAGCTGCTGGGAATGGACAATCAGATAGTGAAGCTGGCAGGAGCGTCTGTTGGAGCTGTGACAATATAGTAAGACTCTTCTGTCCTTTTATCTGTGAGCATCTTCTATCACGATTGTCTATTTGTTCCAGTCTCCCGTTCTGAGCATTTCTTCCATTTTCTTTCTCCTGCTGTTTCACCACCAACCCCTTCTTTATCTTCCTTATGCAAATGATACCCTTTTGGCAAACATCCACCTCAAATATTCCCTGGATCATTCATCTCTTCTCCTTCCACATGAAACCTCTGCAGGCCACTGTGCAAATCACTCACTGTCCTTACTTGTAAGCTGTTTCTCTTTAAGCTTTACCTACTCTAAGGCAAAGCACTGTCTCTGCAGTACCAGCCCCATGAAATCCCACTGATCTGGTAGTTTCACGCTACTTCTGTATTTGGTGATCTTACAAAACTTCTTTTTTTGGGGCATTCCATTGCAATTACCACCACTACCCAGCCCATGGGTACCAGAGTACACATAAATAACACAAAAGCCACAAAACTTCAGGCTAGCCTTTCTGTAAGTGCATGCAACTTGCTGTGACGGCACTGTGAACTTTTCTCACTGCTTTCAGCTAGGATGGATGATGTCTCATTTTCTGTAGCACGTAGCACTTCTGAGTATATTTCATTTTCTGAAGTCACACCAGAGACTGGGACCCAGGTGAGTTTAATCTCTTTGGAAAATATTTGGCCTTTATATAAATGTTGAGATTATAAACACAGCCTCATGAAGCAATTCAGTTTTGCATGTAAGTGAACTTATTGCTCCACAGTTATGCTGTGCAGTGACTTTGTAATGAATGTCTAATATTCCAGAGCACTGGCAAATGTTTTTGATTGCTCTTCTATAGCAATTTCAGCAGGGCTTTGATGGTTTTCTTTATCTATCCTATTTATTAGTACCTTTGGTTTGCACAGAGGCATCTATTAGAAGCATTAAAAAGTTAGGACAAGGGATCTAACCACATATAAGTCTCTGAATGATAATTTTTCCTTGAGCTGGAAATGCTTTGAACTCAGTATGATTTCAAATCATCTGTTGGAACAAGACACAGCAGTCAACAATCTACTTATGCACTGAGAATTGTCTGCAGGAAAGTTACAAATACTAATAAAGATTAAGGTTAACTGTAAAAATTATATTACATAATAATAAATAATGTTATTCTAAGGTAGTATTTTTATTCAAAATAAACTTAAATGACATCAACAACATTCTTCAAATATTAGTAGCAAATATAAAACAATCACGAAAAAACCACCAACTAAACTAAGAACTATCATAGGGAGATGCTCTGAGGGTATCTTCAATGGACTTCAAACACTTATTTTACTAGCTACTTATTTAAATCTTGTCTAAATCACAATGACTGAAATGAATTATCTACAGCTATCAATTAATAGCAGTATTTTTTTTCTATTTATGAGCTGTCCATAAATCACTATTCACCCTATATGAATCATAATTAAATCATTTAGAAATCCATGTTTTATGCACTGTATCTGTTTATGAAATGTTTGCAAATTATTTGTTGTTCATTCTTTGTTGTTTATTCTGCAAGGTTCCTCACATCCAAAATTGCAAAATGCAACAGTACTCTTCTCACATGTTTTGTGGTCTGTTCTTTGATTTAAAATAAAATTAGATGACTTCCACATTCTAGTTTAAAGAAAAAAAAGTTGAAAGTTGTTGCAGCTACTGTCAGAAAACTACTCAATCTGAAGACAAATATATATCAGGATAGATATAATTTCGGTATTAAGTGCCCAGCTTTCAAGCTACATGGAAAGAAAACACAGGTCTATCTTATACTGAGATAATAAGGAATCTATTGTTCAATGCAATATACCATATAACTGAAATTCAGTAAAAAGACATATATTTGATGGGATTTTCCTGGAGAAGTAAGTGCTGTGGATTGAAATTTACACTGTGTGGGCTTAAAAGCAGAATAGTCATGAAGACGTCACTGTGACACAAGACGTAGCTTCTCAAATTCAAGAAGTAGTAGAGAAAAAGGATTATGAATCTCCAAACTAAAGAACAGCACATGACTTCTGCCACTAATTTCAGGAGAACCTGCTTTTTTCTATATAATTGGACCAGTCCCCTCACTCCTTCTTTGCCAAAATCTTACTGGAGGCATTTACTTCTTATCTACATTCATAACAGACCCTGGAATTTCATTCATGTGATCTGTCCTACACTGAATCCAACATTTCCACAATCAACTAGTCATCAGCCTAACGGGGGAAACCGATAGCAGGAGAGAGGTCATATGTAAACTATATCAACTTCTTAAAAATTACTCTGAAAACTGAAACAGCTTTATATAAGTTTTATGAATGTGTTTCCAGACCTTTTTCTTTCATTTTGATTTTTTTTTTTTCTTTTACCTTCATACAAATGTGTCCAAGGTATTCTCTTTCTATGAGCATGCTAGTAAATCATTTATGTGAAGGGGGGATCAGAAAAAGCCAAAGATATAGCAGAGGATTTCAAAGAGAATTTGAAGTTTCTATCTGACTGGGCAGCTAGCTGGGTATATTTTTTCCATTAGTTGCCTGTTCATCATGGAAGAATTATCACAGAATCACAGAATATCCTGAGCTGGAACTGACCACACAAGGATCACTGAGTCCAACTCCTGGCTCCACAGAGAACCACTCAAAATTCAAACCAAGTAGCTATTGTCCAATTGCAATTAATAAAGATTATTGAAGTCAGTTAATCCAAAACTTCATTCCAATGGCTTAGCAGCATCTGAAATATATTCTCTGTTCTGATTCAGGTACAAGAATGTAGGTGAGAGAAGTGTTGCAACAAATCAAAACCATTTTGAAATTCAAGGTTCTTAACATTTCATTAAAAATTCAAAAATTGGTCTATTTTTTCTAGAGAAATGGGGCAGGTGTCAAGCAAAAATAGATTTATTTGCTGAGATAACATGGTTTTACTATCAAAAACATAGCAGTTTCCATTCAGGCATTTTTCTCTGTGAAAACAGCTATCCTAATGAAACTGTGAATGAAGCCTGATTTGGGAGAAGAGTTGGAAATGAAAGAAAAGGAAGAAGAAAAAAGAAACTCACAAACAAACAACACAAAAAACCAACAGCAAGTCTAATGTTGAAGTCTGCAAAAATAAAATACCTAAATTTTGCAAAGCATCGTATTGGATGAAACCACAATTAAAATGTTATTCATTCTAGCAATTTCCAGAAATTACTGGAAGAAGTCCAGTTTATGTAAGTGATATATCAGGTCCCAATAACTTTGAGATATTAATCATGTTTTGACAAAGAACAAAAACTTGTTCTTCATCACTCAACCACTGCATTCGTCAGTTTCTGAAAGCTTGAACATTTTGTTTGGATTGCATCAGTTCTGTGAGCAAAAGAAGGAAACTTTTTTTTTCCCACTTAGTTTTCTTAAAACGAAACCATAGATCTATGCTTAACAGGAAAAATTGCTATATTAAGTTCTTTAAAAATGTACCTCAATAAAGTTCTTTAAAATGTACCATTCTTCATCATGAAATCTTTTGATAGGTGATATAAGGGATAGGTAATCCTAAAGCTACATTCAGGTGGAAAAAGTAATTTTGCTGCTTGAAACATGAAAGAATGTGACAAATTAGATCTAGTCAGGTAGTACAAAAAAGTCATTTATTAGCATATGCACAAAAAGAAAATATGAAGTTAGCCCTGTCATCATTCAAGGAGGACAAAATTAGTGCTTTGTGTACATTCATTTCATCAGTGATTTATTTGCAAGAACTTCTGTGAATCTTAAGAAATACAGTAATTTTAACATAAGTGATTATCTTGAGGAATTCTACAAAATGCATATTTTTCCTTACTTCTTAGCCCTCTTTACTTTTCTTCTCTTCCAAAGAGAAAATACTCCGTGCTAGGAATTCAGTGATTCCACAATGGTAGTGATGACCAACAGCTCGTCAGAGACAAAAAAAAGTCTTAATTATTTCCTACTGTTATCCATCTTTGCCTCAGTGATCACCAGGCATCATCTGTAAAACAAACAGGTAATTTGGATATGAAGAAAGGTCTGTTTGAATAAAATTTTTAGACAGTATTTGTGTGAGTGAGACATAAGAGTTAGCACCCTGGATTCAACTACTGATCTATCTAATTTACATCCCAATTTTTAAAGGTACCATTACCAGAATGATTCTCAATAAATTTTAAATTTCAAAAAGGATTATCACAGTTGGAATTCTGCAGTCATTTGGACAACTTGTGCCCTGGTATATAAGTGCTTTTCTACTTTGAATTTTATTTTATTTATTTATTTATTTTGTCTTGCTTATTACAAATATAGAAGACTCACGATCCACAGTAAGTATGTCTTTAATGAAATCTACTACATAAAGATCAGTGGATTTTGAATACAGGACATTGTTTGAATAAATTACAAGTTTGGGTTGCTTTTTGTTTTGTTTTGTTTTTAGCAACAAGCAAACATCAACAGACTAAAGAGATAAATTAACCTGATAATATAGTCTCAGTTTAGTCATTTCTACTTTAGTTCTATGCTGTAGCTAAAGGACTATTGTCAGATTATCAGCAAGAAATAACTCGGGCAGAGTTATTATATAACCCAGGCAGAGATAAACCTGGATTCCAGAGAAGAGAAGATGACAATCCTACAAACATCTGGAACGTACTTCTGAAAGCTGGGCCTGCAGTGAACCTCCAAACCCAGGAATAGTAACATAGAGAACTGGACAGATTTATTTCAGATACCAGCTAAGCTACCAATGTCTTCCACACATGGGTCATCCATTCTGCCTACAGTGATGGTGGATTAGACAGATTAAATTAATATTTATGATCTGCAGGTAAAAAAGTAGCACAAAATTGTTTTAGTTATCCTTTGTTATCTTCATTTTTGTGAAAGCATTACATCATTAAGATTTTCTTTTTCTTACGATACTAATATGATGTACTAAAAGAGTTGTGTCAGCCAAGACTGATGCTAATCTTGCAGTCAGCACATATAAGACATTCATTAGTTATTATTTATATATTATTTATATTATTATTTATATTATTTATTAAGGATTATTTATTAATAGAGTCCCTCAAATTTATTTTTGAGCAGATTAATTACTGATGGAAGCAAAGCTTGACAGGCACGGGACACAATTCACATCAGGACAGCTCCAGCAGAATGACTCTATCCCACAGGATTGCCAGCCATAATGATCCTCAGACACTATCTAGAAACATCCAGGTTGTCTTTGTGAGAAAACTTGGGAACCCCAAGGCTCACCAATAATTATATAAATCTTTAAAAAGACATAGGAGTTGTATGGAGGAGTAAGAACATTCTTCCACCTTCAAAAAAAGGAAAAGATAGGTGAAAAGCGAGTGCAAGAAAACCACTGAAGGAAAACAAACAAACAAAAATGACATCAAATACCACTCTCCAAAGCTTTTCTGTGTGAGGAAGTTGTCAGATTGACTATTAGCATAGGGCCCATTTCATCTAGAATTTATTTTCTAGGCTGGATATTGAAGCCGCATTATTTCACCTTACTACTTCTTTGAGCTGTGGGTGTTCTGCATGATTAGCAAAGACAAATATCATCTTTCACCAAGGTTTATTCCTATCTAGGCAATTGGATTTAGTCTTTAACAGAGAAAATCAAATACAGGATTAGGAAATGCCATTTCTTCCTCAAGTACAAGCTTGTCAATACATAGAATCTGTGTAGAAATGTATTCAAATGGACATTTGTAGGACGTAGAACACTGAATGGCTTTTTTTTTTTTAAGTGTACTACTTCTCTGAGAAAGTAGCTAATAGAGTTGGCAGAAGGCAGTGTGTGCAAGCAGTCACTGAACTGTTTAATAAAGATACCATAGCCTCAACTACATCTTTCTCAATGTTACTTTATTCCAGACTCTTTTAAATGGACTCAAAATTGCCTTTCTCAGTAGATGAACACTGGCTTGTAATTCTGAGACAGTCTAAGGGACAGAGCCTCTCAAAATGATGCCACAGAATTTTCATACAACTGTCAATGATGCTACTTGAAGACAGATGTTCACCTAAACAGTCAATATGTAACTTAAAAAAAAAAAAAAAAAAAAAAAAAGATCACAAACATGTGGAACTTTGGTGGCCATACTTTGCACACAAATTACACAAATTACAAAAACTATCTTACCAATACATTGCTGAACCCTGGAAACATCAAAATTTGAAAGTAGCTGGGTTTGCTGGTATTGTTTGCCTAAAACTCAACTTTCAGGCACGCTCAAATCTGCTGTAGCCCATCTTTTAGCCCATCTTGTAAGCAGTCCTGATCAAGCCATAAAAATTAACACGCTCTTATCTGTTTATACCTCCTAAGCTTCCTAGAACACTTATTCGACTAGCATCTCGTGAAAGGCAGATGTGGTAGATATTTTGCCACAGCCTAACATTACAGAGCGATGTGGGATATATCCATTACTCCTTCGGTCTGAATCCATTACAACATATTAGCTACTGCTAAAATCATAATGAAAGTGCCTGAAGTTGCCTGTAAACACTCCTTTTCCTTCTTTTCTATGAGAAAACCACAGTTATAGTATTTGTGGGTCTGAGTACAGCTTTAAGGATGGAATCTTTTGCTATAGTAAACAAGTAAAATTCAACTGCTCTAACCACAAGAAAGTACTGAGCATTTAGCATTTTGTTTTACATGCTGGCACAGTTTGCATGCCAGCCAGGAACAGATTCCAGCCTTTATCCAGACTATCTTAACACCTAGTGAGTCAAAGACTCTCCTGGTGGGAGTTGAGAGCTAAGTTTGAATTCCATCAAGATTAAGAGGGAGGGAAGCAAGCTTAAGTCTCCAGATCCTGTGTGAGTTTGCTAACAAAAAGGCTAAGGGAAGAGGGATTGGAAAGAGGTGTGGGCAGCACCATCTGTTCCTGTTTTTAAATGAAAAACATTCTTTGCTCTAAGCTGCAAGGAAAGGACGTGAGAGTCTACTTTACAGAGATGTTTTCATTTGTCACTCATAATGGAGAAAGGATCCCATTTGGCTCTGTGCGATTCAAAATCCCAGCTCTCTCTCAGTGCTCTGTCTTGTCCATCAGCTCAGCCTAAGTGACTTCTCAGCTGAGCATCACAGGCATCATAGTGTCTGTGTTCTACTACGAGACATTTGCCTCTCCATACGCAAAGGAAGAATCCTGCAGCACAGAAAGAGCTGTGATGCTTCACACAATACTTCTCTGTTCAGTTTCTGGCATGGCCATATCCATGGCATCGTCTGTGATCCCACTCAAAATATTTGCTTCTGGTGATCTATTGACTTGTTTGCACCAAACAACTTGCTGCACAGCACTCAGTTAGCAGTCAGCTAACTACTGCTGAATTCTAATTACACACAGCCCCTGCTGGAGCTCTGCGGGAAGTCTGTCTATCCATCACCGAGAAACAGGAAGACTTGCCTTTTCTCATTGAAGTGACACTATTAGATGTGCCCATCCATATCACTGGCTGCAGGACCACACTCTTGATTAGGCAGTTAGGAGTGCTTTTGTTTTGTTTTTCAGACATTCCCCTGTTGATGTAAACATCTGCTGTCCTCAGTTATGACAGCAGAGAAGCGGCTGTTACAAACCCAACCACGTAAATTGTCAACAGTTAAGCTGTCTGTGCCTCTAACCAGTTGCAAAATAACAGCAAGAGCTGCAGCATATTTTACTATCATATGCCAACTACTTCTCAGCTGTTGTTTCCATGTTTCTCCCTGACCACTTCAAGAGGATGAGAAGGCAGAGAGGACAATCTGCCTCTCAATGATAACAGTTTTATTATATCCACACTGACAAAAAAATGAAGTTTTCATAGAAAAAAAAAGCAGCTGCAATGCCCTATAAATTAGTTACTCACTATTCACTAGTCCTGTTAGTTAACAAATACTCAGTGTTTTATTAGACCCCCTGGCAGCTGCTCCTGCAAAAAATTTTCCTTTGAGGGTGAAACAGCGAAGCTGGCATTTCTGCTTGTTCTGCTCTATGCTACCAAAGGACTTAAAAAACCCAAGCTCCCACCAGAACAAGCCTGAAATCTCTGGCTTTTGTCTGAAAAGAGTGAAATACTCCACAGAGAGGGTCAGAAATTGTTAACATCAGTCGTTAGCATTCCATAGGTATCAGCAGCAAGCACATTCCCCAGAAGTCAGAGTGTATTTTATTGTATACCAAGGTATCACTGTAAATGTTATTTAAGTCTCAGCTAATAAAAGCAACAAGCACAGATTCCAAGAGGGAGGCGATGGAGCTCAACTTTCACATATGACACTACACAAATTTTTTAAAAACAAGACAATCTGCTCCCTCTGCCACTATCTAATATGCAACACAAAACCATAAAACAGAAGCTAGTCTCAACTGCTACTTGCATAAGCTGATATTAACCAGTAGATTTCCATGTTTGAGGTGTGTTGGTCTCTCTCTTACAAATCCATTATTTTCTTTACTGTTTTCATTTTGTGCCTCTAGGACTTAAAGAATCAGATAAATTCTTTTCTTCTGTGCTTCACTACATTTTTTTTTTTCATTCAGTAGCATTCTTTTAATGACTCTATGGTTCCTTTGTAACGCACAGAAACTTTAATCTTACAAAACCCTTAAAAGCTTTGCATTCTTTCAATAACACTTCCTTTTATTTATCTGAAATGCTGTTCTAACTGTCTCTAGCCAAACACCATTGCTAGAAATGCAGTTACGATGCATATCCTTTTGAGCTGAACTAAAGAATAGAAGTGTTCTTCATATATACTTTAATGTCCTGGTATAAAGAGCAGAGACCCCACAATTTATCAGCCTCTGAAGTAAACAAAATGATGAAACGAGGAGTAGAAAATACCTTAATTTTTAAATTCCAGGAAGGTCCTCTCAGCATTCTAGGCTTTCATTTTTACATTGCAACTACAGTACCTGCCTGTTTTAAAGAATCATCTTCCATAGTTGGTCCCTCTCAGGCACATAGCAAGACAGAGAAAAGATACACATTTACTGAGAGTGATGGAGACATAAATATGCTAGACATTCTTACTCAAAGACTTTTTAGAGGCAGGATGAGAGCACAAGTCTTCTGAGGAGTGGCTAAAGAAAACTGGTTCAGTCTGGAGAAGGGGGGGCTCTGTAAAGACCGCATCACTCTCTATAACACCCTGAGAAAAAGTTGTAGGAAGATGGGGATCAGCCTCTTCCCCCAGGTAATAGTGATAGGACAAGAAGTAACGGCCTTAAGTTGTGCCAGGAGAGGTTCATGTTGGATATGAGGAAAAAATTCTTCTCAGAAGGAGTGGCGAGGCATTGACACAAGCTGCTCAGGGAGGTGATGGAGTCATTATCCCTGGAGATGTTCAAGAACCATGTACATGTGGCACTGAGGGACAAGGTTTAGTGGGCATATGTGTGTGATGGGTACATGGTTGCACTAGATGATGTTAAAGGCCTTTTTTAACCTTAATGATGCTATGATTAATTTACTTTAGCTAAAAAATTTTAAATCCTGAATTACAAAAAGAACTCAGGCAAGTCATCAGATAATGATATCTGACTTTTGTCATCTTCATTTCATTTTCAGATTATGTAAAAGAAAGACCATCAGATAGATATTAGTTTTGTTCTATCTTTTTTCACGAATGTGACCAAAGGGAAAGCAAAAAATGAGTAGGGAAAAGGACAGGAAAACTGGTCACTGAAAATGAGCTGGGCATGTGCTAAGGACAGGATATATGATGGCTTGAAGAAAAGAAGTTAAATCCATGAGGACTCTAAGTAAAGCTCAAGAAGGAAGATACCATCTGTAATATTTTAAAATTTTAGAGTAGTATGTCCAGGGATTCAGATGAATCTCTTAAAAATCAGTGATTTACAAAAGTGTGGGGACAATTGACAACACCGTAAAAAGGACATTCTCTTTCCAAGAATCGCTGTAGGCAATACCGAGAGAGCAAAACAGCTGTAATTGCAACGCAGTGTAGAACTCAACACTTGCACCAAAATCTTGAATTTTTCATTCTCCAATATAAATGTTATCCGCATTAGGTAAAAGAATTCTTCTGCAGAAGCACATTCTCTACTTCAGCACAATGCCAACAAAATAGCAGTATGAGCATATTGTTTCTGATGATGGCTACAGACACAGTGAAATGTGTAAGAAAGTGCTTAGAGTTTGCTCTTAGATTTTCTGCATATGTTTACACTATAAGGGCCAGCAACACTGACATGGAAGTATTATTGTCCAGTTAATGGAGTTCTCATTAGCATTTTGGCTTGTTCTTAGATTCTGATCAGACATATTCAAGGACAAAGCTGTGTTAAGAGACACAGGCAAAGAGGGTAAGATAATCAGAAAAAATGTGGAAAGTAAGCACTAACATACATATCTATAATAAATTTCATTAAGAACATGAGAAACTGTAGTAAGAATGAGAACAACAAAAAGACCACAGGAAGAAAGCACAAACAAGCCAGTAAAATTAAAAAAAAGGGAAACAGAGGGATAGCCAAAATAGATGAACTATACAGAGGAGAAAGACAGAACTGTGATGGATAAAAGCATTAGAAGGTTAAAAAATATATATATATATCCACCGATGGAAACAAAACTGAAGTGCTTGAGTGTCAGTGAAATTCAGAAAACAAATGTTTAACAAGTGAAATTCTGTATTTTCTTTTATGGTGAATACTTTGGAGTTCATATGCTAGCTGATACCGATGACACAATCTACATGATGAAGAAATTACAAAGTGGAAGAGCTTGCTGGCTGGGGACACTAACTAAGAAGGAGGTGACCTGCAAGAAGTTGAAATGAGAAAACCTCCAGAAGGAAAGCAAGAGGACATATCACAGATGAAGAGATAAAGTGACAAGGAATGAATGAAGGATTGGTATTATTTTGAAAGAAGTCTTGAAGGTTTCCAACCCTGTATAAATATGAACACAAACAAACAAACAAAAAAAAAAAGTCAAGAAGAAGGGAACAATTCTATTTTCCATGTATATTGGGTTAGGACAAGCAGTAATAGGCTTGCAATTTTAGTGAGTTTAAAGTAAATGAAGATAGTGGGGATATGGAGGTTGTGGTATGTCCCTTGAGAGATTTTCAAAGAACAGGTGAGAGAAAAAGCCTTCAGGAACATTTCTTTCTGGGGCAAATAGATGGACTAGACAGCTTCCTAAGATCCCTCAGCTTCTTTTAGGACCTTACTATCTAGAGTCATTGAGCTCCTGGAGAAAAAGACCCTGGGAGTCTCAGAGTTTGCTCTCTACACCACTCACACAATTCACATACGGAAACTGGATGTGATCTGAAAAATCAGGGGACTCTTCCTCTTAATTTGTCCTTCAACAAATGCAAAACTTTTTTACAAGTTTTCCAAAGAAGACATTATATCCAGCAAAATCCTCTCTCAGGTATCCAGTCTTATTGTTAAGAACTGGGATAAAAGACAATCTATTTTTGGTTTGGCAATCAAATCACTGTATGTTAATGAACAAATCAGTTTATCTACTGACATCTATGAAATGAGGAATGTACTGTTTACCTCATTCATACAATAGACGGAAGAAGTTTGTGAAACTTATTTACATTCTAGCATGATCTAAGATCATTAGATGGACAGGAGCACAGACACATGCCAGGTGTCTGTACAAAAAAGCACACTGACATAGTTAGAAGACATCTTTAATATGGACATAGATATGAGAATGGTTTGCACATAAAAAGCAAACCGTATAACTTGAAATATTAATGCAATGCTGCATGTTAGTTTCCTGTGCTTAAGACTTTATTTTCATGAATATGTAAATTTCATTATCAACTATTCAGATAGCACTTTGGGGTGGGGAGGGGAGAGAGAGATGAACATCACATGCAAATCTTCCAGATGCCCTGCAGTGTGCAAAGAGAGGTGAGATCAGGTTAGTGATTATTTACACTAGATGAAAAAAATAGAGGAAATTCTGGATCAGCAGGTGATTAAAGGACACAAAGAAAAACAGTGTAAAAGTACTGGAACCACTGTATGTCTGTCAATAGCAAATTATGCCTGCAGAGAAAAAGCCAAAACATTTATCCTGAATTAAACCCAACTAGATTGCAGTTTACATTAAAAATGAAATCTATTCTTTTCAAAGGAGATTTGAAAACAGTAACTTCACATGCAGATCAAGGAAAGGTCTCCTCCCTTGTCTGGTCAAGCTATTATTGTAAAGCTGTCCTCCTGAATTTAGGACTAAAATTCCTTTTATCTTTGCTCAGATGTCATTTGTAGTACATTTAACAGACTCAGACATTAAAAGTGACTCACTAAGAAATTAGGCTTCTGAACGGAGAACTGTTTGAATGTGCATGCAGCAAGAAATGTTTTGGGGATGCTCTTTCTTGTGAGAAATGTTTCACCAAAGAAAAACATAAAAAAAAATCATTCAGGTGGTAGAAAACGATGTTTAAACTTCAAGTATAGCGAGAAATGATGTTCTTTACAAAATCTCAAAAGCAGCATCCTTGCAAAATTAGACTGGAACAGGGAATTGTATGCAACCTAATTATATTAACAATGTTACAAAAATCCAGAAGCATAACAGCTGCTTCGTATCTGAGCTGTGGTAAACAGAGCCTCAGCAATCTCTGCCTGAACCATTCAAACACCAGACAAAATTCAAAGCTGCTTCAGTTGCTTATGTGGTAAACACACCAAGAAAGTTAAAAATATGGATCTGCTCAGCTGCTTTTCCCTACCTTATTAAATATGCAGTAAAAGATAAATGCTTATGTCCCTTCTCTGGTGCTATACTTCTCTTAAAACCATTTCCACTTGCACCCAGGGTGCTGTGCTGATCCTAACCACACATATGACAAATGAGTTGTCAACATCTAGACTGGGGTGTAAAGCAGCACCGAGTACCAGCCTGCACCAGTACAGCTGGGTCAGCATTTGTCCCCCAAGATTGCAACTGCTGCCAGGATTACCTACATGTCCTTACTGTCCTGCCAGCCCTACAAAAATGGGCTGAGGCATAAAAAACATATTTGTTCAGTGCTTCTGAGCAGTTACCCAAAGTATTCAAAAATGCTTTGCTGAAAGTAAAGATTTGTCCAAAGTTTCTGAGTCTTCTCTGGAAAAACAAACAACATATGAACATCCTCTGCAGGCTCCAGCCCTAAGCCTAGTGTTAAATTCTGTTCTGTCGAACAATACAGGGGATTTATGTGTTAGTGTATTTCAGCTGCTAAGATTTCCAAAGAAAAAGCTTCCTCAAGAGCTTCCAGTTATCTGAGAACATGGGTGGACAAGGGCTAGAAACACGAGAGCAGAGATAGAACCACAACTTCCCAACTCAGGGTCAGGTGGGACTGAACACCCTGGCACCCCTTTGCCAAACTCAGTGCTGGGAGCAAATGTTCCCCGGCTCTCCCAGGGGCACTCTGTTTCCAGACTCATTGGAAATTTAAAAAATGATTACAGAAACCAGGAAACAGAGCTCCTACTCTGAATTGCTGCAATTCTTCACAAAAGAATTAGTTTTTTGCTACTGAGGTTACTGATTTGATGCTATCTATATTTTTTTTAACCACAGGGAACAGCAGAAGGTCCACAATTAATAAAATAGGATTAAATGTTATGATATTCTCTTCCCTTTGTGTATTTTATATGTTTCCATAGTTCAACTTACCTTTTCAGCTGTCTTGAAAAAGTTTATCTTTCTTCACTGATTTTCATTCCTAAAAGCCCCTTCCCTATGTCTTTGCTCCTCTGTTTTCCTCACTTCCCATTGGTTTAATCTGCGTCTCTTCCTTGAGCTGAAAGCATTTTTGAGACAAAAGAGCTCATCTACCACAAGTAGGTGCTGGTGCTTAATAAGCATTTTTTTTCTCTTTACTATAGCATTAGTAAATACAAAATCCAAATAAAAAAATAGCATTGTTTTTAAGCTTTCCACCAACAAAAAATTTAATACATGCAAAAGCAGCTTTAATCATTGTAAATGTAGTGTGCTCAAGTGTAGTAAAGCTTCTGTTCATCTAAGACTATGCAACTAACCAAGATGAGAAAAAAAATAAGGAGGAAAGTGGATGGCTCTCTATGAAATTCTTTTTTTTTCCCCACTAAGATTACATTCCAGTAACCTATAAATTCCTAAATTTTCACAGAAATCAGAAAAATATTAAACAACCCCTATGGAACATAAAACTCAAATCAGATTTCTAGCAAACATGACAAGTAGATAAAAGTTTGTCCCAATTTTATGCATAGAACAAATGCTTTTGAACAAGATTTCCAATACCCTATCTACAAAAAATGGAAGTTCTATTATCCCTTTGTGGTGATGGCTGTGAGCTAACTTATAATTAATATAAATCATGTTCATAATGCTTTTTCCCATGTATCATTTATCCCCTATGACTTATTACTTGACCCCTCCTCCTCCGAATTCTTGAAGTTCAATCCCATGCCCCAGCCCTGCTGCACGCCAGGAACTGACTTTGACATACAGTGACTGCTGTAATGTATTATTCCCCAGCACAGTCTGGCCAAGGCACTCTTTTGACCTTGGAGGTCTCAGAGAACAGTATTGGAGCCCTGGACACAGCAAACATGCTGAAGCCATGATAAATTTGCCTTTGTTGCAAAGGAATTGAACACCTCTGCACTTACGGCTGCAGTGAAAGACATCCATGAGCATAAAGTAATAAATGCTTGCAAACCTATGGAAATTGGTGAACATAAGTGGAAAAACAAAAACAAAAAAAAAAAACCAACACATATTAAAGCTGTTTAAATGAGAGTCGCCTTTCCTCCCCTCCAGTACTTTGTGATAAGCTGATGTAGATGATTCAAACATTCCAGTCTAGAGACCTCATTTTACAGTACCCAACACCACTAGATTATATGCACGGCTGATAAGCTGGATATTCATCCACTCCAGAACACTTGAGGAAGACTATTGCCAAGCAAAGCTCCCATTCTTAGAAACTTTCTGTCTGAAAAAATTCCAAGAAGTAATTTTAACTATGCACATCTGACTCTGGCCAGGTGATTTCTAGCCAGGTGATTCCACTTCTGATCAGTCCCAGGTGATAGTAACATTTCTGAAAGAAGATGGCAAAGTCAGTAATTGGGAAGTTTAATGAAAAATCCACTCCTGCTCCTTCCATCAACAGACTTTCTTCTACTGCTCTGGAAATGTTACTATTCCTTAAGCATGGCCCAGGACAATTATAATCTGTTCAGGCAGTAATCAGAGACTGCCAGTTTCTACTTCAGTGCCTGGCAAAGTCCTATAGAAATTGCTGAACTATAGTAAGAGAGAATGTCCTTCACTGCCAGGCAACACAGCTCTGAATCTAGTATTTTTTTTCACACAGTGTGCTACGTGCTACAGAATGATGTGATGTGCTTTCATGTTTTCTGCAATCACTTAATTAAGATTGAAACATTTAGTTCCCAACTATCTATTGTTTATGAGGAGAAAAAATCACCCTGGATTGACGATTGGTGCTAGGACACACATCACCACACTTTTCTTGGAAGGATGTTATGGTATAATTGCTATGCCTCAATAACATTGGCAGCTCCACAAGTGCAAAGTTTCACTTTTGCATGGCTGGAAGATACTCATCTTATGCTGAGAAAGCACAGAACTTAATACAAACCATAAGCACACATGCTGAAATAAAGAGAAAGAAATGCCTACCAGAACATTTTCCAATTAGTCAACAAATATTTTTTAATAAATTAGAAGCCTGCTCCAGCTCAGGCAAATATTTACTGTGAATCCAGACAGCACAGCTGGCTCACATATTCACGTTGTTCCACAGACATTTAACGTACCATTATTTGTAGCCATTTCTCAACAAATTTGCAAAGTGGTGAATGGAAGTGAATAATTAGCACAGTACACAAAGCACCTTCGTGGCAAAAAAAAAAATACATTACTATCTTTCCTCTGCTCCTGTTTCAAGTGATCTAGGTTTGCCTAGCTACTGCAGGAAAGTAATGTCTTCTGACTTCTGCATACCCCTCAGGACATCCAGTGTGCTATGGAAAAGAGGTAATTTTTTTCTAATGAGTATTTTCAGGGACAAATTGCTGATATAACCAGACATTTGATATTTCAGTATGTTAAAAGAATGCTTTTTTTCCATCATTATAAATACGCACTAGTGATCATTAATATTAATTACAGTCCTAACTCTTACTAGCATTTTAGGCTACGGTTAGTAACAACATCATATTCTCTATGTCCTGTTCGTTTCTGTTACCACTGTTTCAGTTTCTGAACTAAATGGTGCCTTTAGACACCACATGGGAGTAAAAGGGTGATGCATAAACTGGTACTGCAGATACAGTCCTCAGAAGAGCTGTCACTCAAGAAATGCTCACATTTCTTCTGTAAAAACTGCTAGAAGCAGGGCCTTAACCAGGGCAGCTTCCTTGGCTCCAAGCTTCTTTCCAGACCCACAAGTTTATATTGGGGTTGATATGTAGATAGAGAAAGGGTACTCTTTTCTCACCTTTTAAGTATTTCTCTGCATGCTTGTCTATAAGTGTATATATAACCTATTAAGCAGGATTTATTTTCATTTCATCTCGCTGTGTGGATTGAGGGAAGAAACCCTACTTCTCCATCTAATCTGCACGGCTGAGCTAGGCACAAGACACCCTCCTTGCTAAGTTAACCAGTTATCTTTACGAAAAGGAACTCAGGATGTTCCCTCTTCCAGAGTGAAGACTGGCAGCACAAATTGTACTTCAAGAAATATTTGTGCAGAGCTAGGTGTAATGGCACAATAATGATTCATGTCTGCTGGGGCTCCCTGGTAAATAATGGAGAGGTGGTATCAAACACAGGAGTACAGTTTTATAAGTACAGACTACATTGTGCTAAACACACGCTGTTTTGGCTACATTACTTTAGATATAAAATAGTTTTCTTCATGCCGTTCACAGATCACATCTAAAACATGAGGATTGGTCTGAAAATAATACCTCCCATTTTATTGTGCTTCCCACACTATCAGAGATAGATATTGGTGGTATGGCAGTAGAGATTGAACCGTCCCACCAATATTCCCTTACATGTTGTTGCCATGTGACAGATGGCAGCAGAGGGGCAGTCTGACCAAATAGCGTTTGACATGAAAGCGCATATAGAGCAAAGGTGTATCTCTGAATTCCTTCAGGCAGAAAAGACGGGACTCACAGACATTCATTGATACTTGTTGAACACTGGCAGAGACCAAACAGTGGATGTAAGCACAGTGAGACGGTGGGGATGTTTACTGAAGGAAATGGGGCTGTTTAGCCTGGGAAAAAGGCTGAGGGGAGACCTTATTGATCTCTTCCAAGACCTGAAAGGTGCTTACAGCGAGAGCGGGGTTGGTCTCTTCTCACTGGTGACAGGTGACAGGATGAGAGGAAATGGCCTCAAGTTGTGCCAGGGTAAGTTTAGGTTGGATATCAGGAAAAACTTCCTTACAGAAAGGGCTGTTAAGCACTGGAATAGGCTCTCCAGGGATGTTTAGATGTGGTGCTCAGGGACATGATTTAGTGGGGGGTTGTTAGAGTTAGGGTAGTACGGTTAGGTTGTGATTGGACTTGATGATCTTTAAAGTCTTTTCCAACCTGAGTGATTCTACGATTCTATGATTCTATGTGGTTCAGCAATGGTGACAGTGACAGTGGGTCACCCCTGCTGGTGTAGATTTTTACAACTGCAGCATGTAGGCTCTTGTTCATCACTGGTGAAAATGCACAGCTAATGGTGGTGGTTATGTTGAAACATAGTTCTTTGTAGCTGAGAATTTCCTCTATCAAACAGTGCTATTGTATTCTTTGTACCTGTTGTATTTTCCAAATAAATAAATAAATAAATGAATGAATAAATAAATTTTCAGAGTAACCTAACTAGATTCTGACATCACCTTTAAAATAAATTCCTGGATGCTTTCCCAAATCACCTGAAAACAAGTACATACACATTTTTTAAATAAACACAATTCCAGAACGGAATAGTGAAGTTATTCCAAAATTGGACTTGCTTTTGTTCCATAGCATCAATAAGGCTGAACAAAAATAAGAGGACTTGACACTCTACCATTCCAGCTTTCCAAATACTTCTCCACATGGCCTAAAACTTGTCACAAATCTGACTTTTTAAAAAATTCTTTGCAGTATATGAGTTTAATAAATAATATAAATTGGACAGGGAAGTGAATATCTCAGAGAAGCTATAGCTGTGGTATGGTATATACAAAACAAACAAACAAAAAACCTGTTCTCAGTCTAGAAGGAGCAAATGACTTCAAAGAAAATGGGTCATCTGGAGCTGCTGTGAATTGAATCAGCTGTGACTGACCCATTAGGATCCAGCTAAACCAGTCACTTATAAGTAATGACAAGAATTCACAGAAATAACAAAAAACTCGTCTTCATTAAAATCAAATGACCTGTAGAGGCAGAAGGATTAATCAGCAGGACTTATACTTAGCTAAAAGCCACTTGCTTTTAAATGTGGCATCTCCCTCAGATTTCTGCCCATCAGACTTCCTGATAAATTAAAATTACCACACATATGTTGGCTAGAGGTGTCATAATACTCTCCTGAATTTAGGAGTTCTTTCATGAAGAAAAAATAAATCTAAAAATATATTTTTTTCAAAAAGGTTGAATTGGTGGGCTCAAAGCACCCTACACATTCTCTGATGGGAGGATGAAAAGAGGTACCTTTTTACGTGTCCTCTTCAACAGTTCTTCCTTCAGCCAGAAGGAGTAGTCAACAGCATCATTAGGAAGTTGTAAGACAGCAGAACAGCATCACAAACCATACAAAATGTTTTTTGTTCCAGCCCACAATTTCAAGAGTAAGTTCAATACAAAATTCATTGTATTGTACCTATGTTACAAACTAGACAGAACTATCTAAAGAAATTTCTTGCTTGATCTTCTTGGTTAGTGATATCAAGTCAGATATAACCTATGTATGACAACTGGGCTAACAGTAGCCAACAATTATAATTCATAGCTCTCTGTGAGATATTCTGGGCTTTTGCCAAATCCCCTTAATCAATGGAGTTAGAGACACTCAGCATTTTCAATCTGGTTATCTGTTCTCTTGGACAGATCTTATTTGTGGTTCACAGTATTGATGATATATCACATATGTGTACTGTGACATCGCAACAATGGTCACTTAAATCATCATTAGGACTCAGAAAATTATTTCTGAGTGGGGCATTGACATTTCTTTGTTAAAGCCTCTCACCCTTAGGGGAGTTTCTGTCACTGTAGCTATTAACAGTGATCTGGATCTAAATACTATACTGTATTATCTGCATCCAGATGGCATAAAAATGGAAATTTCTGTAAGATTCAGTCTTGACCTTTGGATGAAAACCATTCTTTTCCTAGCTACTGCCTGAGGTACTCTGAGGTGTTTCTTCTCAAGCATAAAAGCAAAATGATGATTTATGATTAGTATAAGAGAAAAATAGCTTGCCCACAAGTTTATGACAGGGTAAGTCTATTTCTATGTCATTATTCTAATAAATCACAATACTGCTACCTACTCATCCTTTCATAGTTAACATACCTGGTTGTTACTCCTGCACTAGCATTTCATTCTCCTTCTCTCCTAAATTTTATATATATATATGCACATAAATACATATGCATATAATGTGTATAATGTATATTTTCCAACACAATTCTACAATTCTAAAATGCATACATAGTAGTAAAGGTAACCTCTTTGTGGTTTAATTATTTAATCTTTGATGTAGAAGTAAAGTTTCTGTAACATATTTAGTACAAATTGCTAGGAAGGTAAAACTCATCCTTTAAAATGAAGCACAAAGCATACGTGTCACTTTATTACTACTTCAATATCCATTTTTTGAGGGCTAATCTGTAGCTCAAGTTTTATTTGCAACACTCTTCTGCACAGGGTAAAAATGGCAGGGACCTGTTACAAAAGCAGGTATGCTTTTCTTGCAAACCTCAGTCTTGCTGTTTCAGGCTGTGCTTTAGTTTCCCTTGTGGGCTGACTTGCAAATGAATTTGTCTTTTGTGGAGTGACTGAGAGAATAAAGATATAAATAAGGTTGTATTCTTTTGGTAAGTGGAAACACCTGTTGTTAAATCTAGAAAATAAGTGTTTTTATGGAAGCCTGTTGATCAATGTCATAAAATGTATTCTCAACCACTTCTTTGGTGACATATAATACTATAATTCATACAACCATGTTATATGAATACTGTAATTCAGTACAACCATGTTTGGGCTGGAATTTAAAGGGGCACTAGATTTTTTTGAGGAAGATACAGGGAGAAGAGGGTCCTTCTACATTGTTGTTCAGCATGAACTTGTTCCAGCTCCCATTAGAAATCCTACAGATCTTATCAAGGGTACTAAGATTAGAAGTCTAGTCCAAGTTAGGGCACAAAATGCATTCCATTACAGTGACGCTTCATACTGAATATGTTGAATAGGAGTTTTCCTTGTAAGAAGACTACAGGGACAATCTTATGCTGATGCTGCCATTATTATGGTTATACCAAAGTTATGCATAAGACATTAAATGTATATACAGATGTCATCCAAGACTCAATATCATCCACCGGACATAGATCTTGCTCGGTATATACCTTCTAACAATTTCTATGTATTTCTAGTTTTCACAATGTATCATAAATAAACAAAATAGTAAAGCATATGCTTATATTAGAAATATTTTACTTTGCCTAATTTGATAAATATGCATGCTCTAATATTTTGTTGAAGTCACTGCTTGGAGGTAGGGATCATCTAACTAAAGAAAATAAATGGTTTTTTATTACTGTAAGTACTTTGCATAAGTAACTGTATATGAAGTTTTAATAATACACTGCACGATGAAATCACTTTTATTTTGCAGCTGTCACAAGTCTCAGTTTTCTAAAGGAAATTCAAATGAATAAAAATATGGCCTATTCTATTTAAACTACTTTTGCTGTATAATAGTTCATCCTTGTTTTCTATACATTTTATTAATTTTGGTCCTATCCACTTACAACTCAGTTGATTTTCTCACTAGTGGATTTTGCCAAACATCCTTTTCTATTCGAAATCATCGTGACTATGACTGTGGCTATCTAGCAATAAAAACAAAGTTTTAATTAATCACTGTAGAAAGGAAAAACATAAAATGTTTTTTGACAATCCCTTACTTTATTGAAGAGATGCATGAAAATTCAATTTAATGTATTTAGACTATTTATCTAGTTAATGCGATCCTCAGAGATCATTTGGTCTATGTGATAATATATAATCAATACAGCCTGTAAGATCAAGTTGAAGGTCTATACAACATAAACCAGGAGGTCACAGGGATACACAAGTGTTCATTTAATTTGATTTAGTTTTTAATGATGCACATCAGCACAGAGCTAGCTTGAAGTCAACTTAAAAAAGAAAACTGTTTTCAGAGTACTGAAAATAACATCTATGACTTCCAATGGATTCAAGAGTTCACATGTTTAAGTAGAATATGGTTTATTTAGAAAGCGGGATAAGAACTTGAAAGAAGACATATCCTTACTAGGAACAATTAATAATATTAATGCACAACTTTCCAAAAACCTAGAGACAATATTTTGAAAAGAATTCTTGTCTTCTTTTCCAGAAACAGAGAAGATGGAATTAAGAGGGTCTAAACCATCTCTTTCATATGAAGATTTAATAACAAATCTGGAGATTCATAATCAAAATCATGAGTAATGTACACAATATATTCCTGCAAGAGCTAAGTGATTCTTCCCAGCAGGTCTACAGTTTTACAATGGGTTACCTGTCTGGCTGTTTTAAACACATCAGCCTCATTCCTTTCCTTTATTTTTTGCAGCATTTTAGCACAGCACCCTACCCCACTGTGCAAAAATAATAATTAAAAAAAAAAAAAAAGTGCTTGTTGTTTAAAAAATCTTTTTAAAAATAACTTTGCTAGAAAGGAAATATAAGGAAATACCTGCTGGACTGTAAAGTCTGAACAACATCTTCTGCTGGAGCGTATTAAATAAAGACATTTGCCAAAAGGGTGGAGTAGACTGATGTAGTGTCAAGATCATTAATGCTGGAGTAGCACTGAAGATGGATATCATCATGTTCAACCTTGTATTAGCAGCATCCATTATTCAATAAATCATTAAATTGACAGACGGTAACAATGGGCGTATGTCCTCATTTAATTAATTAATGAGAAGGAACTCAACGTATGGTCATCTTGTGCCTATAGATTTAATAATTTATAGAATAATAATTTATTGATTCCCCACTATTTCTACAGGAGATAGAATTCTATTTCAATAATCATCCATTCTTGTCGGAAGCTGTTATTACCAATCTCTCTGGTGGCTATATACACACTAATTGCAAGATGGACTAATCCTTCTGGAACTTCATTCTTAATGCTGGGACTGGAACACATTTTAAAAAAGAACCAATACTGAAATAGCCCTAGAGCAGCACAGTGACAAAATTGACCTCTAAAGAAATGAATGGATGAAAGGAGTAAACGGTGTTATGTTTCATTAGTTTGAACAGAACTCATTTGGCTCTTGTTGATTAATTGAGCTTTTCTAATTGAATAAAGTGCAGATTTTTAAAAAATATAGTTTTGATAGACATTATTGAAAGTGGAATGAAAGCTTTTTTTTTAATTAAAAATATTCTTTTTATATTAAATCCTGTGGCTTACATTGCAATATATTTTGAAATAGCATCAAATATCCAAATTGGGAAATATTCAGTGCAATTATTCATATATAATAGCCATTTTCTTTCTTTGGAATTTTATTATTCAAGTAATGATAAGTTCTCTGAAGACAAATGACACTTCTCCCATCTTTCACTTTACAGAAAGATCTGAAAAAGCCAGCTAAAATTTATGATGTTTTTGATTTAATTATGCACATTGTCTGAACTAGTTTAGGATGTATAAAACGATTAGATATTGCTGGTTGCCCATTTCAGAGTATTCGTCTGAATCCACAGTGATTCACACAAGTGGAGAAGTGAATGAAAATATTGGTTTCCTCTCCAAAGAAACAGAACATCCAGAAATCACATTCACAGCATGTCTCTAAAGTAAACTTTCCTCATTTTGAAACATTCAAAAAAGAAAAAACAATTTCCCCAAAGAAAGAAGGAAGCATTAATCAGTCACATACAACATCTGAGGGACAGGTGTACTATTAGAGGCAGAAAAGCACAGAATGGTTAAGGAAGACTGAAGAACACATTTTAGCTTAGACTGACCTTCGCTATTATTTTCCTTGAAGTGGTTAATGAAAACTTTGGTGGATTTTATAAAGCTTGGCCTAAATAATTTGAACCGTTGTCTATAATATGCAGACTTACATGTGTAACAATGCAGGTCAGTTAGCAGTTAACAATAGAAGGAGCCTCATTAAGTTTTTCGTCCCCACTGTAATCAATTTCTGAACAAATACTGCTACAGTTGAAGTAAACTACAGAAAACTCCACAAACAGAGCAGCTAAAGGCTCCAGGAGAAGCAAAACTCTCCAGAAACATGGGAGGCAACTGAAAAGGATTTAAATGTTGTTTCTCCCTTTGTCAGCAAGCAGTAGGTGAAAACAGAAAAGAGTTGTTTTATTTCTTACAATAGTTGACTCTGAGGCCCTTGATGATGTTAATAGTTTTCAGCTAACTCGGCCGAAGAAACTGTATTGCAACTGTATTACAGAAATTTGAAGAAAACTGCATTCCATATAAACAGAAAGGTGAGAGACGTGTTTTTAAATGGAAAATACAAAAGGCACAGAAGCCTATTTTGCTGTTTTAGAAGTGTTAACTGAGTTCTTTATAAGAAACTCACTTGCTGTTAGGATAGAAGCAGGATAAAGCCTTCAAATATGATGGAAGGCCCAGAATTAGCTTTGTAATAGCAGGCATTTAAAGCAAACTGAAGTTTCTGTAATACTTCAGTCAATATGCTCTGACACAACGTTTTGACACCTTCACAATGATGGAGAATTCAAAACAGATGGAAAATTCAAAATAGTACAGGAAGATATACTAAGGAGGAGTAACAGAGCACAAAATCAGCTCTGGACAAAGAAAACCTTCCCTCCAACAGCCTATGAATGGCAGTCAGTGGCAAAAAGCAGAAGCCAAAGTAATACTACATATTAAAAAAAAACACAAAACAACAGAGCACCCTCAATAAATAATAAAACTTTTCAACTGTTTTGAAAATTAGCAAGTAAGCAGTCAAGATAACTGGGGATTTTCACAAAAGATGTTTGTTAGAGCAAAGATGGTTCAGCAGAAGATGGGTAATTAATAAGGAATCTATTAGCTGTAAATCAAGGTGCGTTTCCAATGTAATTAGTGTGGCAAAAGAAACAGTGTTTGTAAAAGTTATAGGTAGGAAGGAACAAGCACAGGAGAGAGAAAGAGATGAGATGATCTTACCTCCATGTGTGAGTAGGTGGATGAAATAGAAGAGTATATAATAATCACCATTCCACCGCCATGGAAAAACACAACAGCACTGACTATATCCAATATGTGGTTATACTGTATTACATCTTTCATCTCCTGAAGAGTCTTAAGCACTGTAGGGGAAGTTAGCTAAAACCCCTAAGAATTTTAAGGCCATATTTCCCATAACATGGAAGACTTCTGCAGAAGAAAGGACAGAGGTGGAAGTGTCTAGATTTCCAGGTCTGCCAAGAGAATTCATTTTTATCAGTAGACTAACATATGGGGAACAGAAATTAAAGATTTGATCACATGGCGTTAATGCTTTTTATTTAGTAGGTTTAATTTTATTGAGAGGTAGCTAACTTCTATCAAAATGTATCCTAAAAAAACCATGCTTTTTCCAATGTTATTGCCTAAAAAGCTTAAAAATATATGACATGAAGTTGTGAGAGTTTTGTGTTAAGCAAAACACCCATAGCATAGAAACAAACCAACAAAAACTGAAGAAAAACTGAACAGAAATAGGTACAGATTTGTCACTGATGTTAACCTGAAAAAAAAAACCAACAGCCTGCCCTCATTACTCCCAACTCCTCTATCCTCACAGTGAAAACAAAATAAGCAAAAACTAAGCAGCAGGTAAAAAGAAAAAGTTCAACTTAAATGAACATCTCACGAGTTTCCCTAGAGTAATATTATCCCTCTCTGGGAAGTTGTAGATTTTACAGAAATTACTGTCATCTCAATTGTCCTTTCACTCTTAATGTTACAACTATCTCCATAATACTTGAGCACAATACAGTTTAATGTGCATGAATTTGAGCAGAATGAAGGTTAAGACATGTCACCAAAGCTATCCACCATTATCCATCTAAAGTATTGACAGAAACTAGCTTCAAAATGTATGGAAGTTTTGCACAGGCTGCAGAGGCAAACTGTAACATATATTTAGGTCACACAATTACAGAACAATAAATAAAAAGTGTGAGTTGGCCTCTGTTGACATTCTGTTCCCCAGGACTGCTTGTATTGTTAGATGTTCACATCACAGTCCCTAAAGATAAGAAGCAGAAAATACCCAGTTGGATTTGTGGTCCCAGAAATGGCCACGGATTTTTCAGCAACACTGTACAGAGTAATAGCCAAAAACACAAGTGGAAGCAAAAAGGAAAGGCTGTAGGTGCTGAGTCTTCATACCAGCCTTATGATAGCAAAATACATTTTTCTTTACATTCCAAAAAGACAGAAGAAATTGGGCACAGAGCTGATTGTCTTTGGCAAGCAGCAATCACAGCAAGCTGGATCAGCTGATTCCCATGACAAAAGCACTCCCACAAAGAATGTTTAATGCTTCCTCACAATACAATGGCAGTACTCTAAGAGAGATCCACAAGCTTGCATAAGCATATGCAACCTCAGAAATTAATACAACTTTCACCATGAGTTTGATGAACACGGAGGTTACAAGCATTAGAAATTCTGTATTATTTTGTGTTTAATTGGAAAAGAAAAACTTCGATTTTTGTGAATGCAGTTGTTAGACAGAGTGATTAGTCCTTATGATTTCAAATCAACTTAAAACAAAACTGAAATCATTTCTGGCCTGAGAATAGAAAAAAACTCAAAAATCATTATATGTGCCCAGCACCACATATTCTCAAGTGGCAGAGTAACAGCACATCAATTTTTCTTTTCTCCTGGGGGTCTCACTCCCTTAACAGCTGAAAATGTACATGCTAATTGCTAGGGGTGATTGCTGTGACACTCTTTTTTCTGTTGTTGTTGCTCTGGTGTCCATATCATTACTAGACATACAAATCAAGCGTTTTTAAAGGAAACGGAAACATATTCAGAACTGTTTCAAGGGCATTTAAATTGGTGTTATTCTAAAACCTTTTTATTTAAAGCTGTTAGCACTAACATTAAAAAAAAAAAAAAAACAAAACAAACACATGTACAAGTTACGAAGTATTTAGCCAGTTTTTTTTTTTAACTGAAAAAAAAAAATTAAGAAGCAAATTAATTAATTTTCTTTGTAAGAAGTGGTGTACATCTTGCATTATTAAGTATGCAATTACTGTGTAATGCAGCACAGCTGTAGCGTTTAAACTGCTTTTCCACTAATTTTAGTTTGGCAAAACTGCAAGATTTCTGATAATTCTAGCATTGTTAACACAATGGAATAATTCTCCAACAGACATTTGGAAAGGATCCTCACACAATTACCAGAAAGTTTTCTTCTCCTTTTCTTGATGAGATGGGCAAAATTTCCAGAAGTGCTCACACTAGCTAGGACTATGAATCTTACTTGAAAGATGGATTAGCTGCTAGTAAACTTAAGTTATGCTGATAATCAAAAGCTTGTTTCCTGCCAAACAGTTAGTAAACACTTTCTGTCAACTTCATTGCCCATGTCCAGTTGTTTCAGCAGACAGCACTTTCTGCATATCACAAGTAAGAATTTCTATGGCCCATTCATCAGAAAAGAGCATGCTCAAAGAGACTGCTACTCCTGTAGCCACTTGAGCACCAGCCCTGCCCTCAGTCTTGGTTGAAGCCAAGAAGTAATTAAACAAAGGAGCATACACTCCTTGTTGAAAATATAAGAGGCACTGACTTTCAGATGAGGAGAGTAGTTAGGAGCCAGAGCATTTGGCAACTTAAGCAGCCATAGGTTTACCCTATGTTTCTGCACTGCTTTCACTGTGTCTTGACTACTTTACTAGCAGATCACCTACAGATACTCTTAGTGTAGATTCCAGCCTAGGGACCAGACCATATAACCCACTGTCATTCTCCCCAGTAGAATAAAGTAAGTTACCCCAATTTTGCCAATGTAAAGTCACTCATATAACTTTTTTAGCCAGATAATTAAAATCCTGCAGGCACCGGTGCATGGATGTAGGAGGATCCTCCTCCCTCCTGGTAGCTACATCTATTTTGTAAGAACCACGCAGTGCAAATACTGCTAAACAAGAAGGAAAGGACACAACCCCCATTCTGTGAATGTAAACAGCAAGGATAAATTATCACCAAACACTACATCTTCCTATCAATATAAGGGCATACGCAGTGCATACAAGGCAGGCCAGGCTATTCTAGGTCAATTTGAATGTTGGTCTGTAGTTACTTTGTACAGAGTTTGAAGGCAGAATCTCTCCACCAGCTGCACTGAAATGTAATCCTAGAACCCCTTCTAGAAAAAATCTAGCAGAAGACAAGGCCAATCTTGGTTAAAACAAAAAAATGTTCTTAACAGAAATTTTTCAAGCAGACAGCAAAAAAATGAAAGTTCACTAGCTGTTTCATTTGAATATCAAATGCTATCTCATCATCTCATCGTTATAATCCAACTCTCAACTTGAAAAAATATATATATTAACAAATTGTTACACAAAGGTAACGCATCATTCTTCTGCACTGTGTAAGCACACATAACAGCATAAATTTCTGCCATACCTTTTCAATATTCTATTTCTTTTCAACAATACTTACACATAGATCTAATCTCTGACTGTGTTTCCTGAATTATTAAATTCTTCCTCTCCCCACACTCCTGTCCAAACCCCCACCCAAAAAAAAAAAAAAAAAAAAAAAAGCGCATGTATGGGAAAAGAAAAATGTCTAATTATCTGAATTCCAGCTACATTCTCTTCCCAGTCAGGGTTTAACAAAAAAGTCTAGACAGGGAAGATTGAAAAGGAAACAAACATGAACATAAAGCTCAGAGAGAAATACAGAGAATCTCACTCAGAACTAGAAACACAAAGTTCAACAGGTAAAGCAATTTATCTGCACACAAAGTCAGGTGTTTCTGCATGAGCCACGTGTGTGGAAAGACTTGCTTCATACAGGGCAACAAAAGGAAGCAAGAAGGGAAAAAGCACATATTGCTCATTATTATCCCTTCCAGCAGCCTGAAGGACATTCGTAGTCTTTGAAGGGATTTGCATTTAGTCACTCAAGAAAATAAGCAGCAGCCACTCTGCAATAACCTGAAGATAAATGAAGAAACATTTGGAAGGGAGGACTGGAACAGCATGTCAGGAACATAAGAAAGGTGATGAGAACTGTGAAGAAAATCTAATAGACTTCCTGTAAAATACAGAACAACTCTAAGATAAAAGTCTCTAAAGAGAATTTGAAGCTCTTTAATTTCATGGCAGCTATAACATACATAGATTGCTCTGAAAGTGGTGCCTCCTATTTATTTCTGTGGAAACTACAACAGACACAAAGAACACAACAACACTGTTTGATAAAACACAGTTCTCAGCTACAAAACAATATCATGTTGAAAGGAAAGGTTAGGTATTCTTCTCTGGCCTGAGTCTGGCAGTTTGAGCCTTCAGCTTAGGCAGCATCATGTAGCAGTTAGAGCTGATGATTTGTCCAGGTTTCAGGAAATCTAGAAGGATTGCCCTTTCTTATCCCAAAGACAGTAGACATCATTATACCCACTGAGGGCTGCACCTTGAACTTCTTCAAGAGCAGGAGTGTGGGGAGGGCAGGAATTATCATGGAGTCATCACTCCATGAACTGCCATTTAGACTCCAGCTCATAGTGTGGCACCATTCCTTGTCACCAGTAATGATGGGATCCAGGATACTGTCACCTTCAGCCTTGTTTTGCTTCAGTATGTCCTAACAAACTTGTATATGGTATTCTGTTCTCACGTGAGCATTTGTGGGACACATTTTTGGGACCCACCTGGCACAAACTTTGTGATATTCCAATGTTTCCACCATCATTTCCAATGCACTGAAGCTGATAATCAGCTCTGTACACTGTTTCCTGTTGTAATCTGTCAATTTGCATGGATCTGCTGATCAAGACACTCTACATTTTCTGGTGTGACAGCTGTGCATGGCCATCCGGAACATGGTTTGTATTTTACATTGTGATCACCTCTGCTGAAACACACCACCCACCATCTCACTGTGTTCACATCCACTGTTTGGTCTCCTCAGGTCATGAGGAATGTCATTGGGTGCCATTTTTTCAGAACGGAGGAATTCAGTGACATACCTTTTCTTCATCTGCACTCCCATGTCAGACATCATTCTGTCAGACTGCCCCTCTGCTGCTCTCTCTCATGGCAACAACATGCAAGGGAATATTGGTGGGAAGGTTGAAACTCTACTGCCGTACCACCACCATCTGCCACTGATGTCGTGGGCAAGCACAGTACAATAGGAGACATTACTTTCAGAGCACCCTCAGATAACATATGAAGAGAGAAAACTTCCCCATTGTATTCTGTGCATGTCACACAATCCATAACTGTTGGTGACATCTAGCCAGGATCAGTGATGCACTGAATTAAGCACAGGATCTCCCTAGTCACACAGCACATCAAAAACAGAGTCAGCAATTCAGTATACTCTAGGAAGAAAAAAAAACACAAGACAGTGCATTCCAGTTATTCTAAAGACACAAAGATTTTTTTATTTTTTATTTTTTTAATTTGAAAAAAAAAAAAGGGCTGGAGTCTGGGGAATGGGTCACGATCCCATTCTCTCACCCTACAAACCCCTGCTTGCTGTGACACAGGCAATATACATGTAATGTAAAACTTAGTTGTCAGAGGCACACAAAGTAGATGCAACATACCCTGACATGCTATTACAAAAATGTGGAAAACTCCTTGGCCTAGAAAAATCATGATTAAGGAAAACGAGAAACCTGAGAGCCACCCACAGAATGGTTTAAGATAGGTTTTTGATGACTCCTTAAATCTCTCAATAGATAATTATGAAGGATTAGATACAGAATTGTCTTACTGTCTGCAGCTAAACATTTTAGGCTTTGGAGACACTGGAACATACACAATGTATTATTACCATGGCAGTATAACCATTACATTCAAATGACTTACTGCTGTTACTGGGAAATATGATAGATATGTACGTAGCCTTTGAACAAAATTCTATTTTATTTACATATATATGGGTGTATGTACACACCCATAGGTACAGGGTAGCATCAAACGTAAGTGCATAATCAAGATAAAACTCAGAAGAATTAGCTCTGAGCCCTTGAAGAGGGCCAGTCTTTACTCAGAGGCTCCATGCAGTTTCCACACCTACACTTTTCATCCTACATGAACTCCAGTTACCTGCTGTCTCACTCAAGGTGAGTATCCTTCTCATGATAGCCATATTTTTATATCATGATTTATCCATCCATTCAACTCTTTTTTTTTTTTTTTTTTGTCTGCAATTTCCATCCTACCAATCCTCCAGCCTCTATCACTTTCAAGAGACCTCAAAGATACAAAGCAAAGGTTGAAGAATTACCTCTTCAGTACTCTACTTGTGGAGACAGGGTTCTTTAAACTAACTTACAACAGCTAGTGCAAACCTCTCTTAACTTCACATGAAAAAGAACAGCAACAGTGCTAGTGACTGCTTGTTGAATAATGCACATTACGTTCCATAATGTCTTTACCTGATTTTTAATGATGGAAACTGCTGAGTCACATCAGCAGAAGAAGATGCTAATGATTTGCTACAAAGAAGAGATACTGTATGTTGCACATTTCTGAGTCTGAGATTCCCTTTGTCTACAATCTACAAAAAAGAAGGGGATGGGATTTTCTTGTCTTTCTGTACCTTGTTAACAGGGCCAGTGTGTAAATAACTTCAAAACTGCTGCTGGTAGTTTGCAGTAGGCATTTCAGTATGACACTTCTTTTTATAAAAAAAATATATTTGATATAGAGAAAAAAAAATCAAGACACAGTATCATATAGAGAGTTTGGGAAGTAATGTCTGTCTTACTCATCAATGACTGGTGAGTGATGGGGTCTGGATCCTGAACTGGTCAGACTGCTCACTTTATAAAATACGATCTCTAGTAGCATTACCCCGTCATAAAGAGAGAACAAACATTGATCAGAATAAATGTTTATTAAGCATATCCTAGTACCCGTATTAAAAAAGATGTTGGAAAAATCAACTATGTTATTCTCTCCAAATAATTCTTTCCAACACCTGCATATATATGGCTTACCAGCTTGGTCTTATTTAGAATACATCACTTACTACTTCATATAATATACCAATAATTGGCATGCTCTCAGGTCACTAGTATATTCTTGGAACAGAGTTTAATCTTTCTTACAGGCCTGCCTTTTATTACTGTTTAATTTCCTGATTTCAAGACAGCTAGGGGCAACCTGATCTAATAGGTGGCATCCCTGCCCACGGCAGGGGAATTGAAACTGGATGATCTTTAAGGTCTCTCCTAAACCAAGCCATTCTACAATTCTGTGATTCATTCTGTGTTTCTATTGTGTGCTACATGTTGTGTGCTTTCATGTTGTGAAAATAAATGGGGATGCTCAGAGCACATTATACTCGACCTGCAGAAAAATCTCTTAGAAGATTTTCAAAAATTAGAAAACTCAAAAGCTCATATATTTTTGATTTTTAGGCCAGTAGTTTTCAAAATGCCTAAACATATTTCTTATTGCTATAGAAGCACAAGAGAGATGACACATACTGTGTCTAAGTAAAGCTTTATTGATTTTTGCAGACTTAAATAGATGCAGCATTACAAGCAGCTTCTTTTGTCGCTCATTTCCCTGCATGTATGTGTAGTATAAAAACGCAGCTTATAAATGTAATATTCATAAACATCAGTGGTGCATTTAATGAGCAGGTGGTTGTTGCTCAGTTCTGGGGATCCTGGGGAAATACATGTTGACCTTTCCAAAATTAAATAAGGCAGGACAAGATATTAGTTTAAATACAAACCAGGGCAAAATTCACATAGCTTGTTCTGAAGGTATTGAGTTTTAGCTGGATAAAGGAAGCTCTTACTTTGTTTCATGCTGGAGATTATGGTTGTTGGATTTAGGTAAGTGATTGGCAGCACAGATTATCAGAAGAGCACATGATTACAAAGCAAGGTGAAGGCAAGTTACCTAACTAATCCTCTGAGCAGTGCTTAGCAAAGATGCCATTGAATAGTCAGACCAGACGTGGCATTTCCAAGAGGAAGTGCATGGAAGGGCATATACACCTTAGTATAGTTAAGAAAATAAAGCAGCTTTCTCATCTGCTGCAGACAGGGCCTGCTTGTGCAATAACATTAACGGAACAAGAGACACCAAGGAGATTCAAATACTACTTAGGGATATGAATGGGAGACATCAAGTCTCTATGAATCAGCTTTTCTGGCTGCCTAAAGACTTCCATAGAATCACAGAATCGTTTATGTTGAAAAAGATCTGTAAGAACATCAAATCTGACTGTCTACCTAACTCTATTGAGTCCATTGCTAAAATGTGTCTATAAGCACCACATCCTCAAGTTTGTTAAATACCTCCCATGATGGAGATTTCACTGCTTCCCTGGGCAGCCCCTTGCAATGCTTGACCACGCCTTCCATGAAGAAATTCTTCCTAATGTTCCATCGAAATGTCTCCTAGCACAACTTGAGGGAAAATCACTTCTCTAGTCCTGCTGGTCTGATTCTCCTTAATCCTTCTTTCGTCATTCATATATTTATAAAAATATATTTTATTGTCTTTTAGTGCAGTAGCCACACTAAAATCTAGCTGGGCTTTGACCCTTCTAATTTTCTTCTTGCATAACCTCACACCTTTGTAGCCCTCCTGAGTTGTCTGCCTCTTCTTCCAAAGGCCATAAACTATTTTTCTTCCCAGGTTCCAGAAGAAGCTCTCTACTCAGGTCAGCTGGTGTTCTTCCCTGATCATCTTTCAGCACACAGGGATGGTCTGCTCTTGTGCTTTCAAGATTTCCTTCTTGAACAATACCCAGCCTTCTTGGACTCTGTTGTCCTTTATAACTACATCCCAAGGGACTCTGCCAACCAGGTCTCTAAATAGACCAAAATGCGCACTGCAAAAGTCTTGGGTAGCCATTCTTCTGACTACCTTCCTTGCTTTTCAAAGATGGAGAACCTAATCATCCTGTAATTGCTGTGCCTGAGATAGCCTTCAACCATCACATCACCAATGAGACCTTCCCTGTTAACAAACAAGTGGGGCACCTTCCGCATTTGATTCCCTTATCACCTGTGTCAGTAAATTACCCTCTGCATGTTCCAGGAATCTCTTACTCTGTTCCTTCTTGGCTCTTCTCTTTGGAGAACTTTCTTTCACCCTTCTACAATGGGAGAGGCTTCAAGCACTCTTAGTACAGAATAAAAGCTGAGATACTGACATGTCAGCTACGCACAGAGCCCTTAGCTGGAGTGATTACTATAACTAGCACTTCCCTCAATCTTAGGCTTAATGAGGCCTCAATGTGTGTAATTTTAGCTATTAAACTGATATCTTGTAAAAGGATAGCTTGTAAAAGTTTATAATAAAATATGGCAGACACTTCCCTACACATTTACATTCAATAGGATCTACTTTAAATACAGCTCTAAGGAATCTTTTAAAACTATACCAAATCCCATCAAAACTCTTACAAATATCCACCTTTACCCTTCTATTACATAGATAAGAATATAAGGAGCATAAAATCCAGATAAACAAAAGTAGAGACAGCTGACTAGTAAGTTTCATATCTGAATTACTGAATTCTTTGTGCACAAGGGGGAGAAAAAGAAAACAACAACCAAAAAACCCAATCCCTAATTAGATGATAGCAAGAGAGACTGGAACTCTAGAATTCACAAGGCTGTAGTTGTCTACACTCTTTAACTAAAGGTAAAAAACATTAAAATCATATTGGTTGTCTGGAAGATTTTTTCTAATGGAGTGCACAATTTGCAGATACAACCAGGATAAACCCAGGCTTGTTACATACTTGAACCTAAGATTTATTTTTGGCACTAGAAGGTAGCCAGTGACTTTGGAAGTGTGTGCTATGGGATTTGTGAAAAATAATTTCTCATGGGAAATGGCTCATTTGTGGAGAAAATGTTATGTAGACAAGCAAAATACAAGCATCTTATTCTCCTCTTTCTATATCTGTAGTGCTGAAGAGCACAGGGGGGACATACAGAGACAGAATACTGAGGGGAGTTAAGAAATAAATACAATCAAAATTGCTGTCACTTCTGATGAACAGCCCTCCTCTTACTCATGGAAAGTACATGTGGTCACAGACTCTATTTGAATTAAATCACCTGAGATTCATTATTCCATCTGAATAATAAAACATGTGCTACTACTAAATCATTTCTATGAAATGTGGAATATATAATTCATTCTATATGGTCTTCACCCCAGGAGATTTTTATTTCATTAATGAAAAAACTCTTGTTTTAAAAAAAATAGATATATATGTGTGTATATATGTATGCTCTGAAGCTTTTAGGAATAATCTGATGAAAACAAAGCTGAAATCCACCCCAGGAGGAAGGAGCCCAGGAGTGGCTTGCTCACAAGCTATATCATTGCTTCAGGTCCTCTTTCTACATGTATGGGCAGTCATGCAAACAGAAGACAATTGGAACAGTTTCTGTACCGGAGAGGACAATTAATATCACGCTTCTGATCTCTGCTTCTTCTGTAGACCAGTTCAGTTGTTCTTACAGCAACCATTTCCATCAGATACAGGCAGCTCGGTACTGCTCTCTGCTGCTTATTTAAGCTTCTACAGCAGCAGCATCTTTGAAACTGTCATTGTGAAAAGAGAAATTTGTGAGGTGTGAGGAAACAAACAGAAGAAGATGATCAATGTGAGCGCTTCACTTTAGAGCAAAATTCAGTTTCAGCCCACTTCCCATTCCTTCCCACACTTATGTAAGATTTGCTTTCTGAACTGTCTCCCCTTTGAATTTTACAGAGGAAAAAGCCCTCTGTTTGTCTGAGTTAGATGCCTGATCTCATACAATATTCAAACCGTCCTGCGTTCATCTTTTCAAAGACTGCAGACAATAAAGAACACATTAGGCATTATTTGTCACTTCCATACATTAGCACACTGCAGCTGAGTGTGACTGAGTCAAGCTGTTGTTTTTAAAGCAAATGAAAATACAAGGGGAATGTTTGGGGTGTACGCATCTGTGACAGCTTCCTAAAGAGTGGGAAACATTTGTAACAGATCTGGAAAACACAGCTGGCTCTTTCCTGCTTCTTGGCACGTTTTAGCTAAATGACCAGGGGCTTAGACAACCACTGTGGTCTAAGAAAATACTAGAGAAGCTGCTTTCAGTCTAGCAGCAGGTCTGCAAATGCAACCGGACAGCTGCCAGTGCACAGCAAGGATATAAGAAGAGATAACGGGAACAGTGCTGAGCTCTCAGCCTCCTGTTATCTGCTGTTCAGGAAACTACCACATCAGAGCTGGCAAAGTTGCTCAGCTCCACTTCAAAAGTCTCAGAACAACATATCTTGTCTGGAGCAGCAGTTAAGACAGCACATCATACACTGCCATAAAAAGCAAAAGAATGGGGTCTAGTGCCTTGCCTGGTAACCGAGGTCTTTTGCTTTAGTAGGCACTAGCAGAAAACTTTGATCAAATGCCCTGGCTACCAGTGAAGCAGACAGTTCTGCTGCTAAAAGATTTACAGCTATTAACAGCACACAAGAGTACAATATGCTGGAAATGGTTATTGAGTGAACATGCGAGAAGGCATTGAAAATGAGACACATACATACTGAGCCTAATATGTTTTAATAGCAAGTGTCAGAAAAATGTCAATAAGGTTGCTGAATGCAGAGTATCTCCTTCCTCTGGACGTCCCAAAGCTAAAGCATTCATATTAGGTCTTAACATTTTACTTGTGTGGAACAGGAGCACAGATTCATATATGCAACAGCTTGAACTCCGCCACTCTGCATATACTCTGGTGTGCTCCCAAAAGAGCCTGACCTTCTTAACCAGGGAGCTGCAGGCAACTAAGACATCAGAGAAAGTGCTGGCTGAAACCGGAGGCTAAAAATGTGGGTTTGAAACCATCAGTCTTAAGGGCTGTAGTTTCAGATGCAGGCTTTCATCTCTGTGAAATTGGGGTATCATCATTTTTTCATTGTTCTACTCACATCAAACAACTTCGTTAAAGAGGGAATCACACAAGGATCTGTTAAAACAGGAATCACACAAATGTGCAACACTTGCCATGACATATGGCTTGCTGGCTGTGCTCAGTCTTGGCTGGTACTTCTAGATCCCAGTGACAGGCAAACAGCAAGCAGTAACAAACTGAGAAATGACCCCTTCTCCAGAGATCTCTTTGCACTCAGTCAGCAAAGAAAACAAACAAACAAACAAAGAGTACTACTACGTTTTAGTCTGAGAGCCTGTGATGTCGAGGACCTAAGATTCTCTTAAGAAACACTGTAATACTGGATTTGTATCTTTACCATGCAGGGGTGGTGGAACAATGATGGAGTAGGACAGATTGGACTGTTCAGGTTATTTTGCATTCTGCTGTGATGCAGGTTGCAGCTCAAGTACCTGAGACACTTCCACTTTGTTCCTTGGAATCGGGAATAGTCTCACATGCTAGTCTTGCATTCTACTTCCAGCTTTCTGTTTGTTACGACAAGTGGTGATGAGATGTGCTTTCTGAAAGTTAATGGCTAAAGCCTGGTTCATTCAATTCCTCTTGACGTACAACTTTTATTACTTCAGTTCTTAGGGAATGAAGTGGGTGTTGTTATTATTTTAATTTTGCACCTTGTATCAACTTTGGCATTTCCACACTTAAACAAGAACAAAATAATATCAAGAAAATTAAAATCTGCTGCAAAGGGATGGCTGTTTGGCTTTAATTTATACATGCAAGTTTTGTCATCACTGCAACTGTAAATGTTAAGACTATGAGAAAGCCATCAAACATTATTTTTATTATGCAGCAATAGCTAGCCACTCTGTCTAACAACAGAAGTACTGTTCAGTATCTGTGATGGTGTTCAGATGTTGGTCTGCCCTGTCCACGACTGAGTAAATAATGACTTGTCTCCCTTGAATTCATTGAAGAATTCATAGCAACAGAAGTTTAGCATGCCTCAGTCAGGAGTAGGTGCTTAAATAAGTCAGACATCTCATCAGGGCACACGTGGGAGGAAAATCCAGGAGATGATTTTAAGCCACTGATTTTATTTCCAGCATAAATGTGCAGACATTTGGATGGATCAGTGTTGTGGAATCCGGGATTGGTAAAGCTGAGCTGAAGGGGAGAGTGGTCTGAAAAGTTTGGAGATTGCCAGCATGCCCATGGGAACGTTCATCCAGATGAAGCAGGCATACAGTGGCAAGGCCAACAATGAACATTATTAAAAAGAGTGATTCATTTCCTCTTTCTCCTTTTTAGTACCATCTGGCAACGTGAAAGCAAGAAGGAAGCAAAAAAAATGTAGTTGTGCTCAGCCTGACAAAAGCTGCCTAACAAGGACTGTTTTCAGTGAGATGAGAACTATAAGCACACATCTTACTGGCTTCATAAGCATGAGGAACACCCAGATTTATTTCTCTTCGGCAGCCCTCATGGCACCCAGGTGAGCAACTTAAAGCAGTAACTCCCAGAATGATTAAGAACTTTCAGATTGCATCCGATTATTTCTGATGGGCTACAAACAACCCAGTTGTTAAGCATTCTAAACTTTTATGTTTACAGAAGAAAAACTCAAAAAGGAAACAAGGTGTTACAGGGATAACTTTTTAGAAACACATCCAAGTGTTCACAGTGACTGCAAACTGCATTACAGTCTTAAATTATCGATTCCTCTAATGCTGTCCTTAAACTACCCAAAACCACCTCAGTACTAAAACTGCATATGCACCCAAAAGATGCCTTTTTTTGTAAAGCCATTCAGGATCTGCAGGTGAAAGCTGGACACAATTACCATCTTCAAGAAAACAAGAACAAAGATCTGTCCTCACGGAAAAGTCAATTCTGGACTAAATTTGCCATTTGAGATCAGCTGGGCTCTGTAGAGTCTCATTAGTCTGATAGAAGTCACATTTAAAATAGTTGAATGGTGCTTCATTTCTTCACAACCATTACTCACCGAGGCTGTTTCCCAAACGTGTGCCTTCGAGGAAAGGATCCCTTTCCGATTTGGAAAAAGGAAGGGAGAAGGGATTGTTACAGAGGCTGAGCCACTCTGCACCCTGCTGTCAGGGCTTGCAGTACTAGGTCTGCTGGAGTTCACAGGGAGCCCAGTGACTTTCCTGTTTAAGTTCTTTCATTCATTCATTCATTCCTGTTTGAAGTCTGTTACAAAGACAAGACTGGCCCTAGAGCCCTTTCTTACTAGAACGAAAGCATCAGCAGAGAATATCCTTTCCACCTCATTCTGTTTTCACATTAGGTTCTGATTTGGACTAGACTCCAGCACTCAACCATTAACTTGTTACATCGCAAGCAATCAAACCAAATCATTACCTCCAGGAGAAAGTTTCTATTTCTTACAGTGCATGTCTTAAATGATATCCAATCAGACACATTGTACCATCCTGAAGAGGAAGAATTTCCTTTGTCCTTGACTAGTTGCCAGAACAGAGGAGGCTGCCTGCAGCAGCCCTGAAGCACTAAACCAGTAGGACAAACCTCAGAAAACACTCAAACAGATCTTCACAGGTCCATGTAGGTGTTAGATGTATAAGTGAATTCACTAATACTAGCAGAATACATGTTATTTTTCTATTATTTAACATGCAAAGCTCTTGAGGGAGTTTTTCATAAAACTTCCAAAATACTCCAAACAAATCACCAGATATTAATTTCCCCCATACCAAATCTTTGTGGGTCTTTAAAACAGTTCTAAACTGCAGATGACTACAGCTGTAACACAAATATGACTCAGGCTGTTAAATGACACAGATTTACTTACCTATTGCATCATTTACAGAGCAAAGCACTTAAAACCCAAGCAGTGAATATTAAAGGATGTCATAAATTTAACATTGCCTACATAACAAACATATATTATTCATAAATTATTCACATTTACATAGAAAGAACACATTTTTCATCGTTACAGAATAACCTTACTTCTGACCTGTGGATATTCTCAATATATCTGTCGTGCTAGTTTGAGTTTCTAAATATTTTATAGTAAGTGTTACATGGGAAATGCTATCATTGATTAACTTTATCAACTGACAATTTTAATTAGTTTTTCCAGAGAATAGCGTTGAACATACAGTTTCATAAAATGTATAACAGTGTTGATTTATGGAGAAATTATGCATCTTGATTTGCATTTGGAAATGATTAAAGTATTATTAATGTGTAGAAACATCTTTAAGTTTGTGTTGGGATTATAGTTGAAGGTTAGTTATAAAAACAAGCTTTCCATCTTTCAAAACCCCTGACTCTGCATTTGAGCTATCAGTTTCTGCTATGTGTCAGATGTAAAGGGATCTTAATATTCCTTTCAATCTCCCACCGGATCAGAGAACTGCACTGTCACACACAAAAGCTTCTTTCTTCCAGGCAGTCACACATACGCTTACTGTTGCTTCTTAAAGCAGACCCACTGGGCTCAATATGTGGATCAGGATTAAGATTGATGCAGGCAGATGAAATTTGTTTCTTCATAAGCACAGTAAAGTAGAAGTGAAAGTGATTTCCTTGGTCATCTTTCTTCATACTAATCAGAGTACAGAATATATGCATATTGATTACACCACACAGATGATACATAGGTGATGATGATGTTAAGTATTCATCTGTTCAATGCTTATGGCTTCTGCTGCCTAAATATTTCAATACACTGATATAACTTAACTATTACACTACTAATACAGGCAGGATTACCTGCAAATTTTGCATCCAAACAGCCATATTTTATTATTTACAATATTTTAAACTGTTGATGATATAAAAAGAACCTACTAAGATAAATATGCATCAAATGCATACATATGCATCAAAATATTTACAAGATCATGGTCATAGTTCCCACCCCACTTCTGGGAAACAAAGAAAGAACTATGCAATCTGACAATCAATGCTTGAAGCCAAAACCCAAGAGTTAAATTCATTTGTACTTTTTGCTAATCAAACAATAGGTGCAGACTCTTTTAAGACAGCGCATCATCCCTTAACATTTTCCAGTTTTATTTCAATATAGTACGTACAGCAGTTTCTCCTCTTTGTTTAGTACCTGTAATCATGCATGGTTTCTGGCAGATCTCCTACTGGCATTTTGTCTTGATAAGTCTTAAAAAAACTCTATCTATAATGAAGCCATTTCTCCCTTTCTGAATCTTGTTTATTTGCGGTGAGAAATATAAGTGTAAGATAAAAAGATGAAAGTGAAATCAGAAAGCAAATATACAAACAAAAAAACTCACAAGAGACAGCAAGAATGCATGCATTTGAAGGAAAAATGTATAAAGAAGGCAATACAAGAGAAACCTATCCATTTCTTTATTGTGACTATATTAGAAAAACTAAGCTTCTGCTTTCCAAAAGCATGAAATCTGTCACTCTTTGTCATTATAGATTATGGTGACATGACTTAGGTCTGTATGATGGGGGAGATCTAATTATCAGCTGATGAGTCATACTATACAATTTTAGTTGTAATCAGTCATGTTCTAAACAGAATCCAAGTTACATGCTGGTAATTATCGACTGTGCATAGAAAGATGTGATGATTTATTTTTCAAACTGGCAGTGCCATCTGATATGCTCATGAGAAGACTACAAAAAGTATTAACTATATAGTAAAATATCTACACAGCATGAAGAATATTTACTTTTCTATAGGTAACTCAGCTCTAGATATCACTCTTGAACAGTAGTGGTCAACCATCAACAGTAATGGTTCACCATTTAATAAATGAATTTTGATTGTCTTTTCCAAATAAATTCAGCCACATTTTACATTTAATTTAATCTACAATTTTGTTGTCCACTTTTTCAGTCTTGCAAAATCCTTCTGCAACTCTTCAGTTTGATCTTGTGCTGACTAACATTTTGAACTTTGTACAGCACTGCTCATCCCTTTTTTCTACATCTCTATTTTTTCCTGGACTCCATTCCAATTTTAAGCAATTATTTATCCATTATAATTTCTCTTATCCAATGTCATTTTCTGTTCCTTAAAAGCCTTTGTCAAAAGTCCACTGAGAGTTAAAGTAAGACATATTAGTATGATCACCCTCATGTATGTTTGCTAGACCCTTCAAAGGAGACAGGTTTTTAAAGTTGAATATTAAAGAAGTCATAATGACTCATCCCAAGTAGCTCATGCTTTTCTATGCCTATGTGCATAATTTAGCTTCTACTAATTAGCCTGGGAAAATGATCAAGTTTAAAGGCCCCCAACACTGCTGTAAAAGATGGTATCATATTTGTTATTCTTTGGATCCAAAGAAATGTTAAGACTTCCTAGTACTAGAAGCAACTCAGCTAATTCACCTGGCAGTTGCTTTAAATTGCTAATACTAGATGAATCTAGTAATCTGTTAGTGTTTACTTTGTCTGTTTTTCTGTTAGTCTTTCCTATTGTTGCTCCAAATACAGTTGGATCCTCTGATGACCCTCCCAAGCCTGTCCCACCCAATACAGGTTTTTGGCATCTGAATGAAACTTAAACTCTATACACCCAACAATGGAAAAAATGTTACAAATAAAATAACCTGCTATTACAAATATTATTTTTGAATAGTGTCATTAGATTATGCAACCTGGAATAGCCTGCTTATTTTTTTTACTCAAGACTTGTGTTGTCTCAAATAAATACTGAGTGGCATTCACCACATGGCCTATTAGCAGACTGTGGTAGAATAACCCCAAATGCGATAAGCCTTCCATACCCTGTAATGTTTATCTAAAGATATTGTCTGTGAGCTTAGGTTGTCTGGGTTTCAACCTCAGTTACATGCTGGGTCTACTCGGGAGTTCTTCTGGATCAAAGCAATTGGTTTTGCCAAGGAAGTAGCCACTAGCGGAAACCAATTTACTGTCAAGGCAGCCTGGAGAAACAGACTGGATACAACAAGCTTTGTAAATTCTGTCACAGCTCTCAACTGAAGCATAAATACATGCTCCAGACACCACCATCAGGTTGAATCCTACCAATGGGGATGATTCTTTCCCTTTGAGACTATAAAGAGAGTTTATTTGGCTCAGTGCCTAACTTTTAGATCATCGTTATTAGGAGAGTTGAATCCTAACATCCTTGTTTCAGATTCTCCCTCTCTGAAACAGGGATCAGAGTACTACCTTGTATCTCTGGGGGAAAAACACATTAAATATTTTGAAGCACTCCAACATAGCACTTGGAATTGAATTCTCAAAACTAACACTTTCCAGAAATCTCATAGAGAATTCAGTGCAATTTTTAAAATTACTTTATTTTGGTATTTTGTGCACATTTCAAGACACACCTCCTTCAGTTCATTGGAATAGGCTCTTTTAAGGTATTGCTTTTTTATCTATGTGGCTGTCAAAGTTAGCTCTCAAAACTAGTCTGAAAATGCTATGGAAAAAAATGTCCGTATGAGTACTCTGGAATTTTACACCAGTTGTACACCACTTTGCACTACAGGAATATAAAAAGAATGTGTGTAACAAAATTCAATAATAGTTTTTTTCACAATTGGGGAGGTTTAAGTTTTAGCTGGAGGCTTTAGGCTGGTTTTTATTTTATCATATCAGTTTGGTCTTCTGTAATAAATATATAGTTAATATAGAGTTTATAAAATAGGTACTATTATTTACTTAATGGCCCATAACAATTTCCATAGAGAATTTATATTTCACAGATCATTGACTTGATAGATTGTGACAGCTCTTCTGAAGATGTTCTGGTCTACTGGGTCATTACAGATAGCATGCACAGAGAGTAAATCCGTGTCCCAAATATCCTCGAAACATTTTGATCAAAACAGTTACGTGAATGAGATCAAAGTCAGTTCAAAATATTTATTTTATTTTTAAAATGTAAACCAGCGTGAGGCCCATTACAGAACATTTGCAAGCAAAAGCCTGAAAAAATCATGTTGTGAATTATACATATTTTTTTGTGTATGCACTGCCAAAACAAACAAACATAATGGAAGATATGAGAAAAAATAGGCACTGTCTCAAAGAACTTGTACTTTAAACCCTTATTCCACCAAAATTTACCCTGGTGGTTTACTACTTATTAATGAATAATCTGTCTGGATTTCAATTACTACAAGATACCTAACCCAACCTTCTGTACATGAAGGCCATGTACAGAACAGAACAGTTCAGCTGGAAGGGACCTGCAGAGATCCTCTGACCTGACCACCTCAGGACTAATCAAAAGTTAAAGCACGTTACTGAAAGACTCAGCACTTCTTGAACACTGACAGACATGGGGAATAAATTACTTTGCTTGGAAGTGTCTGACCACCTGAAATTTTTCCAAACATCCAGTCTGAAGCTTTCCTGGCAATGTTCTCCCATCCTACCATCAGTTTCCTCCCTCTTTGTCTTCTCCTCAGGGTCTTTCAGAGAGTAATGAGGTCTCCCCTTGTCTTTGTCTTCTCCAGACTGGACAGCCAAAGCCCAACCTCAAGACAGGACGTGTCTTCTAACCCTGTTACCATGTCTGCTGTCCTCCTCTGGATACTTTCAAGGACCTTAGCAACCTTTTATATTATGGATACCAGAAATGCATGAAATATTCAAGGTGAGGTCACGCCAACACTAAATATAATGGGAAAATCACCTCTATTGACCAGCTGTCTGTGCAGTGTTAAATGCAATTCAGAATATAGTTTGCCTTTTTAGCTGCCAGGGCACACTGCTGGCTCATGCTGAACATGCTGTCACGAGCACACCCAGTCCCCTTCTGCACAGCTATTCTCCAGCCACTCATCTCCCAGTCTGCACCTGTGTCTAGCATTACTCTGTGCCAGGTAGAGCACTTGGCTCTTTCTTTTGTTGAATTCCATGCTGTTGTTGATTTCCCAGTGCTCCAGTGTACAGAGACAGACTCTGCAAAGCCTCTCATCCAAAGAGTCAGCAGCACCTCCCAATTTTAGTATCATCGGCAGCCTTACTTACCATGCACTGAACTCGCAATCACTGATAAAAACATTGAAAAGAACCAGCCCTAAAACTGAGCCCTAGAGAACACTGCTAGTAACTGGCCATAAGCCAGATGTAGTGGCATATGCTACAGCCCTTGGAGTTCTACTGTTCAGCCATTTCATCTGCCAGTATAACATGAAACCTTTCGTCTCACAGTTGGACAACTTGTCCAGAAAGATATAACCATCCTCCTATGAATTGTCCAGTCTTTTCACAGGGATTGTTTGCACAGGCACCTTTTTCATTTTTCATGACTTTAGGTTATTTTTAGGTTATAGAGGAATACTTCAGCAGTAAGAAGGAAGGCAGTCATAAGAAAGGATGCAGTGATCGATAATCAGGAATCAACACTCTTGACAATGTGTACACTTTACTGATTCTATTAGTCTCCTTTTAAAATGAAAATGAACATTATAGATGCTCTTTTCAGATTCAAAGACTGATTGAAATAAAAATGTAAAAGAAAAAGGCTTGTTGAAATAAATAAAATAATGACAACAGCTGCTATTCCAATTTGTCTAAACTGGAAGACATTTACTAAATTAAGACAGTGAAAACACTTGAATCCTGGAGAATATTGCTGAGAATGACATCACTTAGCCAGTGGCTTAAACACCAGTTGATATTTGCAGAACAGATATACAGCAACAACACACAACAAAAGCAAATGAAACACAGATAAATATGGGAAGAGAGACCATTATTATTAATGGTCTGTGACATGTGAAAAAGGGTAACATTTTTGACTTAAGTAGGCTTTGATTCAGAAGAACTGAGAAGTAACGCTTGGCTAGAACTGTACTGATTTCCTCAGAGCAGCTCTCCAGAAGCCACTCCTAAAGAGGCTTTCCAACTTCTTGACAACATTTTAAAAAAGGATGATATGAACCAGCTGCTGCTCGGAAGAAGAGGAAGGCTAGAAGAACAGAAACCCTGGACATAACAGAAATGACTACAGAGGAGAGTGGAAATTGTAGACTAAGATATAATAAACAGCACAGAAATGGGAAGGTCAGTTCTTAAGCAGTAGTAGGAGTAGTGTTTGTTCGCTCTGAAGACAGCTGCTACTCCCTTTGAAGCACTACCAAGGCACAAAAGAGAATACATGGTTTAGTATTTTTTAATTTTCATTAGTAAATTACAAGCTAATTTAATCTTAGTTCAAATTAAAATCAAAAGCAAATCTCTGATGAAAAATGCCGACATGCCCATCATTCACATCTGGATCTTTGGTAGCCGCATCTGTATGAGCATCCTTTTAAATACAATTTGATGCTGTCAGATCCTTGATTTTAAAAAGTAGAGGTGAACTTCAATCCATGGAGGAAAATCAACACTTAATCTTACTCTGTTTTTGATATTGTTAATTGTATGCCTTGATACATTATCACCGACAATAAATACACTGACAGAAACTAGGTAAGAATGTAGGAAGACCAGATGAAGCAAGTTACTGAAGGAATTACTAATTTAAAAAACAACAGATTTCAGCTCTCTCTCCTCTTCCTCTTCCATTTTTCGAATATAATGAAATTAGGGATGCACCAATCTTTCACATTAGCATACAAGAAGTGGAAAGCGACAGAGTAGAAAAGAATTCCTTTTCATTCTTTTAGATAGCATAATAGATAATAGCCCCAAGGTGTCAAAACAGTTGATTGACATGCAACTAGTTTTCTTCATGCTTCACCAAAATCCCACAAGCATTATCTGTCCCACTCCTGGAACAGAGCCAGGACCACTGCTTATTTTCCCGGGTCACTGAGCTGAATCGCTTTGATGTTGCCTGGTAGGAAGGCCAGTCTGTGCTCGAACTGGGAAGCTGCTGAACTCTGCTGTCACTGCTCCCTGCAGTCATGCTTGTGGACAGGGCTGGACCCAGTGACCTGCTAAATGGAGCCTGCAGCATGGGGAATTTGGCAAAAATAAATGAAGTGGTCCCATCACGGCCACCTGGGACACTATGCCTAGGAGAGGTGATATATTTACAGAAATCAATTTACACAATGGATTTTATTATTATTATTATTATTATTATTATTATTATTATTATTATTATTTCTATTTGAGAGTGCTCTATGGCTGGATTTCATGCTTCTGAAACATGATTAGAATTCATTGTGGTTAAAAGGGGCTGCATAATTGATGTATTCGTAACTTACTGTTCATCATTACAGTTACCTTGAAAGATTGGTTATGCTGGTTATGCGATGAGCTGGATGCTCAAAATCTAAAAAATGGCAAAAGCTAAAAGGCTTCCGGTTTTTCCACATAGGTGGGTGGGGCTCTGGGTGACAGATAGGTCTACAAAATTCTAGAAAAAAAATCTCAGGAAGTTCAATGCTATCATTTATTAAATTCAGGGCACCTGGCTGGCTTAAAGCAGAGATTTGAACAATTGAAACCACAGCATTTCTGTTTAGAGCTAGAATTGAAATTAAATTTTATGATCACTTCTGCAAAGTAAATGTCTATTTATGCATTGTTTCTGCGAGAGGAAATCTTATCAGTGCTAAATATCTAAAAGACAGCTGTCAATAGGATGGAGCCAGGTTCTTTTAAGTAGTGTCCAGTGACAAGACAAGGGACAAAGGGCATAAAGTGGAATACAGGAAGTTCCATAGAACGTGAGAACGGACTTCTTTACTTTGAGATTGACAGAGAATTGGCACAGGCTGCCCAGAGAGATGGTAGAGACTCCTTCTGTGGGGACAGTCAAAATTCACCTGGACAATTTTTCTGTGCAACCTGCTTTAGAGAATCTGCTTTAGCCGGCAGTCGGACTTGATGACATGCAGAGGGCCCTTCCAACACCTACAATTCTGTGATTCTGTGAATGATGAGCTAACTAAATCCTGACTGGTCTTGTTTTGTTGTCTCTGTGTTAAATCTACAACTGGGATTTTACCACCTGATTAACTTTGCTTGAGACAGATTTATAACCTGACATTTCCCTGGCACCACACATAGCTGCTGGATTGGCTATTTTTAATTACCTCCGAAAACCTCTCCCCTTTCTTCCTAAATCTTACACAAGGAGAGCAAGCGAATGACTTTGCTTTTAAATACAGATTTAACATAAAAAGATATAATCTCATGTTTCAAGACTACTCCAACTGAAAAAATATTCCTTTTTAGATGTCTCCCCACAACAAATAAGTCTAGAAACAACTGAAGCCTATTCCATTCTATCCTTATTTAATAAAATTTGTCGCCATCAAGACTCCCTATATCTGCTTTCTAGACTTTCCTTACTAGGCAGAAACCTGCTACAACAATTATGGGAGAGGAAGATAAATATTTGTTAGGAACGCAGACAAGTCAATTAAGTTCATTTACCTCATTCAGTTCAGCCTCCCCAAAAATTCTTTAATGAATGCTCCTCTTATCTTCTCCAGTTGCCACTAGACTTGTTTTGAACAAATATGTCTCTCTTCCTTAAGAGAAGAAAAAGAAGGATGATTTAATATTTGATTAGCAAATACTATTTTACAGCTGTCCGTGTTTTGAGATGGAAGTAACACTGTGAATTTCAGTATTGATTTCAAGAAGCTGCATGTAGTATTATTCTTTAATTCATACTGTATATCTTACACCTGCAAGAATTCATTAATATTTCTATGGAAAGGGCACATGAAGCCCTGTCAAAACAGAAAGGAATACGGAAGGCAGACAGAGTTAAAAGGCTCTCATTTTTTTGTCTCTGATAACATCACTTTATTTTGGAAACTGATTCTGGCAGCCAATCCTGCTTTTTTTTTTTTTTTTTTTTTAGCGCATTAAAAGTAAAGATAAACTCTATGTTCACTGTCTATATATATGCAGTACCTAAAACCTGATCAGAAGGAGGAGGATATAAAGTTCACATTAAACAATATCATTGGTTTATCTTGCTCTTTTTTTTTCATTTTGGATAAAAAAGATTTCAGCAACGAAGAATCTCATTAAGAAAATTTCTTTACAACAACTACCTCTGATTGTTTTTCAAAAATTTGCCCCAAATATTTCATCTTTGCACAGACTTTGACATCGTAAGTTGTAGAAAGCAGAGAAAGGATGCAAACGGGGAAGGCAATATTCTGGGGAAAAAGGACTGCAGGACTATTTGGTGCAAGTTATTTTTATCAAAAGCTTTTTGTTTCGAAAACTGCTTACAGAGAGGGGAGATGCACTTGGCTTATTTTAATAGCTCCTCTATTTGCCAGAAGAACACCTACAGGAGGAATACTGTGTGGCAGAGATGGAATGGCACACAAAAAGGTGCTGAAGAACCAGCGGCATGAAAGAGAGCATTTCATATGAAAACAAATGGCAATGTTCTGCATGGTTTGAAGGATCGTCTTCTGGCTCAGGCACTAGTCTGAGACTCAGAAGATTTTGGTTCAGTTTCCAGTTTCATCACAGTCCTTCTCTGACCTTGAGCTAGGAAGTGTGTCAGTTAAACTCAGTCTTTCTATCAGAGAGTAATAGCGCTATGCTCAACAATATTTCATCCGTTTCAACTGCAAGCTTTCTGAAGCAGGAACTATCTCTTACTGTGTGGTTGTACAATGTCTTTAGCTTCTCAGCTGGGGCCTTTAAGCTCTAGTAACAAGAATAAAGCTGATTTAGGAGCTGGGTTTTTACTGCAGTTGTCAGTTGTGCTTGATTCATTGAGATTGGACTTCAGATTTCTGCTAATCGTTAAGTAATCATTTAATGCAAAATGAAGAGCACTGAAGTATGTTCAGAGGAAAAAAATTATATTTGCCTTGTTTGATATTCATTTTCCTGTTATGTCAATTCAGGGAATCTCCATAAGTATCTAAAGCCTCTCCACCCACTGCAGCTCAAAAAACCAGCAAGCTTACCACAATGTTATAGAAGCTAAAAAGAGTGAAATAAACTGATTTCATCTTGTCAGACATAAATCTCTGTGATGGACGGCATTCATTTCATCTGTTCTCAGCTCACTTTCACTTCCCTGCTGTTGGGAAAAAGATCGTCTCCCCTCATGGGGCTACAGATGGTGGGAAGGCTATGGGACTGAGAGGAGGGCTCCCTGCCCATTCAGCCAGGTGCAGCCTTCTGAACCAGAGGTAGGTTTCTGCTGGAGAGAAGCTGAAGCCTGCTTGGGCTGGAGGGAGTCTGCTGATTTTGGGCAGGCAAGATGTAGTGAACAGGAGACTACTGAAATAACCCAGGAGCATACAGTCTGGTTGTAGGGGTACAAGAGGGAAGTTGTGTCTTGGAATGCAGTGGATGTTGTGTAGAATCTGTGCATTCTGTTTCACTCCAGTTTGGTTTTACTCTGGGCTTTCTCAGTGCTGAATTCAGAGTTATGGTGTGGGATTACAATGTGTAATTCTGATAAACACTGAATTTTGAGATTCAAATCCCTTTCCACTTTTTTGGGGGGGTGCTCAATGAAAAGATACGATCCAAACAAGCACCAGATCGACCACCAAGTCCTTCACAAATACAAGGAGCTGTGAAAGGCTGTCATGTTAAAATGGTGAGCAGGGCAAACAGTCTGGAAGAAGGTGACCTTGTCTGACCTTGTGACTAAGGTTATTCAAGGCATTTTGATGTTTTCCAAAAGTATTTGTAGAATTAGATCACCATTTGAAAACAACAGTAACGCTACTAAAAAAGGCAAATGTGTCAGACACAGTCATCTGTTTATAAATTCAGGTGAAACTACTGCTATGGAGACCACAAATGGCACTCATCTCCCTCTTTTTTTTTTTTTTTCTTTTTGAAAAATTGTTCCTCTGAAGCGAAAATATCAACAGTGTCATTTTCAAAGTGCTCTAAATTTTGATTTTCTCACGTTTTAAAATGTCATGTATTTTAGCAGAAAAAAAAATAGATACGCTGCTGGAAACAATAGCACTGTGGACAGTAAAATCCATAGTTTCTTTAAAAATTTATGTTGAGTACTTCACTACTTCATGCTACACAATTGCTTCTATTATTTAATTCAGCTTATTAATAAGAAGATTTAAACTATTTCCAGAATACCCCGGGCAGTGCTACAGGGTTGAGGCAGAGTGACTGGAAGACTGTGAAGAGGAAACAGACTTGGGATGTTGGTTGAACTCAGCTGAACATGAGCCAGCAGTGTGCCCAGGTGGCCAAGAAGGCCAATGGTATCCTGGCTTGCATTAGAAACTGTTGTCAGCTGGAGCAGGGAAATAATCACCCCTCAGTACACAGCACTGGCAAGGCCGCACCTTGAGTACTGTGTTCAGTTTTGGGACCCTCACTACAAAAATGACATTGAGGCCCTGGAGCACATTCAGAATGAAGCAAACTGGTGAGGTATCTGGAGTAGAAGTCTTATGAGGAATGGCTGAGGGAACTGGGATTTTTCAGTCTGAAGAAGAGGAGGTTCAGAGGTGGCCTTATCACTACTCTCTACAACTACCTCAAGGGAGGTTGTGGTTAGCCTCTTCTCCCATGTAACTTGCTATAGGACTAGAATAAATGACCTCAAGCTGCTCCAGGGGAGATCCAGGTTGCACATTAGGAAAACTTCCCCAAGAGAGTAGTCAGGCTGTGGTATGGGCTTTCCAAGGAGATGGTGGAGTTACTGTTTCTGGAGGTGTTCAAGAAATGTTTAGACGTTATACTGAGGGACATGATTTACTGGAAAGTATTGGTGATATGTGGATGTTTGGGCTGAATGATCTTGGAGGTCCTTTCAAACCTTGGTGATTCTATGATTCTATGATTTGTCTTGGCAGATGAATGACTGGGTAAGATGGAAGGATCAACATTTTGATTCTTCACAATACAAAACCAAGTAAAAATTAAAACTTTTCATCACAATTATAATGGTTTTAGAAGAAGTTTTTATAGAGTGAAAAGGTTCTCTTGAGATGATGAGAACAGAGTGATGACCGCTCATTATCAGAAAAGATTTTGGCACGAAGATTTCCATGGAACAGAATGGCAAAATATATAATTATTTCCCAGTAATACATGTGAAATTGTGATCTAATTCAGCTATTTATTTTAATTTATATAAATTATGACAGATGAGGAAGGGAGGAGGAAATAACAGAAAAAGAGGCCAAATGACAATTGCAGTGTAAAAAAGATGGAAGCACTGCTTTACATAACATAGACTCAGAAAAAAAATGGAACAGTGTTCTTCAGAAATACTATGAAGCATCTAATTGAGATACTTTGATTTCTAAAGCAAAAAGTCTTTCTGAATATTAGAAATAAATTTTACAGAAACTCTAAATTGAAAACATTATCATAAATCACACTTTATAGTTCAATTCTTGGAACAAAATAATCTTCTTTCCATGAATAAGACACAACGCAAAAATGATTATACAAAATATCTATAATTTAGTCAAAATCCTAAAAGGACAAGAATACCAGTTCCTATTTCAAAAATATTGAGAAGAGATCTGGCTTGATGCTTAAAGGAAACAGAGTTTTCAAAATGTAGGTAACAGAGTAAGTGTAGGTATTGGGAAGGTTTCAGATATTATAAACACAGGAATTACAAACAAATAGGTAATCTTAGACTGATATTTGATCAGGTTAGTTTTTGTGAGCCCTCCAGTGACTGCTGAATGTTCACTGAAAACATTTTTAGACACTGATAGCTTCAGGAATCTGGGGAGGAGGGATGATTGTTCTTTTTATTTTTATTTTTACCATTACTCACTTTTTCCTGCTATGTGGGAATATCCCCTTATGGAACTATACTCTCTGAATATCAAATAATAAAAGTCCAAAGCCAAGTCTTCAGACCACAGCAAAGAGCTCCCAAGAACCTCCTTCTATCTAGGGAAATACAGCACAACTTTGATTGATCAGCGCTATGAAAAGCATTCCTAGGGGAAACTTCCCTGTATTTTTTCTGTATCCTAGTGTATCACAGCTGCTTATGTAACCCCTGTGGACGTCTTAGAACAGGCCTTAGTTAGGAATCGACTTTGATCGTCTATCAGAACATTAAAATAGTAGTCAACATACAGCAAATGGATCTCACAAATGGATTTGATGACATTACAGTGTGACCACGGCAGTCATGAAGTAAACTTACACTTCATCCTTTAAACTCCATACCTGTCTGCATCCCGTAGACTACCAAGAGGAACAGTTGATACTAGTCCACACAAGAAAATCAATTATTTCAACTATATACAGTTTATTTCTGTTTCAGAAAAACATGCTTCAATAATTAGGAAGGACAATTAAGTTTTCATTAGTATTAAAGACAGCTATCTCACTGCAACTTAGAAAAAAACTTTTTCAGAAATAGATTTGTAAAAATTTCAGCTATGGTTACCAATCTTAAGAGACTTTCAGAAATGAACTTTTGTCTCAAAATACTATTACTGCAACTATCTGCTGTTCTGAAAGACAATCTAGAGGAACTTGACTTTCTCCAATAAAAGTCATAAAACTGTAGCAGCATGCTACACACTGGCACACTCTTCTGGATAAGAACTAGCAGTATTCCAACTGATCATAATGCTCATGCTTCTACTCCTACAGCATGACACAAGGAGCATATTCTAGTGCCCAGAGGAGCCTCTAAACAGATCTATAGGAAATATGTCCAATTTCTTTTATCCCTAATCTGGAAAAAAAATGAGCATTGTAATCTGTAAAATAAATCAATATTCACATGATTAACTTTAAAATATTTCTATTGCCCTCAAGAAGACTGGAAACAATTTGTTTTTCCAGCATTAGATATTCAGCATGCTATTTTGTTTAGATAGACACACATTTGAAACAACTGTTTGATTAGAGAAATAAGCCATCTGTTAGTGGTTGGCAACACAAAGAAACTATAACTGCATAAATAATAAAAAATTATGTGAAAAATCACTGATCTGAATCAGTAACAGAAACATGAGATAGCCGATGTGGTACAAAATTGAGAAGTTCAGTAACTCACTCTTCTCATTTGAAGAGACTGACTCATTGTTAGCCCTGGTTCAGCATAGGTACATCCCTCAAAATCAGCTGGCACAGGGCTGGAGGTTCTTGGACCACAACTGGAAAGGCATGGAGGAAGAACCTAAGACAAAATGGGTTACTTAACATGCCTCACTGAAAAAGCTCTGTTCTTCCTAGACTCCTGTACACATCAGATTAACTTTGCATTTTTGAAGAACATTTTTCATCATTACAACCACTCAGAAAAAGATAAGCGCAATGCAACTTTATCCCATGTATGTTTGATTATAAATCTTTACTTTTGTCCAAAATACTCAACAACTCTCAAAATTATTAGATAACTTTCATGGAAAGCGAAAATGACACAAACTGACACTTGCAAATGCAGCCTTATGAGTAACACTGATTCAAACAGAGCCAAAGGAATTTCTCTAAGCAGGATACACCCTTCACTTCAGCAATAATAACACAGTGGATAAAGCTTTCCAGGAAGAAGTTGTAATGTAATTAAAGCCCTATTCCTCACTTAGGTAATGAAAAATTGTGTTCATGGGGATACTCAAGGAAGTTAAGGTGGATTCATTTACAGGCATGGAATCCCTCACATGTTAGTGTGTGTTAACAGTCATGCAAGGGCTCCCATCTGGAGTACTGAAAAAGGAGCTTTAGATGACTAAGGATTTAAAGAGCAGGACACGTACTCTTAGTCGTAACTGAACTTACTGGAAATTAACTCTAAGTTCTCTTTACATTAAAACAACAACAACAACAACAAACCCTCACCACACCTTCAACTAACAAAGCAACTTCCACATGCTCGGCAGAAAGTGCTACTGAAACACATAGGTCATTCCTAGATGTTTGTTTTTTTCTCAACCACAGCAAGGAATACTGCTCACTTAGTATGATAACAAACTGATTTGATTTAGCAGTGTGCTGTGACTATACGGATGGATGTTTTTCCACCTTGATATGACACAAAGCTGGTAGGCCCTTTGTTTGGCCTGGCCTTCCACTTGTACCAAGGTGCATACCACAGCTCACAGAGGCAAACTCAGAAATATGGTATGCAGAGCCGTAAGAGAGACTCTGAGGAACCAGCATCACACCTCTACAAAACCTGGCATTCAAGGAGATCAGCAAAACCCAGTTTTTATGTAGCCTATCCAACTCATCCTTCCCCTGCACAAACATAAAGCTATTATACAAGAGGCATTGCAATTGTCTCAAAAAATCAGGCTTCATAGAAAACTCCTTTCTATCTCCACAAAGCAAAGTATTAGGGATGGTCAAGAAATATTCTTTGTAATGTTACTTGGCACATGGATAATAGGCCTGGCTCTGTAACTGTGGAGCAGCCAAGTTGGCTGCAACTTGAGATCTCAGTTCTGAAAACTGCAGTGAAATGTCACCAGAAGTATCAGCATCTTGGGGGGCTGCCTGGAGGAGTGTGCTGACAACGCAGAGATCTTCAAGAGGGGAAGCTGTTTGATGCTTGGATAAAGCCATTTTCCGTCCTGAATTCCAATTAAAAGACAAAAAAGAAAAAGACAAGACTGGTAATATAAAGACCCAAAATGTCAAGACATCCATTGTAACATATTCATTTCTTTACGTGAGAGATATAAGTAAGATACAGCTGCTCAGTGGCTATAGCTTTTGTTGTTTCTATTCACTAAGTACAGCTTTAAGATGCCTAAAATGATGTTAAATTACTGCTGATTTTTGGCAGTTAAGCACTGCTGCTCTAAGAAAAATGACAGTTCTTGAGAAATGCTTTTTTTGGGGAAATCTCTCTGTTGCAGTGACAGTTTTTGCCAGGAAGTTCTCTGCAGACCTGAAGCAAATCCCCTAAGAATGAGAAGAGAGAGACTTCAGATCAGTCACCAGTTCGGCCTCTCCTCAACTCAGACCATGCTCTTGGCTTTCAGTTGAATACCTTAAGCCACTGGACACACCTTCACACTGCTCTCTACTTCTAACTCTACCTTCCTAATGTGCTAATGTGGAAGCTTTGCTCTTATCCTTCGACAGAACCATACTGATCTCTAACCAACCTCCTCCTAGCTGCAGAATCTAACTAAAAGCTCTGAGTTTTTTTGCTATTGCTTGGTAAGAAGTTCCACTCTCAGGATGCAGCAGCATATTTTAATTTGCTGTTTAAGGAGTGGACACAACAAAAGATAAGAAAATTAGCTTTCACTGTCAGAATACTGTTAAGATAGTTGAAGAACATTTGTACTGAAATGCTAGGCTTCTAGTACTGTTAATTCATAAATAGTATACAGAAAAAAAAAACCCACAAACATAAGGAATGATAGGAAAACCTTTTAAAATTTGCCTCACTTCTAAGCTTGTAGCAGTATCTTCTGTAGGATAAGAGAGGGAAAATACTTTGGGACTAGTTCTGGATGCAAAAAAAATTAGTCCCTAAACTCTTTGCAGAGAATGCCAGTGATGTTCAGCTTAGAACCACTTAAGGTCTTTTTATTTGCAGCATACTAGAGACTGAATAGAGAACATATCTCTTTCACAGGAGTTACAAACAACCATCACTAATGACATTTGATTCTCTTCTACCTGCGCTAGTTTCTAAACATGACCCTCTGATAGAACACTGGCCTTCAGCAGCACTTCTCTGAGCCATGTCATTCCTTCACAGCCTTCAATTTATATTCAGGATGAAAACATGCCACTTTTTTGTTTGCTTTTGATTTTTATCTTTTGTTTTGTGCATTAATCTAAATAACAAAAAATGTCACTGCAATAGGCTCTGTATATATCAGTAAGACTAATAAATAGTAGGTATAATATCTAAATACTCTCCCTCATCGGGATGAGTAGATTCCTGAATTGGTGCTATGTGGAACAGCTGACAGTAGAAATAGTTATAATAGATCACTTTGACAACTTCAGATTTACATAATGGATTCATCTACTTTGTAGATTGGGTTTGCGTGAATTCTCTCTGCATGCAGAAATGCCTATTACCCTAACAACATTTGTTTTGAATGGTAGATGTTTCTACATAAAGTATACATTTCCACAGACTATAGCTTTAAGCTTACAATTTTGAAAGACCTGTATGCTCCCCTATGCTCGTGTGTTATGTGCAATCTGAATAAATAATGTGTGCCGGTTGAAATGGGCACTGTTTAATAACTTTATTTTCATTTAATTCACACATCTTTTTCTTTTCTTTTTTTTTTTTTTTTTTTTTTGTGGGGTGTGTGTGGTTATTCTCAACCCTTTTTCAGATTGAGGGACATCTGCAGTAGCAGATAAACACTGCAGAACTATGAAATTGCACCTAGAAAACTGATACCCTTTTCAGACTGTTCAGATCAAATCACAAAGGTATTTATTACAGAAAAAAATCTAGGATTAGTACATTCTGGCTCAAAGTCCTATTCCATGGGTATAAAAAGCAAAAACAGAAGAGGGGCTGATAATCTTTTCTGCACATATGAATGTGAAGATGCCTGTCCTGCTGCTTTCTGAGATTTTCACCTCTGGGGGGATGTATGGGGCAGGGCTGCAGCATCCAGGGCTGCATAGATTCTGCTTAGTGATAAGATCTACAGGACAATTCAATAAAATTTAAAGTACAGATATCAATAGTACATAAATTCAGAAAGAGACTTTGCATCATCCCAGCAGGGCAAACAACTCTGAAGAAGCCCAACAGAAAATTCCAGTAGTGTGGGAATAAAAGTAAAATGATCTTTCTGCTTTCACATCAGCTAAAGGGAACACCAGCCCAAGAACAGTCTATCAGGTGACTTCCCTTAGGACAGGGTACTTGCACTCTCCAGTTAGTGCTCTTCACCCTTACGGGATGGCCAGCAGTGGGACAAGCCCACCAGGTGGACTCTCCCAAGTCCAGATCTGTAGGATTTCATCACACAGCTCCAAGGTAATTCACTAAGCCTCTGCATCACCTTTAACACTCTCCTATAATTATCCTAGCTGATGGGCTTTTGTTGGATTTGCTGCAGTTATGGGACCTGGGGTACATCACTCTATGAAAAACAAACAAACAAACAAAAAATCAACAGCTACAGAATTTCAATCCGTAGAAGGAGAATTTTCCTAGCAACTGGAAATCCTACTTTTTGGTCAAGTATAATATTGCATTATTTGTCACACATGAATATCGCTGAGGAATTCAAGTAATTTCTCTATGTCTGTTACTTTCTTACACAGCTATTTTTGACAACACAAATGTATTTTTTTTCCTTGGGAAGCTGACAACGTTATAAGACTACTGGGTCACCTAAGCACTTCAATATCTTTCATACATTTTTCCCATTGGTATTTCAAAAAGGTGAAAAAATGCTATCATTCGCATTTCCCATGTTAAGGGCAATTTGCTCAAAGCAAAACAGGAAGGCTGACACAAAGCAAGCAACTGAGAATGAGAGCCTTTGAAATCAAAGTATTCAGATGGAAACATTTAAACTGTTCTATATGACATCATCTTAAGCATTATACAGACTTATGAGTGTGAGATCATATATGGTCTGTTGTTGCTTTGTGCGGTTTGAGGAGTGTGATTAATTTGCAAATTAACAGAGGTACTTTAAGATAATTAGAGCCTCAGATAACCCTAAGTTTGAATATATTAGCATTTTTTTTTTAATGCAAGGCGGAATATATTGCTGTCACTGAGCTAAATCGTAAGCAATGTCTGCCAGCAATAAAGAGTAGATAATAGCTGTAAACTCTTGCTGTAATTTATTTGATTTTATAAAGTTTGCAAATAAAAGCAAACTTGCAATTAGCCATTCTGAAGCTCACTAATATTTAAAAAAAAAAAAAAAAGTATAAAACAGAATAAAGGTCTATACATCTTCCTAGCTGTCACTGTAAATGTTCAAGACCCATTAATGCAAGTTGTTTCCCCATATCTAGGGGCTTGTCAGACTTCAGCTGTATCCTCTCACAAATGCTTATGTATGAAAATACATACATAGTTAGGGATGAAGTATAATTTCATATTTTCCTTAACCAAATATTGGTTGTAATTGTACTTCAACATATTCAGGCAGCTTTCCATCTAAAGCAATCTTGATTCTGCATTGGTGGCATTCATAAAGTAAGTGCTTCCTAATTACCTTTTCAAGGTGATTCTATGGGGTTATATTTCTGTAAATACGAAACTAATCATGCATGGATAAAAAGAATCCAAATGCACAACAAACTAGGCAGCATACTTTCTGATCTCTCAAAAATCCTCGGAAGTGGTTGCACAGCTAACTGATGAGCATCAGAAAGTGAATTTAATCAACCAATAAGTCTGTTATTTGTACATTCTGCTTTTTCTTCTAATAGGGATGTGCATTTTTCATGCCTAGCATTCCTGGTAATTACTCACTCTCAAAATACCTACCTATTGGCAAATTCCCCAGTTTGCAAATTTCCCACCACACCAGTGGTGGTGTTTGGTCTTTCCCTGTTTCACCAACAGAGATATTAGACATAACCTGTAGAAATCAATAGACCATGCCACATTTTAACTTCCTTGAGCGTATCACACTTGCTTTATAGTGAAGAGTCTTTGAGCAAAAGGAGACCCAGCAAATGACTCACTGTCTCAAGTTCTTTGCAGACTGTTACCGTGAAATAAATGATATATATATATATATATATCATTTATTTCACGGTAATATATATATATATAATATATATATATATATTTCATATTTACTCTGTTACTTACAGTTAATAGTAAGATCTGAGCCGGATATTTCTAAGTAAATCCAAAAAATACACTTCAGGACTGAAAAATGATTTATGATTTCATGAATAGACTTCTTTTATAAAGAACAATTAACTTGCTCGCTCTTTTTTCTTTCCTTTTTCTTTTCCCCACTCTATAAAGTGTGGTTGGAATTGGTGGAAGGAGTAACTACAGCAACTAACAAGGCTTGAGCTCTCAGAAGGTGCCCCTCCACAGTGATAAAATTTCAAATTGCTTTAGAAAATAAGAATAAAACAGGAAAAGAAAAGCCGTTGGTAGGGTGGGAGAGGTCGAGTCATGAGCTGTAAAGTAATCAAACCAGTTAAGTCAGAAGTGTGCAATGAGCATGTTTTAGGGAAGCGATATTGCTGAATCCTATCTTCTCTTCTGGACGTTAAGCTTTTATATTCAGATTATGGCTCACGGCAAGCTGTCTTGGCTCCTGGGATTTCCCTTTGTCTCTGCTATGATTATTACAACAGATATTCCTCCTAGCCATTCCTGCTCTCTGCTGTGCTGTCTCACTCACGCACTCGCCATTTCTCTTTTTGCCTTTCATTATTTGCTTAGGCTTTCAAGCCCTCTGTGACTCCATTCATGGAACAAAAGGTTACCATTACACTTATCCCTATTTATCCTCTTTTGACGTTGAACTGAATTTTGTTCTGCTATCATGAAGAAAGCTAGATTTATCATTATCAACAATATTTCCATTGTAGTTAAATCAACCTGAGCACAACTGTAATTTATTTCCTAAATTTATCAAAACCTTTATAAGTAAAAACTTTTCACCAAGCCCATCTCCTATTATTTTTCTAGTGGAGGATAAAAAAAGGGGGGGGGGGGAGGGAAAAAAAAAAGAAAAAGAAAAAAGAAAAAAAAGGGAGAAAATGTAAAGGCAGATATTTGTTTGTACCCAAAATGCCTACAGGCATATTTCTCTTGTGCAGTGAGAACACCCTAGGAGGAACAGAGTGGCCAATTATCCAGGAAGAAAAGTAGCTCACATAATAAAACTAAATTATCATCATGTTTTGTTTCTTTTCTTACTTTTCATTGACATTCTAAAAACTCCATAGGTAGGAATCAGTCTAATTTAAAATCAAATTACTGGGAAAAAACATCAAATGACTGAAGAAGGATTAGGTTATGTAACACCTCTGTATTAACTCTTACTCTCAAAGCCATTAACCACCATTGTATTTCACATGGTTGGGTTGCAAGGTCTCCGCAGATTAGCACTAGATGAGAATTATGTATTGCAAAGATAATGTGAATGCAAAATGCAACAGCACTGCACTGTTCTTGACTTCTTATGAAGTTGATTCAGTGACATGAAACTGAAATCTTCCATAATGTTGCATTGGCAGGATATGTTTATCTCTACTTGTCATTTTTCATAAAAGCAGAAATACATTATATCTCAAAATGGTCTAGTTTCATTAGTGCTATCCAGATTATACCCTCTTAGCAGTATGCATTCAGATAACTTTTATAAAATGGTAGTTAATTAAGACTCACGACGACTCTGGAAAAATAAAATAGTTCTTATCCTGTTTTATAGAAAAATATAGTGAGTCTAAGATAAATCATTTGCTCAAAATCATCTCTGGTAAGAATCCAAAATTCTACAAGGCTTATGACTTTTACTATCACTCATTCACGGATACTGACAAGGTCAGTGCTACCAAGCTTACAAGGAAGTTATATAATGGCACCATCAAAACTTTTGCTACTAAACTGACAAGTTAAAACACTATTTCCTCCAAGTGGGAGCTCGTAAATTGGAACTGGAGTAACTAACATTTCCCCAAATCAACTAGCAAATCCAACTATGAGCCATGAAAATGAAGCATTCACAGATAAGAGAATCTAGGTATACTTTAAACTAGGTATCACAAACTAACACAAATTACCTTCACCATTTAGCCTTCCCAGGAACAGAGAGACAGCAGAAGGGGCAAAAGATGCTGTGCTAAGGTGGCCACTGTTAATTGCATTCTCCGAAAGCTATGTATTTGATTTTAGAAAAAAAAAGAGCTACTTCTCTACTTGGAAGGCATACCTACAGCTACTCAAAAGTTTTGATTCAGAGACAGCCTCATCAATTAATTCCCTGTGCTCTGTTTCCATTTTCTTGGCAGTGAGAAATGAGAGACCAGCACATGCTATTTGCCTGTGCTGAGTAGCTTTTCAAAAACAAGCTTCAGGCTTGGAGATGTCAAAGAGATAATGCTAACAGCACAGGATCAATTACTTCCTTGTGACTCAGGACGGAGGCCAAATCTATACACTCTTTGACCTTTCTGCAAATTCGACACAGCCACTGATCACTGATGATCCACTAACAGACTACACTAGCATAAGCAATATAATAACTTCAATCATGTCTGTTACGCATCTCAAATGGGACATTAAATGTAGGGAGCAGATGTTCAAAAATCAATGCAGTCACTCTCCCATGATTTCACTTTCTGAAAGTGATCTCCTAAAGAAACAAGACAAGACCCCAACACTTACATTGCTTGTCATACCTTTTTTCTCTAAAAGGGAAAGATGTTTGAATAAAAAAGCACCAAGGAAAGTTTAGGTTGAGCCCTATATTTGGTACATGTTAAGAAGAAACAAAAGGATACCTACATACTTGCAGAAATTAGAGCAGTTACAGGGCTGATGTATAGAGATCAGAGTTGGTATTCAGTGTGCTCACAGTAAGTATGTTGTACCAGAAGCAATGCCTTGTATTTATTTCCATGAAAACTAAAAAGGTTCAAAGAGTACAATAACACTATTTGGTAGAGCAAATTCTCAGCAATAAAACAGTATTTCTCAACATAGGCACCACCTAGCATATGCATTTTACCAGCAATGAACAAGAGCCTGCATGTCCCACTCATCAAAGCCTGCACCAGCAGAGATGAACTGCTATTGCTGTCACCACTGCTGAAATGCACCACTCACGACATCACTGTGTTCATACGTATTGTTTGGTCTCCATCAACATTCAGCAAATGCAATGAGTGCAATTTTTTTCTGCATTGAGAAATTCAGTGACACGCCTTTGCTTCATCTACACTTCCACATCAGACGCCATTCTGTCAGACTGCCCCGCTGCTGCCATCTGTCACATAGCAACAACATGTACGGAAATACTGTTGGGAAGGTTCAACCACACCACCGATATCCATTTCTGATGTCGTGGGCCAACGTAAAATAGGAGCAGCCCTCCTACATTAAGGACATCATTGTTAACAAGCAAAGTCTATTTTATGTCTTAGAAATTAGAGGGCTGTAGTAAATAAACTCTCTCTGCAGAAGAGCTGGAAGACTGAGGATCTTATTCAGTTTTAAGTACCATTAGACATATGGCAGTGAGGCTTCCTCTTATTCTTTGATCAAAGGAGAAAAAATTGTAGCGTTGTTAACTGGGTTGGTCAGCATTTATCCAATTTCCTACTTCAACTTTATATTATATGCTTCTATGAATCCTTGGTAAATTGAAAATCCAGTTTAAGAGCAAACCGACAAATCTTATTCATCACACAAAGAAACAATTTACAAAATGGAGTCTCTTTTTTTCAGCTTCTACAGAATGGCAAACTTACCATATATCCTACAGAAAATCCTCAAATTTAGCCTAAATTTCATACTTCAAATCTGTAAGCCAGACTCATGTCATGCTCTAAAGATCCACACATTCAGATGAACATAATAAACCAACAGAATTCGAATCCGCTGTGCTTGTGTTACAGACATACTAAAGGCAATTTATTATCTCATGCCAATGAAGAAATGCAGTAACAAGAATATTCTCCTCCCATTCAACTCCCTATTTTGGCTCCAATCTGGCAGCATCCACATGCTGTATTCTATAGAATGACTCAGTTCTATAGATGTAAGTGCTTTGTTGAATTACAACTTCAAAATATTAGGCAACTGCCACAGTTATTTATAGATTCGAATGATCTGGCTGAACACGAGTTTCATGATTCATGCAAGCCATTTCAATATAACCAAAGTGGGCTGTGTTCACTTGAGAGACTCACAAAGCTCAATTTTAAAATTATATAATAATTTTGAATTAATTAAAAAAATGAAGCTAACACCTGTGATTTATTGCATAGCTAAGCATATTAAACATGCAATATAGTTATATCAGGAAAGAATAAAAGAGCCTTTGAACTAGAAAGATTCTTGTAAACAAATGTCAGTTCAGAGCAGACTTTTATACTCTAGCTGTAAACCCTTAAAAATGGCACTAAAAAGGAGAAAGAACAGCACAGTATCTCTCTTTCATGCATGCTCACACACACTGCCTTATACCTGAACTTTTAAGACAATGATGGGTCAGTAGCTCTGTTCTTGCCCAACAGCCATCTGCATATAAGAACCTAACAGAGGTAAAAGACATTAAAACAATTTGCCATTATATTATTTACTAAGTTGAAATAATTGTTCTTTCTGGTAGTATGTATGTTTTCTGGCAGTACTCTGATGTCTCAGCTTTGGAGTGCAACCGTATTGTCATATCAGAGAACAAGCAGTGGAACGGTGCTACTTTTAAGAGAATCCATAAGAAAACAACGCATCATCACACAGCAAGTAGGTAATCACCTGCCGACAGACACTGATCCAATCAAAGCTTTTACAATTATATTAGTAATTTACTTGAATAAAGGTTAAAGTGTATGGCTAAAGTGGTGGAGGTTCTTAAATACTTGACAAGTAGGCATTGCAAGATCTCCCATAACAAAATCAGGCCTTGGGAAAAAAAAAAAAAAAAAAAAGACAAGGCAATATCTGAGACTAATTAGACTAAAAATAATACTAAATACTAAACAATAAATCAAAATACTTCATTACATCAGCTTAAAAATGTAAAATTTAGAGCTAATGACATGGTAAAGCTATATGTTGCAGAAGAGGATATATAAATACAAGGAGAATATGAAAAATACAATTTATTAAAGCCTCACAAAATGTTCAGTTTAGAATGCTATGAAGAACAGAAGATCTTTTTTCTTGGGGTTAGAGTTTACATTTTGCCTCTTCAAGTATACATGATATTATTTTTAAGTTAAGATAAAGAAAACAGTACTTTCTTTTCCTTTAAGAACAAGCATAGCCCAGGCTCAGAGTTCCACAATTCCAGTCTGACGGAAGATAATTCAAAACATGTACCTCAGCAGACAGTGGTTTCTGGCCACCTGCCTTGTAACAGAGACGTTTGTGGTATTTCTGGTGTCCTAATTTTATAAGTCAATGAAACAGAACATGAATTAAAGTGAGGAAAAAAAAAAAAATCAACACAAAATAAAAATCCTACTAAAAGAGACACGGGCTTTCCTGGGGACAGGACAGATGCTGCACATTTTTTTAAGGGACACCTAATGTGAAATTGAGGCAAATGCAACCAGGAGATCGCAGTAGGAGAAAATAAAGGAACTTTCAATACTGTTTCTGACTACTCAACTGTTGTAGCTCTTTTTCTAATGTTTTTTGACCTCATTCAGAAAAAAAAAAAAAAAAAAAAAAATCCTGCTCCATGTTCCATGCTAAAAGTGCCAAAAACAACAAATCTGAAATGATATGCTTCACAGCCCCCTAGATCATTTTAAAGCTAACTATAAATAATATACATTCTCTTTACAGCATGACACTTAGAACAGGTTCCCAAAAGCTAGTGAAGGTCTGAAGGTCTTTAGGAGTGAAAGAGCAGTACTGAGATGCAGGACAGACTACCTGTAAGGTAGATGTTCCATTATTCACCTGTTGGGAATGGCAAAAACAAAGATAGCTGGCCTTGCAGATTAGACTGCTGGCAAGAAGCACCGTGCCTGGGAAAACTGGGTGCCAAGCAGCTCTCTGTGAGAGGTATTGTCTTACTAGAAGCTCTGTGCTGTTGGCTGATCCCTATATGAGTCACAGCTTGCCTCTGGGGGTAGCCTATAAATGCCCAAAATGTCCTTCATGAATATTTACTGACACATATTAAGTATTTATACCCCAGTATATTCTTGTACAGCAGTCATTCCATGCTTTCTCCCCTCTCCCTTATTATCAGTGCTTGAATCAAGGTGAAATGGAGATCAGTCACACTGACATGTAGTTTGCACATCTCTGCATGCCATGGATTCACTAAAGTCATATGTGGCAGCAGTCCCCACAGCAAGGGATTGAACTAGATGATTTTAAGGTCCCTTCCAACCCAAGCCATTCTATGATTCTACTGTTTTATGAATTTGCCACCTCTTTATTTCAGGTTTTATGTCTGCAGTTTACATTTTCCAGTCTTGAAACTCAGATGGTTCTGTTGAAAATGTCAGCCCAGGTTACACGTTCCAAACAAGGAGCAGGTTTTGAGCAGCATTACTTGGCACAGATTTATGGCAAAATTCTGAATTTTACTGGCATATTTGAAAGAACAAACAGAAAAGCTGGGTAAAACTCTGAGTACAATTCTATTGAATCAAATAGCCTTGGTAGGAAAACCTGGGACAGCATGTGAACCAAAAATGACCACTACTGGCATCAGAGGAAGTTTCAGCATTTTTAGCTAGTTGTATTCACAACAATCAAGAAGCAAAGTAAACCAAATACTTCTACTGCCTGTGACTCAGTAGGTAAGGCTTGATGAATTTTCAAGAACACAATAAAATAAATAAAAAACAAAAAACAAAAATATAAAAAATAAAAAATAAAAATTAGCACAGCAAAATTAAAGAAATGCTTATGTTTCTTTGATATGTTATTTCACAGAATATATGTAAACACAAGGGTTTACCTCTACACTTCCACGGACTTACAGAGGTTAATACTTGGAACTAAATTAGTAGGTGTTTTACCAATCATATTTAATGTTAAGAGGCCAGTCTGGTGTTTCATTAAAAAAAACAAAAACACAAAAACTAGTTAAAAGTTAGTGCATATAGCTTCTATAATTCGTTAAACTTTTGAATGATCCCTCACCTCTAAAGAAGTTTTCTGAAGATTCATAGATCAAGTATTACTAAAAAACTTGTGCTCTTTCACATGCTAAATCCAGGGAGTTTATGTGAATTGCTCAGAAGGATACAGCTATGAAACTCAGCATCACATTTGAATTGACAAAAGTATATTGATTTGGGTATAATGCCTAACATATCTAACAGAGCAGCTATAGCCATTATCCTCTGGTTCCGTGATGGAATAAATTGATGAGATTCCAAATACAAAGATGTGCCAAAAGGCCAGATTTCTCCTTCTATTTGTGAACTTCCATTTACATGCAGATACCCTACAAAAGCCAGTAATGAAGAATAAAAAAGGATCTTCATTACCTCAGTTAGCCGACAGTACTGTTAATGCACAGGTAAGAATGAAGCCTGTAATTTTGTAGCGCCTTAGTAACAGACAACACCACTAGGTGGTCTTTTCTTAGACTACTAAAAGTCTTTTAAAAAAAATCTCTGAATGCAGTCAGCTTTGAAGTACTGAATAACTAGAACTTTCAACATGCTTGCTATGCAGAAAAAAATATATGAACATTTAAGTGATTTAGCCTGACTTGTAGAAGATAAGGGGAATGTTTATCAGAATTTTACAAAAGAATGTGCATGACACAGGCTTCAAGCTCAAATGAAAGATCTATGTGTGATATAGTTGATTTCTACTATACTTTTTATTATGGAATATGAGTTCGTTAGAAAACAGATATTGAAGAATATGAAATAAGGGACAACATTTACACATTTACCCAAGAACTGGACTGAGCTGAGGGCTTCAAGAAATTTAATTCTGTTCTACGCAGCATAAGACATAGCAAAGCTGTCCTCAAAAAACTGGTGAAGCTCTTCACCATCCATTTGAGACTGATGTACAACAGAAATTTGGAAAGTTCTGGATGACTTATTTTGGGATACAAGCTTGCTTCTGATCTTAATTCTATAGCTGGGTAGAAAATAAAATTTCCTTCGATCCTAAAGTAGTCTTTATCTGAATATATCCAGAAATGCTTGTGCGGGTATTAACACAGCCTGACATTTAGTGTTTGCAAACACACAGGGAGTTGTGTCTACAGGGAGCTCGTTTCTAGCTCTGGAGGCTTTCTCAAGTGTTCAGTCAGAAACATCCTCATTTCAGAAGGGCTCCTACTTCCACATTTCCTTTCTTTGTATTTGTATTTCTTAAAGAAAAACAACAACAACAACCAACAGCAAATACCAATATCAGTCACTCGTAAGTCTGCAAAAGGCATAACATCATCCAGCTTTACTTAAGTGAAGCAACTCTGCTTTACATTACTGTAGATCTAGATCACATTCCTGAAAATGAAAATCTGTTTATAAAATGCAAGTGTTTAATCTTATCCTGTTTTCTTCCATCAGTGGATTAATTATCATAATCTGTGTGCTAAGTGATGTGCAAAATATGATGATAAACACGTTCCCTGCTCTAGACATTGTTCCATAACATTTTATCAGACTGCTTTAGTTCTATAAGAAGGGTCATTAGTAAACTTGCTTCTCTTTGTCTGTTTTCAGGTTGAAAAATGCCTCCTTGGCAAATATGCTGATTTATTTGCCTTTCCTTTACAAATAATGCTAATCATCTACACCAGGTCTTTTTGCAGTTATTAATCTTTGATTTACTACAGTTTTCTCAAGCTAAAGATCTGGAGAAACAAAAACAAATTTGGCTTGTTTAACATCATACAGCTTCTACAAACACCATATCAAAAAACAAATTAGTGGTCTAAATTTTGTTCATTTCTCTCACAGAATACCCTCATATCTCATGGAATCGGCTGATATTAGTTTAGCAAAACTGAGATCTTTGTACTGAAAAGCACAGCCTTTTACATGTGTTACTTGCCTTTATTTTTCTTAACCTTCAAATGTAGCCTTATACATTGACCAAAGCATGTAAACAGTGAATAAGATTTTACCTCAGCAAAGGCAGACTGTAAAAAAGAGTTTGTGGCTTGCTCTTACACTCATCTCCAAAGTAGACCTCCAGTAAGCATGACAGTAATCTGCTGAGGTTGCAAGACTTCTTTAACGGAGGTTGTCACTTCAATTAACAAAGAGCAAAGATGAGTGGAAATTAGCAGCATTCCCTCCTTCCATTCTCTGCCAATCTACTGTCAGAGTATCTGTATTCAGCTCTTCTTATTTCTGCATAAAAAAGACTAACAGGGCAAGCAAGTGTGCAAATTACTTGGAACTATAAGTGTGCCTTGTCACAAATTGGAAATATACTTTAAATCCATCTATTTCCACTAGTTTCTACCTTTACAAATACTCTTTTATCCTGCATTTTGAGACAAGAAACATGTAATAGACTGATGCAGACTAGAACAGCAGTTACAATTGCAACAGAGTATTTGCTAGTTCCATTTCTTACATCATTATAATTTTAATTATTTCAAAAGTTCCAAGAATCTGTGATTAATGCCTTTGCCTCTAGATTACATATGCACATAAATAAATTAATTGAACAGAGAATTTGGAAGATGGTGTAGAAGCCAAAATCTTCTTCCTACTACATGAGTATTAAAGTCTATTTTTGTCTTTTTTATTTGACAAAAGTCTATAGTGAGAAAACAATACTGAAAAAAAAAATGCTGATAGTTCTTAAGATTAACGTGTTTGAGCTGGAATATTTCAGGCTATCATTTAGGCAGGATTTTAGTTTTGTCTTAAGTATACCTGGAAGCAATTATGATTATTCTGTAGACTGGAGGTTACCATTAAATTGTTAAGATTCAAAATAAGGATGTTTGTGTCCATAAGAAATTGAAAGCCCTGTGAAGTCCACTTTGTACCATAAAGTGGGAAGCTGTGAGGATAGAAAAAACTGCTGTTAGTACAGCAAAGAACTCATTGGAGTACAATAGGAAAGAAAGATATACAACAGTGGGTGATTATGTGGAAACAGAAGGAAGCACAGGAATTTGGAAAGTTAAAGAACAACCAAGACCCACACATTGCCAAGGGTCAATTTTGCTGTCACATGGCTCTATACCAAATTACCAACTCAGCAGCAAATTTGACCACAACAACATGAAACTTGGCACAGCCACAATGTATCAAGCATAAAAACATTAGTAGGAGAACCGAAAGGGCATGGGAAGCGTAGAAAGCAAGAAGACAGCACAGTAGACTTTGAATTGTCTAAGAGAATATAACTATGAGTAATGGGAAGACCTTTAAAAGAATTGATCATTGAGACTGAACAGCAGGGAAGGAAAACAAGATGAATTTGACCACAAGAACCATATCCAGGAAATTCATCTCATCTTGTGAGATGTTTAGAACAAGACTCAATGAAGTAGTAAAAAATTTACTGAAGGAAATAATTTTGCAGGTCAAAGAAGGGCTTGTATTTCTCTGTTATATAGAACTTCAGAGAATCAGATAGACAAAGAAAAAAGAGGGGAAAAAAATTAATGGCTTGAAGAAGGATCCTGTTCATACAGGTAAGAATGGATAAGAGTTTTCCAGTAAATATAAGTTACGAAAATGTTCTCAAGACTAATATTTTATGCAGGCTGTGTACCATGTATATTAGGTTGAGCAAGAAAAAAAGATTGCTGTGGAAAAAGTTAAAAGTTGTATCGTTGAAGTCCAGGCCATGGCATTACAAAAGGAAACAAACCTATACTCGTTTGCATGAGTAGCATTGAACCTACAGGTTAGTGGAGGACAAAAAGCTGGAAATTTTATGTACTTGCTGCAGTACAACAGGATGAGAAACCATAGCTTTACGGCAAAGGACAGACTCTCAGACTAGGCAAAAAGAACAGATGCCAGAACAGATGAACCCAGAGAAACAGCTCATCTCTTCATGCCAAGGACTATGCAAAGACAGCTCAGCTACAGAAGGCCTGTTGTGGGGACACAAACAAGAAAACTAGAAAGTCACATAAGGAAAAGCAGAAAGAGAGGGCTGTGTACTACTTACTGCCAACACTAGCGAGAACTATCCAACTGAAGCTGGATGCCAAAGTAGACATCCTGGAAACATCCAACACAATGGAGCCACTGGAAAATGCAGATAAGCTCAAATATGTTCTGCCAGGTTGCAAACTGATAAGGTCTCAAGTGCCTATGCTCTTTCAATAGAGCTGTGTGGGGCCAAAGAAACTGTTGACTGGAGTCACCAGGGACAGAGATTAGAAAAAAAAAACAACAGGACTACAGTTATTGACCTGGGATTAATAGCCAGTTCACAGCTACATTAGTGGCATTGTTTGACAGAGTTGGAAAGTAGTATTTGCTGGCACAGTCACAGAGCATTACTTTGTTTGATATGAAAATGTCAGTGAATATCTCTTTCAATTATTCTTCCTTCCTTATTTGAAAGCTATGTTTATTCCACACAAACCTAGCGTTATCTCAGTTTAATTCACAGAATTACTTGTATCAGTGATGCTGAATAAAAAATAAGGCAGTGCAAAAATGTTACAAACTACAAAACTCACATAGGACATTAGGATAGATCTTCACAGGAGAAAAGAAGAATGATACCCAAGTTAGAAGGCCTTGTTGTAGGTTGACTGTTTCCACTGCATAATAAACTGGATGAGATACCTTCAAACTTTTCACTAAAAGTTACCATGAACTATACATGCTTCTTTCAATGTCATCTGACAGTAACATGAGACCTTTAATTCCTACTTTCTACAAAGCACATAAACTGATATATCTACATACAGTGGAAAAGTGAGGTTTAAATGCAGATCTCAGAGTTCTCGGATGCCTAGATGTATGATTACCATATATAGAAAATAAACACACAATACCAGCAATTACACGATCAGAATTACCTCCCTAAGTTATGGGTACCTGAATTTCCAACACCATAGACTGGCCACAGATTATGAAAAATCTCAAAGAGGGATCAGATCAAAGTCCAAATATATCTTTTCCACTCATAACATCTCAATGAGGCTTGCCTCCCTGTCCAAAATGTCTACAATATTAAGATTCCCAAAAGCACAATTACCAACTTCTCCACTGTGTTTTGCAAGAAAACAGACAATACTGATGACATAAGAGATGGTAGTTTTTTCCCCTCATCTAGAGTAAAGGAAAAGCAATGTAAAAGTTGGGCAGGGTTTTGATGTGAAAAGCAAGGCTGAAGTGTGCTAAGCACACTGGTGGAAATGCACTAATAGTGTGTATAGTACTATCGCCATGGTAGAAATTAAGCATGCCGGGGGAAGAGAAGAGAAGAGAAGAGAAGAGAAGAAAGAAGAGAAGAGAAGAGAAGAGAAGAGAAGAGAAGAGAAGAGAAGAGAAGAGAAGAGAAGAGAAGAGAAAGAGAAGAGAAGAGAAGAGAAGAGAAGAGAAGAGAAGAGAAGAGAAGAGAAGAGAAGAGAAGAGAAGAGAAGAGAAGAGAAGAGAAGAGAAGAAGAAAAGAAAAAGAAAAGAAAAAGAAAAGAAAAAGAAAAGAAAAGTAAACCAAGCTGTCCCAGAAATCAAAAATGCACTTAAAAAAACACTGCATTAAATCTACATACACAGTTTTATGTGCCTCTACTGGGGACTGCTAGCTGCAGCTCTCTTCTTACTAGGCTCCCTATTCAATAAGGGTATTTCTGCAGTTTGTCATCAGTAGTCAGTCAAAAGAATCCAAAGGAAATGTATGACTTCCAAGATATGTAGACAATAGATGGAAAGCAAGTAGAGTTTAAGATAGAAGTCTTCAAAATGGACAGCTGCAGAGCTATGAGACTGAGATATAAGACAATTCACTTGGTGTTTTGAAGACAGATGGTAAGCAAGAATGTGATCATTGAATGACAGCAGTTATGCAGAATGAGTTTTCCTCAGCAGAAACACAGTACTTATAGAAAAGGCGTTGTGGCAAGATAGCGCATTTTTCAAGACATTTATTTAGCATTTACTAGTTAACTAAAGGTATTCTAGAAAGGAAAGAAAAGATCAGGCAGTTACTACAAAACATTTCACCAGTTTTACACTTTTTATCTGCTCTTTCCCCCCTTCCCAATTTACCAGAAAGATGAGTAAATAGAAGCTGTAAGAATAGAAAGATGACTTTCACCACAAAACCTGATTCAAGTGTGTCTATCTGAGTGCAGTGGGATGGAACGCAGTGCACAGCCAGGTGTCTGAGGAGAGTTGGCAGGGTTGCAGCCCTGCAGGGGCACCCTGTTGAAATCTCACAGCCAAAGGCAAGGGGCCGACAGCTACAGTGCATCAACTGGAATCACTTCCCCTCTGGATGCTGCTAAATCATCTCTGGCAGAAACTATTTATTCCCGAGGCTCCCGGAAACATTTCTGACCAGCAAATCCTTCACAAAGAACTTGATCTGACTGAGGGCAGATATTTCCAAAATGTTACCATATGAGATAACACTCTCTGAAACCTTTTATCCCTTTCTCTGGTCTCCCATCAACTAGACCAGCAGAGAACTCCACTACACTGAACAATAAATACAGACTTTTTTTTTCTTTTCCAGACTTGATCATCAGCATTTGTTTACATAGAAATCTGAAGGTTTGCCTATTCTCATATGAGGGGACAGCTTTTAAAATTTCTGAAGATCTTTCCCACCCCAGATATGCATGGCTATGGAACACAGTTGCAGCAATACATAGACACATTTGGAAATCTTGTAACAAATACAGGCAACCTATCACTTACAGCAATCCAAGCTCTGTACAGACTTTTATCTTTTGCAGCTACACTGTCTGCAACACTGTTGAGACTTTTATTCTAAATGTTCTCTTAACTGCTAATAAGAGCCTTGGGTTAGCTGAAAACACTGCCTAGTGGTATAGAACTCTCACGCAGAACTAAAAAAAGATTTTCTCTCCATAATTGTGGATGTGTCAGAAAGATGAGGCAGCAGTCAGTGCAGGGAACGGTTGAACAAGGGAAGCAATTATTGGGGTAAGAAGATTAAAGAGAAAAAAAATTGAACCAATCAGAAAAATAAAAAATATTAAAAAAATACATTCACGAGAGACAGGGTGAAAACAAGGATCAACCAGAAAAGAAAAATCATTATATGACAGGGAAAAAGAGGGCAGGTCTTGGCTCACTCATCTGTCACCCCTCCAGTCTTAGCATGAAGGTTGCCTGCACTCTCCCCTTTTTTCTAGTGGCAGGATGTGTGGAGGGAGAGGAAGGGACAGTGACAATTAAAAAACCACTAACGAATAACAATACTAGTTATTACTCTGTTAGAACTAATGTTCCTATGTCAAGCTGGACAAATCACTGAAACTGCATGGTTTACTGCTGGTTACTCATGATGCGTTCCTCATTTTCATGTTCGGCTTGAAATAGGGTTTGCAGAAGTGCTGAGCCCTGACAGCTGCAGCTGCAAATTGTGCTTATACTCTGGGAACTACTCAATAAGAATCACGTTTCTATATAGAAAATGTTATAAACGTGTTGCCTATGTATAGTGCTAACTAATGCTAACTGTGCTAAAATTAAAAAAATAAAAAAATAAAAATCAAATTTCTTTAGGTGTTACAAAATTGACTCCCAAAGACATAATTTCATACCTTACTTTCAATACTATCACTTCAGCATACAATTTTTTGTTTTGTTTTCTGAAAGAACTCATTTTGTTTTAGTATGCAGATACTACCCTTGCAAAGTATTAAAATCAATAGCTCTATCTCACAAGACGATTTTAACAATCATGTAACAATTGACATTTAGAGACTTCTACTAAATGACTGGGGAAAAACAAAATAGCTGGTCAGTAGGCTAGCAATGCCCATCCGGCAAACAAGGTGGAGCTTCACAGGAGAAAAATGACAGAAAGAAACAGAAAAAAAAAAAGAAGATTCACATTATACTATCCCATCTATCTTGTAATATATTATACAAGCCTAATTAATTATTAACTTTACTCTAGTATTTCCTAGTAACTAAGGCTTTGATTCTGTAATTTCAGTTGTAGTGCTCTACATATTACGGGAAAAGTAGTATTTCACTGTCAAAATACTGAACCCCATTAAAAAGTTTCAACATCATACACGCTTTTTTGGGAGATTTTCCAGCTGGAGAAAATGTAAGAAAAAAGCAAAATTAGCACATCAGTCATCATATAATCCACTCAGCCTCCATGCATAAAGTCCTGACTACATCTGCTCATCCTCAAATATAGTTTAGCTTTTAAAAGCCTGGGCTGATTCAGCCCTAATAGGATGGGTCAGAGGAAAAAGATATGGTTTCATTCTTATGAAAATTGAAGATTTTATACTGAAAGCAGTATGGTTGGTTTAGCTTTATTAAGCAAACTACTATCAATTTCAAAACATATAGGGGGACACAGTTTAAGCATTAGTTAATGTCTTGGGGAAAAGATTAGAAGAAACAGGGAAAAAAAAACAAAACAAAAAACAAAACCAAACATAATGCACAAGATCAAATTATACACTGAGTCATAAAATCATAGAATGGCTTGAGCTGGAAGATACCTTGAAGATCATCTGTCCAACCCACCTACCATGGGCAGGCTTGCTGCCAACCAGATCAGGCTTCTCCAGGTCTCATCCGGGCTTGAATGCCTCCAGATATGGAGCACCCACAGCATCTCTGGGCAACCTGTGCCAGTTTCTCAAAAAAAACCTTTGAGCAAAGAACTTCCACCCAATATCTAACCTGAAGTTCCCCTATTATAGTTTAAAGCCATTCCACTTTGTCCTGCTGCTATCAGATCATGTAATAATTGTTTTCCCTCCTGCTTATTAGCTCTCCTCAAGTACTGGAAGGCTGCAATGAGTTCTCCCTGCACCTTTCTCTTCTCCAAGCTGAACAAGTCCAACTCCCTCAACCTTTCTTCACAGGAGAGGTACTCTATCCCCCTGATCATCTTCACAGACCTCCACTGGACCCACTCCAACAGTTCCACATCTTTCTTGTGTTGAGTATCCTAAACGTGGGCACAGGTCTCCATGTGGAGCCTCACAAGGACAGAGTAGAGGGGGACAATCCTCTCCCTCACCCTGCTGGCCACCCTCTTTTGATGCAACCCAGGATACAGTTAGCTTTCCAGGCTGCAAGCACACAGTGCTGGCTTCTGACCAGGCTTCATCCACCAGGGACCCCAAATCCTTCTTCGCAGGGCTGCTGTCAACTAGTTTTTCTCTTTGTCTGTATGCGTATCTGGGATTGCCACAATCCAAATTCAGCACTTTGTAGTTAGCCTCAATAGGTTCAGATGGATCCGCCTCTCAAGCTTGTTCAAGTCACCTTCCTTCTGTTGTATCAACTACACTACTCAGTTTAGTGTCATCTGCAAACTTGCTGAGGGCACACACAATCCCATTGTCTATGCAGTTGTAAGACGGACTCCTGGGGGATACTGCTTGTGACCAGCCTACACTTGGACATAAATCCAATGACTACAACCCTCTAGATATCATAATCCAAGCAATTCTTTTTCAATTCAGCCTTCAAAACAATCTCTCTCCAATTTAGAGATGAAGACCATGTGTAGGACCACGTCAAAGGCCTTGCACAAGTTCAAGTAGACAACATCAGTTACCCTTCCATTGTCTACCATTGCTGTCACTCCATTTTAGAAGGTCACCAGGTTGAACAGGCACAATCTGCCCTTGGTGAAGCTGTGCTGGCTGTCTCAGATCACCTCACCATCTCATGAGTGCCTTAACATAATTTCCATGATCTTCCCAGGCACAGACATGAAGCTCACTGGCCTGTGTTCCCTGGGTCTTCCATTTACCCTTTAATAAAAATGGGAACGACGTTTCCCTTTTTCCAGTCATGAGGGACTTCATCTGATAATCATGACTTTTCAAATACGATGGAGAGTGACTTGGCAACCACATCAGCTGGTTCTTTCAGGACCTCAAGGGATGCATGTCAACTGGCCTCACAGACTTCAACACAATCAGCCTCACGAGTCTCTGACTTGCTCTGCTCTTGTTGTGGGAGGGATTTTGCTCCCTTGGCCCCTGCCTAGAGGTTCAAGGATGTAAGAGGGCATGGGAATCCTGGCTGCCGATGAAGTCTGAAGCAAAGAATTCATGGAGTACTTCAGCCTTCTTCATGTCTGTTGAAGTCAGTTCTCTCTCCTCGCTTGTCAAAGGGAGTCTCTTATGACCACTGTAGATATGGAATGCTGTCTTATTATTCACATCCTACACCAAGTTCAGATCCATCTGCACCTTTGCTTTCCTGATCCTATCTTTTCATGTCTGGACAGCAATCCTATATTCTTCCCAGGCCACAAGTCCCTGCTTTCACGGACAGTACACATCTTTCTTATCTCTCAGTTTGACCAGCAGGTACTTGTTCAGTCATGCTGGCTTCCTGCCTCCTCTGCTTGATTTCTTCTGCTGAGTCCTTTGCTTGCTCAACATATTGCAGTGATTTAAAAAGCAGAATGCCTAGACACAAATGAAAGATTTGGAGACTACGTATGCTATCACATAGGGTATGTGGCATTATAAATCACATCGAATTAAAAGCTTGCAACTTCAAATGTTGCTGTTGAAACAGTGTTAATGACAAACTATGCAGTTTGACTGCCTCCATAGAATTTTCCTCCTTGTCTCCTCCTCCCTTTTCTAACACCTATTCTGTCTAATTTAAAAAAAATAATAATACATAAACTCCAGTTTCCCTTCTGTTCTCACAGAACCATCATAAATGAAAAAATACAATAACTTACTACTCCTAAAATGACAGTAATCACCTGGTGAATATATTAAGACAAATTTATCTTGTTAATATCACTTGTATATGCCAGCAGTAGTTCTGAAGATTCCCCAGAGCATAGCAATTCAGACTACTAGAGCTTCAAACATCTACAAGGCAAAATATGGCATATGGATTTGGGCGCCTGGGCCTTTCTACAGGTCTTGTTAGGAATCATGGATTTCCCATTTATTCTGTCAAAAAAGAATTATGAGCTGCTCATCCTCTGGTTGGAAGGTATCCACAAGAGTACTATAAACTCTCCATTTAGAAGGATGCATTTGTGTTCTTTGAGTATTTATAGGTGCTATGACATCATAATGCTGGGAATCATAGTATTTATATGTTTTCTGTAAAGGAATCATTTACAGTAAAGCTATTAGAGAAAGTGAAGAATGCTAGCTAGGCCATCAACAAGTGCTACATAAACACCAACAAGACATATAAAATCAGAAACAGGCCATGAACAGAATATTAATCACATAGCTAGAAATTAATCTAACTTTTGTCATGATATACGCATTTAAGAAAAAAAGAAACCTAGAGCAATATTACTTTAAAACGGGAGGAAACAAAGCAAAAAATGTTTTAGTAAAACTATACTAGCCTTCTTTTCACCTGCTGTGCCAGCTGTCCTTGAGTTTTGTCCTCCATTTTCTGCTGTGATAGACTTACTCTGCTCTGCAAGATAGTCATTCTATCAGACATGGGTTCACCTTGTTCTTGCTATGTGCAAATGCCTGTAAACTGAAAAATGTTTTGTTTTTCCATGCACATAAAGTACTTGTCATACATGGCACTTTTGCATGATGAAACATCTATCAGACATGGAACAATAGTCAGCACAAGGGAATGAATAAAAAGAATAATCCACTTCTGTGTGAAATCGAGTTTTAATGAAATCAACATTAATATTTATGTTAACTGTCATTAAAATCTAAAGTGACACGTTAACATTAGAATCTGAGCAGCCTGGAATCACATTAGCCTCTGGTTTCAGAGAAAAGCTGCTTTAAATGCAGAAGCTCTGATTTCTGTTCTAGCATTGATTGTTTCTTTTGAAAGTGTTCCTCCCTACATCCTCCCTCATCTTCCTTCCAGATGTTCATGGATCAAACAAATTGTATGGATAAATGAATGTCTGCAGTTGTAAGAGTAAATTGACTTTTGTTTGCTAAAAATTTCTCTTCTAAGATTTGCTGATGACAGAATAGTGATATCTTGCCACTGCACGCTTTCCATTTCCCTAGCTACTATTCTAAGTCAGTAGCTACTGATTTTCCAATATCTTATTCTTCCAGTTGCTAGGATGTGGAAGAGGCTACATTGACCATCAAGAATGGACTAATAGAGAGAGGGCTTGTTTGTTCATTTGCTTTTTGTTTTGTTTTATTTAATTAATTTATTTTAATGGTCATTTATTGCACTTGGTGTGTCATTAAAGTTTGATTTCTACAGAATCTGAACAAGCCCACCTACGAAGAAAGTAATCACTACTAAAAACAATGCAAGATCTCTACGTACAATAGGAGGAATATGAATGGAAGGAACCTCTGCCATGTGTACGGGCAATAGTTCCTTACAGAATACCCGCCAGAAAAGCTGTGCGGCTTAAGTTTCAGCTCAGTTTCCACCCCTACTCCTTACCCAGTCCTCCTAATTTAGAAATCAGCCAGCATTTAATAGGCATGGATTCTGTTTTGTCACACTGAAAGAAGATGGTACACCATAAAGATATAGGGTTATCTGATCACCTATTCTCCTTAAAAATAAAATAAATTTAAAAAAAAAAGCAAAACAAATGAACAAACAAAAAAACCTACATAGACAGAGAGAAGAAAACCAACCATAAAAATCCCTAAAAACAAACGCCCATAGACCCCAAAAACTCAAAACAACACTCATTATTATATTCTCCTTTTCAAAAAAAAGAAAAAAAAAAAAAAGAAAAAAAAAGTAAGAAAAAGCAAATCAAAACAACAGCAATGGCAGCGACAACACAGCAAAGCTATTAATTTGAAAAACCTTTCTAAATCCTCCTTTCTATTTCAGAAGGTAGAAGAGAGCAGGATCTGTCCTAATTATTTCAGGGTCAAGAACAGAAATGGAGCCACTGCTGCTCATCTCTGCCCTAGGCGGGACACGTTAAGAAACACAGCATCAGAGAAATTGTTGCAATCCGTTTATAACTGTCTGGTGTGCTCTGACCATACCCAGCTGAATTAATCAATCATTAGCAACCTTAACTGTGAGCCTAAAAATCCATTAAACACTAAAAATGGATGGCAAGTCAGGTACGGACACTGCAAGGACAATTCCAACTAGTCTCCAGCAGTTCCTTTCTCCGCAGTGAGCAGGCTGCATGTTCTTTCTTGGTCATGCAAGTGCCTCCTCTGTGGCATAGCAGCCATACTTCGGGTAGTGGATACATCCAGTACTGTGTGCACCTGAGCTTTCTTAGTAGTGTGGGGAGTACTTTCCTCCTCCAGAGTGAAGCTAGTGAGATGGCTGCAATCCTGGCAGCTGAGGTGTGGTGAGAGTTAGCCTTCAAAGCTTAAATCTCTTCACAATATGAGACTGGGCCAGCCTTGCAGGGTAACAGGGGGCTGATGGGCTTGGCTAAGTAGTATCAAGGCAGAAATAAAAGCCTTTTCCAGGGGAGAGATGGGGGAGAATGTCTGGACAACCTAACACAGACACAGCTTTGGAGATTTTCCAAATAATCAAAGAACTACTGATTTTCTTACAGACAGTGGAATCACTGTTCAAACTTCCTTAGCCAGAGGTAACACTGCAGTGGAAATACATTTATCAAAAACAGATTCCTTCCCCAGGTATTGCTTAAAAAACAAAGACCAAAAAAATACTCTTACAAATGCTTTTGTAATTCATTACTGTAACTCATTTCTCAAGCATCAGAAAGTGTAACCAGTTACTTATGGTCTTTTAACTTAGCATCCATATTCACTTCTGAATTCCTTGGAGTTTTAGACAAACCAATGGATGAAACAAGGATGGGAAGGAAAAAAACAAAAAAGCCCTCAAGTTTATTTTGGTTTCTTTGTTAATGTATGCAAATGAATGTTTTACTTCAAGAATTCATCCAATAGAGCCAAATAAAACATAAGCGTGCCACCCCTAAGCCTGAATGTTTACATTTCTATTACATGCTACTATTAATGAAAGATGGTAACGGAGCAATTGGAACCGGACAGACCTTACTACAGTGGGCAGAACTGAAACAACATGCACTTTTCTCCTAGATGAATCAATGGCAGATGAATGCATGATCTGCTTTTAAACTCTCACTCAGTAATTACGGACTATATTTTTGGGTTTTTGAAAAAGGGGGATGAGGGTGGTCCAGAAAGCCATTTACACATACACAAAATCCAACATGCTTCCAGACATTTACAGACCAAGTATTAGATACTCAACTATTGCAGCAGAAAATGATGTCAATCATTTCATTTGAGACAGCATTTACAAGAGTCAGAGGGTCTTGTGTTAATCTTATTGCTCAAAAGCAGGCTCTGTAAGAAATTATAAATTTCTGTAGTAAATCTTGAAAATTACTGAACTACATAAATGTACAATTGATTTCACTCCCCTATTCTCATGGGCTACACCTATGAGAATGTGCATGTTTGTGGGAACTTCCTACAAACAAGTGCTAAAGATCTGTCATCTGTTTTTGCACTTTCTTCTCAATTGGTATCTAGAGACGTCTCACTTCTGTTTTTGTTCTTAATGACTGTTATTAGCATACTCTCTTCTCCCACTTTGCCGTTGCTGAGTTGAGATGGCTAGATTAAGATCTTTCACAGATCAAGAGGAAACAGGTTGCAACTAAGGCAGCAGTGAAGCAAGCTCCACTCCTACTCTCATCAGCATGTTTCCTCCACTCCTTGGGGCAGCTGGATGTGGAAGGCAAATCCCATACCTCTGCTCTCACCACAGACAGACCTGGATCAGAGTGATAGTAGGCTTTTCCAGAACTAGTCACCAGTTTACTAGAAAGCAGAAATAGATCCTTCTGTTTATAACTCTTAGAGCCACAGAGCAGTGGAGGAGTGGAAAAGCCTCTACGTAACACTCCTCCTGGCTGGGACTTGATCCAAAGACCCAATAGATGAAAGGTTCTGTGTATTACCGTTACCATTTCTTTGAGCCAACCCTTTGTTCCCCACCTTTATTAAAAGACCTGAAGATTAATGCAAAGAACAAAATAGAGAGCTAAATCTCAGTCTATATTACATCTCAGAAGTGATGTTTTACAAGTGTAGTTCGGGGGACAAGTTGTTATTATTATAAATACAACAAAGAGCACCATTAAAGTTGTTAACACTGATATGTATCTAGCTTGAGGCCACACATTTGAAGCAATTGTAGGTAAAAATCCTTCTCAGCTTTTAAGTGTTACAACATTAAATGGTTTTGTTATCTTTCCATTTCCAGAGCAGAATAGTAACTTAGTTCCTCCAGGAATCAAGACAATTAGTCATCTGCAGACATCATGTTTTGTTTTTTTCCCCCAACAAAATAAAAATTCCCTAATTATCTTTAAAATACTTGTAGCTTATCTTGCTTTTAAATTTAATGAGGGGAAACGTGTGCCAGATTAGAATTAAATGCATCTTACTTACCTGGCCTTTTATCTTGGTCAATTCTGGACTACTGTTTCTAATGTTTCATTACTCTTTACTACCACCTTCCCTCTTTTCCTTTGAAAGTTTGTGTGATCTTGATGAATGGACAGATTTATGTGACTGTTCTGGACAAGTGTACACTGTTTGGATTCTTACGAATCTAAAAATGTATCTTCTGCCTTGCTTTCATTTAAAATCTGAAGTTAACTTCTTATACAAGAATTCAGGATAGTAAGCAATTAAAAATATCCCAAAATGAATGCTGACCCAGCTTTTGCCCCATTGGCTAATTTTTCGCAACCGTAAGTGTTGGCACGTGCAGCATCACATTCTTAAGTAACAACTCATTTTATTGCTAGCTCTGCCACTACTTTTGCTCAGAATTTATGCTTAGATAAGCATGCATCCACGCCTGAAGTATTTAGGTAAGTTGTCAAGACTTGCAAGTGATGAGATGAAAAAAAACCACATCATTTTAAAACACTTAATCATGAAATAATTAAGAACATTATCCACAGATGTATACATTGGTACAAATATCCCTGCTGGTGGTCTCTTTATATAGCCTGCTTATATTCAATGTTTTCCCTTTTCATTTGGGAACATTTCTTACTGCACATCCCCTAAATGGTTTTGAGCAGTTCATGAGTTAGCCCAGAGGAAGCGAGGGAAAGGCACCAAAACTTCTTAAATTCAAATAACAAGTTCAGACTAAATGTTGGTTCTTTTTAGGTTTCAGTTGGTAGCAGAAACAATTCTTTGCACTTTCTGTGCTAACCTGGAGGTCCTTGCAGTTTTCTGCCCCCACAGTGAACCACGTGCATGTGGATACCTCCTAACCTGCAGTGCAAAATGACACTTCTTGCTTCTAAGTACAGATGAAGGGAAACTATCTTGGATTTATCTCTGCCTAAACTACAACGGAACTGTCACACTATAAATGTCAGGTTCCTGCTGCAGCTTTTAAAATGTTTAGATGCTTTAAATTTATACTTTGTCCTTTTATTTTTCAAGAAAAGTAATTTATTTCCCTGCTTCCAACTTTTCAGTCCTAGATAGAGCTGAACAACAGTGAACTCCACAAAAATAATCCTACCAAATGCCACATCTTTTTCAGTGAGGGTTTTTTTATATGTTTTCCCACCACCTTCTGCCTCCTTTTAGGACCTCTGAAATCATGCCTTTACAGGCATAAGTGTTCAGAGGAAGAATGGACAAAATGTGTAGAAGCAGAATATGAAATTTGAGTACTTTTTTAAAAATGTGAGTACATACTTCTGAGTGATCCAAACCATGGTACTTTAACTAATAAGACAGTTAAAAAGCTCAGTAAAACAAACAGAATACACAGAATGTACAGTTCTGGATAAAATCAAGAAATCTGGAAGAATATCAGTAAACACCAAGAACACCTGAAGAAGAAGAATATTATGTGGCCCATACTTCTAATACTGAAAGCAGTTGCCAGCAAACAAATTTTTAATACTGCTTGCCACACAACCAACCAGTGATAACTTTAGTCTTGCATTCTATTCCATCCCCTTTCACCTGTTCACTTTAATATCTTGCGTATGGAGACCATTGCAATGGAGTTGGTGGTTTCCAGTGTTCTAATTTTCTATGTGATGTCCCTCCAGAGCAATAAAGAAATGGCCTCAATTACACATTTGTTACCTATGGACTACAATAAAGCAAAGCTTGTGGTAAAGATGGATTCTGTACCATTCTGTACATGTTCTCAGAATCACTGCAAATACATCAAAGCTCTCCTCTCTTCTACAAGTTGCTTTCTGCAAAACTATAAAACTAGAAGTCTTACTCTATGCCATTAACATATTTCTCTTAAGATATAACTTAAAAAGTTGGAAGACCACAACTGAGATCTCTCCTCTTTCCTCTGGCAAAGGAGGAATCCCTACAAAACAGGACAGGAATGACTTACACTTCAGCCACAGCTTTCTTGAGATGCTGGTCCAAAACTGCACAATAAATCATCCTTACCTCAACAAGTTCAAAATGCTGCAGTATGCACAGCAAAAGGTGTGTTTTTAAAAGCAAGCTGAACCTCCAAATCTAAAATGTCATGTCAAAAATCAGGAAAAAAAGAACCCACATAAAATACACACATACAAAACCGGTTGCCTCCTCCAGAAGAAAATCTAGTCTGAAAACAGCAGTAGCTATTCCAATACAAACAGTGACAACAAGGACATGATCTGCACATGTTAACAGTGCTGGAGGGTCCCTTTGTCAAGAAAGGTATTTGTTTTGAATTATTCACTTATTTTCTCAGTTAATTAATTCCAAGGATCTGGCTATCCCATGCAGGCTATGATTTTTCAAGCTGTTTAATTGCGGTTACAAAAGATGAAATTCTCTTTCTCATTTTGAAGCTGAAACGGAAATCATTGCAAGAAATAATAAAAAACACAGTATCAAAAGACCTATAGATCCCAGAACTGGCAGAGAATTAACATGGCTTAATAAAATTCATGGTGGGATTGCTATAGCTGCTGTTACCTAGAGGACCATAAACATATTGACTTGTGCTCCTTCACACAGAGTCCCTCAAATGTCAGCATTCAGATAAGCCTGTGGCTATAAGTAAAGAAAGAAATGTTGATTTTTCTGTTAGAAATATATTATCCCACTTGCATTTCAGCAGTTTACAGACAAGCAAAGCATGGCTGAGAAAATGGACAGATAAAAAGGCAGGGCATGGACCAGACCTTCTTCCAGTTGCTTGAGACTTAGGAGAAACTGCCAGCACTTGAGGTCCACTCATTTACTGTCATCTCCAAACAAAGCCACTGCAATCCCCATGCTAAGTACCATTTTTTTGTGTGCTTTCACTACATATAAAAAGGCACTTCACTCATTCGTCTTAAGTGCACATACTGGTTTTTACCTGTGTTTTTCAAAGCAACACTCCAAGTACTGTCTTTCTACTGTACACTCCACTTTTAAGATCCTCCTACAGAAACCCAAAATAGTTTATAAGATCTGTATGTAAGCCTTGTTTCTCTGTAAGGCCTCAAAGAGAATTTATATTCATACTATATGCATGCATCTACCCTCTGTGGGATATTGCCAGCTGAGCTAAGGTTTCTTCACCATCTAATCCAAGCACATCAAAGCATCTTAGCAGCACTGGAATGAATAAGTATAGGCTTTCATGACATAATTTATACACATATATAATGTGATGAGCCAAAGGCATCTGCAGTCCCGCAAACTTTCAGAACTTGGGTGCTGAAGTTTAATCCATTTTGTGAGGTTCACAGTGACTAAGCCAACTCTCCGTGTTCCCTGGCAGGACACAAATTGGTCTTAGTGAGGCTGTCAAAAAGTGATGCCACAGTGGTGTCCCTACCTCTGCCACTTCCAGGAATCTGGGCAAAGCCATCCAGCTGGCTCAGTGCAAGGCAACACGTTTGGGATGTGTTTTACCACCATGTCAGGCAGATGCACACCTACCAGCATTCAGAGAAAGCTGGCATCCCCAAATGCCTGAATAAGTTCATATCTGCAGAAGAAGTTACATATATTTTGATATCTGATCATATCATTCAAAGTTAGGCTTCAGAAACAACTAAGTATTAGTTGCTTTCTTAGCTCAAACGCTACACGTTGTTTCTTTTGTAGTGAATATCTTCGAAATTAAATGATCATAATCTTTTCCTACACAAGCCCACACCTTGTATATGATCTGGAAGTGAGCTTTGCATACGCAAAAGAAACACAAATACAGTGAAGAATCGGATGCAAATGAATTTCTAATTCAGAAAGGTCAAACTGTTGTCATATCACTATTTTACAGTAAATATAGCCTGTTCACTTCTTATCCCTCAAATCACATCTTGGGTTCACAGGAACAAAGATGTTCAAGGACCTGCCAAACTCTTGGAGGCAGATATATTCTCTATCTGAAGCCATGACATTTCTAGGTGTGCTTTTAGGCATGACGTAGATGGTTTCTTAAAGAGCTTCGCATAAATAATCTGAATCCTTTCTGTTTAAGTGACAGAGTAATTCATCAGAAACCTTTACAAGGTTTCAGCAGGACAGACATAGAGCCTGCGTGATTTCTGTACCTGAATTTACAATGGTAATACCTGACCGAGGAGTTTTTTGGACAGTACTTCAATGTCTTTATTCTGGACTTCATTTTGATGCTATAGTGGAAACAGTCTTCCCCTGGACATCTGGATTCAAAGAATTCTGAAAACCCAGCCCTTAGCACATGAAAATGCTGTTTAATATTTTGTGGAACTACTCAGCAATTCTTCAAAAACAAACAAAAAAAATTGTGATAACAGGACCCCGGGTGGTAACACTATAAAAATAGTTGTACTGCTCAGGTGGAAACAATGCATGTCTGTAAGGAAAGCCTTAACTGCCAAAATAACCACCATCATCTTAGTCAAAGTTCTGCTTCCTCTACAGGAAACAGGAAGAGGGGGAAAAAAAAAAAAAAAAGGCATTTTCAATGATTATATCCTCAGACAGAGTACTTCGTCCTGTTAAGCCAAACTGAACTGCAAATCACTGCATTGTCCACATACCTCCTGGAAACTGCTGTTTGAACGTCTTCTTCTTTCCTGACAAACTCTGGCTAGGTTATATCAGCACAACAATCAGATCTCCCTACTTCCCTTCCACCTTTAGTCAGTTCTCAAGTCTTACAAGCTCCAGTTACAGCCAGCTACAAGGAAACATGAGTAGGAGGCTCCCGAGCTACAATTCCTATGCGTTTACACCTGGGATATGGTTGTATCTACTCCTGCTTTTGCTTTCAAAGAAACAAAGCCAAACAGCAAATAAGTAAACCCACCGCTTTTTTCAGGCTTTTAAAAGGATAAAAATGATTGCCAATAAGCCCGCATCACACAGAAACGGATGCTGCAGTTTTCTGCAACTCACAGCTAATGACTACTGGGATTGGTTTTAAAGAAAATATCAAAGAAAGTTGCCCTAGATTAGGATTTAGTTCTCGAAAATGCTATACTTTTGACTAAGTCACCTTTTAACTTAGTGAAACTCTATCAAAGGACTTTTTGAACAGCCAGCAGGAAAATGGTATGGTGAAACATTCTGCTTGACTCATGTCTGTATATGAATGCGTAAAAGTGATTTTTTTTTTAACATTTTTGTGTTATTTACATTAGCTACCAGATAGAAGAGTGACAAGCCAAAGAACTAGCTAGCTGGTTTCCTCTCCAAAGTTCATATTCAATTAATCAAATACTTACCTACCCTTTTTGTAAGCTCAATCATACAACTAGGTCTGCGCTCCATGCAGTAAAAATCAGATTTGAAGAACACTTCAGAGAAGCAATACATCATTTTTATACTTGGTGACATGGTAAGCCTGAATCTTTCAGACTGCCTTAGGCTAGGATCAGAAAGAAGGAAGCAAAGCCAGAGCCTTTAGTTTCATGGACTGTTTTGATTCAAGTAACAGGGAAACTCTGATCCACTCAGTTGCATCTTTTCATGTGTCTGCAGTACCAGTTAGACAAAAATGAGAAAAAAAAAATCTTTTAAATTTTTGTCCAAATATCATTAAAGCCTCACTTGAAAATAATTCTAAGAATAAAAATCAAACTTAAGATGAAAACCAGCTTAAACTGTATCATCACAGTAGAGGAAAAATAATAATTTGCTCCCCATGTAAAGTGCTATCCTTCTTAGCAAATTTTTAACTGCATATTCTCTGTGTAATTAAAGCATATTAAAGACATAACATTTCTTCACCAACAGAAGTCCAACTGCCATTTGCCTACAGCCTCGTTTCATTAGAAAATGCACATGCATAGATTGCTTTACAGACTTCCTATGAAAAGCCTAATCCAAGCAATTGCAATTCAAGCCCTAATATCTAGTTAAAATGACGTCTAAATTTACAGTCCTGACTTTTTTTTTCACAATGAGTTGCAAAGCTTTTGTTTTCCCGATGTTCTTTACAATACCCTTGTTTACCCTTGTAAATTAGTAGTTCAGACTGTCAGATACCACTTCCCCATTCAACAAATGGCCTTACACCAGCTTCTTTAGAGTTTTCACAGCCAGCACAGGGAAGACAGAAGTAGATAAATTTAGACTTTGAAAATTAGTTGAAACCCACGCAATACAAAAACAACTGTACTTCTTGGAAGCCATGTGTTTCAGTTGCAAAATTTGTCCCAAAGCCTACACAGAGAGTTTTACTGGGAAAATGATAACAAAACAAAAACAACCACCTTAACACTTCAGAGATTTTTATGTATTTTAGTTGACACGTGAGTACTAGCCTCATTATACATTTTCATTGTAATTTCTGCTTCCAAATCCCTTAGGCTCATTTTCAAACTCTGCTGAATTACTATCACTGTATATTCCTTTACCAAACAGCACATGTATCAAGGCAGCTATACTAAAAAACTGAAGAAGTGTTTGCAAACTTAATCTCCATTTTCTTATACCAGGCATTGCTATGACAACGTACTACCACACTATAGCTCCAGCAATGCAGGAAGCACTATTCATTTCTACAGTATTTTTTTCTACATTCTATCATCAGGTTTCCAATTTCCTGTATTACTTACTTTGAATTCTTGTGAATCCAATTCAGTTGGTGTTTTAATTTTCCCAGTTCTAATGTATTGTAACTTACTTTACATTCTTATAGAAAAAAAAAAAAAAGCCATCTATCATAGTCTCCAGTGTATGATTTTTTCTGAGAAACTATTCCTACAGACAACACATTCCAGTTCTTAGCAACAGCAACTTCACCTAAAAACTCTTGTCCTTCAGGTTTTCCAACAGCTTCAATGACCCTTAGCTTTACTGCAGATTTGTTGTGTACATTTTTTTAAAATATCCTGCATATTTAACTTGATTTCTCACGCTTCATTTACTACTCTTCCTTCCTGAAGTTTCTGTACTTCACTAACATTTTCCTTATACTTTTTGCATTCATTATTAACTTTTTCTTTCAATATATTATACTTCAAATAAGCCAAGTCTTATTTATACTTCAAATACACCTTCTTTCTTTTTTTTTTTTATCAGTTAATTAAAAGACAAAAACCACTTTCTTCCTCTCAGTGTGCTTCTCCCACCTCTTTCTCTAGTCTCATACAGTTGATCAGAGTACAGAAAGAACAAGTTTTGTTGAAAAACTATTCCTTTGAAAACAGAAGCCCACAACGAAGGTGAAAGGATTTTGGAGAACAAAACTCATTTGAAGGACTGCCAAAAGCAACAGGTTAACAACAACTCTCAAAAAAATTGAACAACCATGGAGGAGACCAAAAGCAACATGAAGGGTATCCAGAAAAAAAACCTCAGAGATATAGAAAGTAATGTCCTGAGAACAAAGAATTCAGGTTGCTACTTTTATGGAACTCATTTCAACTGGCTAAATAGCTGACACCAATTTAAGGCAATTATGAAAATAAAGATGAAAAATATACACACAAGCACTTAGCAAAACAAAACTGAGCTATTTGAAATATGCTTAATGAGTAACACAGACTATCTGCTAGAAGTTCAGTCTCCAGCCTCTAGTTTCAATGCTTAGCCTCCATTCCCTTACTGGTTTCTGTAGGGAACATAAGAAATTAACACAGTTTTTTTGCATGATGTGAATATCTGCCTATTATGTATTAGAATGAAAACCACCCACACAGATTTCATGTAGAACATCAAATGGTCATTAAGGAGAAAGAGGATGCTTATTAAAATTTCCTAAACAAACAAAAGAAATGTAATGGTTCTACACTGCATCAGTATCATCTAGACCTCCTTACTGACAGTTTTGGAAATATATCCAGTTCATAATATTTTATTAGTCTATATAAAACACGTGATTTATCTCTTCCAGAAAGCCTTTTACTGTTATTCTTAGACCCAGTATTTAATTAGCCTTTCAAGCTAACGTTCCTGATATTTGCAAAGAAATCATGTGTTTAAATTGTTTTTATGTCCAGAGCATTACCAGGATATAACTTTCATGATCAACATGTATTCCTAATAACACTCTTTCCATCCTTGCTTCACATTATGTTATTAACTGTATTCTGGTGCCTGTCCTCTAGTCAATGTACCAAAGGTATCCCAGGTATTCCCTGTCTGTTACAGATAAGCTGAGTGCTTCCTGCTCTCTTTACAACCTCTATCCCAACTGCATTTAACTAACTAACTAACTAACTAACTAAGACCAATGATATCTAGAATAATACTTTGATTTCTCCTGTTCAGGTACTACCAGTGACTACACACAGGGTCCAGAAGATGCAGCATCTACCTGAAGCTTCATATACAGAACAAACCAATTACATTTTGAATTATTTGTTTTGTGATATGTAACCTTCGTAAGTGTAACTAGTTCAGTTATAACAGAACATCATGCCAATTCACCATTCATCTTCTATAGGCCAAATTGCTTTTCATTTCACCAACAGCCTGCATATTGTACAGTGTATGTGTCAGAAAGCTTGTGCTGTTGACAACTCTTAGAACATCACCAAAATCTCTAATTTTATCCTCTCCTGATTTTTCACAGGCACTTTGCTAGTATAAAGGATTTAAGCAAATTCTCCAAAAGTAGTTCCAGAATATATTGTATCAATTATTTGTCAAATATGAGCTGTATCTGGTTCGAGCTGTCTTTTCTCTCCAGTCCTACCTAATATCCTCTTCCAGATTTTGCCACAGTATGTGCCAGAGGTTCTGCAGGCTTCTAAGGAACAGAAAAGAAAGACCAGCAAGTAAAATATCCAATAATGTTATTTTTGCCCAGGAGGTCCTATCTGCACAGAGCTGTCTGTCTTTACTAGAGCTGTTTGCTATCTATGTCATATGACAACAGAGCAGGAGAAGGAAATATCATGCTGTACTAAAATTTTAACCTGTCCCTGCTGGGCTGGAAATCCCAGCGGTACTGTTCAGGTTTGACAACACTGTATGAACCCACACTCTTTCTTGGAGCTGATGATAAGCTCATACACAAGTATGTTAAGTGTTACCAGCCTACCATAATGTCAGTTTTATTTAGGAGAGTTTTTGACAGTTGATAAAATAATGCATTAGAAGAACATCCAGTCATCAGAGAGGCAGGCTTAATTTCAGTACTCAAACCAGCACAATGAATATACTGTAGTGATAACTATCAAGATAATAAATAGAAATTATCCAGAATCATTCTGTATGCATTTAACTCATTTCTGATGACAGTAGGATGGGAAAACAAATATATCATTCACTTACCTGTACAAAAGTGCTTAGTCAAGAGATGATGAATATATTCAACTTAGAAAAGACATTTAAGACTCTATTGCATTGATATGGTTGGAAACTCATTTACTAAATACAGTTGTTATAGAATTCATTTTTCCACAACATTTCCATTTCTTTATTTGACTTAAAAAAAATAAAAAATAAAAAAAAAGTGGAAGAAAAAGCTAAGGCTATAGAGCAGAAAAAACACACTGTCAGTTAAAATTGCTAAGTCAGAAGAAAAAGAGATGATAGTTCAAAAGAGGATAAAAGTAGCGGTCTAATTAGAGTCAAACAATCTTCTTACCTGGAAAGAATCAGAAGAATGATTTCACTGTATGATGAAATCTTAATGCACTTGATAGCAAAATAGTTTATTGCATTTCTCAGGAATACATTCATGTGTTGCACTTCATTTACAGTCACCTAAAAATAGAGAAAGCAACATCTAAAGAACTACAATTGGATTTCAGTGAAGAAAATACCTTAAGAATAAGCAGAAAATAATCCCAGGCTTCCCTACAGATTTATGCCTTTGTAACTATCTGTTAACTCTTGTTTGGCTGAAATAAATAATTAAAAACTCCTTGCTTGTACAGACTTTCATAAATCTCAACATTGAACTGGAATAACACCATTCATGATGCTTTTGGAAAATGCTACTGTATTGATACATGAGTTACTCTTCTCTCATTTTCTAGACTTCAGCATAAACCATGAAATACAGAGTGACTTTTTAATACACAAATAGCAAAAAGCCCAGCATTGTCTGCAGCACTGTGCAAACTTCACAAATCCAGAGAAAATTGTTCATATGATAACAGCCCTTCTTGGAAGATAGTATGAGAGCTCTGAAAAGTATATACCATGCTAACATCAGAAGAATAAGACATTTGTAGCAGTGGCATTAGTAGATGTCATGGCTCATATCCTAAAATTTTTACATATGTTGACTACTTCATGGAGTGGATATTATGCACAGTATTCTCCAATATGCTGTTTTACAAACCGTCAGTTCAAAATACTAAGCCTTACCAATATATTTAGAATTTGTCCAGGGATTTCCCTCAGCATGTTACTGTGCTGATTCTACTAATGGAGTTAACTCAGCCAAAAGCTTCAATCTGCATCCACCCCTTGCTCAAACCCCACCCTCACCAATGAAAACAGTTCTCTACTAGACAAAGGTTTCACTGTATTTAAGTGCAGTATGTTCTATGCTGTGTACTGTTTCATACAATCAAGAATATCCTGAGTTTGCAGAGACACGCAAGGATCATCTAGTCCAACTCCTGGCCCCACACAGCACCACCCAAAATCCAAACTCTATGTCTGAGAGCAGTATCCAAATGTTCCTTGAACTCTAGTACTTAGGGCTGCGCCCAAAGCACTGGGCAGGCTGTTCCATGCCCACCGCCCTCTGGTGCAGACCCTGTCCCTGACCCCCCGCTGCCCCTCCCCTGACACAGCTCCATGCCATTACCTCGGGTCCTGTCGCTGTCACACAAGCTCCCTGTGAGGCGCTGCAGCCGCCATCAGGCCTCCCCTCAGCTCCTCTGGGCTGAACAAACCTCAGCTGCACCTCATACACTTTTCTCTCTAGATTCTTCACCATCTTTGTAGCCCTCCTTCAGACACTCTCTAATAGCTTTATGTCCTTTTTGTACTGAGGTGCCCAAGCCTGCACATGTCACTCAATGTGAAGCCAGACCAGCACCCTATCCCTGACACCCAGCTGAATGGGCAGTGGGCATTCAAGCAGGGTTTGCTATGGATTAATATGCTCCTGAATATGCAATGTGTGCTCTTTCACTGCTGGGTCCTTTATTAAACTACCTGAATATTAGTGGCTCTAAATTGATATGATTAAGGTTTAATGAACTACTGATTAGCACTAATGAACACAACTGAACACACATTTTATTAAATGATTTGTCTCTTTTGAAATGAAAGTAATGTTGGGCCCATTAATAAAAATTATTTGGGTCATTTCTGAGCAACTGTTACACTCCTTGGAGAAAAAGGATAGAAATCAGTCAGTATGCAATCTTATTAGCTTTTACATACATCTAATGCTTCAATAGTTCGAGTTCACAGTATTTATTTTCTAGGTTTAGTAAGGTCAGAAAAAAATTTAGATAAGTCTATATAAGTTTCTATATAAGACTCATTTGTCTCTATGACCTGCCAGGATCAGAAGTTATTTATCATGCAGGGGACTCTGTCCCCTAGTTTTAAGTAATAAAATGAGCCTGACTGGGAAAACGCACACAAAACAAAACAAACAAAGCAACAACAAAAAACAACTCATGGTTAGAGAAATAATTATTTCTTCATATTATAGTATGTTTTCTGTATCTTCTTCTAGCCCAAAGTTTTTGGAACCAACATGTAACAAACACAATCCTTCTTCCACAGGACACAACACTAATTTACCTATAATCCAAAGGTTTAAAGTTGGAAATGGTTTCCAATACTCTTTACAGAAAGACTGAGGAAGCATTAATGAATAACTACTCTCCTCATATGAGGGTAAAATGGAGTTGTTTGTCTTACAGGACAAAAATAAATTATAGAGTATATGTAAGTACTCTTGAATCTGCTATGACAAGCGATGAAAATGTTGCATTTAGCTTATTGTTTAGAAAACTATGTCTCATAATATCCAAAATTACATGTTAGGTTATTATGATATCATTCAGATTAAAAACAAATTTTTTTTTTTTAAAAAAAAGGTTCCCAAATAGTTGCCTGCTTCCTACTACTCAAATCAGATACAAAGGAGGAAGGAGTAACAACAGTGACCAGGACAGTCTTCTTCAAATGCTGCGTAGTCTAACAGGTAACATAAACAGACAAAGCACCTCCAAGGACTAAAAAATGATTATTTCTTTCTACTTCCATAGACTCTGGTGTTCACAATTCCAAGAGCATAGTCAAATCAGTAAACTGCATGAGTCACCTGCCATCAATGTGTTACATTTAAGGCTCCGATGAGGAAGCTTAAGGAAACCAGACACACACCAATTGCAAAGTTCATAGCACAGAAAATAAATAATCAACAGGTGCCTATTGACTTAAGAGAGTCTTCTCTAGTGCAAGTTTTTAAATCACTTATCCCTTTGTTAAAGCATGTCCTACCACCCTCAAAGAAACCTCAAAAATAGAGCTAGGGATTTAAAAAGTATATATAATATAAATCCTCTTATGTAAACAGTCAGACCCACTATCTCTCACACATCAGGTGAAACAATTCATGTAGAAAAACTGAAGCAGAAATAGACTAATGAGACCTTTACAGGATAATTTCCATATAATTCAGTATAGTGGGCTAAATGCTGCTTCAAATTGTTCGAAAGTGAAATAAGAATCCACATGCATTTCAGTGGAGCTGCTCTGCATCAAGAAGACATAAACTGATGGCAGAATTTGACCTATTGCCAGTCTCAAAATAGATTTCTTCCTAGAAACTTCGAAAGTTTCATGCGTAACATAAGAAGAAAAGACAGAGCACATGTATATGGACACAGCCTCCATCAAAGCTTAGGGAAATCACTGGGAATCTCCCTAAGGACTTCAGTCATTGAGCTGCTTTTACTGTTGAAGGGAGAATGTTGATAGTCACCTTTTCTACTTTATGAACGAAGAGAAGAGACTCTCCCTTTTGATATTGATTATTCATAGTGCTGTAAAAGCACTTGGATGAAACTGAGGAAGACCACCCAAAACCTTTGTTACAAGGGTTACTGAAGCAATGAAGCTACTTCGGGAGTTGGAAAGGCCTTACAGCTGTTGGCAATGGACATTACTACTGTCATAGTTTTTATGATTTCTGTTATTGGTATTTCACATCAGAACATCATGTAGTGCACTGGGAGCTAAAGAGTTAATGCTCTAGTTCTGTGGATTGTCAGTAGTTCTGGGTTTACCTTTCTCAGAAGAGAAGAACTACAAAGAATTCACAGTTCTGTTTCTGCTTTCTGTTTAGAGGTAAAGATAAAACTGATTGGGAGTCACTAGACAGCCCTTCTTTTTCTGCTCGTCTCTGCAGTGAGTGCTCGCTAGCTGTCTTGCCTTCAGCATTAGAGTAAGGCCTGTGGTTTTTTGGACACGCTCCCTCATTTTATTTGATTTTTAGCTTCAATTCCAATTATATTGCATTCTACCATGTTATCTTGCATTCCACTATCATATTTCGTAAATTAGTTTCCTCCCTTAGCTCATTGCCACTGTTTTGCCTTTAGGTCCATCTCGAGGCATGGGCCAGTGGGTCCCTCTGCCCCAGTTAGTCATGGAACCAGGCTGAACCAGGCCAGAGCTGTGACAGCTATCACTTTTAAAAAGCTTAGTGCAGGTTTCAGTATGCTGCACCAGTGGTGAAAGCGGGACTTCAGAAGGAATAACATCCCTTCAGAATCTCCTGTGATCTCCTGAGCATCCCCTATTCAAGACTCCTTTGTTTCCAGGAAGACAGAATTTGTTCTTAATTAATATGCAGAGAGTTTCTTCAATACCAACATACACAATTTATATTTGTTATCTTCTCACCTGTTTAAGCAGACAGTCTTCCTTATTGTTTACAGAGAAAACTTTCATTTTCATTTGTGGATTAAGACATTACTGCTTTAAAAAGTACTAACCAAATTCAAACTCTTAGTTACAGAAGCCAGCTTTAATTAAAAAGCAAAGAAGAAAATTAATATGTGCTTTCCCTTCCAGAAGTATAATCCAGAGAAGAATATGAGAGAAGGTGGCTTTAATTTTTAGGGTCTTCATCAAAACTGCTATTATTAAAATCACAGGAATTAACTAAGAAGTATGCTGCTCTGAAATTTAACTTAATTAACCAACGCATTAGAAGAATGTGTGTAGTGTAAATACGTATACGCTGCAGGAAAAAAAAAAAGCACCCATGGTTTTAAGAAACAGACAGTATGAAATATTTACACAAGGACTGGTGTTGAATATGTGCTAAATCAGACTTCCTAGAGCATTAAGAACATTAGCTGTTTGGGATTAACCAGCAGCATCCTCTGTACGAAAGTTTTTTGATAATATACAGACTGTTGCTAAGTATTACCAGCACTTCTGATGGATTTTTAGTTTATTCCACAGCTAAAATTGTTTCTCAGACTATGATCGTACTGAAGTTATGAATGAGCATAACCCCAAACTAAAAGATTTGTAATAACACATCAAGAACTTTACTCAACCTTGTCCCTTAGAAAACTGTGTTAAAAAATGAAACAGTCACTTTTAGGACTTATAATACAAAATAAATGGACTTAAGCATTTGAAACCACGGCTTAGTTGGCTAGCTATAAATCTTAAAAAGATGCACATGATTTGATATAAAAAGAACATCAAATAAATTTTTCAAATGACTATATTTACAAAATTCTCCCTTGAACTTATAATAAGTATTAAGTTTCAGCAACATGTTGTTTGTTGTTAGTTTTTTAAAAACACGTTAAGAATTCACTTCATTTTAAAAAAGATTTCTCGGTGGCTGGAAAACAGCCAAGACAAAACCAAGGTCTTAGGAAGAAGAAATTTGATTACATCTTCATTTCTGAGGGTGAAAAAAAGAAATTCTGGATTATATCAGCATCTTACAAAGGACAAAACACTGAAGTTATGTATCTAAAGCCGTATATTACTCATGAACTGTAAAATGTGCATCCTTAACTAGTTATTCCCCCAGAATGTAACACAATGGCTCTTCTTTTAGACCATGTAAGAATAAAAAACAAGATAGTTAAAGAACTGAATCAAAGTCTCCTGGTAAGTTTGACAAAAATTTGCTTTATCATGAAAAAGTGAAAAGACAAAAATAGTTTCAGCTGTTCAGACAACAAGAGTAGCAGGTCCATGGCTACATTTAACAAAATTATATTATTTTCATTTAGGTAAGATGCTTCCCCTGTTGAAACGTCCTTACTTATGTTAGATAGCTGATGGCTGCATACTCTTCAAGACACTTCTATACAGTCTGAGTGGCAGCCTGAAAACCTCATGGGACATTTCTGAGCTTGTACCACACAAGCAATGGGTCAAAATATTTACTTCAGACAACAACCATGAAACTTCATTTGCAGCTGCTATTTTCTTTCTAATTAAAGACTCATTTCAAAGCAGAGTGGAAATAATGTGTCTGCTATGGTTAATATTTAATCAGTAGTCTAGCATGCCAACCATGTATCCCTTGTAATAGCCCAGGGTCAGTGCCCTGGCTCCCACTGGGATGCCATATGGCTGTGTCCAGAAGACTGGAAGCCACAAATGACCTATCGTGGGCTGAGTGATCATAGGAATCAATGAGGATACTAATTATTAGGTTTGAAGAGCTGACTCATCCGTTGTGGGAGTGAACATTATCTTAACAACCTTGAGTGTTTCACATCATAATGTGAGATAAGTTATTATTAAAAAAAATATATATATAAAATCAGATTCAAATAAACCAAGTTTTTCTAGCTGTTTACACTTAAATAATTTAAATGTGACTTATCTGTATATAGTACAAGCATGATGCTTGCATTGGTTCTCCAGTCCATGGATAGCATCATAAATGCAATTCAGTTTTGATCCACTTAAAATCTTGGCCTGCACATGTGTACGTGTTAACTCCTTCCTTTCTTACCCCGTTATAGAAGGATTCTCTCAAATCTGTTTCTGCAAATGAAAAGTTTCTCAGATTTCACAAGCACCAGAACTGTTCTTTGAAGTACAGAACTTAAGAAGCATTTAGTCATACATTTCTCTTTCAGGGAGAATACACATGTCTCTAATACAACATCTCCTGAACTATCAAGCCCAGACTCCCTGCTCATGTATGCTGCAAACCTAGGCGCCTATCCATAAGCTGCCCTAAGAGCTTAGCATCTCCCTTTGCTGTGTTCCTCCAGCAGCTCGGTACATTTTTACAGTACATTCAAACTCCTGATAAAAGAAAACCTCATTACAGTTTGTATACTGATATCTCAGGAAGTAATTTTGTCTGAAAGAGAGGCTGCACTCTAGAGAGTGCAGAATCCCACCTTTTGTAGCAGGATGTTAGGCAGATAGGATATTACAAAACATCAAGAATCTTTGCTGGAAGAGGAGGGAGATATAAATAAAAGTGGTTTAAGAAAGTCATGGATAGCTGTGAACAACTCATCTTCCATACTTAGTATCAAGCCAATTATTAACAGTTTGGCCAAGGTGAAACTGGAAATAATTGCCATTACTGAAGCCAATTGTAAGACACATGTTTAATACTTAAAGACTACAAAAAATTCAGACTCAAATATCATTTCACAGAGTCACAGAATTGCTCAAGTTAGAAAAGACATTAAAGATCATCAAGTCGAACCACAACCTAACCATACTACCCTAACTCTAACAACCTACCACTAAATCATGTCCGCAGGCACCACAACCAAATGGTTTTTAAACATATCCAGGGATGGTGACTCAACCATCTCTCTCAGGAGCCTATTCCAGTGCTGACCAACCCTTTCTCTAAAGTTTTTTCCTGGTATGTATAAAGAAATTTTGCCTGATATTCACAGGCAGCCCACTCCTTCTTGCTGAACAGAAACTGAATTTTCTTCTTTCTCTTCTCATTCGTAGTAGGGCACTGTATCTACTGCACAAAAAGGACTGAACTCAGCATGCAATCTTCTATATAAAAGATCTACTATAGCTTTAAATTTTTCTCCTTCTCCTGGTAAGGCACTTCCCAAAATACAGATCAGGACTTCAGGTTCACTCAGTGAACGTGGGACAAAATGAGTATTAGTGTACTAATCTAACAGAGATCTCCGGCAGTGACAACACCTGCATCAGCATATTCTGGTGAGCCCAGAGGTACCTCGGAAGACAAACACAGGCACGATCCCGCTCCTGCTCCCGGTTCCGTACTGAGCACACTCTGTCGCTCTCCCTGCTTTTCGCAGCGGAGCGGGCCGAGGAAAGAAGCCTTCCCCGCAACCTGCTCGCAGGGCACGGCCAGCACTTCACCCCCAGAGCAGATCCTGCGGCTCTCACCTGCTCTGTGTCTTCGCGCGGCTTCTGAGAAAATCGAATTCATGACCCAGGACAACCCAGTGCAGGTCTTTAGTCCCCTCTAGTGGCTGAACTGCTTTCCACTGATGCGAGCTGCTGCGGCTGCCATGGCGTTAACTCCTACCGGCCTTTCAGCTGGAGCCTCCACCTTTAACTCCTACACAGCTTATTCCTATGGACGAGCCACCCAAGAAATAAATGTCCTTTCTTTTATTATTAACTGGCTCGTCTGGTGTCGACAAAGGCTCCTTACAGACAACATCTCTGGAGCATGGCTGAAAAGAGATGCGGCATCACAGCCCAGGGTTGACACTTAATCTAGGCAATTCACTTTCTGTAAAGCAATTCGCTACCCATGGATGAGCTATCTTACAAAATTAGAAAACTACTGGTAGAATTATTAAGAAGTGAGGAAGCATTCCAGGACGTACACGTTTTTCTCCAGCCATCCAGCACTATTAGGTGGAAGACCTTGTGGAGACTTATCAAATTGGGAAGGATTCAGCATGGGATACGCTGTTTTTCTAGTAAAAAAGATACAGCCTTCCCTCACTTTTCTTTCAGCCACTGGAGACTTCAATTCTGCAGCTGGATCCCAGCCAGACTATGAGACACTGTGAAAAGCAGCGTTGATTTTGTTGAGGCTCCACACTGAAGCAAGTGGCATGGACTAATCTTGGGATTTCTATCATTGCAAGTCATGCAGTAAATGGGCTTTCTACTCAGCTCACTTCTAGAAGTTAGGAAATTATATGAGAACCTCAGATTCCTCCTAGTTCCGTCTCTGCAAGCCTTAGAGAAAGGCTTCAAAGAAAAACTCCTTAAGACTAAAGAAATAGAAACAAAATGAAGCACTGCTGCTCTTCAGAAAAGTACACATTTAATTTTGGTTTGTATCATTTTAATTGTATTTTAGAGAGCTGTTGTAGATGCATGATCAGAATTATCAATACTAGATACAGGGCCTGTTTTATGGTCAGCATGAAGCCTGAACCAGGGAAATCACTGGCAGAGAAAAGGAGGAAGAAATTACTTTTGACTTAGATGCACATGTTCTCAAACACCTTTAAAAAAAAAAAGGAAATTCTAGAATATAGGTACTTATTCTCTTTCTGTGTAACTCATGCACTTTCTAGTAAAGTGAGGAGGAATTCTCCTTCAGGTGCATTCATAGCTCTCATTTAGCCCTCAGTAGGCAAATTCATTATGGAGAAAGGTGAGTAATCTACAGCATCCCAGGCACTCCTATTTCCAACCAGGCTGAAGATGGTGTGTCTGCGTGGAGAATTACAACACAGCAGTTCCCATGTGGCCATATAGTTCTTCTCTGTTCTCAGTCTCTGGTGGGATTTTTCCATTTTACATATTGTTCAGAACTCACTACAGTGATTTCTAATATTCTATAATTGTGTCAGATGCTCATACAAATGAGACTATTTCTCTGGCTTTGTTTTCCCAGAAATTCTTCCAGTTTTATTTTTAGTGGAAAACTAGTACTGAAATACCTGAGTGGAAAGAATAGAACTTTTTAGGTCCAGTGAAGTTAGTCTTTTAACAAGCAAACCACTATTAGTTTATTCCAACGTTGCTACGTAATAAATTATCCTTATGACTCTACTACATAGACTATCTTAGGTACTGATTTTACTTACCCACAGTTAAAAAAAATAAATTAATCAAAGACAACTCATTTGTCTTTTATATTTTAATGACATCTCATTTCACTAGCACTCTTTTCATCATTAATGTCCATATAAAAGCTAATTCTCATTAATAAAGCATAAAAATAGAGGGCAAAAGGCACAGAAGGGAAAGATCTCAGCATGGTCATTGCTCTGAGTCCCATCTCCTAGATTTACCAGGTGCTCGACCAACCTGAATTTGTTCAGTATATTATGTTACTGAAGGTCTATTGAGAGAAATTATTATCTCAAAGCACTTTGCAAACATTGAGTCAATTCTACAGAAAGACACCCTTGTGTAGACAGAAGAATGATTCCTTATTTAATCAATGAGGGAAAAAAATAAAGCACAGAGAGGTTAAGTGACTCATCAAGGTCACACAAAAGAGGCTGATTCTGCTTATAATTAAACTCGCTTTAATGTTAGCAGAAATGAGATTAGACCAAATTAAAGATAGAGTTGCCATCAAACTCAGGTCTTGGATTAGCAGAACTGATCATTCCACCATTAAGGCATGCTTCTTTCCAGATCAAAAATTACTATTGGAAGGAAGACTGTTTATCTACTTCTTCATCCAGATTCAAATACTTTTATGTCCTTCATGTGAGCTAACCAGGTAATCTCATCTTTCATTCTCCTCCTTCCCTCCCCCCACAGAAATAGACTGTTTTAAGCAATTAAACATTTATGCCAGAACAACACAAGCTTGTATAAAGCTACAAAATTTATTACTGTTATTACTGTTTGCCTAAACAGGAAAGTAATACTTCAGGGGCAGAAAAACTATTTCTTCAGCTCTGGTGAATAATGCTCTGTAATGTAAGGTGAAGAACTCAAGTATAAAACAGAAAAGCACAGAACTGTTTGGCAATGGCAGTGTTTCATTCAGATCTTGTTACAAAAATTAAATTTGCATTGCAATGCAATATTTTTTGTCAAACAGAAAGGTTGTTTTTGTTTTTTTTTTTTTAAATATAGGTGTAACTGAATCACAATAGTTCATTTTAGACTGAATGAAACACTCCAAGTTGACTCAGAGTGGCCTTTGTGTTTGTTCAGTCTAATTTACTGACAAGTTTCTGTTGTAAACCAAATTCTTACTTCTGCCTTTGATTTTACAGTTTGGTCATTGAACTGAAAAATCCATTCATCACCTAATTTGATCATGATTTCACAGACAAGGAACTAAAGCACAGAGAAATTGTGAATTTTTCAAGCCAGAACAGGAAGTCTGTGACACAGATGGAAATTAGATCAACCCCGCTAGACCTGTGCTAACAGCATCATGCTTAGATCATCCTTTTTGTCTGTGCCAGTGTATCTGCAGCGTTTTGCTTAGCCGTAGCCAACAAATCAAACATGAACTGAAATGAAAAGAGCAGAAAGATGCAATTAAAACCACTTGTTTTTCCTCTGACAGCGTCAGTTAGGTTTAGAAGGAGAGGATGGAAAAAGAAAAACTGCCCAAGAAGTTTGTTTGGTTCTGCGAGACACCCAAGATAGCCATGATAAGAAGCATCCAATTGCTCTTGCAGTATGCACCTGTCAAAGCAGGGCTGGTTCTCATCCAGATGGCATGGGAGACTACATGTCCCAGCCATATGAAACCATGCACACATCCATAGCAAATTCAGCTCTCTGAGCAAGAACAAATCCCAGAGGTGCTCAGCTATGCAGACAACACAGCCAAAGTAGAGCAAGGGACTTCTCCACTAGAATTCTCTCTTATTGCTGTTGTTATTTCTGAATCACTTGCTACTGCAGTCAGGATGTTTCAGTTTCTCTCAATGTTTGAGAAAAAAGCTCCTAGGGACTTCTTTGCACCGTGATATATCAGGGTTAATATTCCACTGCTGCTTCTTGCCCCATTTCAAACCAGGTAAGTTACTCAAGATTTTCCTACATGCCAAGCTTGTCTCAGTGAAGACAGTTACAAAACATAAAAGGAGGAACATCAGAGTCTCCTGAAACAACCTGAGAGCCTGCTGCAAGTCTAGTGACAATGCTAAATGAGATGGCAATGAAAAGCAAATACCCATCTGTACAGATTCTGCTTAAGCACATCACAAAACATTATGTGAACTACTGCTCCCCTTCCAGTCCTGATTTCAGCAAACATTTAATTTGCAGAGTTATACCTCTGGATAACGTCTTGTATTATGTCGATTGTTCTTATTTAGGAATAGATCCAAATCACAACATTTGGAGCTAGCATCAACATGCCCTGAAAAATTGGGTGTATGAGGAACATTTTAGACCAACATTTTTTCAAGATCCCTCATCATATTTTAATCTTGGCAATTTCTTTTATCAGCTTCAGCTATCAAAAGTGCTTGGATCTAAGAATGTGGAATCAAGACTCAGCAAAGGACCTTTTGGCAGCACCAAAAACCGCACGCTCAAAAAACATGGCAATCTCCTGCTGTGTGATTGCTCACAGCAGTTGTCTCAGGCAACCAGGCCACTCAAAAAGAACCATAAGCTCCCATCTGGGCACAACCCAAGTGAAGCAGCAACCATTTAACTCTTCTCACCACGATATCAAAACTACAGGTGGAAAACCACTGTAGTTATATCCCATAACTAACAAATATTTCTATTTTAAGAAAAATACCATATTGGTCCAAGATTCAATTATAATTTATTCACCTGAATTACTATTTCCCTTATGAGGCAAAATTCTCAATAAATTAGAAATAAATAAAATATTTACCATACTTAAGTAGAGTCCAAAGTATCATACTGGCCTTTGGGTGAATGGAGGCTGCCAACTACTTTTTCAATTCCCCTAGTTCCAGAGACAATATTTCTCCTTTTATAACTGAGTTGGCTTTCCTCTCCATACAGCATTGCCAGCTTGTTGAACGTACTCTTAATGGTTTCAGGACTGAGAGTTTTTAGCAGTTGCTTAACAGAATACAAACAAGACCCAATGCTGCAAATCCACCTGCAAATTATTAGTTTCCTGCATGAGTAAATTCATTGAAATAAGTTCACAAATATCTCCATTATAGTGTTTGCAGAACTGAAACTTAAGCTAGGAAACATTAAGTCAAGTGCACTGTTGGATTAGTTGTCTGCAGAGGCAAGAAAAACATCTTCAAACTATGCCTGAAAGTCTTTTACTAACATTAGCAAAACAAAACCCCTTGAAATAGCCACCTGAAGCTTCCAAATACAGAGATTTCAGTACTGAAAGAAGGGAAGGCGTGATCATGACATCAAGCTTATCAGTAAGAAATAAAGAGGTCGTAACAAAAACAGCCTTAAAAACTGCTAGAAATCTACTGACCTACCATTTGTTCCTCATTTTTACTCCTCACTGAATCTGTTCATGCTGCTCAGTGCAAGAGGGGAACAGCATACTGAGAAGCACAGAAAACACAAACGATCTTAATGCGATGGAAACAAGGGGAACTGATGCGGTAATAGGGTGATCTACTTGCAGAACCTGATCAGCAAATTGTATTATTTGAAGTATTGCATATGTATTGTCCATATAACATGCCATATACAGACAGCGGGCAGCTTTAGATTAGATTGAGCCTGCCAATACCCCTTGAAAATACAAGAAAATTCAGTTTTTCAGACACTGGGAAAGTATTAGTCATGTCCCCATAAGAATTGTGACAACTTAATTACAGGAATAAGTAATATTTTGTATCAAAACTAGCTTACACACAGAACAGATACTCATAAGGACCAGAGCTAAAGCTGATGAGTAACTTTTAGGTCAGACATTCCTAGTGCTTGATTTTGCAGCCTCAATAATGTTCTTCAGAAGAGATTTTATAATGATAATTAATGATGTAAGAATTACTATCATTATTGCTGTCAGTATGTTGCATCAGGAGAGTTTTTCAGAACTCAACCTCTGAAGCTGAAATGTAGTTTTTGCTCTGTATTTCCTTTCATGCAAACCATGCCCCCAAAATGTCAGAGTTAACTGAACTGTCACAGAGTCAACTGAGCTGTAGAGATCATAACAAAGTGAAAGAGAAATAAAGAGGCATAAGCAATGAAGAAAAAAATATATATATATTTGGATTAGAAAGGAGATAAAAGCCCATGAGGTGGCAGAGGTGAATATTTTATCAATCCTTTTAAATAATCGTGCTTTACTAGGTATTGAGCCCTAATATTATAAGATAATGGCATGTAAGTGAGAACATAATAGCCAGGGAAGAGAGATGAGAGTAAGAGTTGGGAAAACAAAAGTCCTGACTGAATAGAACCAAGCTTCTCCTATTGGTGTCTGTTGGGCTCCAGACAAATTAGGGGTGCTACAATATTATCAGTGCCTGATCTTGGAGGAAGACCTGGGACTTACTGTTTTAGAACTGCAAGTGGGAGGATAAAGAAGAGTTTACATGCAAAGTACACACTTCACTTTGGGTACAAAGAGTAAGATTCCAAAACATCACAGATACTGATTTTAAGACCATAACTTCTCATTTCCACAGAGACATAAAAGAAAGATGCAAGAGAAAACATAATCTGCATGAAGTATGCTCACCATCTCCCACAGAGAACATTTAGAAACACTTTTGCAAATGGTCACTTGGGAACAGCCACTGCTTGAACTTCCCAGATTTAAAGGATCTGCTTTGAATAAGTATCCCAGGCAAAGATCTTCCCAGATGATCATATGATATTGACTGGAGCATATTCACATTGTATTTTCCCGAGGGAAAATTACTTTGTTATTCTGGACAGAGTTTTTGTTTTGTTTTTAATGAAAAAATGAGAAACAGTGATTGTCAGCTATAGTCTTTAAAGTCTTGTCTATGTATCATCTTAGCCGTACAAACACCATCAATTACATTGAAATTATTTTTGCAAAACCTTGTGCAAGGATTTGCAAAATTGCAGACTAGAGATAATGGTTATCAGAGAAGCAAAAATGTCTGTGCATGATAAAAATGATACTGTTTCTGTGCTTTCTTTAGTAATGACAAAAAATCATTCTTCCATAACTTGTGATATGATAGGAACTGCTTAGGATGTGGAATGTATATTTCTTAAGATACATTTTGATAGGCTATAGTATCATCAAACATTCTGAGTTAAGATAGACTCATGAGGACTGAGACTAGCTCCTGATTTCATAAAAGACAACTTAAGAATCAAATCATATACATAAGAGCGCTTACCAAAAGCTTCTTAGAAACTAACATGTTTTGGGCCATGACTGCTTTCCTAAGAATCCTGTTCCAGCACTTGACCACTCTATCAGTGAAGAACCTTTACCTAATATGCAATGCAATCTTCTCCTCATGCAACTTTAAGTCATATCTTTAAGTTGCACTACTAGATGCTCATGGTGGATATTAGAAGAAATTTATTCTCAAAAATAGTGGTGAAGTATAAGAACAGACTGACCAGGAAGGTGGTAGAGAACCCTTGGATGTGTTCAAGAAAAGGATTGATGGTTGGACTAGAAGACCGAGTCGCCATTCCAACCTTAATGATTCTATGATCATATCCCATCACTGATCATCAAAGACAAGAGGTCAGCAGATCCTTTTCCACTGTCCTTCATGAGAAAGTTGTAGATGGCAATGACGTTGCTCCTCAGACTCCTCATCTCCAAACTGAACAAGCCAAGTATCTGTAGCTGTTGTTCCTAAGTCATGACTCTAGTCCTTTCACCATCTTTGTAGCCCTCCTTTGGACTCATTCAAGTGTTTTTATATCCTTCTTACATTATGGAGCCCCAGACTGCACACAGTACTCAAGGTGAAGCCAAACCAACGCTGAATATAGTAGAAAAATAATTTCTTTTAACCAGTTAATTTTATTGTGCTCAATGCACTCCAGAACACGATTGGCCCTTTTGGCCAGCCACCAGTGAACAACACTGACTCAGACTGAGTTTTAAAAAACTCTCCAGATCCCTTTCTGCAGGACTGCACTACAGCCACTAGCTTCCCAGCCTATATATACACCCAGGGTTATGCTGTTCCAGAGGAAGAATCCTTGGATTCTATACATCCACATGTCCGTGAATTGTAAGAAAAAAGTGAGGGTCAGGATTTTACAATTTTTTTTTTTTACAAATTTCTCCACACATAGATTTGAGGAGAAAACTGATGAATCAAAAATACTTCATGTTCAAAAGAAGATAGATATGCACAGTTTAAAAATGCTTTATCAGCTTTCTGATTAAATTTCTGCATTTATTACATACTACTAAAAAGAAGGAAGAATAGGCCACTTCAAATTTTCCCAGGGAAAAATATACTTTCAAATTATTTTGTCTCTACCCTTTCAAAGGTCATCAAACATCTGTCTCTAAGAGAGGTCCACAAAGTAAAGTATATGCCTCACCAATATAATGGTCTGCTAATTTGATAGCAAGGTAGAAAGTTGTATTCTTATCCTCGTAAATCTTTTTTCAACCTTCTAGGCACTTTTTGAAAGAAATTCAGAAAAACTGTGAAAGTGCCTGCCACACCCAAAGTGTTATTAAAGAAAGGATGTATATTCACTCAGTGAAAACAGGAAGAAGGAATCATTGCCCCAAATGAAAAATACCCAAGGTGAGAAATAGTGATAATGCAAGTAAGGTCAGTCTGACACCAAGCAGACAAAAATAAGAGTGACATCAATGCTGTCTTACATTCCACACTGGTGTGGATCCAAGTGGACATGATCTCTTTGTTTATGGCCTTGAATCTCTACAAAATTACAGTGAAAGCTGCTTCACAAAATTACAATACAGTTACTCAAATTGTCTTTAAAAAAATGTTTCCTTGAACTTCAAGGTATGAGAAATTCTTTTTTGTAGCAAGGCATACCCTTTTTACTCTATCCAACCAGTATCATTATGAAACTTTCCACTAGCAAAGACCTCTCAGGCGTCTGTTGGCAACCGCTGAGTTGTCCAAACATTTTATTATGTTCATCAAAAAAGATGAGGTTTTTCCACCTCATCTTTTTTCCTAATTCTTAAAGCAAGAAAATTAAAAAAAAAAAAAAAAAAAAAAAAAACCCAAACACTAGTTCATTTACTACCTAAGTTTCTCTTTTTTTTTTAATTCCAAGCACAGGAAACCTCTTCCTAGTGACAAAAGAGAAGCTGTTACAGGAAGGCACCACAAAAACTTTACTGCACTTTGCACAGTTCTTCCCATAAGGAAAATGTGTGGTTTCTGGGAATATTTTTAATATATTTTATGGAAGAATTCTGAGTCAAACTGCAGAAAAAAAGACAGCATTTGTAAAATTGGAAAAGAGGATGAAGGAAGAGTGAGAGTTCAGGAATGAACAGCTTTGGTTCATTTACAGCGGCTGAAAGATTTATAACTGCAGAGTATGTGAGAATACTTGGACGAATATAGTAGGGTTGAACTTCAATCTAGCACTTGATACATTTCAACTTTTACCTGATACCACTGTGTTTTATGATTTCATCCTTTAACATCTTCTTGTTCCCACCAAGGTAAGATTTGCCAAGTACAACATCAAAAACTGAAGGCCAGCCTCATCTGATTACCTGCTTACTGCTTTGTGCTATATACAGATCTGTACGTTTGCTGTGGGGATTGCCACCACTCAGTGTGTATCGATCTTCCTTGGAGATTTCTGGCTTCCATGGGGAATTCTGACTTCCAAGTACTGCTGCAGTGGACCTTACCTGATAAGCAGGTAGCAGAACTGAGGTATACTTTGATTTGAACACAAACAAAATGATTCTAATTTTGCTTTTTACAATATACTTTAACAGATGTAAGCCTATTCTAACAGATAAACCACTGGACACAGGAGATTTAGATCAATTCCTACTTCATCAGCTGACTCAGTATGTGACCTTCTTAATCTACTCCATGTTACTATTTCCCAACCCCAAAATTCATGGCTTTGAAATGGTGAAAGGAAAGAACCAATAAAGGATTGTGACGTACGTAGATATTACAGTGACGGGGAATTTATAAGCACATAGTGATACTTAATTTTGCAAGCTGACCTCTACTTATATAGTACTCATAGTTCCTGCTCTTTAGACTCATCCCATTTGTACCTTATGATTAATATCAGTAATTTAGCATTTCAATTACTCCCTATGTTATTATGGGAAATACCAAAAAACAATTAGATAGCTCAAAGAGATGTTTATTGCCTGGGATTCTACACTGAGATTACAGAATTTGGGCCATAGGTCTCTCGTGCATTTAAAAGCATTCTTCCCCTGGGTGCCCCTTCATTGCATTGCTAGATGATAATTAAAACTAAATTGCATTTGGAAAAACAAAATTCTGGACATTTAGTGATGCATTATTCTTGGCCTGGATTTGTTTTGCTTATTCACTCAGTAATTTGTGAAACTCAGTAATTTGCAATGGGTATCCCAATCATTAGTGCAAATTATTCTCCTTCAACTGTATCTGCATGTAATTGCCTTTTGAAATTAATTCATTTAAATTTCTTAAAAATAATTTGTTACAGGATGTTATTTTCCTTAAGAGGCTTAATTTCTTAAGAGTTCTAGGTTTGTGGTAACGATGCATAATTAGCAGAGGCATTCTTATACATTCACCTAAAAAAACCCTTATGTTTTGTTTATTCAACATCTGTATGTGCCATATTCTGGGCCAGGCTTATTTGGGGTAAAACAGACTTATCTCTGGCTTCAGCATAAACAAGATTATCCAACATTTTGGGAGCAGAACATACACCATACTAGGCCACATTATTTTCTAGAGAATAAGCATTCGGTGATGGCCAGAGTTTTCACTCTGAGGATCACATTAAAATCTTGGACACTTACATGTATATTTTTTTTTTTCCACCAAGATTTCTAATACATTAATGTGTTTATTGTGTGAGTTAGGAGAAGTACTGCTTTTCTCCTTTTCGAAGCCAAAGAGGAAAGTTTTCATATTGAGGGTAGCGAGACACTGAAACACACTTTGCCCAGAGAAACTGAGGATGACCTATTATTGGAAGCCTTCAAAATCAGGTTGGATGAGGCTTTGAGCAAACTGATTTAGTTAAAGATGATCTTTAAGGTCCTTTTCAACCCAAATAATTCCAGATTCTATAACTCTATAAGATAAAGCAGTATTATGATGAGACAAATTTTGTAGAGGTGGCAAACAGTGATGCTGGATCCTCAGCATTTATCACCCAGAGTCCACCTTTCATGCTGCTTCTACATCAGTGAAATTTAGAGCACCCCTGAAGACCTATGGCTGTGTGATAAAGAACAAGTAACTCAACGGCTTAACTCAATTTGAGCAGTCTCAAATTGAAGGAATAAAGCTCTCTGAGGTGAAGCTCTAGATAAAGCTCGGATTGTTGGTCCTTTCTCCCAGTAACTTCTACCAGGAGATGAGAAAATACATTATTGTGAAGAAACCTGATGTGCTGTACAGGAGTTCAAGACTTTCATTTATTTCCTCAGGACATTGGTAGTTATTAACTATGTATTTAGTGGAGACCTGAGCACAACCTTCTACTTCACTGACTCCACTCACATTAAAGTTTCTGCTGTTAAACCCAACAAGCCACAGTTTCTGGAAGGTGACACTGACTTAAGACATAATAATAATAATGGAAAATTTCATTGTAGAATAATTCCATCAGAAGTGATGGGCCTCAGGCTGTTTAAACCACTGAATAACAGTATTCATCTTCCTTTCAAATCCAACTTTATCAAGATGCAGTAGATTACCCAGCAGGTAATCTATTCATGCTCTTTGGTTGCACAGAAGTCTCAGTGAGACTTTGAGTACCGTAAGAGACTTGTGTATCATTTACTTAAACTGACACCTGTGTTTGCACACACACAACATAATGCTGTACATACAGGACACTAGCACCCGCATTTAAAGACACTGTCACCAGGATACATACTAGTCTGCACAAAAACCAAGACGTAAGAAGTCAGATATCATATGCATGGATGTATCCCATTCTCACATGACTGCTGATCAGAACCAGAAGTTGCTCGTTTTGTCTATTTACCAAGCCCTGGGAATGCACTCTGCAGCACATGCAAGACAGGGAAGAAAGGGAGATTGCTGCAAAACCCAGCAGTAAGGAAAGTCAGGAGAGGAAGGATGAAAAAGGAGCACATTTATATTCAAATATATAAAATGACCACTGCTTCCTATTCTTTCCTATTTTCTCCCAACATGTAGGAAAAGTAGAGTTTACTCTTGTCAGTGGTTAGCAGAAAATCACGCTAGGAAGAGGGCAAACAAATGAACAGTTTTCAGGAAAGTTCTGAATATTATTTTTCCTAATTAAATAGAAAACCTTATGGAGAGTAGACATTACAATTTTTGTTTTGCAGAGATACTATTTCTAATGCAAACTTCCTCCTGATTAGGTTTTCTTATGGATGGTAAAAAAATTCAGGGGAAAAGCTATTTGTGGATATGGATTTATAAAGAACATTGAGATGGAAAGCTTCAACACTTAAAACCTGATGAAGGTGCAGAAAGTTCCCTGGTACTGAGCTTTTAAGACCGTTTTAATGCCATCAGATAGAAATGGGCTGACAAACTGGAAATTCAGAAAGTACAACATACTTAGGAAACAGCAGAGGCAACTGAAAGCTGATGAGAATCAAAAATACAGGTCACATTGTGGAACAAATGCATTACTCTGTCCTACTTTCATAATGTATTTATTTCCAACAATCCCGTGTTCCCATTATTTCTAATATCTGGGTAATTTCTGTCAGTAAATTAAACAGCGCTGAATAGAATCACAGAATGGCCAGATTTGGAAGGTACCTCAATGATCATGAATGTCCAACCCCCCCTGCCACATTCAGGGCCACCAACCACCCCATTTAATACTAGACCAGGCTGCCCAGGGCCCCATCCAATCTGGCCTTGAACACCTCCAGGGACAGGGCATCCACAGCCTCTCTGGGCAGCCTGTTCCAGCACCTCACCACTCTCTCTGTAAAGAACTTCCTCCTGACATCCAACCCCTATCTCCCCTCCCTCAACTTAAAACCGTTTCCCCTTGTCCTGCTGTTATCTACCCTTTCAAAGAGTTGACTCCCCTCCTGTTTGTAGGCTCCCTTTTGGTACTGAAAGGTTGCAATGAGGTCACCCCACAGCCTTCTTTGCTCCAGGCTGAACAAGCCCAGCTCCCTTGTATAGTTGTTACCATGGTATCAAATAAATAAATGAATAAACGAGCTATTTCCCCATTACTTATGACTCCTTAGGTCCAAAGCAGCTGATCTAGGTATAAAGCTAACGGAAGACCATGCATGTTTTCAATTCAGTTATTAGCATCAATTGCACTTACTGCTCTGGGAAGTGTTTCCTATTCAGGGAGATAATGTAGCTCCCTCTTGTGACAGATATACGTCCAGGTAAAACTGGATAAGGAGAATTTTCTTCTCTGAATTCTTCGGTTCTTATTCTACTCAATATTCTATCACTCAACTGAAACCATTTTCTGTTTTCTCCTTTGTACTCCAGGGCAAGGAAAGATCTTTCAGAAAGAGGATACTCACTTGCTTTTTTCCCTTGGTCACAATTCTCTGAGCTGGGGAAACCCAGACAGACAAAATAACCCTTGTAGAGCTATAAAAACACAAAAAATAACAACAACATTTCTCAATCACTGGAAGAACTCTCCCAGCAAGCACGTGCTATGAGAACTTACGTTTTCAGGAATTTCACCTTAATAGACTGTAGAAAATGTTCCCCAAAAAATATTGTCAATCAGCAAACAAAAATATTTTAGGCAATTTCAGAATGTCTACAGTTTTAAATTTTAAAATGGTTACGATTGCAGGTACATTTTTCTTATAGTGCCGCTATCAGTACACTGGAAAGCCACTAGGAATGATCTTGGGAAATGCTTCTGTGTGGTGTCTCCTGCTTCTAAATTGATCTAAAAACATCCAGGAATTTGGACTCTGCATTTCTGCCAGCTATATCTGGAAAGTCATCCTTCTGACACCCATACTTCGTAAATAATCCCAGAGAGACAGAAATTGGTGCAGCTTTCTTTACTGTCACAATGGCTGTATCTTCACCAGTAAATTAAACCTGCTCATTCAAACTCCCAGCCCCTATGGCCGCTTGGCACAGAGGATCCATTACCTGTGCGAGCAAATGCCTTAGCCACCACATAGCTGCAAGGAATTTAAATGTTGGAAATACTCCCTGGACCATCATAACCACAAAATAATGACCATAAGTTATTTGGAGTGGTGTTAAATGCATCATCTACATTGGGACAGGTAGTGTTCTGACTGCTTATTAGAAGGTGCAATCATATTTCAGGAGTCAAGAATTTACTCATATACAGAAACCATGACTCAACCTTAGAGTAACTCCAATGATGTCTCTGGAATTACTCACAAGCCAAACTTGTGTAAATGAATAATGAATCAGTGAACTGATAAAACCTGAGTAGATGCTGAAGAAGTTGTAATGAGGAAGACAGATGAGTCAGGCAAGCTGCGTTACGTCGTGCCCTGGGTCCATTGAAACAAAATATACATACCGCAATGAAATCAATGAAGAAACATCTGGAGAAAAGAGACATAGACACTATCTGCACTGTGTCTCCAGAGTTGCATCCTAGAATGCAGTGAATGTAAGAAAAAATTGTGAGTTATATTGGATAAACTTACAGTGTATGTCACTGGGGTAAGAAATATTAGTAGAACCCTACTATCTTGAATATAAACAAGAGCATAGATATTGGGAATAGGGAAAAAATGTACCTCTGCAACAATTATGATGCTGATAAAAGCAAGCTACATACATTTTTAATAGACACGTTTAAATATACTACAAAAACTGGAGAGGGGTTAGGGAAATGGCAAACAAATTCAAGTCAGGAGAAATTGTTTTACAGTAGCAAACTTAAGAAGTTCAGTTTACTTTATCAGAACAGAAGATTGATAGTTGACTTGATGCAGGTATATAAATATCTTCATGGGAAGAAAACGTAGTGTACTAAAGCAGCATCTTTATTATTAAAGCAAGGAAAGAGACAGATAGGGTGTTCAGAAAGAGAAACCAGATAAATTGAAGGATCACACACGAAAGAAAAAAAAAAAAGTATGGTCAACCCACCACAGCAAACTACAAAGGAAAGCAGTAGACTTACCATGCTTAATGTTTTCAGACTAGAAATTTTTCTTGCATTTTTTTTTGCATTTTTGTCAAATGTGAGTAATTATTTAGGCAGTCCAAACACTGGGCTCAGCACAAGGGTAATTGGCTGAAATACAATAGCCAGTAAGAGATACTATAACAATACAAATGATAACGTTTCCTTCCAGCCTGAAACACTGAATCCAGAAGCTGTCTCCTTCTCCATAATTGGCATCTCTGTCTTTGCATTTATATAGTCATGTATACAGATTTCACATGCTTACTATGGGTGACTAACTCAAAAGTGGAGATTTATCATCAATTTGCACTCCTACAAAAGATATTTGGAAAGAAGACCAAAAGCCCTCTCCTCACTACTTTGAAAATCATCCTCTTACTAAATGCCTTGATAATCAACCAAAGTGCTGTAATACACTGGGGTTAAAAAAAAAAAAAAGAAAAAAAAAAAAAAAAAAGAAAATAGAATATCAATAGAGGAAATATTAAGACAACTTTAACCATACCAAGAAAATGCTACTGCAATAGATTTTTCATATTTTGTCAACATAACATTTCCAAGCCCTCCGTTGAACAGAACAACAAAACCTCTATTTTATCAGGCTGAACAATGATAAGAACAGTAGCAGCTTTCTTTTTTGCTTCCAGAAAGATGCACTGTCAGCTAGAACTGGCAGTGTGCCAACTGGTTGAAGGAAATGAAGTGAAACCCCAAACAGCTGAGAGACAACTGTTGACATTCTTTGTCATGCCATTATACCTGTAGGCTTCTTTCCCTGAAATTCTGTACAAACTTTGCCCACTTCATGCTGCTACTGAGAACAGGAATAGGGCAGGTTACAGTGACCTAATAGTTTAGTAACCTGTTTCTCTGCCTTCCTTCTTGAGATTACCTTTCCAGAATGACAGTATGCATTTCAATTGAAATGGTGTCAGTTTTTCTATGTCCTCACTGTAGCCTTTTTATGGGACTTTTTTATTTTTTTTTCCCCCTCCTGATCTCTCTGCTATTAATGCTACTCCCCACGGGTACTAGCCAACCTTTGATAGAATGAGCAATGTGTTTTGGGACATTTGTGCCCAGTTCAGCCCCTTTAGAAAGTGAAAATTCTACAGATTATGATGTGAACTCGGTGCTTAATACATTATTTAATATTACTGAGAGAGGCAAAATCAGTTGCGTAACAAGTAAATATATATTTTAGGAAATGGATCAACATTAGCATGCTTTGTAAATAAGAAATGAGAGCATGAACGCAGGCAGCAGGGTAGTACCATGTATGAAAATAATTCAGAAGACAGAGAAGAGATATTTAGGATAAACTTCATGACAGAGAATACAGAAGTTAGGAAGGAAATTTGAGAGACGTATACAGATGTGGGAAAATGTACAGAGTACTGAAGGGAAAGATTATTATCTTAAATTTCTTGAAGAAAGAGGGTCTGATGGAGGATGGAGTGACATATTCAGAGCAGAAGTTCTGAACTGAGCTCCTGAACTTGATATACAAGGATAAGGTAAGATTCCAGTTGGAAAGTATCAGAGTAACAAAATAGAAATCTGTGCTGGAGGGATGGATTTTGGAGAAAGAAAATGAGAATCAAAATTCTAGCATTAGACTTGGTGCGAGGAGACAAGACAGTAATTCCTAAAAGGCCTTTGAGAGAGCTTCAAAGATTGTGATGGGCAGGGAAGATTTCAGAAGCTAAGGAAATCAGTGTCATCAGAAAAATGAGGAAAAAGTCAATGGCAAGGATGATCTAGAATGAAGTCAAGCAAGTGGATGATTTACTTCAGAACTATGCAAAAGGCTATATGGTTCTAGCACAGGGGTAGCACACAGGTAGAGGAAATCATTCAAAATTTAAATGAAAAGACAAGCTGACAGTCAGAGTTTTTAGAATATGGATGACTGAAATATGCACTTAGACTTTTTAAAGTGGCAAGATCTTGTCATTTTCTATTAAGCATCTTTTGAAATAAATTAATTTGAGCCATATATTCATGGGTGATTTTTTAAGAAAATGTCAATAACAGGATATTCAAACTGAAAGATAGTATTAGAGGAGGACTGAAAATCAAGGAAATGTTAATATAAAAGAACCATAGGAGAAAGCTAATGTTGGATAAAAAGAAGTCAAGAACATCAAAAGGACAATAGAAAGAAATAATAAACATGAAGCCTTGGGCACCAATCAGAGAAAACAGGAGCCCATCATTTTGTGATAAAAAATGAACAAAACAGTCACTTTTCTTGGTTTTCATATCTAATTTTTCTTCAATTTATTTTCAAGGATATGGTGAAATGGATAAAGGAAGAATATTGCATTTTCAAGGAAATAAACAAAAAACCATATTCTTAAAACTGGAGTTCCTGGTTACTTTCTGAGTTTTGCAAATTAAAAATTCACAAAAATGCAATAACCAACTTCTGTGCTGGTAGATCTTGACATATTGATATAAGAAGGTGAGGTGAGGTGGAAAAAAATCACATGACAGTTTGCATTGTTATTGACAGTCAATAACAGCTGTTACAGAAAGTCTTTTGCATACACCAGAGTTGGAACCAGGACGTATCCTGATTACCTCTGTTCTTCAAATGGATTTTGGTTTTGAGAGGGTCTGGGCTGAAAGAGTGTAAGCGTGAAATACGTAAGAAGAGCTACAAGACTTAGAGACAGGAAAGTGCCTACACTTCCATGGAGACAAGCAGAAAGGTAATTGTACAGAAGAAGAAAGGAATTTATGTAAATGTAACTGGGTATATTAAGTGAACTTTTCAGTGACTGCAACTCCCGTGCAGGGAAATTCTACTTCTAAAGACTCTCCCTTCCAACACTTCCTTTTTAATTCTGTCTTTTTCACAGAGTTCTGGCTTTAATTGTGCAGATCTTAGACCTTAAGGATGTTGTTTGTCATTAATTATGATATGCAATGCTGACATGAGGTCAGAACTTAATTAATTTCAGTTCTTTGATGACTTGTAAAAGGCAGCAGGAAAGGGTAGAAGATGAATATTTTGTGTCTTCTGAAAAACCAACAACAATTACTTCAAATAAAAATAACTACTCTCTCCAGGAGTAACAAAAATACAGTGTATAGAAATAGATGGCACAATTTGTGACTGTGTGAATTTTTTATGAAGATGTATTTCCACATTTATTTCTCTCAGATCATGTGAGTTACAGGCATGGTTTCTGATTAGTATCCTATTTTCGTGGCACTGACTGCATACTGCTAATTTCAGTTCTAAATAATGTATCCTTAAGTGGCATATGTATGTCTGCCTCCTAAAATCCTATCTGTAGAAAAGAATATTGAGTCTAATTGATCCAATTTTGATAGCCACTGAATATAGTGTTATAACGGACTAAAAAAATCAGTGCATTTGTCTACATCTTCCTAGCCTAGAAAAATAATTTTCTGGGCTTTTGGTCCATATCTGTAGTGATCATTATCAACACAATGCAAGAGAATTATGTTAATGTTGATAAAAATTTTCCTCTGAAATACTTTCATGTTACCAAATCAGCTTTTAAAAAAAAAAATTAAAATACTTGTGTGTTAAACTATTTGTTTTCTTTATAAAGAATTTAGAACTAGTAAAAACTGTTAATAAAATACAGTCCTTCCAGTTACATTCTGTAGTATTGTCATCACATCTTAGATCTTTGATACTGTCATCAAGCTACCTATTTTCATATCATGAAGACAGTTTAATTTACATTTCTGTTCATTCCCATAAATTCTGTGGCAAAGCAACATGAAGCTATGAAGAACTTTTAAAATTGACACCATATTCCAACTTGCATACTGTGGTCCAAAGAAGGAAACTAGCTTATTAAAAACACAGGGCAAATGAATTATTGAGGAGAAGGGTATTATTTATTCCTTAAAAGTTTAAAGGAAAAAAAAAAAAAAGAATGCACAGAAGAGTGATGAGATAGAAAAAAAAAAAAACAAACAGATAAACACATTAAAAACCAGCTGAAGTGTGTGGTACCAGTATGTGGATAGATTGCCTTCCTTCAACTGGAAACTAAATTCAGTAATACTGTGACAAATGCATTCTCTGCCATACTGATATTCCACTGCAGGAAGCACTGGCTCACTCAGAAAACCCTATGCTCATGTACATGTTTGTACAGATCATATCTGGTTGTAGGCCATAGAAGAGTCTCATGGTAGTCATTCAGTCAGCAGCTGGCCAACAAAGTTGTATGTGCTGGCCTTGACTAAAGTAGATGCTAAGGATGGACACAGACAAGGCAGAAGGCCACTGTTAGGCACACATGGAGATGAGCTACACATGACTCAGATCTTAGGACCTGTTTGTGAGGATCATATGTTTCCAGGGCAAACTCAGCACACCAGGCCTTGCAGTTATCAGGAAAGAAGAGAAAGAATCAGCTTTCAGTTTGTGGAATCGGTACAGTCATCCCAATGAGTAAGAAAATGTAGGTGCTGTGTTTAGGCTGTGGATTTGTCTCAGGAGCACTCTGCGTGTGAGCAAGCTGAGCACCAAACAGGACATGGTAGTTTGGAGAGAAGCTGCAGTCTCCAGTACTGTGACAGGACAAAGTAAAGGCAAGGCACACAAGAAGCAGCCTCAGTGTTCACAAGTGGAAACACCACCATGTAAAAGGACATAGAACATATCACAAGCTCCAGTTACACAAGTATTTCTTTATCATTTCCCCAGAGATCAAAGGCACACACTTACAGTTCTCTCTCCTATATTCCAGCATAACTGGCATCTGCTTCAATGCTTCTCTGATTCAGAAACAAACCCTAGCACAAAGCATAAAACTGAACAAGAAGAGACACTGCTAAAGCAGAGCCCCTGTTCACTTTTTTCCACCAAGTCCTTTCATACACTTACTACTTCCACAATCTTGGCTATCTTAGTGACCATTCTTAAAAATAAGAAAGCAAGGAACACCTTTTCTGTCCCAAGCCAATTCGTCCCACAGATTCCATTCTGTTTCATTTCCAGTTCCTATATAGCTCAGGCAAACACTGATTATTGACCATAAACAAATGTCCAGCCCTGAATGTGATAGGATAAAGGAAACGGAATTCAGATTTATAAATTCCAGTTGACAGCCCCAGACATTTACTTTTTTTTTTTTTTTTTTACAGGATTTGTCTTCTACTGGGAATAAGCTTTGAAATCTGTGATGGTGTTTGATAACTTTCCATATTTCTGATAAAAATAACCTTCCATGAACAAGTAGGATAACCAAGCAGATTATCTTTTTTTTTTTTAATTATTTCTTATAGAAACACCCCATTGGCTTATTGGAGCTATCAGAGTATCAATTCTTCATTCTGAAGACTAATGTTTGTAGAACTGTTCTTTTTTTTTTTTTTTCTTAAAAAAAGGTAATAGAACAGTATGTGTAGTATTTTACACAGTCTAAGTACAAATATGTCTACTCAAGAAATGAAAGGCTATGTTCACGCTGAGGTAACAGATAACCTTCAAGACCACTAGATGTTGAAACCATTAGAGGAGAAAAAAAATACAAAGTGAACTTCTGAATCAAATATTTTGAGTTAGAGTTATGAAAAAATAATCCAGCTCATTCTAAACACCATCTGCTTGTTCAGTGTACTTGCATATTTTCAATTGCTTTATTCCACAAACTGCTAGTTATTTCCCTCAAATGTCCCTTGGTGTGAAGATAACATAATAAGCCGCTTCCATTTTGGGGTTACTGTTTGTGGGCCACGCAGCGAGATTAGGATTAGCAAACTTCTCCAGAATCTGAATGGAACAAACAAAACAATTTAGCAAAACTTTAAAAACTAGTGAAAAATATGCTGTCCCCGGTGAGAGGAGCACTAACGGGGAAATTACAATAATAATAATAATTTAGACATTATATCTCTCATCATGTGTACTTCCAATTTCATATTTTTCTCCCGTGTCTACAGTTTCTATTTTTTGATAATTACAAAGAGCTGGCACTGCATGTGTTCTGATATGAATAGTAACATTAAAAGTTCCTTAGTAAAGCAGTACTTCATTTACTAACTTTTAAAATACTTTTATAGTTTTCTCCTCCATTTTAAGATTACATTATTGATATAAACTGAGAGGTTATCAAAAATTATATACAGAGGCATTATTTGCAGCTCCAAAGAGCAATTTGACTTGGACTGTGCCTTAGTAAGCAAGGATTCATCTGCTTTCTATAAAACATAGCATGCACAGTATGGTCCCAAAATTACAGTGCTTAAGTATGACCTCCTGAGTGACTGCCTGTGGTAGCATGATTGTCTACACTGTGAAGAACCCCAGAGAGCTGGGGATCTGTCTGCACAGTGTGAGCTACAAATTATGTCCTACATTAGTCCACTTTTACATAGATACCATTCCCCCTCTTCTGTCCCACCAACAATAACACAAAAATATTAAGAAGACAACACTGTATTTTTTCTCTGCCGGCCAGTTTCTGTGTTGGCATTTTTATTCCCTAGTGGAGTGGATAACAGAGTCCTACAGACAGCAAGTTGCTTATGAATTACGGGTCAGGCATATCTAAGATTTACATTTTGAAACACTTAAAAACAAAACAAAACAAAAAAACAACCAACCAAACAAACAAAAAAAAAAACCAACCACCCTTGCCTTGGAAAGTCCTCTCAAAGCCCACTAAGTTAAGTAGCTATTTCTGAGGAGTATCTTAGTGACATTATTAAGAGTCTACTTACTGATGAACTAACCATATCTGCTTAAGTCAAAACTATGTAGTTTAAGAATACAGTCATGAGACCTGAAACAGTTCCTATAAGAAACTGTTTCTACAATGAAAGCACTTGCAAAGCTTGAAAATGATAGAAAGTTTCCTGTCCTCATGAAATGAATATATTTACATATATCAATGCAAACATGTAATATGGTAATTTCATTGTGTATAGAACATAACTACTGATGAACAGTGTAGTCAGTTGGAACACACTGCAGATGAATGATGATGAGGCTAGCAGATAAGGAATACGTCTTTATGCTAGTGTATAATCAGCTTGATCAAGTTACATTAACACATTGGTGCTGCTTTGGGCTCAGTGACATTAGCAGGAGAAAAACATTTAAAAATCATCCCTATATTTATGTTCTCCAGTTGTGTTAATTCATTCACTGTTCTGTTAGAAGCTAATGTATGAGGACATTCTTCAGTTAATGTACTGGGATAGATTCCTCTGCCATAATTAATAAGACAAGGATAAGTTGTTTCAGACTAAAGAGATTTAGAGTGGATACTAGAAAAGTGGTTTTTGTTTGTTTGTTTTTAATGATAAGGGTTGTGAGGCACAGGAACCAGTTGCCCAGAGAGGTGATGGATGCCCCATCCCTGGAGACATTTAAGGTCAGGCTGGATAGGGGCTCTAAGCAACCTGATCTAGCTGTGGATGTCCCTATTCATCGCAGGGGAGCTGGACTAGATGATTTTTAAGTCTCCCTTCCAACTCTAATGATTCTGTAATTCTATGAAATTAATTTATTTTCGTATCATTATAAAAATGACCTTTGGAAAGAGGAGAGTTGCTTAGATTTTAGTTGGCTGTGTTGTTTTTTTTTCTTTATCATTTTTTCCTTTGAGTTATTTACATCACACTGGCGTGTGTTGGAAATGGGGCCCAATATATTAAGGACATATAAAAGTCAATAAAAACACTGGGAAGTCTTCAGACTTCCCTCATAAATCAAAAAAAACACTGATCATTTAAATATATATTGACATTCCCCTCCTATCCCTCAAAAAAACCCCAAACCTCACTCTCCTTACTCATACAACACATGTTTCCAGGCAGATAGTAACATCTGATAAAACAAAGAACAGCTTGGTGCTAAACACATCTTGAAATTCTCATAGAAGAAGATATCAAAAGATATCTCCTTAGAGATCCATTATCTCTGACATCTAAGATTCCCAGCAAAGTGAGTGAGATTCCATAGCTAGTCTCTTTCACTACTCGGGAATGCAGTGGAAATACACTACTTTTGGGTCATCCACTTTGTTAGGGATTTCCTTTTCTGTTTTTTTTTGGTTTGTTTGTTTGTTTTGGTTTGGTTTTTTTTGTTTGTTTTTTTGAGCTGTATGGAGCTTTTCAGCTTTGTCAAAGCTGACCAAGAAGGACCCTATCAAACTGTTGAACTCTCACAGTCAATCACTCGTCTCCAGTGAGCAATCTGAAACACTCTTGATCTGAGGGACGGGATTTCACAAGCAGCCTATTTCAGCCTTGGCATTACTCTGTGCCCTGTAAATGTAATAAGACTTTTTTTATTACAAAAGAAATGGGCACAAAGTCAGACTAAGGTTGAAAGCTTTTGCAAAACTTTATTCATTGTGTCACCTTTCTTCCATTAGGCTTTGAGTTAGAACCTCACCTTGTGTACACAAGAATAGCTTCATTGCTTTAAAGAGAACTGTTTTAATTTACACAGCAGAGGTCCTCTTTGCTTCTGTCTGAAAAACAGTTAGTTCTTTGACCCACCCTCTAGTGTAAAAATAAAATGTAATTGCTTCAAAGCAATGAAATGTTGCCTTCGGTCTTCAGGAATCTGCTGAGACCAAGCCTTATGCTGACCTGCACACCATGCACGTGTCTGAGCAGCTTCAGTTATGCATGATCTGACAGAGATCCCAGGTGGGCTTTGAAGGAATGAAAAAAAAACAACAACACGTGATAGCCACATTAGTGTAGGACTCTCAGCAGGGTTTGTTAGTGTGCCTGCACTCAGAATGAGACAGCCAAACTTTGCAGGCTATATGGCACTGCATCAGAATGAGACAGCCAAACTTTGCAGGCTATATGGCACTGCATCGTGCAATACACACATTTGACAGCAACAGTAAGGAATTCTGTTACTCAGAGCTGGCCCTCTGCAATCTGTCTTTAATGCTCTTAAGTGAATAGCACTATACTATGCAGCTGCTCATCTATGATATATCATGTTCTTAAAATAAACTTATAATCACTTCACCCCAATAGCATAGCTCTTGCAACAAGGGACCCAAAGCAATGAAAAGTAACACCTTGAGTTATGTTTAAAATGGAAGGGAGGGAGGAAGAGAAGGAAAGAGAGAGAGAAAGAGAGAAGGAAGGGAAGGAAAGAGAGAAAGGTTTTCTAACCATTCTGCAAAACTGCTGTGGTTAAAGCAAGGCTGAATAACACCTGTGATTCTCAGCAGTTATCTTCTCTGAGGGAGGAACTGAATAGGAAAACCAAGGGACTGCTTCATAAGAATGTTTGGCTATTGCATTCCTCAAAGTGCCCAGAACCTGTTGATACAAAAGCATTCAGACTTAAGAATCAATGGGAGCAAGGGACTGAAACCAGTACTAGCAAACCTAATACCTTAGTGGATTTGTGGTTAAGCAATTTACTCACATTTTCACAGAAAGTTTGTACTGGAACAAGAAACTCAAGAGAGATCTCTTGAGAGAGAACTAAAGCTAACACCCTTTTCCCCAGGACAATCCTTGTTGTCTCTGCACAGCTCGAGGGAAATATCTAAAAAAAAAAAAAACACCTCAGCGCATTACTTACTGCTCTCTAAAGAGATTCCATGTTCTTGTCAGCTGGCATATCTTTCTTCTTGAAAATCAGACTCTCATCATCTAAACCAGCCCTGGAGCTCTCTCCGCATAGACTGTGGTAATGGAGTCTTGACTCTCTGCTTTGCCTTTGAAGATAAGACAGAATGGTCTGTCTAAATTTCCTAATGTGCTAAGCTGGGGCTGGTCTAGATTTCCTTCTATATGCTGCTTTCCATCTTTCTGTTGTTACTGCTCTTATATGAAAATATTTTCAAGACTGTTCTAACACTTACTGAAGTCCACGGAATGACCCACTGATTTGACTAAAAACTATATTCAACATACAGCAGACAGTTTCAGTATCAATTTAATTTAATTTTGTATAAATTTAATTTAAGCTATTTTAAATTACTTAAGTATTAGGACTAAATGTACTGCAAGCCAGTTCACGCCGTGCAATAACACAGGATGGTTCATAGACTTTACCCCTTCCCATCCAGCTAGCATCATTGAGTTAACTATGACATTGGAAGCAAAGCGTTCATATCAAAGGAGCACTGCCCTCAGCCTCACGGTCCCCTAAGAAGGCAAGACTCATTAGCCTGTGCTCTGTGCCTCACTAATGTGCCATTATCTGGGACACTTCTATGCTTTTGTAGCAGCCTATAAAACCAGAAATGGTCTATGGAGCTAACAGACATGAGTCATTTCCCTCATCCCCATTAGAATTCAGGGTCTCAGTCAATCCCCTTTGTTAATCTCTGATAAAAAGGTGGGAATTGGTGTATAGCTGGTCAGTTAGCTCTGGTCATTATAGCAGCAAAGCAGCTGAACAGCCTTGTAGCAAAACTGCTTGTTTGAATGCCAGTACTTCTTTCTACATCCTACAGCAAGTCCTGCTGTGGACAAATCAAGTCCCTTTGTATCTAAAAAATTCATACTTATATATATAATAGATATTAACTATTTGTAAGGTGTCACTTATATGTGCTTGTGCATGTTTGTACATGTATGACAATAAATGCTTTCATGAAGTAAATAAGTGATTACATACTTTTTTTATGTTTTATGGAAAAATTTGAAAAATTTAGCCAATTTTTCTTGGTTTCCCATTATTTCCAATGAAACAGCTTTTGTACTGATAATAAATTTCAGGTTTTCATTTCAGCATTAAATGTAACCAAAATTTATTAATTTTACTGATGTTACATATACCTCAGACATATTTCTCTATCACGTAACAAGCCATTAATCTGCTGTTAGAAGATCTATTTAATTTGTAGGAAACATGCTTTCAATCCACATTTTTGCTCAGACAGTGAGTGATGGGGAAAAGAGTGAGGAAGAAGGCCAATAGTCTCTTTAAAAACCAGCCTTATTCATTACTCTCAAAAGCATTTAGAAATTCATCAGTTGTCACTCCTGTCCAAAAACTAGGGTGATCATTTGTCATCTGTAACACCTGAGAAACTGAACATATGGAATTTGTCAACATTTACTATCCTACTGTACTGCTGATTGCACTGTTGATCCAATTCAAACAAGTCTTCATGCCTTTGGTTGGCTAGCCCAGTTCCTTTCAAGGATGACTAGCTATTATTTCACAAGTTCCAGTTCTCCCTTTTGAGTGGCAACTTCTAATGTTTTAGACTTCAGTGAACTGGAGAGTTCAGCTCAGAAAGCATACAGTTTCCCCTCCTGTCACTGGGTACCCTCAACATTTTTATCCATGCTTCTCTTGGGGATCTATTCAGCCTCAACAAGACTTCCTACTCTAGCTTCTGTTGCACATTTCGCTGTGTAATTCTACTCTGTCAAGTCTCTTTCTTGTTACTGTGTTCCTGTGAAGGATATATATTGTCATCTGTGTACAGAAAGATGTATATTTTAAAATCTACTTCAAGTTTAACTTACTTTATTGTACAAATCTACTAGCTCATCTTTGTTCAGCCAAAACATTTTCCAAGCTTCCTAATTCTGCTCCTCTAAGAGAACAAATTACTACGAAGAATGGCCATGTTGCTTATTTCCTGCAATATTTTCACCCCATCCTGCAGTTGTACTTTTTTCAAATTTTCCTTTTTTTTTTTTTTTTTTTGCCTGCCATTTATATTACTACCAATATGGGAAAGTTATGGGACCACTAACAGTCCTGTGTCTCCTTTCTGGTCTCCTTGTTCACACACACTTCTCATCTTCAGATGAGTGAACTTTAATTATTCAGTGGTTCAATGGTTCAGCAGACATTGAAAAACTAAGGAGATTAGTTTGGCATCATTTCAAATTGAATATTGTTGTCTAACTTTTAAAACTATTTGAAGATGATAAGTATACATTTAATCTTATCTAACGCTACACTCCACTGACACCAAGAGCTTTGGTGAAATGTCTGATGTTTCTTTGTGCCCTTTAAGATGCTGCTGCTCCTAGCTTTTCAGCAACTTCTTTCCACAATATTTTCATGACTGGTGGTAATTAGTATCACTTGTTCCTCATCCACTTTTAAGACACCCTCTCTTGTTGGAAAGAAAGAGTTTGAATTATGATACTAAACTGTGGAGGGACTGAACTGTAGTACACGTCTTCCAGTAAACAAAAGGTTTGTAAGATGAAAGAGTTTTACATCCTTAAAACCTACAGTACAATTAAATTCAGATCTCATCTGCTGAAGTTCAGACTAGCTTTCCTTACAAGCTTGAGACAAATGCTGCAGGCTTTCTCTGGACAGCCAAGGTGCTTTTTGCTCTTTTTACAGGCATGTCTCATGGGTCATTGTTTAATTTCTGCTTTCTGTCTTGCAAGTTTTCTGCATCTCTGTTTATAAAGAATAGCATAAGCATAATAGCATAACTCTGAAAAGCTAGCCTAGAGCAAAATTAAATGACAGACTATGTTAACCAAGATATAATAACTAAGGTATTTCACCCTATTTGCTAGCAAAGCAAGTTAGCGTGGGCAGAACAACCTTTCAATGTAGAGTCTTTGCAGTTAATCTTGGAACTACTGAGGAAGAGGCTATAGAGGGAGATGTGCATCAGACTGAACAAATAACAATAACCAGGGAATCATACAGACTTTTGGAACAAGGAAAGAATCAGCTTGAGATTGAAAGGGAACATAACCATCTGTAACATGGAGAAAAGATGCTGGAATGGAGAGAGCAGTCAAAACATGGTCTATGAAAGCTAAGAGCTGCCTAACTGGCAGCCTCCTCCTACGCTTTGCAGAGCAGCCACAGCAAGCAAGCCACATGTAGGAATCCATACCTCAGTGTGCAAATATATATGAGATTGTGGGATGCTTTCTCACCAAGTAGTTGGGCAGGTTGTAGCAAGCAGCACAGCCAGACATCACCAGCATGAGGTGGGGGAACCTGCTATCCCTCGGAAGGGGAACTGTAAGCTCACTTGCTCTGACTGCATATGGAAAGGCACATACAGAAAGAAAAAGGTAAGGTCCAAGGAAAACTTCAGTTAGAATTTTTTAGAGTTATTTCAGTAGTACGTTTAGAAATCAAGAGGTTTCAACTAACCCTTTGGAAGTGTCTGTTATTGAAGTCTGTTTGTTGTATGGCTGATTTTGGTCCCGGGGGTTATAATTCAGTGATTCTCAGTTAATTACGTGTCATTAATAAATCAATAAATCATTTCAAACATAATTTGATATAAACTATGTGAACCACGTAGAATATTTTTCCTAAGGCAAGTCTGATCCTTAAAAATCAAAAGTACTGCCATTATTTGGTGGGGGCTGGGGTGGGGTAAAACCAAGCTATTTTTGAATCATTTAAAGCAAGGTCTTGATGAGGTCCCAGAAGAACTTGATCACTTCTTTTAATCACTATCTCCCTCTAAGTACCACGAAGGTCTCAGAACAACTCCCTCCTGCACAGCCCTTCTATTGGTTTTGGCCAAGTCCTTCTTTACAATAACCTGTAACTACCATATACTGGTCTGATCTGATCCGCAGCAACTTTTTGCTGTAATCCAATATCTTTAAATACAAATAAAACCCAATCAGAATCCAAATTAAACAAACTGCTGAACATACTATTAGCTGAGCAACAAACAAATATTCCCTGCATTTATCACATTCCATTTTTCCAAGGTGGCATTTGTTTCACAGAAGGATAGACAACTTGTGTTTACCTGCCTTCTTATGAGGATAGTGAATTAAAAAGTGTAAATAAATACATACAAAACAAGTGTCTGGGCTGTCTTAATTAAGAAATAATTTCATATCAGTTAGCAAAATTCCTCTTAGCACGTCTAATTAGAGCACAACTATACAGGGTTTTGTTACAGCAGCAACTGTACATTTTATCCCATAGTCTGTAGAAAATCTTATTCTTGTCCGTAAGGGTGCCCTTAGGAGGCAGAGGAAGATTTTACTGACAAGAAACTGAAGTAAAGAGAACCTAAGTGGTTACACTTAGACAAAACATCTGCAGAACAGAGGGGACTTGAAAACAGTACTTCTAAATTCTGGACCATGGTCCTGAACACTGAACCACTCTTCCCCTGGGACAGGAAAGCTTTCAACAAGAAAGCAAGAAGCCTACAGGATTTAGCAGGTCATTTGGTTACTGGAAATTGTGCCTTTCAGTGCCCACTGTAGCTATAGCTACAGTCTCAAAGGCAGGCTGCTACTTAACCATCCCCAGCAATCGTGACCTGAAGCTGCAAATCAGCCAGGGAAGGAATGAAACAGCCTCACTAGTTCTTGTTTTACCTCTGGACTACAAGAGGACAGCAAGCAGAGATTTACCAGTCATTTACCAGCAGCCAAATGACCCTGCTGTTGCACCATGTGAGGACCCCTGTGCTTGTTCCATCCCCTGGGTCACACTGCCTCTCACAGTGCCACAGGAGGACACTGATGCTGATAGTGGCGACCACCTCCTCAGCTGACATATGATTCACAAAGCTGAAGAGAAACTGTGCTGACAGAGCAGGCCAGAGGTTTTCTCCTTGAAGTCCACCACTGCTCTGAAAGCACAAGCAGGGGGCAGCTGGACAAGAGACTGGCTCTTTGACGCAGCAAGAAATTATTTATAAGTATTTTAAGCCGTAAGCAAAAGGAGTAAAGAGAAAATAATAGGAAGATGACAAGATAAGGCAGGAAGAAGGTGCAGTAGTCAGGATATAGAACAGCAGGGGGATGGTGTGAGCCAGGGGAAACAGGGAGCACACAGGAACACATCCCCAAGAACCTTTAGCGAGGCAGCAAAATAACAGATATGGGAAAAAAAAAACAAAGACCCACAGCATCGGAAAGGAAGGGAGCAAACTGCAAGAAGGAATGACATAACGTAAGACAGGAAAAAAATGTATAAACAAAAGGGAAAAAAGATTTAAACAAAAGAAAAAGGGAGAAAAGCAACATAATACATGTTCTGCAAAACAGCTGTTAAGGTAAGGTACAGTAAGTTTAATCTTACTCCCTTTCCTGTGAAGCATTCTGCTTTAAATAACAACCTGCATTGCTCTAGAGGGCACATTCATTTTTTAGATTTTGATATAGAATCTTTTTATTTACCCCACTTCAGCATCTTTACAAAGTAATGAATTCTTCATTCAAGAAATCCTGGAGGAAAACAAGAGGTATTATTTAAGGAGGAAAAGAAAAACACTGCCAAAACTGTAGATTGCACCAACTAATTCTATTTCAGAGTATCTTTTCTGAAGGACATTAAAGGAGTTTGAGTCTCATAGAATGCCTCCCTCACACTCTCTAAAAATCAGGCCATTCTGAAGTGCCAAAGTGGCATACAAAAGCTGAGACATGCAAACTTTGTAGTCGTGCCTGGAACCCCCAAATCACCAAAGGTTACCTCTGCTGAGTCATGGACATGAGGGCCAGCAGCTCACAATGCCCAGAACAGAGCCCATCTCAAGAGTGCTGTCAGCCTCCTACTCACATATACCTGTTAGGAATTATTAATTTAACAATTGTCTTCTAGCAGTATCAAATTTGGATGGACAGCTATGAACATGTGAAGTTTAATTATGTTTCTAAAGTTGTAAGCACACCCAGAGGTTTAAGGAATGGTGATGTGTTTTAACAAGTACTAGCGCAGGTAAAATAAACAAACGCATTATTTGGTTGAATGGAATGGGGAGCAATCTCCAGAACTTACATTAACAACTCCTTTCTTTTCCTTACAACCAGAAAGCAGCTCTGCAGAAAACCTCTCTCAAGCAGGACTATAAAGGAGGAGAGAGCTTTTGGGAAGTCACTTGCTCCAGCTTTCAACCTCACTTGTTACAGAAATAAAATTAAGTTGAACAGAAGAATAAAAATAATCACGACTCTCTCTATACACACACAACCATCACATCCTGCTACTGTCCTGCTACAAACATGCACAGCACTAATTTGCAATCCAATTTGGCACAGATCTTGGGAAATCATTTGCTTACTGTCTTTCCTTTGGTATAAAACCAATGCAAGTTCACAATTTTACTATTTACAGTTTCAACAGTATAAGAACCAGTAACAGGGTCTCAAAATGTAACTGCTTGAGGACTAATGACCCCATATATTACTCATGTTTTGTCTCCGTTCTTGTTCAGACATTACGACAGTATCCCATTTTTCCTCTAGAGTTTCCCCAGTATTCTGAAATCACCTGCCTCTGTAGTTAATATCCCTGTTTCTTGCCTCCTGACACACATTTGAAATTAGGTTTTTTCCCTGCAAATCAGCTAGTTGCTAGAAAGAAATGTAGTTGTGTTGTTACTGTAGGGAAATACGACGAGATGGATTCATTCCTTTGTCTGCTCTTTTCTAACCCAGTTTGCAAAAGCTCCCCAAGCCTTCAATCTTTCCCACTGCTGAGCTCCTGAGCATTTCTGAGCATCTCCGGCATCCTGTGCCCTTCTACCACATCCTAGAGAGCAATTCTTTTTCTGCAGTTGTTGCAGTTTTAATCTGTGTATTACTACAATACATTGTATTTGAGAATAAAAGCTTTCAGTGAGGTAGAAGCAATTCCATTTTCTTTACTTATTTGAGGTGGTTTGGGCTTCTGCAACCCTGACCAGTGGGGCAAAGTACCCAGACCTGTTAACAAGTCAGAGCTTTGCAAACTCTGATTCACATATACATCTAATGAAGATTCAGGCGACTCGCATTTTACTTGCCCACCATTCATTGTCTCATCATGCATATTGTAGCTAATTATCTTAAAATTACAGGCATCTCAGAAGTTGTTAATGTATGACTAAAGACACTGTAGGACTGAAAACAGTCTGTGGTGACAGCTATGTTTCTTCTGCTATTTTTTACACTACAGACAGAGCAGCTGCCTTTGATAATGGAAGCTGTTACAATAATTCTGGTCTAATTTAAGAAACATTTAATCCCATTCCAACAGCTATATCAGATGTGTCTCTACAGACATCTCTGTCTGCAGAGAGTTCCACAGTATTGAGTTCCACTCTAAATAATATATTCCCAAAAGCGCTCCTCTCCCAAAACAATGCGTGGGATTAGCCTCACTCTTCTGCATTATTGAAGCTGAAGATACATCATGGAAGGAAAAAAAAAAAAAAAAAAAAGTACATTCAGGACTGATAAATTTGCTGCTCTTGGTGCAATTCAGTATCTGCCAAATATTTTTACTTTTAACACAAGGGATGGAAAAGCTCTTATATCAAACATACAAAGTCTGAGCTTATGCTGTTACTGAATCTTCCAGTATAAGCAAGCCATATGGTTTGTGTTATGGGAATCTCATTCTTGGCTCAATTATACACTAATTTAAAATGCTATTCAATAGACAGTAGGCACAGTGCTTTGTTTATTAAGTGCAACCTTCAGAAGCATGTTAGCAACATTAATGCATAATATTCCAATAAGTATTCTTTTTTGTAGCAGAATAGTCACGAGGGAACTTCAGTCCACGCTGATAGCAAAACCAAGTAGAGAAAATAATCTAATTTTGATGGAAAAAGAAAAGTAATAATTTCCATTTGCTGGGCATTCCTCTTTATATGTTGCATAGCACCATAGCATCACATGATATTTTTCCTCTTCCTATAAAGAAGTAGCTATTCATTTAGCATTAACCTAACAGAAAATTCCTATAAGCTGTTCTCAGATAATACCTTCTAGCAAAACACTGAATTAGAGGGCCTTTACCACTCAATTTTTCTAAAGAAATAATGGTAGAACTAGATTCAGTTCTTCAAGTATACTACAAGAGCCAGCCTGCAACATATAGTGTGCAGGCAAACAGTGTTCACAAAGGAATATTACTCACTTTCCAGGCACAAACATCTCTAACAGCTGCTACTAAATATAGTTTACTTTACTGATACTAGGAAGTCACCTTCAGACCTCAGTAACAGAATAGCAAATCTACATTATAAACCTCATTGATGTCCGGAAAAATCTACCTATTAGTGGATTTCCTTCCTACCTCTCCTTTCCCCTTTCTCTCACTCATTTATCTTGTTTCCACATCTGAAGAGAAACTCATTCTGACCTTGCTTACATCTATGAAACTTGATCAATATCTGACAGAAAAATGATTCAAAAGTTTAACTCAGCCTTAACGTTATATAACTAGCTTTATTAATGGCTTACTTAAACATCTTAGCAACTTTACTTTTGCAGTTTTATCAGGCAAGAAGTACCAAAAAATCCCACAACCAACAAAACATTTGATGAATTACGTTCTACAATGAAAATAAATGTACTGATACAAAAATTAACCACACAATCTTTGCAATAAAGAGATACATCACCAGATCCTTCACAACTTATTTCAGAGGAGCCAACCTTTTTAAGAATAAATGCCATTTATCTCTATGCTATCTCAATCCCCTTCAATAAATATGATTATGTTGCTAATCCTTTAAATGACATTCTATACACAATGTTGACTGCAAGCCATCAGCTCACAACTTATTTCCCCAGATCTTGCAAACTGGACTTTAATAGGTTAATAAAGGTTAAAGAGTGTAGCATCACTGCTATACCATAGTGCTAAGATCAGGTGCCTAGTTACACTGAGGAAATATAAAGGTGCAAGGGATGCAGCTAAGCCAGTGTATAAATTTGATGGGTACTGGTGTGGCTGTTAACAGTCAGACGGCTGACCTGAGCAGGGACATCTACAGTGGTTACTGCCCAGTGGTGTTCTGCTTGGAAATAGAGACTACACCTACATTAGCATGTATTCTAATGTGCTTTGAAGTACTTCAGGGTACTAAGGGCAAATGGCAAAGAAGGTTCTATATCAATAATATTAAACTCCTCCTTATAGAAGAGTGGCCAGTTAAAAAAAGCTATTGGGAATAGACTTCAAATGTATTCAATCCCAAACAAGTCTAGAAACTATCTGCAATTATCCTAGCGGACATAATCCAGAACAATGCCAGAAACAAACAAAAAAACTAGTGACTAAGAAGCATGGTTGACCGGATTCCAGTGTCCAATTTTTTTTTTTGCATGATTTCATATTTGAACTAGTGTTCAAATAACTATGAGGCCTTCTATTTGTACCTCTATCCCTTATTTATTGTGCTGAGAGGTCTTTTCTCCCTTTTACCACTCCTCCAGGCAGTGGAACTGAATTTATCAGTATTGGGTTGATTTGGTAAAAGGCAAACAGTTGACACTGTTTGTGTAACTTAAATGACCAATTCCCGCATCCAACACATGCACGTTTTTACTGACATGAAGCAGTCCCCAGCACTAGGGATACAGACAGATGCTTGTCTCCAGCCTTCATGCTGACTGTCACATCTGCTGCTACCAGACAGGATTTCCCTACATATTGTTGACACCACTGGCATCAGATGCTGGGGGATGAAACCAAATAGTGGCATTCAGGACTTTATAATCTATAGATGTTTACATGATCTATCTGTAGCCTGGAGCTGCAATTCATGGAAAAAAAAAAATGCATCTGAAGAGAGTTACAGGATTGAACGTATAAAGGCAGATTTCTTTCTCCAGTACACAGTTGCTATCAAAATCTTCATGCAGCTTTGGGCTAAGTAGGTCAAGACATTCCAGAAAAAGCCATAAGAACTGCTTTTTGAATGATTTATTTTCAGCATATGACATTTTTCATCAGTAAGAGATCAGGGAAAGTTTTTCAGGATGCTTATAAGAAAACTCTTCCTTCTGTTTCATCTTCCTCTTTCATAAGCATTAGGTGAACTCTAGAAGCATCGCCCCCTCTTACAGAGAAAAATCTCTCTCATCTCAACATAAACACGCAACTAAACCATTGGAGAGTAGAGTTGAAAGCTATGGATATAGGTTTTTGTGCTGCTGGAAAAGTTGAAAATTACTACTGACATCAACAGAGTCTGAGCTAGACAAGCAGCACTACTGGAGAGCTTGTGAGCCCACAGTGTTGAGCACAGGAGAAATTTTAAAACTTACTACATCATCCCGTATCGCATAACTCCACTGTCTAACAACCTGGTAGATAAATAGAAATCCAGCATAATATCCACTGACCACTTCCAGAGTGTGGCCGACAGGTTACAGCAGAAATAGTATTTTCTGCTGTACAGTTTCAAAATGAAGCAGCTTTACTCCCCAAAGCCAGCTTTAGTCTACAGAAATACTCAGACAACCTACAGTAAGAGGCTGGCAGCACTTCGGTGGTGAAATAGGCTGAACAGGATTTAGGAACTTTTCCTCTCTTCTTGATAAAATTTGGAGACAGATGGAATCTTCACCTGCAGGATTTTACCTTTAACATGATTTTATCTTGGGAGGAACTGCAAATCCTTGGTTGACATCAAGACTAAAAATGTTGGAAATTCTCCAGGAGGAAAATAGGTTTCCCCATTCAGCTTATTATTCAAACTGCTTATATTTTACCTGCTGCTTTGGTTAGTTTGTTTTTGCATACTCCAGATGGATGCATTGCTGTAACCAGCAGCTGTCTATACGTGCCTTGTAAAGCTTCCTCCTCCACAGTTGCTTATCCACCCTTACCATGACTTCATTTGTCCATTTGTTTTTGTTGTTTTTCCAACACTGATATACATATGCACATGCAGAGTATTTCGAGATAGGTCTTAAGAAGTTTCCCAAGCCTTTTGCTTCAGTAACATTCACTTAGTATTAGCTACAAAGTAAGACCCATCATTTTATGCAAGGGTGATTGAAGCTGTAGCGAGTTGATTAGTTGATTTACACAGAATCACAGAATTGTAGGCATTGGAAGGGACCTCTAGAGATCATAGAGACCAACCTCCCTGCCAAAGCAGGTTCCCTACCCCAGGTAAATTGATTTAACAGATGAAACAGATTTAGAAATGGAGATTCATTTTGTATTTGTCAATATAATCTGTATGCAATGAATCATGAATGTAATAATTATCAAACACAGCATGTTTTAAAAAGTTTTTATAATGTCAGTTATTCCTACCAATGATACCTGATAAAATCAATGGCAACAAAAGTAACAAGGTTTGGGAAAGTGGGAAACATAAATCTTGTCAAATACTTTATGACATTAAAAAACACATGCATGAAAACATGTTTAGACAACACACTCGTAAGACAATTTTCTTTTTTCCCTACTTCTGCTTTAAGAGACTTGATATATTTGATAATACATGGTCAGAGAAAGCCTATATCAAAACGTGAACAGGCGTGTTACCTGAGAACTGACAGTGAATGCTCTTAAATGGAAATGTCACCTTACAGTGAACTGCAGAAGAATCAACCAACAGCAGAAATCAGTTTACAATGTGCTGTGCAGCCTACAGCTTTGTTTTTCTGCAAGTTTTCCGTGTACAGAATTACATATTTCCTAAACTGTCATTCTTTTCAGAGACATTTTTAATCTGATGTAAATCTTTCTAGTTTCATCACTCAGTGCAACTATTTAAGTTTACACAAAAATGTGCATTATAACCAGCAATATTTATTAATGTTATTTTCACTGTATTCCACTTTCCCTAATACCTACTTCACAAATCATTCTGATTAGTTAGAGAGTAATTAAACACACAATCCACTGTAACCATAGGGTAACACTTCCAAACCAGGAACATATCTTAGAACTTCTGACATCTTCTTTCAGGTCTTTCAAAGGGCTTCTACAAGATTGTTTGTAAAAGTATGGACATGTGGTGTAAGAAGGTACTACAGCACACTTGATGTACACAGCACTATTCTGCTAAAGATTCATGTTCTCTATAGTAAATTAAAGAAGCCACTAAAATTGTTATCTTTTAACTTTGTCCAGAATATGGAAATGATGGAATTTTACCCAAGTGAAATTATACTCAAAACAGCACTGATGTCTTATTTTGTCTGCAATTCTCCATAATTGCAAATTATATAAGACACTAATATAAACTTTCAAAAAATAGAAAACAATCATTACATAAGAGAGCATTTCTTCTACAACAAAGAGAGCAAAATTTTATAAGTTGTAAGAGCTCTAAAGTTAAGCTTTTACCTGTTGGGAGGATATCAGCTCCTCCCCATCTCTGTGAAGGTCTCCAGACTCAGTTGCCTGAACTGTTTCAGAATGTTCTTCCTACGCTGGTGCAACATGCACTTTTATCAATACAATGAGCAAAAAACAGCAGGTAACATCAAAATTCTATTGAGCAGGATGTTTAGATGGGCAACAGTTTTTACTGTGAATTATTTAAAATCCTAAGATGCAAGTTAGCAGGTAGAAGAAGACGAGAAAGCTCTAAAACTCCAGACACTCATTTTGAAAGTATTGGAAAAGAACACTGCAGAATTGCATCAGCATGACACTCTCCTTCATGTATGCTTCTTTGTCGGGCTTTTTAAAAGCACTGTTGATGTACTCAAATTGGGTGGAAAAACAAAAACGGTTTAACAGTTCACTGCTGTGCTGGAACTTGTTGCAGTTGCTGTGAATTTAACTTAAAAACCAGCCTATTTATTCACTTCCATATCCCATGAACGTGCAGAGTTCAGCCTCATGAATTTGTCAGGCATGAGTCTGCTGCAGCTTCAGAGAATATTAGAGGAATGAATCAGCATAGGGTGCTTTTCTGGATCTTTAAATATAATAAGAAGTACTCAAAATTGCCCTGTTAAGAATGGTTTCAAGTAGTACAAAGGTAACATGGAGGAAAATGATCATTTTTTTTCTCCTTCTTCTCCATTATCCATGTACTTCAGCAATGTGGGTAACAAGCTAAATGATGCTGACCTTTATCAGAGACAAGGTATAGCCACTGAATGGAAAGTAACATTGCTGCATGCCACGTTGTCCATTTGCCACTGCAGTTTCTAGGCTTCTTGGTACTGCATAACCACTCTAACGAGCACATCAGCTCAACACACTTACTCACAAATCCCTTTTGAATCACCTTATAAGCTTCAATTCCAGGGGCGAGTGTAAATGCCAATCTCAGATCTGTAGCTATTTTAACAAGCAGGAAGTGATACACATTTTAATATACACATTTTAATTTGCAACAGCCTCAACCACGGCTCATCAAAGTAACTAAGTCTTCTAATTGTATTCCATATCATCATGGCATTTTAACCCTCTAGGACTCCATTGTCATGTCATGAAAAAACATTCAGCATACTTCACAAATGTCATTTGTAATGAGTGGGACCTAAATACAGTAAAGCTGAAAGATGCCTAGCTCATTTAAGAGTCATACAATTTGCTCACAAAGCGAGAGATGAAACTGAAGGCTTGTATCTTTTGATCACTTCTTCAAAAGAGTTCTACTTTTCAAATGCATGCCAGAGATTGCAGGAAGCAGTCACAGAAAGGAACACATACAGGTGAATTTGAAGTTCATTCAAAACAACTAAATATCCACCTGCTTCTACATATGAGCTGCCTATCATAACAGCACTAGATACGACTGTTTCACATAATCATTTACCTCTACACAGCAACAAAACTCAGTACTCCTAAAGTTTCTGTTTTATTTCTCATCAAAAGTTTATGCCTCCAATTCAGTATCACATCATTTGACTAGTTGGCCCTCAGAGGTCCCTTCCAACTCTAAGAATTCTGCAATTCTAAGATCATTCTCTTTTCTTGTAACAAACAGAAGATTTGAGTCCAAGCCAATAAAAACTTTTTTGGTTGACTTCTGCCATTTAGATTGTTGCAATAGATTACCTTAGACTACAGGGAAAGATACTGTTGATTGTTGCAAATGAATTTCCTCTGTGCTAGTGACTGCAACACAATGGAAAGGCCAGCAATAACAGCAGAACAGCAAGGTCCTAAGCCACAGCAAGTGAAGATTTGCTCAAATGCAACAGCTATGAGAACAGAAATAAAGAAGCTTACCCTTAGAAGGCCACAGATACACAGGGATCACCAGTGAGACACCCTTGCCTTCACTGCCAATCCTTTAATGAGATCTGGGAAGCACTGAATCCTGGCTCCACCCCTTCCAGTCAATCAGGTGCATTGCATACACCTGAGGGTTGGCCCTGCCTTCCTACCAGGTACTCAATCACTGCTTCAAGCCATGATTCAGCATTTCCACTACAGAGGCACTGTAGGAGCGAGTTGTGGTTAGAATTTTTATATCAGGTATACCCCCGCTCTCAACAAAGCATTCCCAAGCTCTCTGAAGAACTATTGAGTCCATTTTAAAGGCCTCCGAGCAAGCTGTTATACCAGATTCTGCTAATCTAATATTTAAATAAGGACAAACCTTAATCATAAAAGAGCCTCAATCCTCTTTTTTAGTGATTTCTGTTTATTATCAGAACATCTCATTGCTGTTTCCTCACAGGCCTCACAAGGCCTCTTGTCTTTGCCTTTCCCCTAGAGCTCTGACTTCAGTTGTCCAGTGAAGCTGTTGCATAACTGTGCTCTGAGGAAAGACAGAGATCAGCACTAAAAGGCAGGTGACTCTTAAAAACAGCCAGTAAAAAATAATGTAAACCACAACTTCACAGCCAAAAATCTGAGCTACAAAAGAAAAGCAGTTGGAGTTGTGTATCCCAGTAAACACATAAACCTGTTTTCTCTTTCCAGCTGAACTTGCATAGAGTTATTCAGATTCAGAGACAAGAGAAGAGACAGCTTGTCTGTGGTGACTAAACTTCCGTTCAGATTCACAGCAAGACACACGCACAACTGTTGTTGCTGTTAAAAGGTTTTATGAATGTCACTTTCCAGTGCATATAATGCAAAGGAGAGCCTGTTCTCAGCACTCAGTAGCTTAGGATAACAGGGCTAAAACATGGGGACTCTTTGACAGAAACTGAATAAAATAAACTATCTCCCTGCTTCATAAGTCTCTTCTAAGTACAAATTCTGAGAAAGTAACCTAAAGAATAAATGAGGAAGTCATGTCTCAAAATCTTCATCATTAAGCATGAAATATCCCTATGTGACACTTCCTCTTAAGCATGTGACAATGATCCCATTGATATTTAACTGATATCTAGATAAATAGAAGTCAAGCTTTATTACTTTATTACATTCAATGTAAATACATATTACTGAAACCCCATTTTATCAATTCCTTAGGTTTTCTTCTCCTTTGTAATTTCTTAGTGCATGCAGAATTCACCCTACTTAACTTTAAAAGCCTTAAAAAGCTAGCATAGTTTAAGGAATAGGCCAGTTACACTGCTTTTCACAAGCAGACACCTACTGCATCACTTAGTTCCAGAAAACAAATGACTGGAATTCTGAATTATAGCTGGTTTCAAATTTCCACAAAAATACACCCTGATTTTTAGTATGTTTTTTTCATAGTGATCAAAGGCAGTATGCAGACCCTTTACTTAGGGAGATTGGTAAGAAATATGATGATAGAATCAGGATCTAAGTGAAATGAAACAGTGCTACTATGTGGGCAGATAAAAATTTCCCTGAATACACTAAAGAGATGACAATACAATTTCATCTTTCAAAAAGGTGAAAGATAATGAGAAAGTACCAGTGCTACTTACTCAGTGTTAATCAAATGAGACCCAAGTAGATTCATCTATTCCACATGAATAATAGTAGTCCTATCTTGTAAGCCCTACTTTTAAAATCATAGTAAATAACTATACCAGCACAACATTTACAACTTTCCTAGTTTTCAACTTACTTGTACATCTACATACGAACAACTCACCTGCACTGCTCATGGAGCTTCTCAGACTCCAAAATTACTTTTCATCCTGGGCTTCTAAAGAAATCAGCACAGCTGGTTTCTAATTTTTGTTGATATCTTAAAATGTTGGTATAATAGAATAGAACAAAAACTGACATTGTTACCAAAGAAGTTGCTCATGATTGTCATCAACCACAGACATGCCTAGATATGATATATATACTCAGCTCTTTTCATTCCAGGTGAATAAGGAAGCAGAAAAAAATACATCTGATGTGGGAAGAGATGAAACAACACTAACTACTGCTTCAAGATCAGGCCAACAAGGCAGGCCTCAGGAGAATTTATTGCAAGCTGACCAAGAACCAGCTAATGTCAATGCAGACGTCAGAGCACTACTCAGGTCCAACAGGTGGGCCATGCGGTTCAGTGAAGGAAGCTATTAGGAAATTAATAGCGAGCGTGAGGTGGAAGTAAATTGGCAGAGTCTCTATCAGGCATAGAATTTCTTTTGCAGCAGAACAGGGTAGTTGTGCAAGGAAACTTTACCATCTCCTTCATTTCTACTACAGACATGAAAGCAAGAGCCAAGTGTTCTCTTTACAGAGCAGCACCTGGCTGACCACGGCAGTTTCATTGTCTAATAGGAACAGTCCTGCTAATTTCTCAAGCAATAGATAGTGCATACAAAAGTAATTTGTCAAGATCCTATTCTTGCATGAAAAGAGGAAAAAAATGTGGGTACAAATCTGAAACAAAACAGTAGAAAAGAATTATTTACTTAATGAGTACAGAGTTCCCAGGATGATGATATGAAGGAGAGTGGTCTGTACATCAAGATATATCTGTGGCTTAAAAGAGGAAGAGCTTTAACATCAGACTTTTTTGTGTTCATGTAAGAAATAAAAGTTTTACTTTGTTGAGGGGTGGTTCTACTTGATGTCTTGAGCTGATAGAAAGTGGTGTAAATTTTGCATCTTAAAGGACCTGGTGCAACCCCCAATCATTGTAACATTTTGTGAAGCAGGCACGGGGTGAGCTAGGACCGGCTGCTCCAATTACTGGACTAAACACCTTCAACGGTCTTCAGCAGCCCTGACATCAATGAGCAGACTTGTGCAGCTGAGCTCTCCCTGCCCTGTCCCAGCCCGCTAGCTGCTGTGGGCACTGGGACCCAACTTCAGATCTAGGTATGCAAAGTAGGGGCTAAAGCGAAAATGACAAAAGGAGATTTACCAAACCTGAATTTGCTAAGTGCAAAAAGGTTTTTAGAAAATAGCCTGCAGGAATAAACATAAGAAGGCCAACATACTTATTCAGCACAATCCTAGTGAGATTGCCAAGTTTTCCAGTGACATTAGTGAGTTACTCATCTAAGGCTAAAGTTCAACTTCACAGTGCATCACTCACCTAACTTTTGAGTTAAAAAGTTTTGTTGCCTTTGCTTAAACAGTTGCTCATATGCCGTAAAGTTTTGTACCTATTTAAAAGCCTTGTCAAACTCCAGCCACAAAGCTCTGCCCTAGAATAACTAAACAATGTAGTCTCATTGACATCTAATTAATCATTGCAATGTATGCTTGCACCTGAATCAAACAAAAAAATCACATTAATCTCCAGCAAAAATGCATCAGAACAATACTCAGGACATGCTGTGTTCATTTATTGTTTTACTGATTATTTACTTATGGGGAGTTCAGTTTGCCAGTAGGATGTTAGAAGAAAATGTTTTTCATTCTTTGTTCACAATGCCTGTTTCGAAAGGGTTGAGTTTATTTATCTCGTTTTTGTCAGCTCAAAGAAGTTTAATTTTAGATATAAAAAATACGTTGTCATTAGTCTATCTGAGAGTTATTTAGTCATAGAGCTAGCAGTGTAGGAAATATAAATGGTGATGGAATCTCTCCTGCATTTACCTTCCAGAGATTCAGATATATCTATAGATCACAACAGATAAGAGGTTTAGTCAGTAAGAAGCTGCAGAAATTCCAAATCCGCTCTCTCCTGAGCTATTTGGATGAAGTATTGAAATGGAGGTAAGAACAGCAACCCAACTCACCAACGTTTCAAAAGAAAAAAATGTAGCCATTTTCTCCTGCTTAAAGTAGATTTGATTTAATGTTGAGAACTTGAACGTTTTCTAAGCACAGAGGCCATGGACAAAAGGCAAGTGAAATCCTAACATGCTACTAGGATGAATTAAGTTTAGGCTAGAAATCCTACATCAGTGGACAAAAATAGATTAGACTGTAAATGCGTTTTTCTAAGAGGTCAAAAGGTCAGATGTCAGGAAATTGGACAAATAAATAGAGGTGAATATGAGGAAAGAGATAGGCAAAAACCAAGGCATTTTTCAATAAAAATGATAATGAAGCGTAGTTTATATAAGACTAAGAATAATAAATAAAAAAGTAATCTGACAATACATTTCTGTAGTTATTGAATAAAGGACTTAAACAAAAATTTCCAGAAAGATTCTGAGGAAGTATCAACCCTGGCTGAGGATCCTTGAAACAAAAGGGAAAATGTTATTCTGAAGCTCAGCAAGTCTGGAAATCAAGCTTACCAGTACAGAGCACAAAACGTGGAGCAAATCCACCTGGGAGACTGAAGTTACATAAAGGTGTCACTCACCCACGATGATGTAACGATTTGTGTTGTGTAAAGCCAGACTGTTTTGTCTGCTTATATGGAAATTAATACTGGCACTAGGGATGAATTAAGATCAAAATACTTTTATGTTAGTAGAGATGATTCGTAGAATTGCAGGAACTGAAAGCGTCCTCTGAAACTCATCTGTTCTAATCCCCTGCTCAAGCAAGGTCACCCAAAGCATGCTGCCCAAATCTCTGACCGATTGGATTTGAAGTGTCTCTAGCAACAAAGGCTTCACAGCCTCTCTGGACAGTCTATTCTAGTAGTCAATCACCCTGGCAGTAAAAGTGTTTTTTCCTATGTTTAAATGAGATGTTCAGGATTTTAATTTGAGTCCTTTGCATTCTCTTCTTTCATTGTGCTCCATAGAAAAGAGTCTAGGTCTGTCCACTTGCCCTGTTCCATCATGCAATTATACACATCAAGCCTTCTCTTGTCAAGCAGTCCCAACTCTATAAGCCTGTCCTCACATAAGAGATGCTCCAGTCCCTTGAAAATCTCCCTGGCCCTCTGTCAGACTCACTCTAGTATACTGATGCCTTTTTTGTACTGGGGAGTCAAAAACAGACACCACCCTGGATAGGCTGATGACTCACACCCTAGTGCAGCCCAGCACACTGTTAGCCCACTTTTTCTTTCAGACACAATGCTGGTTCTCATCCAGTTTGCTGTCCACCAGGACACCTGGGCCTTTACTGCAAGCCTACTTTGATTCCTCAGCTTGTACTGGTGCGTTGGGCTATTTCCCCCATGTGCAAGAAAGCAGTGCCTACAAAGCTCCAAGAAGGGCATCTGATCACTTTATCCAATAATGGTAATAAAAACAATAAGAGCACATAGCAATTTATTTTGTTTCCCTCTTTCATTAAGCATTAGGGATCAACTTAAGTATCGAAACATTTAATTTGGTGTTAGATTACTAATGTTCTTTGTGGATCCTGTTCTAAAACAATTGTATTTATTACTCGAGAAATGTTGCTAACACGGTCCATGTAATGAAACCAAATCACAGCTCACATTCCCATATCTTTTTCTCTAAAGCTATAGTGATATTTTAAGTTTTCTATTTTTCCAAGAATCAATAACATAATATAAAATTAATATCATCTGAACTAAGACAGACACTCCGAAGCCGTGAAATGTACAGTTAACTGCCTCCAAAATAACAGAATAAAATTGTTCCAGTAGAAAGGGATCTACAAAGATCATTGAATTCAACTGTCTGGCTACTCTGGGGCTAAGCCAAATTTAAAACAAATCAGTAAGTGCAATACCCAAAAATCTCTTAAACACAAAAGACATGGGGGCACCAACCACATCTCTAGGAAGCCAGTTCCAAGTGTCTGACTCCACTCCTGATAGTTTTTTCCTAAGCATCTGATCCAAATATCCCAGTTTTGAGTCAATCTTGTGTCCCATTACTAAATATTTGTGGGGAAAAAAAAAAAGATTAACACTTCTCTCTTGAAATAAACAGACAGTTCTCTGTGAATAGTAGGCTTATAATCTGATAATACCAAGGTTTATACTTACATAAAACACACAATAAGACATTCCACAGACTTCAAGAAAATCAGAGCAACATTTGAACTATTCTGAGATCAGTCTTAGTCGTGGTTCCAACTGTCCCTAAACTAATTAAATTGATATAGAAGACATAGGATAAAGATCTGTGATTTTTTGTTTGTTTCATCAAAACATTCAATATTCATATCATAAAAATGGAAGGGAATTTTAGAATCTATTTCTGGTTAATAGATATCTTTTAAAACAGTTGAACTTCTAATTGCTTGAGAAATATTCTTCTATTCACTCAGATTACTCTTTGTTCATCCTTGGTGCAACTACATTTTATACTCATGATATTGTATTCATTAACATTTCCTTAAGTTGTTATCAATAGTTACTTTATATAACTATTTCTAAACTTCTCATTTCTACTGCCTTTGAAAGATACATCATTATAACTCAGCTAGGCATATATCTTCAACATGAAAGGCTCTGTTTGTTTTTGTAATTGGACATTGCCATGACATCAGAACAATTTATGACCCTGGTAATACTGAAAATATCCTTGTGTTATGCACAAGAATCTTTACATACTGGGATACAAAGTAAGTATATTTGTGTTTTACATAACATTTTTAAAATCGTCTTCCCAACTGGTTTTTTAGGTTATAGCATAACTTTTTTTTTGTTTCTTTAGAGACTGAAGTAGCATAAATACCAAAGCTAAACCATTTCCATAAATATTTCAAATGTCAGATAGGTAAGGGCCTGTCACCATTTCTTTAACAAGTCATCATTTTCACAGAGATGGTAACTCAAGTGTGAAAAAAAAGTCAAACATCTCTTTAAGTTCCAATTTGTCTTAAAATTAAGGGGATTATTTCAGAATACCAGAAATTACTTCTAGCAAATGTGAAAAAATACAAAGGTAACATAAGATTTCTCTCTTACTCTGATCTTCCTTGCAGAAACTCTGCATCCCAAATGCTTTTGCTGTTTCAGTAAACTAAATTCTTATGCCTTAAATTTGGCTTTTTCACTTAAGGCGGAACTTTTTTTTAATTCAAGTGTCCAGAACACAAATTAGTGGCTTGGAACATAAGCAGGTATAGAATAAAACAGGATAAGTAAATAGAAATGACTGGGATACTCTATTTGCAAACCTGGTTTATTGTGTGTTTGTTCATTCTTCATCTTAATAAAAAAATCTCATAAGCATCTGAGAAGGTGAAGTTAGTTTTTATTTCTTCCAGCCAAATAATCATGAAGTTTAGGAGTCTGTCGGTTTCTCTAAAACTTGTTTCAAATTGATTTTGTTATACGGCAGAGCTTATGCTAGTATATAGCTGTGGAGTCTACAAATAATATTAGCTGTCTGACAAAATAAGGCATCCAGATCCGAGCAATCCTTTTTCACAGTATCAGATCAGAGACAAGTATTTCAAGGAATATATGGAAGGAACTGTTTGCAAAGTATCAATTCATGAGAATAGGCAAAAAATAATAGTGATTGTGAGCATTTGTAAGAATTAAATGGCTTGTATGAAATCATGTGATTGCTATCTCATTTCTCACATCTGCTGACGTTCTTAAATCCAAGTTACACTGCTTTTAAAAATGGGAATGTTTATGTAAAGTTAAAGAAGTTTCTAATTTTCAACAACTGATATTCAAATCCTGAATTCTGCTTAGCAGGACGTGGCATCAGTTCTCTCAACTATTTGCAAAAACAATCATCCGCCTCTAGGTTCATTTTCCAATAGTCTGGAACAGCACCTGAAGGAGGCTCTAACCATGACTGTGTTGTGGTAATATCTGCAACGGAGTAAAATACAGATAAGAGCTCCATTGAATTTGAATACCTACATTCCCCACTTCTGCTTATACCATTTCATTATAGGCCTCAAACAGAGGTAATGCTATGAAAGTGAGATTGTTTGGGGATTTGAAAACCACCTCAACATCCCAGATGTTCAAGAGCAGTAGGTTTCCAGATTCTCACTTGGAATAGTGAGAAAAGAATTACTTTGTAATAAACACACTTAACACCTCCCTATCCTGCCACCCCAGATTTCTTAGCAAATGCCAGTCTAACTCAACATCTCTTTAACACAACTTTCTGCTTTGGCTCAAGCACATTTTCTGTAACGTACTGCCAAAGGTTCCGTAGAAGCAACTGAAATGTACTTTTTGTTTGATTAAAAAGGAAATACTTGCACTAGTGATTCAGAATTTGCACATTTGACTTGCTGTCTTTTACCTCAATTACTTCTGATCAAGACAACACTTACCTGAGATCCCACTACTGTTCATCAATCTGTGCAGCAACAAGAGTTGTTGAAGAACATCAGCACTTTGAGCTACCTGAGTTCTATTACTCAACCATCTCCTGATTTTTTTCCCCACAAGAATCCCATTTTTCTGGGCTTATGATTCCAAACACAAATTGATATAGATTAATTGCAGGTATGCTGTATGAAGATGTCTTAAATCCAACTGGGGTCAGAAATACTTCTTGTGCTGGAGGCCTCAGGTCTGGACACAGTACTCCAGATGGCGCCTCACAAGGGCGCAATCGCCTCCCTCTCCCTGCTGGCCACCCCATTTCTGCTGTAGCCCAGGATACCATTTGCTTTTCAAATGCAAGATAAGCTTTCCATGGAAGCCTCTGCAAATTCTTCTTCTCTACAAATACCAGAACCAAGAGAATCAGTAAACAGTACTGCTTTTAGGATGATATCCTAAACAAATAAGCATATTGCTTTTAGGATGTGGAAAAACAATTTGCTTCTTCAACACTTCATGTTAAATCAGTGATATTCAGCTTTTAGAAGTACACCATATTGACATACAGGAAGAAAAATAAAGGAACATTATTTGAAATCTACTTGAAAGATTTTATCAAGTTGCACACTGCCTTGCAGAAACAAACATCATTCTACATGGCATGTCCAACTACACACCATACAAGAGCAGTGCTGAATGGCATTTCATCTTTTTGCTAATTTATGTTTAAAAAGAACAGCAGAATGCCCTAGGAGGAGGTACTAGCCCTACTAATATTTGACATCTCCTCAGAATATGTTCTTGTTTCAGTTAAATATGTCTTTGCATGTTTCAAATACTGAGGCTGAACTTCGTGCTTAAAGTCAGAGATAAAAATAGTGTCATTTTTCAGAATGAGCAGAGAAAAATTATTTTATCCAGATTGATCTTCACTTTTTTCTTTTTTTAAAGACTTTAGTGTCTCTATGGTTTAGTGGTAAGACCTGAAGATTTTGTCTTTTTTTGCTAGCTGCCTCTCTTGCCGTCTTCACAAGGTATGAAACAGACAAATCTCTGAAAGTTTTCATTCCGAAATCTGCAGAAAATCTTTATTACTGAGTAGCTTTCATTAAAGGACGTTTTATGCATGTTTGTTTTGACTATAACTCTTCACTACTTCCCGAGTAGTTTGGGGATAACAGAATCTTAATTGTAATTAACCTTTTATGAAGTTGGGTCCTGCTTAATTCTGTTCACAAAATGGAGAATGAATCAGGATTATTTATCAAGCGAGTGTTTTTTGTATAAATCCTGCTTATTTACCAACCACTTTAGAACGTCTGAGGTCCAGGTTGAAGCAAGATGCTCAAAAATAAGTGTTTATATAAATAGTAGAGTAACTAAACAGTATTCCATTAAACTGTTAGTGCTGCCCCCCAACACTGTTTATTACTACAAATTACTGAAAACAAAATTTTCACAGGATACCTACTAATAAGCGTTTAAGTTTCTATGTCAAGATACCTGGGAATACTTTTAGTTAAACTCTGCAAAATATTGAAAGTAAGCTTTGAATCTAAGAAATATTCTGTATGCTTAATTTGGAGATTCATGTCTTCAGTTAGCAACACATAATTGGTTTCCATCTCTTGGGCCTAAATAAAAGGGGGTATTCATAATCTCCAGCCTCAATTTGGAGTTAAAAATATTTGAATGTTTTCAGAACATACAGATTCTGTGGTCAGCCATTCCTAGTAAAGTTCCTCAATGAATTAATAATTTGGAATTCAATACAAGGACAAAGAAGGTGGAGCTATGAAGATAACATCAAATAAAACATTAATTGAACAAAGCAAGGGTCTTGGAAAGTGAGACTACAATCTTTAATTACATTATCATAACAAACACGTCCACAATCCAAAGACCATCCTGACTAGGGTCAGACAGGCAAAATTAGTTATAGCACTTCCCAAGTTCAAAATATCTGACTTTGCAACATTAACATTCTTTTTGAATAGGATTTTTGAGCATAATACAGAGTATGTTACCACGAGAGCCAAAAATAGCAGCATGAATAATGTAAAGCCTTTGCATACCACAGGTTTACCTAAACTTATATTTTCATCCATATCAGAAAAGAATGCTGAAGCAGCCTTCCTACAATATTTCTTTGTAATGGGATACAAAGACTTATGGGATAGTTTGTAGAATCATAAATCATATGAGTTGGAAGGGACCCTTAAAGGTCACCTAGACCAACTCTCCTATAACAAACAGGGACATCTGCAGCTGGATCAGGTTGATCAGACCTCATCTTGAATACCTCCAAGGACAGGACATCCATCACATTTCTGGAAAACCTGTTCCAGTTCCTCACCACCCTCATTGTAAAATACTTTCTCCTTATATCCAATCTAAATCTCCTATTTTCTAGTCTGAAACCATTTCCCCTTGTGGTATCACAACAGATCTTGCTAAAGAGTCTGACCCTTTCTTTCTTACAGCTCTCCTTTAGATACAGAAAGGCCACTATGAGGTCTCCACAGAGCCTTCACTTTTCCAGGCTGAACAGCCCCAGTTCTCTCAGCCTGTTCTCATAGGAGAGATTTCTATCTCTTGGATCATTTTTGTGGCCCTCCAACATTTTTGTGGACATACTCCAGCAGGTCCATGCCTCTCCTGTACTGAGGACTCCACATCTGGACACAGTGCTCTATGTGACATCTCACCAGCATAGAGCAGAGGGGCAGGATCACCTTCCTCAACCTGCTGGCCTTGCTTCTTTTGAACCTCATGATGTTTACTTGAGCTCACTGCTCAAGTCTGTCTAGGTGTCTCTGAATAGCGTTCCATTCCTTGGACATGTTGATTGTACCACACAGCTATACGTCATCTGCAAACTTGCTAAGAGTGCACTCAAACCCAGTGTTGATATCAGTGATGAAGAATTTAAAGAGCACAACACCCAGGGCAGACCCTTGAGGGACACCACTCTCATCTCCAGCCAGACCCTTAGCCACTGAACACCACTCTGAGTACAATCCCACAACCAGTTCATTGTCCTTCAAACAGTCCACCAATCAAATACATATTTCCAATCTGAAGAGAAGAATGTTGCAGGGGACCACATCAAAGGCCTTAGAGGTCTCTTGTTGACATCTCTTTACTGGACACAGCAGGGGTTTGGACATAACTGCCTACGTGATGTGGCTCCATGAAGTCAAATAAAATTGTGGCTACTGCTACCATACACGTTACTGAGATAACTTATTTTCTAGTCTCCCTTATAAATAGACCTTACATCACCTTCACAGTTATTGCTTTTAAAGTCTAGGAAATTAAATGCAAAAATCACTCAGTCTAACTCTTAAGTAAGAACAACTAAACTCTAATTTAGTTAAATGTTTAAACACATGCTCTTACATTAAATCTGTTGTTCAATTTATGTACAACTTACTGGACTAGTATCACAAACCAACAAACTCAGAAAATGCAAAAGTTTACCTTTCAGCAGTGAGGTGATTTTGACACTTATTGGATTCCTATTTTTGTTTCCTTATTAAATACATTACTTACTATGTACAAGAGGGCTTAGTTAAAGCTTTTTTCTTGACAAACATACATTCAGTCAGCATCACTAACATATTTATGTTCATATAATTCCTTTACGTTCTTTGTACCATAAGATTTTGTAAACTTGCTTTCTTGTGCACCAGCAAGCAGAGGCATGTAATTTTAAGTACTACCACTTTTAGTATTCCTTTAAATCCTCTTCTCTATGCTTGCAAGCGAACTAAATTCTCAATTTAACTGGGAATTGAATGAGGACCACACACTAAGTTTTCATCATGAATGACAACAAAACGACAAGATGGACTGTAAAGTAACTGATCTACAAATCAGTACAATTTTGATAAACTCCTCTGAAATGCAGTCACTGAGACTTGAAGAGCAGCCATTGTTTAACAGTAACCAAATACTACTTTACAGCTTGTAGAAATTGGTGAAAAAATTTACCTCTCCTAATAACTAAAAACACAGTGATAAATTAAGTAGGTGATGTCATTAACAACTGGAAGTCAGCGTAGGCAGAGAAGCTAGTCTTACTATCTCTGAGCCACAAAGAATACAAAGTAACCTGAGGAGATCCTCAGTTCTATGCTTTACCCAAAGGAGAGCAATTCTGAACAGCAATAGTACCCAGAGATTTTAAGTGTGGGTAACGTGTTTTTACAAATCCAAATGCAAAATGTAATAATCCAGTCTTTGGACAATGGGAGATATTTTTAAAGATTCCAAGTAGAAGCAGATACCCATGTCCTACTACTAATACTAAAGACAAGCATTAAAACGTTCTGTGAAATTATATCATCATCCTCTTGTGTGCAGATCGTACCTCTCTGTGTTGCATACCGTCTGAGCCATTTTCTTCCAAAACTGAAATAAGCACTAAAAGTAAGTGTTACTCCTGGCTGGAGTGACACATCTTCTACGTAACAAGGCTCTGAAGACTTTTTTTCTTCACTGCTTTTAAGACTCCCAAGATGCACACATACACTAATATGACTGCATTGCAATTGTTACTCTCTCACGTGTTTACTGTATCTTACCTGTATAAAGGCTTTAATTCCATCAAAAGTGAAATGTATAATACTTTAACAAGCTATTAAGGTACTTTTTCAACTGAAGATGTCTTCATCATTTAGTAGAGTTTGGAAGTGAAGTATACTTGGTTCAGCAACAATATTCATATCTTCATGCTCTTACTCACCTTTTTGTAGCAGCTTCCAGCACCAATACAGCCCACTGCCTCTTACGTTCATGAGATTGAAAAAGATGTGTCAAAACACATCAAGGCTGGGGATTGGATGAGAAAGTACTACACAACACACATGAGTAAGGCAGGAATGCTAATGTCTATGGAAAAGTTGTTTATGCTTTCTAAAAAGGCAACATCAGCACACACAGAATTGACATTTTTGAAAAAAATATCTGTAGCACTTCTAAAAGCATGAATGTATTGAAACTGAAACAAGAACCTGAAGATTGTATCTGACAACTGGGCTGCTTATCATGCTTCCAGACATAAAGGAGAAAACAAAGTAGATTTGTGTTTTTAATAGACCATCTTCTGCATGCAAAATTTGCAACTAAACACAAGTTGATAGCAGAGAGGAGACTCTAAAGTAAAAAATAATACATGGCACAAGTAAATTTTCACAGATTGCCATGTGAAATAATTCATATTCACAGATTGCCATGCTATTAATTCATCCTAGACATCCTATCTGGAGAATGGACAATTTTATTTCTTTTCTCTGATTCCACTGCTAAGTAATAGAGCAAAATATGACTCTCTTGATTCAGTTGAACAGAGTTTCCTTGAATTTTTGTCTCATCAGTTCAATAATTTGTTGTATTTTGTTCCTCATGGATGAGAGCATCGCATACAAGCAAACTGCTTATATTTTCTCTCTGTCACCATTACCTAGTATGGTTAATTCTGTTTGGAGTTGCTTAAATGTATTCTTTTTCAGGGAGAATCCAGGAAATTTGAAAGTGTGTCGAAGTCTGAAATACTAAGTCTTAATGTTTGCTGTGTAGTGATATATCTGCTAATGTATTATAGTGCACTAATATAGAAAAATTAAACATTTTCAACTCACTTCTAGAAAAATCTATAGGAAACTCATAGAGATTCAGAGAAAGGAATGAAATTTTAAAGCCACATGATAAAGTGCCACAGGAATCTTTTGAAAATGTTGTGGCATTTACTCTCTTCTCTACAGGATTTTTATACCATTTTTAAAAATCAATCAGCTGTATACTCCTGTCAGGAGATTTTATAGGATGATTGAAAGGTTCTGAAGAAATCTCATTATCAGTTTCTCACTTACATAAGGATAAACTCCAAAACGAGAGAAGAATATTTTTCTGTTTGGATCAATAACCTCCTAAGGAAGACCAATACTTTAATGAGAGATAGTCCAGCCAGCAAGAGAAGTACAATGCCAAGCATGTGCACAAGTCCTAGAACTATTATACATATTGCTGTATGTGCAAATAGCAGCTTAAGTTAAATGCTCTGGAGCACCCACAGGCACCATCACCTAAGAGAAACAGCAGGAAGTTTCCCAATTCTAGTGCTTAAACAAGAGGGAGAGAAAAATAAATAAAGGCAGGCTAAAAAATAGAAAGCTTCTCCTATCTGCCAAGTTTCAAGAAGAGCAGCTGTAGAGAAGCCCTGCATAGCCTTATAAGTTTAATGAATCCAATATCATAACATTTGAGATGAACAAACATTACGACTATCTACAAACTATATATAGCATATATAGCTTAATCTTTGCACAGTTGTGTCAGCAGTCCTCTTAGATATTACTGTTGTCATTTTGTGGAAGGAAGAAGGTGGTATAGGGTTAACTGAAGATTCCCTCAGTACGCACAAAAATAGGTAAGAAATTAAAACTCCAAAGTAGGTAGCTTTCAATCACTAAGCTATACCTTTTCCATACTTGTTCTACAGATACAAGTCTGCAGAAAGGAACAGACACAACCCTGACCTTCAGTTTGCAGAAACTGGAGCCATAACATAATGTACGCAAAGCTCAAGGCAGAATTTTGGATCTATGTTATTATAGCAGATCTGGGTTCAAATGGCATTGATCTCCAGAAGAAAAAAAAAATAAAAAATGATAAACATACAAGTGCGTAATCATGAAAACATAGATGGTAATGTCCATATGTTTTTATGACATACTCAGGGAAACTCCAATAATTTAATATGCATTTTTCTTCTTTATTGATACTATAATTAAATTCCCTGAAAACGTAGTCGACAGTTCATAAGGAAACTTGGTATCATAGGCTTATTTAATAAGCAAAGGAAGTGAGAACTACCAATGTTTATGTTTACAAAATTTATGCAATTACAGAGCAAATCTCAACAATAGCATGTTAACCCATAAACATTCTGTAAAGGGTAAGGAAACAGGATAAAGTGCTGTATATGACTTGTCATTTCTGAGTGGCTGGAATAGCTTATTGGATGAGTCCAAAGTGAGAAAAATAGTTCTACTGCTCACAGAAAAGAAGCTTCAGTAAGAGTCCAGATATTGAAACAAGAAGGACAGTTCTCTGGGGTTTACTGCTAGTATTTAAAACAATGCTTCTATTAAAGATGTATTTTCACACTTGATCAGTTAAGGGATTCATTATTTTCATGCTGTGCAATTATGTAGACTTTTAGTAAGTATTCTCTGCCTCTGCACACTAGACTTACGTTCTAGTTTTGGCACTTGCTTGATGCTCAAAATACGATTATGGTATTTGGAAAGAAATATTTCATTGAGCTGTGTGAAAACTGACGATCTTACTTCACATTCATTTATATGGAGAAAATATTCAATAACCATCTTTGTTATTTTTACCCAGATCAGGTCAAAAGTTTCAAATGAAAGACAGCAATCTTCATATATTGTAACATCCTTAAAATGTCCCTATCATTTAAATCCAATACAAATGTACAAGTAACATAATTCTATAGAATAAAAAAAAAAAAAAAGAGAAATCTATATTTGTAAGACTCCTTAATTTGTGGGTCTTCGAAATCATCCAAACTGAAATTTGTCTTACTCAAAAGCTAATTCAAGTCTCTATAACTTCAGTTATATCATACAGTATGATGTGACTATTAGCATAATACACGGTGGGACGTGGAGATTATTTACTACATACCTAGTCTTGCCTAAACATTTAACAGAATGTGTGGGAAATATAAACTAGAATAATTTCACCCAAAAGTATTTATCCTCTTTTATTATAAGATGTGATGAGTATTTTCTAACGACTTATAACACGAACACAATTCTAACATTTCTGTGCATTTTTTTTGCTGTTGAGAAAACAAAGAAACAATGAAATTTGACATGTATCAAATGTGAGCATGTTATTACGCTTTTAACTTAGATGTCCACAAAGAAGCAATCCAAAGGGAACGGTACTTGTGCAAATTATAAGAATTTTTCACTGGATAAAACCCAGAATGAGCTTTCCTCAAAAAACAAACAAACAAAAACTAAAAAACCAAAAGTATCCCCCCTTCAAAAAAAAAAAAAAAAAAAAAAAACAACCCAAAAACCAAAACCCAATAAGCTGATTTTTTTTTTGTTTCTCTTTTCTAATCCAGGGCAATTCATGAGAATGTAAATGAAACCTTAAGGTTGACTAAAAGGCAGGAAGTGGTAGTTGCACAAAAGCACATTTGGGAAAAGAACATTTGGAGTAATGAGTACATGAAGAGTCTGCATTGATGGCTTTAGGAGGATAACTTAGAGTGTTAAAATCAAATGAAGTATTGCCTTCAGCAAACACTTCTTCCCCAGGGAGAACTATTTCTTAGGGGAAACATCCACCTTTAGGAAACAAACGATCCTTTCAAGGAAGAGAAAAAGAAAAGATTTCCAATTAGCTATTACAAATAGCTGCTTATTTAGCACCTCTTCAAAGCTTAGAGAAAAATACACTATTTTAAAAAGAACATTTAGTCCACAGTAACAGGGTACTTGCAGTCAAGAAACACCATTTTAAAACTGCTGAACATCCTCTAATTTATGCATGTTGTCTTATGATGCAAACTTTAATAAACAAAATCCCAAGATGGCTTTTTCCCACACCCCCATAGGACTCTGCCTCATTCAGCGAGCAGGATGCAATGTGCTCAGTTAATGAACCATTAATCTCATCCTCGTTATCTTCTTAGCACCACCTTTTACTTCAGTGGCCACAGCATCTCTCCAGCACTCCCTGGAGTTTGTAACCCTGCTTTCAGACTTGAGAAGCCAGGGAAGAATTGCATCATGTCCCACCTAGCCAAGTTTTGTCAAGGGAGAATGGAGACCTTGAGATCGTCCCCTGCTGCTACCTGCTGTGAGGGGAGATATGAGTAAAGATCACAGATCTCTTGAATATTTTCATTTGTCTTCTCCTCAGGAAAAGGGCCAAGACTAGACTGCCAAGGTCACAGAGAGATTTTTTCATGCCCTGATGAGCTGCTACTTGAGCCAGTGACCTGCAGCAGACAGATGGACACAGTCAGCCCTTCTTCACTTCTGCTGAGGACACCTGAGGCTCTCCATGAGGCAGTCTACTTTCATCCGCATTCAGCGGTAAATGGCAAACCTAGTACACTCAGCTTTGAAATACAGATGATAAATACAGTCGAAAAAAGTCTTAACAACATTCTTGTGAGACAGCATCTCCCACAAGATGTTAGGCACTAAGTAGGACTTATTAGATCTAGGCACCCAATGTGAAATATTTATGGCACAACTTTTCAGAGCATTCCTGAAGTATGGTCTGTAGTGCTCTGTGTCACAGCCAAATCCTGACTTACCTGGCAAGATGGGCACTTTAAAGATGTGTACTATGTGGCTATTTCTGGAAGGTTTGGACGACATGACTGGGATATGACTTGAGCTCTATGACAGCAACAAGGTGAGAATCTATTACTCTCAGGAGCTTTCAGTGTCCTTTAACCATTACGATACCCCCTCTCTTCTTCAGTCCTCTGTGTTCTGTTTCTCATACAACTTGCATAATACAGTACCAGGTCTTCTGGGTAAGAGATTGCTTTTACTATAGTTGTAGTACTATTGATCCAAGTTGTACTTGCACAGCTCTAGAGCTGTCCTGATCCATCTCTAGAGCAGATCAGTAAAATGAATAAAATGACAGTCACAGGGAGCAGGAAGGATACCTGTCAGAGATGCTTTATTGCTCTAGACCTCAAATTGGTGCCAATACTAAACATGTTATTGTATCTACATTATTCCTGCTACCTCCATGCAGAAGAAGCCAATCTTACTTCCAGCTCTTTCTACATACTGCTGTCTCCACAACCTCTCCTACTTGCTTTTGGTGCCACAGTCACCAAACATCTCCATGACAGGTGCTGTGTGATTTTGCTCCTCCATCAGTCAGCTTTTAATGCACTCTATGGTCAAAACCAGCATTTGACAGAACAGTATACATCCTCAATGCTCTATCAGATCCACGCATCAGTGGCAGTCATATCCACTGAAAATATGACTTGTAGTTAAAAATTTGAATTTGGTAGTGAAAAGTGATGGCTAACATTGTGATGTTATTGGTTCTGTTTAGGATAGAGTCCACAAAAGATTTTCTTTCCAGATGTTAACACTGCCTGTTTTTAGAAGTCATTCCTTTTACAAGCTTATCTGTGTGTTCAAGCATTTTGTAAAATAACAAAATAACATCCATGGGAAGTGGGGTAGATTTTTTTTTTTTTTTAAAAAGCTGGTTAGTTAATTATTCAGTGAGCAGCTGAATAAAAGAAATCTGCAGAGCTGTCTCTCTCTCAATTTCAAAGTCTTTCCCTTTATATTTTTATATTAGACTCATCACAGTTATGAGCCGCAACTTAGAGTTCTCTATTATCATCATGCAGAAACACTGCACGATCGAAGTCATCACAGATTAGTTTGATTTACTGTTACATTAGCAATTTTATAAGCTACTGCTCTTACACTCATTCAAATTCACTGAAAGGAATGAAGATGATAGCCAGTCCTTTCTTGTTTGCTCACAAGAAATTTGAAATCTAAGGAAGGAGAATAAACCACAAAGAATTGCATGAATTAGTTGCTAGGCTATGAGAGGAACGCACACTTGGGAGTAACCAACATTAAAACATTTATACTTGGACATTACTTTCTTTTATCTAAAGCAGGTTAGCTGGCAAGAAGGAATGATTTTCAAAACTTAAGTACCTTAATTGCTTTGGAGATCTGCTTTTGGACATGTTTAAGATCCCTTTAAGCTTATGAGCTTGTGGAAGACTCAGAATAAATAAGAGGTAAAAAAAAAAAAAAGAAAAAAAGAAAAAAAAAATTAATCCCCCCTCTCCTCCGCCAAATGTTTCCAGACATTCTCAGATCTAATTAGCAAGGATTTACATCAGTGAATTAAGCCTGTACCTTTAAAAGTGTAATGTATATACTTGCATTCTGAGCTTAACTGTACTAAATTGCAGCCCTACCTATGTCTTCTGAAAAAGCTTTCCCTCTTTTTCATTATGAAAAAAGCACAGAACTCATGGCAGAGCTGAAAGAATGAGAAAGAATCTGTCTTAATCCCTCATAATCTTCCTGAGCATCGGGATCTGTAGGCAGCTTCATTATTAAAAGTATCATAGCTCAAACTTCTTCTATTACTAAGTAATTATTTGAATAATCCATTTTGCTTGAGTGAGTTTATAAATCATTTGTTTTGGAGATTTATTTTGGCAGTGATTTTACTGAAATTCATGTTCTCAGACCTGAAAATATTCATTTCTTGTTTGCTTTGCATGCCTGGTACATGATTAGCCCTCAATTTAATAGAACGTCTAAGCTAGAAGAAAACAATTCCTCAACACAGTGCAAGACTGAATCACATCTCATTTACACTGAAGTAAATAAGGGAGAGAGTAACTGAAAATAAGGAATTTACAGTACTTTAAATAAGAACAAAATTTAGTCTGGCAACATTGCTTTGTAATGCCTCAGTCTTGCAGTCAGAACTGTATGTGCTGAGCACACTTCAAGGGCAAGAACAGATCAGAAATAAACGTTACTAACTTTCTGAATAAAATATTGCAGAATTTTCAGGGATTGAGACCAAAAAAAGAGCCTTCTTTATCTAAAAGTCTATGAGAATTTGATAAAGACTTGTCAACTCTACAAAAATCTTCAGACAAGATTCAATTAGGAAAATAAAGGGAATTTAAAAAAAAAATTAAGAAAGAAAACCGAGGAAATCATATTATATGCTATTAAACTCGATAAGGCTTTTCCATCAGAGAACATCAAGTCTTATTTCTGGTAATCCCCTGTGCTGTTGTAAATCAGGAGTCACTGCTATAAAGACTACAGAGTTTCAACTGAATAAAACTGCAGTAAGCAGAAACCAGAGCTTTGAATCATATTGCACAACTCTATAGAATCATTAAGGACAAAGGACAAAAATCTTTGCTGCTATCAACTGCCTGTTTCCCAGTACATCTCACAGAAATGCTAACACTGGCTGGCAGCTCTGCGCCATACAGTTCAATACAGAAACTGAAATGGGAACATCCTTAAATTTGAGTCTCAAAAAGTTTTTAGTGTAAAATACAGCGGTGGATCTTCACCTTGATAAAACTTGAAACAAAACCCAGATAATGGCATGGATCATCACTCCCTCTACCAGTTAGCAACATCTTGGCACCAGGATGCCAGTCTGATTCCCTCAGGATTATTACATCTCAGACCTTTCTGAGATCTTTCATCTGTAGCCTTGCAGTCATTTGGCTCCATTTTACTTGCAAAGATGTGATCTCTATCCCAGATCTGTCCTGTAGTGAGAATATAGGATAGAGGGCAGGCAACAAGAAGAATTTGGCACAGGCACATAGAGTATTTGAACACGAGTTTTGTGATTCAACAACAACAAAAAAAACCAACTAGATCTAAACAAAACAAAAGCACTGGAAAAAACAACAGGTGTGTAATCAAAGAGTTTTGTGGGTCTCTGCTATGATTTAGACTCAATGTACCTACCATGAGTCCTTCAGACCTGACATCTATTTGCACAATTGGACTTTTTCTCTGAGCTTTACAGCGACAGTATCCAGGGTTACTGCATCACAGAGAACTTCAAAATATCCATTTAGATTAGATAAGTATATGAACAATTCCACTCTTATGAGACTATTTAGAACTGCATCTTGCTATTTATTTTTCAAAATTAGGAATAGCCCCCTTCTTCCTGCTCCATGATAAAACAACAGACCATAGAAGTAATCTTCTAATAGTAGAAGTAGTAGCTTGGGTGAGCAAACAGCAAAGCTTCCAAAAACTAGTTCTGAAAATTATGAGCAGGTGGAAAGATTTTGATAACAAAGATAGAAATATAGAAATAGGATCACATTTTTGCAAAAAAGCAAACCATATACACAACCTCCTGTCACAAGTATTTCTTCGGATTATCTAGCGGGAGGCAGATTTCAGTCAAACTTTGAGTATAGTCCTAATAATGCAACTTCAAGTTAGTAAGATGTTCATTATAGGTAAATATTTACCTTGCCAAAGAATATAAGCCATAATTAAGTCTATGTTTGTACAGACAGTATTCACGAAGTTTACAGAAAGGGCTGTTAAGCATTGGAATAGGCTCCCCAAAGAGGTGGTTGAGTCACCATCCCTGAATGTGTTTAAAAACCGTTTGGATGTGGTGCTCAGGGACATGATTTAGAGGCGGGTTGTTAAAGTTAGGGCAGTATGGTTAGGTTGTGGTTGGACTTGATGATCTTTGAGGTCTTTTCCAACTTGAGCAATTCTAATTCATTTTCTGTGAGATATGCAGCTTAGAAATATAAAGTTTTTCTGAAAAATTTTACAGGAAACGTATGCTAAATCCTACCAGAAAGCACAGCTGAATAAAAGCACGCCTGGTGTAAAATAATGCATTTCTCTGCAAAGTTTGAGAGATTTGTTCCCCATTTAGCCTTGAACTGAAATTGGCCTGAGGTATAGAATTTTGATGATAATGTTTCATATCTTTATCATATCTGCCTTGATCCCAAGATAAATAAACTATTTCTAAACAACGCAGTATACCTAGATATCAGTTTACTGTAACAGTCTCTGTAAGCAATTTCAGTTCTCATGTAGACTCAACTATATTGTGTTTTCGAAAAGTTCAATGGGAAAATGAAAGTAGAGGATCAAAAGTAAGTTTCTCACAGTTGAAAATGAGCAAAACTTATTTTTCATGAAACCCAGGTTTCATGTAAGCACAGCCAGAACAACTAAAAACCAATCTTTTGTATGGACTTATTGGAACCTCAAAAAGAGTAAAGATTTAGGGTCCAAGTGGTTGCTTAAGCTTTTGTGAAACAGGAGAGGAGAGGAGCTAGTGTTAGATAACTCTGTGAAGCTTTCTGCTCTGAAGATAAGCATCAGCCTCAGTAATTCTCTGTGACTTGTGCTATGCATCAGTCTGGTAATTCTGACAGCTCCTACTCTGAAACCTTCATGACTGGAAGACTAGTTCGCAAGTTCAACCATTTTTAAACTAGCCACAGCTTCTTTTTATGGGAGAGATTATCCTTCTGGTCATTGATGACAGCTTTAAATTCCTTCTAAGTTGTCAGCTTCACTGCATTTTTAATGTCAATCCTATGGTAATTTTATCCATGCTTTCATGTGTCTCAGACCTACGTATAACCATCACTCATTGTGCAATCTACCTTTATAATACTATCTACAGTAGATTCTAGACACGGACTGCAGATAAAACTCATTTCTATCTTCTACTCAAGATCTTTTTTTTCTGGTAAGACTGCCATCTAATATCAACAGGTGTGCACAGCTCCAGTATTAAGGGAAGTTTTCATCCTCAGCAAAATCATTTCTGCAGAATTGTTAAATAAAGCATATCTGGTAAATAAAGTATATCTGGTAGTTCATTTGATAAAAAAGTGTAACATCAATATGTATGGATATTCTTACATTTTTTTCTATTTGCATAACTGTATGTTTATATCCTAGTGGTTAGTGGGATTCTGTATTGGCATTTGTCTTTTATATACTTCAGAGCATCAAAATAGAAGCAGCAGCAGGAATACATCAATATTTACCTGAATTTTATGTTTTTAAAGCATCTATTCCAGGAGAGTGGATAATTTTTTTTTATTTTTTTTTTTTTAAATCTTTTTATCCATCATAGCCAAAAGCTGTTACTGTCTCAACCATACTTCATCTGTTTCAAGCTGCTGATCTCCTTACTGAATAGCTCCTCATGGTATAATGTCCACTCATGCTGTTTGGGTCAAGTAGGACAGGTTTGAAAACCAAACAAAAACTGTAGTTCTGGAGATCAAAACACAATCCTTACCTAAACCATAGGTTCACTGCATGTTCTCATCAAACCCTGTAATCTGTCTTAAAATTCCATGTCTCTCTTGTAAAATTGAGACTCTTTCCTATCTGATGGGAGATAGCAGGAATGGAGATGCTCATTTCTATGCTAATGAGGGTTTTAAATAGATAAATACCAAAGAATGCAGAAATACTGAGATTGAACACGGTTGGCACCAGAGCACAAAAATGACTGTCATCATGTCATTACAAGTTTGTGTTTGGTATGGGTTTATTTAACTAGGAAAAGTGAAATTCAGCATGTAATTTCCAAATAAATAAATAAATAAATAAATACATAAAAGAGAAAGAAAGAAAGTGAGGGGGATGGGAGGAGGGGAAACAAAATGTAATGTTATGGTACTATGGACGGAAGGGAAGTAACAAAGGTACAATCTATTATAAGAGATTACTTATGAATAAATTGCAAGGGTGTAAGAGCTAAGAAAACAAGAAAGGAATAACAAGTAGAAAGCCTAGACAGCCTAGGAGAATAAATTCCTTCTTAAAAGGAAGGTGTGAGGTGTTGTGCTGATTGAAGACCATAAGTGTATCAATTGGTATTTTAAAAGTCCTGGAAAGAAACTCAGAAACCTATTTGTCATACAGGGATGAAGCAAATCACTGAAGCCAAAGGGAAAACAAAAATAAAAATCAATCCACAGTTGGGAAGATACAGAAGGACTGCTATCTTTTTTGGTAGGGCTTAAGTAGCACACAGAACAACCATTTTTCAAATTAGTATGGTTATTCAAAAGGAATGGAAGTGCTTAGCATCTCCCAGCTTCGTTAGGAAACAAGTTGGTACTTGTTGGTATATGATGCAGCTTGAAGGCTTCAGTATAAGAAAGAAAATCACTACATTAAAATTCATTTTTAGAACTTCACAAAATTACTATATTTTTACATAATCAACATAGAACTCATGTACCCACTGTTTATAATAAGATAATGTCCATTAGTTAGAAGTTTAACCACCTTTGCAGCCAGAGGAAAAATAGTCCACAATTAATTCACAAATACCTGTCGTTCCAGCCTGTCAAACTTGTGTGCCAACAGGGTAAAATTCTGGATTTTTAGGTACACAATCTAAGGTCTGTTTGATCCAGGTAATGGGAGCTTACAGGCTACAAATACCCGAAAAGAGCCTGTCTCTGCCACTGTTGTCGTGAATTTTCAGTGAAGCCAAGTGATCTTGACTTCAGAATAACTTAATGTGCCCCCCTTAGTATTGCTAACATGAAGCAATTGTTACATTTTCAATCACACACAGACAAACTCAATCTGAAGTAATGATAATACAAAACCAGCAAACCAACCGTAACATAAAGATACACACAGGAGATGAGAAAAGCAATTTACACACAGCTCAGAGAACTCTTTCACTAGACTCAAGTTTTTTTTTTTTTTTTCCCTAATGTTCATTTTTAATACATTTTCAAATTTTCACAGCCTTTTGCACATTTGCTTTGCTGGAAGTTTTATTCAGGAGGTAATACACATGTTGAGTTTCCAGTCCCACCAACCCACAGTACCCCTAAATCTCTTCACTCTTGAAGGCTTTTTCCCATTGTCTTTTTGGTTGCTCTGCTTTTCTTTTAGAGAGGTCTGTGGCTGATGTTTGATATGACTTGTTCTGGGCTGTTTCAATAACAGGTCCCTACAAACAGCCTCAGAACTACTGACAAAGCCACAACTATATGGTAAGCTTGAAAAATAGCAATCGTTTTGAAATTTATGGCAAAATTAAAAATAAAAATATCACTTCTGTTTATCCCTTTTGTTTATTTTCCTACCTGTTGCTTTATTGCACACTATTGCCAAAGAGGCAGGATTTTGAATCATTGGGAATAAATACGCCCCTCAATAAGAATTTAGCCATATGTAAAATTACACATCTAAATAATCCTGCCAGCTGGTCAGGCACTTGTGACAAGAATCTGCACCAGTCTAGAGTTTCTTACAGTACAAGCTTATAAGGCAAGGCTGTGTAAAGCTCCAGCATGAAGGAAGCATAATATTTTATGAAGTCTGTTTAATTCCCACGAAATTTAAGGCACCTTGCTCTTATACAAAGACTGTGATAAAAAAATCACAATGATATTAATAGATTGAGAGTTTCCTATGGTCATTTACAACCAGGCTGTCAAAATAGCTAACAAGAACATAATTCTGTATTGAACTGACTAGTATGATTAAAATTTAACTGTTGAAAAAAAATCTCATTCTTCACTGTATTTTACAGGGCTTCTTCCTTGTTGGTTGTGGTGGATAAGGAAACTACTTCACTGAAAGAAGATAAATGAGCTGAACCTCAGAGATATCACAGGCAGCACGGTAACTTTCCAAATACAAATAGCCCTCTGGATTTGAAATAGCTTTTGATGGAACATGGGACAGTTCTGAGAACCTCTCAGCATTCTTCAACAGCATTAGTTTCCTCTTCCCAGACTGACTCCCAGTACAACACTATGTTATGCCTTGTGCAGCTCCCCTGAGGGAGATAGCTTTCAGCCACAACGTTTGCTCAGAGGAATATACTGCTGTGGCTGGACACGAGGCTTTTAGAACCACTTAAAACCGTCTGGAGCAGGATAAGAAACATTCTAACAGAAAGAAGTGCAGTGCCTTTGGGATAGATTTGCCCAATAGCTTCTGCTGCGTTCTCCTCCAGGTGCTACAAGTGCCTTAAGAAACGCGGATACTCACAACCAAAAGCAGGAAATGACAGCCCTACCAGATAGCTTTTGTGCTCCTCTCTTTGTGCTCTCCTGCTGCAAGCTGTCAGTGCTAAGAGCTTAATTAGCAGCGTGCAGAAATAGCGGCACCAACACTGCTCCTGCCCTTTGCCCTCTCTCCCAGAGGAACAATGTTGTTGTCTAGAGCGCACTGACAAGGAAGTCAAAGCAATGTGCTTGGGTGACATTCGGCTCCCATTAAAGATTCAAACACAACTTTGTGGTTGCTTGTAATGGCCAGCGAGGAGTGGGTGGCCAATCCACACATCAGCAGTGTCACTGGGCTGTACCAGTATGCAGCACCACAAGTGGCACGGCACCAAGGTTGGACATCGCTGTCATGGGGACTGCATCAGCAACACAACAGCATGACAGCCTGACTGCAGCCCTTTGAAGTCATTAGGAATCTGATTTGAGAACACTGTTTTTCCTGCTTCGAGTCAACGAGCAGCAGAGGGTAACACAAAGCCTTGTTCTTTCCAGAAGCCGTCACCAACACCCCTTCTTCCCAGCCACACCACAGCACAAGCACTCCTGTGCCTTTCTGAAAATATTTTCAATAACAAAACCAAAAGCAAGGCCAAATCTGCAAGCCCCTTCAGTTACAAGTTAAAAAAACAACATGTTTTCTTTCCTTTCCATTCCCTGCTCCCAACAAGGATAATTTCAAATCAATCTTTAGTTCAACCAAGTAGCGTCACAAAATAATGCAAAGAAAATGAACATTATATGTGATTTCAGGGACCAGAAAACATCACTGCAGGAAGAATTTATTGCTGACCTTCACGCCTACAGCCTACTGAAGAATATACAATAGTAGTAAATTGGTTAAAAAAACCTATTTTCATGTTGGACAAACAAAAGAGAAAATGAATAAACCAGAAGTGGTTTTCAGGGTTTTTTACCTGTTTTTCAAGAGTGGAGTAACTATATATACTGGCTCTGCTTCTGTTTTAGTTTAACAAGCTTCAGTTCTCATGAGCATCTCTCAGCAAAGAGAAGGGTTAAGCAAATACTTAATTAAGTGACTTCACACATTAGCAATCATTGCGTTTGTAGAAATCAGATGTGTTTGAAATATTCATGATGAAATACAAAATCACTATCGCACTTTCACTTTTCAGTCAAGCTTGAAAATGGGTTTGTTTCTGTGAAAAAATATCAGCAAGATGCATGCTTTTTTTCCTTCATTTTTCTCTTTTGAGTGAAAAGTACTTTGCAGCTCGCTTACATGAATTCATATTAACATAGGCTTCACGGGGGTGAGATTTGATATTTCATGTTTTCGATGCACCGTCAGCCATATTCTAAAACACTACACAAAGTGAAGTTTGGGTGTGGGGGAGAGCTGACAAAGCTGGATGAATGGAGTTTAAAAAAAAAAAATAGTAAAAGATTAAGCACTCTTTCAAACTTTAGCACCTTTCTTACAGCAAAAAGTGTAGTGTAAGATGTTCAGGATTGGGTGAACTCGAGTTAAAGACAAGGTAGAATTTCAGCTGATGTTATTCAGCTCTGCTAATATGAATGACAAAGAAATTGTATTAAAAGGGTCATAAAAACAGCAGAGTGAGTTCAGTTCTATTTGAGTAAATGTTAATTGAACACTTATCACCAGTACACTTCATAAATGCATTGCTTTCACCTATGTAATAAACCACTAGCATTTTATGTGCTGAAGATATGCTGGCAGAGGATGCTCCCCAATACACCTTCATACAAACCATTCTTATTGCCATTCAAAACTAACAGTGTTCTATACTCCAGTGCCTATCAGCTGCTTGGAAGGTAGAGTAATTTTTGTAGAAAACATCAACTTTTTATAGGAAAAAAATTTTGAAAGTTTCACCGAAAACCAAAAAGATTTCAGTTTTAAGAATAGAAAGTTTCAATGAAAATTCAGTGTTTTCTTGACAAAAATATTTTGCACAAAGACAATGTTCTTATTTAAAATCCTGTATGGCTCTTGATAAGCAGGTAGGTGGCTTTGGGAACGTCCTCAGCCTGCTCACTGTATGAACTCCAGTGGCCCTAAAACACTCTCAACAAACTCTCAGACTATGTACGTCTTAAAAAGACAAGGGCACAGATAAGGCATTTCTTCAGAATCTACCACTCTCTCCTCACACACCTTACGTGCCTCCGAAGAGAGGAGGCCATAAGGGAGACGACATGAAGTGCTTTTCCTAAAAAACATTCCATCAGAGTGAGAAAGGTCCTCCCTAAAGCAACTTCAGAAAGCTTCTGTGTCACAGACTCTAGTTCTTAGGGAGGACTTCAATTTTCTTGACCACTCTCAAAAGGAACAAAAGCAATCCAAATTTCTGGATCAGCCCACCTGAGCGTAACACACATCTGCAGACAAAGAACCTTTTGGAATGTGACAACCATTGGCAGCATTTGCTGTACTAACCACGAAGGTTCCGAGTTCAAGATCCTAAGAGCAGTGATGAAGATTACCAGAGTGCAGACCCTGCACTCCAGGTTAACAGGCACTAGACTGCTCAGGACACTGATTGCTGGGATTTTATGAAAAGCTGCTCTGAAGGGTAAGGTGTTGAGGCCAGCTGGCACATCTTTGAGGTCAGTATCCTTCAAAGGGAAGAACAATCCATTCTGATACTCAGGAAAACAGACAGACACACGAAGAGACAAGCCTGGCTAAACAGGGCTCAAGGGAGGAATTTAAAACATTACTGTCAGGTAAGCATGGTCTTAGGAAACCCAAAGGTCAGTTGAAGTTGACATTTGGAAGGGATGTCAATGACAATAAGAGCATCTACTGCTACGTTAGCAGTAAAAGGTTGAAAAAATAGACTATTTGGGACCATGGCTGAATGGGGTCAGGTAATTTAGTGATAAAGACTCATAAGGCTGAAGTTCTTGTCATTGGAAGCATATATCTGGCAAATATGTAGCATAAATGAACAGCATGCACTCAAGGCTCATCAGTCAATGAGGGGAAGAACTATTTAATAATACTTATCACCATGGCAGAAGAAGTACAGTCCCCCCAAAAAAGCAATGTTTTTTATTCAGTTCATCTGTGATCAGTGTAACCATGCAGCCCCATAACATATTGCCGCTGCTAGCAGCAGGCCAGAAGCTGCTTGTACAGTTACAAGGCCTCAGGACCACAGCTCCTCAGCCGGCTCTGCTCACGCTTCCCTTGACCTGCCTGCAGCTTTGTTTCACTCAATTTAGCTGTGACAGCAATTTCTCCAATTGATCAGGTGTCTTAGACTAATTTATTTTACTTCTGTTTATTGTTGTGTGGTACAATCATAGCTTGATTCAGATAGCAGTAAAGAGCAGTTATGCTGTAAAATGAAATATTTATGACTTGCACGGTAATGTAGCACAGAAGTACACAGGCCCAGAACTGTAGAGGAGGTCTCGGGAAGAGAAGATGCAGGATGCGGCACAGGGGAGGGCAGGCAGAGGAAGGCAAGAGATGGGGCCCAACCTTAGCAATAGAGACCCCATAGCTCCGAACAGCTCAGTCACAGTCATTTAAAAAAAAAAAAAAAATGCAGATCTTGAACTGGACAAAACCAAAGAGGAAACCACCGACAAACATTATATTTCTCCTGGTAAAGGAGGACTTTGCACGCTGGCAGCTCTTGGTTACCTCCTGCACACACAAATTGTCACATGGGTAAAACCAGAGACAATGGAAGGGCAGGCACAGCACCAGAACAAGAGTAGGAATAAAGTGCATGTAGAATAATTTTAATTTTGTGTTATGATTCCTTCTCCTGAAGTAATTCCTGGGCAACCAGCTCTAGGTGGAGTTACCTGATCATGGGGCTCGGAGCAGATGGTCTTTCCCAGAGGTCTTTTCCATCCTTAATTATTCAGTGAATCAGATCTGGATTAGTAATTATCAGACTTTCAAGATTTAAATTATATTACCAATAAATTCCTGGCTTCGCTTAGTATAAAGAGCGATTTCTCCTCACTCAAAAAAGGCTTCCAATATAACAATGGCTGGACTGAAAGTAGGAGAAAATACTACACAACCGCAAAATCTGGCAGTCTGGATAGGAGGTGAAACATGGGAGAAACACACTGAAATAGAAATATTTTTAGGATGGGATGTTAATCTACCATATCAACACGTTCAGTCACTTAGTCTTTCAATTTGGCACCATCTGTGCATTGCATTTATTACTTGGGACATTGCGGGATTGTATTAATTTGCAATCAGAAATCTATTTGAGAGGAAATAATTATTTTCAATCCAATTACATTTTGCCATATTTCTCTGATTTTTCAGTACTTCACTGTGAAAAACAATGAGATATTTACTGTCTTCATTTTGCTGATAACTGAAGATTTTCACGTATTGGGAAAGATACACTGATGCAGCTCATTGGTATGCCTCTACAGCATCAGTCTGATCACCCAGTCACTTCCCTTAAAGTTGCAGTCATTGCAGCTCCTGCTACTGTGAAGACTCACAATTAGGCTTTACTTTACCCATAAATAGAAAGTAATCTATTTGCAAACCAAATCTTCATGGGAAACTACAGGCTGGGGATACATCTGCTGGGTTGGCATTAACATTTCAGCTCCCAGCCAATTAGGACAAAACAGTAACTTACATTATTCTAAGGCACAGAGTATTCATTCCAAGTTACAATTGCTGGTTTCAACCTTAAAATGACACCTCACCTAGCTTTTCACAAAGCAAGATTCATCAGCTTTTACAGTAACAATCTCTCCTGGTACATGAAAAGTACAGTAGCACTTAACAACAATTGGACATGAATCTATTAAATTAAATGGATTTTTTTACCTTCACAAATTATAGCTATATTAATACCAACTGAGTTTTCTATGAACAATAAATGCCAAAAGTTTTTTTTTTTTCTTGATGATTAGCCACCTTTTGTAAAATGTAGCCATTTAGTACAATAAAAAATTCCTGCTTTGCAGATCAAATGTGAATTATAGCACTAGGAGGCTGGCTTACATGAATAGGCTTAGATAGTGCTAATTATAAAAACAGCATACTATAATCACACTTAAATTGTGCAATTCCTTCAATGCAATCTGGGTGAACCCTTGTAAATTTAGTTGAGAAGGACAAAATTCTGTGTCACTACATTTTTGATGTAGGGCAAAATTAATCATAAAATAGGAATTAAAAACATCAGAAACTTTTCTTTAAGGGTAAAATATACTCAAGAACTTGGATATCTAAAAGGTTAGGCTCAGTAACCCAGTAACATCTATGCTTCAGGCTCATGTTTACAGAGGTGGATAGTGATAGGACAAGGGGGAATGGTTTTAAACTGAGACGGGGAGGTTTAAGTTAGATATTAGGAGGAAGTTTTCCACGCAGAGGGTAGTGACACACTGGAACAGGTTGCTATGGATGCCCCATCCCTGGAGGCATTCAAGGCCAGGCTGGATGTGGCTCTGGGCAGCCTGGTCTGGTGGTTGGCAACCCTGCACATAGCAGGGGGGTTCAAACTAGATGATCATTGTGCTCCTTTTCAACACAGGGCATTCTATGATCCTATGATTCAAAACTGTTCAAAAAAGAAAAGGCCCACATGCTACATGGGAATTGGAGCTTGGGCTATGGAAACCTTGTCATGGCAAGCAACCCTCCTGTCCTTGCAGCACCACAGTGGGATTTGCACAAGGGACTTCAGAACAGTGCACCACAGGAGTCCCTCCTCAAGTTTCTTCAGAGACCCAGACAAGGTGTAGGATCAAGAAGTAACTTATCCCTGACTGCTGCAAGCATTTCCACCTTCGCTCTAGGCTTTGGATTCTTAAACAATGCCTTTGTAACTGGGACATTTGAATTCCCTTTAGCCTACAAGGGTTTCAACTCTGACTGAAGTGGATATAGCTTATCAATTATCATTCCCTCAGGCAGAGCTCACTACACCTTGGGGACTTGAAATCAACTCAAGAAGTCTCCTTCTGTCCCACAAATACTGTATTTTTGGGGGGAGAATACAGGCAACACACCAAAAGAAGGAACCAAACTCTACTGTCAACCTCAAGTGCAGTGTAGCCTATGGCTTGGTAGTGAGCACAAGAAAGAAATAGAACTCAAAAACTGTAAGAATACCTCTATTCAATCTATTTATAGAAGCCAGAAACATTTATAATGCACACAAAAAACAAACAAGAGAAACTTTTTCAGTTTTTGTATGTTTGAGAGCACTTTCCTTGCTATTGTCCTAATCTGCAGGGGAGCTGTGACAGATCTATACATCACTGCTCATTTCTCCTATTCCTTGCCATTCATGAGTTCTGTGGCACTACACAGCAGAGACAAAGTCTAAAACACTGTTTCCTTAGGAAGTGTGCTGAAAAGAGACATATTGTCCAACAATACAAAATCCATGGCTTCATTCTATCTGTGGATGCTGACTCCCTCTGATCTAAAAAGAAAAACAGTGAATACACCACAGAAGAGCCAAGTGTTCTAAGCACTTAATCTTAGCAACATTCTTTCTTCTCATTCTTCCAAAAGCCTTTCAAGAACCTTTAGGAAGGAAAACTCTACCTTGTAGGACAAGGACAGGGACAATTGGACTATTCCTTAGTTTTCCTTGGTCTATGTTGTTTGTCCTTACATTTCAGAGCTAATAAAGTAATGTACCCAGGCAGACATAAACTTGTTTTGGGAATTATCCATTACACATATACTACATTAATTCTGGTTTTATTCGACATATTCATAAATTGGCATGCCAATAGATCTTCATTCCAGCACTATTTTTTTCCTTCTTTTTACAAAAAAATAAATAAACGAAACACTATCAATACTTTTATTGTCAATACAGACAATTATAGGAACAAAATGAGATTTACAAAATTACTACATGAATAAAGTTAACACGTGCAATGCACAAATAAAGCAGTCTACATTTTGCCACCTGTAAATCCTGCACACTGTTAAAATCAATGTAATGTAGCAGAAAGGCCTCTGGTGTTGAACTGTGTGCAGCATTAATTTCTGCTACATGAGGAAAATTGAGAAATCCATATCATAGAAAGTTGTCTTTTTCTTTCTCATGAAGTTCTGTGATTGACGCTTTAGCTGGAAAGCCTTAGAATGCAACCCAACAGAGATCAAAGATTTTATATTCCAAAGACTGCTTCACATTTAGAAAAACATTTCCTGTTCATTGCCAGTTCTGCTCTGCAATAGGACAAAAGAGAATTTGTTATACTTTCATCTTAGCTGCCTACAAGATCTCACATGTGAGATCTTTGCGCCTCTACTTTCTACTTGAAAAAAAAAAAAAATGCTGCAGTCCATTCTCTTTATTTCTGAAGTGTTTTCCAGACAGTTCAAACCCAGAATACAAAATTTCTAACTACCACAGCACCAGACAGTTCTAATTGATTCCCATTCAAAGCTAAGCTTGTTGGGAAAGAGCCAGCTACTATTTTCTTGCATAAGACCACAGAGAAAGAATAAACAAATCTATATGGATAGAGGCATCCCAAACACAAGCCAGGAACTGGGTGCTATTTCTGGCTTGTCACGGACTCACCACAGTCTGGTGCTGAGGGTTCCCAGCTTGCCTGTTGCTACAAAGGGCAAAGTCAGCCCACCTCATTGCTGTTCTTGATTTACCAAAATACAAGAGCCGTGTAATTCATTATGATAAGAGGGTATGAAGAGTAAAGAGGAGACTGAGCTCTACTAGTTGTTTCACAAGAAGGGTAAAGGGGCAGGGAGCCTCTATTGCTGTCCTGCCATAGCTTGTGTCCTGCAGCAGTTTCTTAGTAGGAAGTAGAAGAGACAGTGGAGGACAAATACTGTGGACAAATTGAAATACAAGAGTTTTTTGAGCCCTGGAGAACAGAGACAGCTGGAAGATAGAGGAATCCTACAAATTAAAAAAAAAAAAAAGAACAAAGGAAAAAGTCATTTGGAAGTGTAGGGAAGGGCAATTAATTGGGAGAAAGAGGTGGAGAGAGAAGGAGACCAATCTAATTTTGAAGAATAATTAATGCATTATAAATAGATTGGTTTGATTTGCAGAGGTGAGAGGGTTATGTCATGAATTGATTTGGAGGACAGAATTAATCAATGAGTTAGTGGTACTACTCAGCTTTAAAATGTTTACTTATGCTAGACAAAGAATCAGATTCCCAGGGGAGGGATTCAGTTTTTATAGATAAATTCCTTCTTGGTGCCATGCTCCATAAATGAATTAATGGGCAGTTTACTGTTAAACAATTAAGCATTACATGACTTGATTATTTTGATTTCAAAATTAAAGACTAAAATCTTCAATTTGGGCTCAATTTCAGGAGAAATAAACTGGGGCCATTACAGCAGGAGCAACACATAAATGAGAATTTTACTGTTGTCCCCCTCACTGGTCCAATAAAAACCTCTCCTCTGGTCTCAAAATTAGGCTGTCTGGTTATATATGTGGGTCAAATTCTGCAGGTTAGCCCAAGATACTAGAAAGGCAATCATAGCAGGGAAGAGAAGAATTCCCACTTAAACAGAGAAGCCTAACAGTAGAACAAAAATACTCCCAACAGAATGGAGTTTTCCGGGTGTCTGAATTCCTGTGAAATTATGACTTTAAAGCTGCTGACATCTTTACTGTATTAGTAACACTAAGTAAATAAGGATAGTAAAATTAAGCAAATAGTAAAGCTAACTAAATATGTCTTCCTCTTCCCAAAAGGCAGCAAGAAAAGTTGAGGCCCAAGTTCAGAAGGGGTACCAGGGTACCACCAGTACATCTTCAAGAGTGACAATGGTAGCAAAATCCTGCTCAGCCAGAGGCTGCTGTGGGGTCAAAGTGCAGTGACCTGGCCCATGGAGGAACAAATCTGGAGATAGCCTAAATAAAAATTATGAAAAAAATACCTAAGTTAAACCTCATGGCCCTATCAGAAAGCTATAGCTCAAATCCCAGAGACTTAAAATTTCCCTAATTCCTTACAGTTTTCAGAATGAAAGATAAAATTAATCTGACAGCAGCTTTGCTGTTAAGAAAGAATTTTGTTGGCTATTAGGTAAAATTCAGTACTGCCACAAAAAGTTTTTTTTTTTTTCCAGAAAATCAATTTTTGACAGGAACCCTGTTCAATTGTGCACTTCCCAGAAGACAAAAACATTTGACACATAATAGAAGCCTTCAGAGATTAACAGTGGAAATGCCTGAAAATATGGGAAAAAAATAATATTCCGAGTCCCTGCCACTGAGAAATACCACTCAATAATTACAGTAAAAATTCCCCTAAACCTTCCTTTTGCAATGTTTCCTACCTATCAAATATTCTTTATTCCAGGGTCATCTGTGAGAAAGTGGTTACATTAGCCAAAGTCTACGGTAGTCATAGTGACAAGATAGAGCCTCAGAAATTGTGTTGTAGAACTGATTGTGAAGGGATTTGGAAAGGAAGAAAGAGGGGATGCCTCGCCTAGACAAGAAAATTCAAAAGTGGATTTTTTTTGCTGTATGTTATGAATTTCTTCCAGCACTCAAACAAACATTTCCTAGTAAGAGAGCAGCCTAATGATTTCTTCCATTTCAACCAGAACTCCTGGTGACTTTGTAGTGCCACAGACCTAAGTCTTACAGAAAGAAAAAAGGTTTCATCCCTAGTTCCAAGAAGTTACATATATCACAGAATCACAAAATTGTAGGGGTTGGAAGGGACCTCTAGAGATCATCGAGACCAACCCCCCTGCCAAAGCAGGTTCCCTACACCAGGTCACACAGGTAGGCGTCCAGGCGAGACTTGAATATCTCCAGATATGTCTCCTCTATGTCATAGAGGCTGGGCTACTTTTGGTAGTTCACCAAGATTTCCACTGTTAGAAGACAGAGAAATAACTGAACGCATACCAGGACACAGAAATATATCATAACAACAGCAGTGATAAAGGTAGCAATTACATAGTAGAAAAATGCAGACACAGCTACCCGCTGCTTTTCTGCAACACAAATCATGATGCTAAAAAACAGAATCATTGAAATATTTCTTGTGCAAACAAGCAACTTCTACTCTTGTTACAAAGAAGGGGTGCAGCAGTGAACAAAGACAGCAGGAAGAAGATGCTCTAGGTAATTCCAGTAGGCTTGGACACAAACAGACCTCTGCATTAAGCTGAGATAATCTTTGTGAGGACTTTAAGCACAGTGACATGCGGGTACACTTGTGACCCCAATAATCTGAGCAAAAAGAATGTTTAGATTTGAATCTTGACATGATGGCTTCTGCAAAACATTATTGGAAAGTAATCGATTGTCTTGTATAATTTGAGTGGAAGGGGGGTGAGTAAGATGTAGCTTGTGCATTATTTATAAATTCCACAATTCAGTTTTTACCCAATGCTTGGCGCAAGTGTAGGAGGGGAAAAAACACTCAAAATTAAAGGAAACTAGTAAATATTATAGAATCATAAAAAAAATTAAAATTAATATAGAAAATGTCCTTGTTCATAACCTGTGAGACTATTATTTCAGTTCTCCTGAAAATGTAGAGAAAACAAAGATTATGTTTCTGTTTCATTGATTTTTTTTTTTGCTAGAAATAAACAAAACAGTTTCCAGCAGCATGGGAATTTAAAGTAAATTGAATTGTCTCTGGAGGAGTACAATCAAGATTATATTTTATGGTTAGTTTCTTTAAAAAGAAAGTAAAAGCTTACAAACAAAAACCAAAAACAACAAAATTTTTTTAAAACTAAAGAATATCCCTCATATTTTCTCCTGCAGATACTATGTATTTTGGCAGTAAATCTTATTTGTGCTTGACAAAAAAATCAAAATGCAGCAGAGAAAAGGATAAAAGTCAATTTGATAGTTGTGTCCTGGAAATAGACTTTCTCAGTTTGTCTCTTAACTACAGAATTAGCAGAGCACCTGCCTGGAAAAACACTGAGGACATGAGCTGCCCCCAGAGGATGGCTGCCTTCACATTCTAGCTCCTGGTGACAGCAGGAAACAAGCAACATCAATTTGGGTGCCAGCTGGAATTCTACACCACTGATGGGAGTGTTTGGACACCGCAGGCCAAGCCTGTTGAGAAAGCTGCTTGGAGATCAGACACATGATCTGGGTGATGAGCGAAGCTGATGTCAAACTGGGGGCTCTCAGCCTTGAGTCCCCACTTGGGAGTCTCAGCCTTTCCTTCACGCTCCTACCAGTACAACTATACAAAATAATAATAATAATAATAATAATAATAATAATAATAATAATAATAATAATAAATAAAAATCAGCATTTCCAAAAGCTGTATCTGTAGATCTGGGGCTTGCCATTCAGATGCTGAAAAGCAACACTAAGCAGAATCACTTGGAAAACCTTAGAAAGCTCTAGTTTGGAGAAGTGGTGGGCAGGAGAAGGAAACAGCCTGAAAACTGTATCCTTGCCCTCCTGAACATTCACTCTGTAAAAAGTTCCGATCAGACTCTCATGCTTGGATTTTTTTTCTGCTTTAACAAATAGGAGCTTACAAATTTTACTGGACCAATGCCCAAAGGCAAACTAAGCTGTGTAAGCAACTTTCCTCTCAACAGAAGCAGTTTAGTTACTGACAGAGGGATGGAAAGTGTCTGTGTGTTTTTTAAATGTTTGTGTGCACCAGATTCAACAGTTTTAATCAGCTAAACACATGTTGTGCAAATGTTAAATCTCTCAGTCAAGCCATGTTCTCCCTTCTTTTTAATGAAAACAGAATAAGAATTGTTACTTGAGGATACAGTCACAAAACAGCACGAAAAATGACAATCACATCAGTTATCCCTTGTCTTTTCTAAAGCAAATTAATATCTAGCATTTCCTCTTACGCAGAGCATATCAGTGGTCAGGTGAAAGATCTACAACATCACAGTCACAATGGAAAGGAGTGCTAATGTATATATTATCAACAGATGAATTAGCCAGTAACACACAAATGGGTCCTTCTATTAAGAGTTCCCCTCTCTGGAGGAAAAACAAACAAACAAAAAAACAACACCAATGAAACAATAGGGAAGATAGGGAAGGGATGGAGAGAAGATAGTTCATTCTGAAGAAAGTCCTGTAGCGTACTGTAGTTTTCCAAGTGCTATCCTTTCACATGTCTTTCAAGCAGCCACTTCCCAACATGTGGAATGTCACCAAGGAAAACAGGGGTGAGGATAAATCATGGAGTCTTACATTTGTCCCAGGCATAAGCAGCAAAAAAACAAAAACACACAAAAAAACCATTCACGCAAAATTCACCTCTAGATTCTGCTGTGCTCCTTCATTTAGGGAACAGCTACAGGAGTATTTTTGACTTCTGTCCCCGTTTCCTTCCAGAGGACCATAATCCATGAACACGCCTCTTCAGTCTACAGGAACTGAACAAGGCACTGTGCAATAGTGGTACCAGGGATTATATTCAATCCACTGTACTCTGCCTCAAAGATTTGTTCATCCACACTCCTGCCACTCTTAACCAAGTACAAATAAGTTTCAAATCCTGTTAACATCGCAGGATTAGTGCGAGACCTGAGGCTGGCAGATCACAGTCTGTCCCAGCATAACAATCTTGCTGAATGTTGCAGTAGTTCAAATCCCCCTGTGGGATCTTACTCACCCTGAACAAGATTGACAGATCTTTGGCTAAATTACACTAATCCATGTCACCAATAGAGAAGAGGATTCTTGTTTTTTATTCTCCAAGTCAGCTTTTGGTCTAGTTTGAAGCTGAAGAATTTGTCATTAAAATAAAAATATGCATTTGAAAATCAACAGGCTTTTAATAAATGAGTCAGAAAGTATGCCCTTCTTGAAAGACAGGTGAGATCAAGCTTTCGAGGCTGAAGTAACTCACAGTTATGGGAGCAGCACAACAAAACTCAGTGGTAAAAGCTAATTTGATATGAAGGTAAACGTCTGAGTCAATAATAATAAAATGCCCTCACTAACAAATGTCTGTTTGCTCTTCTGAATTTTGTAAAGTTCACATTTTAGTAGAAGAGAAAAAAAGAAAAGCTATGGCTTATTATTGATACTTATCCTGCTTGCATTTATTAAAAGTGTTATTTCCCAGAGAATGCATTCTAAACTCTCTAAATTCTGTCGTCTCTGTAAAAGTGAGAACAGCATGCATCCATTTCTCTGGCAGAGCCTGTGCTTTCTTGTATGGATTATTCAACATTATAGTTGCACAACTGATCCTTGCCAAAGCCTCTGCATGTGCAAAAATGTGTCAGAAGAAATTTCTGCTAGTAAGACTTACACTGTCCTGATCTATACCCTGTCCAAGCAGCTATAACTAATGTTAGTCTGACCAGAAGTCCATTCTGAGCTGAGGGAAGGAAAAGCAGACAGGTCTGTTTGCAGGTGCTATGTGCAGGGATGGATGCAGTTTCCTCTGCAAGAATCTGCTCTCAAACTGATTGTAAGCATACATATTCCTAAAGCTGAACAAGCCTAAACAGGAGGGTCTCTGCATGCTACTTAGAAAAGAAGCTTACAAAAATCTCTCTCCTTCCTTATAGTTTCTAAGAGATGAAGAGATAAGAAGTCTGTAAAAGAAAACCATGTTCCAGTTTTAAAGGATTGATAGTCTAATTTACAGTTTTAAAATCTGCTAAGGCTTTACAGCAATATTTCTCTGAAGTGATTTTATAAGAAAAAAAGTGAAATTTGAGATTAAATTGGAAAAAGAGCTTTCCACATTGATGAACTAAAGCTGATGTGTTGAATTTGTATCACTTGAAAAATCTCCCCATTAGGTCTCAAAAGAGAAGGTAAATGAGAGATAAAACCCAGCTCTACAAACCCTATAAGAAGATACAACTATGCAAATTTACTCCTTTCCATCTCAGCAACATTTTTCTTGGTGTCACAAGGTGGTGCTCTTCCTTTCAAGTAACCTATTTCACCTTACTAGCAACCTCACTTAATTTACAGAGAAAAGCATGTTTTGAGACTTGTCCATGCACAATCTCATTTTACTGGTAATGAGAAAAACTTCAACTATAGTGCTTTTCTGGAACAAAGATGTAGAAAAAACAAGATTCCTTCCAAGCAACATGCATGACATCTTCTAAACATGGCCATCTGGACACACTAATGCATGACCTGCACAAAGTTCTTCTATAAACTTCAGAAAACCAGATTAGGTGAGAGTTTAAAACTTGTGGATTCGTGGCTGTTTAACAGTAAGTTCAGTTTACCTAAAACTTCCAAGTTTTTGCAAGCATTGTTCTAATGATTTAATTACTCATGAAATCAATAATGCAATCCCTGTGCTGTTTAACTTATACTAAATCTATTTTATTCCATGCTCACTTATTTGTTCCACTGTTAATACAATGAATACAATGCATTATTGCACTGAAGATATCAAGGAGCATTTGACAAAGAGGTCTAGAGAGTTGAGGCTCCTGGTACACACTGTGGTATTTGGAACTTGGGGGCATTAATTTGTCCAGTTAATTGTGTAAAAATGGATCACAGTACAGAAGATATCTGTATCTCCCAATCATCTCCTGATTTATCAGGCCCTTGAGATAAGTGGGATAGATTAAATCTCCAAAACATCTCACTTTCAACTCTCGGAAAACTCATTAAGGTAGTACTGTACTAAAGATCAGTCTGGTGCTTTCTTCAGATTCATAATTCTGGAGAAAGTTCAACAGCTTTAGAAATACAGGATGTCTGAGGCACTAATCACAGGGTCATTCAGGCTGAGAACAGAATATGAGCATTTAACCAAGAGATGAATGGTATATCCAAATATCTCTGTGTTAAAACGCTAAAAGAGAAAAACAAACAAGCAAATCAATGCTTGCCTCATATCTGTAAGTTATGAAGATGGCCTAATGCATAAAAACAAAAATACGTCACAAGCATAATAAGCGAGATGAGCGTACAATCAATGAATGCACAGATGTTATAGTTAAGAGGTATACCAGAGAGCTTGGCTACATAGTTATTACACCAAAGCAGAAAAGATAGGACACTTACCTATATCCTAGGCTCACTTACGAAACTCCAGCAGAGTGGATCTCCAGAAGAGATCCTTCCCTACTGATAATCAGCTCTTAAATGGGTCTAGGAGAGGTGCAGCCAAGCTCCATCCCTTATGGTAGCACAGGAGAATTGCCTTCACCTGTGCTCCCATGGCTGACTCATTGCTCGCCTCAGGTGATCAATCAGAGGTTCAGGCTGTGATTCAGCAGTTCCCATACAGATGAGACAACAAAATATGTAAGCTAGGCCTATACAATAAGTTGCCAAGAGTGAGAAAGCATTGCCAAAAGCCAGGGGTGTGACCAAAAACAAGCACTGCAGATACAAGAAAAAGAATGAGACGGCACATACCTGAAGGCTGTATGGAATATAGAGGAAGAGAAGTAGTGCTAAAGGAGAATGGATGAACTGAAGTCTATCATTGTCTTACCTACGCTTGAATTGCTCTCTGCAAATGCTGTAAGCACTTCAAAAATTCATACACATCAGAAAAGCAAGAAGACAACCTTCTCTCTTCATCTGATACTAAGTTAAATACAAATTCAATTTTTTTTGAGGTACTGAGGATCTCCAAAGTCATTAGGGCTTTCAAAACTCCCAAATCCTCAGAGAGAACTAATTCATGAATATTTCTTGTCTCAGAAAATCTTGTTTCTTTACTGCCTCTGGTGTATGACATATTGTACCTATTTATTTCTACTCCTCATGTGTCAATTCCTTCCATACTACAGAGGGTCTTCCTAGCTAACAAGGAGCACAGATGATACAGATCGTCAATCCAGCATTTCCAAATGCCTCCTGATTTGCCACTGAAATATGTGATGCTGTTACATGCCAACAATGTGAACATCTCTAGCACCTTTGAAAACTGAAAGCAGAGGACAGTGTGAAGGGAAAAAAAAGAAACAACAAAATAAGTACAAGAGAACAAGAAACACAGTGATTATTTTGGGGAATTCATGTTTAATTTATTAAGACTCTCCTGCTTGTTGCTATAGGGGAGAGTTGCTGGGGAATTCCCAGTGCATTGCACCAATGCTCTGCTGCACAGCACAAGCTTGCCTCACTGTTGCAGCACCTTGAGATCTCCTCTTTAGCAAGGCAATGTCAACAGAAACATTTACTGCACAATGCAGCTCTTACCATCCAGGGGAACAATACCCTTATTCTCAGCAACCCACCTTCCAAACATCATATTCAGCCAAAAAGTAATTGTGATCCTGTAGAAAGCTTTTTTTCAGCAGAATCGATCTATTACCACGTATCAGGAGAGGGACCAACTTTTTACAGAGTCTGGTAGTGATAGAACCAGGGGGAATGGCTTTAACTAAAACAGGGGAGATTTAGGTTAGAAGTTTGGAAGAAATTCTTCACTCAGTGAGCGGTGAGGCATTGGCACAGGCTGCCCAGAGAAGCTGTGGTGCCCCATCCCTAGAGGTGATCAAGCCTGATTGGATGGAGCCCTGGGAAGCTGGGTAGAGATGGTGGGTAGCAGTCCTGCCCATGGCAGGGGGTTGGAACTTGATGATATTTAAAGTCCCTTCCAAACCAAGACATCCTATGATTCTATGATCAGATATGTCTGCAGGAGGGTCCAGCTTGGGTATGATAGTGTGCTGGAATCTCAAGTAAAACACCTCTTCACTCTTTCATATCTCCAACACTGAAATGAAATCAATCCAACTGTTGAATGGTCATAGTTGGCATTAGAAGTGTCTCCCAGAAGTGGTCCAGACAGGAACAGGTGCTTATCTGCGCATCTAGCTGTCTCTAGGAAAGCAACGTTTTATGCTTAAAACTTACTGAAAGAAGGAAGGTTTCCCTCCAAACCTCTCACTTTTTCAAACTATTAAAAATAAACTTATCTGATATCTCACAATAATACATTTCCAAAACTCCTGGTAAATTCCTTTCTTTGATTTGGCACCTCTGAAAATCACTGGCAAAGGCGAAATGCTTTAACATCCAACACATCTAGGAACAGGTTACTCAGCTGTGCTCCCACATGTCCATTCTGCCTCTGTTGTCTTTCAAGAACAGTATGTGATATGTCTAGGGGCTGGTAAGAACCCAAAAGTGCATTCTGAAAGAATGTAGGACTTTGTAGAAGTTTGGGTTCTTTCACCCTTGAACATAAACAAAGAAGCAACAGGGATATTGACACAGCTGCCTGAGCAAAGGACAGGAGCCACCGCTGCCAATATCGTTTCCCCTCCGGAGGCAGGTAGAGGAAGAACTTCATAGGACATAATTAGTTTTGCAGTGGAAAACAAATCAATTGGAAAAGCAAGTTTTCAATCCTCTGTCTAACACAATAACAGGAAGCATAACATTGATTTTGGTTTGAGGTGGATTAGTCTCTGCCACGTGGTATGTGTGGGGCTCACTTTGTTTTATTTATTTCTTCCTGTCCAGAAGGTGACAACTTCAAATGAGTTAAAGCTGATTTCTAAGCCCTTCCTTCTGGTGTACTTGCTAAAGATGTACTTACAAAACACTAGAGCTGTATCTAACCATCAAAATCCCAGAGATGGTGGCTTCAAGTCTGTGAAGAGACTTAATGAGAATCCTACGTTCTTTTCAGCATTTGACATGACAGTGTCTAGTACAAGAGACAAAACTTGCTGAACAATTAGTTTTAAACAGAACAGTCATATGCTGCCAGACTATGTCATTTCTTCTCCTGCCTTCTCCCCACCTCATGATTCTTCATCTACATTCGACCCATGGCAAGAACAGGCACATTCACCTGCATCTAACATTTTTTTCTTGCTATAAATCCATATCAACATTTTGGAAGATTTAATCAGAAGAAACATAGAGCAAGGAGAGATCAATAATTGATTATGCAGTTTCTTCCTTTAAGTGAATGATTCACATCTGCCGTAGCAGTTCAATCACTTCTGCTAAGGTGGATCTCCATCCTAAGCAAATTTCGACTAGCCAAGAGACCAGAGAGCAGTTTGGATTTACAGTATGGCATATGAGGAAGAGTGATCAAATGAATTCATCTTACAACTTTTAATTAATATAAAGAAGCAAACATCAGAGGAAGCAACAAGTAAAATGTAATTACACCTCTAATAAGCAAGCCAGCAGTTTCAGAAAAAAAAAACCAACAAAACAATGAACAAAGAATTTGTCTAAAAAATAACAGTGCACATAGTAGAATAAATATTGCAATGTAATTATTAAAAGATTACTTGAAAGAACTGATGAGACTGGTGCTTTCATTCCCAGAAAGCACCAGAGTATAAGCATATCAAAGAAGCATACATAGAAATATCAGGCCATTCAATCACCAGCTGTAACAAATTAAAAAAAAAAATTAAAAAAGCCCTCTCCCCTCCACCCCCCCAAAAAAAAAAAAAAAAAAAAAAGAACCCAACCAACCAAGAGGCAGAATAAGAATTAAATAAATAAATAAAAAAATAAAAAACAAAACCACAAAAGGTCTCCCATTTGAAAATATGACTGGATGTCATCTGTTATAATGGATGCTATGAATGACACGAGGGCACAACAGAGATCCCTTCAGGTGAATGATGAGCCTCAGTTCAGAAGGCAACAAACAGAAGTTCTCATTGCTACTACTGCTCTTCCATCCTTTGAGGACACTGCACAAGGATGACAACCCACCACTGAAACTGCTGCAGAAAATTAGAGCTGAAGACATAATTCTCTCTAAAAATGGGAGCTCCTACAATATTACCAGACAGCTGTGATCTTCACTACATTCTGAACAGTCACAGAAGTGATACACTAGCTCCCAAAGTCTGTCTTTTAACACATGAGTAAGTCCCAGGTGCTGCCAACAGGCAGAGCCAGCCCAGACTCTATTACCAAGCTTTGTAGAAGCCCAGATTTCTAGTTCTGTGCAGCACAGCCGAAGGAAGACCAGACAGACTGTGCCTTTCTGCAGGATTCTACTGCTTGATAGGGAGGAGATGGAACATGTCTCCCTCCTTGCCACAGGCTACTTAAATAACAGATACCTGTTTCATGCACTTTCTCAAGTGCCCTGGCACTTTCATTCCTGTACTTTTACATCAGTTTATCAAAGTCTAGGCGGTTCCTAATACATAAAGCAGACACATGCCATAAATCACAATATATGAACTGTATTGAGCTGTCCTCGTATTTATATACGTATTGTAATAAAAAACCATGTAAGAATACATTTTTCTAGATTGTTTCCTGTCAGAGAACTGCACACTCCCAGGAAGGTAACAAACAGACCTATGAAAGAGTATCCTATGTAAACTGTACCCCAAGAGCAGCTCCTGCTGACTTCTGATAAGAATTATACTCACAGCAGCTCCTTTTTCTTTTCAACTTAACAACTTCTGCTGATAGTTTGGAGGTTTGAAGAGTGATACACAGACTGTAAGAGCAAAGGTTCTCAGTGACCTAGATCTTGAGACACCTTGAACATGGCTTGCATTAAATCTCACCTAGATGCAAGACACTAACACTTCAGAAAGAAAAAAAATGAAGAATACCTGTCCTGTGATAAATCCCAGCAACTACTTTTTTCTTCCACTGGTGCAATTTAAATATTTTCCACTTAATCTCCAGCTACCATTTCCTAATATTTCCAGGGACAAGAAATTAAACTAATAAACTAATAAACATTTTTAATGAAAAAAAAAAAGTCTATCAACATTCCTCATATGAAAATACGTATTCTAACCATTTTAAATAGATCTTATATCCTTTGCCTAGAGCTCAACATTAAGCTGTATTTTTTCACAGTGGCACAGTACTTCCTGGGTTTTGAAATTCCTAAATACTGTAATCTACAGTATGCCATATAACCCAAACTCCTCAACCAGACTCCTCCTACCACAATGCATTTGCACTTAATTGTAATAAAGAATAGTAATGTTCACTCAGGAAATCTGTGCTGCACTATGGCAAAGTAGTCTGGAGCCTGAACAATTCCCCAAAGGATTTGCAGATAGTTCAACCCAGTGCTAAATGGATTCATCTTAATTCCACTTTAAACGTCTTGGGAGGAAGAGATATTTAACTAGATCTGATACCAAATTAAATATTCATTGCAGCTACCTGATTTAAAAAAATGTTGATTTCCACGGCTTACTTTGTAAATAACAGTAGTATTTCCTTCTTGCTTCTGCCACGAATGTCTCAATCCCTTCTTCACTGCAAGGCTCAGAGCGTGGAATCCTTTCCCAAAAATCATTTCAAATCACAAATTGTTCTTTCTCCAAAACTCACTTTTCCTTTATGATATCCTCAGGAATATTTTGCTTGGGATACACTTACACATAATGGATGTGCATTTATTTATCATTAACAATGAACACTGCAGCAGCTAGCAGCCTGCTTTGTCTAGATGGCTCTTGCCAAGCAACACTTCAGGAAAGTTGTTCTTACACAGTGCTTCAGCTCACTGGAAGAAGCAGCCAGCCTGGCCATACACTTGCAAAGCACCTTGTATACTCCTACATCAGAAACAGCAGAAAAAAAACGTAGCTGAAATTCACAATAGCTCTACAGATTTGCACTGCTAACTGGAAATTACACTGGAAAGTTAAGTAAGGGAATGGGCTGCACATTCCTCTTTCCCTCACAACTAAGCAGTTATAATGGAATTTCCTCAATAAATATTCTTTTTTAAATTTGCCTCCAACAATTTTATGGAAATACTGATCAAGTTTGAGAGGGCTTTTAACATCTCATTAAAAATTAACCACTTGTTGTATTGATTTGACAATTTGCAACGTGGTTGTCTTTGCAGTTTGGGGGGGTTGGGTCTGTTTTATTCTCATTTAAAATAAAGCCTTATGTGAATGCGTTCTTTTTTGCAGGGTCAAGAGAACTTCGATAAAGCATGGCACAATTTGATGGGGTTTCCTTGTTTAAAGTCATACTATTTTACAGTGTCTTTAAATTTTTTAGAAAAAAATACAAGTTATTCAGACACTCCATTCTACTGAATTTAATAAAAGCAAGCACCCTCAAAGAATGTAGGGCTCAATATTTTTACCCTCAGGAATAGTGATTTACAGAAAGTTCTTCCAAGGAAAAGCAGGAAATAAACAATACGGCCATTTCAAGTAAATTATATTTCTGTTTCTATTACATGCCTAAGATCTTTCATCTTTTCATAAAACAGTATGAACTGCACCTAACTCAGAACAAAGGAAACTTTAAGTAGGTATGTATTTGCTGAAGGAAACAGAGAAGGGCTGTAATTTTCTCCATGGAGAGCTTTGCTCAAGGGTGCATCAAATGAGTGCGTATCTTAAGCACGTACCTTTCCAGCCGCATGGGCTTCCCATCCAACACTGATGAAGGGCACACGAATATTATCCACTTCTAAGTATCTCAGCCCAATAAACAATGTCCAAATCCTAACAGTAGCTGAAAAGAAAGACTCCCTGGTGACCCCTGTCCTAAAAATGTCAACAGTAATAAATACAGAATAGGCTGAAAAATGTGAATATCCTCTCAAAAATAGTCCTCAAAAACACTTGACTTACCATAGGACATCAACTCTAATCTCCATAGTTACTTGCTCACTTAGAACCCTTACGAGAAAATAGAAAAACGGTAAATTACAGGTATTAGGCCACCTCAAAACTAGGAAGAATAGATAAGCAAGAACTGGGTAGATTTCTTTCAAACCCTTCCTTAAACTTCTAACACGGATGTGAACATTTCATCACTAAATAGTACTGTATTCTAATTTTAGAAACTCTCATTGAAGAAGAATGAACAAAAATTATTGAAGTGCAAGCACAAGTTAAAGGAAATTGGAATACTGAGGATGAGTTTGCCTAAAACTTGGCAACAAAGAATAAATCTTATTTTATAATATAAAACAGATTTTCAGCTTTAGGAACTCTGGTGATTCAACTCAAGAAATCATGCAGTTTACCATCTGTCTTTTCTCAGAGGTTATCTACACAGTTTTCCTGCAAGTAGCACCTGGATTTGCAGGATGTCAAGACAACATGAGGTTTACCATAGGATAAAGTTCCTGCTCATTGCCCAGTACTCCCTCTTGTCCTACCACGTACTGCCACCAAACAATCTGCTAGGCAGGTTTTAGGCATTTTTGCAATGTAGTTTAGTTATGAATTACAAGAAAGCTGAAAAACAAGAGGGAATAGATAGCACATATGTGCGATTAGTAAACCTCAGCAGGATAGCTCTGATTGTTCATGTCCTGAAATGCCTGATGATGCTTGAAGAAAAAAAGTGAGGCTGTTAGTTTTAGTTCTTTCTCCAGACATGAATTATACTGAAAGATAAACATATTCATCAGCATGCTATTATCATTAAATAAAACCTTGATTCTCTATTTTATGTACGTGTATATGTATCAAAGTGTTTATATTCAGTTTCAGTATACATTTCTCATATACATGTTTTATACATGCGTGTGTTTGTGTGTATATTCATTTAGATCCTCCTCAAAGTGTTACTGTATTACATGTGTGGAGAAAAAGCTGTATTAGAAACATACTTCTAGTGCCTCAGGGATAATATGACCTCATTATTGGCTGCAACATTTCACCATCTGATTGGATTCATATTTCAGCAGAACAAGAAAATAAATAGCTCTCAAAATAAACCCCTGCCCTCTGTCGTAATGGGTAACCTCCTGAGGCTTTCTGGTCCGCCATGTTTGTCTCCCCTTCTCTGTAGCAACTGCCATCAGAGATCTGAGGGGATGGCTTTGTCCTCCAAAAACAGCACCATGCGACTTAAAAACATGGGCAGCTCTCTATCTGCAAATTAACCCAATGACTGAGAGATAATAAACACCGACTTCAATTTCTTTCTCACCTCTAATATTAGCAAAGCCATCCACTGGGGCCAGGTCAGCTTTCTCAGAGACAATACTGTGGCCAAAAAAAATCCATCCATGGTGGTATTTCCTTACTGGTTACAAGCCTCGATCTATTCCTCCAGTTGGCAGTGTCTGTGCCATTTCTCCCCATTGTTACGTGCTGGGAGATTAGAGAGAACCACAGTGCAGAAAGAATGGGAAGGTAGACAAGAAAGCAGAGTTTTCCCATGCAGTTAAGTTATATTTCCTGGCACCTGAGTAGGAGAAAAAATAGTCAGAAAGGCCAGAGTTAAACTGCACAATATTACAATGTACTCAATGGGAAAAGTTTTGAGCTTCAGGACAGACAAAGAAATGTATCACCATCTGTTCAGGAGGCCAATCTTCAGGAGGCTAGTGTAGAACCAGATGAAGGAGAAGGACCTCACGTCACAGCAGCTTTCGTTGTTTGTAGCACACTAACATCAAATGCCTCTGTCTCTGTGTAACTCTAAATTACCTTGTAGGGCTGACAGCCCTTTCCACAGCCTGCTGCTGCACTAAGAGGCACTCTCAGGAGACCCAGAGATTGCAGAGAGATGACCCGCTCTGCTTATTATCAGTTACTGACACGGTACAGCTACAACATTATTGTAGGAAGAAGAGTGTTACAACACAAAGCCCCCTGCTTAAAAAGGCTTAAAACTAAAGTCCTCCACCTTGCAAAAATTTGAACCACAGCTCATAATTTTTTGCTTGCACACACAATATTGCACAAGATGGTAGCAGAGCTGGGCTCACAGTATGCAACACAACACCGCTCACAACTGGGCCAAGCTCCCATTGACATTACTATTTTGGAATGAAGCATTGGAGGTGCAAGCAGCTCGAAATGCGGCAGAAAGATGCTGAAGGCACAATTACCTGTTTGTGGGTGTTATCATGTCAGTCTTATCTACTGCTTGAATCACACCATGGATGAGGGAGGATTTTATTCAAGTATAGCAGACATGTAAATAACTGCTCTGATTTCTTTTATTTCCTTCTTACACACAAAAACCTGTAACAGATTATACAACATTGACATTGAAACTCCAGAAGTGAAATTGTTTGCGACAACAGTAATTGTAATTAATAGGGCTGTGCAGATCTTGGCAAGTGAAGAATAAAGAAATCTCGTGAAAGGCAGCAATAACATCACTCACAGTGGAAGTACGGCTGTGGGCTGACACACGACTCAACTACCCTATTCCATCAGACCTGGCCCACATCACAGGATCTGCCAGGTTGGTGGCAAAGCACTCACTGATGCTGAATCGCTAGGATATAGGGAGGTTCGTATATATTGTCAGCACACTACTCAGCGATATTTATATTAGGCTTCCTTATACATATATGTCGAAGATCTTTTATGGAGTATTATTCAGTTTCAGCCAAGCTGAGACAACTGCTAAAAATAAAACTTACTCAAAAGAGTAACAAGAAACAAAATAGCTTGATATTGTTACCACAAAAATCTAACACGAAAAATCTTATTTTGTGGAAGATTTAATGAGTCCACATCCCTGAACAACATCTATACCTCCAAAAGACAAAACCCAGGTCCATTTGATGCTGAAAACAGGACAGAGCTAAGAAACAGACATGCTGTAATATTGTTCTGCTAAGTTACTGCCATATTCATTTCTCCTCTTCGGCAAAACTGATATAGTACCAACATGAGCAACATTACAGAGCATGTGTGTACTGTGAAAAACACTGGCAGTTCTTTAGGAACATGACTATCAGGTTTCTTTTCTTGCATTTCCAAGGGTGTTTACTCTTATTTCGTGGCAAATCATTGCCTTATATCTGAGCACCTATGGTTTCATTTCAGGTCAGTACCTGTTAGCAGAGATGAAGCTATTCTCAGAGCAGTATACAGGCCTATATACGACCAAGATGACTCACAGCTGCACTCCTCCCCAGGAGCTACAGCTCCCTCAGAGAGGCCCATACGTACAGCAGTCAGGCAAAACAACACCCACACACCTATCAGAAATACCCCTCCAGAAGCACTTCACGCTCTTGACTACAAAATTCCTGGACACTGCCGGTCCAGCTGGAGCCCTCCTTAGAGGCTAGTGGAGATAGATCACATCTCCTGTCTCCCAAAGAGTTTAGCAAGCCAGCACCATCCATTTATCTTTCACACAGATCCACAAAACATTTTATCCTATCAAACACAGTTCTCTTGTGTTAGTATTGTAGATGTTTTCTCTTTCCAAGCTTTATACCATGTATAGTATACCAGCTCATGCTAGTTGGCAGATTATGCAATCCTACCCCATCGCAGCTCCAAGCAGCACAGGTGCTGCATGGAGAGGAAGCGAGTGGGTGAGGGCATGTACAAAATCCCACCGTGCCACAAAGGACCCCAGGTCACTGCTCTACAAGGTGCTAGTGAAGCTAGAGTAAGGGGGAAAGACAGATAGAAGGAGGGAAGGACGGGATTAGAGAAATGGAGTTCTCTTCAGATGTTGGAAATGTAGAGCTGGGCATAGAAGGAAACAGCATATTGAAATGTTTTTCTTCTAAGAGTATAGCATATTTCAATAAATAAACAAAACAAACAAATAAACAGACCAAAGGGACAAACCAAAAGAATCCTCCTTCTTTATCTCACCAGGCCTGACACTTTGCAAACCACCACTCCTGAGATGGGCAGGAGTGAAAACACAGCCAAAGATTTCATGTCCACTGATGAACCCTCCTTCAAATGTAGCTTCAAAGGGTCAAGACTCTCAGAAATAGGAAACGCAGCAGATGCTGAACTGCCTGAGTTCTGAAGTCTTAGAGACACCTTGGGTTATGTTCTAGCTTTGCCCTTTCTTCTATTTTTGCAATAATTTTCTCTTCTCTGCTTTACTTCAGAAAGTTAGGAATGATATACCCTTTTGTATATTCACCTTCTCTGAACTGTACTGCTATGGTAAATTACATTTATGGGCATTCACTCTATTTCAAGAATTTCCATCTACAAAACATTATGTTGACATTTTTGCTTTCTTGAGCATGAAGAAAGAGGGGAAAACAAAAGCAAACAAAGTATTCCAGTTGATGTGTATTTTCTCCTAATTACATCCCAAATCAAATTACATTCCTCGATGCTGTTAAATCTATTACTTCCTTCTTTATTCCATATTAGCATAAAATCTGGCTACTGCAGATTTAAATACACAAGACAGAAAGAAAATGCTGTTGTTATCAAATCAGAAAGTGAAAAGGAATAGTCAGAGCTGGGATTTTTTTCCTCTTATTTTTAAACTTCTCAGGCTTTCTGCAAGCCTCTGAGTACTTCAGGGTGGGACAAAGAAGACTGAGGAGCTGAAATAGATGAGCTTTGCTGAAGGTTGCTCCTTAGTGGTATTTGGGAGACAACCAAGAATCATTACCATTACTGAAAAGATTAGTAATGCCACAAGGCTCAATCCAGAATAAAATAAATAAATGAATAAAAACTGCATTAAAAGGACAGCTTCATTATGAGGAGATTTCTATTATTTTCTTCACACACTGGAAAGGACAAAATGTCATAATCTTGTGTTTGATACACTGTCTTTTTTATCTTTAAATAAACACCTTTGGTTTTTAAAAATTATCATTATGTACAGAATTCAGAAACGCTAATCATTAGATAAAAAATAAGGAAGAAAACAGATAATGGAATGAAATAAACTGGAAGGAGATTCATTTAGGGAATTAATTTACAATGCCAAAAATATAATTGCCAACTGATTAACACATTTTTTTCTCACTCTTATGGGCATTTATTTTTAATTTATTAATTTCAATGCTCATTATACCTTGATTACACTCTCTTTTGGGAGGAAATAAGATTTGAAGTGGTTTCTATTTTTTTTGCCTGTTTTATTGTTTCCATACAGTAATTGTATGTCATGTACTTGTTTGTGCTTTCTCTCACTTGAGGTTCTATTTTGAGTTGGCTGTATTTGGGGGGAACAAACATGTTTAAGGGCACTTGGTTGCAAATCAATCACTGAGTGATAAGAGCTAATTTAAAGTGGTAGTAGCATCTGCTCCAGGCAGCAGAGTGTCCTTGTGGCATTGCCAATGCACTGTGCTGAGTAAAGCAGGAGCAAATACAAAGGTTACCCATAAAATGCTCTAAAATTGTAGGTAGATTTCTCAAAAAGAAAGGTAATTTCCCCGTTCTGCAGAAAAACTGCTCTGTCCCAGGTCAGTCCCATCTCTTTTATCTACCAACATTTCTACAAAGCCCGTCATTATTATTGCCATGAAGCAACTGCAGGAAATGCAAAAACTACTAGGCAAGATGATCTAGTTTATTGGTTTCATTATTTTAAGTGAGCTGCCTATGGAGTTGTTTATATTCCAGTCATCTGGAAACACTCTGGCACCCTACTGAGTACTGCAACAAGAGCTGTAAACGGGTGGACAAGACTCTTTTTTGGAACAGAGATGTTCAAAATTCCAGGCTCTTAAAAAGTTGCTTTCAGCTGCAGTCTATATACAGTTTTGACAACTATAATAACAGCAAAGTAACAACATGTTGCCTTAACCAGATGCAAGAGAAAGAGCCTACTTTCTTTTATTTTTTGTATATGCCATACTCCAGTATCCTCACACATACATGTGCATCTCTACTATGGCTCTGCTAATGTGTGGGGACTTGCTGAAACATCAATTCAAAGATTAAATTTACAATTTAATTATAGTTTATTCATTTTCTTTCTATTTTCTAGTGTGGCTCTGTTACAACAGAGGACCAAGATCATGATTATCTTCCTACCCTTATCCACAAGTCACAAACTCCGGGCTAATACCAAGTGGCTATCATTATGTTTCCTTTAGCCATGCAAGCCCACAGAATAGTGGCTGTCTGTAACAAGAGCAGTAACAAGTCTGTTAGTGCAGTAACAAGAGCTACTAATAGTCAAACCAGATCCTCAAAGCACACTGACCTTGAATGTAAGAGAATTTCGATTTCTTAATGCTTTTTTAAGGTAGAAAACATTCATTCTTCTTATTTGAATTCCAGTTTTTACTTTCTCAAACTTCTCAAGAGAACCAGCAACATATATCTTACATATTTTTAGAGGATAAAGTTGAGATTCTCACTAAACAACTTACTATAGACCCAAAGTTTCATTAATATACTGAGTATGGCAAGATTTACAGTAAAATTATAAGCTGGTTTTTAACTGAGTTCCTACATTCATTATAATTTATTGCAGCTATTATACCTCTGATTATTTTTAGAATTTATATAAATACCTAGGCTTTGTAGGAATCTGACTAAACTGTTTGTCTCAATAATGTCAATAATGTGTTAAGGCAGAAATGTTCATAGGTTAATTCTATGCTTAGTAAAGATGCAAAGCCTCTTAAAGATCTATATTTGTTTATTCCAGCTTTTATTTTTATTTTTACTTTTTAAGAATATGGAAAAGTATCTGACTGTCTACAAGTCTATGGAGCTGGATGACATTACTCACAGGGTCCTGAAGGAACTAGCTGATGTGGCTGCAAAGCTACACTCCATCATATTTGAAAAGTCATGGCTGTCAGGCAAAGTCCCTGGTGACTGGAAAAAGGGAAACATCATTCCCATTTTTAAGAAAGGGAGAAAGGAAGATCTGGGGAACTACAGGCCTGTAAGACTCACATCTGTACCCAGGAAGATCATGGAGCAGATCCTTCTGGAAGCTGTGTTTAAGCACATGCAAGACAAGAAGGTTATCCAAGACAGCCAGCATGGCTTCACCAAGGGCAGATCAGTGACATAGACAGTGGGATCAAGTGTACTCTCAGCAATTTGCAGATGGCACCAAGATGAGTGGTGCAGCTGACACAATGGAAGGAAGGGATACCATTCAAAGGGACTTGGATAGGCTTGAAAGGTAGGCCCAGCATAAGAAGGACATAGAGCAGGTAGCAAGTCCAGAAGAGAGCCACAAAAATTATCAAAGGGCTGGAGCTCCTCTTCTGTGAAGAAAGTTGATAGAAGTTGGGCTTGTTCAACTCAGAGAAGACTCCAGGGAGATTTCATTGTGTCCTTCCAGTAATTAAGGAGAGCTCATAAGCAGGAAGGGGATCAACTTTTTACATGGTCTAATAGCGATAGGACAAGGTGGAATGACTGTAAGCTAAAAGAGGGGAAATTTAGGTTAGACATTAAGCAGAAACTCTTTACTCTGAGAGTGGTGAGGTGCAAGAACAGGACGCCCAGAGAATGCCAGTCCCAGTAGCAAAAACAATGTTGGAGTTGAGTTTCTTAAGGTAACCTGACACACAGATGCCTGCTCAGAATCAGATTTACCAATCTGGTTTTGTAGCTCAGATGCTGGACTGCAATGTACATTCTCATCTAGGCCATTTACTTTAGTGACATCTCCACCACTACCACCTATATTACATAGCTGGTATGTATATACTTTTAAAAATATATCCATCAAGATGAACATTAGGTACTGATTAAGTCATATCTCACCCCTACACTAAGGCTGCTATTACAAGCATAATTACAATAACAACACTGTGTTGTATCTACAGCAATAAGTTGTTATCATGGGCCTAAGTGGACCAACAAGGCTGCAAATTTGCAACTGCATGGGAAAATTAGCTTTAAGTAAGACAAGATAAGTAGTAAAAGGACACTTTTACAAATACTGTTCCATTGCATTGGGATTTTTGTTGGCAAAAGCACATCAGCAAGGTCTCACTTGTCTCGGAGTGCAGAATTAGCTCTAAGACTAACTAATCAATTTAAATCTGTACTAATTGATTCATTGGGCTTTCAAGCGCTCTCAGAAATGGGAGCAAAGCTCTGGAAAGACTTTTGGGTTATGGAAAACGGAACTCATCTTTAAGCTCAACTGGAACAGGCACCCAGAGCTTTACCTCCACATTTGACCAGCTTTTACCTTCAAAGATAATACTGCTATAAGGCCAACAGTCAAAAACTCAGGCCTCTTTCCAGTTCTTTGATGATCTGTAAAGAAGGTGGAAATATAAATTGTCACATACAGAGGAACAAATCAAATCTGTTTCCTCAGGGGTAGCAATCAAGAGACTCTCTTCAGCAATACCTAAATGTATCAGCGTAGCTGTGAGTTACATCTATTACCAGCAATAATCTTTCCTTCTTATCATTTTCCTCCATGCAGTGGAACCACTTCCATCCTTACTCTTTAAAGCACTCTTTATGGTTGATTTAGCTCTTTCCTCCTCCAGCAGCTTTATAAAAAGATGTTCTTGAGAAAGGAAATGTACGTAGGTGGAAGAATGAATGCATTATCATTATTTTTATTTTTGTGTTAAAAGAAACAAGGATTTGGCATTCTGAAATGTGAAATATAAGATTTAGATGAGGTATGTAGCTCAGAAAAATTATTCTATTCCATTCCAATATCCATTACCCAATCATACAGCATCCTTGGTCTAAATAATTTTAATTAAGCAATTCTACCTTCTGTAGTAGCCATTACAGGAAGATAATTGACTGCATCCGTAATGAAGCATTCTGAGGGTGCTAAACAAACAGCAAGGTTAATTATCTGGCAGTAATGCTTGTTATGGAAGTGCAACACTGGCCAACTAAGTTTCCTGTTCTCCTGCAGTACACTTTCAGTAAATCAATGTAATATCCGTGGCTATATATATTGTCTTACTGTGTAGCCGTATTCAGCAAAGGAAGCAGGAAGCCACCAGTCAGGAGAACAGAGAAACAAATACATTAAAAATATGACATTTTATTAAATGTGTTTTATTCAACTATTAAATTTTATTAATTTTTTTCATCTCATTTTGACTTAAAAAGGATTTTTTTCAAACCGTATGTATGTCTGACAGCAGAAACTGTATTTAAGTTACAGACCAAGTCCCAGAAGTTTATATTATCCACCATATAATCCCAAAATGGACCTGATAATTTTATTTGCACTCAGCTTCTGCTTTCACCTTTCTCCTTCTTGACAATAAATCTACTTACACTAAATTAATTGGATAGATCACATTTGGATTTTGTGCATTTACATTTAAGGTGTTGACAGTTCATGTTTTTCATTCTCTCTATATCACTCAATGCTAATAGCGACCTCTGTGTTTCTCTGTGGACAAAAATTACTTTGAATTCCTGACAGTGTTGAGATTTTTTCAGTATTAAAAACAAATGTATGAAGTCAAGTGTCTTTGACCTTTAACTTGGAAAAACATCAAAAGTTAGTTTTACTTTAGAGTTTATCTTATTTTATTCTTCAGTGATACAGAATCCCAGCTTTAAATCTAGAAGTATGCAAATAGGATATTTTCATTCCCAAGACCACCAGGATATTCCTGACTTAATTGCAGCAATTCAAAAATGCAGAAGTGTATCTTTATGTGAGTTTTTGAAAAAAAATCCAGATATAACTGTTCTCCCAGAACAACCCATTATCATGTACTGGTATGTTGGAATTTAGACATAGAAACAACTACACATTTTTTTCTGGGGGGTTGGAGTATATTGTTGGTTTGTTGTTGTTGCTTTTTACTACTCAATACGCACATCTGATTCACATGAAATTCAGACATTGGATAGAGGTATTGGGTATGTGCAAGTTCTTTTTCTTAATAGGCATCTCCCTCATTCTCCATGACTTTTCAAAAGCGATAGAGAGAGGTTCAACAATCACTTCTGACAGCTCCCTCAGCACATGTGGGTGAGTTGCTCTTTGATTTGTTGAGACTGAAGTTTGCAGAAGTCTCAGGAACTTGTCCATAATTACTGACCCAAGGACAGTACTTCTGAGTGATAAAGACACAAGCCATTTCACTGCTTCAAATGTATTTTTGTAGACTCTAAATAACAACTTATATGTAGCCTCATAACTGTATTTGGCAGCATAAGACAACATTAAACAGTTTTCCAGATAATAGATCATGAGTAAAGTACCTAGAGACAAGGAATATAAAAAGATCAGCACCAAAGTTGTCTGAAATTATGCTAAGTATTTTGTCTTTTTTTTTCCTCTTCTACATTCAGGTGGTGACCTCTTTAGTATAATCATCATTGCTTTTCTTATGTTAGCAGAAGACCTGATGCAAAAGGCCCTCAACCCTGACTGGAAGCATGAATTTCACAGCTGTGCAGACACAAAAAAAGAATAGAAAATAAGAAATTTTGGAGCTGAGCTGAGAACAGTGTCTTCCAGAAGTCTCCTCATTCTGGAGAAAGACCCTGGTAGGAAAGGATGAAGTGTTTTTCAACAGATGCTAAATTCAATGGTAGCCAAAAGCAACCCAGAAATTCCTGTGAATTCAGACTGAATTTGAAAAAGAGTTCTAGGAGAGGAAAAAAAAAGAGACAAAAAAAAGTAGCTACTTTTAAACATCACAATGTTTTAATCTTTTTAGAACAAAACATTTCTTTTAGAAAGGCTTAACATAAACATTTAAAGGGATCTCAAAAGCGTCCAACACTTTAATTTGCTGTTGAAAAAAGACAAAAAAAAAGTTATCTGAAAATTTAATCTCCCTTTCTAAAGGACATTCTAAATCCACTCTCATATCAACATTCCCAGTGGCAAGCTGTTATTGGCATAAAAATCTCAGATTAGAATGTTTGTTTGTTTTTGCTGTTTTAATGATTTCCTCATGCTATTTGTAAAGCTTTGGCTTATCCCAACATTTTAGCTCCAGTGGTCTTTTCCAAGGTTTACTGCAACCTTTTATACTGTTCTCTTGCTCTCAAACAGAGTTCCAAACATCCTCAGCAGTTGTGATCAGATGCTTTAATAATGATACAAATTGCTCAATTTTTTACCTAACTATACTCTGTGTCAGGCAACTTCTTTAGCCCTGTGTTTTAACTCAGCTTCAGAAGTGACCGTGAAGGTTTCTCTTTATGACCGAGTGGGAGAAATGGACATTCTGGTACAATTAATGCCATGCTCACATGAATATCAAAAGCAGGAAAACAGGTCAGTGAAATCATCTTAAAAGTACAGATAAAAAGATGAAGTAGAGATAAAAGATACACATACCTAAGAAAATAATAGATATTTAAAAATAGATAAAATAGATATCTAAAAGTAGAGATAACTCTACTGTCTGCAAAAGTGATTCACTCAGACATGTTATGTTAAATGAACCTGCTTTGGTTACAAAAGAAGAGGTTGGAAGCAAAGAACAAGGAAGGATGGCAAAAGGAGAAGCTTTGGTTCCAGTCCAGACAAGATGACTCCTGTCAGAACCACTTTTCTACCCTCCTCTTCAGCTGCTGTTTCACTTTCTAGTTGTTTTTTTTTTTTTCTGTATCTCATTCTCTCTCTTCTTTTTAAACATTTCTTGTTACAGTCTGCTAGCCCCTCCAATGGTTTTCTTGAAGCCTGTCACATCACTGTAGCCTTCAGCATTTGATTTAGAACAGGATGCACTTTGTACGAGGCCTCTCCAAAGGCATGTCAGCTGTCACTTTCACAAGGTTCACACAGAATGACCAAAGCACTTGGGAAAACAATGTCTTCAGCTGTGTTCTCAAAACATGAATATAGAATTTATTTGTTCCAGCAAAAATTACAATAACTTGTCTATAAAGAAATGGATGCAAGGGAAAATGTGAATCAAACTGGACAGAAGGTTTAGTGAAAAATGAGTAAAACTTTGGAGGTTTGGAAGTTCAGCTCTGACATGCTCTCAGTCACATAAGGTGGTTTATTTGAACCTTACCAAGAAATATATGAAAGCCTTGGATCTGGAAAAGGGGGGCAGAAATACTGCAGCACTCATCCAGGACATAAGCTCCTGCACAGACAAAGAGAATAGAAACAGATAGAGAGAAGCAAGCAAGATAGAGCTGCCCAAACTTCTCCTAGCTGATACAGCTTGAATTTACAATAGATGCTTAAAGCAGTCCTTTGTCTGCTGCCCTTTATTTCTATCTGGCACTATTTTCTGCAGTGAATTTTGGCACCAGAGAAGGGCAAATGCTTAGATGGCAGAAGCCCAAGTTGTTAAGCTATGGATGAAGGAGAAATAAAAACCATTTGGCTTTCCAGATGCCCATAACTTGCAAGAAGTTTCTTGTCTGCTGTATCCATACAAGATATGCCTTGTTCATCTATAACCAAGTTAACTGCTCTCACAGACACACATGCAGAGCGCTCTTCCCTCTTTGTTGCAACCTCATTTCAGCAGCAGCAAGAGAGCTCACTAAATTTCAGATCAGGATATGCATAAAACTATACGCAAAGCAAGTCCAGGATAAGATGGTAACATCACTTCAGGCTTTTTGCCATTACATTAGACAAGCAATACCCAAGAAGAGCTGTAATGAAACTAGAAACAAGATGGCCACTGGAGAACATGGGAACAAAGCAGCCTGACAGAGCAGGACATAGGATTTCTGTGTGAACAGCATCTAGAACAATGTGAGAACTAAGGTCTAATGTCCCTGGTGGGAAAAACACTGTAGGAAAATGAAGCAAATCAGTATCTGTTTTGTTGGCGCTAGATATCAGGCAAAGTGCTAAAAATGTTACTGCAAAGTAAACCAAAGCAAAGCAAAACAAAGCAAAACTAAACAAACAACAACAACAACAACCCAGAGTCTTTTTATATTGCAACACTTTAGTCTTTTCTGCCAAATATACAGAACACAAACTATACAGGAGTACAGATTGTCCGGTTGCTGTTTTCTCTGCAAACAACACACAGTTAAAGTGCCCTGGGTTAGGACATTTCATCTTCACATTGGCAACTGAAGTTTACCAAGGAAATAAAAGTCAATTTCGGATAGACAGTGAAGTAGACTAAGTCATGCCTTTCCTCTCCTTGCATCTCAGAACCCATTTCAACTAGGAAATGCAGTGTTAAAAGTGTGTTCTCTTTACCAATAATAAGTACAACTGACCTGTGGAATTTGAGGGCTTGATGCAAAAGAAATACGAATGAATATGTTAAAGTCCCAATGTATCTAAAAATATAAGCATTAAAATACTTACCAGGTTTTTAGCCCCTTCAGGCTTTCATCTCTTACAAGGGACTGCTTAAGCATTTTTAAATCCTTTAGACTTCACTAAACCAATGTATAAAGATCCGAGGCCAGCTGTTTTGACTGATCTATCCACAAACATAGCACAAACAGTCCCACCAGCCAAGCATTCCCAAAGAGAGGCAAAGACATTCTCCTGCCGTCTGCTGAGAATGGAAAAGTCAGACTGCTGTAGCACATGCTGGCACCAAATGGAACCAAACAAGTGCTAGAATGAATGGCAGCCACTTTGGAGATTTGGGAATACTAAAATGTGTTTCATGTAAGGTAAAATGGGGAGACACAAAGCTAAGAAATTGGTACAGTTAGTACTTTCCCTTAAGTTTCATCAGAAAACAATATATTTCCAGCAATTACAGGGACAAAGCAAAGGGAAAACAGCAGCTTGTGGTAAAAATACATGTATTAATCCTATTAGTTCCCTGCAGGATGATGAAAAACATCTTTTGATGTGACTGTCATAAGACAGGTAGGAAAACAAAGCATCTCTACAGCTGTCAAGGAGTTTGAAAGTAACACCTATGGACACTTACAGGGATATTTTAATACAAAGATGAGGCAACAGATAGAGTGTTTAATATTCAAATTGAATTAAATGAATTGCACAACATCAGTGGGCCCAAATCAGAGCTTGGCTCTTCAACAGATTCAGAAGGCAGGAAAACATCTGGGCAGCTGCAGGACAGCCCAAAGCAACACTGAGACCAGAACCTGCAGCACCCTGACCCAGCCACTGCCATGCAAATATCCTCACAGCTGAGAGCAACAGCCTATCAGAACAGAGTACAGAAAAGGGGAAAAAAAAAAAAAGTCACTTCTCCCAAAATGCAATACAATTATTATAAACAAACAAACAAATAAATAAATAAAAGCATCTTGCATTATTCTTGAAAAGGAAGATGCTTATGCTTTTGGCCAACAACATTCATTTGGGACCATCATGTCTTTTGACTCATGATTTCTCCACAGAAAGCATCTGAAAAGTGATTTACTTTTCAAAGTCTCAGAACAGACAAGCAAACCAGGTCAGCATAATACTATGGATTTTTCTTGTTTTTCATACTGACTGGACAGCTTCTGTTTGATGAGAGCAAAGTTCTGATGGACAGACAGCACATTACAGTTCTTGAATATATATCCAAGTACCTGTATGAGAAATCTTACCCTAAGACCTAACCACACGCATACATCCCTAACTTCAGTCTCACATAACACAGCTCACATGTTTGATCGTCCACATTATGACATGCAGCAGAGGCTGTTGTGCCTTCCTCATTAAGCACATGAAAAACTATGGAGAAAACATGTTGCAGTCAATAAAACATTGCTTCCTACCATACAGAAGTCACCTTTGAAACAACATGATATTCAGATGAAAAGAGGGGAAAACAAGGGAAGAAAAGCTAACAATTATAATTTTCACCAAACTTGGAAAAAGTCATGCAGTTCAGGCATAAGTTAATGCTGCAAATCAATTTCCAACAAAACACTGGCATTCAAACAATTGCTATTCTCTTGCTACATATTGTTTTTGTTTCATTTCCAAAACCATTAAGTGAGAGTTTTGAAGCTAGTGACAAAGTGAGGATTGTGATCTTCTCATTAGCTCTGGTTTCCCTCAAGTTACTTGTTTTCCATACCAAAAATTCATCTGCATACGATCTGTTACTCATAAGATAAAGAACAAGTAGCTGCAGCACTGACTATCTCATAGCTGAGGTTCCAAACCATTTTGATCACGAACCATAGAACCACCAAGGTTGGAAAAGATTCATTGCCAAGTTTTGTTTTGTTTTCTTTCAGAGTATAATACATTTTTACCAAACCTTAAAACTGCAAACCCAAATTGATCTACTGAAGAATCATAAAAAATATTTTCTAAACCACTCACTAAATGTTGTGATAGCAAAATCATAGATACTTGCTTCCAGCTTTCCTTCTGCCTTCATATGAGAACTGGATAAAATAGATAAAATTCTGGTGATGCTGTGGGTAGAAAACTCTGATTTAGGGGACAGGAGAAAGAGAAAAATGAGCCATTGAGAACAAGCAGTACAGGAAACAATAACAGGAAGGAGATGGTTCTCATTTAATAGGTAAGTGTAGAGAGAATTTTGGGCACCTCACTGCCTAGAGGCGAAAGCCAGCAGGGAATAAGCTAACAAGTACAGCACACATCTTAATGGGTGCAGTGATATGCTGCCCTAGAAGAAGCAAAGCCATTACCAAATACAATGGCAGGTAAAGTTACAAGGTATAGAATTTAAGAAATTTGCTATAGCAGAGGTAAGGAAGGCGTCTGACATGTCTCCAGATATTTTGACTCTGAGCTGCTGATTACTTCATTGCCTTTGGAGATCCGAACCCATCTGAGAACAGATATAGCAAAAATGAGAAACTGCCTATTTCATTTTGCCAAAATGACAGCCTCTAATAGTCACAGTTATGCAATTGCCTTCTTTTTCAATAATATGTCAATATTCAGAACTCTTAATATAAGAACTCTTTTCCTACAATCAAACAGTAGTCTTAAAATGCCCCCATTTCATTAAAAATCTAAATAAGGTAGTATCTGTTCATAAGAATATGTATTTAATTAACAAAAATACTTTAAGATGGGCAAAAGAGTTAGTGGTCAGTTAATTATCCCTCTGTCATAGACTTCATTCAACCTGATCTGAGTATTACAACAACAAAAAAAGTTGTAATTATCTATGAACATTAATAAGTCTTCAAAATTAATAAATATTAATTCTCTTTGTATTTGCAATCTAATCAAATTCTTAACAACTGTTCTAGTGAAACTAAATATTCTGATTTTAGCAGAACTGAAATTACATTAATAAGTACAGTCAAACACTAGCTTTCTTAGATATTATTCTTACACATTAATACAACATAATACATTCATATAATAAGTCAGTAGAATTGGTTTTATAAAACTGAATGAATGTTTGATCAGATTACAAGAGCACAATGTTTATATAAGAAGTATTTAAGTAGGAAAAAATCTGGAAGAAGTTACAATCATTTAGCTGAAAAATAAGAAAAAGAGAAGTATTTTCCACTGGCATGAATAGAGGCAGGATTTCATTCCAAATTCTGCCATTTTCATAATATCCCTTGTACTTAGACTGAAGCATCACATCTCAGTTATGCCCAGTGGCTTTCTGCAAGCCATTACTTCTTTCAGCAACGTATGGCAATTCTCACACTTTATCCTCACAAACTCATCGGTGCCCAGGCTCTACTTCAGAACTCTGCCAAATCGTTTTTGTACTTACTCTCATAAAGAAGTAACATCTACTTTTGGCAACAATAATCACAGTTTGCTATTGAATATACAAACCACAGTTTTTTTCCGCACATAGATTAGAAAGCACTGACAGTAAAACACTAGCAAAATATTTAGACAAAAACACGTAAATGTTGCATAACAAATATTCCTATTTAACTCCTTGCTTTATTCTAACATGATTATCCAAACATTGGCAAATAGCAAATCCACACTGCTTTAAACAGTGCTTTGTTTAATGCTGTATACAGTTACTGATCCTCTGTTAAGCATGCCAGTGCTGAGGGATTTGAGGTCATTTGAGTCTTAATCCGTATCATTCTTTGAGAATGAAACAGAAGGTAACCGACTGTGGAAGCAACACAGAGAACATATTTTATACAGAAAAGTAGCATTTTTTTCAGATTCATCATCTAAATGGCTACAGAAATATATGGCACATTAAAATATATCACAAGAGTCAAGACTTTTATTCTAAGCAATATACACCTGAAAAGTTTCTCTGAATATTCAGAACATTCAGAAACTCGGGAAAAAGAAAAAAAAAAAAGAAAAAAAAAAAGTTTAAGATTTCAAGGTCAAGATTAAAGAGTCCACACAAGAATCCAGACACAAAAAGTTGTGCTGGACATTGTGCACAGCTTGTTGGAAAGACTATACCCAGCCCTGTGTTGGCACTCAGCTGATGCAGCAACAGACACCAATCACCTTGATAAAATATCAGATGTAAAGAAGGGAAAAGGATAAATATGATCCCCACCTATTAACTCTCATCAAATTACTAACTGACTCAAGGTAACTATGAAGGTAACATGTGTTGCACCATGCAGCAAAGGCAGAGCAGAGCATCCCACGTACTCTACAATCATTTCAACCTTAGGCTAGTTTTAAGAACAAAAAGGTCAGTTGCCCATATTGCTCAGCGCTGAAATCAATGGAGCAATCCTGATTGATGCAAGCTGAGGATCTTGCTAATGAAGGCAGTGACGTTTACAGATTTACCTGGGGAGCTGCCCTAAGAACTAGTCTTTTATGGTTTAGCAGCAATCGGTACGCATATTCTGTTACTACAACATAACATTAAACTGATGGCATCGCTGTCCCAGTTGGTCACTCAAGCTGTGCAGCACATTTCAGTCTGCAGGGCTGAACACATTGTTCCATTGCAGTTACTGCTATTAAAATATTATGCCTGAAATTAATGCATTACACCTTGCAGATTAATGTTCTCTAAATCAGACTGGATTTATCTAGGGGTATTTTTAGGCAAAAATACATCCTCACAAGCAATGTAATGATCAGCACTTTTCCCCCAGATGCTTTAATATGGAATAAAGCCTATGAAGTAATTAATATTTATGAAGTAAATTAGTTCCTGTTAAACCCAAAGTCACAAATATATGGGATTTGAACTATAAAAATGCAAACCTAAACCAATATAATAAAAATACACTTACATACATATTAATTGTGAACTTTGGTCAAGTTGTTATATATTGCTTTAGTAAACGCAAAATTAATAATAATGCTGGTCTGCAAACTTTTGTATTGATCTGTATGATTTCTAGATTAGCCAGATGCAACAGAGGAAGTCTCATTTTAGTGCATTAGGACACCTTTGAAACTTGATCAGCAGGCTGACTCTCTTATGTCCTTCAGGTGCCAACACTGCGTCATTTCCACTGACAGAAGAATGCTTTCCCCTATTGGAATTCAGAGAGCACTACGCACAGAAGGACACTCCTTCCAAAGAGAACTGATATATGATTCAACCCGTATCATAGGAAGAGATAGTTTTATCCATTATTAAAGTGAAAACAACATACGCTGTTCCTGAAACATACATTCTCTATATATCAAGCCATTACAGAGAAGAATAAATAACACGTTTTTATATGGTGCTTTTTATCATCAGATCTCAAAGTGCTTCATAAAACATGCTGTTCTACATATACTACACTAATAAAATATTAGAGGATTACAAATGTTCATATGTGAGTGGTACTAAAAACATTTCAGCATCAGAAAGATATTACAAGGTTTAGAAACATGAGAATTTAAGAGCTCCCATATGAATTCAGCAGGCTAACTTCAGACACCCAAGTCTGAAAATGTTTGCTTTCATATGGGCATAAAAGGAATCAGAAGAAATGTAAACTAATTCAACCTAAATATAATATCTCCCTAGATCATTATTAATGTTTTTATTAGCATTTGTTACTTCCTCTCCTTTTCCAGATGGCACAGTGCATGACAGCATCAATACCTTTGCTGAAACACAGGTTGAACGCTGCAAGGAATGCCACAACAGCTTGGTTCTTTTCATGCAGTGACAAACAAGGAGAACAACTTTTTTTCCCTGTTTAGTCAAGAAGATTCCCTAAATTTGATTACACCTGGGACAGGAGTACAAGAATGGGAGAGGATGAAGCATTCAGTTTCCAACTGCATTCAAGCAGAGACTGCAAATCAAAGTGCTAGACTGGAAGTTCAAGAGACCGCCACCCTTGGTTCAAGTTCAGAACTGCTACCACTAACAGATGTGGAAAGGGGATCAGCCTGCTAAGTGCAGGAAACGTGCTGGAGAACAGTATATTCTCCATAACAAACCCCTGCACCTCTTGTAAGGCTGGCTGCAGAGAGCCCAGGCACAGCGGTTTCCAGAACATCTGACTGAGACTACTAGCTCATTCTATGCACACAACAACTTGCCATCATACATCACAGTTTGTCTAAAGGCATTCTACTAGGGGATATTATCTACCTATCCTTTAAAATGTGTTTAATATCCATTTTTCTCTCTTCCTCCTAAATTATAAAACTGTTTATTTGACTCCACAACTGTTCCATCTTTTAAGCATCAAGGAAAAGCAGAGCTGCTTGGAAAAGTTGCAGGTAGTATGGAATTTTAAACTGAATAAAGAACACATAAGCAAGCTTCAAGTAAATAATTTAGTTCTTGGCCTGAGGCAATACCTTTTATTCAAAGAAGCATAATTGATAAAGAATGCTAGCAGAGTCATTTACAAAATGTTAGCTATGCAATAGCAGAACATCCTGTTACAAAGCAAGATAATTATTTTGCATACCAGAACCTCAAAAGTAAATAGATGAATGCACAAATCCTTAGATGATCTTAGCAGATTAATGTATGGGTGAAGGATATCAGAGGCAATGTAACCCTTGAAAATATTCAAGACAAAAAAAAAAAAAAAAAAGAGAAGAAAAAAGTAGTGCTTCAATTTCTTAAGAACACATCTTTATTTGATTTTCTTTTCTGCATTATCTCAAAACCTCTATGCTGCACTGGAAAGCCTGCTTACAATCTTCATTAATGACATGGATAGCAGGGCACAGTGTACCCAGAGCAAATTTGCAGAGCCTGGAGAAGAAAAAGTTAGGAGTGATCTCATCGATGCATATTAACGCCTGAAGGGAGGGTGCAAAGAAGATAGAGCCAGACAGGGCACTCATTGCCAGGACAAGTGGCAGTGGGTACAAAGTGAAACAGAGACTGTGGGGTCAGCTCCTTGTACTCCAAAAGCTGCCTGGGCATGGATCTAGGCAGCCTGCTCTGGGTCTCCCTACTCAAGCAGGGGGGTAGACCAGATGGTGTCCAGATCGTGCCCCGTCCAGCTTCAATCATTCTGTAGTTCTGTGATATAGATCCCATTTCTCCTCCCTCTAGAAAACAGTTGTATTCCGGGCATGTATTCAAGCAATAGCCCACACTGAAACCGTGTGACATATGTCTCTCATCTGTGCCTTCTCCAACTCCGTGGTCACGGAAGACACAATGGCTTTTCTATCGAAGCATTTTTTCAGTCTGCTTCCTTAAATTACTCAGGCAATAGCTAGGTGTCTTCTGTCTCCATCCCCTCTCTGTATCAGCTCGTTAATGTGGTACCACTTTTTTTTTTTTTTTTTCCACTGGATAACCTCTTAGAACATCTTTACAATGTAACTTAATGAGTATCAGGTTTGTAAGACATTACCTAAATGCAAAAGTTTTCTGGAAAACTTCTAGCTGTAAATCTTAATGCATTTGTCAGTACTGCTGAAAAAGAACTCTGTAGATCTAAGATACATCACCACTTGTCTGTCTGAAAAATAGGATGTTTACTCTGCCAGGAACCGCATGGCTGACCAGGAATTAATTTGGAATCATTTCCTGGAATGGCTGAGGAAAAAGACAAGCAGGACTAATGCAGAGCAGCATAATTAATCACAGTTAAATTAATCTTTATTTATTTATTTATCTTCATGTTGTCTTACAGCTCCCATTTAAGGATAACTTAGGAATTAGCATTTCGGTTTTTGTTTTCTTCTGCTTTGTTCAGGCGGTCTCTGTCTCCTTATTCCCTTATGGCAGTGTTTCCATAATGCAATTGCTTAATTTCAGGCTGCTAAATGCAAGTGAAGAAAATCACTTGCCTGGTCACTGTGTGATAAAGAAACCAGAAATACAATTAAATAAATAATATTATTAAAAAACAAACAAACAAACAAAAAACCCAGCCATATTCTCTTATGAGATCATGCTGTGCTGAACTAGCGAGGATGATGAAAAGCAGCAGGTTTTGGCACAGAAGTAGCTATGGAGATGGTCAGTCCATGCTTCCAACACCTATCTAGTCCTGACATCAGAGATATGCTGGGGAAGCAGTCAGAGTGTGAAGGAGTTAATGGAAGCTCTATTTCACGACTCAAACCTAACAAGGATGTATCTACCAGGGATGTAATTCAGAGCTTCTCTTTAAGAGCACAAAGAGACACAGAGCCCATCAGTCAGCACTGGTTAAGAGCTCTCCAGGGCTCTCATTCACACAGAGGAGTATGTGGACAATTGGCCTCTTTCCCTTCCACTCCCCTAAAGTAACTTCATCAAAATTTTAATTCTCTCTACAATAACTCTCTACAATACTGCTGCTGGTCTCTTGTAGAGATTGTTTAATTCTTACTCTAGTCCAACCTTATTACTTAAACAGAAAAAAAAAAATGAGGGAGGAGAACTTAATTTTCAAAAAAAGCAGGCAGGGAAATTTAAAACTATCAAAGCACACATTCACACACGAATACGGTGGTTTTTCCATTCCCCGACTGATGTCTCCCACAGAAAAGACACAGTTTCTACCTAATCTGTCCACAAGAACAAAATATACTGTGATAGAGTGGATCAGCTTGGTGATAGGTTCTAAGAAAGCCACTAGTGCCTAAGTCTAACATCTGTTATTGGATACACCAGCACAGGGATCTCAGCTGTAGCTTCTATAATTGGGAGGCTAAAAGTGCAACGTTTTCCTGGTGGGCTGGTTGAATTTTAAGCATAGAGTACTTGGGAGCGGCCTTTATGGTGCCTGCTAATGAAATATGGAAGTATCTCTGCACAGAGAATTTTACCATAGATCAACTGCAATACAACATGCATGCTCATACGTACACACGGTTCCCTATACATGAATGAATATACTACCCACATCTCAGCTTTAAGGACACAAATAATGCTGTGTGGGACTGATTGCAGCCACCATGATAAACGAGGCCCATCATATCATAGCAAAATTTAAGACTCCTGCACCAGGCTTAGATATCTGGGGTTGGCACTGAGGAGGTGCACAGATGGGAGGAATCCTCCCCCTCCATCTAGAAGATTTCCTACTACACCTCTAACAGCAGCTGCTTTAATGCACAAAAAACCACGTCCTTCTCTGCAGACCACAGAAAATAAAGATCTCAGCAATGGCAAAACCCAGTTTTATATACTGTTGGTTCCAGATCCCTTCTTATTGATATGATCTCACAAAAAATCCTAACTTTCTGTAACTAGGTTCTTTGAAAATGGAGTTGCTGGTAAAGAAGATAATTATCGTAGAGAATAGAGAGAGGTACAAAGGGACCTCTACAATAATAAAGCTTGTCAAATGATGGAAACACACATTCAAGCAAATTGCTGGTATTATTTTAAACCTAGAAATCAGTACATTATTTCATGCATCCAAACTGATTTTATTTTAAAATAATTTAAAAAACCTTCTCAGGTGCTCTAATACTGCCAAAAACATCAACATGATGTAAAACATACATTGTGAAAAACATATACACATACCTCTGTGGGAGTATATTAAAATTGAAAGTTCACCTAGCTTTTCATACAGAAAAGTCAAAATCAAGCATAAGAAGAAAGCCTAACCAAAATATATTTAACTCCTGATTTGAATCATTTCACAATTTTTCAGGTGACGGGTTAATAAATTAATATTTGTACATTTTTACTGTCAAAAATACATTTCTCAACAGAAAATTCAATCATCAGCAAGATTGGGCCAGGCCCAGTATGAAATTTAATTCCAGATTAAACCCTGTGACAGCAGCAATTCCAACCAGTCAAAATAAATAAATAAATAAAGTAGCTTTCACCAGTAGTTGTTTTATTGCGGAAACAGTCAAATAGCCTAACTAGCTATCGCACTGCAGCTGAGCCATAAAAGCCACCTCGATTGTGACCCTTCATGCTTTAAAAGCAAAGCAAACACAAGAGGCTTTGAGCTACTTAGAAAGAAACTGGATTGTTTTTCACTGTGTGTCCATATACGAAGAACAGAACATTTTTGTGCAATTTGGGAATCCTGCGCTAGCAAAAGACTGACACCAAGTTAAAATGACATGGAAACCAATAAATGTTGTGGACAGAGAGCTCATAAAAGTACTGCAATGACAACAGAATGCATACCAGCTATTCTCTTTCATATCCCTAGACATAGCTGTTCATCACTTGGAATTACTAAAGCTGTGACAGCCTTAGACAGAGACTGACAGCTGTCTGTTGTAGAACTCAAAGTAGAAAGCCATCAGGTGTTTGCAAGCCTCCAGCTGAGAGGGGTAGACAAACAAGCCAAAGGGGTGCACAGTCATTATTATATAGATTATGTTTGACTGAAGCTATGTGAAACTTCTGCAGAGAAGTACCCAAACAAGTTTGCGCTGTTTTTACAATGTCTGATTTCATTTTAAATTGGAAATACAGAGTAATCTTACTAAAATATTCATAAAATTTGACTAAATTAGAGTACAAGATAGGACTGAGATTTTATTTCAAATCTGAATTGTGTTCAGACTGTCAGGGCCTGCATAGATTTTCAGCTCAAACAAATCAAAAGTTACCTTTGGATTTTTCCATTGATTTTATTTTCCTGCTCGTTTTACCTGAGTCATACAATAAGTCCGAATAACAATCAAGTAAGAGGAGGTGTTCATAAATCTATACCAACTCCTGCATTACACCACTGAGAGAACACTGGCAACTTTGCCAAAAACAAGAGTCATCCACCCTCACATGCACATGGAACTGAGTAAGTCATACTCTCCTTCTCAGAATAGAACTATCCAGAGACTGGCCAACAATGACAAAATAAAATTTGGAAAAAGCCTCATATGAAGTATTACTGTAGTACCATTTGAGACAAAGGAGGTGTTCACAAACATCTGTTTAATGGGGTTTGTCTCCTCTTATGACTGCCATCCCAGGAGAAGGTAAATGGGAATCATCTTTCTCCTACTTTTTCTCCCATGAGTATGAAGAAGCCTCATTAGACTAGTCATACCAGGACTACTAATGAATATTCCTCATTTTTCATAATCTTCAATAGGCTTATTCTGATCCCTTCAGCTCCCCAATATCTCTAGGGGAAGAAGAGATATTTCTTTGCACTTAGTGGGTTTATTTTGAGGCTAATCTTAACACTATTCACTCTTATTTTATGGTATTTGGATTTGGCTGAACTGTGGTATCTCCTAATTGACTAATACATATGCTAGGCATTGCTTTGTATGATTTATGGGATTACCACAAATTGTAAACTGTTTAAAATAATTTGAGCACAATTCACAAATGAAAAAAAAAAAAAACACAGAACCATAATCCATATACTTGCATAGGCTTCCTGGGCCCTTGTGTTTTACAAGAAAATTTCAACTCTTTGAAATCTCTTAAATTCAGGAACATTTATGCAGCACTGCAGCGCTTGCTGTGAAAGACACTTTTCACTTTTCTAGAATTGGTGAGGTATTCCAACACCATTTATAATTCTATCCCTACTCACCTGACACCTTCAGGCAGCACTTTTCTTTAAAGGTACCCTGTGCTATTTCCTAACACATACAAGCTGAAGGCTGTAGAAGATAACACATCCTTTTGTCTTCAGCTCACCATTCAGTGGGGCTACTCTTGCTTGTGGAAATCTCAGAGTTGCTGAGCTGAAGCGTAGTACTCTGTACTGTCACTGGGACAGTGGTTAAAAAGACCATCAAACCATAAATAGCATTTACATCTGATTAATAAACATTGGCCATCAGCAATGTAGCCATCATTTTATGCTGGTTGATGTCTCCAATGCTACCAACTCAGATCTAGCTCTCACATAGTCATCAGTTCTACAGATCTCTTGAATTACAGCAAACAAAAATAAATATTTAAGAAAAAAATAGTACTTTTTCTTGTTGAGATTTCAATCCCGTGTCAAGTACTAAACACTATCACTCAGTAAACATTGAAGGAGAAGATAAAATACATCTCAGTGGGATTAAACATTTGTTGACTCCTGATTTTGAATAGATACTGACTCATACAACCTCAACCAGCTCAAAAAAAAAAAAAAAGGAAATGCACAATTGTTAACTCATAGTAGAACTAAAGGCTTTTTTTTCAATAGAAAGAGCTACCTGCCAACCAGTAGATCCCGTTATTTCTCCAGAAGTCAGAGGAGCTCAGAGGAAGATGACAGTTCTTTTCTCAGTTCTGAGCTAAACCTGGGAATTCCTCAAGTGAACTTGTGCTTTAACAAACCTTCTGGTTGAAGAAACCAGAAACTTGATCAAAAAGAGAAGCATTTCCATAAGTATGGAAATATCGTTTGAAAATATGTATAGGGAAGAAATGTGATCTAAGCTCAAGCCGATGTTTTTATCTTCATTGATTTATACGCATAATTTTATTGATTGTTATAATATTTATACATTTCACTTCAACATGTCAAGTGCAATCTGCACTAACTGCAACTCACATTACGTTTTTCAGGTACATCTTCTTATCTTTTATAATGCTTGCCTTTATCATGAGCAATTACTGTAAGTTATTTCAGCAAAGTTCATACCCCAATGACTCAAACACTATTACCTATGAATTCTTGTAAAATTGGTATTTCGTTTGGTCACTGAAGATGAAGGAAAGCACTATGATCTATTTCTACACAAATTCTTCTTTGCTTTCTAATATAATAGCATTTATTACAATCAGTACTTAGAGATTCCTGCACTGGGAGGAACTCTTCATTTTTTCCTGTACAAAGGAAAATGTATAAGTGATTTGCATTAAGAAGAAAATACAGCTGCTCTATTTAAAAATACATCTTTCTTTAAAAATCACTGTATTATATGCAGTTACTGTGACTATAATTCTTTCCCTATGCACTGTGTTCATTTGGACAACATGGACTTTCTTGGTAATTACAATACACTGCACATACACTTACACTACAATGGTGGCAAAGCTAATTTATAAAAATCAAGTCTAAAATGTTATGGATAGTAGTCAAGAGGCAGACATGAATCATATTTCACATAGTTGCAGAATTTGTTATGATTAATTAAAGATTTTCAGTCAGACCTTCCTTGTTTTCATAACTCAATAAGGAAAGCACAAATTAAATATGAAGGTTCAAAGACACTGATTTTCTAAGGAAGGTCTTCTGCCAATAATGCAGGTATTTAGGTGTAAGATATTTTTACAGTCTCACAGAGAAGATTACAGAGCATAAAATCCTGGAGACTAACACTGAAACATTACTGCATGGGAAAAATAAAAACAAGAAGAAAAAAAAAGCAAGAGAGAAATCCAAGCCCTTTGTTTTTTTAGTTACTTGTATTTCCTTGTCTTCCAAAATGGTTTTTTTTTCTTCTTTGCTCACCACTCAGCTTAATACTATTATCTGAATTAGGAAAACAAGCTGAACATTGACTTTATCACACCATGAACAGGAATTGCATCACTGAGCTAACAATGGCGGAAATAAGACAAGAAATTGCCAAGGTTTTGATAACGCCATCTCTGAGAACACTTTTCCGGGGTTCCTTTTGAAAAATACAAATATATTCTCAACATGGGGCTTAATTCTAATTTAATTAATATCTGCTTAAATACTGATATGAAATGAAAATGAAAAAAAAATCAGACAGTGCAAGAGTGTTTCTTCATATATATACATAGAAGCCCATTCGTCAGTGATTCATTTCCTCCACTAAAGATTACTAGTATGTTTGTGGGACGTTCATCCAATCACGTTGGAAGCTGCCAGTGCAGAATTCATCAGGTCTTCCAATATGGAACCACAAGAGTTCCATACAGTGTATGTACTGTATTTTTACAGAAGATCCAACAGTGTGGAGACTTGGAGCTCAGTTTCATTTCAGAAATAGTTTTGATTTTACATTGTTTAAATAAACCCATTTAACATTTTGATACCCTGCATACATTGTAATCAGCATTTCTTTAAACATTATGAAAATAAAGCTGTCTTGAAGGATGCAATTTTAAAGTGTATGTATTAATCTCAGCAGCTGATGGGTGAAAATAAATAATTCATGCTTCTGAAAGTTTCTCAGAAAGGTAGTTACTAAGGTTAATACTTCATTAATCACTTTGTATATCAGAGGTATACTTTTTTTTCTCCTAGACATCAAGCAAGATTTCTGGAGATAATAATAAAGTCAAGTGTTAAAACCTACATCACTGTCAATGACTTGCTGAACATATGAATGTATAGACTGATAAATGAAGAAAAGAGAACAGGAAAGATGGAAACAGCACTCAAAATGACACGGCGCTAATGAGCACTGAACATGGTTAGAGGATGCCAGTAATCTAGCCATCTGCTGAAGACAGACAAAAGAACAAACAAGGTTAAAGGGAACAGAAGACTTCAAAAATTAATAGTTCATTCAACTCTCATCTGATGTTTTTTGTTGTAGGAAATACTCTGTTAAGAGTCTGTGGAGAACCTAGATCCCAAACTTCATTTTAAGTCTCAAGGACAAAATTTCAGAGATATAAGAAGATTGGACATAGGAAGGATATTTTTTATTTTTTTTAGTGAAGGATAAACACAAACATGTGCAACGGGATTATGATACCAAAAAAAGAAACAGTACTCATAGAAGACATTTTGTAAAAGGATCTGGAATAACAAGGTCTCAAGAACATAATTAGGAGAACTGTAGGCCAATAAGACTATCTAAATAGATTTATTTTTGCACTATAAAAGAACTGTAAAGCTCGTCTCACGCTTTTATGTTAGCTAAAATATATCTCTATATGTAAAGCCTACAGCAAGTTATTTTTATCTTTTCATACCTATACCTCAAAAGACAAAATAACTTGAGTTTTTGTTCTATTTATGAAGAGGACTGGAAGCATCTTATTAGTGGTTTTGCTTGCATTACACTGGAAATTTACATCTGCTAAAATCCAGTCTTCTGTAAAAGTACTTGGCAAATTGGTCTAACTGTAATGTCATGAGCACCAAGTGCTGACACTTGCAGCAACTCGAAGAGGAAGAGATTTTTTAAAGCCTGTACGTTAAATATTCATTATGAAAAAGCACACTAAAAAGCAGTACAGTTAGAAAGCAGTTGGGTGGCCTTGCAAATTAAACATTCCAGTTTTTCTCACAATTGTCCTGAAGCTTCAGAAGCAATTGTTTTGAAAATTCCTTCTCTGAATCCTCAGATGGAAAAAATACCAGATTTCTAATATACAATTTTAAATCCATAATACAAAACTCTCCAACCAAAACAAAAGGCAATAGATTTATTCTTTTGCCAAGAGCTGTTAGTTGGCTGAACAGCAAAAATAAATCCTCTGCCATATTTTTCAATTAAATTCACAAGTCAGTTTGAAGGTCTCACTCTAAGACAGTTGATAGGCATGACTGGTTGACAAATTATGCTGATGAATTGAACAGAAGCTACGGGTGTCATGCCAAAACAATAACTTTTATATCAGAAAAGCATTTTCTGAAAAATCTGACTCCAATGTATCTATAAGACTTTACTCCTAATAAAGTCCAAGCAAAAATATTGAAAATCACGTGACATTATTATTGTTAAACACTTTTTAGACACAAACAACTACAAATGTGACAGAATTTCCCTAACTACACAAGTCTATACTCTCATAAACAACAATTTGATACCAGCAGCATTTGAACTCTTTGGTCCATGTGTTATCGCTGTAGCACTGCGTGGAGCCAAACCTCTCTCTCCCCATTAGTGCCTTTGCCTTCCCCATGATGACTTTTGTGACTCTCTTTACGTCTTTCCGGGCATATCTCTTCATATCCTCCTTGGCATCTTGCCTCATCAATTTGCTGTGGAAAAGCAAGGAGACAGCTGGCTGTTGGATTAAGAGAACCTCCTTCTACAGTTAAAGAAAATAACTGTTCTTCTCTAAAAGCACATTTTTCTAATAGAAACCTACAGCTTTCAAAATGACCTTACCTTCTGCAGATTTTAGAAATGACCACTGCCAGAGAATAGCTTGAATTTGTACCAAACGGTGCCCATAGATTCCTGACACAGCACAATAACCAAAATTCTCACTCAGGTCTCAAGCGAACATAACATTCATACTGTGATGGATTATTGCCTGCAATTGATCATAGTTTGTAGTGCTCAATATGCCACGTTACTATTCCTTGCTTTTATGTTATACTTGACATACATTTTATTGGGAATATCCTGATGTCATCTCATTAAATTCTCAGCTGTCTGCTCACACATGTGGCTTGGCAGAGTGTAAACGAATGAGGTTGCTCTATTTCCTAATTTCATCTAGGGTGCAAAAGAAACTATATCAGAATGTATCTCCTTCTCTCACTCTTCTGCTGTATCAGGAAGGCAACATGTACTGGCATCTATTCAGAATAGCAACAGTCATGAATAGGTCAATTGCCAACATTCAGGGAGGTAAAAAATGCACACACTCTGAGTTGAGATGATTTGCATCTTATCTTGTGCCTTCAGTGGCCCCTGACAATTTTTTTTTTAATTATATATATATATTTTTAAGCTATCTGTGTTTTACAAGCTGTGGGTTACAAATTGCAAGCTCTGTCTTCCATTGCAGATAGGTTGCTGACAGGAGGCTGTGCTGTTAAGATGCGACATGGAAGAAGCACACGCAAAGTAGCACTGAGTCAAAGGAGAACAAGGATGAGGAGACAGACAGAGAAACTGCCACAGAGCAAGGAAGATACTAGAGAGAAAACAGCATGTAGGGCAGAGGGTAGAAAGAAACAAAAGAGAAAGTAAAGAACATATTTCTATTGCAAGAGCATGTATTATCACAATTAATAAAGAATCTTTTCACACACAGCATCCAGGTCAAAAGAATTCTATTAACGTTGGCAGTTCATCTCCTTCAAAAGTACACATTACAAAATCATCTCTAATTATCAGGTACCACCTTTTCTATCCAGAACACATGGCAGGCTTGTAATTGCCCAAATGTTAATGAACTTCGATGGTTCAAGATCAAAAATTAAAAACACATATCTGATGCATGGTCAAATTTCTCTGCTGAATGTCAAGTACCTACCCTGTTAAAGTATCAAAGTGCCATAACTTGTAAGTGAAATATTTACATATTTATTATTTTTCTTTAACAAGCACAAAGCAATGCACTTTCCTCTAACCTTGTTACAGAAAATGATTGAATCGTGTTATCTGAAATTTGCACACAGCAAACACACGTACAAACAGCCTCAGGCAGACGCTCAGCCTGGGAAATTTCCTTGCTGATTTAAGTTTCGCAAAGTTATAACCAATTGAAAATGGACTTTCAGCCTGGAAAACACCATCTTTCCTTAAATGTAGGCACTGCTGCTCTCTGTCTAGCATATTTGAATTTTTTTCTGAATGAATATCATGGCTGGTTCTCTCAGTGTCTGCTTATCTGTTAGGGCACTTCAAACAGCTCTAGACAGAAGAAGCCCTGGCTTACACAATTAGAGAATGGATCTGTGGTTTGTCTATGTGAAAACTTCACTGGCAATACAGGCTTTAAGTATTGCCAATGGACTTCAGCATGCAAAACAGGTCTTCTAAAAAAAGAGGTGCTTTTTGTTCATGGCAAAGTTTCAGCTGGCTCTATTGCCAACAATTTGGGAAGAAGAGGAATATTACCAGACCAGAAAAAAAAAAAAAAAAAAAAAAGCATAATTACAGCTTCCAAATATTTCAGAGCATGGTATCTCTGCATGAGATACCTCTGCCTCCACCTCAAGCGTCTGACTGAGGTAGCTGTGGTATGGCAGTAAGGCAGCAGGTGTTCACTCCTCACACCAGCGGCATCGCCTGTCAGTTTCACAGCAAACCTTCCTAATCCCAATCAGGGACCTTCCATTAGGCCAAGCTGCACAAGATGCCCATGGTCTTCAGATAGCTTTGTTATGGCTGTTTTCCACCCATCACTTGTGACAGTGGCATTATGAATTCCAGACAGCAAAATGCTTTCATATTTCACAAAGGAAAAGGAAAACAAAAAATATTGAAAAATAAGGGCAGAAACTGTGTGCTTTTTTCTCAAATCCAGTAACCTAATTTATATGCAGAGCAGAGATAATAAACCTAAATTATGCAAAATAATAGCACAGATTAAATTTAAAGTTCAGAGGATGTATAGGTTTTGTGTACACACATTTCCTCTTGTATATTTAAGCTAGCTCTAAAAAGAAATTATTTCTCTATTATTAGCATTACTAATGGAGTTTGAAATGTCGTCTTCTTTTCTGTATAGTGAAATATTTCCAACACAGAGTGCAGTGGGACTTGACTACACACGTTTTTTTAAGAAATTGCATTATTTAAGGAAACAGAATTTCTTTGCAGTATGTAAAAGATGTCTAACTATGACTTTCACCTTTCTTTTTTTTTCTTTTTTCTTTTTTCTTTTTTTTAATCTTTGAGGCACAGCCTGAAGGGAAGAGAATTTTGGCCTGGTGCATTTCCGAGTATCCCATTTCTTTATGCTCTCTTGCCCAAATAAATTTACCAAAAAAGTGACAGTGCAGTCAGCTATAGTCATAGTTCTGCATGGTTACAGTTCACAGTGCCTTTATTCCTCTCTATCTGGAAAAAAAATATCCAGCAGAAATGTCAAAACAGCAACTGAGTAACAGGGAGTACAAGCTGCTGTAATACCTCCTGTCTATAACAGAGATTGCTGAATAGTACGGGTGAATGAAAAAGGAAAATACCCTAAAAACACTTGAGAACCAAGAAAAGGAAGATTTGGAATAGCTGACTGCCTTTTGTATTTCAGAGACTGATGCTCCTGTGCTTTAGTGATGGAGATAAATGTATAGAATACTTAACACTAGGAATAAACAGATATTAATATACCTGAGTATATTTGCAGTGTTATCACATCTCTGCTTTTGCAATTTTGCTGACATGTCATCTCAGGGTGGCAAACTCCTTATTGGTATTGACCTATCTCACTTTTCTATCTTCCATTTTTCAGTAATGGGCACATTCTGTACCTGAAAGACTTTCATTATAATAATAGGCAACCATTAGCATGTAGCTTAAGCAATGACATGAAATAAAGTTAATATTTTCTTGCCTTCTGAAGATAAAAATACTTTGGTTAAGATTTAACAGCTAATGAACTGTTCTATAAAAATATTGCTCTACGGCAATCATCTTGGATTCATTTTCTGTGTACTAATTACTGGGGATGAAATCCTGGCCTTGTTGACACACAACAGAACTCCCACTAATTTCAGTAGAGCAAGGATTATGCTTAAACAGTTTTATAGACACTATTCAAGAATACACTCTCACGAATGCAACGGATTTTGTACCTCAATCCACAAAAGGAAAAGGAAATTCTAGCTGGCATGGACCTAATTTTTCAGAAAATAAATCAAATAAGAAGCAACAGGAAAATAAGTAGGAAAGCAGGAAAGACAGATTCTCTGTAGCAACACAGGGCTAAGTACTGGATTTTAAACATTGCTATACTAAGCATGTTGATATCTCACTTTTAGATATTGCATGCCCTAGAAGATTTGTTGTCTTCAATCAGCCACTCAGGCACCCTATAAACAGCTGCAAGCTCACAGTCACCCAGCTGGGCTGCCTCACAATCTTTGTCTGGAGTACACATTTCCCATCATATTCACAGCAGATATTTCTTCCTTCAGTAGAAGCTCAGGTTTCTTCCTGTGAGTTTATTAGATATTCCCAGACTCATAAAAATGGAAGAGACATCATACCTTGGAGCATAGTACATCCACAAAAGAAGCAAATGAACCAGTCAGTAGGCTTAAAGATAGCTCAATACTTTATGCTAATTGAAATTACTTCCACAGCAGAAACTGAAAGAAGTCCTACTGCTTGGAAGTGTCCTTGTAGTAAGATAACTTGTCTGGGACAAAGGGAGACACAGATTCCTGACCTTGATCACATCTAGTATCCCAGGGAAATTTTCCAGTTGGGTTTTCCAACTACTAGCTGAGCATTACAGTCTGTAATACTGGCTACTTCTACCACATCCTCCTCTCTTGTTTTGTGTTTACCTCTTTACCACTGCTAAGTCTGGCATGCAAGTCTACTGTCTTTGAGGTCACAAAGTTTTCAATGCAGCCAGTCACAAAACTGTAGGTGCCCTCCTATGTCCCACAGAAGAAGGTGGGTTGGGGACAAGCATTTACACTGTTAGCTGTCCACTAAATACCATGGAGTTTCCTACATGGCAGCAGTACTCGACAAGGAGCCGTTTCCTCTCCCTGGCAGCTTGTGCTTACCCCTGCTGCTCACAGCACAGTGCCAGGGTATGCTTCTGTCTTTCTGCATAGTGAAGTGCAAGGCAGAGCTCATCCAGGTGAAAAGCAATCTTTTATGCTTTTATTTTCAATCTAGAGGAGGCAACATGGACACATGAATGAGCCACCAAGAGTATAAAAAGCAAAAACTTGGCAGAAATTGACCAAGTTAGTGCCATTGCTGAAAACTATCTACAAAATGGTTTTTATGACCAGCTGCTTCAATGCCACACCATCACCAAAGGGGACATACCAATTCCCTCTGCCTTGCCTGTACTAGCAGACATTGTGATGTATAGCAAGCTGGACAGAATAACTCTACAAACCCACCAGGGAGGTGTCAGAACACATCCTCTCAATGAGGATTTAGATTAGCTTAAATCAGCCATGATATATTATCCCAAATCCTTTTCTGGACTTCGTCCATCCTTACCTGTCTCCTTGCAGCTGTGCTGAAATATCAATAGAGCTCCAGGCCTAAGAGAACAAGTGGCAGAAATAGAATTTGGCTTATATACCATAGCTTATACAATTTAATAAATAAATATCTGTAATCTTCTATAATTACTTTTCTGGCTAGAATCAAAAGAAATAGAAATAATTGATCTTTATACCTTCATGTTTTTTAAAACAATTTTCATAATTGATTCTAGGCCAGTTGTAAGATAGATAATATTTTGAAAGTTCCTCAAAACCTGAATACCAAACAAGGCACGTTAATTGCTAGAAATGGACTGTCACTTTTTACCTATTTTTTTTTTCAGGTATATTATTTCATCTTTTATCTTCTAATAATGATAATTAATTCTTGTATGCAATTCCCTACATTCACAAATAAACAGACAATTTTTAATTATCGTTTTTAAAGACAACACCTACGATGTTTAAACCTATCCCAAAGGCTCTGTAACTTGCACTGTCATTTTCCACAGTTTACGTACGGCATTGCCTTCCTAGCCCTGGTAACTTTCATGTTATGCTGAGGCTTGAAAAAACAACTTTTTCCAGTACCTTCAGGGGGCAGGTACAAAGCCCACATCTCAAACCAGCACTTCACTAGATGTGCACCTGCATCTTTCTTTCTCCACTCTTCCTGAGATTCCTCTTTCTCATCATTTGGCAGGAAGCTCTTCCATTTTCTCTTTCCTCCCTAGCTGTGACACATCTTTTTTAGCCCTTATTTTACCTCTTTCTTCACCAGACACAGTTCCACTCTTAGAGAGGCAATCCCTGCTCTGCAAATGTTATTAATTAACAGATTTCACTGTGAACCAGCTTTTATGCTCAGCTCTGGAGAGCCTTGAGGTCACAAGTGAATTGCTACTGAGGCATTTGCTGTCAAGTGCAAAAAATTCACAGGTTTTCCTGATAAGAGACAGTTTGCATAACTTTCAAAAGGGACTCAAGGATCAAGACTTGAAACAGGTGAGTCTCCAAGCCACTACTTTAAATGGAATGCTATTTTTGTACTTCTGTGCCATCAAAAAATTGCTAGTATTTTCCTTCTTTCTGCTTCCAGAAGGCAACCTTAATAGTCACATCTGCCACGCTTATTTTATGCCACAAATTCTAGGCCCATTGCTCAATATCTGCAGTTCCAGGTCAAGAGGCAGATTAAGGAACTCAAACACAGCCAACACCAGAGAAAAGCATGCTTGAGTGCCTAGAGATCATCTCTTCCTCTTGCTTTCCTGTAACTCAACTAGAAGGTGTGGGAGAACACACTGGGTCATTTTCTAGGAACTAAGATCTGTCAGACCCAAAGCCACTGAGTCTGGTTCTTAATATCCCTTTCTCTAATTAAAAAAAAAAAAAAAAACACAAACAAACCATGAAATAAAAATAATTATTAACAATGGTGAGCATCAAATACATTGCAGCTCTTTGAGTTACCATGAAAGAGTCTTTTTAGGTAAGAGAATATTATTTAGATAATGTAAGGGCAGAGACATTGACCTGTTTCTCCAGGATATCTTCATCTCAATCTGGAAGGCAGAAAAGTGGTTGAACAGTGCTGAAAGGGCAGGACTTTGGGAAACTATGTGCTACCTGATCACCCTGTTCTGATGCCCTTTCCTAAACATCAGCTCTGGATCACTACCATGAACAGGACACTGAGTTAAGTGGACAATCAGACAAACTGAGTTACACATTTATGTTTTCGTATGGTATTCAGATTAGAAATAACTTAGCATCTCAGCTACCTCTGCCATAACCAGAGGTGCACTTTCCTCAATCTATGAACCAAAATATTTTTATAACAGGATTTTTTAATAAAATACAGTCATGTCAATAAAGAGTAAGAAAGTCTCATGTTCTCCATACTGAATCCTTAATGGCTTCCAGAAGGGAGAAGAGGTTGAATTTGAGAAGTTGAGGGAAAGAATGAGGAAAGCAACATTCAGCCCACCCAGGACCATCACTATCTTCCTTGTTCTGTAAATGGCAAATATCCATGAATCCCTTTGAACAAGCATATCTGCCATCAATCCACCTGCAGTATAACGGCAGAAGTTATTCAGCTAGATCAAATGGCAGCAGCCATCCTTTGAGTTGCACATAGCAGACTGTAAAGTCAATGTCATATTAAATATCAAAATAAGTCTAAGAAATGCATCACTTTAAGGAATTTGATCTTGGTATACTTTCCTTAGGAACACTCCATTACTTCAGCCCAACTACTTTGGCGAAGTCACTCACCCCACTTTGAGGTAAAGTCAGAAGGAAAATGCATTGTTACTTTTAATCTGGCCTCCTCTTCAAGAAGCATTATAATATAGTCTAACTATGGGGTCAGAGCCAGTTTGCAATGAACTTGTGTTGCCATTTGGTGTTTCCATTCCACAACCAGTCAAACTGTACAGTAGGCATGTCCAACTCACAGCCCACTGGCCACATGTGGCCCAAGACAGTCAGTAATGTGGTCCCACAATGTTGTAAACTTTTAACAGTAATTTTTAGCGATATTTTTCGTGAGCCAATTGTTCACAGTTCACAGGCAAGAACAGAGCATTGTGCAGTGCTTACTCTGCCTACATGTGCATGTGCCTGTGAAGACATGCATATTTTGTTATTAAGCAGACAAGTAAGTTTTCTTATTTAATAATTAATAACACATATTATATCTAAATTTTCTACCTTATATCTACATATCTACTTTTTCTCAGAATTTTTAAATTCCCCCAACTGCTTATTTAGCAACAATTTTTTTCTGCATGAAAGTAACAGAACAAATTAAATGTTTTATGATAAATTCTAAAACACAGACAAAAGTATGAGAGAAAATCCAGTATATATTTCAAAATGTTAGAATTAATATATATTTTGAAATTAGAAATAATTTCAAAATGTTCTCATGTAAGGCTAGCTTTGTAGTAATGAAAGGGTTAGCAAAATTGCCAAATACAAATTGATTGACAAGAATTCTTAATGCAGACAAATAGAGTATCATCTACTGATAAGAAATTAAACATGTAGTGTGTAGTGTGGGAATTTTTAATTGTAGATCTTGGAAGGGTAAAGGTGGCCACAACATCTCCTCACCTTGGCACAGGAAAAAACAGAGTTGCAACCAGATTTCAACTGAAAGAAAAATTTCATTATGTCTCTTCACTAGAATTTTATAAGACCTAGCTTAACAGAGAAAAATATCCCCACCTTCATAATCATGCCTTACTCGTGTCATCACTTTTTGACAGCACGTACATTTGTAAACACCTATTATCAAGGATGAAGCATAGGAATTAGATAAAAAATATCTGACAAACACCTTGAGAACTCACTAAGAATTCACTACTACTGAAAAAGATATTGACATAGATTTCACAAAAACAAGGTCAAATATCCCACCAGCTTTGTATTTTTGTTGTCTTTTTTCTTTAATGTTTGAATTGAAAATATTTTTTAAAAACAAAATGTTGTTACTTACATATATTAACGGCATTATGAATGTTATATGCAACCCATGAAAGTTCTTCTTCACTCAATGCAGCCCAGGCAAGCCAAAAGACTGAACGCCCATGTGTATTGCAAGAATAATTTTTTCTGTTTGTTTTGAAGACTTGTATTCTTTGCCATGGAAGCTGGAAAAGTGCACATACAAGTATTCTCACTTAAGGACCATTAAAATGCACTTGAAGACCATTAACACATTCCTCTGAGAGCTGAGGGCTGACCCAAGAAAAGAATGATAATTTATATGTCTCTGATAGGATGACAATGACTCAAAAATAGAATATAGACACAGAAGGAAGGTGAATATTTGTGTGACAGATAGCACTGACAATACCTCACCACAAATACGGTAATAGAGTTTAGAGTCGACCTTATGTAACTGAAACTCCAATAAACACAGAGAAGGACTGTTAGAGATTTGAGGAATGAGATCATATTTAGGGGGAAAAAAAAAAAAAAAAAGGACTTTAAGGCAGGGGCTTCTGTAAATTCAGCAAAATGAAGGCTAAGAGGAAAAATAATTGCCTTCTGTAAATAAATCATAGAAGCAAATACCAAGAGGAAAAGAGCTACTCAGTCCAAAGAACAGAATCAGTACAAGGATAGATATAAATACATTTGGCCATAAATAAATTCAAATTTGAAATTAGAAAAAGATCTTCAATCACCAAAATAATTAGGTTCTGCAGCAACTTTCGAAAAGGCCCGGTACAATCCATCTAGTTTTGTAAAAGGGCATGATTCATTTATTAAGGAGATGATATTATTTGTCTACACATGATAGGAGGGAACAGCAATTAATGATGATGTTATTTTTTTATGACAGTCTCAAAGTTTATATAGTTGGGTTCAGGATTCAGCCCTTAATAGAATCGGGATATTCCTTTAGTATGTGAAACAAAACAGTCTAACCAAGCCTTTTAGTTTTCTTTCTTTCTTTCTTTCTTTTCTAACCAGTGTTCACAAATTAAACTCACAAATTTCTTTTTCATTTTTGGGGATTGCAGGTTCTAAATTGCAGCTGTGATGAGCAATTACAACTGCAAGTGAATTCACCAGGAGTATGATCAAAGCCCACTCTGAGCGCACAAAATAGGCTCAAATGCTAAGAACTCAAAAAATATAGGCCCTAATTACCAGAAGAATGGTAACCAAAACAAGAGACTGTACCCAGTTTCATACCTGCGCATCTGAGTTCCACATTACTACAAGACAGATGAGCACAAATACTTTAAAAATACTAAGAAAATACTTACACAGCGCACAAAGAAAGTGATGGCTAGAAAAGGTCTAGGATAAAAATGAATAATGTCTTTGGGAGATCAGACTTTGCACAGCATGCAGTGATTCAGGCTTGAATCTGCACACTGAATAGCAAAAAACAGGCAAATAAATAAAGCTACTTTTTTTTGCAGTGTACACAACTCGTCTGTGCACTGAACAAGGCAGAATCCGAGGAGGAGGGGGCCCAGTATGTGATCATGTAATTAAAGACTATCTTGTGATGATGATTAAATACCAACATGAATGAGCAGGCTGCTGTTACTGTGTAGGACTGAATGCAAATTATCTTTCTTTTCAAATTCTGCCTTGGCTTACTGGGGAGAAGAATGGGATACACCAGTTCCATCTCTTCTGTATTCCACATGGCTTTGATTTCCCTTTGTAACTCTTCTATTCCCTTCTCTTTTACTGTCCTTGGCTATCTTATCTTTCTGTTTTTGAGAAATAATGCCTTCAAGAGATGTAGCTCAAACTTTATCTTGTAATTGTGTGCCTAGCGTTGTAACAAAGTGAAAAATAAAAGGGTTAGTAAACTGTGTGAACGTTGTTGGTCTCACCAAAATAACTGTGGAGGCATACTGCTAACATTTGTTCTCTTTAACCTTAATTTAAAAAAAAAAAAAAAAAAAAAAGATTAGAAATAAATCTATATAGAAACCATTTTCACTGTGGGAGTTTCAAAGAGCATTTAGTTCAATTTACCTCACAACTGGATAGCCTGCAGGATGGACAAATAGCGTATGGGTTTTATTTTATTTATAAATTCTTTAACAGCGACTGCATATGCCTGAAAAATCTCCCTGAAAAGTGATTCTTATTTAACATAATAAGTGTTGGCAGGGAGGGAAGATCCTGCATGGTGACGTCTTGTCAACATACATGACCGCACATGCAAACATACAGAGATACAGAGAGAGAGAAATGCACAGACGAAAGGCCAGATGTAGGCCACTTAATCCTTCCAAAGCTATTGTAATGGGAGATGTTTATTTTAAACCCTTCAATTCATTTTTAAATCAGTTCAAATCTGAGTGAAAAAAATAATGATATTACTTTCCAAGATGCTGAACACACGATTCTTGATGAACTCAGTGCCAGCTGTTGACACTCAGTATCCTCTCAAAAATCAGCACAAAATACCAACCCACTGATTTCATGTACAAAGTGTTCATCTGGAGAAACACAAATACTACTATTTATTCAGTTAGTTAATTTGAAAGATGATGTGGTTTTGTCTTGCCACGAATATGGGCTTTAAAAAAAAAAAAGAAAAAAAGGTTAAAAAAGACTTAATTTCATCCCAATTTTTAGTTACGGCTATCTGTTTTTGATTAGATTTCTCTGAACAGGCTTCTCAGATATAGTGGAAACATATTTCCAATATTTGCTTATTTTTACAGTGTGAATTATTCAGTGACAAAGCAAAGGTTTCTTAAAAAAAAAAAATAATCTATCATAGAAATGGTTCAGGTTTTAATTAAATATCCATTTTTCAAGCCCCTAGCTCAAGAAAACCTGAGTTAGAGAAAAAATAAATGGAGGGAACCATACAGACAAACCTCAACAAAAACAAACAAATAAAAAACCTCCTAACTACATCAAAATGGCTGAGATCACTCCACAGAGAGTGAATTGCAAGAAATAAAAGCAGGTACTTTTCAGAAGGGTGCAGGGTACACAGATCAGGAAAGGTGCGCTTGATCAGGAGACATAGAATAGATGACAAAAAATAATAAAGTGTCTTTGTCAAGCTATCAGAGAGGAATTGCTACTTTGGATGTTGGTACCGCATCATAACTGAGAGAGCAAAGTAAGAATGAGCATTAATTTCTTGCTCTCTGTATCAAAACCAGTACAAATCAAGCCTAATGAAAGAGAAATGAGCTGTATAGAGAAGAGGAGAGAAGTCAAGGGAAAGGAGTAACCTTCAAATCTCAGAGCATTTCATAGAGATTGCTCCTGGCTAGTTTCTTTTTTTTTCCCTTAGTACAAGAGGAAAAAATAGCTAACATGAACAGCAAGCAGATACACACTGACTAGAATAGTCATTTATCAGACACAAGGCAAGTTGTGAGCTAGCAATTAAGCTCATCCCACTAGCTTATATGTCTCATAACACTGGAAAATGAAACCCTTTTTCTTTGTTTTCCCTTCTCTAGCTTTGTTTACTCATTTGTCTTGCACCTTGCTCAAGATTTTTTTCTTTGGCAATCACAAATATGCTTCCACTACTCCCCATTTCACAGCACCTGCTACAGACCATAAAGATATCTGGGCAACAAATTGACAAATCTGTCCATTCAGTGATCACTGCTTCTGCCTGGTGAGTTGGAGTAATAAATCATTTTAGCAGATGAATTTGTCATCCAATACTGTTACAGTGTAAGAGCAGCAGAGGCAACAAGCCTCCAGGCAAAGGAACAGCAGCGAAACCTAAATTAAAGTCTAAAAGGTAAAACTGCAACAATAAGGATGCTATTAGACAAAAGCAAGTTACATGTAATCAACTATAATCCCTAGACATGGTATGGCTGCAATTCAATTGACCCATATATTTTGGCGCATTCCAGCCAGCTCCATCCATACGTGGAATGAGCTAAAACCAAAGCTGATATGAGAGTGCAATGCATTTGCCCCCTCTTTCTGCCATTTTGTGGTCATTACTTGTTTCTATCTCTATGAGTTTAGTCACTGTGAAATAGCACTGAGAGTCATGTCTGTGTTCACATATGCCAAGCAGCTGGGGCATGCTCTGTTCCACAACTCTGGCAGGTGTGTCCAACAGTGGTTTGGCTTTACTTCCACTTTACAATAGCCATTCAGTCCTCCAGCTGTTGCAACCCAACTGGAATTCCATATTGTGCTGTATACTCCCTGTGTGTTCCACTTATGTAACGAAGTGATAAGAGCAGTTACAGATGACACTGCTCAAGCACGAGAGTTCCAGAAGAAATCCTTGAAAAACTTTTCCCGCTGCTTCATTCTTTGTAGCACAGAAGCAGCCAGTAACCACCACCTAATGAAAAAAGTCATTCAAAATATAATACGGTATGCAAATCCCAAAACAACAGAAGTTTCTCTAAACCCAAACTCCCAATGCAAAAACATATCATGAGTTTGCTACAACTACTCAGCATGTCAATGGACAAACCAGGAAAAGGGCAAACTTAATAGTACTAAGCCAGTTTGTTGAAGCCAGGAATACAGTGGGTTATGAATGAATTTCATCTGGAAATGCCATGTTTCTGGAATTGCCACATTTCTTCCTGTCCTTCCTGGGGTTTTAATACTCCATCATACAAAAACAAACAAACAAAAACTGTCAAAGCCTAAGACAGGAGGTGGATTTTTTTTTGTACTAGAAAACATCCTAAGTTTTCCCTTAGTCATCTCTAAGCTACAGATGACCTTGGCATATACAAGAAAAGAAAAAAACAAACAGCTTTTTCTCTAGGTATGCAACATGGCATCAAGTCTATAGAACAACCATCTGGTGACCCATGTCTGACTTCAATCTGTGTGACAAGGCTCAGCTGTAAAAGCTGTTCCAGAGGTGTTGCAATGAAGAAGAGGCTACAAACACATCAGACACCTATCTGAATGTTAACAGTATGGAAACATCCGTGCAAATGCACTTGTCATCAGTACTGCCTGTAGGACAAAAAATGAAAAAATGCACGGCAAACACACACAAACCACACAGAGGAAATAAAGAGCCAATGACCACATGGAAGTCTCCTAGGCAACATCAGTCCCTGCCTCTCAAGGATTGGAATACATGCTGATTTTACAGCAGTGATTTTTCCCTTTGTGAACATAACGTCAATAATGTGACCATCAGCCCAGGCAGAAGGATGTGTGTGATCAAGGGATGTCACTGGAGACTGGCTGACAGGCCAGTTGGTCAGCCATCTCTATTGCTTCTTGATAGTTTCTGTAGGTAGTCTTCAAAGAGAAACAGAGTCAACTGCTCCGACTAAATTCCAGTTAAGTTTACTCAAATGGTCTTTACTACTTTACAAGTGGACTCAGAACAACCAACACCAATCCAGGAGTGTTGTACTCAATAAAAAACTACCCACGTGAAACGCACTACGTAAGAACGTGAATGTTGTTTTACTGGAAAGAGATATATTTATATAAGTGATTTGCTGCTTTTTCTGAATTAAAGTTTTCATGGTGGAAAAAAACTTGCAAAAAACCACAAGCAACTCAGGCCTTACAGAAATGACTCTCCTTGAAAAATGCGCCATGCAGCACGACAAACATCATCTCTCTAATCCAGACTTACCGCAGAAGGGCAATAAACAAATGAAAAAGCTTTACTACTCAGACCTACCACAGATTAACACAGGAATCTGCAAGAGAACTCAGACATTTAGATACCACACATCAGCTACATGGTTGCGGAGTTATTCTTGTCGATCTGGAGGAACCTAAGGTAACGTTAAATCAAAAAAACTCAATCACAGGTATGAGAACAAAGGTCTGGCCCAGATTGCAACTTCTTCTCTGAAGGAACTTTGTGTGTACATATCCAAACAAGTTTTTATCTGCTCACTGAGTAGTAGTGACAGCATTAACTGCCTTATCAAACTTCTTGCACAACTTCTGCAGGTAGATGAAGACTGATCTTTCAGTTTCCCAGCTTTTGATATCTGACTTTGCTAATTCTGACCTTCTGAATATGCTGCAATCATAGAAGTGAGAGGAGTTCAGATAAGCCCTTAGCTTCTGTGAAAGAGCAATAAACTAATCTTTGCCCAGGTTTATTAAATGCTTTGAAATCCACAAAATTGGAAAACTATCTGATCTTATTGCTCAAGATTACAGTTCTGGCAATGAAGTTGTTGCTAAGCACTAAAATACATTATAACTCATTAACAGAGATAAGAAGCACAGCCGTAAAAGAAATATGCAAACAGATCTGATTGTATATGGACTGCTTGGATACAAAAAAAAAAAACAAACACCTAACAAAACAGAACAAATATCCACTACATTCTCTACCCTCCTTCCATCACTGAAATGCATTATAATATTTTCCACAAAGCATCCATCATATTCAAGCACTGAAGGCTATCACAAAAAAAAAAAAATTAAGGAAAATCACCAAAAGAGCTACCAGGCTATATAAATGAGCAGTAGCATAATTTCTTCAAATGACTGCCCACTAATGATAGCTTTGAGGAGATAAAGCACTAAGACAGTGCCAGTTAACATGATAATATTTCCTCTACCTAGGCAACTGGAACAATCATAGCATTTATGATAATGACAATATAAACAACCTTATGTCCCTAGACTAAATATTCCCTATAGCTAGAAAAGATACTTTTATTCCACTTGCAGAAAGGCTGAAAACATATGCAAGGTACATCTGTGCTCTTGGTTTTACTCATCTAAAAAAATAATATGCAATATTTTACATGATATTGACAGATACCAGACCACATCACTGCCTGCTCATGTGATGATCAAACTGTGTTACCCTTTAGATTTCACAAAGCAAGACAGCTGTGAGCATCTCTATCTTGCAGGAATCATATAAGCATAAAAGGTAATAGCAGCTTTCATTTATTTACTTGTTTTCAGTTTTCTATCCATTTTTCTGTCAGAAAACTTTGAAAATGTAAATGAAGTAAATTGATAGACAGTTGCTAAGTTTGTGAAACGACTGAGAGCAACGTTCAATTTCAACAGAAAGCTGGAAGAAAGAAACCTGAAAATACTCTTCCCCTTCCAAACAACTCAATAAAACTTGAGTTATGTCAAAAAAACAGGCACAAAACTTAATTCTTCCTTCACAGATTACAAAAGGAAGAAAAGAAAGGAGGGAAGTTCCTCAGCTGGCTTAATGGAAACAACTGCTTCTACTACTAGCTGAAGATCAAGTTGTTTCATGGGGAGGAGATTGGAACACAGAAATCTTGTTTTAGCAAGAGAGGATCAGACAAGAAGTTATCTTGCAGGCCCCTCCCAATCTCATCTCCTGGATCCTGGAAAATTTGCTGTTTTCCTGAAACCATCCAGTCAGATAAATATTTCCCTTTGTCTTCAAGTTTTATTGTCTTGGAGAAAAGTGGGGAGAGTGACATCTTCAAGTACATAAAGTGATGTTATAAAAAGAACAGGAATTAATTATTCCCTTTAAGTAATGAGGACAGAAGAGAAAGTAATGAACTTAAGCAGCATCAGGGGAAATTTAGGTCAAATACAGTTACTGTTTTAATTTTTACATTGTAAGAAGAAAAGTTAGGCAATGAACCAACTGTCAAGGGAAGGTAGAGAGTCCTTCTCAATACTATACAGCCAAGGTTAGAAATGTCTCTGGAGAAAGACTGAGAACTAAATAAAACCATTCCTATTCCCTCAGAGGAAGAATGGACAAGAGGTTAAACTCAAGTCCTCTTTGAACATTAACAATTCTTTATTTCTCTTTTGTTCTTCTTCCTTTTTTATCAATATCTTCTCCTATTTTTTTTTCATGTCATGTGAAGTGTTCTGCATGGGATAGCCAATGTTCTATCAGAAAGCAAAACGGAAAGGTCAAAATAATATTTATTTTAAAAAGTGTTTCTTGTCCATGTCCCCATGGCCTTCTGTTATATCACAATTTCTAATACCAAAGATATCCAAAAATCTACAGCATCGTCCCTTTGCCAATTCACATGCCAAGAGACAAACTTAAGACAACAAGATATTCTAGCACAGTTCTTTGTTAAAATTACACCTCATTCTTCTCCTCCTTCTTCATATAACTAAGAGGATATGCTATCTAGGAAACCAAAATATGAAAGAAAACTTTTTCAACTCACCTTGAATTTTTGTTTTGAAAGGGAAATTCCATTTTTTTTACCTTTGTTATTATTATTTCTGAGAACAGCAAACTAAACCAAACTGAAGCTGAGTGAGAAGTCCACACTATTTAATTTCTACTGAAAATTCTAAGCAGTTCTCATTTCTGTTAGTGCTACTTGCTCAAGATTAAATTGAAAACAAACAAACAAACTAAAAAGCAGTGCTTAAGAGCAAAAGCAATAGAAATTATTTTCAAAAACAGAGTCCCTTTCAATTCTAGGCATTGCTCTTGCATCTATATTCCATTTAACTTTAGCTTATAAAGTTCTGACAAAATGAAAGTAACATCCATGTCTTTTCTTAATCGTTTCTCACCTTTATAAATGAAAAACAAAACATTTCTATGCAAGATAAGTAAAAGAAAAAATAGAAATTTTTGCAGATTCCTCCCAAATTACGTACATCTTTTCCCACACAGTCACATAAAGAGGCTTTTTACAAATTTATGCAAATAGAGATGAAGAGATACAAGTAAACAGCTTATTTTCTTCTGGACAACAGCCACCAAGGGAAGAAAATGACCTCTAATCATTGTAATCATTGTTTGAATTTAGTATTCAAAACATCCTACTGGCATTTCTCAAGATGTCAAGCACATTTCAGCATTCTGCAGCATACAGAATAGAGAGGGCTTGCGCTGAATTTTCCGAATTTGCTCTGGAACTATTAATCACACTAAAGAAAGGAATGATTCACTTCACTATAATGTGCATATCCTCTGATGTCGATTAGGGCCATGGCCATGTTGTTCACAATATACCTTCAGTTTAACATGGGTTAACATTCAGATCCCTCAGCCCACTTCTGCCCATAAGATGGAATCAAGGCAGTAACTGGAATCATTAAGATTTCTGATGGTAAAAAAAAAATCAGTTTTCTCCACGTTCCGAATGATTTTTGGACATTACAGCTTTAAACCTAGCACGCACAATCTGTGAGGAAATTATTTGATCTAAGGAGCTTACTACCTAGACACCTGAACAAAGAAATACAGTGTGACAGCGTGATTTAAAGAAATCAAATCAGAGCAATGACAATGGGACAAGTAGTCCTCTCAGTTCTGTCTCTGCTGCCTTCGAGCAAACCAGTGCACGTAACAAAGATGCTTTTATCCTTCTTCCTTCCATCCTGTAATCTGCAGGTCTAAATGCTAAGAACATTCTAAACATGTTTCATTGGATTATTCTACTGTATAATCTACAATTATATAGTTATGATCACAGCTACTTCGCTAGCAATTATTTTCTTTTCCCACTTTCGTTTACTAAGAGTAAAGAGCAGCAAATGGGCAGAAATCCACTAACCAGGAGACATACTAACACAGACCACATTGAAACTATCCCTGTCACATTTGCACTAATATTGTTGTTAATATCATCAAGGTTCGGCTATCCATCACTCCATTCGTGATGACATTACGCACTCAATTGGAGCTCAGACGTACTTATGCAGATATAACTATCTTCCCTTTATTAGGACAAGATTAAAAAGGCAGTTTAATGACTGAAATAGAATAGGATTCTGACACAGCAGCCTATCTTATTCCTGGAGGTGAAGAGAAACACAGGTGAAGAGATGAGGAAATGACTTGGAACACAACACTTCATTCATTCCACTGCAATAGTCTTCTTGTAGAATGTCTCGCCTCCAGCAAGACCAACGCAAACAAAAAATAAGTGCTAATACCAAACTCAGTGTGAACTCATCATCAGCACTAGACAATGTACTGCCTAGTAAATGCCATAGAGTCATATACATGATTGGTACTCCACTCAAGGAAAGGCTATGCTACTAAATCTCACTTTTCCCTATGGATAGAAATTGTAAAAGTGGTGATATATTTTATGATCTTTGTGACAGTTCTCTTCTCCTGTCCTGGTACTGTAAAAATCCATGTCCATATCTGGCAGAGCAAAGGAGCTATAAACACAAAGATTTCCATTAAGTCTGGGAAAATACTTGGAACTGTATCCCCAGATCTCTAAATTGCATTTAAAAATCTAAGTCCAAATTCCTAAAAAGTTTTAATGTGCTATTGTATTCCCACCAACTATTTTATTCCAGTAAGATTCTCCTTTCTTCTTACAGATGACCCCCAAATCAACTAATATTGTTACAACAAGGCACTGTGTACAAACTTTCAATGTTTTTGTTCAGTTTTATTTCCCTTAAGATTATTTCAATTTTACTTCCAGAAATTGTCAGTATTCATTATAATTTTCTAAAAATAAAATATCCCAGTTCATTTCAGCTAATTCCTTCAAATATTTCCCCCAAAGCATATTCTTTTAGCTTCACTACTGATAGGAGCTGCTATATAAAACTTGTAGTTAATAATAAACAACTCACAGGTTGCAGGCTGTTTTTATTTGTCTTATATTACAAAACATAAGCTCTAGCAAGGATTAATATAATAGTCATATCCCAGAGACAACACAATTTAACTCTGTTTAGACTGCTTTGGATCTAAGACTCTAGATGCGTCCTCCCATCAATTTAATGTGAAGTTAATTTCCTCTCTGCTCACAGATGTTCTCTCTGGAACTCACTCAACAATACGGTTGGACTTTAAAAGTCCTTTTAAAAGTCTAAACATATACTCAAGCAGAAGAAAGATAATAAGGACTACTTTGGGGCTCTTTTTATTTGTCCATTGCTGGAAGAGAAGCTTAAAGTCTGGGATTCTTTACATAAAGTTTTGTTCTGTAAAAGTACTAGACATCTGTTATAAAAGAAAAAGTGTTATGTATAGTTATAGGAATCTTGTAGGTGGACAATTTCAGAAATTCAATTTCTTCTTATGAAACCTGGGGAAGCACAGTGGGACTGAGGTCTAGTCACAAAAACTGACAATTCCAAACTCAGAGAAAGGGCTCCCTCTGTCTCCCAGTTTATAAGGTTAGAAACAGAGGATATAAGTCAAAGAGCCCTGGTAAAAAAAAAATCCCCACTGAGAGGAAAATTTTTCCAATGTTCACATCGATACTAGAAAAGGCTAGCTTAATAAAACACAAATTAGCGGCTCAGAAGCTCTGTATCAAAGGCTCTGTGCATTGGAAAGATTAAAAAGCATGCACACCAAGTGGTATCGTATTATCTATTCAGGTAAGGAACGTGGAAAAGGCCAAAGTTTTCAATAAGGATGAAAACCTGGGAAATTTACAGTAAATCTAGGAAGGAGATAAGGTTATTGGAAAGACAGATGGAACATAACCACAAATAGAAGGAGATTCTCCAGGGAGGAAAAGAAGAGCACAGACAATTGAAAACTGCTGTAAGTTAGAGGATAGAGCAGAGAAGTACCAAAAGGAGAAATCCACACTGGCAGCAACAGATCTCCCTGTCAGTCACAAAGGAGAAACGGTGCCCTGAGAAAAGCCAATTTAGGCATCAGGAAGTGTCAGTAGTGTCAGGTGAGATCAAATTACCCAAAGGAGTTTGAAAATAAAGGTGAAGGGATGAGCGGGCTGGACTGTCCTCGTCACAGTAATAAGCGCTGTACTACCAGGAAAGAAATCCATGTCTGTTTCTCTGCCACTTACTGCTTTCTTAGAACAAAAGGGGAATGGTGCAAAGGAAGAAGGGACTGCTGAAGCTCTGAAAAACCGAAATCAAGTTCTACATCTGGGGAAAATATAAATAATAATCAGCATTCTTGAAATTTTTAATCATTTCTGAGTACTTCCATGTGGAAACATGATTGAAAGAAAAAGATTCCAGGGCCTAACCCTGATCTGAAAAATTATTATGTCAGGGAACATTAGTATCATCTTATAATTGCGTGAATTCATCTGTTCCACTTAAGCGGTTTATTGTTTAAATTTAGAAGAATACCAAAAAATAATTCATGTGATATCACAACTAGTGGCCTCAGAGATGATTAGGACACCAAAAAAAGATTAATTCATGCTCTCCAAAAGTGGAAGTTGAGTCAACGCTTTTGAAAACAAATCAATGAGTCAATTTTTTGCAAATATTCCTAGTGCAATTTGCACTCCAACTTTTGTTTCGAGATTCAGTGTGATGCAACACAGAAGACGGGGCCAGTTTGCACTGAGAGAACCAGACTGGGTGCTAGATGTGATACAGATCACATAGGATGAGGCTAACCAGCCCTGGTAGGAGGAAGATTATTTGTTCCAAGGCAGGATTTGTACTAACACTGCTGCAACTTCTCCATTATTTACTCCAAACCAGTTAAAGCTACATAAGCTTGGGTATCTCTGCACGAAAGGCCCCTTAAGTCAAGCTCAGGCATGAATTAAAGGCAAGTACAGAACTAGTGTGCCCAAAGGAAATAATTTTCTATGAAGCTTTTCAAAGGAGGCAGCAAGAATATATGCACATTTGAATTTGCAGCTTAATTCTTTCATATGGTATGCAGGAAAGTTACCATTTGGAAATCTTACACTGAAGGCTTTTTTTCCAGTTATTGCAGAAGAATGATAACAATCCCTTTTAAACCAACGGAGCTATATAGCTGAAGACAGTTCTATATTTTAGATATAATAATATGTATTATAGTTATATATCTATTTCCAGATTTATGTCAACTATAGTTAAAATAATTGATTCAACATGTTCTGTTTTAAGGCCCTCTTGTCTACAAATTCTACACTGCAGATTCTACTCTGTTACTTTAATAAACTCTACGATACATCCTGTCTTCATCTCACTTGATTTCTGTCATAAGTTTGTGTACACAACAAAAAACCCACAACAAACAAAGCTGCAGTCATTTTCACTCATGGAATTAGAAGTGTTTAATACAAAACATATGGTTCATCAGCCTCAAACAAAAAAAGCTCAATTTTATAACCAGAAATTACCATCAGTATAGTTCCACCTCTATTCAATACCACAATGAACATAAGTTTTCTTGTATGCAGTACTGTCATACAAAACAGTTTCCAACTTACTGAAATAGGAAGTCAAAATTTCTCAGCAGTTTCAAAACCAGTGACATTAGAAGTTCAGATGCTGCTGGGTTTTTTGTGTTTTTTTTTTTTTTTTTTCTTTTGTCCTGGATATCTTGGGTCTGTCTAGCTTTGATTTTGGCTCCTGTTTTCTGAAGACAATTTTTGTATGGGAAACAAAATTCCTAGTGAGGTGATGTTCTTTCTTCAAGACTGGAAAACAAGTTGTCTGCCTCACTTTAGTAAGACTTATAAATTATGAAATTGTGCTATAAAGTAAAAGGAAGAACTATCAAAAGACTGGGATGTGAACAGTGATGATACTTACTTTACCTCAGATTTAAAATTCACAATTTGTTCTAAGAACAATATAAAATATTTAACGTGCACTTTGTGCTACCATCAGATCCAAAAAGAGCAAGAGAACAGTCTATCAGACAACATAACCCCCATTAATATTTTTTCCCCTGATTTTAAAGACACATTTTGTATCACTCAGTGGATGGAGAAACAGTGATGGAAAGTGCTGTCACTCTGCCAAAAGCACATACAGAAGAAGACAAGTGAGAGCAATTAAATTTCTGATCAGTATAATAATTTAACTGCAGATCTGGAGACTATAATCATCTGGAACTTTTGAGCATTACAAAATATTGCAAGGACTCTGTTTCATAAAGTATCATACATGGCTTATCACTTGAAAGCACTTCACCTGGAGGTGTGTAGTGGCTTCCTATCACCCCCTATCACATATAAGAGATGTTATGTCTTTAACAGCAAAGACCACAAAAAAATAGAAGGGTTGCAAACCAGATAAGGAACTGTGTGTGCATTCATTCAGAGCAGTATCGATACAGTTCCCAAACATGGGGTTGTCATCATCACAAGCTGCTTTTACCAGCATTATGCCTCTGCTGCCAAGACACATGATATATCAAAAGAAAAGGTAATCTGATTTTTCAAGTAACTCCTTATCCCAGCCACATACAGAGTGTGCTAGATCTTGGCCTCCATGCTAGACACTGAATTTATAATTTATCATGATGTAGGTAAGGTAAAACGTCCCTCTGTTGTCACTATACAGTGTCATACTCCTAACTACTTGGAAATTCAGCGTATTATTCAAGAACACCCACTTAAGGCCAGTCCTTGAGAATTAAAAAGGACCTGTTTACTGACTGTCCTCTATGCTACAAATCTTTCTGCTTGCAAAATGGATAAGAAACTATTCCTTCAGCTGAGAGAGAAAAAGCACAGCCACTTGCTAATGCATCAGGTGCAGCCGCTTTATCACAGCCATTCTGAGGCAAATAATTTGGGGTGACATTCATCTCGCTTCATTTTAGCAGTCTTAAAGTCAGGTGTATAATCTAATCTACTCGTTTAGTTCCACTTAAATGTCAGTGAAGAAAAAGAGGCCCCTCCAGCAAGGAAAGAGTCAGGCCCTCACTACATCCTAAAGCAGCTGGATGGATTGTCCTCCACTGGCAAAGGAGAGCTACTTCACCTGTTCAGGCGTAACCTCTAAAATTAAAATAGAGGTGAGCTAGTTGAATCCAGCTATCAGAAGTGCATTTTTTGAAGGTACTTATACTCTAATACTCTCATGGCTGGACCTTGCTGTTTGATCTGAGAGGATCAAGGGAAATTAAGAGACCCGTATTTGTTTTCAAAGCTGGTTCTGTGCATTGACTATCCACCAGCAAAACAAAGTGAATTTCTCTATCACTTTGCAGAGACACATGGGCAAGAATAAGACCACTGGGGACTCCATCAGACTTTACACATGAAAGCACTCTTCATATAAAGACAAAAAATGACACATTGCTGGGTATTTTACTCATACCATCACACAGACAAGCATGTGTGGCAATACCTGACAGCCAAGTTGTGCAACTACCCCAAGCCTGTTACAGCCCACTCGAGCAGGAGGTAAAATCCATATGCCAGAACCACCTCTTCAAAAGTGCAGTGTAGACTGAGCTCACAAGCAGCCTGTTAATGGAGTTAATGGTAGTAAGCAGATTGCAGCCGCTCAGCCACCTATCAGACTGCAGTAACCAAACCGCTTGGCATTACTTGGCAATACAGCCAGTGCCCTAACAGTTTTAAAGGACATCATCTCTGGATACAGCGATGCTGCCACAGCAGGTAGACAACTCATAATTTGAGTTTGAGAACTTCTGGGGTTTTTGTCAGAAAAGCTAACCAGGCATACCATGTAGAAAGCGATATCCCTGATTTTGATCTGATATAAGAAAAAGCTTTTAATTAAATTAAATAGCATTTTTTGAAGCTTGGATACTTACTCCTTACAAAAACAGTTTCTCCAAGATTCTGTGGGCAAGACTTCCACCAGATTTTGCCAGAATTGTGATGTTTTTCTGCTATAACATAGCTCACATTGACTGCAATCCAAACTCCAGTGGAAGGCAGTATGTCACTACATTTTTCATCTTAATGTCGTGTGACAAACGTTCTTATCTTGGTTTCTGAATAACAGTGCTTATTCCAAATTTTAAAAAAATTACTGTCACTACAATTTACATTTAACAATGTCTTTCCTGGCTAGCACTGGGATAATACTGCAAGGAGAATTCACGAACATTAATTTGACTAAGAGCATACATTTGCTTTGACAGCATTCACCAGGGTCACTGCTTGCCTTGCATGAATATGTGTTCAATTTTTCTCTTTGTGAAGTTGCCTTTAGGAAAGCTATACCTGGGCAAACAGAAAGGTTTGTGAAGGAATACTTCATGTGGCCATGAAGCCTCTTCATGTCCTCCCTGCTTTCAAAAGATTCAGACGTTGCATCAGCAAATACAAACAATCCCACAAGACAAGAATAAAGATTATTGAGTAGTTACACAAGCTTGTTGGAGAAAATAGAATAATAACCACCTTCATAAAGCACTTTTTAGCAATTTCTCTGAGAAGGCTTTAAAATAAAGTTCCAATCTGCTTTAGTTAAGCACAAATTATTGGACTTGGTATGGGAGAAATTAGATGAATTCCTACTATATCTGCATCATAAAAGAGATTAGAGTAGATGATCTAATAGTCCCTTCTGGCCTGAAACCCTATGAATAAAAAGAAAAGCTGCTGCACTATTCACATTTTCAGAAAATATAGCAAATAACCCATAGAAAATGGGTTATTTTCACCTTCGTCAAAAGCACAGTAAAAGAGAACATTCAGATTTCTTCAGTCCCACTGTAAAAACTCTACTTATATAACCATCACTTTCCAAAGATATAGTGGGAAAAAAAAAAAAAAGCACTCACAAAAAGCATTTGCTGAGCAATTTTGAATAATGAACAAATTAGTGAGGAAAAAACCTGTTTGTGGATAATTCATGAACAGAAAGGGGGATGACACTGATCAAACAAATTATTCTCTGTAAATAGTTCATTCAACTCTGGCTTCAACACACATTACCAATTAGATAAAATAGAGCCCAATCCTCTAGCAGTTATTTAGGAAGTACAGTCTGGCCACTTGAAAGCAAGTCCAGATTGCTTAAATCTTCTTTTTCTCTTCTGTTTCCTTCATTTTGTCAAGATGTGAGTTTTTGCCCTCTCTGAGTTAGAACACACTTGACTACCTACAATACCACTCCACATTTTTCAGCTTTTAAAAATATATTTCCAAGTTAGTAAAACTTTATGTTTTTCCAACTACAACTGCCCTCAGTTAAAATTTATCTTGTTCTTCAGTACTTGTTTCGGAAATAGCTCTCAGAGGATAAAAATCTTGATGTTATAGGGAAAACCATTTCTATTTCTGGTTATTTTTGCCTAAAATTATGAGTTGTAGATTCAAATCCTATAAATTAGGCCTACCTTTTCTTCTCCAAAATTCAAGCATTTATTTTACTAATGTTGGGTTTCATTTCATTATTTTGAGTCCAATAAATTCTAAATAATAATTTGTACTTGATTCATTTGTCTTCAAGTTAAAGACGGATTAATTCACAGCCAAGTGCTGCTCTTTGTCCCAAGTCCTATTATATACATTCTATAGCTCAGGTCTCCTTTCCACAAACAGAATTCATCTGGTTTGCAGCCTACTTCTGTCAAAAAGCACAAGCCATTTCACTTGTTACCTCTTCTACACTGTTAAATGAGATGGCAACCATTGTAATCTATTCTTGTGGATGTCATCATGGAAGTCTTCACAGCCTTAGATATGAAACAGTTCTGGATTGCTAGAAGAAACAACAACAACAACAAAAACAACAAACAAATAAACAAGAACAAAACAAACAGTTTCATTGTGCATTCATCCCACTAAAGTGAGTCCCAGTGAAGCTCTGCAAACTACTGAAAACTGTGTCAGGCTCTAGGACCTCCACCAGGAAAGTTCTTACAGCTGTATAGATCCCATATAATCTTCACAGGGTTCCCTAGAGATGCATAAAGTTCCCTCAGCTTCAGGGGCTGCCTTTATTCTTTAAGCTATTACTAAAAAATACGAAATACTGAAAAGTTAGCAAGTCAGAGATCTAGAAGATACTTTTCTCAGTTCTAGTCTGTCATTTTGACAACATTGATATTTTTGTACTTCGTGGCGGAAGGCCAGCTTCTTGCTTATCCATACACCTCCACAAAAATTCATAGCTGGCTGAGGCCCAGAAGCAGTCGTGGACAAAAATTTTGTTCCATACTACTATCCTGAGCCAGTAGATAGCAAGGACAGAATTAATTAAAGATACTTGTCTTTAAGACCTCCACTACGGCCAGCAAAAGCAAACCTAGCTGTCAGTGCTGTTAGTACATGAGAGGGTAACGGTCTTGGAACGCAACACTACATGTATTTTGTATTTTTCCCAGTACACAACTAACATTTCTTAGCCAAAACTATGCAATGTGTCAGCCTTATTAGTACTAAAATACAAGAACTCTCCTTTCTATACCTTTTGTTGTATCAAAATAATAATAGCAATAATAATAGAAAGAACAAAGAAACAGTAGCTTGTAAAGACATTGATATCAGGTTATGTTTTAATCATCCATTTGGCAAGCTTACATATCTCCTTACTCTGTCATTGTAGAATGATAAGCAAAATATTTTGTAGCTGAATAACTTTTACCGCAAATTCTCATAAGCATTTTGCGGAATCATAGAACGGCTTGGGTTGGAAGGGACCTTGAAGACCATTTGGTTCCAACTCCCTGTCTTGGGCAAGGACGTCTTTAACCAACCAGGTTGCCCAATGCCCCATTTGACCTGCCCTGGAACACTTCCAGGGATGGAGCATAAACAGCTTCTCGCATTCTGCCAGCTAAGCTTCTCAATCTTGCTGGATACTTCCTAATTCATCTCCCTTCCTACAGATATTTGCTGTCTTTCTTTCATGCCATTGCAGGTGAATGCCCATCTTTTTGAGGTGTCAATCATTCTACAGTCAAATTGCTTGCACTCTTGGATGAAGATCTTCCTGGGGGATTATAATTCTGCATAAGAATGCTGCAGTACTAGAAGATGCATGATGTGATTCAGGCTAGCTATTCTGCATTAAAAATGCCTTTTCTATGCCACAATCAGTATTTTAAAAAAAATTATTCAGTATACTTATATTTTAAATTAAACCTTTAAAAGATTTCTTCTACTGGTTAAATTCTAGTAAAAGTTCAAGTGCATACACACAAACAGAAATGTATAAAAAAGAAACAAAGTAAAGGAACTTGGAAAGTGATTCTTTCTTATACTCTGCTTACTAACAGAAAACTCCAGATTCTCCAGTTCTCCAGAGGGAATTGAAGAGGATTACTGTATTAGTTCTAAGACTGCTTTCTCTTATGCTACAACTTGTTGGGCTTGAAGAAATTTTGAAAGTCACAAAAAAAAAAAAAAAATAGGTTCCCACTATACTAGTAAATAAGTAGGTCAGCAGAAGGGAAGTGAGAAAGTGCAGTTGCTCTACTGTAGTAATAGCTACATCCAACTAAACAACAGCACAGATATCTGCTAGGCAAGTGCAAGGTCCTAACCACAGATTTTCCAGTCAAGATTTAAGGGCTAAAATTTACAGTAGGTTGAACACCTCACTGCTGATCCATGAAATACTTTTAGCACATGAAAAAATCAGTGCAACAATTCCCGTGCTTAGCTCTTTGGTGGTTTTTACAGACAGTGACATAACGTTTCCTGAACTGAACCCCAGCAGAGGATAAAGAGTGGAGAATAGCAGGGACAAGCTGCAGTGTGCAGTGTGCAGGGGGGAATTCCACAGCATTCTTCCAAAGTACGAGGCATAACATAACAGAATAAAAATTACAGGGAGAAGTATGCTCAAGCATGCTCATTTTCAGCACAGAGAGTTGACTGTTATTTTGGCATACGAAATTAAACCTAAAAGGTTAGTGAGAGTCAATAGCTACAGGGTGGCAATAAAGACGCCTGTGGTTAATGCAGTGGAGAAAGTAAGGGCAGAAAAGGAATGAAGAATATGGGCAGAAAACAGGACAACAATCAGGCAGAAGCGCAGCAAGCAAACATGAGATGACAAGGTTAGGAAACAGCAAAAGGAGACGGCTGTAATCAATTTGCACATAGATAAGGACACAGACAAGTGCCTTGATAGTGCAGGCTGAAAGGTCAGATCAGTGGATCTCAAAGCATATTACCAACTCATTAATTAAGCCAGCTCCATACCCCTGGGAGCTAGGGAATGTAACTTGATATTCATTGCAGACGTCACTACGCCATAGCACAGAGAGTTTGGGTGACTTTGCTCAAGGTCACCAAATTGGGAACAGAACACAGGCAGCTTAAGTCCTCCGATAGCTGCTCCGGCAACAGCCCATCTTCTCTGCTTCTGGGACACGGGAATTCATTTTGTGAATCAAATGGTATTCACGATCTTTCCGAGTTGCAAAATAAATAAATAAATAAAGGATATAAGCAGTATTTTAACGTTCAGCTCCAACAAGCATGAGACAAAATAGCATTTTTAAGCAGCTAATTCTCAGCAAAGAACACATTCCAGCTTTCCTCATATAAAGGGACAGAGTTGTGAGAAACAGTCGCTGGCATCATTTTTAAGTGAGACAAATGCTAACTTAATTAAGAGGCAGATCCTGTAACATGTTCAGCACTCTCACAGCCATTGATCTCAGAGGATCAAGCATTAGCACTTGAAGAAAAGCCTCTCATTTGTTCAATATGATCCTTAAATAGGACTTAATAAAATTAACAGCTTTTAGTTAACAAGCTTTCATCATTTCCCAAAGTATGGAACGAAGCAAGCCTTCTGTTCTATAAGAATGAGATAGTAACTAATTATGTAGCAACTTTTCCAATCAGATCATTTAGATCAACAGAGCCTTTAAAAGATATAGTCAAAATCCTGATGAAAAACACACACATCCCCTTATAGCTCAGACATGAAGAATGGTCATTTGCACACAGTGTACTACAAGGGCTAACGTGGACTCACAAGTTTGCATTTATCCAAGAAATAATCTGAAATGACAAATGCAAAATGAAATGGAATTATATATGAATAATAAGCATGGAAATAATTCAGGTGAAATCATCCATTTTCTTCCAGGCTAATGTTGATTAATAATTAAAAAAAAAAAAAAAAAAGACACCCTTATCTGAAGGTTTTAATCACAGAAAACTAAATTCTCTTGCCTGGTCTTCTCTTTTCTTTTTAGTTATCATTAGAGTTCCTACAAGTTACACAGTACTGTGAAGAAGTCATCTGGGAAACGGCTCCTGTCCTCAAGAAGAGCTGGGTTGGGGCTTTTCATTGGTTTTTGTTTGCTTGATAGTAGATGGAATATTTTTTGTAAGCATTACAGATTACATCCCATCCAAACTACTATCATTTTTTTCTTAATTCTCATCCTTAACATCACAGTAATGCATATTTCTGATGTTTTATGTAAATAGCCCACATACAAGGTTGTTTTTTTTTTTTTTTTTTTTTTTATTTAATTATTATTTTGCCTTTGCCCATCTCCAGCCACATAGAATAGCAATAAGTTCTTTTTGGGTAGCAATAGTTTTTAGCATTTTTAAGCAGAAAACTCAGAAATAATTTATCTTCTTTACAATATACATCATTTTGAAGCAGTTAAAGGCTTAATTTCTCTCTTTTCCAGAAAAAAAAAAAAAAAGTGTGTTGATCAAAAACATTAAAATAAATCACGGACTTTGAATACATTTTTGAGGAAATCTTCAAAAAACAGCATTCAGATCTGGCCCCATTTCTAATCTTTCATGGTTTTAAAAAGATGAATTTATTTTTAAGGCATCTGTGAAGCTGAAAGGCAGCATTGCTTTTGCTTGCAGGACTTAAAAAATGATTAGCAGATCAAGTTGTGATGACTAGACCTAGTGTAGAACAATATACTATGGAAGCCTGGCTACAAAAGAAGACTTCTCCCATATTGCACAGGAACTAAGCAAATCGAATGAAATCACAGACTCGAAATTATGTAGAGCTGAATTTTGCAGAGCCAAGTAAACTGCTCGTATACAAGTAATCTTAACTGCTATGTTGTCATGCAAGCACTATTTTTTTTTTTAGTATTTTTTGCATGATATATTTGACAGTTTTCTGGCAGAATACATCTAATAGTTTAGAAAAGAAATCAGGCAAATTCAGTAGTTTTCTAGTTGTATCAGTATTTCACCAACTGTGGGTCTTGGAAGCCATGACAGCATCCAATAGATAAGCACATTCAAAGCAAAAAGTGAAAGAGGACAAAATATTTCCTATTTAGGGTTTTTTTGGACTGTAAAGAAGCACAGCGTAGTTTATCAAAACGTAGGAGGACTAACATGCTTTCAATCCATGTCTCAACATAGATAACAAATTTTTGTTATCTATATATGCTTATTTGGTAATACATAAAATACTCATTAATAATCTAATTTTTCAAAAGCCAATTAAAAAAACAATCTCAATAAGACTTAAAAAATACCCAACATTAAGCAAAGGTTTAAAATCCTTTACTAAGTCAGGCTTTCTATAACACACTGTATCCAACATCAACAGATATTCTCTACACTGAACATATACCTTATTTTTTTTCCTATTCAAATATATAGTACAAAATTCAAAGGAGGCATTCCTCCCCAAATAATGCTGGAATACAGTCTGTCCCGAACTCTTTTTTCCCTCAGAATTGGTATTCAGACATTCTGCTCTTCTTCAACCTATCTAAATATATTAATCAATCTGTCAGATTTATTTCAACACTTTTGCCAGAACACTTTTGATCTTAATTCTGGCTTGCAATATTTTTAAAGGTGTCCAATACAACATGCAGAGCTTTTTAAATCACTGCTGGTTTATAGTTTCATACCTTTCATGGTGTTACAAACAACAGCCCATTAATCACTTCAATTGAGTTTGTATATATCATCCTCATATCTTTTCTCCAATGTATTTGTGAACAGTTTCAGCATTTATTAGCACGGAGAACAAATATAAGTGATTTAAAGTGTCTGTGCAACAGGAGAGCTCAACCTTTCAGCTTCTGATTTTGCCCCAAAACAGGGAGAAAAAAAGGACAGGGGATGAAAATTTATTGCCCCTTATCAGTGCGTCTGAAAATCAGGCCAAATAATCTGAGTTTTCAATGTGGAAATGAGGAACTAGGTGCCCCTATTGTTCTAGTTTGGTTCTGAAACTTTGCCTGTTCCATGCCATCCCAGAAGAGGCACAGGCAAGAAGCGTTGCCTGGGAAGGAGCAAGAAGTAGGAGGCATGAACTCATTTCTGCTCTTTGCCCGGCATAGAGACACCACAAGCACTTCTAGAAGTGGTGGAACATCCAAGTAGGAAAATTTGTTTTCAATCAAAAGAATGAAAAAAAAATATATCTGTTCAAATTAAATAGAGCACAAAGTACAGTATTTTTGTTTCAGTTTTCCCACCAATTATTTCTAAAAGCTCAGTGAAATGGAAGATCTAATTGCTCTTCACATGGAGGATTATTACAGTGGAGTTTGCAAAGCATCTGTATCACCTACAGAGAACACAACACAGGGCAAAATTTTGTATCACTGGGTATCTCCCAATAGCCCCAAATGCTCTTCTTACTTTTATTATGAGAAAATGAAAAAAAAAAAAAAGCTAAAATCTTCCATAAAATCAGAGAAGCCTAAATACTGAGCATCCAACACACCATAATTGTTCCTAAAAACCCTGACCTAAGACATCCACCAGAAACTACTTCCTGAGGTACTCATATATGGCTAACTAGAGGAAGTAGCAGAAATCTACTACGGACTCCAAAAGACTTTATATTTGAACATTTTGCACCTGTCTTTATTTTTTTATTATTTACTAGCTTACAATATGCTTGTTGTTGTATCTGGACACCCTACATTTATATTCAGCCTAACCTTTATTTTATGTTCTCACCCTTCATTTCAAATTACATGCTGAATAAATCCTGAATTGTGTGAGAACTCTGAAAGAAGTACCTTTTTTTTCCTGAGAGATGTAAAGCATAAAGATAAAAATACCAGCTTTCCTGCATGTCATCAAGAGAAGGAATTGATCTTTACTAATGCAGTAGTTAAGGGTAGTTCAGATCAGGCCACCAAGTCTCCAGAGATGCAGGTGCTGAATCGCAGGGACAACTGGTTCAGACAGAGTGAAAAATTGGTCATGCTTATGCTTCAGTAATTCCCAGTTTGATGCATACTTTGCTCAAGGTTTTCTGAGTGCTTTGTAGGGATAACAACATATTTGCCTTTATCCTTTTCCAGAGGCACACTACAGGCATCTCATTCCAACAGCTCTGTAGTGTTCAATTTGGCTGTGCTGCTCAAGACAAGAAACCCACAGAACTGTTTCCAGGAGCTGTTACTCAGAGTCTGGCACGAGCCTGTTGCTGCTTGTGGTCAACATGGAAACACAGAAGCCCTGGTAAGGACCAGCTGATGTACAGCCAGTGTACATGAAAGGGCCAGTATGGACATTTGACATTCTGGGAGATGTCAGTATCATTTACAGTCTCAGTTTGGCTCCTGCTTTTAGGTCAGCAATACCTTTGAATACAAGGTGAGACACCAGTGAAATGAACACCAACAAACAAATGCTGGCACTGCACTAAGGGCTATCATCGTGCTGTTAAACCAAAGCTTATTTAAGCAAGCTGAGGGTTGTTAAGTGCAGCATAAGTGGGTTCACAGTGAGGACTGCTCAAGTATCTAACAGCTAAAGCCCATACCGCTGCAGTTTCCCTGTTGTCATGACCCAGCTCATAAATAGCTCAGCTGTACATTTATGAGGTTTAATCAAAACTCTATGCTACAAGTGGACACATCTCTGAGTATCTGGAGACAGATCTCTGAACCATGCTCCACAGCCTCCTCCCAGCCATGCCAATTTTACACTATCCATACATCTCGTTTCTTGCTGCTCCATCCTAAAAGATAATCTCACTCAGACTTAACAACAAAATGCACTAATGCTCAGAAGCCTACACAAAATTATAGACATCTCTCAATATAAGTACTAGAAATGCAGATCTTAATGTGGGCAAAGCAAATTTTATGACATAAGATCTCTGTAGTTGGCTTAATGCGTGCATGATTTTATTGGTCTATGCAGATATCCTTACAGTCACACTTACTCCCCTCTGCTCTGGAATTTGCTTTTCATATCCATCTCCTTTTATCCAATTTTCCTTGCAAGAAGATGTTATGCCATAGAGGAAGTGCAATCGGTTTTGGCAAGAGTATTCAGACATGTGGCAGGACATACAAATTAAGACACAGATTCCGTAAGATTGTTGTGGTCTCTTTAATCATTTATCTGAGCAACAGCAGTTGGCAACAGCTTGCCTAGTCTAAATCCTGTAAAGCCTAGAAATGTATGGATAATTCTATGGTTAACTAGTAGATACGTATCAACTGTTTTTGTCACCCGTATTAATATCTATACACTGACAGTTCACCAATGTGGCAAAACACTGACAAATTCAATGTGTTCACCCATGGAAAGGTATATTCTCTCATAATGAATTATGAATTAAATTCAGTCGAATTTAAGTTAGTCCATTCTGCCTATCTTATTAATTAACAATGAAGTACAGAATAAATTCTGCGGAATAGAAAAACATTCTAATAGAACATACACTGCATACAGAGTACTTTTATACTTCAAGTTATGGAAGCCTGAGTTTTGCAAGTCTTCAATAATTCATTCAGTGAGTGGAGCTTTGTCTTTAATTCAAATAGAAATGTACTAAAATGTTTTAGGAGCAAAGGCTAGTATTGTCAAGCCCAATGTAGATATACTCAGTTTTTGAATTATGATACCACTCAAAAGCCTCAGCCAAGCATCTTACTACACTTCGTCAGTGACTATGCAAAGAAAAAAAAGGACACTCTGTTGACACAAGTGTATACATGTGGGAGCTAGTACTTTCTCTGGAAGAGAGACAGTCACATTTCAGAGTACATACATTCAGATGCTCAAGCTGGCTCTTAAGCATTCATGTCAACATGCTGAAATTCTGGCCTGAAGCCAACAACAACTACAAAAAAGACAGGAAGCACAACAAAAGCAGAATCTCATCTTTTTTTTTGGTACTAATTCTACTTTTCCCTTCAAATATAGCTTCAGACTGTCTTACAGGGGCACCTAGGGTCAGGAGATTAAGGTTGTTGAATTTTCTAAATCACAGAACATACCCTAGATTTAAGCCACGAGAAAGCATTAAAATGACATCTGCAGAGTCTACAGAAAGACTTCTTTGAACAACAAGTGCAACAATTGCCTCTTCAATAGACTGCCAGCCACATTAGTGAACAGGGGAAAAGACTTCATCCCTCAGCATTTAAGGAAACCTGACAAAGGCTGGATGATGCATAAAAGCCATGCCACAGACAGGTCAGATTATCCCACCTTGTATGCTTCATTGTAACCTGGTTTAATGTACTTCCAGGAACAGCAAATCTGGTGAATGGACTCTAGAAGACACACTGCAGTTTACTACAGAACACTGTCCACAGTTATCAAGAGTGACCAAAAGTAAAGAAAATATAAACCACATTTTTCTGCTTGTTTACATTCATCATGTCAATTCGTTCCTATTTTGCCAGAGCTGACCAGACTATGCCATTTTGTTTTCCCAACTCTGGAAATTAGCTTCCCATCTTTCGTTCATTTTTTTTTCCATTTCGTTCATTTTTATTCCATAATGGCACTTGATATTGTGTTAAAATTCCAACCCAGAAAAAGATTTTTGAAGATATATAGATAACCAGGAATGAAAAAGTGATCTAGAAGTTTTTTCCAGTGGTATTTAAGGAAGGCAAAATTCCTAATTTAATTGGGTTTAGGGCATATCTGTGTGATCTTCAAGAGTGTGTTACATATCCAAACAAGTTTACAGCTGTTAAGACTTGCTCTGTACATGAAAATTCAAGAACAGCCACTTCACTAGTATAAGACACCAACATTAAGTACCCCTGGGTTATTTTCAAGAGTCTGCAATCCTAACAGGAATCTACCTGGACCTTCAAACAGCTCTGCATTTTTAAAATTCTATCTCCTAGAGATTGAGGAGTGGAAGGTTTGATATTTTAGTTCGTACATTTAAAAATTACATGTATTTGGTGTTTACACTGCCCCGCTATAAACACAGTCTCAGAATTCTATTAATAACTTCCCTAGTTTGAGATTTTTAAAAGGCAATTATGAAAAAATATAGCACAATTAATTGAGATGTTATAAAACCCAACTGAAAATATTTTTCATTTGCTATTTTAGTTACTTTAACCTCACATTTTAACTTGCTAAGAACTTCAGTCTCTGCCAATATAAATTATTCTAGTTGTAAATTTTGAAAAGTCAAAAGAAAGTACTAAGTAAAATATGATTAATCAAGTCAAAGTAGAAGTCCCTCTCTAAATAGCTACCTATACTAATATTTATAGAAATGCTGCTCAAACCGCAAACACAAGCCTCGTAATTTAGTCTCTTTACTTTAGTAAATTGATATGCAGACAGAGAGAGACCTGGTATAATAACAACACACACACACAAACACAAGGACTTGGAAATAAATTATATAGGGACTTTAATTACTTATTTAATGGTTTATATGATATTAGTAATAATATTTATAATAATAAAGGAAGAAAAGAAAGAGAGGAAGAAAGAAAAAGATTTATTGGATCCAAACTTTGATGAAGAAAGTAGCCTTAATGAAGAGCAATAAATGCAATAACTTAAAACTTGTAGTTCTAATGCTGCACATCTGCTGGCCCCATGCTGAACTCTTTTGGGGAGGAGATAACAAGAATACACATGATCTTGAACAATGATACTCCCAGTGAGCCAAATATATCTTTACTTAAAGAATTTTAAACTCATATCCAACATTAATAAATAGCAAGATTCTTCAAAAAGCCTGTACAATTGTCAGAAATGCAGCTTTGTGGAATTGCAAGGATGTATACTTTGAAAGGACTGAGATCCAAGTTTATGCTTCTAATCCCTCTCCTCTTTGCAAACCATCAGTTCTGTGTTATCTGGGGCTTCTCACTATCTCTAAAAATTAATTCGTTTAGAATTCAGTGCCTACATTTGAATTTAGAAGTCCAACATTAACCCCACAGATGTGAACATTCTGGCCAGCATCCCAATAAACGTCCTTTGAATTCTCCTTTGTGCTTGAGGTAACATATTGCAGGGAATCCATTTCAAATCAGATGGTGTAAAATATTCAGTGCAGAGGCCAACTCTTAACACATGTTACTCAGCCTGTTTTTTCTCATACAGATTCAAAGCTCACTTTGGGGTCAAAATAAGGACTGCTGACATAACCTGGATCCCCAGATGTGGGGAGACACTGGATGAATCCTCATTTCACATAGTTAAGAAACAGATAGATCGCAGTGGTCTCAGACCCAGACATAAACTTTGCAAAGTCCAGTAGCAGAAAGCCCACACCTCTGTGGTATCTTCAAAAGAACAATAGGCTCAAGAATCTCAATATTTCCTATTTTAGCAATAGAGAATACAGTTGTCTTTCACAGAATCAGAATCACTGAACTGCTCAGGTTGGAAAAGACCTCAAAGATCAAGTCCAACCATAACCTAACCATACTACCTCAACTCTAACAATCCACCACTAAATTATGTCCCTGGCACCACATCCAGACAGTTTTTAAACACATCCAGGGATGGCGACTCAACCATCTCCCTTGGGAGCCTATTCCAGTGCTTAACAACACTTTCTGTAAATTTTTTCCTGATATCCAACCTAAACTTACCCTGGCACAACTTCAGGCCATTTCCCCTTGTCCTGTCATCTGTCACCAGTGAGAAGAGACCAGCCCCAGTCTTACTGTAAGCACCTTTCAGGTATTTGAGGAATTTGAAGAGAGCAAATTGTAGCTTTGTAGCTACAATTATAAATGCTCTGTAACAGTATTCCTTTGGCAACCATCAACCTAAAGGGATGAAGGGATGATGTTAAAGAGCATCTTCACACATCAAGGCTAATGCTAGTAGTTTCAAACTCCACACCTTATCCATCAGTCTTGCTTGATATAACTGCTGTCATTTGCTTCCAAATCCCTTCAACTCTACAAAAGTAGTCAGCAGCACTTCTAGCCTTGGTAATTTATGAATACAACTCTGTATTACTGACAGCAGCCAATAATACTATTCAATGGCAATGCGTTGCCATGGTAAAACAAGAGTATCCAAATATCTTATACACAATAAACACATTAATATGCAGCTATTGAAGCTTTTACCTCCTAATCCTGATGGAGAAAAGCAAGACTGCTAAAAGCAATTTTGCCTCATTCCAAAACAGTGACAGATATTTTAAAGAATAGGAATGCCAGAATAGTACCTGGGACTCCAGTAACAGATGACATACGTATAATATATATTCACACTTTACTGAAACTGCTAAATCTCAAAGTTAAAATCCTTATTCTCTCTCATATACATACAAAGACATAAATATAAGCACCAACACCAACACCAACACACATATACAAATAAACACAAGCAATATATATAGTATCTAGTGTATATACATTTAATATATAAAAATACAGTCCACTCTTTTTTAATCCCTTGTAATTAACCAATAAATGAATATTATTAATAAGAGATGTTGACTTTTTTAGTTGATTATTAAGCATTTTTTCATGAAGGTGTTGCAATGATCACATTTCAGTGGTGGTGCATAACAAGGTCTTAGGAGGTGGTACAAAACTTCATAAATTAAAAAGTAATTCAATGTTGAAATTCCATTCAAACCCTATAATCAAGCAGAGGATTCTTTTACCTCCTCTGTGCCATTTTCTTTCTCTACTCAAAACATGCATTAAAAAAAAAAAAAAAATCTGTTTCAAATGTTTTGTTCCTCTCATGGTTTAAAAAAATAACAAAAAACCCACAAAACACAAACTGCACATACAGAACCAGTAAATGCATTAAGGAAAAATATTAAATTCAGGCATTAATAGCAGCTGCTTCTACTTCAACTTGCAGTATTTTTTTTTACTCTGACATTCAAAGCCAGCAGTTTGCCCTCTTGTACTGCCTCAATAACAAGACTCTTGCAAAGATAATTACATATACTTAATACATTACTTTAAATACCACTAATCTTTCCTTTATTTATCTGCCATGACTTGATTTTATTAGAACCTTTTATCCCACATTACTGTTACTGCAGCTTTCTCTAACATAGTAAAACCTTCTCCTGAGATCTCTCAGTTTTACAACTTGTCAACAAACTGACTTATTCAGGGATGACCATGGTTCAGAAAAAAAGTATGATTCAGAAGTACAGGGGGATTCTCTTAATCTAATCAAGAATCCATCTGAAAGTAGACTGAACTACTCTGGAGCAAAGAACTGGCACTTTGTGTTTCACACTGTTGTTCTCTTATTCTTAAAAATTAGAGTAGAAGAGATCATCCAAAGAGCTATTTCAAAATAATTATTTGGTTTTCTATTCATATTCTTCACAGTTAGAGCCTTTTCAACATCTTTGTTTAACGACCAAAAAAAAAAAAAAAAAGTAATAATAAATTTTAAAAAATGATGGCTGAGGGAGAGTAAAAATAAAAATTAAGCATGAAGTTTTATGTGGCAAGTCTTTCAAATTTAATAGTGTTGAGAAAGTATGAAATATGGCTTTTATAATACAATGCAAAGAAGGAATGCAAATAAAAAGCACAGGTAGCTGAAAACAAGTACCTCAGCAAAATAATGTGATGCCTCAAAATTATCTTTATTTTTCCTTGTACAAACAATTTTTTCATTTGACAATTTTTTTTCTCCCTCAAACTGGTTGAAATGTATTTTGTAAGCTTAGTTAAAAATCCTACCCCCATATTTAAATCCAAACATGAAGACCAGACCTGGAATACTTCAAAAGCTATTAATGTCAATAATGGTAAGTTTTTTGAAAGTTTTCAAAGAAAATCTATACACCATTAATTTTAGTTACAGTTATATATATGAAAGACATTTTAAAACTATATTAAAATGTTCTATTTATAGTATAATTTATTATATTTTACCCAGGAGAACATTCTGATAAGCTATATTTTTCTGATGACAGCAACAGTGGCTAAATAATCCTTTTATTTCCAAGTTTTTCTAGAAGTGAAAACTGAAACTTTATATACATATATTAATTCCTCTCAACATTCAGTTGTACAGCCAGTTTTTCTAAGTGCATTTAACCAAAAATCAGCATATTACTGACCAGTACTAAGCAATTGTTATTATGTCAATATTGAAATTGAAATACTGAATATTGAAAAATACTTTAATTTTGGATTTAGACTGAAAGACTTTCAATTATTCCAGCTCCATTTTTTGTTCTCAAAAGATATATCAAGGAGGGGGGAAGGAACTAATACTATTATTGTAGAATAAAAACAAATTTGATTGATTGATCTGAAAGTAAGGCTTTTTGTACCTGTCTTTTGGAGATTCATTTTTAATATTTTATTCACACATACCAAATTCTTAAATGACATGGGCAAAGTATGTACAAGTGCTATGGTTTTTCAGAGTTGTGCTGTGTCATTAACATTAGCTGTAAAACTTTGTTTTCCCCCGGGAAAACTGATACCAGATCTGGCATTCTTAATGTACAGTATATCAATTCTGTATGTTAGACCTTAGTCCCAGCAAATATAGCAATTAAATAGAACACTTACATGAAGATAAGCAGTCTGAAAATTATGGTTTTCTTGTTTTGTTGAACTGGCAGTGTAGCTGATCCTAAAAATTAAAAGAAAACTAGGATTTAATCAAGTTAAAGACTGTGATAAATTCTATGGTTAGACTGTGATAAAGTGCCTAGTGCATGGCATTCAAGAACAAAAAGGAGCACATTATGTACTCCAGTCTCCACACTCACCTTTTCTCTGTGTGAAACAAAACAGGCTTTTGCAGCTGTTTGTATCAGTGCTTTAAGTTTAATCAAAATTGATGCATCCATATGGATAAAACACTGGCTGACTTTCAACAACAAGATTAGATGTATTGATGTTGTTTTTTTCTTAAAAACGCCCTAGAATCCTTTTTGCCAGAACAATGACCCCTCTCCCTCCCCCCCGCCCAGTCCCCTTCCTATAGGATTTTGGTGCTGGACCAATGTGTGTCAGCCTGAGAATTCCGAGCAGCTTGGTCCCCCACAGCTAGATGCTGCACCCAGGCCCCAACCTGGGATATGGACAGCAACAGGGTTCCTTCATGGCCCTAAGGTGATGGCCCTGGGAGCCTAGTGGGTCACAGACATCTCTGGTTCTGCTTAGTGCAGGCCTGTGGTTTCCGGGTAGACTCAAAGTGGCACCCCCAGACTTCAAGGTGGGGCTCCCAGCCTGCCCATGTCCTCAGTGCCCGGCCACCTGGAAGACCCAAATCTACTTAAGAACCGATCTGTGTTACCTGTGCTGGGAAACTAGGTTGCATATTGGCAAATTTCAACAGCCCAAGATGGCTTTTCTGAAAGGACCCAGCCTGATTACACAGCTGCAGAAGGGCTTTCTCCCTTCTCTAAAGCCACAATCGAGCTGTGGAGGTAGAAGCTGTGAAGCACTTGCCAGGAACCATGTCCAGCATGCTGCAGCATATTCAGCTCTCAGTTTCCCTGCTCAACTCCTGCTCTAACTCAATTTGCTTTATCTGAGAAGCCATTTGTAAAAATTAACTCATCAGGCCTTGCTGCCAAGGCCACCCAGGCCATTCCTCCATCTACCAATGCCTCTACACAATCCAGGAGGGGCTGAGAGTGCAATGCGCAGCAGCCAGGTTCTAGCCAGGTCTATTCCCTGGTAGGCAGTAGACAGACAAGTAGAAACATGCTCCAGTGATTTTTGGGAATGCTGTCATGTCCTTCACATATGGTCAGCTTTTCCAAAATAGCTTATCTTAAAAAGTACCTGCCTTCATTGATTATTCCTCGAAAGGCCAATCGCTGAAATCAGAAGTCTTTTAAATCAGAAGACTTTTAAATGCCACCCAGATGTTTCTCCAGGAATTAGTTTTGAATATTTTCTGCCACCATTCACGTTTCTAATGGACTTCATTTTCTGTCATTAACTGCAGATGGATGATCATTTTTAATGGGACAAAGATGAGCTGCCACTCGTGGGATGAAAACTTCATTCACAGACTCTGCTATAAAGAGGAGTGGTTGAAGAATTACAATAAATGTGATCTGGATCTGATATTTCACTGGCCTGTAGCTGTATTATCATTCAAAAGCGCATGAAAAGTAGGATTTTTTAATGCTCTGCCATGTTTTTCTCACTTTATCACAAGAAACATCTGTTTTATTTACGTGGCTGAATTGGCTGCGGTCTCAAATTTTCATGCAATTTTGTTGTTGTATTTTAATGAAAATTACCTTTTTCATTTCCCTTTCAAGACTCTAGCTTTCCTCTGAGATTGCCAATAACAAATGTCTCCTGCAGTGACAAGAAAATGAACTGGAGTGCTTGGGAACTACACTTGCAGGTATTACGACGTTTCAAAATTATATTTGCTCTAAATCAGAACAGATGCACAAAGTTTAGATGTTACCTGAAACAAAAATACTCTTAAAAATCTGCTATAAGCCCATTATTTCACGTTTTATGTTCTGTGTCATTACAATAAACTTTAAAGAATGTTGCTGTATAAAAATTTAACACACGAAATAGTGAATTTATGAACAGAGAGTATTTAGTCATTAATATTTACCGATCATCTGCACAGCTTTCTCCTAATACTACCATATAAAACAGCAATCATCAGAATGTTAACACCCAACCATAAAAATTAGAATATATGCAGTTTGAAGCTATAACATGAAAGTTCAAAGAAATTTAGTTTTATTTGGTTCCTTAAAAAAAATAAAATAAAATAAAATTCCTAGCTATGTTTTTTTATTTTCCTCTCTTCTCTTTTTTTGACCATCAAAACGAGATTTTTTTCTGACCTCATTGCACTGCTTTATCCCCTTTTCATCTTTTGAACCTGACTATGTAACTCCCAGGTCATATGTGTTTACTACTAATCATATTATTATTTGTACTAAAAAGTCAAATGATTACGTCTAAACAATGATCTTAATAATTCTTCATCAGCAACTAGAAGAAAGATGCATGCCTAAAACAGTCTTTTTTTCTAAAGACAAATATTTAATTAGGACAAGTTAGCCCAATTTTAACTACTCTGAAAACAGAAATAACTGTTCCCTCTGTTTCATGGTGAGAAATTATTTTCCCAATTTGATCAGTTAATGCTTGCAGAATGAAAAATGTGACCTTATGTTTATCTTTCTCTACTTAACAAATGCTGTTTGATATTTTCAAAGCCATGTTGGGGATTATAATATGCATTAATTCTGGTTTTAAATATAGCCTATAGCTCTTCATCAGCTTTGAAAACATTACTATTTTCTATGAGAAAATGCAAAATGGTATCTGTTACTACATGTACATATTCATATTCAGACAGTACAATTTAAATTTTGCCTTTGAAAGCAAAGAATTTCTTTTAAAAAATAAATCGGCATATACTGGATGTTTCTTTTGTCTGTAACTAAAATCTTAAATTAATGTGGTCTTTTTTTTTTTATGAACTTCATTGTGGCATCACTTAACTCACTCAATTTGTATATATCTTTGTTCTTATAAGTGACCAACATTTGTTCCATTAAAAAGTGTGCATGTGTGTGTATTTGCATCTCAAATGAAGATGTTTTTCCAATCTAGATTTAATCACCATACTATCTTCAAAAGAAAAAACCATAGCAGTAACTACTAACGCAGCACTTGTAAAACACTAAATGCCGTATCTCAGAAAGAATATCAAGAAGATTAGAGAAGTTTAGTTATTACATTGACAGCATCCTTGCTTTTTTTTTTTTTTTTTTAGAAATAAAGCTGCAAGATTACTGCAACATTATATATTTTAAGTGTAATCAGAATTGCACTGCTTCACCTTACTATTAAGTAAGGAAACATGCTAATTTCCAGCTCAGGGAGATGCAATCTGAGAAGCCTGTTAGAACCATTTTGGCCCATCTATTCTGAGTGTTTGACACATAAATTATGAGGGAATTGGCTATGTTGCAAACTCGGAATGAACAATTTTTTACAAATGTCTGTGCCCACACTCATGCCTCACAGTAAATTTGCTATAATATACACTGGCCGATTAGCACATTAAAGAGGACTTCTGCAGTCTTACTGCAGGTAAGGGTAGATAAGAACTGCATAGGATACTGATATTTCCCTTACATTATTATTTTCCTGGGCTTTCAGATGTCTCATTTAAGTCTCTGAATTTAACCTACAGTGACGAATTTCAGAAGTCATGGTGTTTTGTGCTCCCTTGGTGGGCTCCAGTATGCTTGCAGAGATGCAGGGACCATCAGCCTTGCAAGGCTAATACAGACTCAGATTCTCTAGAGCTGAAATCTATGTAAGTGTAGGTTTTGGTGGATGCTGCTTTCTAATTAGAACTTTTCACGTAATGAACATAAAATAGAGTAGTTACATTGATTTCCAAAAAGAATCATATTTTAATGTAGTTCCGTAGCATAAAGAATAAGGAAAGGGAAACAAAGATTCCTAACTGATTGGAGAAAACCAGAAACTAAATACTTTTGAATAATTGATAACAATTTGATGGTAATCTCAACAAATACATAAATGAGCGTATTTTTAGCAAAGAAGCTCCCTGCAAAATCTAGGCTTCATAGGCTGAGGCCCAATTCTACTTCGCTTACACAACATGAAGCAATCAGTGACCAAAATAGTGAGACAATAAACTGGAGCTGGCCCACAGCTAACATTTTTTCCACTACAAATTCAGACATCATATATATATTTGAAAACAAAACTGAAACACTAGATTAGATCAATTGCGGAGATAATGGACTTCAGAACTTTCAGAGTGAATTGGGCAACAACCATCAGGAATTCAAAAGTTAGTTAACCTTGTCTTAAAGCAAAGAAAAAAGAACATGATGAACACAAGTTAAATGCAAATTACGTGTGCATATGATTTTAAGAATACCTACAGTTAATATTAAAATTTCAAGAAAAAAGAAAATGAATCAATGTTGTCAAAATTTAATATTTCAACTTTTCCTATCAAAGTGTGTTGGAATCAACATATTTCCTCCAACGTTTCAACTTCAATAACAGTACATTTTGATGAAAAACTGTCAAAAAATCAGACATCTTATAAAAATTTTTACACAGCACACTTCACATCTGTAACATTTTCCCTACCAGTCATAGCGCAAATTTCCTCAGCAGTACATTTTCAATAATACCATAGCAATTTATAAAAAGAAAGTAATTATAATCAGAAGAAAAGGACATATGGCTGATCTCATCAAAGGAATTAACGTCTCCCATCTCAAAAATGACATTACCAAGAGATCCCAGATGAAGAAAGATGGAGAAAAGTTAATAATTAAGGAAGATATGTATCCCAAATATTCACATGCAAAGTCAAAATGCATTCAAATCATGTATTGTTTTAGGTGAAGCTTACCACAACAAAGTAACCACAAGCACATTGTAAGAATCTGACACTCGGGGAAAGAAAGAATATCAAAATTTGCAGTCTTCAAAGTCAAACATTTGAAAAATTAGTTTCGAGGAAGATTTCATTCTGGTGCAAGCCAAATCATACTTTGCACGAACCATACAGACACCAGTGGGGAAGCAGCATCTGTGGCTACCTTGACTGTGCATGTATTCAGACAGAGAGCAGCTAACAGCAAAAAATAAGACCTGATCGCAACGTATGACCAAGTTGATCTTCACTGATATACCCACAAAGGGACTTAGTGGGTTCTAAATAGTATCATAGAATCATAGAATCACAAGGTTGGAAACGACCTATAAGATCATCTACTCCAACCGTCTTCTCATTACCACTGCTACCACAAGCTACTAAACCTCCTCATTCAGACGCCTCTTGAACACTGCCAGGGACGGCGACTCCACTATCTCCCTGGGCAGCCATTCCAGTGCCTGACCACTCTCTGACAGAAAAAGCTTTTCCTCATTCTAACCTAAACCTCCCCTGGTACAACTTGCGGCCATTTCCCCGGGTCCTGTTCATTGCCTGAGAAGAGGCCAAACCTCTCTTCATCACAACCTCCCTTCAGGAAGTTGTAGAGCATGTTGTAAGCATCCACCCCAACTTACTGTACAGTATCCTCCCAATATGGAAATATGTCAGAAGACTGTCTACAAAGGGCTAAAGGTCACTAAATTACTGAGTCAGTAAGAACAGTTTGTTTACAAGAGTGTAGCTTAGCATTCCACCTGTCTCTGCTTATGTACAGCCTGTTCTTGGCCTCATCAGTCTAAAAGATAATTATCCTATGATAAGATTTTAAATAATGGGCCAAATATTTCCTAAATATTTTTTCATTCTACAACAAGTATCACTATTACTAGCCTCTAATCAGTCATTACTGTCATTTCTAAGATTCAAAATATTTTTGATTCCATTTTTAAGTTTGCAGGCATCTTTTACTTCAGTGGACATAGGACCAATCTTTATTCCTTTAATAGAGCAAATTCACTAAAGAATATGGATGCACTCATATATTTCAAAGGTAATTCTGAATATTTAGGACTTGGCGCAGATGAGAATCTTCTTAGATTTCTCAGAGACAAACAAGGTGTTCTCTTGCCTGTGCTGGGGAATTCTGATTTACAATTCCCAGGCCCCATTTCACATCAATAGCAATCTTCTTTTCTGCAAAGTTCACTCTTTCTCCCTAATATTTGTTTTAGTTTCCTGTTTGCCCTTTTAGTGGTTAAAGCTGACTTTACAGTATTGTTTTCTTACAGTTGAATTGACTGTTTCAGAGGAGCTTCAAAATGTGCTTAGAGGCTATACAAGGAAGAAGCTTCCTCTTCTCAGCTTAGCATGGGTGCTATTTCTATGATAACACTATTAAAACAAACCAAGAAAAAGCATCATTATATACTAATTGTTTTACAGAGGGAGAGTCTGATTTTGTACTTTGAAAACAACTTCAGAGAATTCATAATTTGGTATAAGCCATCTGTAGAATACTGACAATAGATTTTTTTAAGATTCTCATTGCTAGATCAGAATATGAGAGTTCTTTTGTCACATATGATAGCCACTGAACGTCTGCTCCAGTACTGAGCCCTAAGCCAAACCTTTGATATCCACAATGTCAAAATCAATCTGAATATATTAAGAAGCTAATTGGTCTTGTTAAATTCTCCCAGTCTAAGCAGAGTGGCTGTCACTGTCAATTCTTAGTTACAGGGCACTTTCAGATACCAAGTATGTGTTCCTCTGAATCTAGGATTAACACAAGCCCTTTACCTCACTCTCCTAACTGCTTCTGTACTACTTATGCACAGATGTGGATGAGAGGAGTAAGACATGGGGTATAGCTCACAATTTAGAGGGAGCTAGTACTTACTCATCTAGTTGTGAGAGACCAGTTCCTCATTTTCTCCTGGAAAGTCTTGCTTTCTACGGCCATACAAGGCTACTCAATACCACTCTATCATGTCGTTGCTGTAAGATTATTCCAAATGTTAGAATTCAGTGTGTTGAAGTGATAAGTGCTGCAAAATTGATTGAATTCAGTCTCTATCCAGTTTTTTTCTCTCAAGGAAGAAATGACTTAGATTACTCTAACAAGCAGCAGACTTGGCAACAAAGAGTTAATACATTTTCTTTCTGAGACTTTGATGAGATGAAGAAAAGACTCAGCAGAAAGGGTCAAAGAAGGTTTTTAATATATTCTGAAAATATACTCAGAACTCGGTAAATATAGATGAGAGTCCACAAGTAAGAAAGAGGGAAGGATAAAAATAGATTGTTGAGTTGGAGCACTCAAGTGATTCAGAATAGGATGATCAAAAAAAGAGCAGAAATTCAACTAACCCCTTTATAAGTGACATTTTACACTGAAGACCAAAATTCAGAATGATGTTTTCTTTTAATTCTAGAATTTATTTTTTCCCATATTTCAAAGCTGGACATTTTAAAGTCACTTTAAATAACGAGGTATACAGAGATAGGTGACTTGCATGCATGTATAGATGATATAGGTTGATCATGCCAGAAGTGTTTTCAAAATGGTAGAATTTAATTTAATGGCAATAGCAAGAAATACTAGTTGAAACCACACGTACTGAATACTGAAAAAAAAAAACTGATAATTGCAGTTCTCTACTAGCTATATTAAGCCTGTAATAATGAAGACACTGAATAGGAAAGTCCAGACAATATCTTTCAGTAAATCTTAAACTGTAGTCACATCATAAGAATAGATATGATCTGCACAAAAGCAAGCATTTGGAGAGACGTATCAATATCTCATCTTTTCAAATATCCACCTAAATGTGATCTGGAGAGATAATGGAGAGAACTGACATTTAACTTGAGATAATGTGATTAAAAAAATAGGGAAAAAAAAATCAGAGTGCCATCTGACAGGCACAAACCAGGTGGAGTCATTTTACACACAATAACGAGAAATGGAAGAAATGTCACTTTTCCTTTCCCTGCCCCCACACAACAAATCTATCATCAAGAAAAACAATCAATCGATCTGTGCAGTCTCCCATGTGAGTTACAGAAAACAAAATGAACTTACAGTTTTATCCACGTTAGTGCCATACTGTGGCCCAGTTCAGAAGGAGCTGTAATTTTTCAGGTGAGCAGGGAATGAGAAGACGACAATGAGAATACAAGAACCACAAAAATACATGGTTTTAACCTAAAAAAAAGTCTGTAAGAGAGAAAAATTCCTAACAATGTAATGAAAATGGCTTCTGGCCACATTTGGAGGTATTTTGACATTCAAAAAGTAGAGTTGTGCACAATGTTTTCATCTTCTGGTGTTGTATTTTTTTTTTTTTTTCTCTAAACAAGTAACATGCATCCTTTGCCATTGTTATTTCCAGTTCTTAGCTAAAAAATTTTGAAGAGTCAACAAAACGTACCTTTGACAACAACCTTCTAAAAACACAGATCAAACATCCAGTTTAGTTTCCATATCAGTCAGGATCAACTGCCCAAGTGTCCACAGAAAGAATCAAGAGGAATGAATGGAGTCAAAACAAAGTGATGTGAAAGCTCAAGTAAATATTCTGCATAATGTCTTGCCCTCCTCTGCCGGTTCTAATGACAAGTAATTCTCAGCTTCCCAGTTCTGCTGGACTATCATTTTCACTTCTGAAAGCAGCTGACAGCAAGTAGTAGGAAATGCTTTGATTAAGAAAAGATATGATAATAGACGAAGTTCTTACACTCTGCCAGCCTTGTCTAGGTGGATAAGAAGATGCAGAATGAAATTGGCATCATAGGGTGCTAGAAAATTTACACGAGAGCCTTTTAACTGGACCACAAACACCAACCATTAACATGCTCTTCAAGTCTGGAATAGTTTGTAATAGCATACTTTTAAGTTACAGCAGCTGAGCCTATTCCTACATAGGTAATAAATCCTAATCACTGTGAGCTTATTTATACTAATTTCAGTTGATGGCAAAAGCTCTCATCTGTACTCTAATGTCTTACAGGGTGGTAGGATTGACTCAGATATATTTCAGAATCCAATAACAACTTGCAGTGAAGAGCTGCAGTGAAAATTTCTTTATACTCATCTAGGAAACGTTTTCACACAAATACTCCCACTACTTTCAAAGAAATCCCTTGTAAAATATTAGCAGTACCTCTGCTGGAAAGAAAAAAGAGATCTCTGCATGCATAATGTTGTCTGCATTGGTAGAAAGGACTGAGTTGTTCTTGATGAGTTATGTCTATGGATCACGTATTTAATGGCGGAGACACATAAGTGCCACAGTTTTCCCTTAAACACTAAGCTTATGGAATTTCATCTTTGAAGGATGGAAAAGTTAGATGGATAAATAACTACAGTCTATTTTTCTACCCTTTCTGCAATGATTCACACAAGTTTTACAATCTTACCTGCTCTGTAGGGAATTCCTGCTGGGCAAATTCCTTTTTTACTTGATTTGCTTGTTACTCTATTCTTATCTGTCCCCATAACATGTAACTTATAGCAGCTCAGAATATGCCTCCGCATGTCAATGCAAGCTGACAGTTTACCCAACTTGACTCACTCAGGAGCCCATAATTTGTCTTGCTACATGCACCCTTAAATTGCAGTTCGAAAAACATTAGCGATGTGATTTAATTCTCCAGTTTATTTATGTTTGAAAGGCTAATGTATACACTATTTGAATGTGAAATTATTACTGAATGGAAAAAGAACTTATCTGCAATAAGCAAAGGCTCAAATATGATGTGCTAACAATACATTTCATGGGAGAAAATGAATGAAAATAAACACTCTATGGATTTACAGCCAGTGTTGAGTTTAGCACATTTAAATTAAGGATGAGGTGTAATACAATCAAAATTAATAGGAAGCTGGTACAAAACTATTTTTCTTTTAATAACACTTAGAATTTTATTGCCTTTCCAAATTCCCAGAGTCTTTTCAGCTTGAAAAGTCACTCAAATAATGGTTTTATTCTGAGTAAACCAGTGTGGTTTGAGGCTACATATATATCTGCTTAGATACATCATCTGATTCTGCCAAGTCTTCTGCACATGTTTATGTTTTACAGCCAAATACTTTGACTCTGTAGACCTTAGAAATTAAGCAGTGGTCTGCGTAGAGACATTGAACCATACAATGGTTTTAATTTTAGGAATGGTTTTAGGAAGAGGCCTTAAAGATCATGTAGTCATCTTTGCAAAACTCAGTACAGCAATTCACTATTACACATTTTCACACTCTTAGTGAGAAGCAAATGACACAAACAGGCTTTGAGCATATGTGCTTAATTTTATATAAATAATCCAGTTGACTTCATTGTTAATATTCATGTACATAAAGTACGTAGATATTTGCCAGATGAGGACTTCTCTGACTGTCTTTCTTCTGGATCCATTTTTACCTAACATTTGCACCAGTGTGAAATTTATCTCAAAAGGCTATGATGTTTATTGGTTCAAAGAAGAAAGATGTATTTTTTAGAGGTAATTAATGTATCTAATAATATAGCAATTTATTGTTATAAAACACACGGTTCAAGTAATGACAAGACTGATCAGTGTATGAAGACCAACTTTGAATTGGTCTTTCATAAAGAGAACAATTCCTACATAATACTAATTCAAATCAGCCTAAAGTTCAATCATGTAACACATATTCTTAACTTCTATACGGTTAAGTCTAGCAAAGCATCAATGCAGTACAAAATTCATCACAACCGATCTACGGACAAAACATTTCTCAACATTACTTTTTTTTATTAAAATAACACACCTTTTTTTTTCCTAGTCAAGCCTAAGAACATTGTCTTTGACAAGAAAATTCAAACCTTTTTGCTGCATAAGAAACTAAATTATGCACAAGCTTCAGCTAAGAACGAAAAAAGGACCCCAACCCCCCACTCCATCTCATAGAAGCAATTTAGTTTACTCAACACCCTGTCAAACCCATTTGACATGAAATTCCAGACTACTTAAAAGTGCTTTTTCCTTTAATTTATTTCTGTTTATTTTTGCAGGACTTACTGTTTTGATCCCTCTTTAATGTACCTGGGAGGTAAACTCCTCCACTTTATAGTTAAAGGAAAAATAACAACTTTGAGAAGCATTTTAATGACTCACATATATTGTCGAAAGAAAACATTTTCGTCTTCTGTATTTCATGCATGCACAAAATCTCTAGATTACTTCCTTCTCACAAACTTCCTAGAATATAAGATCTGAATCTGGCTATGCAATGCAGCTGTAACATTTTCCCCATCCTCATACATTTCTTAGAGGTTGAAAACCTACCAAAAAGCAACCAACCCAAAAAAGAGCAGATTTATTTTTCAGTATTAAAGGCAAAAATATAGTCAAATAGAACAAATCTTCAGAACAAGTGAGACATCCATGAGGGAGGACACTTTCTGCAGAGCATTTTTTGTCAATGTAAAGACAGCAAGAGCAGAAAACTTAAGTGTCCCAGATCAAAGCTTTTGTCCTACAACAATATTGTGATCTTCTTGTGGTCTGCTGATGGCTGACTGCAAGTGAAAACGAAAACAATCATCATAGAAGAAGGTGCTGCAGCACCAGTCAGCTTAAGACAAACATACAGAGACAAGAAACCCAATAGTTATATGGTCATATTACTACTGTTTGTTTCCTAGTAAGAACTAGCCTTTCCTGTTACGAAGCCATGTTGTTCTTCCTCCCCATACTCAAAATGGTCTTGGAGATCTCGTAAATGTTGCAAGAAAAAATGATTCAAGAATTCTGAACCTACTAAGCCTTTTGCATCCCTCGTTTGTTTTTCTCAGCATTTTAAAAATAACAGTATATGAACGTCATTAGTCCAAGTTCATTCTGCTGGAGTAGCAATACATTCTCTACTAGAAAAGCATGAGAAATCCCAGAGGAGCAATAACACGTCTGCAATGCTTGGACAGAGTGAGAAGCTTAAGCTGGCTGCAAAAGCCTTTTTACCCTTTAAGAGCTACATCGAATAAAACTAGTTACTAGAGTTTTCTTATGAACCTTACTAGTTATATAATCGCATACCTCTTCCTCACATACAAAATGGCGCAGAGAAGAATGCCTATGCTGTGTCTTAAATTTCAGGGCTGTCATAGAATCATAGAATGGCTTGAGTTGGAAAATACCTCAAGAATCATCAAGTTACAACCTCCTGCCACAAGCAGGGACATCAATCTCCAGATCTGGTACTAGACCAGGTTGCCCAGGGCCTCATCCAACCTGGCCTTGAACATCTTCAGGGACGGGACATCCACCACCTCTCTGGGCAGCCTGTTCCAGCACCTCACCTTTCAGTAAAGAACTTCCCCCTGACATCCAATCTAAGCCTTCCCTCATTGAGCTTAAAATCATTCCCCCTAGTCCTATCGCTGTCTACCCTTAAAAAAATTGATTTCCCTCCTTTTCATAATCCCTTTTTAAAAACTGGAAGGCTGCAATGAGGTCTCCTCACAGCCTTCTCTTCTCCAGGCTGAACTAGCCCAGCTGCCTCAGCATGTCTTTATACAGGAGATGCTCCAGCTCTCATTTTACAAAAAACTCCCTAGGTAAGTGTATACATATAGTTATGCATATAATAATTTAGCCCAAGAAGATAAATGTTTAAAAGAGGAGAAAAACAAAATTTGTACTCACAATCACTGTAAACCTGTTTCATGATGGCTGAAAAATGCAGTCCTCAGATGAATTCTAAAATGTGTTTGAAATAGAAAATCCAAGGCAATCTTTCATTATCAACATTATTTTTTTGTGTGTGTTTGAAATATATTTTTTTTAAACCAGAAATTTCTTGACAGAAGTGTTTTATGAATTAACTGTAATGCATTATTGAATTTTCTAGAAAAAAATTGTGTACACAATATAAAATTGAGTATAAAATATGTCGAATTCCTCATTCATAAATTTGCACAAAAACACAGAGGGTTTTTTTTTTTTTTTTTTTTTTTTTTTTTTTTTTCATTTTTCTAACATACACCAAGAGAAAAATGCTCAAATTTGGCCAGGATACATAAGTACTTCAAAGAAGAAAAGAGAGAAATGGAAACATCTGGGCATTTTAAAAATAGAACAGCACATCCATTTTGAAATTGACCTCATCTTTTAAATACCCCCTAAGAATAATCACTTTAGTTTTGTACTGTTTTGTGCAGCCATATCATTTGTAACTGAACAGAGAGACATTCTTCAGATCTGTGTTTCCCTAAAAAAAAGAACACACTCAAAAAACAAAACAAAACAAAAAACAATCCATCCAAAACATAAACAAAAGACCCAACTGGCAAGTCTTCAGAACTTTACACTCTTAATCAACATGAGGCTCTCCCTGCCACACATTCACAGTGTTTAAACTTGGCCACTAGATTCAGAAACCCATTACTTGCACAGCTCTAAGTTTGACTTCTTGCATCACCATGCTGCTCCATAGTTTCTGCTTCAGGACTGCTTGGATGCATTCCTAATAAGTTAAGCACTGTGTTTAAGTTTGGATCTTTGTTATTACTGATCTGTTCTCACATGTTATCTATTGCTTGCTACTGGCATTAGCATGTTGGATGCTTCACAGTAATTCTGTATTTCTTCTTTTCTTGCTCAGAATAATTCTGTCCCAATAGGTCTACCAGGTAAGAAACTAGAAGAAACCTTGCAAAAAGGTTTTTAAGTTTCCAATGGGTGCATAAGAGCTCATTTGAGAAGTACTGCCACTAGCAGAAATGAGGTTGCAGTTACCTCAGGCTTAGAAAGATCAAAAGAAAAATCAAACTCAAGGATCCAAAACAGTACTAATTGAGAGTCAAAGAAATGCCCGGTAAACAAGTTGCATGGAAGTAAGACTGAGGAAGAAACAGACAGTAGACTTGACTTTTTGTCTAAGTGGTGCTGCCAACATGCCCCTCTTTAAGTTTCTCAATCACATTCTCTGTGCTGTGGTTGCCACTTCAGTTCTGTTAAAATATACAAGGTTGAGTATTTTGCAGAAGCACAGGAAAGATTTTTTAGAAAGCAAACCTTATGCTTAGCAGGCACTTATTCAGTATTTACTCTTTGCCACTGAGTAAAAATTCCAAGGGTTTTGAAATTACATTTTTTAAGTTCATTTGTCACTGAAGTTCGACAAGGCACTGCAGATAACTTAATGTTTGTTTACAATTTAACAGTGTCCATTCTTTGTAATTGGAATTTGAAAGAGTAAATGTAACAAATGCAAAGTAAATCTTTCTATTATTACAATTGTCATGCTTCTCTGGATATAACAGTCAGGCAAGACATGGAGTTTTCAAGAATATTTTATTAAGAAAGTAACAATTTCAGCCATAACTTGTAACGTAGAATAGTTGCAGATAACTGTGACCATAAGCATTTGAAATGTGAGAGGTCACCGAGAAGGTAAACTCTCAATTTAGTTTTTAGCAAGACTGGAGAAATAGAAATAGACTGGAGAAAAACATTATTTTGAGTAAGTTAGTTCTCTTCTGATCTAAAGCTTTCATAAACAATAGTTTTATTTTAAAGTTGGTTTCTGAAGTGTTTCATGCTTTCAACATCAACTAAAGACTACAGAATGTCAGTGACCATAGAAAAATAAACATCTGGAAAATGAAAAAAAAAAAAACGCTTTCACCAGAAGACAAAATGTCCTCTTACTTTTCCACTGCTCCTATGGGTTGTTCTTGGAAAATCAGGAGTGATGGTGGTGGGGAGGAAGCACCAGAGAAAAGAAGAAAGAGTAAAAGTTACATATACCCCTTGGACATTTGTGCTAACTACAGTATAAGGAGCATTTATGAATTTCATGCTTATTTTCATTCATTTACCTCTGAACCCCCTCTTTTGGGTCTGAATTATAACTTAAATAAAACCAACAAAATTGATGCCACTTCTACTTCACATCTTATACAGCTTGCAGTTTTCCAGAGAGTATGAATGTTCGCAGAAAGCAAGCTCTCTGTTTATACATAGGGTTATCAAAAATTCTGCGAGTGAATCTCAATCATCTTGGTATAGATGCTCAATGCGTATGCCAGACTACAGAATACATATAGCCTACATTTCTACCCCGAGGGGAGTTAAGCTCATCACATATACAATTTATTGACATCACCAAACTTCTGCACTGATCCTCTAACCCAGGCTGTCTGACCCAGACACTCATGATTTCAGATTTGGAGGTTTCTGTGCTATTCCTCCAGCAATGACTTATTCTCGTGCTTAATTCTCCAAAGATTACTTTTAACAAGGCTTCCTCAGGGAGCCCTCAATAAAACATTTAAACCCACACAATTTATCACAAGTATCTGGCAGGGTCTCAGGGGAAGTTTAGGGTATTTTTTTTCTTTCCTCGCGCTATCAGAAACAACAGCATTTTGCTAATGCAAAACAACCAGTATTTGCTCAGAAACGATCTGTACACCCATCCGTGCAATGAAGGAGCAGAAATGTTGCCTAAATAAGCCAACGCAGCCACAGGAACTAACCACTATTTGAAATGGAGATGGAGATTATAAACGGCGCTTTGCATCATTTCACCATTTCTGCCCACAACGCTTCTAACTCACAAAGAAAAGGCCCTTAAATACATTCAGCTCCTCTTGTGGGAAGGAACAGGATACTGTGTACAATACCCACCTGTATATTTTCCTCCAAACTGTGTATTTGTGTGCCCAGTGGGATGACATTTTTTGATTTAGTTGTCAGCAAATAGAACTTTATATTATGCTCCTGTCTTCTTGCTTTCTTAGCTGGCAGACTGCAGTGAATAAGGGTTACTCTGTCATTTTTTATTTTTATTTTTTAACTGTTTTTTGAATTGAGATATTTTTCACAAAGCCAGGTCCATTTGTTATTCATAGGAAGCGTACTGTTATAAAGTCTGGCATGGCATTTTGGGACCACTGGTCTGAGGGCAAGCATTCACACAGATCTCTGTTTCTAACCCTGGTTCTGTGCCTCTTCAGACACCGAAGATGAGCATGGTGTCACTTCTGAAAGAGTGGGGAGTTGATACAGTGGGTTGATTAAAGGATTGCTGTTCACAATTCTTCATTTTCAGCGGTCATCTCTAGTTGCTAAAAAAGTACCCTGCACAGAATTGAGAGGAGAAAGCACACACTTAAAATGAAAACTATGCATTGAAAACACATAACTCAAATCCTGGTCAGTAAAGCATCCAGGCGTATATTGCTCTGTACCCGTGAATGGATCTGTTGCTATTTCACAACTTGTCAACAGTGCTCCACACAAAGAGGAGACACGGGATGGGCTTCAGAACATCCAGTCCTAATGAATTCTGCAAATACACAGTCCGTCCCCATTTAAAAGCCTCTTAGATGTGAACTTCAGCAATTCAACAGCTATGGCCGATTCAGAGAAAAGTTCAGTTCCTCAAGTTCTTCAGTTTTTCCTTGTAATATATGTATTATCAGGATTGATTTTTAAAGATTTGCCAAGCCCAGTAATTTTCATTTTTGTGCTGTGCATTTTATGAAACACTGAATTTCTGTGGGCCAATGATGTTAGAGGAGAGCAGCTTACTCTACACTTTGCTGTAAATATGAAGGAAAAGTATTTCCTATTTCCTAAACTTGCAAAGCGTAGTTTAAGCAAGATGATTCTGTGGAGACATAGACAATACTTGATATAGGCTGGTATGCTGAGCAATAGGGATCAGTACATTAGTTTAAAGACCAATATATTAGTTTAGCAAAAGGAATCAATGATTGCTAGTTGTAAAACTTTCCATTTCAACTTTGATTGGTGCGTGAACAACCAATGTTTGAAGCCAGCAGTTTCTCTCAATGACTCTGCTTCGCAAGAAGCACTGGAGTCATAATAGACTACTTTTATCTTCACACCCACCAGGTGCAAGGACATCTTCAGATTTCTCATATATTGTTTTGGATTAGAGAGCACTAAGAAAGTTGCTCATTACAGCCTAACAAGCAATAAAAGTTAGCCAAATTGGGGGAAAAAACAGCTTACGGTCTGCCAAAAGTCTCTGTGATGAAGCTGATGATGGAAAAATGGGGAGAAAGTAAGTGGTCAAAGTGCGCACTGCGTACATTCAGAGGGACACTAGCATACATTAATGAGTTCTTGGAAAAAGAATGAATTGGTATGCCAATGTACTGCGTATGTATGTCTTAACTGTTTAAATGTAGAACCTGAACTCTGAAAGAATATGCTCGCTTTTGTCAAGTCGCCCGGTACGTGTCATGAGGAATAAAGCAATGCCACTATCTAACAACACATTGAAGTTAGAGAGTTTTCTTCCTGGATTTTGGATGACATACTCATATAATTTGTAAGGCAGAAATACATCTGTAAATCTGCATATCAACATTTAACCACATGCTCTCAAAAATAAACATTCATTTTTCTAGTACAGTAGTTTTCTTTATTGTCAGCAATGGCTTTGAACAGCTTCACAGTATTTTAAAGTATTTCATAATACTTCATTATGTAGTTTCTTACTTTATATATGACCTTGTAGTTTTCAAACACATTTGCAAGTGCATGTACCTGCACATGTGAAAATATCCTTAAGGTTTTCTAGGGGCATTATCTGTAGAAAAAAAACAAAAAACTGCTCAGAAGTACAGGCTTCAAAATGCCATAAACATCCAGCTTTATCATTTTCTTTCTTGCCCAAGGGTTTCCCTTGAGGTTGATCGAAGCAGTAAAGGTAGCTGAATTTAACAAGAGGTCTAATCAGGCCTTAAAGAAAAGCTTTCAAACAAGGCACCCAGGCCATCAGCGTACAGACCATGCTACCGGTACAAAAGGGGAAGCCCTGCAGGCAGCTCATATTCAACACATCTGTCCTGAGAACAGAGAGGATTTGGGATGAAAATATTTGGAGAGTCTGTTAATCACACATACACAGTGCATAGAAAAAAATCTCCAGATGTAACTGGAAGAATAGTTTGGACTTTATTCAATCATGAGAGTTCCCTTCAGACCATCAGAAACAGATCCAGAAACGTGAATGGAATTAAAAGAGCCTAAGGCATCCCATCAAAATCCGGGGCTGAAGAAAAGAGAAATGTGGGAATAATATGTTTTGATTTGGTCTTCCCCCGGGGTTTCTTTCATCATGTCAGTAATGTGGTGCAAACTGCCCAAAGATCCTTGACCATCATTTTCAGAAAGTCCATAATCTAAGATGGCAAGGAAACAGTGATGTCAAAGCAAAATATGTCCATATATATAATTGTCAAGGTGTACATTTTCAGCACATCAAGAGTAGAAAATTTCAACAAACTGAGTTAGTTTTTATCAGATCTTTGGAAGCCATTCTACAAAAATAATTCTTAGGCTTCAGAGCTTTTCCCATCAATCAATCACAGATGGGGAAAAAAGTAATCAAGAAATACTCTAAAAATGTTAGGAAAGTTCAAATATACCTCAAGTATGTGCCTCTACCTTGCCAGTTTCCTTGTTTTTTTCTTTTTAAATCAAGATGTACTTTTTACACAAATAGCTTTAATTCTTTTGTGTCATTCAGCCCTGACTCTACCACTTGAAATAATAAGAAGATATAAAAGTTTGACTTTTAATCAGCTATCTTTTCCTTGACAGGATACATCAAGAATGTATTCTAGCTTTTTCATTAAATTCCCCAGCTTTCTATTTCCACATGAACTATGCCTTCTGTCTTTCTCCCCCTCGATTATATTCCATTTGCTCTCTTTTCACGCTCTCAAATTTCTTCTTTCCCAGTCTGGCTGACGTACAGTTCCAAGACAGACAAGTGGGACTAGAAGGAGAGCTTTGGATACAAAAAAAAGAGGAGATAGAGTCTCTTCTAAACTGTACAGATATAACTCCCACTGCCAATACAAGCTGGGGGATGAAAGGATTGAGCACAGCCCTGCCGAAAAAGACTTAGAAATACTGATGGCAAGCTGGACACAAGCCAGCAGTATATCCTTGCAGCCCAGAAAGCCAACTGTATCCTGGGCTGCATCAAAGGAAGCATGGCCAGCAGCACAAGGGAGATGATCCTGCCCCTCTGCTCTGCGCTGGTGAGACCTCACTTGGAATACAGCATCCATGTGTGGAGACCTCAGTACAGGAGAAACAAGGACCTGTTGGAGTGTGTCTAGAGAAGGGCCACAGAAAAGATCCACAAAATGGAACACCTCTCCTATGAGAACAGGCTGAAAGAACGGGCTGTTCAGCCCCAGAAAAGAAAAGGCTCTGGAGAGACCTGATAGCAGCCTTTTAATAAAGGGGAGCTGTAAGAGGACAGACTCTTTGGCAGGGTTTATGATGATAGAATAACAGGATTCACACTTAAAGAGGGGAGATTAGGTAAGATATAAGGAAAAAATCTTTTACAGTGAGGGTGGTGAGCCACTGGAATAGGTTGCCTAGTGCTGTAGTTGATGCCCTGCCCCTGAAGACTTTAAAGGTGAGGCTGGATCAGGCCCTAGGCAACCTGATTGAACTGTGGATGTCTCTGTTCATTGCAGAGGAGCTGGACTAGATGGCCCTCAGAGATCCCTTCCAACTCTAAGGATTCTATAATATTGTTCCCTGTCCTAATCATAAAATAAACTCTAGAGTCAGAAAGCAGTTCTTCAGTTACAAATGTAAAAAGATTCCTAAGTCCATGCCCATTTCATACTATACAATAACAGTAACAGTTTTGTAGTTGCATGAGGAAGGCAAAGTTCCTGATGTTTCTGACAACAGCAATCTTCATGTTTCAAAGGCACCTACTGCTGGCACCTGTTCTGGGGAAGAAAATAGAAAAATCTACTGCCCAGGACTAATCACTTCCCCTTCCTTATTATTCATCTCCTCCTCACCTCATCTAGATCTGAATCACTGTGCAGGCAATCTGTCTGCCACAGCAGCACTGATACCACCATCTCAGATACAGTCATTCCAACACTTCATCAGCCTCCTGCTGCGAGGGCTCCCTGCAGATTTCACCACCTCCCACCACGTTGGCTCCACCAGCATCTGAATTCACATCTTACATGTCTGCCAGCAGAGTTGCCCTTCCTGTATCTTGTCACATTGCAAAACTTGACTTCCTACTTACTGCCTTGATTTTTAATTTCATCAAATTAACACAGCCTGCCTCATTAGCATACCATCTTTTACATTTTGGGAGTTAAGTCAGGTCATACATGCACTAGTGTGGAATTATTTCCTGGAATAGAGCAACTTCAACAATTTAAGAGAATCAAAGAACTCATCTTTTTCTTAAAGTATAGATAGCAGAGATGACTAAAGAGTTGTAGGAGATACTGCTACTTACACACGTGTATTTAGTCGATCTCAGACAGACGTGATTTTGTACAGATAGAGTTCGACTGTCCCAATATTTATCTTGACTGATTATAATGAAATCTGACAAGAAATAAGTAGCACCAGAGCCCTCAGACATAACTTCATCACATCAGCAAACAGCTCCTCTCTCACTGGCTCTACCTTCTTACTCATGCAAATAGACCAGCTCCTGTAGGTTACTCCTGAAACACCAAAATTAGGCCCAACATGAGGAAAATTTGCCTCTCTTAAATGGTGATTTGATGCTATCTCACAGGAGCTAACACTCATTTAGTGAACAACAGCTCTATGTCTAATTACAACTCAAAGAAATAACAATGGAATGTTTCCTGCAGAGCTTAAAAATAATAATGCCTTCAGTTTTTACTTATAAGCAATCTATTCATAATCCTATCCCTTGAAGAACATCTCTAAAGGTAAGTAACATGAAAAGAAAAAGATATAAAAGCACAGCATTATCCATAAAAAACAAAAACAAAACAAAAAAACCACAAAGTGCTTGTTTTAAAAGTTTGTTTAAATGCAATGGATACATTACAAAATTATAATTTTTAAAAAAAACTTTTTTTTTTTTTTTTTTTTTTTTTTTTTTTACACATGCCATCAGTTTGCTTCTCTTCTTGAGAATATTGCTGTAACAGCAATCCGTCATTTTACTCCCTCCATCCTTGCTTGCTGCTCTCTGCTCACTATGGTTTGGTTCTGTCTGTCTGTATGCATTGCTCGCTGATGTGTGAGCCTTTGAGAAATGGGGGAACCACGCAAACCACAGAGTACTTGTTTATATCCATGTTTTTTTATTAAGCTTTGCAAACCTGTAAGAGCCCCACACTAAGACTTGTGAATTACAGCAATTGATACGATTTTCTTCCTGTAACAGAAAGACAAGCCAAAGCCTGTAGGAATTTCATGCTGAGTCCTGGCAGATCTACAGAACTTCTATGATAAAATCCTCCATGCAAAATAAAAGCCTAGAGAGCCACCTCAGAAATATTGCAATAGAGTCTGAGAAAGGCATAAGATCTGTACAAAGACCCTTGCCAAAGTCCACAATGGGAAAAAGAGTAAAAGTCTAACCAAACACATTACATCAATATGCTAGAATGCACTGGTAGAAGAGATAAGCCACTTGAAACATTAGAAAGATGTGTTAAGACTTGCCATAAACAAGCAAGTTAATTTAGGCACAAAGAAACATTGGAGAAGGAAGGAGGACAGGGAGGAAGCCTACACCACTAGACTCAAATACTCAAAAATTTTAAATATAGAACTTTGTCTGAACAGATGCACCTTTGGGTTTCACTCATCAGTAGTTATTTCTGAGCTGATATAACTCACAAATTAAACTTTTATTAAATGCATTCAGAACTTTCTATTTTTGCAGATTCCAGGCACTTCAGATTTTCCATAATTGTCATATAAAGAAGCCTCAGTCCTGAAGTACAGCAGGAGAAAAATGTGCACTGTCTGTAGATATATAATATTTTATGTCTGCTCCCTGTTACAACATTTATCTTGGAATTCTGGTGACATGAACAAACCACTTTAGTTTACTTTTGTGGGCTTTTAAGGTCAACGCATTCCTTTGACAAAGGAATACAGATTTGCTAAAGACAATAATTAACAACCAAAACTATGACCTCTCTTTTGCCTTTGAATAAAGTATGGTTACCTGCCACCTTTGAGTGAATGCACTATACCCCTCGTACTACGTGCAGCCAGTATGCCACATATACATCTTCTAAAAATCCATTCTAAAACATCAAGTAATTTTACGTTCAAGAAATTAAACCACATATTGGATCTGCAACCTTGCTCATAGCTACTATTTGACATAGACTACAAATGACTTGATATGTAGAACATATAAAGCACACACAATATTTCACACAAGATGCAAAATAACACTTTTTTTCAAATGATCCTAAAAACACCTGGTTACGAGTACCTAGGATCCTATGCATATCCAGAGCTTTTCACTCTTTTGTGTTTTAGTTATGGCCAAATACCAAATCATTAGGAGTGAAAACCTAAGATCTTTGGGTGGTCCTGCATGGAGCCGGGAGTTGGACTCCATGATCCTCATGGGTCCTTTCCAACTTGGGACATTCTAAGATTCTAGGAATTCTTTTCATATATTCATTCCCCTAAAATATGTAACCCTTGCAGTTTAGTGAGATGTCAGACAGAAATATAAGGCCATACTTCAAAACTCATTTTCTCAAAATGCTTCCAATGCATATTTCAAAAAGGCTGTTGTTAATTTATGTTTGTCAAACAGTGTTTCTCAGAGTATTTTAATCACACCTCAATATATTTCTATATTGTGCATTTAGAAATCAAATACCGTTTTTCAGGTAATTCTTCCTTCTTTCAGATAAAGAGATAAGATTATTTTAGGTTTCTACCTTTTCAAATAGGCTTTCCTAGAGACAGTTTTTCTTCCTTTGTAATTCATGGTTAAAATGGAGCTCTCCACTTAAAAAAAAAAAAAAAAAAAAGAGGAAACTGGAATGAATATTAGGTGAAGTCAGAAATGAAAGATGAGCCTTCACATTGTAAAAGGAACTGAATAGGTCAAATTGTAAAGTAACTAATCCTTCTTATAATTGTCCCCCAGAGCCAGCACGGCTGCAAAAACATGGATCAGCAAACATGGCTTTAGGATCAGAAAACGGAACCAGAAAATCAATACATAATTCATAAGATTTATACATAATGTGCAACAAGCTCATGGAATTCCACTTACTCTATTTGCAAGTCACCAACAAGGCTTACATTTGTAAAATTACTCTTTAAATATAAACTCAATCAATGGGCTTGTTCATAAACTTAATTTTTGAGAAAGGTGGGAAAATGACAAGCAGAAGCAAATACATTATTTTGATCTTGTAGAAATGCCAAAGTGAAAAACGTGGGATCAAATTCTTTCAAACTTCAGAAACGTGCACATCCCCTGGACTACAAAATGGACTACCCAGGACAACAGTATCTGGACAGCCTCCCCGTGCTGTATAGATCTGTCTTAATGACTCTCTAGTAACTGATTTAGCTGCCAACAAGAGGGAGCAGAAGAGATTTTCTATGATGAATATTATTGAGCTATATATGAAACTGATCAAATAATGAAAAAATCATTCACAGATAATTTCATCATCAATTGATTAAAAGAGTTCGAGCTGATTTACTGTTCACATTTTTTTTCTGTTCATCAGTTTTGCTGTTCCTTTCGCTCTCTGAATCATGGATCTTCTATCAATAATGACACAAAACAAAGCAAAATCATTTCCAAACTCTAAAGCTAACATACTATGTAGTAGAAAATGCAGGAGTTTGTGAAATCTGATAAAAATCAACTAATACAAAATCCCACTAGGATACAAAGCCATGGAACTCTTTTCAGTGCATGAGGTAACAGTGTTATACTTTTAAACTCAGCCTCTGTGGATCTAGCATGTGCCCTGGTCTTTGACAAAAAAATGTTCCTAATTTCACAGTGTTCACAGCTACGGCACAAAGAAATGTAAAGACTCTTGCTGAAAACAGTTTTAAGCTCACAAAATGAGGTGCCACATGGCTTCTGCCACAAGAACATATAAAAGTCATTCATGAGTGACTGTCACACCTTATAAGAAAGTGCAAAGCACGACAGACTTCAAAACCAGACAATGAAACAGAGACCAAACATTCAAAATGTTTTTTGCTAGTTAATAGAGACCTTGCATGACCTGATGATGGCAAATATCTTTCAACCAGCTGCTGGATCTACTACTAGTACCACAGGATTTTCAGCAATAAGGTTTTCAACAACTTCAGGAGAAATCTGATTCCAACGATTAGAAAATTTGCCAATTACCGGATTCCTTCAGAGGAACAAGCAGAGGCTTGCAGAGATGATATGCAGGAAGACGGAGCACACAAAAGCACTGTGTAATTCAACAGGTGCTGAGTTCTTAGAAACACAGGAGAAGCTTACTACCCGTTCTGTAGAGGTTCACATCACTCTAAGCCAATCGCATGCTTCAGTTATCAAATTAGGAAAGCAGAAACATGGGAATCTTGTTGGTCTGACAAAAACTGTTTATATGCATACAATAACATAGACAGACAGATATACAGGTAGATCCACCCACATATTCAGAGTAATCTTTTGGTTCAGATCAGCTTTGAAAAAGTCCTGTCTATGTAGCAGTGTTGGTTAGAGACGTGACTTCTGGCAATATTTCTACATCTTGTTTACATGCATTTATAGCAATCTGAGTTTTTGATGGCATAACTGTTTTTGTTTAGCAATCCAACGTAAGTGACTTTAACAGTAGTGGTTTTGGCAGGTATAAAGCGCTCTTTCTACACAGTGCTGACACTGCAGTCATACTGGCAAGTATTTTATTCCGAGCTTATAAAAGACAGTACCAAAGGAGTAGGATGAAAAACTGTATCACAGTAGGGGAAGCTGAAATGGACTCATTTGTGGGGCTAATTCTTTCTATTTTTCTTTTGTGACTTACATTTGATGATAAGATTTCTTTCTGAGGAGTATCTTCTACTCCCTTTCTTTTCTTTAATTCCAGAAGAAAATCACAACCACAAATCTCTGGTATAAAACTTTGAAAGAACATTTTGAAGTTATTCAAAATAAAAGGAAGTTGTTAAAACAGCCAGATTGACAGCTCTAGTTTTCAAAGGTCTTTTTTTTTTTTTTTTTCCCCTTGAACAGACACAGCATCAGCAAATCAAGTTCCTTTGTGTGAGCCTGCAAATGCAAAGACTTTCAGGGACCACTTGGAGGAGTAAAAGGTGCTGCCTGTCTGACAAGAAAAGATCACCACACACATCTGTGTTTTACAGCAGGCACTCTCTCCAGAACACAGCTGGCAAAGGACTACTTAATAACGTGAATAATAAATAGAAGAATAAGACAAGCCCATAGCTGTTTTCAGTACTAAGAGTAGTTGAACTTGGTTCAAGAGCAAGAACAGCATGTCTTCAAGAGCAAAACCACATGTCCCTAATCACAGCAAATACACTTCTGGCTTTGTCTGTTTTGCTTGCACAAAAATATATGAAAGCTAAAGTCATACACATCTCACTATTATAAATCCCCTACCCTTCAGACAACTTAAAAATTTTCAATTGACATTCAGTGATGCAATAAAGTCTCACAAAACACCACTTTTCTGCAGGTTCGAAGCAAAAAAAAAAAAAATTGAAGAAGCAATCAAGCAAGGCATCTGCTAGAAGAGTAGCAACAAAGAACCTAGCAGATATTGAAGATACTGAAAATCTAGACCCTCTCTCAAGTGAGCCCTACAAGGTAGAGAGAACAAAGACACTACTGAAATCAACTGTTTATTCAGATGTTTTTAAATCACAAAAGTTGTGATGATTACATACTATGTTCTCTTCAGAAAATAGTTGGGATTTTTTTTTCCTTTTTCTATTTCCTTTTTACCAAGCGGGTACAAAAAAAACCAAACTCCACTGACTCTTTAATCTGACACATCTGTGTACCTTCAGAAAGCTGAAAAGACTTGTTCAAAAGCTACACAAAGAAAAAGTACACAGCCAATAAACCCAAGCTAAAATCCCATCAGTTTACAATTCGGTTTTGATTTATGATTTTCTAATAGTTGAGGCACTGATACTTTTGCACAGAGATGAATTTCTAGTGGAAACTTGTTCACCACTTGTTTCTAAATATTATATCATCAAGATTTTCACAAAGGAAGTACTTGCCGAAGTTATAGGAGACAATATTTTAATAGTATCTCCTTCTACAATAAAAAAATAAAAACAAAAGCTAGCTTCTATGTTTTCACTCAAAATGTTAATGTCCCACTTTAGAGTTTATATGCCTGCTCTTTTTTGTGCGCCTGAGCTGCAAATGATTTCCATTCTGATGAACAAGGCTGGTCATCAGGGCATTTCTTTATTTATATCCACCTGTAAACCTGTGACACCTGCTGGAGGGAAAAACACAGATTGCTATCAATAAGCCTGTATTTTGCTCCTTTCCTGGCTGTAGCTCTCACCTATCACTTCTTTCTATGCCATAAAGACCTTGTGAAACCCTGTGCAGAAAGAATGGAACATGCATTTTGTATTAGCTAGTAATACCCTCCTATGGCTCCTCTCATTGTTTTTTTCCAGTCTTCCACTGGAAGTGGAAGTGCTCAGCTATTAAAATACAAACCAAAAAATTGCTTCATTAATATCTTTTCTTTTGGTGGTGGTGTTTTTACTTGTTTTTGTTTGTTTGTTTGTTAAATGGAATTTTTCCTTTTGTTCCACACTTTTCAAGAAGTAGGTGCACCTTCATCTTGGAAATATATTGCACCACTTGTCTTTTTTCTCAGCACATTAACTAGGGGCCTACAATCAAATTCCAGCAGATTTGGTATTTAAAATATTTATAGTGCTTTCTCTTGTAAGCAAGGGGAAATGTGTTAATTCCATTCTACTCTGTACCCTTGATAAAGTGTGCATCCAAACACAGTTTGCTGGGACTCTGGCCACACAGATCTGAAAGCTACGATACAGAAATGCTTCAGCCAGGGTGATCCTGACAAGCTACATGCAATGCAGGTAGCCAAACAGCTATCCCTTTGTGCTCTCTCCTTGCCATCCTATCCTCTGAAAATTATCTACAGAATAGTTATAGGTTAACAAGCATTTTGCACAATGCCAGGTGAAGAGAAAATGTTGATCAAAAGATTTAAAAAATATTTTTTAAAGAATAAAAAATGTTCAGAAAGCAGTCAGACCTTTCTGTATCTATTTACTAATATGGTCTTTACCATCCCGAAAAGAAACATTTATATTTTTCTAGCATATCACAAGATCAGAAAAGTAGCAGAATTATTATGAGTGGAAAACAGTAGAGGAAGAGGTGAGAAGGGAATTTTGCTAATATTTTTTCTGTCTTTTTAGACATCTTCAAAGGTAAAAACTTGAATAAACTATGAAGAGAAGGGTACACTGAATCTCCTCTAACAAGAATACATTCAGCTCTTTTGCTATGTAAATATTTTCAGTATCAAACAACATTTCTTCACAGGTGTTTTTATTAGACACTTTTTCAGAAGTAAGACAAACTGTAATTCTTAATTTAGCAACAGAATAGTCAGCTTTGAGATTAAAGCAGTTGCTCTGCTGTCATAAAGGCATGCTTGGCCCTATTTTGCTTATTCAGTTTTTTCTCCACTACACAAAATGGAATTCTGTTTCCATTATGGAACAGATGAGTATAAGGGAAATTCAATTAAAAAAAAAAATCTGCAGTTTGTATCTGTTCCTCAAAACATGGTCTTATCTGTACCAGAAAGAAACGGGGAAAAATCCATGGAAATATAGTTTCCAAAGATCAAAAACTATCTTTGAATGTCATTAAAATTATAAATCTCTCTTGTATTTCATCCTGCTCAGGGAACAGATACTTTTTGTAATATCCATAATCTTTTACGTTGATCTAAAACTCAGAACTAAACTTTCTCCTTTCTAGAAAGAAGGGAATTTGTGGGGAAAAAAAATATGGAGAACATTCAAAGGGAATGAAACAAGAAGAGGGAACATGGGGAGGAAAGTAAAAAAAAAGATTTTTAGCAGTGTGCTCCAAAATCTCCCCCAAAGCAAATTTCTTCATACAGAAGCCTACAAAGTAAAGGAAAACACCCACCTCTTCACTCTGATTTAGTCATTTTTTGCTCCCTTTACAACATCTCAGAACATCAAACAAGCAAATAAAGAGCTCTATCAGTGTAAGGCTGTCTATTCGTCTGCAGTCCGGCACAACTGGAGTGATACAGTCTAGCTCCCTGCTGTTCCTGACATAAGCTAGGAAAGGATAGGAAGGGCTTGTTCACTAAATTTTTTCGTGACTTTGAGGCCAATTGCAGAGATATTTATTAGGCTGGTAGAGAACCACATGCTGTATAACATAAGACAAAGATGGAAACTACAGTTTTGCTAAAACCAAATTGCCCATATTTTTAGTCTGAGGTTGGGCACCTTATATATTCTGGAAGTTAAAATGTGTTTTCCATCTCTGGAGTTAGGAGTAGGTTAGGAGGATTTTAGCTGTTGTCTGGTTTCCTTCTGTGTATAGTTTTTATACTTTTTTTTTTTCTTTTTTAAGAACTGTTACAACAAGAGGTAATATCTGATAGACGAACTTGCGGAAGAAATTTCTTTTAACTACACCCACAACTGCCAAGAGGAAACGTAAAGGCTGATTCCATCTGGCAGGGTCCTCATCAGCTTACTTATAACTTGGTTTATAATTAGCCTTAAGAAGATTTCACAAATTAAGCATAATTTTAACTCCTACCATCTTGAGAACAGAAGGAAGATGGAGTAACATGGGCACCATCTAGCTGTATCAAAATACTTGAGTGCAGCACTCCATCAAAGCTGACCTGCCTCTCCCAACTCCCAGTCTGGGACTGCAGAGAGAGCAGAGCAGAAGCTTCTGCCTATAAATTTTACTTCTCAATGCACAGAGATTTCCCGTATAATTACAGGGACTGCTATTGAATCACAGAATCATACAATGGCTTGGATTGGAATGGATCTCAAAGATTGTTTCTCAGCTCTGAGGCAACAAACAGGACCCAAGGAAATAGCCACAAGTTGTGCCAGAGGAGATTTAGATTAGACACAAGGAAAAACTTTTTCTCTCAGAGAGTGGTCAGGCACTGGAATGGCCTGCCCAGGGAGGTACTGAAGTCTTCATCCCTGGCAGTGTTCAAGAGGCGTTTGGATGAGGAGCTACGAGATATGGTTTAGCTTGTGGTAGCAATAGTAATGGGAGGACAGTTGGATTAGATGATCTTGTAGGTCCTTTCCAACCTTATGATTCTATGATCATCAAGCTCCAACCTCCTGCTACAGGCAGGCCTCAAATGGCTCTGGGGACTGAGCATTCACACCTTCTCTGGGCAGCCTGTATCAGAATCTTACTACCTTCTCAGTGAAAATTTTCCCCCAACATCTAACCTAAATCTCTCCTCTTATAGTTAACATTGTTTCCCCCTTGTTTCATCACTACTTACCCATATAAAAAATTGATTTCCCTCTTGTTTATACACTCCCTTTAAATTCTGGAAGACTGCAGTGAGGTTTTCCCCAAAGCGTTCTCTTCTCCAGACTTAACAAGCCCAACTCCTTCAGCCTGTCTTTGTAGGAGAGGTGCTCTCTGATCATCTTTGTGGCCGTCCTCTGGACCCATTCCAAGAGCTCCACATCTTTCCTGAGCTGAGGGTCCCAGACTTTGATATTACTCCAGACTGGGCCTTACAAGAGCAGAGTAGAGGGGAACAATTGCCTCTCTGTAGACTTGCTGGCCACCCCTCTTATGGTGCAGCCCAGGACACTGTTGGTCTTCTGGATGTAGCATATATTAAAACAAAACACATCCCGCTGACCAGCTGATATTGTAGTTCAGAGTGTAATAGCATAAGAACACATAGCAGCAACAGTTGCTTCAGAGGAAGACTGAAGGAACATCCAAGTGAGCATACAGCAACTTGTAAAAAATAAACATTTCTTATTCTCATCTCAAAACAATTCGACAGAAAGGAAGAAAGCTATCTTGAAGTTGACATTTAGGAGCACTTCTTCCTCTTCTCAAATTTAATATTTCACTATGGTTACATTTATAGGTTTCTACAAGATATGCAGTCTGCCCAAATGTTATAAAAAGAAGTATAAGAAAAATTAAAAAAAAACAAACCATGCAACCAGTTGAAAGAAAAAAAAAAGTGAACAATCTCACAGGATTCTTGATTTCTGTGTTACAAGAGGGGGGAAGAAAAAAAAGAAGTATTGATGAGGTAACATATCATCTTAAAACCAATACTACCCTTGAAGTACTGGTACAATAGTACCCTTGGAGACTGTTGATACAGAATACTGCAGGGAGTTGACAACATACCATCGCTATCTGTACAGAGGTGGTCCTTGAGTCATATAACAGGTGTAGTATCTTGTGGAGTCTACAGACTAAAATGGAACTGGAAGAGAAGCTCAGTTGTCATAAAAAAAAAAAGATAGTTTTGTCATCTGCATCTTCATGCCTCAATTTATATTCTTTCATTTCACAAATACAAGGCTCTCAAGAGACTGGCTGCACAATATCAAATGCAGAATAGTTTTAATCCTCAGATTTGTGGGAATTCAGTTATAAACACTGTTAAACATAGGCCTGCATACTACCTTTTATTTTTATACATACCTTTGCTCTTTGCTACGTAGCGTTTCAAATTAGAATTGCTTTACTTTATCTAAACCAGAAGTAAATTGATGCAATTCAATTTGTATTGCATTTTCTTTGCTTCTGTGCCTCACATTCCTGTACATTTATCCAGGCCTCTAGTGATATTCATAAACATCTAGGGTTTTTCAAAACCATTTCAAGACTACACGTTAGGTTTCTCACCAGATTGCATCTGAAGAAATTGCAGAGCAAAAAGAAGTCTGCAGACTTCTTTTCTCCATCAAACCTTGATTCTTCTCAGCCCCACAACAGGCCACACAACCTCAAAAATGAGTGGAGCCAACACAAAAAAGCATGTCAGCCAGGTAATGACCACTCTATTTTCTAGTTCCTTTTCTCAGTAGCAACTCATATGCAAAGGTTGAGCCAGCAGAACCTGCCAAATCAGTCAATTTTCAGTATAGATAGGATAGTCTTGGAACTCTTAGCATACCCCATCAGCTGCAGTACTCAGTGTGGCAAGATGTAACAAAAATGATACCATGTGGAGCAGGATTTACAATCCTGTTCAGTAAACTCTATAAGCATCTTTACAGCAAGGACGTCTCACCACTCTAGCCAGGCTTGCAAACTCAATTTTAAACACGGAATAACATACAAACCAACAAGACATACAACTCCACAGGTGTCTGTGTGAACTATAGCCATATATCTCAACACTGAAGCCAGAAATTCTCTCCGTTGCTGAAACTATTTACATCCTCTACTTCTACTTAAGTTCTTTTCATGCAAGGCTTTTTACATTTAAAAAAGCCATGTCAGCAAATGTTTGCATTTCGTAAATTATTTTTGCTAACCTCAACAGACATTTGTAGAATGATGACAACAACAGAGCTATGCACTCAAAGAAGCAAATACCTACCTTTTTTTCAGCTAATGCATTTTTAGACTAGTTTAAGATCGCACTAAAAAAAAGTGTAGTCGTTACCTCCTTGTTTACGTAAGAGGCTACTTACTGCAAAAGTCAAGTGTAATTCAAAAACTTTCACTGTAGCAGAAAATATCTAAACATACAAATCCATTCAAGCCCCCCACAGGCCATTATCACTGTCCTAGGAATTAGAGTCTTGCTAAACTTTGACTTCACATCAAACCTGTTTGAACAAATATTTCTATTGACAGGATGAGGGGAAATGGCCTCAAGTTGCACCAGAGGAAGTTTAGGTTGGATATCAGGAAAAACTTATTTACTGAAAGGGTTGTTAAGCACTGGAATAGGGTTCTGAGGGAGGTGGTTGAGTCACCATCCCCAGATTTGTTTAAAAACCATTTGGATGTGGTGCTCAGTGACACGATTTAGCAGGGGGTTGTTAGGGTAGTATGGTTAGGTTGTGGTTGGACTTGATGATCTTTAAGGTCTTTTCCAATCTGTGCAATTCTATGATTTCATGATTCTCTGGTGACAGCTTTCACAAGCTTCTTACATATTTGCAACTTGCAAGCAATCATCAAAACCTTGAAGGGAACTGGGAATGGAGAGAAACTCTATACTCACATTGTTTAGAAAGGTGGATGCAAACAGTGGTACATAAAAAGACAGACTCATACCTTGATAGCTTATCTAATAGAGTCGGGTTCATGCACATAATTCTCCAGGAGGTTGCTCACATTTCCTCTGACACAAAAGGAAAAAAAAACATTAAAATATCCTATTATCACATTAAGCATTAGAATCACTAATTACGGAATAAAAGGAGATGGAAGAAATTCTTCCTCCCCTCTGGTTCTTCACTGTGAGAGTGGAGCCTGCCAGAATTCGAGCATTTGGAAAAAGCTTCCAGAATTTTTCTTCCAGAAAAAAGATTCAGTGGAGCCAGGAGTTAGACTCAATGATCGTTGTAGGTCCTTTCCATCTATAATTCTATCATAGAAACAACCCATCATAGAATCATAGATTATGATATGTTAAGCACTGGAATAGGCTCCCCAGGGAGGTGGTTGAATCACCATCCCTGGATGTGTTTAAAAACCATTTGGATGTGGTGCTCAGGGACAAGATCATAGATTATGATTCTATGATGGGTTATATTCTATGATAGAATCATAGATTATGATTCTATGATGGGTTATATTCTATGATAGAATCATAATCTATGATTCTATGATTACAATAATCATTCATTTTCTTTGCTCTTATTCAGTGTGCATAGAAGTGTGTTTAATATGTGTGAAACAACTAGGGGAAGGAGAGAGAAGAGTCATTCTGAAAAACTTAGTTGTTCGGTTTTTTTTCCCCCATTTGTTTCAGATTGCAGCTCAACATTCAGACTTCGCCCTCCCCAGAAATTAATTTTATAGTACATATAATCAGATAAAGTATTTTTATACAGCGCACACACCTCACAAACCCTACACACTCCCCACTCAATGAACATGCATAACACACAACACGTATGAATAATATATAAAATATAATATGTATTTATATATATGTGTTACATGTGTGTATGTGCATTCCTGTATAAAACAGGAAAAAAGATAAAGGATTAGGACTAAGATACAGCGTGAGGAGAAGGACAAGGGCATAAAGAACATGCACAAGACTGCGCGACATTTAGCTTCTGTTACTTATTTGTTTCTGTCTGTATATAATAAAGATGTAACAATATGTTCCTACTACCTAAATTTTTCCCCTGGTTAACACAAACAGTTAATAGCAGCAGAACAACTGATGTAACAGTTCTGGATTGTTTTTCATATGTCACTTCATAAATATTTATTTCTGTTATCTCTCTATATTGTCAACTGTTTTGTTTTCTAACATGAAATATAATGAGATATTTTTCCACAAAGTCTGTCTTGTGGACAGCACTGTTTATGTAGGAATTCAGCCTACTGAGCAACCCTCAGAAATCACAGAACGCTGCCACGTGCAATGCCCCATGAAAACCCAGCCATTTATTCTCAGATTGAATACCAACAAGGTGCTGCCAAAATATATAGTTTTTTGCTTTAATCTCAACTCCATCTGCCTTCCGCACTCTGTTTCTGGAGCTCAAAAGAGGCAATGAGGAAGTTTGGCATAGGACTGAGAAGAAAGAGAGACAGAGGAGAGCTGAAGATGCCAGCAGATATCCATCAAGGTCCAAACAGTTTTTTTTTTCCCCCTCTCCTAAATGCTCAGCAGCTATTTAAAAAGCAAAACATAAAGCTTGATTTTCCACACAGTCCATATAAAAAAAATATGCCTGTTTAGGTGTGCTGAAATTAGGTATAAAAGGAACTGTCATGAGAGACCTACCATCACAGCAAGGGCAGAAGCAGCGGTAAGGTCTGAGAGCTCTGGGCATATTCATTTCTGCTAACAGCAATGTGCCTGCACCCTAATGGTGGCAGTGCAGCTGCCCTGGTTCCTACGCCTTTGTGTGGGCATGATTGCACCCCAGTGCTCAAACCTCCATCCTTAGCAGAGAGCCCACCACGTGGTAAAGCAGAAGTGGCATTTAGGGCACATCAGGTTGAGGGCCATACCCAAACCTTCTCTAAAACCCAAATAGGGTCAAAGAAACATAGAACACCCTGAGTTAGAAGCACTTGTTAAACTCCATGTGGTTGATGACTGTCCAGCCCTTTAATTTATCAAGAAATGAGTAAGTCACACAGCTACTGTGGCCTCACAGATGTCATGCTCATCCTTTCATTTTGGAGTCTTACCATGGAGAAAATAAATAAAAAAAAAAATCCTGTGCAGTCTTTCACAGATCACTTGACACCCATAATCTTCCCACTCACTTCACAGAGAAGGGTGCCATAAGCAGCCTCCTCATCACCTCCCTACCTTTCAGAACATAAAATATTTATGCTCTATCATAGCAGATGATGAGGGAAGATAGGAACAGGAAAGAATAAGCTCAGGTGCTTGTCTTACTCCTATTAAAGTCAACAGCCACCATGGGAACTGGCATCAATAAAAATCAGGAGAAATGAAAGACAACAATGGTCTCTGATTTGCTTTGAGTAAAGGGAAGTGAAAAGTTAATATCGATCAGGAGCAGTTTGTAGCTTTCCACAGGAAGAAACCAAACTACCCTGAAAATACAGAATGGCAAGAGTCTTAAAGTTTCCCCGTTTGAATGGGGCCTTTTGGACATGAAATTCAGACATTGGCGAATTAAATAAATAGCTACTTTCAGTTGGTAGTGCTAATAATATTGTATCTCCTATCCACTAGCCAATATACAAGGACAATACAATATTTTTTCTAAGCTCAGTAAGTTCAGATAAAGTATATATACAGCCTCACATTTTTCCTACATGAATGAAATAAACACACATTGTGAAAGTATAGTTAGGGCTGAGGAATTTTTTCCATGAATCTAAAATGATCTTGATTCATGGAAGGTCTGCCTGTGCACGTATATTTTGCTCTATATGAGCAGAGATGGAAAAACAGGTTCTTCATGCACTGAGAGCTTTTATATCACCCACATACCAATTTGTTTTTCCATTTTTTTTTCTTTTAGTATTTATGAGAATTTTGGCAAAGGGCTTTACTAATAGATAAAATTATATCATTTTCATTTCAGCAAATGCAAAGCTTTAATTTGTACAAAAACTCTGGTTTTCCCATTAGACTCCTATAACGAAAAAGAGTTGTAATGCCATACACACATACAAAATCATCTGTATGAACATCTGAAAAAAAAATTCAAAATATCCAGGAAAAATGTTACTAGAGTTTTGCTGTAAAAGCTATCAATATTAATATTCTAGTTTTAATTTACTCCACTTAATGCATTTAAATTTATTAACATCAGGCCATCTGTTGGCTGTGGTGTTTGGCTCTGCATACATGAATCAGTTCACAATGAAAAGTTACGTTCTGGTAAATTAGAAAGGTGAAGGAGGGTGCACATAACTAATAGAAAAAAATGATACAAGCACAAATCCAATACATCGTAGTACAGCAGCAGCAGCACAAAAACATTCCACCATATGTTTCAAGTGGTGGCTAAGCCTTATGCAGAAGGCCTTGATGTTGCAACTGTAATTGAGAACATCAGTTCTTCCAGGGTAAGAAACTTGTTTTCACTGATACTGCTTGATTTCTAGCCTCTACAATGGAAGAACATTGCATTCCACAAATTCATTTTGGTGAATGTTGTGGAAGATTTATTCGCAAGACAGAGGCCTCATCACTGTTTCATGTTTTTGGAATGGTATCCTTTTAAGTTGAAAGGCAAATGTTTTGCAGGTTTTTTAATTCAGAAGCCATCTGTACTCTCTTTTCATCAGTGCAAGTGGAAGAGTTGCTTAAGAATCAGATGGATCCTGAACATTTTGGCAAACAACTGGAAAGTTCAAAACTATCCAAAATAAACACAAAATAAGGCCTTCTTGTTGTTGAAACAACAGCACAACATATAGTAAAAACTGACTGAGAAGTGTGACAGATAAACAAAAGGCAGAAGTGTAGAAAAGAAAACATACACTTGGAGTAGGTGGCTACTCTTCCCATTTTGACTTCCTTCTGTAGCAGACCAAAAGACACTTCATCTGTGATATGCCTAGAATTGTAGTAAACACTTGCAAGATAAGACCACAGCAATAACAAGAGGCTAATAGCTGAAGTCCTGGTCAGCAGAGAGAGCTCTGCTTTACTCTTGCCAGAACTCCCCTGCTGAAGAGGAGGTGTTTACTGCAGAGTTTCGACTGCAAAGTTGTTGACGGTGAACTTATTAATGACAAACTTTTGGATAGTGAACCCCGTAAGCCTTGCTGGCATAAAAAAGAGTGTCTAAGAGAAGCCTTGGGAGAACTTTCAGACTTTGGAATCTTAAGAAATTTGGAAATTCTGGACAAGCACTGTCCCAGACTGAAGAACTCCACTGTTGGCTGGATCAACGCTGGAACCCAGAGCTGTGACCTCTTTTATTGTCCATCTATTTTACCTCTATACAGCCCTCCCACACCCCTCCATTCATCTCTTTTTTCTTTCTTCTTCCCTTCTAAAGTTATTAAGTAACACAGGCCTTATTTCAATTCCTTATGAAGTTGTATATTTTCACTGCACAGCTTAGACAACTGTAAGAGTGCTGATATTCTTGAGATAATTGTAGTATAGAGATTCTCATTAAAACTGATGATTGTGTTTGGACCTTGAATGTCAGTTTCACCTTAATCTAACCAGGTGGGTTTGCAAACCTGGACACTCCTCCTTCCCTTCATGGGCAGGATGTGGCACTTTCACCTACCTACCTGCAGTCTTCAGAGGAGCAGAATACCACAAAACATACAGCTCTAAAGCTCCTCTCTGCTGACTTTACCACTTGGAGATCCCTGAAGAAATCAAGCTGCACAGAAGCAGCCTGTAGTACTTTAAGTATCAGGAGCAGAAGTGAGGAAATGAATACACAGGTAGGTCAAGACTAATATTATTCACACAAAAAAAGGATCCAGAATCATTGTTACAATCAAAAGCAATAGAGCATCTAAATACTTTCAGGAATTTAGACATAAATTTACATTCACATGCTGAAATCAGAAGCAGCCTCATTTCCCAGAAATTGCCAAGTACGCAACCCACAGCATTACTCAAGTAAAGAGGGGCCTACTTCATTCTTTTGGCTGTAGGAAAACACTTAAAAGCCAGACATATATGTGGAGAGTTCAAACAGGCAGAACACCTGTTTGCAAAGTTTGAGGTGTCCCACATAAGATACATAAAGGCCTCACAGTGACTCCTTTATCTGTCACAGCGCTTTGGAGCCAAGAATGGCTAAGGCCATCCCATCACCCCAACCAAGAGCAGGACCAAGGAGGGCTATCAAGCACCTCCCCATGAGACAGGCCAAGTATAGGTTGTAGACTTAGGAACAGGCTCAGCTCAGCAGGGCCCAAAACCAAGCAGGGCTGTGGAGAGCTGGAGATCAGCCCTGTTAAAGCCTTGCTGGGGTAGGAACTGATGGCTACAAAGGTGACACTGGATCCTGGGCCCTGGGAAGGGTGGAGGAGGCATCAGCCAAGGGAGCAAAGGCAGTCAGAACTGATGGGACCCACAGGGCCTGGATGTTTCACTTGGTTGCGCACCTAATGGTTTTCAGGTTTTCATTTTTGAAGTTCAGAAGATAAGAAGGTAGGTGCTTTTGAATCAGATCATTAAGCAGCCTCACTATGGGGTCCCTTCCGGAAGAAATCAAACTGGTACACAGCAGCATCACATCAAACGTGCTGCAGCTGCAAATGACCAATGAGTGCGTGGAGGCAGACTGTAGGCAGTCTGCAGTAAACAACCCTTCTCAGACACTAGGGCACAATGCTGACTCATCACCAGTCTGTTGTCCTCCAGGACACCCAGGTCCTTCCCTGTAGAATTCCACTCCAGCAGGCCAGCCCCTGGCCTGTAGTGATGTCTGCATCCTGTTTGTTGAGGCTGCCGCAAAGAACCCACAGTAAGCCTTGTGCAGTGCTCATCCTTCTCTTTCCTTTCGGTTCCCATCTAAGCAATGTGTTCTAATTTTACAACTCCTTGACAGGTGGGAAAAGCCTGAATTAAAGTCTGTAAAGATCTGTAGCTAATGCTTGTGATACTAAAGACAAAAAAACCTACTGGCTACATATGTTATGCTTGTATTTTCCACAGCTGAAAAAAAGAAGTTAGTCTTACTTAAGGAACTTGGCCATATTGTGCATGTACACAAATTTCATTTTTTTTTCCTTCAAATTAAAGATCTCATTATCTATGCTACTGCATTTCAGTCATAAATGATCCAGGGATAGCTACCATATTGAGACAAGAAGTCCATTATTATTTAGGCACAGAGTCCAATTTTAAAGAGGCCGCTAGACACCAGATGCTACACGGCAAGGATGAGAGAGTCCTCCTTCAGGTCCTCATCACATAAACAGATATGTGGAAAAATTGTGAGATTCAATCCAGTAAAAGGTTAAAAAAAAAAAAAAAGACTGAATGAATGCAAACAACTAAAGCCAGCAAACATTTAGCAAGAAGAAGATCATGACAAAGTCACAGTGCTGGTTCAGGAGCTATGGTCAATACACCCCATAAACCACAGCATTTAAAGGAACGTGTATTTCCTTCTCCATACCCATACGCTCCTCCTTCTCCCAGTGCAAGAAAAAATTAAACACATGTATAACTGTTACAGGTGATTATGGTATTGGCAAATTTTTGACAAGCAAAAGCAGCAACATCCTGGTAAAGTTGTCTTCTTTGTCGTACATTGCAGGGCTTGGGACAAGTAATAACTTCCCACTTCACAAAATCTGAAAAGCCTCACGATATCCTTCTCTGATTCAGCAACAAGTTGTGCTGCAACTTTTTGGTCAGGTTCCAGACCCACCCACAGCACCTTTTAAGATGATTTTTACTCAAAATCAAAACAGCGTTTAAATAGATCCTCGCCATAATTTGGTTTTACCATATCATAAAAATAACTACATTAGGATTTAAGTTAACTGCTAGGATAATCATAACTGCTGCAAACAATCTTCTGCAAGATTAAGTGAGCAAGGAAAATGATCCATACACCTCATTTCTCTGTCACGGCTATCATTTTGTCAACACAAATATATAGGTGCCAATCTAGTAAAACTTCTTGGACACCAACAATTCCATAAGATGTCTAAATGTTGCAAACTGTATGACCCGATTCAACTGCACAAACACTTGTAGAACTTAGACATTTTTTTAATAGACTGCCAACGTACAGACATCAAGACAAAGAAAGCAAAGTACAATGAAAGAAATTCCAAATCACAATTTCTGTATTTCTTTACCTATTAAAAACTCTGTTAAGATATTGCCATTCTGATACCATTATTTAAACATGTAGTATTTGATGAGTTGTTACTCAGAACTCATGCTCTTAGAAGTGTTGTGTCATACTCCAGTTTCATTAAGATGAGATTACAACTCCAGATCTTGTGGCTGCAAACAAAACCAGGAGGACTGGATAAGAGTGTAAAATAGAAGAGAAACAAATGTTGCTGCTTGTCTTTGTGGCTTTCCTAATTTACATTAGTAATTTTACATGATTTTTAGTGGCAAAATGTTGAATGTTTGGTAAATAATTACATTTATATGTTAAAAAATATCCTAAAAAGGGAACTAGGCATAGATTTTAATGAAAAAACAAGATGATTTTGAATCATGTGCATGTATGTACACATATACACACATGTAGATCGCTCCAAAAGTATTGCCTCCTCTTTATTACCATTGAAAATACAAAAGATACAAAGAGCACAAAAACACTGTTTGATAGAGCAAATTCTCAGCCACAAAGCACTATTTTTCAACATAGTCACTAGTGTTATTTATGCATTTTCACCAGTGATGAACAAGAGCCTGCATGGTGCACTCAACAATCTGCATCAGCAGAGATGCCCCACTGTCTCATAGCCGCAACAACAGTGTTGTTGCTAAGAAAACGTTGCCCATACAGTCCGTCTTTCATCAGCCTGAAAAGATGCAAGTCAGAAAGCATCAAATCCAGATTATATTGTGAATATAGCAGGACAGTCCAGACAAGATTAGCAATGAGTTCCACCATCTTCTAACCAGTATAGAAGCTTGGCATTATCACACTGCAAGAGAAAGGTTGTCTTCTTTTCTGGCCTGATTCTGAAAGCGGTTTCTCTTTCATGTCAGTGTCACTACTAAAAATGCAACTCCCACCACCTCACTGTGCTCTCATCCACTGTTTGATCTCCATTAACATTATGTAAGCATCAATCAATGCAATTTTTTCCCAGATGGAAGAATTCAATGGCACACCTTTGCTTCACCTACACTTCCATGTCAAACATCATTTTGTCAGACCGCCCCTCCTTCTGCCATCTGACACATCACAACAAAACGGAACAGAACATTGGCAGGAAGGCTCAACATCTACTGCCATACCACCAACATCTATCAGATGCTTGTAGGACAAGATAATAACTGAGGAGGCATTATTTTCCGAGCAGCCCTCATGTATGTTCTACCCTGATAGGAATTTCAACATTAATTTTATCCTTGTTGATATTTGTCATAAGCAGTGTGCTTCATACAATGCTGCCAAAACCCCAGGTGGTAAAAACGTTTTTAACATGGGAGACAAAATTAACTGTGAATTAGAAAGCCTACAAATTACAACCCAATTATGTAACCTACACGTACAGCATGTTTAATCAAAATTTTAATTGCTTTTGTAGATATTAATGTTTCAATATATTAACATAAACAAGCATGCTTGGTACAACAACATTCTTTATGAGCCAATCCATGAAGAAACACTTTACACAACAGCCTTGTGGAAGTGACTACACTTCCTTCAGTTCTGCATGTAGAGACAAATCATAGGTTACTTCTAAAATTCTTTCCCTCTTAAGGACTTATTTAAAGCCAGATCTAGCCCATAAATGTATTTCACATTGGGCCAAACAATGTTAAGACCAGAAGGACTTTGAGTAGCTTCTAACTTAAGCTGCAAACAGTCAGGTGGACTGGAGAGTTGATGGCTAGAGACCCTGACTTGTCTAAAAAAAAAAACAAACAAAAAAAAAAAAAACTGCCTCAAGTTTTAGTTATGCAGACATTAAAGATTAATAGAAGAATAGTGAATTAACTGTATGTTTAGTTTTACATATTGATGTCAGCCTTGATGACAGTAGGGATTTGCTGGTTTTAGGTTACTGGAAAAAATAACAAGGCAGAACATACATACTGCGTAGCCTAACAAAAGATGCTACTAAAACAGTTATTTTTCCTTTCATTATTGTGCCAAACAATCACCAAACAAAATGGTCTTAGCATAAAACTTGAACAGCTGTTTCCACAATGTAATACATAATACCCACAAGAATTCTCCTAAAAATCATAGTTTTTCATTGGATAAGCTATAAACAAATCCAAATACAGAGAGATGTGACCTATTAATCTGCTCAAAATGTGATTTATTTGTCCAGTGTTAAGAATGTTTCATTGATATTCCTTTGTTTTATGTTTCTCAATACATTCTAGAACGATTAAAAAAAAATGAAAGAGAGAAGGGTGATTTGGGGTTGAAGCCCAGACCATGGCCATACTTGCCTAAACCATAGATGCTTCAACCGGTTCTATCTGCAGAGAAATTTTAGGACCTCTGAGTCCAGAGAATAAATGGAAACCAGGTGAGTCAGGAGCACCATGCCAAGAGATGGACTGTATGAAGGGCAAGCGCTGATGACTATCAAATTAGGTAATCACAAGACTCCAGAACGTATCCCTGAGCAGCTTTTTCATATATCCAGGTCACAAAGGAGAGACAGTAAATCCTGATGATCCACAGAGGTGGCACAGGATGCACAGATTAGTAAATACCAACTCCTTAATGATAAAAGAAAAAGGTGCACCCCAACTCAGCACATTAAAGAGGCCACAAAGATCCAAGGATTGTGTCCCTTGCTTTAAGCATGGTCAAATAAAATCCTGTATGTGTAACTTCAGTACACGTGCATCTTGATGCCAGTCAGGAAGATAGATTACTTGGTCTCACATCCCTCTTATGTACTCAAACACCTAGATGTACGTGTACAAACAACAAAAAAAAAAACTGCTGTAAAACAGAACCATCTTCCTCCTCTGAAGTCTCCAAATTTGCTATGCCATTGACAATTATGAAACACTTTGTTAGTCTTGAGGAGATGAGTAAGTTTTGGAGGCCCTGAATTTGGCTTGGAACTACAGTCATCGACAAAAGGCTGACAGTCATCAAAAAGGCTTAGAAGAGGCACAAGGAAGATTTTCCATAACATATGTTTGAAACCAGATCTCTCTCTCCCCCCCCACACACACAAACTCCAAACCAACAACATAAAATAATACAACAATCCATTCTCATAAAAATCTGAAGTGTTTTGAGCACTAAAGCACTGAAATAAACTCTAGCGAGCTTATTAGAGACACTCTTTCCTGTCTTATGCTCTCCACAAATAGGTTTCCAGATCAGAGAATTGTAGCCTAGGAGTTTCAGCTATTATTATTTGTAAGCTCTGTGATGAGATAAGATCTGCCTATTCCTAATTAAAACAAAAGAGTAGGTTAACAGAACAATATTCAGGCTTGTCTTTTAATGTGCTCTTCTGCCCTTATTGATTTTTTTAATGCTTCTAGTCACCTTGTTTCTTAGAGCTAACGTTAAACTTAATACTTCTACCCATTGCAATGTCTTATTTTATGTACAGCTTGTTTTTGAAGAAGTTACTGGTGTTTTCTTCTTGTTAGTTACAGAGAAAAACTTGCCGTTCTGAATTGCTTTCAAAAATTATTTAACGTATTGTCAAATCTACTCTCAAAAGCTTGATTTTTTTTCCAGCTTTCAGAGCATCAACATGACAACTGATTAGACCAAGGCTTCCTTTTCTTAGGGAAAAAAAAAAAACAACCAACAAGCAAAACAAAACAAAAAAAAACAACAAACTTCACAATGTCTGATAATTTTTCACAAAGTCAGACAAAGGAGAAGTAGGAGAATAATACAAAGTACAAAAAATATTTTCTTACACAAACTTCAATATATCATTTTGTTTGCGTTTCTGTATGTTCAATATAAACACCACAGACATCTTCATTTCAGTTCCTCACACCTCCTCTAAGTGGGACAAAAAAAAAAAAAAGAAGCTGAAAAGTAGCAGAACTTACATTTTGGCAGCAACACTTCCTCAGAATGCAATTGCTAAAAGGTAGCTAATTGTTGACACCCAGCAAATTAGGCAAGATGAAAATAGGGACAGAGCATATATGCGCAATAGAAAATGACATTTTGCTAAGAAAAGTTCTTTGGGCTAATATTAAAAGTAATTATACATCCCTGTAGGTGTCTCTGTTCATTGCAGGGGAGTTAGACTACATGATCTTTAAGGGTCCCTTCTAGCTCAAATGATCCTATGATTGGACAACAGAAAAGTAGATGCAAGAGGGACCAAAACAAGAAAACAAGCTCAGAGAAGGACTAAGTCAGCCAACAGCCAAGGACCAGGAAAACAGGGAAATGGTTTGGCACAGTGGCACTACCATAGTACAGCCTAAAGGGCTGGCATCCTCCACCTCCTCCTGCTGCTGAGAAGGCTGTGATCTTCATCCTACCTCAGCTTCTCTCTGCCAGCACTTAACCTTGTAGCTCTTGCTGCTGCTGCTCACGTGACTGCAAATGTCCTGATGTCCATCAAGAGGAGATAGATTAATTAAATTAGTCAGTGTTTGCTTATCCCATTTATTTTGCCCACAAATGCATTACTGAATTTTGCATAACCGGTAAACAGAGGTAGCCTAGGTGTTTAGTAGGAGAGGCAACCTTTATTGTTAACTTTTCAGAGGTGATTAAGGCGCATACCAGAAGATTTTACCTTTTCAAGCAAACATACCTGCAATCTTGAAGAAAACACCATAAGTAAAACATCCATAAAAAGAAAAAAATAGATCTTTACTTTCTTTCAGAGATGTCACAAGGAAAAATTCATTAAGTATTATGAGGTGCTCAAATACTATGGTAATGGGAGACATAGAATTAACTAAAATAGATAAACTGCTATAAAAACTCAGAGAAACTTTAAAAGGAAACAAAATCCAGCTACACAGAACACGGTGCTTTTGTAGCAACTATTTATGTGCCATCTGTGAACAAGGAAAGTACTTAAATCAGCTTTGTTCATGCTCGAGCTGGGCAAATAATGTAAAACAGCTACTTGTAAACTCTTGTCCAAACGTAAATTCTCCTTGATTGCTTGCCTATTCTGTTGACCCACTTTACACAAATACTGAAGTACAGATGCATTCTTGTATGTCAAAACTGTCAAATACACGGAGGGAATGTGTATTTCCCAAATGCTTAATAGCTCCTCTGTCTCTCTGAGAGTTGGACTCTGGGGGAGGAATAAAGCAATACCACATGGCAGAGGATACCCATCACTAAGAGCAAAGAGCAAGACAGGTAGAGGAAGTTATCACTTCAGACAGTCAGATGCATTTAGCTAGACATACAAAGTGTTATTTCTAAACTATTCTAATTTTTAGCAACAAAGACTTGTTTATGTTAGTTTCCACACGTTATTCTTTATCAGAATGAGCACCATATTCACGGAGTTGCTTACTTTAAATAGATTTTCTCCAGCTCCATTTCAGAAACAACACCAGTTACAACATGGAGAGGTCATGGTCAGTAAAACTCTATAAACCAAGGCTCGATTTGCTTGTACTGTTGCTGTGCTGTTCATACAGCTTAAGTAGCTCAATGACATAGCGCATCTTGTGGGAAATAGGAAACTGTTAAGCTGAAAGGAGATTTAAATCCCGTTCATTTAAATGACTTGGTGTTTTTAGAGAGGGTGTTCAGTCAGAAAATATCCCTGCTCATTGGGAGGGAATTATCAAAGGTCTGCTTTCAACAGAAAAGAAAAACAGGAGCCAAGTGACAAAAATAAGAGATTATGATCACGTAATAAGACACAGTAAAAAAGCCAATACAATTTATTTTTCAATAATGAGCTTGGAACATTTAGATCCCAGGAAACTTCCCTTTTGTTTGGGATTTCTGTGTTCTCAGATTAACACAAAAGTACATGCAGAGCCTTGGGGGCTCCATTTCTGCCCTCTGGACATCACAGCTACCATTTCAGCAATTGAAAATAATGCCATCCTATGGGGAAAAAAAGGATTTTTTTTTTTTTTTTTTCAGAAAAACAAAGGATCTGATGGAAATCTTTGTGAAACCCCCTCTATGAAGAGCTGTTCTCTCATTAAACGACCAGAACAACATCTTTCATGACAAGTTCAGAGTGAGTTGTTTGTTGTTGTTGTTTTTGTTTGTTTTGCTGTTTTTGTCCCCCTCAGAATCACGAGCAAGGTCGTACAATACAAACACTGATGGCTCTGGTGGATGAGTGAAATAGAAAGTGCCTTTAAACACTTGCACTGTCTCTCCCACCTCCTCCCCCCACAGCTTCATTAGGTTGGTAAGTGCTTCTTTGTAATTCCCATTTTGTCAGCGCTACAATATCACTGCAGTATCTGCCAGGCAGAGACAAAAAAATGAGTAGGAAGGAGCTGTCAAATAAAAAAAAAGGATCTTAAAGACTGTAAATCACTGTAGTATGGAGCGTATGGTGAGGGTAATCATTAAAAACATATCAATCAGTGGGAGCAGTTTCCTTAAGGAGAGAGAAAAAGGAAGAAAGAAGCAGCATAGAAAAGATCTGATGATGTTAAAGACCTTGAGCACTACACTGCCAGCTTCCTCTGAAAACAGACCGTTGGGTCACCTTGCACAGCATTGCCAGGTTTAACCCAGCATTGATTTCTTCAGACACCATGGATTTGTAGGCTTTTTCTTTGCCATAAAAGCAAGGTGTTGATTCAGATTCCTAGCTTACATGGCACAAGAAAGGCTTGTATTGTAATATGCACTTGCTGGACCAAACGGTCTCTAGGGCATATGTACGCCTGCTAGACAGATGGCTTGTCCCTCAGATGTTTCAGTGTGCGAACTCCGAGTCCTTGATGATACTCTTAAAGTAAAGACATAACCAGGCCCAGTGATAAGTGAGGAAGAAATGAGAGAGCAGAAAAAAAAAAAAAAACAACAACAAGAGGGCCCAGGAGAAGGCAGTTTCAAGGTGTTTTCATACTCAATAAATCCACAGGTGCCTGAGGGCAAGCCCTGCACAAACTCGAATCTTGTTTTGTAACAAAAGATGCTTCTAACTCTTGAACCACACATCATAAAGCAGGGGGTTTTTTTGTTTGTTTTGTGGTTTGGTTTTTTTTTCTTTGCAATACAATTATATAGCAACAGGACAAACAAATATGATGTTTATAAATTTGGGAATTACCAAACAAGATCAAAGCTAAAGCCCTTGGCTAGGAAATTGATTACTATGGCCCTTAACTTCATAAAAGATGTTCAGCTATACATACAAATATAATTCTACATAGGTCCGTATAAACATGAACACACACCTTCAACAGCATATTTTTTAAGACATCCTTTCCGAACTTGTTAGACAGTATAATAATCCTAGGTTCTCCTATGAACCAAGAACAGCTTAATAATGTATGATATTTCTCATAGCTCTTCTAAAATCTCTTCAATGCTCTTCAAGGAGGAAGAAGTTTCAGCTCATATCAGTTGGAATGCAGAAGGTTCAACTTAGAAACAGAGTTTATGCTTTAAGCAGAAAAAATAAGAGTGTTTGTGTGTTTCTTTTGTTTTGGTAAAACCCTGAAGGAAGTTCGGCTCCATAATAGTAAGTGAAATTTTATCAGTGATTTAAATTTCAACCTCTAAGTATCAGCTAACATTCGCCTGCTTCTGAAGAAAAAAAAAGCCCAGTGCAAAACCTACAGTTCAGGAACAGAGCTGGTAATTTGAAATGAAGGAGCAGAGGGTGAAGGAGGAGGGAAGATTTGTGTTTGGTCACCTGCCTTAATTAGAAACATCAGATGCAGGACAGTAACAAGTAACTCACCACAATAGTTTGTATTTCTTTTAATGGGAAGGAACTTACCCAAATGCGATCTATCAGAGCTGGTAATTTAAAAATAGCACAGAGTGATTTATTCTTAAATATCTACCAATCCTCAATTTTCTGTAATTGTCCAGTTCATTTACTACATTATCATATAAACAAAAGTTCCACAAAGCTCTGCATCTTCTCTCCCCAGAAAGCCAATCTTTTATATAAGACAGCTAATACATGATACCTACAGCAGTACTTGCAGCATGTAAATCTGAGCAATTAATATGTTCCTCCTGATTGAATTAAACAGATTATTAACTACCTTAAGCAAAAGCCTTGATAAAACGCATTCCTCCTTGCCCTTCCATATTTTACTTCACAGGTATGTACAAGCACTTAGGAAAAAGTTAGGAATACAGGAAAAATTAAGAATTGCCAGCAGAGAAAATGCTTTTGTGTGTTGTGTTGCAAACCTTTACAAGCAAACTAGCTGAAAAAGTTCAAGAGGCAAGATGTGGTTTACATGGTTCAAAGAGAAGCTGTTCAAAGATATGAAGGTAAAAAATGAATGTGCACTGAGAAGTCAGAAAGCAGCAGACAACAACATATATCAGCCTGTTCAGAATTAAATGACAGAGATAAGGGAAGCAAAATAGCAAAATGCATTAATGCTAGTCACAGAGGAACAGAAATAGGTTTTATAAATATACTGAATTGGTTAAATAAACAATCAGCAGCAATTAAACAGCTTATTTAAGTAGTCTTGAGTAAACTCAATGGCTCAGAGAAGTTCCTTTAAAAGTGATCAAAATCAACCTCTCTATTAGGTGACTGCTTAATAACTATCTATAAAACCCCAAGGGACAATTTGGTCTCACTTTAGAGAATGGAATTTTATCATTGACTGGAACTAGTTCCTTTAACCATCATCTAACGTTCATCTGCTTCTGAAGCAAAAAGCATAGAACCCAATAGAGAATTTTTCTTTTCATCCTCCATTTACTATCCTGAAGAGTTTAGTGACTGGTTTACTTCTGCTGGTATTGTGAACTCGTGAGATCCTTCAGCAAAGACTTTCCAAAGCACACAGATTGTTGGGGGTCAAGTATTACAAACAAAGCAATCCAGAGATCCTGCCATTCCCTTGGTCCTCAGAGTGGCTCTGTACAGCACAGAGGAACGGGACATGCCCAGTTCAAATCTAATGGGCACTGAGCTTCCCAGCACCAGTAAGTACCCACGGACCTTACTGCACCTCTTATAAAGATATCATATAGCTGATGATGTAACTAAGAGCATGTAAGAGAAGTGAAAAACATTAGGTCTGAAAAATGCAATAGGCACCACCTATTGATGTCCAGGCCAAATATTTGGATGCTTTTGTGGGGTTTAATGGCTGCAGTTTTTAAGATGACCACCTATAAAGGTAAGTAGCTTATGCATTCAGTTGAACTCAGATCAATATGATCTTAAGACAAGTGGTCAGTAAGATATGGATCAGTAAATAACTCACTCCTCAGTAAAAGACACAGAAAATATGCACGCAGTGGAAGAGATGGGCACAATGTTTATAGAATCACTAAGGTTGGAAAAGACTCCCAAGGTCATCTAGTCCAACTATCTACCTACCACCAATATTTTACCACTAAACCATGTCCTTTAGTACTGTATTACACATTTCTTGAGCATTTCCAGAGACAGTAACTCCACCACACCCCTGAGCAGCCCACTCCAACATCTGACCACTCTTTGGAGAAGAAATTTTTCCTGATATCCAACTTGAACCTCCTCTGGTGCAACTTGAGGCCATTCCCTCTCATCCTAACGCTAGTTACCTGGGAGAAGAGGCTGACCTCAATCTTGCCACAAATTCTTGTCAGAGTTGTAGAGAGCTATAGGGTCTCCTCTGAGCCTCCTCTTCTCCAGACAAAACAATCCCAGCTCCTCAGCTGCTCTTTTATTAAACGGTGTATGCTACTAACTGAATAAAGAGCATCTTTCATACAGTAGGAGACATAAGAGACAGAGGTGGCAGTGGTGGAAAACTGCATTGTAATATTTAAATTGAAAAGTGATAGCAGGGATATTCAAAGTTGGATATCCTTGATCATGACTCTCTTTTCTTGCTTCCCTTATGAAGTTGCCCATAATAATGAGAACTCCAAGGAAAAGCTTTCATAAGCTGTTCTTGAAGATGGTCCCACAACAAAAGTGTATTTTCGCAATTGTTTGTATTGTTACCACTTGACATTTCATACAAGCATTTCATTTATACTTTGTGCCTCAATGAATAAGTAGTTCTCTCTCTTGCTGTTTCCTCTGTTCTCTCTCATGCACCTACCTGTTGGTCTGTCTCTTCCACATAGGAAAGAGATAAGAATCAGCAGTACAAACAGACCCAGACCACCTACCAGCAAGAGAGCATCTCTAACAAACCACTGGGCATCAGGAAACAAAACCCTTGGCATCTCATCACTAAGCTTGACCTAACTCTTTATTCTCAGTCCATCTGCAGCTTGTTTCCTGCCGATTGCTCCCTTTGCATCCTCTTTGCACCTCACTTCATCCACTGGATTCAGAGAAATACCCTCTGTTATATCCTGGATAAAAGGAAAACAAAAACGTGGGAAAATAAGCAAACAAAACAAAGAGCAAGTTAGAGTATTGTGGCACGCAGTTCCTGCTTTAAGCCCTGTGCTGGAAATCAACTGTCAGAGCTGAAAGCATTGGGATTTGCTTCGCTTTAGCTTGCCCTCCCAAGGTGACTAGGATCCCCTCTCTGAATAATAGCTTGCACAGCTCTCTCCCTGCATAATTCCAGCTCTGGCAAACCTAAGCAATGGCAAACACATCTCTCATAGCTCTTGTAAGGATTTCTTCAAAACTCTTCTCAGTGCAGGACTAACAAGCTGGAAAGAGCTGGAAAAACTGAAGTGCCCCATTGCTGCTACCAAGAGTCCAGGCTGAGGACATAGAATACCAGGGCTACTCCAGAATGTTTTTCCTTTCAACCTTCCATAAAACTCCTGTCACAATAATGTCAAATATAACTAATTTCTCCCAAAAACCTGTATTTTCTAGCTGTTTACAATTTCAGCGTATTTTCTGACATAGTGATGCCACACTGTCAGGCATTAAAATTACTCTTTGCCAAGAAATCAAATTACATTAGAGTGAATTAAGATAAGCTACAATGTCTATCAGATTTTATCCTACCAGAGTGTAATCATTCCTGGACAAGAAACATCCCATGGCAACTCTTCCTAAATACCATTCAGACAAGCTCACTGGGATATAAGACAGTGACCAGAAGTGCCAGAAGCTGGCAAGAGAAGTCAGATATTCAGCACTGAGCACAGAACAGCTTAAGTGGAAAAGTTCCTTTCAGCCCAAACATGAAGCATCATTAAGTGTTTCAACACACTCTTGCACCTTCAGATACATCCTCTCACCCCACCTTGTTGCTCAGTCGATATGAACTGGAGGGGCAAAGCTCTTGGAAACAAGCAGCATTATTTTCACAGCTTGCCTCGTGAATTCCAGCTGTTCTCTCATCTTCACAAGCCAAAGCACAGCACTGATCCTCAGGGGCTGCCTCCCCTGCCTTGCACACAGCCCAGCACAGGGGCACTTACTGCTTCTCACTTCAAAGTCTCCAGGCAGTCAGATGGCAGAAAGAACAAAAACCACAACTGAAACCTCAGATTACGGGAGAAACGTGTAGAAGGCAGGAGGGAAAAGGAAAAAAAACATGTAAGAGAAGAGTATTGAGAGCTCAGAAAAGGCTTTGATTAAACGGTAGCAGCTGGATTGGGAAACTCCAGACAAACACCTGCCCGAGAGGGTCACTCTCTATCTGGCTCAGTTTAAGTACTGTGCTTTAAAACGGTCGTACTTCTTTGCTAGGAAGGTATAAGTTCAATGAACACTCTACCACTCAGTTCTTTTCTCCTTATTGCCTTCATTTTCATTTCTCTCAGCATCAGGCATCTCTCCTTCGCTCAGCGATGAGTTTGGTCCATTGTCTGCTGAGCTCCTGCTGCCCAGAGTCCTGCTCTGCCCCATTATGGTGGCTCTGGGTTTCCTCTCCCACGATCCATAATGCCATGAGCACCTATGGGTACCACTCTTTGACAAGAACCACAGAGACAGACGAGAAATTTTGGATCGTCTCCCTAAGCATGTTCCCCACACTCCCTCTCAGCATTGCTAAGAGCAAGCAGTGCTTTTCTCCTAACTGCCTTCCACTCAGATTATCTAAAAGAATCAGAGTTGCCCAGTTTAAAGGCACTGTGGTGAATCGCTCACAGAAAGACAGAAGCAAAGGATGGTATAAAGTGCTGCTATGTGACAGCTGGTAGGTGTGGGTGTTAGAGGAGGACTCTGACAGGAAGAGGTAATTGGGCATATCACAGCTGAGCTAAGGTACAGCTCTGAGAAGAATTAACCTGTGATACAAATACAATGAATGCAATTTACATTCATTCTTTAGATCAATTTAACCTAAACAGACACTAGTGTAATTACACTGTGACTCCTCAAGGTAGGAGCTTGCAACTTGAAAAACAGAGGGAAAATGAAACAAGTGAGCAGATGTCACAGGAAGAAAAGAGATGGAAACGCACAGCAAGTTCTGCTCCATATTTAAACTCCACAGTCCCTTCTTGCATATCATTTTTCTTATTTAAAGTGGTGGTAACAAATATCTTGATGCATTTAGGAAAATTGCAGCAATTTTTCCATACTATTGTTGTATGACTATTTGTCTTCTTTTACTAATGTAAGTAGGCTTAGATACAGACTCTGAAGAGAGGAAAAAAAAGCTCGTTCTGAGAAACATCAGTAGAAAAGCCATTTACTTCAAGTGGCGTTTCTATGGGCTTATATCACTATAGCCACAAGACAAATTTGTGTCAGGCAGCGGAGCAGGAGAGGAAAGAGGATCAGAGGAAAAAGGGAAGAGCAGGTTGCTTTCTATCCAATCACAATGACAGTGCAAACTTTGCTCACACCACTGGATCATATTAAATTGCCCTCTTCTCTCAGAAATAAATAAATAAATAAATATGGTAAGAGTTTTTGAAAAATCTGATTTCTGACTTTCCAGGGATTTTCTGTAAGTTTAGCCATTTTCTGTATGTTTAGTTTATCCATTGTTCCATCCCAACAGTGGTACATCACCATAGTGAATGAATTCCTTAATGTCCATTCCAGAGCTTCTTGCAATGTCTCAATGACAACTAGGGTGGCAGGAGATTCATTACCCTTTATCAACTGTTTAATTATTTACACACCATCTACAAAGACTTCACAAATACAGACCATGAAAAATATTTGTCTGATGCCAAATAAAAGGAAAAGAAATGAAAAAGATTAAATTCGCAGATATCTTTCTGATAGATGTTCTACATCTATTGGACATAGGTCCATAAGTAATGGCATTATAGTTGTAACGGCATACAAGGACGGTGTCACGGAAATTTCATGCCTTGTCCACTACATTAGATGCTAAGCCTTATCCAGGTTGGCAGGTAATGTTTTTTGCACTCTAAAACATTCCTAGTTTTCTCCCTTGGAGCTGAGAACCTGGGAGACTTGGGTCCTATTCTAAATAAGGGTTTCATCGATAACTTACTGCAGCGAGAGCAGGGCTGATCTCTTCTCACTGGTGACAGGTGACAGGACAAGAGGAAATGGCCTCAAGTTGTGCCACAGGAGATTCAGGCTGGATATCAGGAAAACTTCTTTACTGAAAGGGTTGTTAAGCACTGGAGTAGGCTACCAGGGGAGGTGGTTGAGTCACCATCCCCAGATTTGTTTAAAAAGACGTTTGGATGGGGTGCTCAGGGACATGATTTAGCGGAGGGTTGTTAGAGTTAGGGTAGTATGGTTAGGTTGTGGTTGGACTCGATGACCTTTAAGGTCTTTTCCAACCTGAGCAATTCTATGACTCTATGATTCTATAAGAGGATAACAACAGGTCCCTGCCTCCAGTAATAAATGGATGTTAGAGTACCATCTCTTCTTTTGCTTTCCTAGCAGAAGACAATTATCTTTTGTGCTTACACTTCATACACTAATATTTCCTAAAACTTTCCTAAACCATTTGGAAAACTTTTGTATAAGAGATGCCCACAAACTACAGACTGAGTCCCAGTTCTGACAGTAAAAGAGAAATTTCTGCAATCAGTTAACAGCAAGAAGAACAGACCCTTAAGTTGTAATTATTACAGAGGTCTTGTTTGGGCAGAAGGCATGTCCTGTCAAATGAGAATAGTGTGTAAACTAGACAAGAATTCTCAAGAGATGCTCTACCTTAAACCCTATTACTAGAAAACCTGAACTACCATTAGATTTTACTATTAAAACTATCATTGGCTTCATAGAGCATCTATACTGCTCACCACGGCCAGAAATAACCAGAGAATTCAGACAAGCACTGGGAAACAAACAGACAAATTCAATGGCAGCAAATCACACAGAGAAATGGGTCTCTGAACATTATTTAAGTGGCACAGGGGAAAACATCAAGCTCCCAGTGCCTGCTTATGGAGAGCGGGCTGACCTACTGCCTGGTCTAGGGCTGATTTATTCTTTTTTTATTCATTCATTATTTTATTTCCAAATCAGGCTGAAAGCTGTGTGGAGATGGAGAAAGTAATTTAAATAACACCTGCCAATTTTCCACAGCTAAAATACCTGTGTGCTCTCAGAAAAACTGATGGAGCTCCTTCAGACTTATTATTAGTCAGAATGTGGAATCTGGCAGAAGGAAAAGTGTGCTGCATCTATTTACATAATGTATCATTTTATAATATATAATGTACTCTTACTGCAACATTATATCAATTATTTACCAAAAAAGCTTTAATAAATTTAACTGTGTTTCTCCCACTTATCAACCACTTTAGGATAATTTAAAGCTCATTTCCTGATGCACTGAAATTATTCTGAACTGTGCATGCTGGCAAACACAAAAAACCTTTTTACTTCACATTTGCAAAACGACATCTGCTTTATTTCCATCTTTGTTTTCAGATGCGAGATTACTTCAGCTTTTTTATTTCTTAACCTGTCAAATAGCGTTGTCAAAAGCCAGGGAGTACACACAACTCCTCAAATCCACAGATTTAAAAATCACGAAAAGCTACGTACAACATTGTACTACACTTGCATATCAGACAGAAAAATCACATCAACTTTCTTTCCTTCCTTTATAAAATTGTCCCCTCCGCTAAAAAGTCTGCAAACACTTGTAACACTAAGAAGGAAGACACATTGACAGCTATTATTACAGACTGGCTGCTGTGTAGCTAAAATAGAAATTAGTTTTCCATCATTAACTGAATTTATAACCAAACCCATCTTTCTTTTAGCACAGGGCCCAGTTTTACATTTATGCGCCTGAGACCAGAATAAAGAGAATAAAAATCAACATTCCTAACAACTCCTTTAGCACTGGAAGTTTTAGCAGTTCAAAGATAACGTCCAAAAAGACTGGAGAAAAGAGTGTTTACTTTCTTTACATTCACGCTGCACATCAGAACCAACACACAAGTTCTTGAAGAATGCCTAAAAAAGCACAGGAATACAGACCCGCTGACATTTATTTCATCGCTTCCAACAGTCTCTTTGCTGCAGCATCACACTTAGCCTTCCTCTTGAGGAGGCTCATTCACTTGCTGGTCTTGGAGACCAAGGGAACGCACCACACATACACACAAATATGCATGGCTAAGATTAGAAGCTAAGCTCCTTTTTTTGTTGTTGTTTTTTGTCTTAAGTATAAGCAACATCAATAAAAATACACGAGTAAGGTGAAGTACAATATATTTTCATAGACAACTTGAAAGTCTAGACTAATTTTTTTAGTTAATTGTTAAGCAATTGTTGACTATTTGTTATTTATTCAGTCGAGATTGCTCAGTTTTTTCTCTTGTTGGTTGCTGTTGCAAAATTGAAATTGAGGAAAGTAAAGCACAGAGCCTGCCACGTCAAGAGTACAGCAAGAAAATGCAGAGAGGGTTGTCTGTGGAGGTGAAGGATGGCATGGAGAAGCCAAATGTGTGTGTCTGGGGTATTTTAT